>NC_073253.2:126852500-128292500 GCF_029289425.2 Pan paniscus
AAAAAATTAGCCGGGCATGGTGGCGGGTGCCTGTAGTCCCAGCTACTCGGGAGGCTGAGGCAGGAGAATGGCATGAACCTGGGAGGCAGAGCTTGCAGTGAGCCGAAACTGCGCCACTGCACTCCAGCCTGGGCGACAGAGCAAGACTCCGTGTCAAAAAATAATAATAATTATTATTATATATAATTATATATAATATAATATAAATTATATTATATGTTATATATTATATAAATTTATATAATATATAATATAAAATTTATATTATATATAATATATAATATAAATTTATATTATATAAAATATATTATATAATATATACTATATATAATATAAAAATATATATTACATATAAATTTATATAATTATATATTATATATAAATAAAATAAAATAATATATTTATATATTATATATATAAATAAAATAAAATTATATATTTATATATTATATATATATACACACACATATATATATATGGCAGTATGGAGCCTGTTTTATGGAATTTACCATTTCCCAAAAGCCCCAAAGGAGAACCTTGGGTATATACACCAAGAGATCACAGCACTGTGCCTGAGGTATGTGAAACTACAAGAGAAACATGGAACATTCCTAACTCATTATTTTTACCAAAAGTTGAGAGTTGGAAGGATGTTTCTAAATGATGTAACTAATAAGTATTAAAAAGTTTTTCAATTCTAAGACAAAGTATTCTCCCCACTTTAATATTTTTGAAACCACAGAGAAGCTTTCAATCAATATTCATTTTTTAATGGTGAGTTTACTAAAAGTAAATTACTATAATTTAGGAGAAAATCAGTATAAGAATGCTTGGCAAGTCTGAGAACAGGCAAGGAAATCAGGGCAGTGACAGTGAATGAGGAGGAGTGTAGTAGGAGATAAGTGGAGGAGGGAGCATAAACTGTTTGGTAGGTCATGGTGAGGACTTGGACTTTGAAGAAAGTCTGTCAAGGAGGAAGTGATCAGCTGTGTCAAGTGCTGCAGATAGGTACAGTAAGATAAGGGCAAAGAAATGACCTGCAGCTTTAGCTGTGGATAAATCAATCAGTGACCAGTGACTGGAGGAGCACCTCAAAGAAGGAAATACAACCCAAAGTGGTAATGCTTCCTCCACTCAGTAAACAGTCACCTCAAACAAGCAACTCTAACAGATCAGGAAGATGAGCTCCCAACTAAGAACCACTTAAGTCAACCTCCTGAAAGAAACCCAAAAAACTCAATTTGATTTCTCTCTAGAGAGACTACGAAAAAAAAAAAAAAAGAGTTGCAATTAAAAAACAACAACAGGCAGGGCACTGTGGCTCATGCCTGTAATCCCAGCACTTTGGGAGGTTGAGGTGGGTGGATCATTTGAGGTCAGGAGTTTAAGACCAGCCTGGCCAACATGGTGAAACTCCACCTCCACTAAAAACACAAAAATTAGCCGGGCGTGGTGGCAGATGCCTGTAGTCTCAGCTACTCAGGAGGCTGAAACAGGAGACTCGCTTTGACCCAGGAGGTGGAGGTTGCAGTGAGCGGAGATTGCACCACTGCACTCCAGCCTGGGCGACAGAGCGAGACTCTGTCAAAAAAAAAAAAAAAAAAAAATCTCACAACTGAAGACGAAAGAGAATTTTCAGCTTGAGAGAGTACTACTCCAAAAGTGTCAATAGGGGAACAAAACATTAGGCAATCCAGGGCAAAACTTCATGGCATCAAGGATTAAAAAAAATAAATAAAACAAAGGCTGGACACAGTGGCTCATGCCTGCAATCCCAGCACTTTGGGAGGCCAAGGCATGAGGATTGCTTGAGTCCAGGAGTTTGAGACCAGCTTGGGCAAGATGGAGAGACCTTGTCTCTACAAAAAAATAAGAAAATTGGCCAGGGATGTGGTGTGCATCTATGGTCCCAGCTGTGTGGGAGGATCCCTTGAGCCCAGGAGTTCAAGGCTGCAGTGAGCCATGATTACACCACTGCACTCCAGCCTGGGCAACAGAGCAGGGCCTTGTCTCTCTTTTTTTTTTTTTTTTTTTTTTTTTTTGAGACAGGGTCTCACCCTGTCCACCCAGGCTAGAGTGTAGTGTCACGATATCAGCTCACTGCAACCTCTGCCTCCCGGATTCAAGTGATTCTCCCACCTCAACCTCCCGAGTAGCTGGGACTACAGATATGTGGCACCACATCTGGCTAATTTTTATATTTTTAATAGACAAGGGGTTTCACCATGTTGGCCAAGCTTGAGGACCACGTCTCTTAAAAAAAAAAAAAAAGTAAAATAACAAAAACATAACTAACTACTAATAAAAGTAATTAACAAAGGAAAAAAAAACATGAGCTCAGACTTCTCATCAGCAACACTGGAGGCCAGAAGACAGTGTAGTAACTTTTTCAAACTGCTAAAGAAAAAAGACTTTGGATTTATTATTTTATATTGAACTAAACAATTATCTTAAGAGTAAATATAAAGGAAGGCATTTATGATTCATTCTTCCCCAACCCCCAGTAGAACCATGCTAATACGACTATTTATTTTAGCAAGAAAATTAATGAATTCAGAAGTAGTAAAATGCAAGTACATAGTAGCATAGGCAAAAATACATGAACAAAAATAAAACCAGTAAAATGTACTGGAAAATGAAAAGAAGTATAACAAAATTCTAAGTTTTATGTGTTTAATTGCAATCCAGAGTCAAAATTTCATCAACAGTAACATGAGGGAAGGGGGATGGAGACATGTACTCTTACAAATACTTGATTTACACAGTAGAGTACCAATCCAGAATCCTGCTCATATAATGTTTGCTGGCATTGCATGAAACCTTAGAAGCTGATTTTGAAATTTTGACTCTTCCAAATTTGTTAAATCTGGGATCAAAAGTTGGCTATCAGCATTCCAAAGGCTATTTTATTTTGCTGGTTACCTTAAAAAACAACCCCTATATCTCAGTCTTAATTTTCTTTAAAGTTTTTTTTACACAGTCTCACTCACTTCCTTTCTACAAGTGGTTTAAACCTTTGTAGTATAGTGCAGCTATCAAGCATCAGCAATGCTTGGGCCATATAGGTGTCATTTTCACTAAAAAGGCCATTTAAGCCTTAGCCAGATAATAGCACAAATACATTGTGTACCTAGGCTTCTTTTCATCTATTTACATTTCAATCAGCTGTTTGCCAAATGGACAGTGAATTTAAATGTCTTTCCAGAAGCTGCCTTTAAGAAAGACATGCAGTGAGCTAGGCCAGATAAAACAGAAAAACACCACGATGCTATCATAGGATTTCTTCCTTAGTCACCATCAACAGGACAACCTTGAAACAAAGACATGATTTCAGACCATACTAAGAAGTGCCTCTATTGTGCCTATCTGTATGCAAGAGAACCATAAAAAATCTTAATAAATGTTACAATTTAAATGTTTTGAAAAAACACTGTTTTATAATACATACATGAGACAGGAAAGATAACTTGAGTGGCATCAAATTACAGGCTATATAAATAGCCACTGTGTATAATAAAACTCACTGAATTAGAGTATATATTTTCCTACAACCTAGCCTGGAAGGTTGTATAGCACTTTGCTTTTTTGTGAGTTATTATGTTTATTTAAAAATGACAAGTATGATAGATGACCTTAAATAGTCTCCAGCTGCTAATGGTTTACTATCTTGAAAATACTTAGAATCATTATTTAAATATTTTCATATAATTGATTTTCATGAGTATTTTCTTCATATTATTTCACTGCTCAAGAATTATCAACTAATCTTTGTAAAATAGCACAATTCAATCATAATTTATCTGACAGCATCATATTAATGAAAAATGTCATATAATCTGGCAATTAGACTAACATACCTAAATATATCAACCATTTAAGAAAATGAAGCAAGTTAGAGTATGATCACTGATAAGTACAGCAATAGCCATAATCAAAAAACAATTCAGTCTGAAGAGAGTACATCTCAAATGCACTGCATTTTAAGTCTACAGATTTAAAACGCACCTTTCAAATCTCTTAGAGGTCACGTTAGAATGTTTTAGATATTTAAATTAAAAAAATGGCAATGAGAAAGACTACTTTGTAGTTCTTATTTTTAAAGTTTAGAAAAGAGCGCAATAAAGCTCATTTACAATTCAAAATAAAATTTAATAACTGGATTAAATCAATTGCTAAGAAAATAACAATTACTTACTTTGGAGGCCCATGGCTGAAGACAATTGGCATAACAGCGAACAAGAAAAGCCATTTCCTAGGCTGGAAAGGGTAGTTTCCTTTTCAAACCAGAGCTACAGTGATGAGTACGGTGATAAAATTCTGTTAAGTTTCTTTTTACAAATCATACACCACTGCAGTGTTTATATAAAGGCAGCCTCTCCAAACCCCTTTTAAAACTGAAATCAGGAGCTTTCAGTAAAGTATTGTTCTAAATTAAAACGTTCACTTTAACAAGCAAATCACAGTAAATGAAGATGTTTACAATTCTGGCTCAGAATATACAGACATATACATGCGGCCTCAGGCACCTGGCACAGACATGCAGAGTGGTAGCACAACAGTTAATACAGTATCAGTCAAAGCAAATCAGGCAACATGCACCAAATCTGTGTTCCTGGATTCTGTGAAACCTTTCCTCTCTGTAATATAGCTTTGTCTTTTCTTCAACTTATTTCATTCTGTAGAACAAGCACTGCAGTGATTCTTCTGCATCAAAAGCAAACATTGTATCCTGAAGATTAAAGTTTCTTCTTTATATTCTTAACCACCAGAGGTTTAAAAAAAAAAAAAAAAACGTTGAGCAAATGGCAGTTAGATGATATATGCCGTAACAGGTTTGTCCTGTAGAATGTCTAAGAATCTCCAAAATTGTAATTATTTTCTCTATTCACATGCACTGTTTACAGCTCTGCAGCACTGTTTCTTATTCTAATGTATCAGTAAAACAGCACTGTTGATTTAAGTCTAGCTTTTCTGGTTAAACATTTTTATATAATATATGGTACAAAACCATTATATCTTCTGCTAAAGCAAGACTGAATATTAGTGTCTTAATTCCTACTGTCCTTGCCTGTTTCAAAGCAGCTCCCTAAGGAGAAGCTCCTATTGATTCTATGCTCTGCAGTAAGATGAAATATCTAATAAGAAGGAAAGAGAGTGGGAGGAGAATAGAGCTAAAAGGATGACATCACCTGTACAGAAAGCCTCCAGAAACTGCATTAGATCAATTGGCTACTGTATCTGCAGATGTAGCCCGAAGAGCAATTTATTGAAAACATATACACACACACACACACACCCCATCCTCCTTTCCATGAGACACGTCAGCAAGCTAAATTCTTTAAGAAAAAAATTGGCTTGAGCACCCTTTCTACTTCACAGTTCTAAAAATCCATTTTGATTTTTAATTCTGTACATTGATACACAGCTATATTTGGGAAGCCATATTTCCTATTATTATTCAAATGTAATACAGTATTGTCCTCCCAAGGTAAAATTATAAGCTCTGATAAGATACCATTGCATTCCAAATAAACAAGGCAGCCTAGGTTCTCAGATGTCACATGTATTTGTTAACAAGGGGTTTCTGCTTGCAAAATTTGCTATTTATCAAATAACTGTTCTGAAAGATATAACCTTCAGGATCACTCTAAATTAACATTAAGAATATACAAACTAGTACTAAGATTTGTAGGTAGATAGTAAATTTAAATGGAAACAATAGAATTTCATTTTGCAAAGGGAAGCTGGAAAAAAATCAGATGTACACCAATAGGTGCAGCATGCACCTACTTCTTTGAGAAAGAATAATCTACACAACATGGTACTTTCCTGTAGCCCAATGCTGAATTCCTAGAAAAACACAAGAAGCCAGCAAAACTCACTCAGAAGAAATCAAAGAAAATGATTAAACCTGCTTCCAGAGTGAGTGTGGACTAAAAAAAATTGCCCCATTTTTCTATAGAAATTACAGAAAAAGATTTTAATTTTGCCACACCCTCTTCCATCTGAAACACAATACCACTAGTACCCATCCTTGCTCTTCATGCTTCTGCTACAAGGCATTAGATACTCCAACTAAGCTTGCAATGGTTGCTCCTAGTGGCCAAAGAAAGACAGTTCCCAATAGTAAAATATAGTTAGTTATACCTCCAGGCGGCAAAATTATGAGAAAAACAATCACTGAACAAATCAAAGCAATATAATTATTTTGCTTTATTTACCTAACACTTTTATTTTGGGGAAAATGGGGTGTGCAACATAAGAGGAGATGTTACCTGGGAGACAGGTCTTTTAACAAAGGACTCCACTGACTGCAGAAGAAACATCTTGTTGTTAAGCACACAAAAAATAAGTTCTTCAATATCTTTGAGAAAAGTCTGAGTCACTTTCTGAACAACACTATGCTGCCAATCTGAATTACACTGCTACTTATAAAACTAGAATTTAAGTTAAACTAAGTATAATTTTGAACAAAGACAAGTTATGCTTTCAAAATATGTAATTATTTAGATTTTCATAAAGCTTTTAAGAATGTTTTTCTGCCAAAATTCCAAAAGACACAATACCAAAATACACAATACCCACATTTAAATATAAAATTAAATCTCACAAATGCAAACAAGCATGACTAGTTTTCTAAACATAAAACATGCAATATTTATACAGGTTGATTTTCAAGCACCAATGTGGTTTTTTTTTCAGTTTAATTTAAATCAATCATACGTGAGTTGGAATTCCACTTGATACTTAATATTGTACATTAATTAAAATCTAATGTTAATCATTCTTTAAAATAGAAAAATGATAGTAGGTACTTTGTATGTACATGAAGACAAACTTTCACTTAAGATAAAATTTCTAAAAGATGAGTATTTTACACATAAATATCAGTAGCAAGATTCAAGAATACCAAGAATTTCAACACCAGACAGTAATTATATTCATGTATAGTACCAACAGAATATATTATAGCCGAATCAAAAAGCAAAATTTTAATGCACACCTTTCCCCCTTTTTATAAATCATGCTGATCAACACACAAAGAAGGACCTCAAGCTGGGCAAGGGAGACAGCCATCTCTTAGCTGCTTTAAAAAACTGCTGCCCAGTGTGAGAAATGCAATCCACTAGTGCCATATGTTAGACCTACTGTAGTAAACACCAACTCAGTAAAGGAACAAAATTCTCTTTTCCTTTAGTTTGGCTTGTAAGTGAAGATGACATCATCTTTTTCCTTTTCTACCAATCATCTCATAGTATCTTCGATTCCAGGGAACTGTATAGTGAACCTATCATGCTAAATCTCCCTGTGTAACAATACCAAGAAAAGAAACAGGCCAAATTCCATACTCAACACGGGGATCCACCAGCATTCTGAGGAAATAATGACTTCACCTTTTAACTACTGAATGAAGAAATAAACATCCTTTGAAGAGAATAGTAATGTATCAAATAACTAAAATAAATGACTAGGTGAATAACCTATTTTTCACTTGCATCACTTTTAGAATTTTATCACGACCTCATCTCATTATCTTATCAATTCAAATGAATTAAGTGCAGCAAAGGAGAATGTCCTGATCTACCTGTTGTCTAGGAATCACTACAGGACAGCCACTTATGAACACGTTTCCCCTGCATATGAAATGCCATGATGCTAACCCCTATTAATGAAATCTTTAGCTTTAGAAAGGTCTTTTGCACTACTATAAAATAGAGCAATGTATGTTGACTTTGCAAAGATTCAAATCATGACAAAATACTTTTATAAAAGTGTAAATGCCATGTAGTTATTAAAATTTATGTTAACTGTGTATATTATTTATAAACAAAAATACAAACTGAAATACTTAAAATCATATTGTTTAGAAAGCCAAAGATAAGGTTCTGATAGTTACTAAACTAACTGTAAACATATCTTTTATGTTAATATGTGACAACACTGAAAAGAAGGACAGAGAAAGGTTACCATAGATGAAGGTAAGCCATAAGAGGATATACATTCTAGGCATTATGAAAAACAAACAAAACTAATGATAACAAAAACTGGATTTATACTAACCCAGGCATTTTATTTACTTATTATATTTTTAAATGGAATTTATTCCCAATCTGCAGTGAAATATTATAATCAATTTAGAGAAGTCAAACTCCAAAGAAGTTAAAGAACAAAAGAAAAATTCTGTAGTTTTACAAAATAAAGAGGACATTCATTTCTGTATTTTAGTTATATTTGGTTTTTGAAATATAAACTTAAATTGTACTGATTTACATAGTGAAAACACTTTAAGTCTTTTGGAAAATAAATGAATAAATGACTGAAATGATCATAGGTAACATACAAGCCCTTTCAAAGGATCATAACAATCTTTTCCACCCCTTTTCCCCCATGTTTAACATGAACATCTGAAATGCATCTTTGCAGTTATCAGACACCGTTAACTCTAATTACTGGTGCCCCTTAGGACTTCTGCTTTCAAACTGCATACCTATTCCTCAGCCTTCATGAAGGAGGGGAGGCAAGAGTACCAACGCTCTTTTATTCTCTTGTAAGAAACAGTGTGCTTCAGCATACTGTCATATATATCCACTAACTGATCACCCCCATTTTTGTTGAAAATCTGTCACAGCCACCAGCTGGACACACATGCACTATGAAATATGATCCATCCTTAGGGAGTAATAGAGGAAGAAAAACCAAGAAGGAGAGAGAAACCGTCATCATCAACCAAGGTGATGTAAGCTTCTATAATTAGAATCAGTGAAATTGAAAGAACAATAAAAGGCACCACTATGCTTCTGCTTTCCGTCTACACTGTGTATCAAGCATCTTCATACCTGCACAAAAGGATACATTTTGTATATAGTTACTCAAGTATATGCAAACCTAAAGTTTCAAACAGCGTATTAATTTTCTTCAAAAAGAGAGTAACACATATAAATGATAAAAAATGAACTCTCATTTAAAACTATCTGTGAATTCCTGGGTTCCTTTATATCCCTTGTTCATAAAGATGACCATTACGTCCCTTCTCTACTTTTAAATACTACATTTTCTAGCACTGTAAAAGCCACATACACAAGATAGCACACTTAATAAACACATACCAAATCAAACTAAAAGGCAATAACGGTCAGCATTAATTTGTTTGCTATGTCTGAGTAGTTGTTATTCCCCTTCCAACTGGAACACTGTCATAATCAGTCTTAGACCACTGGTATACATTAGTATCTGAGTTGCTTTAAACAATTATCAAAAGCTCCTTCTTTAGCAATTACTCCATAAAATATTTCAAGTATGATAAAAAGTCTTCCTAATTCTGGTTCCCTGGGCAAATCTGTCTGAATTAGTGTCACACCATTAAGGGAGGAAGAACTGCCCCAGACAACCAGAGGGGCATGCCCTGGTCTGGTCCTCTCAGTACTCAAGCATTTTATACATAGTGAATAATAAAGACAATTTTAAAATGCCTATTGAGAAGTTACCAATATTCATGTAGAAACTTAAAATAATTTTCATACCTTTAACCCAGTAATTTCTGTAACTCAATCCTAAGGAAATAATCAGTCATGTACAGATTTTTCCCTAAAAGTTGTTTGTAATGGGAGAAAAATTGGAAGCCACGTGAGAATACTTCGTTACACTCATACAGCATTATATTAATATTGAAAGTAATGTTTCGGAAAAAATTTAACTGCATGAGAAACACAAACACAAGGATACGTAACTAAACATTCAGCATCATCTAAATTAATTAAAATATTTAAATTAATCAAAAGATATATACAGTCAGCCCTCTGTGTCCATGGGTTCTGTACCTGCAGATTGAAGAAACTGCAGACAGAAAATATTTTGGGAAAATCCCATTTAAAATAACAGTAGAGGCTGGGGGTGGTGGTGATTACATCTGTAATCCCAACAGTTTGGGAGGCCGAGGCAGGCTATTGCTTGAGGCCACGAGTTCAAGACCAACCTGAAAAACATGATGAAACTCTGTCACTACAAAAAAAAACAAAGTTAGCTGGGTGTGGAGGCATGTGCCTATAATCCCAGCTACTCAGGAGGCTGAGGTGAGAGGATCCCTTGAGTTGGGAGGTCAAAGCTGCAATGAGCTGTGATCATTCCACTGCATTCTAGTCTGGTTGACAGCGAGACCGTCTCAAATAAAACCTAAAAAACCAAAAACAAAAAACCACTACAACAATAAAAAAAATTACAAATTTCAGTATAGCAACTATCTACACTGCATTTACACTGTATTAGGTATTATAAGTAATCTAGAAATGATTCAAAATACAGTCATGCATTGCTTAACAACTGGGGTACATTCTGAGGAATGTGTCACTAGGCAATTTCATCCTTGGGCAAACATCACTGAGTGTAGCTACACAAACCTAGACGGTATAGCCTACTATACACCTAGGCTACATGGTATAGCCTATGGTTCCCAGGCTATGAACCTGCTCAGCATGTTACTCTACTGAATAATGCAGGCAACTGTAACACAATGGTAAGTATTTGTGTATCTAAACACAGAAAACGTACAGTAAAAACAGGCAGCAAAATCTGATGTCATTTATGTGGTCTGTCATTACGCAACACATGACTGTATATGGAAGGATGTGCATAGATTACACAAAAATACTACACCATTTTATAAAAGGGACTCGAACATCCTCGAATTTTAGTATCTGCAGGGGGTCCTGAAACCAAGCCCCCATGGATACTGAGGGACCATGGTACATTAAAAAAATTTTAAGTGACAGTAGCTATCTCCAGTTTTGAGGATGACAGCAAATTCATTTCCTTCTTCATACTCTTCTATATATTTTACATTTCTACAATAAGCATTTCTTCACAAAATTAAAACAAAATCTGCTCTAACTTGGCATTTGTCCTAGTTTTAGTTGTATCACTTCTATGCTTTTTGTCTATTTGTGGACTCAATACCTTCTAACTAGGTACAAAAACCTATCAAGAATTCCATATTATTTCCTAGAAGATAAAGGAGGAGAATTCTCCTAAAGGATGTTAGATACTCGTGAACAAAAACAGAAAGTCTTCTTTTGTTTTTAAGGTAGAAAGAATCACAAAGAATATACACCTGTTCAGAGTATTTGGGGCTGTAAATAAAGAGAGAAGAGAAGCAATATTGAAAAGCTGAAGATTCTTAGAGGTGGGGATCCAAACTTCTCAGTAGTAGTGTGATCAGCACTCACTGTCTTATATACAAATGAGATTATCAAAGATCCCATTTGCAAACTTCCTGAGTTTAGAAGTAACAAAAGTCTGTTTATTCATTCATTATTTCATTCTGAAAGTACTTATGAAATACCATATTAAAAACAATCAGGATTTATCAAGCCCACAAATACAAAATAAAGTTCACAATGTTAACAAGCTTCTTCATCAAACAGTGACTTTCACTTAAACAGTTCAAATTCTAAATTCTCCTAATGATTGATGCAACAATAGTGCTTACACCTCCTTTAGTTTGACTTGCATAAATATTTAAACTTTTTGTTTACTGGTGCTCCATGAAGAGAACTAAGCAATCACATGTTTGTACCAAAGTCCTCTAGTTTCTCATGAGGAGGTGGGGGCATGGACCTATTTCTTACTACAGGAATGGCTTGATGAATAAGACACACATACACACACAAACACACACACTCCATAAAAGCGAAACACACTTGCAATAATACCTTAAGAGGTCACACCCATGGTGAAGTAAAAGCATCCAGCCATTTTTCAGTATATCACCACAAAGTTGGTAAGTGATGTGGTGTCCTAATAATCACCTCTTATTGAGCTGCATTGACAAATGTACATTAACTCTCTAATATGCTCTGGATCTAAACAAAACATGGAGCACTGAAAGAGAATGGAGAACGTGATATAATCAGAGAAGTAGCAATGAGAAAGAACCGCCTGCTACATTAGTAATGTGTGAGCCTAAAATGAAAAAGTAGATTCTAGCGTGTCACATCATCCTACCACCCACTATACAATCCCAGAACAAAAGACTAGATGGAAAGAAAATACATAAAGATGTCACAGCAAAGGGAATCCCTTCAAATTAAAAACCCCAATCCATAATGCTGCCATGGAAATCATTCTTTCCAGATGTTCTTTTAGGAAGAGCTGGCTGGCTCCATGTCTGTGCAGACGCTATGCTGAAGAAAGAGAGGAAGACTAGCACCTTATTTTGTCCCTGAGAATATAAAAAGCATCCTAAGCAACATAGAGAACAAGAAATAAAAAAAATTATGAGGTAGTCTAATAAGGAACTTGAGATCTAGTTAATAACACAACAAACATATAACCAACACTCATACAGGCACACTGCTATTTAAAAATACAGCAGCTTGCTGGGTGCAGAAGCTCATGTCTATGATCCCAGTGTTTTGGGAGGCTGCAGTGATTAGACTGCGTGAGCCCAGGAGTTAAGACTAGCCTGGGAAACAGCAAGACACTGTCTCTACAAAAAATAAAAATACTTAGTCAAGTGTGGTGGCACATGCCTGTAGTCCTAGCTACTCAGGAGGCTAAGGCAGGTCGTTAGAGCCCAGGAGTTTGAGCTTATGGTGAACTATGATCGCATAACTGCATTTCACAGCTTGGGCAACAGAGCGAGACCCTGTCTCAAAAGCAACAATAACAAAAATATACAGTAGCAAAAGGAAGGAGAAATCAAGGAGAAGGACTGTAATTTCTTAACTAAAGTATGCAAACACCAACAAAGTTTTTTAAACCTTTGAACAATGTCCAGATTCATATTTGGCTCAATCACATTTCTATAAAAATGAGCACAAATGAGACCTGATATTCTAGAGAATAAAGTTAAATAAAGGCATACCTGGTGCTTGACCTTGGTGAAACCAAGATGTTTCATGTTTATTGGTCCTGGTTTAATTTTACCATTTAACTCTACATATGTACCAATATTAAAAATTCAATTCACGGGCTGGGCGTGGTGGCTTATGCCTGTAATTCCAGCACTTTGGGAGGCCAAGATCGCACCATTGCACTCCAGCCCGGGCGACAGTGCAAGACTCCGTCTCAAAAAAAATTCAATTCACTACATTTCAAAATGTTTACCGTTATATACTATTTAAAATGAAACAACGAACATTATATAAAAAATACAGGCATTTAAAACATTCTTAAATAAACTGTTAATTCCATTTTTTGTTATCTCAGAACACTGCAGAATAATATGGGCACACTTCATGCAAGTACTATCCTATGGGACCAATGAAGAGAAGTGCACTCTATGAACAGGAAATGTCAGGAAAGCCTTCTCTAAAGAGGTCATGGATGAATGGACTCTTGGGAGCTGAACATGACTTTGTCAGAAGAGCATGACAGAAGCCCATTCTGGATAAAAGGAGCAAGTGGCAATATTCAAAGTGACTCATCAAAGGGTAGAACTATATTAAGTGAAGAAGCCAATAAGAGCCTTCCAGGGAAAGAGAACAGGACCAAAGTTAGGGACCTCCAAACATAATGGTGCCAGAAAGCTGAAAAGATAAACTGGAGCTAAATAAGAAAAGGATTTATATGCCATATACTCTCAAGATTCTTAATTTTTCTTTTTACTTTTTTTTTTTCTTTTTTTGTAGAGACAGGGTCTTGCTTTGTTGCACAGCTTGGTTTCAAACTCCTGGCTTCAGGTGATTCTTCCATCTTGGCCTCTCAAAGTGCTAGAATTAGGCATGAGCCACTGCATTTGGCCTCAAAACTTTTAAAAATCACACATAGCATTGGGGAAAAGAATGAGTTACATTTCTAACATAGGTAATGTATTTAAAAACTAATACACGTGTTACTGGCAAAATATTTTGTATTCATTATGAAATATACACAAAATCCCTAGAAACTTTAAAGGGTAAGATAACAGTATTTTCTTCCCATGTCCTGGAGATTGTTTTGGGCTAAACGAATGGCCTTGCTAACTACTATCAGATAGGCCTATAAGTGATTAATTCCAAAATCAGATTCATCATTTCTTGGCAGACATTCTCCATCTCATTTGATTGGCTTCTAGCTACACATTCTATACAGTAAAGTGACTCATCCAGTGACTTTCATACACATTTTGTAACTACTTTTATCTTTCAAGATTGGACAAAGAAATTACTTGTTCAAAGTGAGTGATTCTGAGGGTAAATTTTAATTGTCTGATTGTTCTAACTTCAAGCTAACTTGGTTTAACTTTTCTTACCTTTATTCTCCCTTTGTTCTGATTCTTTAGCTTACTTGTTTATATTTACTTTAATATATGTACATATTTTGGTAAGCACTTTTTATATCCAGGTATGGAATAAATAATTTGTAAGCAATAGGAACAAAGGTTTTTTGAATATTTACAATAACAACAACAGCAATAGGATGCTACTAACATTACTATTTTTCAGAGCACCAGACACTAGGCAGAGCCCTTTTTTATATATTATCTCATTTAATCCTTTTACAAATCTATAAGTTATCTATCAAGACAGACATACAAAGGTCATACAACTTGCCCAAAGTTACACAGGACACTAAGCAAGCTGACAGAACAGGCACTCTTATTTTCTTTGGCAGGCAATATACTCTAAGGTTACAATTATGATGGTTGACATTTTCTAGGAGCATCCATTCTGATGAGAGAGATATTTAAATAAACAATTACACTGCAATATAGAATAATTGTAATTATACTCAGCATAATGAGTGCTTACAGGCACATAAACAAGATATTATGGGAGTGCAGATATGTGCTTAATCCTTCCCAAGAAACAAATCAGAGTCCTCCATGACATGATGTGAAATTAGGTCTTGAGACTTTTGTTAAGAGGACAAAGAATAAAAGTACATTTTAAGTAAAAGGAATTGTATATACAAGAGATGTACATAAACACATGGTTTCTTCAAGGGTCAGCAAATTTGTTCAGTATGGCCAAAAAATAGGAAATACATAGAAAACAGGTAAAAGAGAAAGTTGGAGAAGTGAACAAAGTCCAGATCTGTGCTGTCCAATTAGGGACATGTGGTTATTTACTTGTACATTGTGATCAATAGCTCAATACTATGGCTAGCTAGCTGCTATCAATTTCGATGGCACAGACATAAAATATTTCCATCATAACAGAAAATTCAATTAAACAGGACTGGTCTAGACTATGAAGGTACTTATATGCTAGATTACTGGAATTTTTCTGTAACTGATGGTAGGCCATAAACAGATTTAAGAATTTAAAACAAGTGACATTGTTAGAGCTTCACTTAGAACTCACAGAAGCAAAATAAATGGACTAGTTAGTGGCAAGGGTATAGGGGAGGATGTAGAAAGCAGGGCTAGCGATAGGGCAACAAGTTCAGAGAGAAGATAAAAAATTTTACATCAAATAAACTGATTAAGTAGATATCTTCTGATAAAGAAATTAAATAATACTTTTCACGTTTTCTAATTTTTCAAAATCTCTTAAAATGAAAAAATACTGCGTTTACAGTGAAAGGTGGCTGGGAGAATTTGAGAGATGCTATTACAACAGTCCTATAAAGAAAAAAGTGAACACTAAAGAAACGACATGGGCAAATTAAGTGAAAAGCACAAATTCTGAAACATGTGAAAGGAAGAATCTATAGATATTATTGAGTGATTAGACTGTGAATACACACACATTCTAAAAATTTCAACAACCACCCCCTAAGACAGGCAAACCTGGTATTACAATATCGTCATTTTTAGAGGTGAAGCACCGAAGATTTAGATGAACTGTCCTCATCATTCAGTTAGTGAAGCAAGAATTCAAGATAGATGGCTCATCTAAATACTGGACTTTTTATACTTGGCTTGATTACTCATCCTGCTCACTAAATATTGCTCTTGATCACCTTTCTGCTATCTAAATACCAAAGTCATCTGCCTCAAAGATCAAAGCTCTGAAATTTTTGAAACTATATGAAGACATTTAAATTTGTTGCAAACTTTAAAAATATTTGAATATTTTACAAAAGAATATGAATATACAAGTGACTAATAAGTACATGAAAAGAGGCTCAACACCGTAAGTCAACAGGGATACATAAATTAAAATCAAAATGAGATACCACTACCTATTAAAAATTTTAAAAATAATAATAATAAAATCTGACAATACCAAGTGTTGGTGAGGATGTGGAAACTGTCATTTTCAAAGAACACAAATTATGTAAAATGCAACAGCCACACTAAATAACAATTTTGGTAGTTTCTTATAAAGTTAAGCATACATTTGCCATATGACCAGTCACCCACTCCTGGGTATTAACCTAAGAGAAATGGAAGTATATGTATCAACAAAGATTTGTACATAAATGTTTATAGTAGCTTTATTTGCAATTGCCCAAAACTGGAACAATCCAAATATTCATAAACAGGCAAACAGAAACAAATTGTGGTACATTCATACAATGAAATAATACCCACAAGAGAGGGGAAAAAATACAATTGATGCACACGACAGGGAAAGGTCTCAAAATCATTATAATGTGTGAAAGAAGCCCACCCCCCCCCAAAAAAAATCCACAATATATGATGCCATTTACATAAAATTCTAGAAACTAAGACTAATCCACAGTGACAGAAAGCAGATAAATGGTTGCTTGAGTATGGGTATTTAGAAAAGATGAATTACAATGGGAGATGACAAAACTTTAGGGTGATGGAAGTAATCATAATCTTGAATACGGTGATGGTTTCAAAGGTTTATTATACATATGTCAAAATTGATCAAAATCAAAATTTCATTTAAAAAAAAATTTTTTTTTGAGACGGAGTCTCACTCTATAGCCCAGGCTGGAGTGCAGCGGCATGACCTTGGCTCACTACAACCTCCACCTTCCGGGTTCAAGTGATTCTCCTGCCTCAGCCTCCCAAGTAGCTGGGATTACAAGCAAGCGCCATCATGTCTGGCTAATTTTTGTATTTTCAGGAGAGATGGGGTTTCACCATGTTAGCCAGACTGGTCTTGAACTCCTGACCTCAAGTATCTGCCTGCCTCGGCCCCCAAAGTGCTGGGATTTCAGGCATGAGCCACCACGCCTGGCCCAAACTGTGCACTTTAAATATGAGTAGTACATTACCTTTAATAATATCTCAATAAAGTGATAAGAAATTGTATCAAAAAAATTGTTGCAAACTCAGAGCAACACTCAATGGAGCTTCAAAAATGTTATTACCATTACAGAAGTGCTTATTCTACATTAAAAAAAGTCACATTAAGATTAGGATTCATGTTTATACAAAGCAATGTACAACAAAACTATAAAAATATTTCATATGAATAAATCATCTTTTTCGGTCATTCTAAGAATTTAGTTAAAAAATAACTAAAATACAGGCAAAATCTTTAATACAAACCCTTGTACAAGTTGGGTACTAAAGAATAATTATGATAAACAACAGTTAACATCTTTAATTTTTTTTACCCTTCAGCACTCTAGAAAGAAAAAGTAGATGATGGTTTACACATTAAGGAAAAAAAAAAAACAAACTCAAATTTCCACTGCTGTCTAAAAGAAGAAATGATTCCTCCTGATCTTTTTCTCTCTGAATTGCTGACAATAGAACAAAAGACATAAAGAATCCTATAAAGGCCATTAAACCAATTCTCCACTTGCTGCTCTCATAAACATGATTAAGATTTTTGCTACATAGCATCCTTACCTAGACCAACTGCCAATATTGCAGGACACTGGCCAGATGTACAGGTGTTACATAATTGGTAGCATTAATTAAAAATAAATGAAACCTTCAATACCATATTTTCTAAGTTAACTGAAATATATCCTTTTTAGGAAAAAACAACTCCATTAATTCAAGAAACAGCACATGTACCTAACATGACCAAAAAGCTTCTCTAACCCGGTCTCATAGTTAATAAATCAGTTTTGTCTAAAATGAATCAATTTCTCCTTTTCATGATTTGTCAAACTCTTGACAGTACTTAGTAGGATCACCATCTAACACTAGGTATACATGCAAAAATGCCACTATACTTAGCGTTATCAAACAAACAGAATCCCTAAGGAGTATGCCTATTGCTCTTTCTGATCCCAGGAAATCAGTATATCTAGAAGATGACAACTCTCAGTACAGAGGAGGGCTAAAAGCAAATGACTCATGAGCATGATCCACAGCTAATAGAGAAAATATGAAATCTGTCTAGGATTCATGACAGGACACCAAAAAAATCTGGGAAAAGAAGATACTGAAGTTGAAACTAGAATGAGCAAGTAGTCAAAACACACTCTAGCTCACACTAGGAAAACTAAATATTACAGTTAAAGATTCTTTCATTTATTAATTCTACCTCTTGACATTTTTTCTATAGAAATGAAAATGTGGGCATACATTGTACTTAGCACCTTAATTTTTAAAAAATAAGGAAAAGGCTGGGCGCTGTGGCTCATGCCTGTAATCCCAGCACTTTGGGATGCCGAGGTGTGCAGATCACGAGGCAGGAGATCGAGACCATCCTGGCTAACATGGTGAAAACCAGTCTCTACTAAAAATACAAAAAATTAGCTGGGCGTGGTGGCGGGCGCCTGTAGTCCCAGCTACTAGGGAGGCTGAGGCAGGAGAAGCGCGTGAACCCAGGAGGCAGAGGTTGCAGTAAGCCGAGATCGCGCCACTGCACTCCAGCCTGGGCAAGAGAGCGACACTCCATCTCAAAAAAATAAATAAATAAATAATGAAGAACTGGAAAGAATGTAACTTACCAAATATCAAGAACAGAATAAATTATAGCATATTATTATAATGGAGTACTGTGCAGTCATTAGGAATAATGGGAAAAACATTTAACAACATTCAAAGATGTTTAGTTTATATATTTGTTTTTAAAAGTTAACAAAAATTTACATATTTAAGTTTTCAATAGTTAGCAAAAACCTTACAGATTTATCTGTATGTTGAAAAGCTTTATCCAAGAATTGCAAAATATCATCAAATAGTTATATAACTGTGTAATAGGAACAATCTGTTTCTAATTTTTCAAAAAAAAAACACATATTACTTACACAGTAAAGCAAAATATGTCACCTTAATTAGTGATGGGAAATTTACCATACAAAAAGAGAAATTGTTAAATAGTGAGAACATGAAATAAACCTTGTTGTGGCTCTGGATATGATAAATTTTAGGACTATTTCATATTCTTGTATTGAATCAATGCAATTAGGCAAATGTGACAAACATCAGAGCTGCCTTAATTCTAACACTTATTCCAGTACAAACAACTCTCGAAATAATCTTTCTTACTCCTAACACCTAACATGGAATGAATAAATATCTGTTTATGACAACCGAAAGAACTAAACACATCCTTGGGAATTTCACTATATTCAACCATCCTTTTTATTATTATTTTTAACAAATGCAAACAAGAGGAAATGCTCTGTACTAATTGTTTTAATATTCTAGAAATCGTGAGTACTTTGGAAACTGGTAACTATGAAACCTCTCCCCTCAAAAATACACCTGATTTTTTTAGATTACCCTTATTTCTTGATTCAACTACTTTTCAGTCTAAAAAGAAGCTATTCACAACTACAAAATTAAAGACTTTTGAAGACACAGCTTACATTTTTTTTTTTTTTTTTGGCAACAGAGTTTTGCTCTTGTCGACCAGGCTGAAATGCAGTGGTGTGATATTGGCTCACTACAACCTCTGCCTCCTGGGTTCAAGCAATTCTCCTGCCTCAGTCTCCCAAATAACTGTGACTACAGGCATGCACGACCACACCTGGCTAATTTTTGTATTTTTAGTAGAGATGGGGGTTTCACCATATTGGCCAGGCTGGTCTTGAACTCCTGACCTTGTGATCCGCCCGCCTAGGTCTCCCAAAGTGCTGATATTACAGGCATGACCCACTGCACCCAGCCTAATAACTTTTTTCACTATTTAAACAACAACAAAAAAGCAAAACCAAAACTCCCACTGGTAAGAGCATTCCTAACCAATTCAACCAAACAGAAGCATTTAAAAAGATTATATATTTACCTGCCCCAAATTTTCACATACAGAGCCCAGCATGTTGATATTACCAAAGATACATGTAAATTAAAGATACTATATATGAAAATTAAGGAAGATTCATGAAGTGTTCCTAAATATACTCACAGAAAGATAGCTGTTAACCTCCACATCATCAGTAATGGTTTGGCGCTCTCCTTTATAGTTAATTTTCCGAAATCTTCTTCGGGATTGTCTGGCAGGAATTTCTCTTTGTAGAATACTATCTTCATTATCTTTGGCATTCTCTACCTGAAACACATGTTCATATTCCTGATGAAATATCAAATTTTTCCATATTATTGACAGTCTATGGAGTCTTAACAGGCTCATAAGGAAGCTTCATTTACTTCTTACAAGAAACTGCCTCAAGAAAACAGTCTGTATAGCACAATGCTCATGAGTTACAGATTAGAGGTGATGTTATTATAAAGATCTGGAGACCACAGTTTCCGTCCAGGAAACAGTCTCTCTTGTGCACATAAACATACATCCTCTAAGTAAAGTCACTTACCAGAAATGAAGGCTGTTAACTACACCTACACATTCAATAATTACAACTTGAGTTCCTCTAATTACAAACTGCCTGATTAAACACATATTTTACTTAGCAAACAATCCTGGTTATGGTTTTAGTTAATTGTTAAAAAGTAAAACAAGAAAACTTTATGCAATATTCTTTAATTTTCAACTTAATGCATGACAACAGCCACAAGTAAGGCTGGCATCTTCTAAGTAAGAAAATAAAATGGAAAATTAACATTTGTTAGGAGTTTAAAATAGGCCAGCATGCATATATATTAAGTAGTTAGTTCACACAACAGCCCTGTAAGCAGGTATTACTGTCTCTACTTTGTAGACAAAGAAAAACCCAAAGATATTAGTGACATTCCAGTCTCACAACAGTGATACTTATTAAAGGTGAGTTGGCAACCTGGCAACAGAGCAAGACCCCATTTCTACAGGGGGAAAAAAATAAGCCAGGCATGGTGGTGTGCACCTGTAGTACCAGCTACTTAGGAGGCTGAGGTGGGAGGATCAATTGAGCCCAGGAGTTCAAAGCTGCTGTTAGCTATGACTGCACAACTGCACTCCAGCCTGGGCGACAGGACAAAAACCCTGTCTCAAAAAATTTAAAAAAAAATTTTTTTTAAAGGTGAGGAGGAATATAGACCTATCTAGCTCAACAGCTTATGCCACTGATACAAGACTGCACTGCCTGTCCAATCACAAAACAAACCATAATTTTTTAAATTAACTATTTTTATAAAGGTATATTGATATGCTCTAAAAATCTACCTTTATAACTAAGCTCACATCTAATAAATAATAAACGGTGGTTTTAGTTTTCCCCCATAACTACTCTTTCTGCTAATGTCAGAGCTCTTGATATTACCAAAAATTTCCTAGGCACCCACCCAAACACAGTGGTGCCCCCTTATCTGAGGGGGATACATTCCATGATCCCCACTAGATGCCTGAAACTGCAGACAGTACCAAATTCTATATATGTCATGTATTTTTCTGTATTTACATACCTATGATAAAGTTTAATTTATAAATTAGGCACAGAAGAGATTAATAATAAAATATAATAATATACTGCAATAAAAGTTATGTGGGGGTGAGGGGGCGCAGTGGCGAGTGCCTGTAGTCCCTGCTACCAGGGATGCTGGGGCGAGAGGATCACTTGAGCCCAGGAGTTAACGTCCAGCCTGGGCAACACAGCAAGACCCTGTCTCTTAAAAAAAAAAAAAGTTATGTGAATATGGTCTCTCTCTTTTTTTTTAACTTTTATTTTAAGTTCAGCAGTACAAGCACAGGTTTATTACGCAGGTAAACTTGTGTCATGGGATTTGTTATACAGATTATTTTAGCACTCAGGTATTAAGCCTAGTGCCTATTAGTTAATTTTCCTGATCCTCTCCCTCCTCCCACCCTCCACCAAAATGCCCCAGTGTGTGTTGTTCCCCTCTATGTGTCCATGTGTTCTCATCATTTAGCTCCTCTCTCTTTCCACAGTACGACAGTCCTAAAAATGTGGAAAGCGAAACTGCAGATATGGGGGTGTGGGAGACTACTGTATCATATCAACATTCTCAGCACCCCTGCTTGTCTTCCAAATCTTTGGTTCAATTCTCTCTCAGATCGTCAGTTCTCTATAAATCTCTCCCATAATGCTCTTTCATTCCCATTACCACCTCCCCTTAATTTAAGTCTTAATCACCTCAGTCCCAAACCACAGCAATAGGTGACCCTGCTGCTTTAGGCATGTTCCTCTCCAATTCTATCCTGCAGGGTCAAACAAATCACCTAGATAATCACCATTACTCAGGTTTCCTGTTCAAAATGCCACAACGGACCTCTAATGTTTACACCAAATAAATTTTAAACTCTTACATTTGATATTCAAAGCCATTATAAACTCCATCCCCAAAATACTTTTATCACCTTATCTTACATGTACAATCCTGGAAAAGCTGCTCCCTTATTTGCTTTCCCACAAAAATTCTCATTAGATACACAAAATTTCCTAATGATTTCTAAGAGTTGATGTCTAATCTGCTTTGTTCAGGTGTGAATTCAAGAATAAGTAGCAGCCAACTCAATGTGACTATTCATGTGCCTCTATATATAAATAACTTATAATCTGCCAAGTAACTTATTTCTTCAATTTGTGTTATCATACCCATTCTGTCTTCACATGCTATCATTTAGACACTACCTATCTCAACGGCCATCTCTTCCATAATTACCAAAGACATTCCTCTCCTCAGACCTCGATTGGCTTATTGTGTATACACACCTAGACTTCTCAAAAATGGGACATGTTCTCTACTGCCTTCAGACCTTTACATATGCAGCTGTCACTTCTGGCTAAAAGCCCATTCCCTCTTTGCCAGCATATTGGCCTCCTACTTACATCTTATGACCTAGTTCAACCAATCCCTCCTCTACTCCAGAAAAGTATTACTCCTTCTATAGCACTAAGCATACCAACCTCACTAATAAGATAACAAGTTCTCTAAGGCAGGAACCGTATTATGTAATATTATATTCATCTTTGTTCACCTAATATTCAAGACATTTGCCAAAATGGGTGTTTAACTAAATTTTCCCTTTTGCCTCAAATATATTAGGTCCTTGGAATTATGTATAAAGTCCTCAAAAGGTATACACAAGGCCATATACCAGAAACTGCAGCTTATCTCATTTAAGGTTCACAATAACCCTATTACATAGCTACTTTTCCTATTGTAATAGATGGTACAGAGTCTCATAAAAGTTAATTCACAGGCTGGGCAGGGTGGCTCACGCCTGTAATCCCAGCACTTTGGGAGGCTGAGGCGGGTGAATCATGAGGTCAGGAGTTCAAGACCAGCCTGGCCAAGATGGCGAAACCCCATCTCTACTAAAAACTACAAAAATTAGCCAGGCGCGGTGGCAGGTGCTGTAATCCCAGCTACTCGGGAGGCTGAGGCAGAAGAACTACTTCAAACCGGGCGGCAGAGGTTGCAGTGAGCAGAGATCGTGTCACTGCACTCTAGTCTGGGCGACAGAGTGAGACTCCGTCTCAAAAAAAAAAAAAAAAAAGTTAATTCACACAAGTAGGTGAATCAGGACTCAAAACCCAAGTGTGACTAAAAAGTCCAACTTCATATTGCTCTATCCCAAAAGATAAAACAGATTATCTACTTTAGACAAAAGTCCAATATTACATGATTCTTAGGTCTTTTAATATCTACCACTTATTGAGCAATGCAGAGATTTAAACAATAAAGGCTTTACAGAGTAAAAATGGAAGTAAAATAAATTTAGGAAAAGGCTTTCTAAGTTTCAAAATCTTGGGAAAAGTACCAAATGCAAAGAAAAATCTAATCATGACTTTTATTCCAGGAATATAGAGTTAAATGCCCTTAACAAAGTTCCCACTGAATATAACTGAATTGTGGTATTTAAAACATTAAAGCCTGCATTAAAAACAATGTAAGATTTTAAAAAAATAAAACCACAAACACAAATGAAATGGCACAAAAGGTACAGAATCCAAATGCCAAGAACGATGTGAAAGCAAGAATACTTGAACTTCGGAAACCAATAAAGTCCTTGATCTACCAGACAGTTTCTGTCAAACTCTAAAGAAAAGATTTTTCACTCTGATGTTTGTAGGGAGTGAAATAGACAAGAGATGAAACAAGAGACTCTACCAAAGTTGAGGAATCTAATAGAAACCTACTCATAAAGCTCATCCCAAACAGCTACACCCTCATTACAAGGGTAAGCAAGATACAAGCAGAAGGGGACAGGAAGAAAACTTGCCTGGCACTGGGATAAGAGGAGGGGGAGCAACTGAACAAAAATTGCCTTCCCCTGAGAATCCAAAACCACAAGCCATCCTTCATCCAGATCTGTAGTTTGAATTCACAATACCTCAAGCATGCAAGTAAACTAAAAGAAATTCAGCACTATTAATAAACAATAGCAGAAATAACAAATGCAAAACTTCCTTACAAAAATGCAACTTTTTTTTTTTTTTTTGAGATGGCGTTTTTCTTGTGTCACCCAGGCTGGAGTGCAATGGCGCAATCTTGGCCCACTGCAACCTTCACCTCCCAGGTTCAAGTGATTCTCCTGCCTCAGCCTCCCAAGTAGCTGGGATTACAGGCATGCACCACCACACCTGGCTACTTTTGGTATTTTTAGTAGAGATGGGGTTTCACCATGTTGGCCAGGCTGATCTCGAACTCCTGATCTCAGGTGATCCACCTGCCGCAGCCTCTCAAAGTGCTCAGATTACAGGCGTGAGCCACCACACCAGGCCAACAAAAATGCAACTTTAACATAAACCTCAAAGTATTACTGTACCTAAAGTTCCAAGACATATGAACTCATAGACAAATATAAAAAAATCCCAACTACATCAACATCATGTAAGAAGCAAGACATAATTAAAAATGAGCCCCTAAAAAAGCGGAATGACACCTGCAACTACTCCAATATACTGAAAGTATTAGAGAATAGAAAGTCAAAATTTAAAAACTTTCAAACAAAAGAAAACTTGAAAATGAGCCAGAGATGATAAACAGTAACCAAGTAGTTGAAGCTTGACCAGGACAAGAAAGCCCTAAGTGCCCTCCTCCCAACTGCCAGGCTAGCAAACAGTGAGGAATAACCAATAGCAATCTACATTTGGAGGAGAGATGAGAACATGAAGAGACCCTGCTGAAGCACAAGAGCACAGAGAAGGCCTAAAACTGAGTGGAGCAGGAACACTGAGAATAATCTTCCAGCAAACTCAAGGACAAAGTAACACTAAACAAATTTGAAACCACTGGTGCACCATAACAGCAAGAGAATCCAAACCTAGCTCAACTCCAGTAGAAATGTGTTCATCTCTAGGCTTAAAAGCTATAGCCCTATAACCTAATGCCCAACATTAAATCCAAAATTATAACTCACATAAAAAAGGAAAGGTAAAACAAAACAAAAACCAAAAACCAAGAGACAAAGCAATCAACAGAGCAGTCTACAAGAATTAGAGTGGATCCAGATGCTGGAACTACCAGAGAGAGAACTTCAATCAACTATGATTAAACATGTTATAGGTTCACTGGAAAAGGTATAGACAACACACACAGATTGATAATTTTAGCAGACAAAATAAAAATATAAAATAAAAATGAAAATGTTAGAAACAAAAGACGTAGTAATAGAGATGAGGAATGTCTTTGACATGCTCATTGGCAGACTCAACACAACTGAGTTAAGATCAAGGAAATTAAACATAGGACAATAAAATTACCAAAGAGAAAGAGGAAAAGAGTTAAATAAGAAAAATGAAGGAATTGAATGGTATATTAAGATGCAACTAAAAAGGGAGTTAGTAAACTGGGAAGATAAATCCAGAAGATTTACTCAACATACAGCACAAAGTCATCATGAAGAGGTAAAAAATAAGAAAGCTAAGAGGAAAGGTTGAAAAAAAAAATTTCAAGAAGATGATAGAACAAGACAATATTTAAGGAAAAAAAGAATTTTTGATGCCCAAAGCAGTCCAAAAAATCCAAAAGAGGATAATGAAAAACTACGATACCAAATTACAGAGAAAATATAAACAGAAGACTTTTAATGCAGCCAGAAAGAAAAAAGAGATCAGGAAGGCAATTAATGTCTGACTCCTCAAAATACGATCAATGTAAAAAAATAGAATGTATTAATTGTGTTAATAAAAATAATTCTCCTCCTAAAGTTGTATTAATGGCAAAACAATCCTCCAAGAATGAAGAAAAATAAAGTTATTTTCAGACAAAAAAGAAAAAAATACCTGAGATACTTAAGAGAAGATCTTCAGGAAAGAATTTTTAATGGGTGTACTTTAAACATAATACAAGTGTTACTATTAGGATGGTCTCATATATAAGAAAGAACTAAAAGCAAAAAATATTAAATACATGGTTAAATAGGAATAAATAATGATTTACAGAATACATAAAGCTAAAATACTGGACAATAGGAATTACATCTGGATACTAGCATTAAATTCTTATCAGTTTAGCTACTTATTAGCCTCAGGTGTTTTTAAATAGGTTTTCTTTTTTTGAGACATAATCTCACCCTGTCGCCCAGGCTGGAGTGCAGTGGCACAATCTTGGCTCACTGCAACCTCCACCTCCCGGGTTCAAGTGATTCTCCAGCCTCAGCCTCCCAAGTAGCTGGGATTAGAGGCGCCTACCACACCTGGCTAATTTTTGTATTTTCAGTAGAGACGGGGTTTCACCATGTTGGCCAGGCTGGTCTCGCACTCCTCATCTCAGGTGATCCACCCACCTTGGCTTCCCGAAGTGCTGGGATTACAGGAGGGAGCCACTGTGCCTGGCCTAAGTAGGAATTTAAAAATAGTCAGAATTAGCACTAAAAGAAGAGACCAAACACCATTTCTACAAGAATATGGTGGGGAGGAGAGGAAGGAAAAAAGAACTTAAAATAAAGGAGGGAAAATAAAAAAAAGAGGGGAAAAAACAAGAACAAATAAAAAGCACATAATGTGGTGAAAGTAAATTCAAATCTATCAGCAATCACAATGAATACAAATAGAAAAGTCTTTCCAGGTAAAAAAGAATCTCATGTCAAATATAGAAAAAGAAGAAACAGACCCCAAGTATTAAGGTTCACAGAATCCTGATATTTTTGAGAGAAGCCCAATAATTTTAAATATTTCTCTGCTTCCTAGTGAAGGAAATCCCAATCTAATAAATTTCTTGGTATCCACATCTGCTATAAATCATTAACTTAACGAAGGTTTGTTATCCTTTTAGAGGGGAAATGGTACCTACTCATTATCATCAAAATCTGAGCTCTATAACCACTAGGAATGGTTTAACTACTTGGATATCGCTGCTTCTAAACTTTTGCAATGAACAACCCTAGGAAACACATTTTTTTTCTTAAGGTGAAATAATTTGGTAAATACTTTTAAGAAAAAAATAGTCATGTGTCAATGCTGACATTTCCTACTGACATTTTAGACTGGAGTTTTTCTTAACATCTTTAATTTTACACAACTCTTATGCTAAAATAAAAATCTTGATTACTAATGACATTTATTTATGCATCTATTAGTTATATTAACTATAATTATAAATTTCAATTATTTCCAATTAAATGTATCATACAGAATTTTTCATAATATACACATAAATATTACCTATACATATATAATTGCTTTAAATTAACAAAATCAACATTACCACTAACATCCTGGTTAAATCATCTTGGATACTAATATTTATATATGTATAGATTTATGTATATGTTATGTTAAATTAATTATAATTAGTTACATATAACGTGCATCTATATACACACACATACAGCCATGTGCACTTAACGATAAGGATACGTTCTGAGAAACTAGTTGTTAGGCAATTTCGTCATTGTGTGAACATCATAGAGTGCACTTACACATAGACAGTACAGCCTACTACTTATCTAGGCTATATAGTATGGCCTTTTGGTCCTAAGCTACCAACCTGTAAAGCATGTTACTGTACTGAACACCATAGGCAATTATAACACAATGTTAAGTATCTGTGTATCGAAACACAGAAAAGGTACAGTAAAAACACAGTATTATAATTTTATGGAACCATTGTCATACATGTGATCAGTCATAACCAGCAGTGCAGGACTGTATGGAAAACTGTAAAAAGACCACTAGTAGGCTGGGCTCAGTGGCTCACGCCTGTAATCCCAGCACTTTGGGAGGCCGAGGTGGGGGGATCACCTGAGGTCAGGAGTTTGAGGCTAGCCTGACCAACATGGTGAAACTCCATCTCTACTAAAAATACAAAAATTAGCTGGGAGTGGTGGTGTGTGCCTGTAATCTCAGCTACTCGGGAGGCTGAGGTTGCAGTGAGCCGAGATCATGCCTCTGCACTCCAGCCTGGGCAACAGATCAAGACTCTGTCTCAAAAATAATAATAAGAAGAAGAAAAGACCACTAGTAACACCAATAATGAGACAACTGGCTCCTTCTGTGCTACGGGACATACTACATTAGGAATGTACAGTTAAAATACTGTGTCTTAAAGTCACCAGAAATAATAATTCTTCATGGAATTATACCAAAATTTTACATATATTAAAATCACTTATTCTGTTTTTTGGGGCGAAGAGTAAATTTTTTCTCCTTTTGAATTGCTTTTAGTACATAAAAAGATTTACATGGCTCCCCTAAAATTGCTCTTCTTTCTCAGGTTTCTTCTAGTTCTCCTTGCTTTTTTTATTCTTTTAAATGGCACAAAATGCAAAACACAAAATAAACACTATACTTGATGGCATATTTCACTGGGATTTCATTATATTCATAAGGTAAACTAACAAAAAGTAATATCCTTACTATGGTAACTCCATACCTAAGAACATGGTATCTCTTTTTTTGTTCAAGTTTAATTTTTTTATTTCAGGGGTATTTAAACACATTATTTCTGCACATTTGTTAAGTTTAATCTTAAGTGTTTTGTTTGTTGGTTTTATAGACGGGAGTCTATGTTGCCCAGGCTGGAGTGCAGTGGCTATTCACAGACAGGAATAATTGGGACTGCAGACGTGTGTCACAACACCCAGCTTAAGTACTTCTCATACAGTTTTTGTAAATATATTCTCCTTCCCTTATGTGACATATGTTACAGATCAATTCCTTTATCCCCATTTTTAAAATATCCTGGGATTATGATGGGGACTGCACTAAATTTTAGACAAATTTTGAGATAATTTGTATCTTAAAAATATTGTCTCAACTGATTTAAAGAAGATCTAAAAACAACTTTTTAAGGTTTTCTGTGTAAAGGTCTCCTACAACTTTTTTCAGATTTAATCTGATGTATATAGATGGTTTTGATGTTTATAAATGGTACGTTTATAAAATTCAATTTTCTACTTGCTTGTAAGGAAAAATACAATTGATTTTTATGTATGAACGAGTATCCAACGACCTTGTTGAAATGACATAAATTTCAAAAGTTCACACTTAGGTAATTTGGGGTTTTCTACATACAAATCATGTCATCTGTAAATCACAGTTTTATATTTTTTTCCAATCTCTTTTTTCCCCTGGCTAAATGCATCTCCTAGCCAATAGTTTTGGTATGGTGAGCTTTCTCCATATATTCCCAAATGTTGGGAGAAAGTTTTCAATGTTTATTATAGGGTTTCTGCAGGTAACAATTAGGTTATAAAAGTTTCATTCCCTTCCTAGCTTGCTAAAAGCTTTTAAAATCATGAATGGGTTCTGATTATCAAGAGCTTTTTCTGCATCCATAGAAATGATTACCTGATTTTTTTCTTTAATTATATCAATGTAGTGAATCACACATTCAAATGCTAAATCAATTTGTGATTCTGGAACTAAATTCAATGTAGTCATGTTGTTTTATCCTCTGTATGTATTACTGAAATTGGACTACCTAAAATGTTAAGATTTTTACATTTATTTTCATTTAAAAATACTAACCTATAATACTGCTTTTGTATAATGCCCTTGTTAGGCTGTTATAAAAATTAAAATAGGCTCATAAAATAAGGCAAAGAAGTTAAAGTTTTTCTATTTCCTATTAGATGCTAAGTATTATTTCTTCTTTAAATGTTTGGAAAAATTTACCAGTGAAGCCACATGGGTCTGAATTTCTAAATGAAAAGGTTTATAATTACAGATTCACTGTCTTTTCTAGATATTGGCTTGTGCAGATCTTCTGTTTGTGTGTGTATATGCCAGTTTGGTTGTTTTTTTTTTTTTTTCCAAGGAATTTGACTAAAACTTCAAACTTACTTGCTTTAAGCTTTCCATACCATCTCCCTTATTAGCATTTTAAAAATGTTTGCTAGATCGTAGTAGTGAATCCTTTTTCCTTCCTGATACTGATTGTATGACATGTTTTATTTTTGATTATCTTTGACGGGTTTATCAATTTTCTTAGTCTTTTCTGAGACTCAACCTTGTCCTTTGTCAATCCTCATTATTCTAAGTTTGCTTTTATGCCACTGATATTTATTTTTATATTGATCTTTACTATTTCTTGGCTTGTGATTACTATTCATATGCTGCTCTTTAATTTCCTGACATGAATACTTTACTGTCAGCCTTTGCTCTTATAGCACTAGGGCTTAAATTTCACAACAAGAAAGGCTTACGCTGAATTCTACACATTTTAATAGGTCATATTTATTCATTTAAAATATTTTCTAATTTTCTAAGTAATTCTTCTTTGACAAGCTATTTAGAGCATACGCCTGAATTTCAGAAGTTGTATTTTTTTTTTCTAGCTGTGTTTTTATAATTGGTTTTTAAATTAATTTCATGGTGGTCAGAAACTATAAAATTTTAAATACTGAAATTTTGAGACTTGCTTTATGTCCCAGCATGTGGTCAAATTTAAAAAACATTCCACGTGCACTTGAAAAGTAGGCGTACTCTGTTGTTGATAGGTGTAGTGTTCCCTGTTATGTCTCTTAGGTAAAATGTGTACATGATGAGGTTCGAATCCTCAATATCCTTACTGACTCATGGTGGTTGTTTTGTCAGTTACTTTAGAGGTATATTAAAATCTCCTGGCCAGGCAAAGCGGCTCACACCTGTTAATCCCAGTGCTTTGGGAGGCTGAGGCAAGAGGATCACCTCAGGTCAGGAGTTCAAAACCAGCCTGGCCAACATGGCAAAACACTGTCTCTACTAAAAATACAAAAATTAGCTGCACGTGGTGGCACACACCTGTAATCCCAGCTACCTGGGAGGCTGAGGCAGGAGAGTCACTTAAGTCTGGGAGACAGAGGTTGCAGTGAGCTGAGATTATGCCACCGCACCCCAGCCTAGACGAGAGAGCAAAACTCCATCACAAAATGAAAATAAAAATAAAAATAAAAATCTCCCACCGTGATTGTGGGTTTGTCTAGTTCTGATTTTACTAAGGACAATTTTTGTTTTATATATTTTGAAGGCATGTAAAGCTTCAGGATTGTGTAACCTTGATACAATTAACCTTTTATCACTATACAGTACCATTCTTACATTAAATAATGCTTCTTGCCTAAAAGTATACTTTGGGCCAGGCATGGTGGCTCACACCTGTAAGTCCAACACTTGGGAGGTTGAGGTGGGAGGATTGTTTGAGGTCAAGAGTTCGAGATCAGCCTGTGAAACATAGCAAGGCTGTCTCTACAACAACAATAACAACAACAACAAATTAGCTGGGTATGGTGGAGTGCATCTGTAGTCCCAGCTACTTGAGAGACTGAGGAGAGAGGCTCACTTGAGCCCAGGAGTGCAAGGCTGCGCTGAGCTATCGCACCACCGCACACTCTACTCTCGGTAAGCCCCTTTTCTTTAAAAAAAAAAAAAAAAAAGAAAAAAAAAGTTAAAACAAGGAGATTACTTTACAATGTGTCAGATTAAGATGACTAACTTATCAGGTGATCAAGAATGTGTTCAGTAACAGATATTTCCAATCACCAGTGGAGTTAATCAAATCTATACAAATAGACAAAACCATTTGACCAGGCATTTTTAACAATTCTGAAAAATTTCACCTATTTTGGATTTTCTCCTATAACTCATAAAGCATTTAAAATTATACCAATCATAAATTTAAATTTTTGAAATTTAAAAATTACCAGCCATAAATACATATACTTGATGTGACTTTTTATTTTATATACTTGTTTTTCTGAAATACTGAATAAATTGGAGATATAATGCTTCTTGACCCCAAAATATGTCAACATGTAACTGCTAACAATAAGGACTTTGTCTTACAGAACCACAGTATGGTTATCAAACTCAGGGAATTTGATATTATCCAATCTGTAGTGCATATTTTGAATTCATCAATTGCACCAACAATGTCATTTATAGCTATGCCTACGATTTCTCCTTTTCTTCGTCCTCATATGAAAATATTACATAAAGTATGTAAAACAAGCACTAAAACAGGATGTATAACACTGAAGTAAAAGCAGTATTTCTTTTGCATATAGTATGAGAAATACAAAATACAACTAAAAAGTCAGAAAATCAATACTGCCTGGGCAGTTTTCTTGCCATGTTCCTCAATACATACATTAAAAAGAAAGAATTCTGAGGCTCTAATAGGAATCCCATATATTCAGTGCTTAAAGAAAATAAATTTGAAACAATACATACTCCATCCTTGAAAAAACTTGAATTCAAGAAACATTCACTGAATACTTACTATACAGGCAGTACTCTGCGATACTCTCGGAGATACAAGTGGAATAAGACATAATCTTTGCCCTGTAAGAGCTTAAAATCCAGTTGCTCACATAAAATTAGGGATAGTGAGTTCATGGTTATACAGATGATCCAGTTTAAGAAAGAGAAAACAAACTATTTGAAGATATCAATCTGACTATAGCACCATGAAATGGAAAAGTAGTTTGGTTTTGAGCCCTTACATTAAAATGCTTAATTAAGAATTCAATTTCTCTTCTTGACAGTTCAAATCTAATCAGATGACATGGTCATCTACATGAGATCCTAGTAGGACAATGAGTCCACTCGGTATATGCTGTTTTCTAGTCAGGTCATCTTAGAACAACGTAAAAAGCAAGCTGTGTTCTTGATTCTTCTAATACTTAAAAAAAAAAAATTCTAAAGTTACATCAACTACTTAGCTCTTTTAAGAAAAAATAAAGAATTATTCCTTAAATACGCTCTTAAATAAAAACTCATCTTAAATAATTAAAAAGTGAAAATACTAACACCATTTCTTACTTGGATCTAATTGTATGTCTTTTTACTTTTCTCTACTTCATTCTCTCTAGTCTAGGGCACAGACTATAGAATTCAAAGTTTATTGAAAAAGTAAAATTGAATGGGAAAGAAGAAATCACCTGAGGCTGGGCGCAGTGACCCACACCTGTAATCTCAGCACTTTGGGAGGCCAAAGCAGATGGATCACCTGAGGTCAGGAGTTCGAGACCAGCCTGGCCAACATGGTGAAACCCCCATGGCTACTAAAAAATAGAAAAACTAGCTGGGAATGGTGCCAAGTGCCTGTAATCCCAGCTACTCAGGAGGCTAGGGCAGGAAAACTGCTTAAACCTAGGAGGTGGAGGTTGCAGTGAGCCAAGACTGCACCATTGCACTCCAGCCTGGGCACCAAGAATGAAACTCTGTCTCAAAAAAAAAAAAAAAAATCACTTGAAAACTCATGGTCCCCTTTTAAAACTTCTAATTTTCTGGTAGAAGGGGTAAAAAATACCAAATCTGCAAATTATATATAAGTGTATCATGTTTCACACTCTCTTGAGGATCAAAAAAAGTCTGAAGAGACAGAAATAGATAAACCTGGTAGATAGTTCTGATGCTACTTGATAAAATCTCTAAAAGGTCATAGTAATAAAACCTCCTTAAGTGTTTAAAGCCTACTACATTTAAAGTTAAAACTGAAGCATATCAAAAACAATTCAGCATTCTTTAAAGTTCTTACCACAATCATTTCTGAAGGCTCTAATACAAGACAATCACATCCTCTTTTTCCTCCAAACTGCTTACCAAAACTATAAAAACAGAAAAACAATTTCTTTAGCAAAGGTTATTAATAAAATATATCAATATAGGAAAAGAAAACAAACAACAAAAAAGCCCTGAGATATTATCCAAGAAATTCTGATCCTGTCACAATATTTATGTTAAGATTTTCTAAAAAAGAAAGAAAAAAAACCTTTCTCTTAATTGTCCAGATATAACTGATCTCAATACTATATGAAAATTCTTTTTAAACTTCTGCCTTTAACTAGTCCCTAAAATTAATTATAAAAGATACCTGTCTAATCTCAAATTTCTAACATCTGTCAATACACGTTGAACAAAGAAAAAAATACACTTAGTAAAAATCTAATAAAAGTGATAACCTGATTAGGCAATTTAATAAAAGTAAATTATTATAATCTTTTGGGAGCAGTATTAAGACAACAGATACTAAAAATAAAAAAACTTAAAAAATATTCACACTTGAGTAGTCTCTTGGTATCCAACTGGGATTGGTTCCAGAATCCCCAAGGATACAAAAATCTACCAGTGCTCAAGCGCCTAACATAAAATGATGTAGCATTTGCATATAACCTATGTGCATCCTTCCATATGCTTTAAATCAACTTGAGATTTTTAATAATACCTAATACACGGGAAATGCTACATAAATAGTTGTTATGCTTTATTGCTTAGGGAATAATGACAAGTAAAAGAAGTCTATATATGCTTAGTAGAGATGCAACCATTTTTTTTTCCAGGATCAGCAGTTGCTTGAATTAATGGATGTGAAACCCACGGATATGAAGTGCCAACTATATATAAAGAAATGTAGTTAGATATAAAGATGACTTCTTAAAAGAAAGTGTTGGAGTCACAGCTCTTTGGAAAAAACTAAAGCTGGACCAGTACTAAAAGACAGTATTTTTATATTCTTGGTCTCAGAAAGATTTCTCAGCATATCAAAAAAGAAAGCAACCGCAGAGAAAAAGATAGGTTTTCATTTTAAAAGATAACCTGAATTTTTTTTAATGAAGAATAAAAAAAAGCCCTGTCAACTATACCAAGACACAAATGACTTACATATGAAATATACAGAGCGCACTCAAAATAATGATAAAGCAACCAAAAGTATTATATGAAAATTTAGTGCCAGTGTCAGTTAGTAAATAAAACATATAAATATTACTCCAAAATAACCAAATGGAAAAAAAACATTAATCATTCAAACAAAACAAAATACCAAAAAACATCTAATAAATAAATAAGTCATTTATAAAGAAAATTATACAACTTCATTGATGGGCTAGAAACAAAGCTTAAAGTAACATAGCTATACTTTTATGGGAAGGCTAAATATTTAAAAATGTCAATTTCCCAAAGTATAAGGTTCTATACAAATAATAGTTAATAACAAAATTCTAATCAAAATCCAAACAAAATAACTTTTGAACATAACCAAAAAATCACTTATGTTTTTTCTTTGAGACAGTATCTCACTCTGTGATCACCCAGGCTGCAGTGCAGTGGTGCAATCACGGCTCACTGTAGCCTCGACATCCCTGGGCTCAGGTGATCTTCCCATATCAGTCCCAAGTAGCTGGGACTACAGGCATGCACTACCATGCCTGGCGAATTTTTTAAATTTTTTGTAGAGACAGGGGTTTTGTCATTTTCACTATGCTGGTCTTGAACTCCTGGGCTCAAGCAATCCACCCACCTTGGCCTCCCAAAGTGCTAGGATTACAGGCGTGAGCCACTGCACCAGGCCTCACTTGTTTTTTCTTAAGCAGAAGATCCTTATCTTTTGTTTCCCCCAAATTCTTGTATCACCTAATACATTTAAAAAAGCAAATCTGTAAAAGTTTGCTTTCATGCAAGATGGAATAACAGGGACTGGGTTTACTCTCCCACCTGAGGACAAAAACAGAAAACAAAACAAAATATATAAAACAACAATTTCAAGACACCAAAAAGAAGGCAGGGCAGGGCTGTAATTCCTGAGGGAGGAAACAAAAAACTAAGATGACTCTTGCAATACACCATTTTACCACTTACAGGCAAGAGAAGCATAACACAGCCTGACAATTTCGCTGAGTTGAAAAGTTAAGCGTTTTGGGGTGTGGATGACAGGGGAAAGATACTTAGAACATTTGCAAGGCAGTGTTCCTGAAAAGAGGGAGAGCAGCAAAGAGATACAGGGAGAGAGAGAACAACATTGTGCACAAGAGTATGGATGAGCATTTGTGTGCATATATGCTTTGAAGAAAGGTCCTCTTGAGTCTTTGAGTGAGTACTGTGGATATGTGAGAACAAAGAGTCACAGAGGAAAGACGACATAATACATGGGGTACTAGGTAGGGTCCTCAGGAATGTATTTCCTCAGTAACAAAATAAATTAGTCCCACACTAAAGTGCTGAACTTGCGCAAATACATTTAAAAGATAAAGCTCAGAATAATCAAATAGATTCCAATTAGCTAGACTATACGTTAGAACAAAACCCAATACCACCTAAAGAGATGCAAAAGCTGGAACTCAGTGACATAAAATTCATGATGACATCAATAAAGAAACAAACAACAACAACAAACCAGGCATGCAAAGAAACAGGAAAATATAATCCATAACCAAGAGAAAAAAACAACCAATAAAAACAGACCCAGAACTATCAGAAGTATAGAAATCAACAGACAACAATATTATAATAGCTATTGCTATGTGTGTTTTGTATGTTAAAGAAAGTAACAATAAATACAAACACAACAGAGAGATATAAAAAAGACCTAATGCAATGTTCTATCAAATCACATAGGCAGACACATAAGGTCTGTTTGTTCCATTTATCAGTAATGTTAAAATTGGTGAGCAGCTTCAGACAGTGTCAACTTGACCCACCGTTTATAAAGTTTCCTCTCAATTTTCCATCTATTAGTTTTAGCATTTTTTTTATCAGTACGTAGATTGAAAGCGTTATTAGGGCTATTAAAATACGTATTTTATATTTTGATCATCCTTTCTGAATTTATTAGCTGGGGGCACTAATATAAACTCTCAACTATTTGAGTTCCTAGAACTACTGTTTATATAAAGTGAATTCACTGTATATAAAGTGAATCCTACAAAAAAGCTTCAGAAATATATTAATTTAGCAAGATTGAATAATAAAAGCGCAATACCCAAAAATCAATTGTTTTATTGTATATTAGCAACAATCAGAAAATAAAATCTTTTGACTCCATTAAAAATAGAATAAAAATGATACATTTATCAAAATACACACAAGACTTCTACAAAGTTACAAATTTAAAAACTATGAAACATTGCTGAGAAAAATTGAAGACCTGATTAAAAAGAGATATATCTTGTTTATGGATTAAAATGGCAATTCTCTCCGAAGTGTTCTACAGATTCAATACAATCACAATAAAAATCCCAGAAAGTCATCTTGGAGGACTGACATAATGACCCTAAAATTTACATGGAATTGTAAAGAGCCTAAAATAGCTAAAACAACTTTGGAAAATAAGAACAAAGTTGAAATAGTTATAATATCAGATTCTGGCACACTATTAAAGCTAGAATACTCAAGACAATGTGGTATTTGATCAACTTATAGATCAATAAAACAGGATAGAGAGAACAAAAGGAGACCCATAAATACATGTTCAACTGATTTTTGGCAAATGTACCAAAAGAATTCAATGGAGAAAGATAATCTTTCCTATAAATGGTGGGAAACAACCAGATATCAATACAGAAGAAACAAAGGCAGTGGGGGATGGAGCTCTTAATATAACACCATAAACAAAAATTAATTATAAGTGGATCAGAGCCAGGCATAGTGGCTCACGCCTGTAATCCCAGCACTTTGGGAGGCAGAGGCTAGCAAATAGCTTGAGCTCAGGAGTTCAAGACCAGCCTGTCCAACATGGCAAAACCTCATCTCTACAAAAAAACACAAAAATCAGCCAGGCATGATGGTGCATGCCTGTAGTTCCAGTTACTCGGAAGGTTGAGGCAGGAGGATCACTTGTGCCTGGGAGGTCCAGGCTGCAGTGAGCCATGAGCATGCCACTGCACTCCAGCCTGCGTGACAGAATGAGACTCTGTCTCAATAAAGAAAGAAGAAAAAAAAAAAAGGATCAGGGATACAAATTTAAAAATTAAAACTAAAATATAATAAAATTTTTGTACATTCCCTATATCAGAAAGTTCCCTTCTGTATGTCTAGTTTGTTCAAATACTTTATGCTGAATGAGTTTTAGATTTTTCCCAGATGCTTTTTCTGCATTTATTGAAAGGATCATGTGGTTTTTGCCTATTATTTTATTAATAAAGTATACTGTGTTAACTGACTTACAAATGCCAAACCAACCTTCCATTCCTGGGATAATCCCAACTTGATCATGGTATAAAATACTTTAAATATAAACCAGGATTCTGTTTTCTGTTATTCTGTTAACAATTTCCGCATGTATATTCATGAGGAATAATAATCTGGAATTTTTTTTCTTGTGATTTTTGCCTAGTATTGGTAGCAGTAATACTGGACTAACAGAAATGAGCTGAAAGCATTTTCTCTACCATTACCCTAATACAAAGTCTTTTGGAATGTATGTAATAATGCTTCTTATGTTTGAAAACATTCAGCTGTAAAGTTATCTGGGTCTAGACTTCTCTCTGTACTCAAAGTTTCTTTTTCTTTTTTTTTTTTTGAGCCTTTTTTTGTAATGTATGTCTTTGCAAGATTTGCCCAATTTATTGATAGCAAGTTGATCATAAATTTCCTTTGTAGGCCGGGCGCAGTGGCTGACACCTATAATCCCAGCACTTTGGGAAGCTGAGGCAGGTGGATCACCTGAGGTCAGGAGTTCGAGACCAGCCTGGCCTGTCTCTACTAAAAATACAAAATTTATCTGGGCGTGGTGGTATGCACCTGTAATCTCAGCTACTCAGAAGGCTGAGGCAGGAGAATCACTTGAACCCGGGAGGTGGAGTTTGCAGTGAGCCAAGATCATGCCATTGCACTCCAGCCTGGGCGACAAGAGCAAAACTCTTGTCTCAAAAAAAAAAAAAAAAATCCTTTGTAATATTTTAAATTTCTTTAGGATGGTAATGTCCCCTCTTTTATGCCTGATTCTGGAAATTTGTATCTTTTTTTTTCATGGTCAGTCTAACTCAAAGTTTATCAAGTTTTGTTAAACTTTTGAAAGAACCAACTTTTTGTTTCAATGATGTTTCTCTGTTATTTTTCTTGTGTTTATTTCATTGATTTCCACTTGAACCTTCCTTGAGCTTGCTTCTGAGTATACTCTGTTCTTTTCATTCTTAAGATGACTAGATCAAAACCATTCTTTTCTCATAAATATGATCTAAATTTCCCTGAAAGTACTGCTTTAGCTGCATCCCATAAATTTTGATGTGTGTTCACTTCCACTGTGTTCAAAATATTTTCTTCTAATTTCTCTTGAAGTCTTCCTTGGTCTATTATTCATTTACAAATGTTATCTAAATTCTCCTATTTCTTTCTGATATTGATTTATAACAGAATTGCACTGTAGTCAGTGGACAAACTTCAAATGATTTCATTCCTTTCAATGTAATGAGACTTGTGTTATGTTACTAGATTATATGTCCTATCCTGGAGAATGACCCCTAAATCTTGAAAAAAAAAGATTATATATCAGATCAAAGTGGTTGGTAATACTTTTCAAGCTATACCTTTACTAATTTTCAGTCTAGTGGTTCTATTATTGAAAGACTTTTGAAATCACAAACTATAATAGTTGAACTCCTACTAATCCTTTCAATTCTGTCAGTTTTTACTTCATATATTTTGAAGCTCTGCTATTAAATATACAATAAAAATTGCTATGTATTCCTAATGTATTAATCCTTTTAACACTACGAAATTTTGCTTCTGGTCTCTAGTAATATTTCTTGTCTTAAAATCTATTTTGACTCAGGCTCTAGTTCTCTCATGAATATAGTTTGCCTGGTATATCTCTCAATCCTTTTCAACTTATTTGTGCTTTTACAGCTAAAGTGTGTTTCCTGTATACAGCAGATAATAGGATTTTGAATTGTCATAGAACCTGATAATCTCTTTTGATCAGAATATTTAGACTATGCACATGTAATGAAATTACTAACTTGTCTGGATTATGTCTACCATTTTCCTATTTTTTAAATGTCTCATCTGTTTTGTTCCTCTGTTCTTCCTGTACTACCATCATTTCTGTCAAATATTTTTGTTTAGTATCCCATTTTAATTCCTTTGTTGATTTTTTAAATGTTATTTTTGTTTTTTTTTTTTTTAGAGATAGGGTCTCATTCTGTTGCTGAGTTGGAGTGAAGTGGCATGATCATAGCTCACTGCAGCCTAAAACTCCTGGGCTCAAGCTATCCTCTCGCCTCAGCCTCTTGAGTAGCAAAGACTACAAGTGTACACCACCACACACGTTTTTTTGTAGAGACAGGGATCTCCTTATGTTGACAAGCAGATCTCAAACTCCTGGCCTCAAGTGATCCTCTGGCCTTGGCCTCTCAAACCACTGGTATTACAGGCATGAGCCACACTGTACCTGGCTGATTTTTGTTATATTCTTGATGGTTAATCTGTGGGACTGCAATATGCTTCAGGAACAAGCAAAGGTGGTCCACTATCACCACTTCCAATCTACTCCATACTGGAGACTCTCACCAGTACAATAAGGCAAGAAAAGACATTAAAGGCATATAGACTGGAAAGAAAGAAATGAAACTATGTTTAACATAGTAGACTGATCCTGCATGTAGAAAATTCTAAGGAATCTACAAATATAAACTACTAGATCTAATAAAAGATTATATCAAGGTCACAGGATATAAGATCAATATGCAAAAACCAACTGTATTTCTATATACTAGCAATGAATAAAATGAAAATGAAATTAAGATACAATTCCATTCATAATCCTATTAAGAAGAATAAAATATTTGGAAATGATTTAACAAAAGTGTAAGACTTATACACTGAAAAATACAAAATATTGCTGAAAGAAATAAAAGATAAATATATGCAGAAGCAAGCCATGTTCATAGGCTGGAAACACAATATAGTTAAGACTGCAATTCTCCCCAAATTAATCTATAGATTCAAATCATTTCCTATCAAAACCCCAACAGGCTTTATGGTATAAATTGACAAGCAAATCCTTAAATGTATATGAATATACAAAAACCTGAAATAGCCAAAGCCATTATAAAAACGAACAAAGTTGTAAGACTTACTGGATTTGAAGTTACAATAAAGCTACAATAATCAAGACAGTCAGGATTGGTACCAAGACAGAAAAATAGTTAAATGAGACAGAACAAATGGTACAGAAAACAAACACACACATTTATAGTTAACTGATTTTCAACAAAGGTACCAAGGCAATTCAATGGGGAAAAAAACAGCCTTTTCAATAAACCATGCTAGGTAAAATGAATATGCAAATATCCATATGCAAAAATATATATATACAAATAAAACAAAAAATTAACTCACAATGGATCACAGACCAAAATGTAAGAACTAAATTTTAAAACTTCTAGAAAAAACTGTAAGATGAAATAATCGTGAGGTTGAAGATTTCTTAGCTATGACACCAAAAGCTCTATTCTCAAAAATAAACCTTAAAGTAGATATCATCAATATTAAAGTTTTATGCTTCAAAAGACACTATTAAGAAGTCACAGACTGGCTGGGCATGGTGGCACACGCCTGTAATCCCAGCACTTTGGGAGGCTGAGGTGGGCAGATCACTTGAGGTCAGGAGTTTGAGGCCAGCCTGGCCAACAGGGTGCAACCCCCATCTCTACTAAAAATAGAAAAATTAGCCAGGCGTAGTAGTGGGCATTTGCAATCCCAGCTACTTGGGAGGCTGAGGCAGGAGAATTGCTTGACCCCGGGAGGCAGAGGTTGCAGTGAGCTGAGATCACGCCACTGTACTCCAACCTGCGGAGCAGAGCAAGACTCTGTCTCAAAAAAAAAAAAAAAAAAAGCCACAGACTGAGAGAAATTATATGAAAACTACATATATGACATAGAACTTGGATCCAAAATAGATACATTCTTACAATTTGATAAGACAGTACAATTTAAAAATGGAGAAAATGTCTGAATAGACATTTCACCAAAGAAGATACAGGAATGTCTAGTAAGCACATAAAAAGACCCCCTACATCACTCATCACTACGGAACTACAAATTAACATCACAGTAAGACACTGTTAAATATACACCAGAATGGCAAATAATATAAAAGACTGTCAATACCAAGTGGTGGTCAGAATGTAAAATGGTACAGTCATTTTATAAACAATTTGGTCTTTTCCCAAGAAGTTAAACATGTACTTACATAACACAGCAATTCTACTCCTGCATATCTATAATAAAGAAGTGAAAACACATGGCCATATAAAGACTTTTATGTAAGTTTTGATAGAAGCATTTTTGTGACAGCCCCAAATTAAAACTAAAATTTTCAATTTTTTAAATCTTCTGAATGGATAGACAAAATGCAGTATCAACAATTTAAAAAATGGACATGCTAGAATTGATATGTGCTAAAACATGGGTGAGCTATAAAAACATTGTGCTAAATGAAAAAAACTAGATTAAAAAACTATACAACATATTCCATTTACATAAAATAGCAGAAAATTAAATTTTAAGTAAAATACTCTCTCTATATGTAAAATACTCTCTCTCCAGAAAGCCAAACAGTGGTTGTCTGATGAAGAAGGTGTGGAAAGTAGAGATTACAGAGGGGCAACCAGATAAAGGTCATCTATGAACCAGATAAAGGTCATCTATGAAAAATTTAGAGCTAAGATTACAGTTGGTGAAAAACTGAATGAACGCTTCCAACTCCCCACGTCTTCATCCCCAACTACTTTTTTTTTTTTTTTTGAGAGGGAGTCTGGTTCTGTCATCCAGGCTGGAGTGCAGTGGCGCAATCTCCACTCACTGCAACCTCCGCCTCCCAGGTTCAAGCAATTCTCGTGCCTCAGCCTCCCGAGTAGGTGGCTCGGGTACATGCCACCACACCAGGCTAATTTTTGTATTTTTAGTAGAGCCGGGATTTCACCACGTTGACCAGGTTGGTCTCAAACTCCCAACTTCAGGTGATCCACCCGCCTTGGCCTCCCAAAATGCAGGGATTACAGGTGTAAGCCACCATGCCCAGCCCCCAACTACTTTTTATTAATAGATTGACAACAAGGATGTTTGCTCCACTCTGTCACAACAATGTACTATAGTTTTCCCCTAGTACAACAAGGAAAAAGAAATAAAAGGCATTCAGATCAAAATAAGATCTTAATTCAAAAATTCTTATTCAAAAATAAGAAATGAAGCTGTTTATTCACAGATGACAAGATCACTTACGTACAAAAATACTAAAAAATATATAAAACAGCAATTAGAATAAGTGATTTAATAAGGTTGCAAGATGTAAGATCAGCATATACAATATCTCTACACTGAAAACTGCAAAACATCATTGAGAGAAATTAAAGACCTAAATAAATGGAGTGATGTACCTCATTCATGGTTTAAAAGAATCAACTATTAAGATGTTCACTTCTCCCTAAACTGGTTTATAGATTCAGTGCATTCCCAATCAAAACCTCAGCAGGTGTTTTTGTTTTTAATTAACAAACTGATGCTAGAAATCATACGGAACTGCAAAGAACATATGAAAACAAATAACCAAAACAATTTTTACGAAGTTGGAGGATCCATACTGGTAAGTCCTCTGAGCTGGCCACACCATGGTCAAGCCATCGTGACATTCCCACCACCACCGCCCCCAGCCTGTGATAATGTACCCTTGTGAATGTACTTTGTAACATTCCTCCCCGCCCTTGTGAATGTACTTTGTAACATCCTCCCAGCCCTTGAGAATGTACTTTGTAATATCCATCCCCTGCCTGCAAAAAATTGCTCTTAACACCACCGCCTATCTCAAACCTATAAGAACCAATGATAATCCCACCACCTTTCGCTGACTCCTTTCTTGGACTCAGCCCACTTGAACCCAAGTGAATAAACAGCTTTGTTGCTCAAACTAAGCCTGCTCAGGTGGTCACTTATATGGACGTGCGTAACATTTGGTGCCGAACACCCAGGACAGGGGAACTCCTTCGGGAGACCGGTCCCCTGTCCTCACGCTCCCTCCGTGAGGAGATCCACCTATGACCCTGGGTCATCAGACCAGCCAGTCCAAGGACCATCTCACCAATTTCAAATCGGTAAGCGGTTCTTCACACTCGGGTAAGCGGTTTTTTCGCTCTCTACCTAACCTCTCTCGCCTCCCTTCAATCTCTCTCCTTTCAATTTCAGTTTCTCTCCCTTCCTGGTAGAGACAAAAAGGAGACACACTTTATCCGAGCATTTAAAAACTCTGACGTCGGTTACTGACTTGGGAAGACACATCTTCCCTTGGTGTCTGATCACCACAGGGACGCCTGCCTTGATCATTCACCCACATTCCCTTGGTGGCAGGTCAACTGTGGAGATGCCTGCTTTGGCTGCTCATGCCTGCTTTGGCTGCTCACCCACATTACAGCCCAGGACTCAGTCAGGGACGCCTACTGGAAGCCTGGTAGCTGCCCATCTCCATTTCTCCATGTCTCTACCTTCGTCCTTAAATTTACCTTCTCCACTATGGGCAACATTCCGCCATCCATTCCTCCCTCTTCCCCCTTAGCCTGTGTTCTTAAAAACCTAAAACCCCTTCAACTAACACCTGACCTAAAACCTAACTGTCTTACTTTCTTCTGTAATACCACTTGGCCCCAATACAAACTCGACAATAGTTCCAAGTGGCCAGAGAAATGGCACTTTCGATTTGTCTTCTTACAAAACCTAGATAATTTTTGTCAAAAATTGCGCAAATGGTCTGAGGTGCCTTACATCCATGCATTTTTTACACTTCGCTCCCTCCCTAGTCTCTGCTCCCAGTGCGACTCGTCCCAGATTTTCCTTCTTTCTCTCCCATCTGCTCCTTTCAGTCTCTGCTCCAAGCTCAGAGTCCTCTGAATCCTCCTTTTCCACTGACCCCTCTGACCTCTCTCCTTCTCCCCTGGCCGCACCTTGCAAGGCTGAATCAGGTCCCAATTCTTCGGCAGCCTCTGCTCCCCCACTCTATAACCCTTCCATTACCTCCCCTCCTCACACCTGGTCTGGCTTACAGTTTCGTTTAGCAATTAGCTCTCCCCTACCTGCCCAACAATTTCCTCTTACAGAGGTGGCTGGAGCTGAAGGCATAGTCAGGGTACGTGTTCCCTTTTCTCTATCAGACCTTTCCCAAATCAGCCAGCGTTTAGGGTCTTTCTCATCAGACTCCACTAAACATATACAGGAATTCCAATATCTAACTCAGTCCTACAATTTAACCTGGAGTGACTTAAATGGAGTCACTCCATTTAAATGGAGAGGTCGTCCTGACCTCTACCCTCTCCTCAGATGAACAAGAAAGAGTTTACTTTCCAGCCCAGTCCTACGCAGATACCCGCCGGCTTCATGAGCCAGGCTTCCAAGAGGGCACCAGGGCAGTTCCCCGAGAGGATTCCCATTGGCAATACCAGTCGGACTCCCCAGGTATAGCTAGGCAAGATTACACAGTCTCCTGCCTAGTCAAGTGGCTCAAAAAGGCAGCATACAAAGTTGTTAATTATCACAGGCTAAAGGAAACTACCCACGGTAAAGATGAAAACCCAGCCCAGTTCATGGCCCACTTAGCAGCTACCCTTAGACACTTTACAGCCCTAGACCCAGAGGGGCCAGAAGGCCACCTTATCCTTAATATGCATTTTATCACCCAATCCACTCCTGACATTAGGAAAAAATTCCAAAAGTTGGATTCTGGCCCTTAAACCCCACAACAGGATTTACACAATCTCACCTTCAAGGTGTTCAATAACAGAGAAGAAGCCACCAAGCAGCAGCGTATCTCTAAATTACAGCTACTTGCCTTCACTGTAAGACAACCCACAACCATGTCTCCAGCATACAAAACCTTCAGAACATCCAAGCCACAGCTCCCATGGGCTCCATCAAAACCTCCTCATGGACCTTGCTTCAAATGCCAAAAGCCTGGCCACTGGGCCTCAGAATGCCCGCAGCCCAGGATTCCTTCTAAGCTGTGCCCTATCTGTGCGGGTCCCCACTGGAAGTCAGATTGTCCAATTCACATCGCCGCTGCTCCTAAAGCTCCTGGAGCTCAAACCCAATGTTCCTTGGCCAACTCCTTCCCAGATCTCGGCTTAGCGGCTGAAGACTGACGCTGCCCGATCGCCTTGGAAGACCCCTGGACCATCATGGATGCCGAGCTTCAGGTAACTCTTACAGTGGAGGGTAAGTCCATTCCCTGTTTAATCAATACGGGGGCTACCCACTCCACATTACCTTCTTTTCAAGGGCCTGTTTTCCTTGCCTCCATAACTGTTGTGGGTATTGACAGCCAGGCTTCAAGACCCCTTAAAACTCCCCAACTCTGGTGCCAACTTGGACAACATTCTTTTATGCACTCTTTTCTAGTTCTCCCCACCTGCCCAGTTCCCTTATTAGGCCGAGACATTTTAACTAAATTATCTGTTTCCCTGACTATTCCTGGACTACAGCCACACCTCATTGCTGCCCTTTTACCCGATTCAAGGCCTCCTTTGAATCCTCCTCTCATGTCTCCCTACCTTAATCCAAAAGTATGGGATACCTCTACTCCCTCCTTGGCGACCAATCAGGCACCCCTTACCATCCCATTAAAACCTAATCACCCTTACCCCGCTCAACACCAGTACCCCATCCCACAACAGGCTTTAAGAGGACTAAAGCCTGTTATCACTCACCTGTTACAGCATGGCCTTTTAAAGCTCACAAATTCTCCTTACAATTCTCCTATCCTACCTGTCCAGAAACCAGACAAATCTTACAGGTTGGTTCAGGATCTTCGCTTTATTAACCAAATTGTCTTACCTATCCAGCCTGTGGTGCCAAACCCATACACTCTCCTATCCTCCATACCTCCCTCCACAACTCATTATTCTGTCCTCGACCTCAAAGATGCTTTCTTCACTATTCCTTTGCACCCCTCATTCCAACCTCTTTTCACTTTCACATGGATTGACCCTGACAGCCACCAATCTCAGCAACCCACCTGGACTGTACTGCCAAGGCTTCAGAGACAGCCCCCATTACTTTAGTCAAGCTCTTTCTCATGATCTACTTTCTTTCCATCCGTTTCTCACCTTATTCAATATATGGACGACCTTCTCCTCTGCAGCCCCTCTTATGAATCTTCCCAACAGGACATCCTCCTGCTCCTTCAACATCTATTCTCAAAGAAGTATCGCGTATCCCCCTCTAAAGCCCAGATTTCTTCCCCATCCATTACCTATCTTGGCATAGTCCTTCATCAAAACACAAGTGCTCTCCCTGCTGTGTCCAGCTAATCTCCGAAACCCCAACCCCTTCTACAAAGCAACAACTCCTTTCCTTCCTAGGCGTGGTTGCATACTTTCGCCTTTGGATACCAGGTTTTGCCATCCTAACTAAACCACTATATAAACTCACAAAGGGAAACCTGACTGACCCCATAGACCCTAAGTCCTTTCCCCATTCTTCTTTTCGTTCCTTAAAGACAGCCCTAGAAACAGCTCCCACATTAGCACTCCCTAACTCATCCCAATCCTTCTTCTTACATATGGCTGAAAAACAAGGCTGTGCGGTCGGAGTTCTCTTACACAGGAATCAGGCCCATGACCTGTAGTCTTCCTATCCAAACAACTTAACCTCACAGTTCTAGGCTGGCCCTCATGTCTACGTGCAGTGGCAGCCACCACTTCAATACTTCTAGAGGCCCTCAAGATCACAAACCATTCCCCACTTACTCTCTACAACTCTCATAACTTTCAAAATCTATTTTTCTCCTCACACTTGAAGCATATACTTTCTGCCCGACTCCTTCAACTATACTCACTATTCATTGACACTCCTACAATTACCATTATTCCTGGCACAGACTTCAACCCGGCCTCTCACCTTATACCTAGCACCAAACCTGAACCTCGTAACTGTATCTCTCTAATCCATATGGCATTCTCCCCATTTCCCCATATTTCCCTCTTTCCTGTTCCTAATCCAGACTGCGCTTGGTTTACTGATGGTAGTTCTTCAAGGCCCAATCGTTAGTCATCGGCAAGGGCAGGCTATGCTGTAGTGTCTTCCACATCTGTCACTGAAGCTTCCTGCCCTGCCCGCTTCCACTACCTCTCAACGTGCCAAACTTATTGCTTTAACCCGGGCTCTCACCCTTGCAAAGGGACTACATGTCAATATCTACACTAATTCCAAGTATGCTTTCCACATCCTACATCACCATGCTGTTATATGGGCAGAAAGAGGTTTTCTCACCACACAAGGGTCCTCCATCATCAACGCTTCCTTAATAAAAATCCTCCTTAAGGCTGCTCTACTGCCCAAGGAAGCCGGAGTCATTCACCGCAAGGGGCATCAAAGGTCACCAGATCCCACTGCTTGAGGCAACGCTTATGCTGACAATGCAGCAAAAGCAGCAGCTAGTATTCCCACATCTGTCCCTCACGACCAGTTTTTTTCCTTCTCATTTATCACTCCCACCTATTCTCCCACTGAAACTATTACTTATCAATCCTTTCCTACTCAAGGCAAATGGTTCTTGGATCAAGGAAAATTCCTCCTTCCTGCCTCACAGGCTCATTCTATCTTATCATTCTTTCATGACCTTTTTCATGTGGGTTACAAGCCAATGGCCCATCTCTTAGAACCTCTCATTTTTTTTCCATCATGGAAATCCATCCTCAAGGAAATTATTTCTCAGGGTTCCATCTGCTACTCTACCACCCCTCAGGGATATCTCAGGCCCCCTCCCTTTCTGACACATCAAGCTCAAGGATCTGTCCCCACACAAGACTGGCAGATTGACTTTACCCATATGCCCCGACTCAAAAAACTAAGATACCTTTTGGTCTGGGTAGATACATTCACTGGATGGGTAGAGGCCCACAGGGTCTGAGAAGGCCACCGCAGTCATTTCTTCCTGTCAGACATAATTCGTCAGTTTGACCTTCCCACCTCTATACAGTCCGATAACGGACCGGCCTTCATTAGTCAGGTCCCTCAAGCAGTCTCCCAGGCCTTCGGCATCCAGTGGAACCTTCATTCCCCCTACCGTCCTAAATCTTCAGGAATGGTAGAAAGAACTAATGGTCTTTTAAAAACACCTCACCAAACTCAGCCTCCAAATTAAAAAAGACTGGACTGTACTTTTACCATTTGCCCTCCTTAGAATTAGAGCCTGTCCTCCAGAAGCTACAGGGTATAGTCCATTTGAACTTTTATATGGATGTACCTTCTTGTTGGGCCCCAATTTCGTGCCAGACACCAGCCCTCTAGGCGACTATCTTCCAGTCCTCCAGCAGGCTAGACAGGAAATTCGCCAGGCTGCTAATCTTCTCTTGTCTACTCCAGATTCCCAGCCATATGAAGACACCCTAGCTGGATGATCAGTTCTTGTTAAGAATCTGACCCCTCAAACTCTATAATCTTGATGGACCAGACCCTACCTAGTCATCTACAGTACCCTAACTGCCGTCCGCCTGCAGGACCCTCCCCAATGGGTTCACCATTCTGGAATAAAGCTGTGTCCATTGGACAGCCAGACTGATCCCTCCTCTTCCTCTTGGAAGTCACGAGTACTCTCCCCTACTTCCCTTAAACTCACTCGCATTTCTGAAGAACAGTAATAACCCTTATGAGCCTAATACATCCTTTCATCCTATTAGGTCTATTTGTCCTTACCCTACTTTTTGCAACATGGCTTTACGCAGTCACCCCCACTACTTGGACTGCACCCCAAAAACTTGTCATCCCTACTATCTTCTGTCTAGTTATACTCCTATTCACCATTCTCAACTACTCGTAAATGCCCTGCCCTTGTTTACACTGCCGGTTTACACTTTTCCTCCAAACCATCGTAACTGATTATCTTCTGGTTTTACCTCAAACCGCCACCCTTAACTCTCTCTTGGAGTGGATAGAAGATCTTCAGTGGCAAGGTACGCTCCAATTCTTCTATCCTGATGAAGTCCTTTTTTTTAACTTTTCTACTCACTCTTATCACTGCCCCTATTCTCCAGTCACTCTCTACCTCTCCCTAGTTACCTCCAGCATACTATCAATTGCACCACTCTCTCCTCACTGCCTCCAATCCTTCTCTAGCAAAGAATTGTTGGCTATGTGTTTCCCTTTCTTCCTGCTCTTACACAGCTGTCCCCACTCTATAGGCTGACTGGGCTACCTCTCTTGTCTCCCGGCACCTCCAAACCTCCTTTAATAGCCCTCATCTTTACCTGCCTGAGGAACTTCTTTACTTTCTAGACAGATTTGGTGAGAACTCCCCAGACATTTCATACCAACAAGCTGCCACACTACTCCGCATCTACTTACGGCACCTTTCTCCTTATGTCAATTCCATCCCCCCATATTTGGACCCCTAACCACACAAACAACTATCCCTGTTGCCACTCCTTTATGCATCTTCCAACAACAGCTTACTGGAATCCCTTTAGGCAAACTTCCACCGTCCAAATGTTCCTTTATTCTTTATCTCCAGAACCCAGTCACGCACATTAACAAATAGATGGGAGCATTCCAACTTCGCATTACTGATAAGCCCTCTATCATTATTGACAAACTAAAAAACATTAGCAGTCACTATTGTTTAAGAAGACACCTACTCTGCATCTCACTCAATCCTTGGCTTCGCTCCCCCTGCTCATCTGACTCTCTGCCCAGCACCTCCTCTTGCTTGCTTATATCCAGCCCCATTGTGTCCGAAATTGGTGGGTTCTTGGTCTCACTGACTTCAAGAATGAAGCCGCGGACCCTCGTAGTGAGTGTTACAGTTCTTAAAGGTGGTGTGTCCAGAGTTTGTTTCTTCTGATGTTCGGACGTGTTCGGAGTTTCTTTCTTCTGGCGGGTTCGTGGTCTCGCTGGCTTCAGGAGTGAAGCTGCAGACCTTCGCGGTGAGTGTTACAGCTCTTACGGCGGCACGTCTGGAGTTGTTCGCTCCTTCCGTCCGGAGTTGTTCATTCCTCCTGGTGGGTTCATGGTCTTGCTGGCCTCAGGAGTGAAGCTGCAGACCTTCCCGGTGAGTGTTAAAGCTCATAAAGGCAGTATGGACCCAAAGAGTGAGCAGCAGCAAGACTTATTGCAAAAAGCAAAAGAACAAAGTTTCCACAGTGTGGAAGGGGACAGGAGCAGGTTGCCTGCTGGCTGGCACAGCCTGCTTTTATTCCCTTATCTGGCCCCACCGACATCCTGCTGATTGGTCCATTTTACAGAGAGCTGATTAGTCCATTTTACAGAGAGCTGATTGGTCCGTTTTGACAGGGTGCTGATTGGTGCGTTTACAATCCCTGAGCTAGACAGAGTGCTGACTGGTGCATTTACAATCCTCTAGCTAGACACAAAAGTTCTCCAAGTCCCCACTACATTAGCTAGACACAGAGCACTGATTGGTGCATTTACAAACCTTGAGCTAGACACAGGGTGCTGACTGGTGCATTTACAATCCTTTAGCTAGAAACAAAAGTTCTCCAAGTCCCCACTAGATAAGCTAGACAAAGAGCACTGACTGGTGCATTTACAAACCTTTAGCTAGACACAGAGTGCTGAATGGTGCATTTACAATCCTTTAGCTAGACATAAAAGTTCTCCACGTACCCACTAGATTAGCTAGATACAGAGTGCTGATTGGCGCATATACAATCCCTGAGCTAGACACAGAGTGCTGATTGGTGCATTTACAATCCTCTAGCTAGACATAAAAGTTCTCCAAGACCCCACCCGACTCAGGAGCCCAGCTGGCTTTGCCTAGTGGACCCAGCACCAGGGCTGCGGGCAGAGCTGCTCGCCAGTCCCAAGCTGCGCGCCTGCACTCCTCAGCCCTTGGGTGGTCGATGGGACCAGGCACCGCAGAGCAGGGGGTGGCACCCATTGGGGAGGCTCGGGCCGCGTGGGAGCCCACTGTGGGGGGGGGGGCTCGGGCATGGCAGGCTGCAGGTCCCCAGCTCTGCCCCATGGAGAGGCAGCTGAGGCCTGGTGAGAATTCGAGTGTGGCATGGGCAGGCCGGCAGTGCTGGGGGAACCGGCGCCTCCTCCACAGCTGCTGGCACGGGTGTTAAGCCCCTTACTGCCCGGGGCCGGCAGCACCAGCCGATCACTCCGAGTGTGGGGCCCACCAAGCCCACGCCCACCCGGAACTCGCGCTGGCCGCACGAGCGCTGAGCACAGCCCCTGTTCCTGCCCACCCCTCTCACTCCACAGCTCCCTACAAGCAGAGGAAGCTGGCTCCAGCCTCAGCCAGCCCTGAGAGGGGCTCCCACCGTGCAGCGGTGGGCTGAAGGGCTCCTCAAGCGTGGCCAGAGCAGATGCTGAGGAGGCGGTGAGAGCAAGAGAGGGCCGCCAGCACATTGTCACCTCTCATGGTGAATAGCAGTGAAAGGTTATTCATAGACACTATGTGTTTTCTCATACACCATGAGAACAGAACCTCTCCCTCTACGCAGTTGCAACATCAGTTCCCATTACAACCTCTAATGGCTGCTGCCCTTGCTGGATCTCTAGGATTTGGGGTGCAGGACTCCTCTTGCAGTACACCCTCTCACCTTTTCACTTTACATTTCCAGTTCTGACTGACACAAGGTCTCTTCTTTTTATGTGCCTCTTCCACCCACATGTGCCTACCCGCCAACTGGAAGGGCACATGTACTCTAGTCTTCCTTACCCCCAAAATCCAGCTTGCAGATGGGAATGAACAACTGCCTGTCTCCCTCATGACACCAACACGACAAAAAGAGTCATCCCAGTAATCCCTTTACTTGTGGATCTAGGACTTTCTGCCTCCACTACTAGACTTGGAACTGGAATAGCAGGCATCTCAACCTCTGTCACAACATTCCGCAGCCTCTCCAATGACTTCTCTGCTAGCATTACAGATATATCACAAACTTTATCTGTCCTCCAAGCTCAGGTTGACTCTTTAGCTGCAGCTGTCCTCTAGAACCGCCGAGGCCTTGATTTACTCACTGCTGAAAAAGGAGGACTCTGTATATTTCTTAATGAAAAGTGTTGTTTTTACTTAAATTAATCTTGCTTGGTATATAACATCAAAAAACTCAAAGACAGAGCTCAAAAACTCACTAATCAGGCAACTAATTACACTGGACCCACCTGGTTACTCTCTAACTGAGTATCCTGGCTTCTTCCAATTGTTAGTCCTCTAATACCTATCTTCCTCCTTCTCTTCTTACTCAGGCCTTGGGTCTTCCGATTAATCTCTCAATTCCTACGAAACTGCATCCAGGCTATCACTAATCATTCTACACAACAAATGCTGCTTTTAACTCTACAATATCACCCCTTACCCCAACATCTTACTTCAGTCTAATCTCTCCCACTTAGGTTCCCGCGCCGCCCCTAATCCAGCTCAAAGCAGCCCTGAGAAACTTCACCCATCACCCCTCCATACCGCCCCCAAAATTTTCACCCCAAGTTTTCACTACTCTTTTTCATTTTATTTCTTCATTATTAACATAAAAAGACAGGAATGTAAGGTCCTCTGAGCTGGGCACACCATGGTCAAGTCATGGTGACATTCCCCCAGTGCTTGTGATAATGTACTTGGTGATATTCCCCATCCTTGCAAATGTACTTTGTTAACATTCCTCCCTGCCCTTGTGAATGTACTTTGTAACATTCCTCCCCACCAACCCTTGTGACAATACACCCTCCCTGCCCTTGTGAAAGTATGTTACTTTGTAACATCCTCCTCACCCTTGTGAATGTATTTTGTAACATCCTCCCAGCTCTTGAGAATGTACTTTGTAATATCCATCCCCTGCCAGCAAAAAATTGCTCCTAACTCCACCACCTATCCCAAACCTATAAGAACCAATGATAATCCCACCACCATTCACTGACTCCTTTCCCAGACTCAGCCTACCTGCATCCAAGTGAATAAACAGCCTTGTTGCTCACACTAAGCCTGCTCAGATGGTCTCTTATATGGATGCAGGTAACACATACCACCTGATTTCATGATTTATTATAAAGCTACAGTAATCACGATAATGTGGTATGGTATCAAGATAGAAAAATAAGTGAAACAAAAAGTTGGGAAATATACCCACAAATACACCGTCAATTAAATTCTAATAAAGGTGCAAAGGCAATCCAGAAGAGAAAAAATATTTTCATCAACAAATGGTGCTGGAACAATTGAGGATGCACAGGCAAAAAGATAAAATTAGATCCACACCTCATATCATATACAAAAATTGGTTTAAATAGATCACACACCTAAATAGATCATAGTAAAAGCTAAAACTGTAAAACTTCCAGAAAAAAAAATTAAGAAAATTATTTGCAACCTTGGGTTAATAGCAGATTTTACATATGACCCCCAAAACATAGTCCATTCAGGGAAAAAAATGATAAACTTAACATCAAAATTAAGTACTTCTGCTCTTTGAAACACAATTAAGAGGGAAAATACAATGCACAGATAGGGAGAAAATATTTGCAAATTATATCCCTGTTAAAGGACTTACATATAGCATACAAGAACTTTTGAAGCACATACAGAACTTTTGAAGCACAAAATAAGAATTTTATTATCAAAAATGGGTCAAAGGCTCAGAGACACTTCATAAAAGATATGAACTCTCATAGACTGCCGGTGAGAATGTAAAATGATACAGCTTTGGAGAAGAGTAAGGCACTTTCTTAAAGGTTAAACATGCATCGACCATATAACTTATTGCTAGGTATTTTTCAAAACACATGAAAGTATGTATTCACATAAACACGTACAAAATCTAGCCATCTACTCCTACATATTATGCAGAGAGATGAAAGTATATGACCATATACCTTGTACACGAATGTCCATAACAACATTCTTTGCAAAATAGTCAATAACAGTCAACAACTCAAATGTCCATCAGCAGTTGAATGCTAAACAAATAGTGGAACATCCATATAAACTAACAATAAAATCCTAAACCCCAATCGACTAAATGGACCCCCTCTTGGCCAGGGGCACCCCAGAGAAACCTTGAAAACTGAGTTCCCAGCCATGATGGGAAGGGAGGTCAGACATGCCTTGTTATATCCCCTCCATTGTGAAGTTTAGACACAACTTATGAGTATTAATTGTTTTTTAAAACAGAGATCATAAGACTGACAAAACAGACCCTTTGTGGCAATAAGATGCCAAATTATAAATAAGACCTAAGGCCATGCATGGCAAGGATTAAGTCACACCTGCAGACCAACAATGTCACTGAACAGGTCATTTTATTGTAACTGACTTGGACATAGCATTCTTAACTTAAACATTCCTTTCTGCTGATTCCAAATTTTCGACAGAGCCTTACTCCTTTAACCAATTAAGGTTCTCTGGATCCACTTATAATCTATAACCCCCTGCTTCAAGACATCCTGCCTTTTTGGGCTGAACTAATTGTATCCCTTCCACATACTGATTTGTGTCTTTGCCTCTTAACTCCTGCCTCCCTGAAATATATAAACCCAAACTGTAGCCCAACCACCTTAGGGCCACTTACTCAAGGCTTCCTGAATTTGTCTTTTCCCCTGGCCATGGTTATTCATACTGGCTCAGAATAAATCTCTTTAAAATATTTTACAGAGTTTGGTTTTCCTGTTAACATCCATGAGAGAACACTGCATTAAGAAGAAATGAAATATTGATACACATAACACGGATAAACCTCAAAATAATTTTACTGAGTGCAAGAAGCTGAATGAGAAAAGAGTACATACTGTATGTTTCACCTTACACAAAAATTTTATAACATGTAAACTAATCTACATTGATGAAAAATGAGTAATGGCCTGGGACCAAGGAAGGGAGCAGGGAACTATGAGAGGGAAAGTTTACAAAGTGGCATGAGGAAACTTTTTCTAGTGATAGAGCTTATTATCTTTGTAATACTGGTGGTTTTACATGTGTTTATATATGCCAAAGCTTATCAAACTGTATACTATAAATCATGCTGTTCAGTGTATGTCAGTTATACTTCAATAAAGTTTTAAAAATAAATAAAAATGCAAGTCAAATTAATGGGATAAAATGGTTAACAGACAGCTTGCATCCTGGATGTAGAAAGATTCTTATAGAATAATAATGAAACTGCCTCTGCAAAAGTTATAACCATAAGAAAATTATGACAGTGAAAGAGATCTGATCTAACCAACACCCATCTTGCCTTTAACCTCTAAACTGCCCTCAATCATTCCTTGGCCCCGGCCACCCTAACTTTAGGAAACATTTATAGTTTAAATGATAACTAAACCACTTTTGTAAAGCTAATGAAAGAAAGACCACCAGATTACAAGGAGGAGGAGCTGAATTCTGCTAAGCTGTAGACATAAATGATTACCAGTCATTATTCCAAAAGTCACAAGATTTGCAACTCCCTCAATTACTCCTGCAAGTAACAGTGCTATTGTAGAATTTGAGATTGGCCTATTGAGATGTCTTTTCAGGTTTTTAGCATTTCTGATGATTCATCAGTGGCCACCAGGACCCACAGACCTCCCGCTGACCAGTCCTGTGGCTTCACCCAGAATCCAGATTCCCTGGCCCACCAAACTATCCTTAAAAAATCCTAACCTCCAAATTTTGGGAGAGATGAATTTGAGTAATAACTCCATCTCCCACAGGGCGTGGCCAGCCTTGTGTCAATTAAACTCTTTATTACAATGCCATGGTCTCAGTGAATTGGTTTTGTCTGTACAGATGGGCAGGAAGAATCCACTGGACAGTTACAGTAATAACAGGAGTTTAACAACAGGCACACAAAATTTAAGGGATACTTTATTAAAGAAAAAACAGAAAGCAATGGCCAATAAGCATAAGGGCATAAGGAAAAGTGTTCAACGTCATTATTCATCAAAAACATGAAAATTAAAACTGGCACACACATATGTGGATATTTGATTTACATAAAAGGTGGCACTAAATGAGTGAGAAAAGGACATCTAGGTATCCCTATGGAAAACGACGCAACATTATACCATACCCAAAACTCAATTCCAGGTAGACTACAGATTTAACTGTGAAAGGAAAACAAGAAAAGTTCTAGAAAATAAGAAAAAAAAAAACTATACATACATACATACATACATACATACATACATATCTCCATGGCCTTGTGAAAGCAAAGTATCTTGAGCCTCCCAAATCACTAAGCTAAAGGGAAAAGTCAAGCTGGAAACTGCTTAGGGCAAAGCTGCCTCCCATTCTGTTCAAAGTCACCCCTCTGCTCACTGAGATAAATGCATACCTGATTGCCTCCTTCGGAGCGGCTAATCAGAAACTCAAAAAAAAAAAAAAAACAAAAATGCAACCAGCTGGGCACAGTGGCTCACACCTGTAATCCCAGCATTTTGGGAGGCCGAGGTGGATGGATCACCTGAGGTCACGAGTTCGAGACTAGCCTGGCCAAGATGGTGAAACCCCGTCTCTACTAAAAATATAAAAATTAGCTGGGTGTGGTGGCGGGCACCTGTAATCCCAGCTACTGGGGAGGCTGAGGCAGGAGAATAGCTTGAACCCATGAGGTGGAGGGTGCAGTGAGCCGAGATCACGCCATTGCACCCCAGCCTGGGCGGCAAGAGCGAAACTCCGTCCCCAAAAAACAAACAAAAAAAGCAACCATTTGTCTCTTATCTACCTATGACCTGGAAGCCCCCTCTCTGTTTCAAGTAGTCCTGCCTTTCCAGACTGAACCAATGCTGATCTTACATATGTTGATTGAGGTCTTATGTCTCCCTAAAATGTATAAAACAAAATTGTGCTCTGACCACCTTGAGCACATGTCATGAGGACCTCCTGAGGCTGTGTCACAGGCACACGTCCTCAGCCTTGGCAAAATAAACTTTCTAAATGAACTGAGACCTGTCTCAGATTTTTGGGGTTCACAACCTCAGAAACAGGAAAGACAAATTTTTCTACATTAGAATTAAGAGCTCATGTTCATCCAAAGACGTTACTAACAGAATGAATACGACAATGAATAAGACAGAGTGGGGAAAAGTATTTCCAACAAAAATAACCAAGCAAGGTTTCTTATTCAGAATATATAAAAAATTTCTACATCTCAAAAACAAAAAGACAACTTATTAGGAAAATGAGGAACAGACCTGAGAAGTCACTTTACAAAAAAGGTCATTCTAGGCTGGGTATGGAGGCTCAAGCCTCTAATCCCAGCACTTTGGGAAGCCAAGACAGGTGGATCACTTGAGGCCAGCAGTGGTGAAACCCTGTCTCTACTAAAAATACAAAATTTAGTTGGGCGTGGTGTCACGCACCTGTGGTCCCATCTACTTGGGAGGCTGAGGCAGGAGAACTGCTTGAACCTGGGAGGTGGAGGTTGCAGTGGGCCAAAATTGTGCCACTGCACTCCAGCCTGGGTGACAAAGTAAGACTCTATCTTAAAAAAAAAAAAGTCATTCTAATGAAAATGTATTCATCAGCAGTCATTAAAATGCAAATCAAAACTATAAAATTGAAAAGAATGACTGAAATTAAGCAGCCAAAAACTTTAAAGTAAAAAGACTTGTATTACTAAGTGTTGGTTAGAATGTGGAACAATGGGAACTCTCACACACCACTGGTGGGTGTGTAAATTAGTGCATCAATTTGGAATGCAACTTGGAATTAACAAAGCTTAATGTAGGCACACCCTGTTGAGACAGTCAAGTGTAAAGGGGTTCCCAGAAAAATTCTAACTGGCCTGCGCACTGGGAGAAGCACACACAGGGGTGGAGCCACAGAAGTCTGTGCCCTTTGCTGTGAGGAAGAGCCTGGCCCCTCCTCTTCCTGCATGGTACCTGGGATTCAATCTGCCAGGTGGGAAGCATACTAGCAGAAACTGGTTTTGCAGAGAATTCTTGTTTCCCCTTTTTCCTTTTTGCCCAATAGATTCCATTATTCTCATCCTTCAAAGTGTCTGTGAGCCTAGTATTTCATGGCTGTGTAACAAGACCCGGCTCTTAGCTGAACTAAAAGGAAGTCCTACAACACTGTGAGCCAACAATTCCTTGTTAAGTATATACAACAGAAATGTATCCACATGTGCATCTAATATACAAAAATGTTCACAGCTGCATTACTTATAATAGCCCTCAACTAAGGTATACATATCCACAGGCCAAAACTCTTCAGAGATACAAGACTGATTAAAATTCAGGAAACTGGTGTTGAGGAAAAGTAAGAGAGTAGATTTAAGAAAAGGCATGGAAGCTGCTTCTAGGTAATGACAATGTTCAATTTCTTGATATGGGTAGTGATTAGACAAACATTCAATGTATAGTAACTCACTAACATGTAGATTTATGTTATCTGCACTTTTCCCCATATTATATTTCACAATAAAAGAGCTAAAACTAGAGAGTTGTTGGAACTCAGAAAACAATACTCCAAAATATGGTGCTTTGGCACGGTGAGTTCTTTAAAGGATATTGAAACGACTCAAAGGCAAAGTCTCTGACCTTCTCTTGCCCCCCTTTCTCCCTCAAAGTGAGTAACAGAAACCTCTTTCCCAAGGTGAGTCATAGAAAGTAGAACTCCTCTTCCCCAAAGGAAGCCATAAAACCTAGAAATGTTACTCTCCTTTCTCCCTTGAAAACCCTCATTCCAGAGGGGTCCTGCCCCCTACCTGGAGGGAAGGAATGCTACATAGGCCAAGAAAAATCTGGAAAGGCGTTGCTGGGTTTGCTCCCTCAGTCTGTTTAGAGTAAAGATCTTAGGTCCACAAGGTATTTCCTTATGGACAAATCATGAGGGAGCAATGTAGCTTTTTTTTTTTTTAATTTTTGTAGCTATCTTATTTAGGAACAAAATGGGAGGCAGTTTTGCTTGATGCTGTTCCCAGCTTGACTTTTCTCTTTGACTTAGTGATTTGGGGGTCCTGAGATTTATTTTCCTCTCATAAACTCATTCACACAATTTTTGCTTCCCCTCCCAACAACTCTCAGCTCTGCTGGTTTGGAGGCTTAGTGTACAAAAGAGTATTGCTTCTACCAGTAAACACAACAATGGTTCCACTGAACTAGAGACTTCTACCTAGTCATTAAACCAACAGGCAGCAAAAGAGGTTAGTCTACTGGCCCACGTGACTGATTCCAATTAGCAGAGGAAAAATGGGTTACTGCACAAAATGTAGGCAAGAAAGACTACATCTGGAACTTAGGCCATTCTCTTATGCTCCTGTTAGTATTGCCATGCCCACTATTAAAGATTAATGGGGCCAGGTGCGGTGGCTCACACTGGAGGGTGGCTCACACTGTAATCCCAGCACTTTGGGAGGCCAACGCAGGTGGATCACTTGAGGTCAGGAGGTCGAGACCAGCCTGGCCAACATGGTGAAACCTCATCTCTACTAAGAATACAAAAATTAGCCGGATGTGGTGGTGCACACCTACAGTCCTAGCTACTTGGGATGCTGAAGCAGAGGGATCACTTGAACCTGGGAGGCAGAGGTTGAGGTGAGCCGAGACTGAGCCACCGCACTCCAGCCTGGGCAACAGAGTGAGACTCCGTCTTAAAAAACAACAACAACAAAAAAAACAATAAAGATTGATGGAAAACAGCCAGGCGAGGCGGCTCACACCTGTAATCCTAGCACTCTGGGAGGCCAAGGGAGGCAGATCACTTGAGGTCAGGAGTTTAAGACCAGCCTGGCCAACATGGTACCCCGTCTCCACAAAAAGTATAAAAATTAGCCGGGCATGGTGGTGCATGCCTGTAATCCCAGCTACTTGGGAGACTGAGACAGGAGAATTGCCAGAACCCGGGAGGCAGAGATTGCAGTGTACTGGGATCACATCACTGCATTCCAACCTGGGTGACAGAGTGAGACTCTGTCTTAAAAAAAAAAAGGTTAATGAAAAACTACAGCAACTAAGAAAAAGGCAGGATAGTTGAAGACACATCAAAATTAAAGTTTTGTTCCAATCACAAAGTAAAGGACACAGAACAGCTGAAGTTTTAGTTGAGGCAAGAAATACTGAATGGGTAGTGAAAGACAGAGATATGAACTATAGCCTTGTGTCCCATTATAGAAACAAAGACTGTAGTAAGTAGCTTTTTGCATTTTCTCTTTGCTTACTATATATATGGTATAAGATACTGAAGGTAAACTTTATAAGGTAGTCTTTAGTTAACAGAATATTCAGAGGCACTATGACAGATTACATACAAATATAGCTAGCAATGATTGTTGTTGTGTGTCTCCTTATTTGGGGGAGAGGGTAAGAACTTCATTTGTATAAAGGATAGTTTTGTCTTGTTACGTAGACACAGATTGTTGAATGGAATTTCAAGTGTGTTTAGAAGCATTCATAAGGAAGCTGAGCAGCCAGGGGAGTGGACTGTGACAGTTATTTACTGCCTCTCCAAACATACTGGCTCTCAGCTTCAAATCTACCCTTTATTGCCATACTTTGTGATAAGGATGAGAATTGTGTAAATGTTCTCCTTTGCTAGCTGAAAATGTTACAGTTTTGTCAGCAGAGGGTGCTAGAGTAACACTGCAGTAAGAAAGTCTTTCCTCTGCAATTGGAGGGCTTCTGTTTCCTGTCCCCAGCTTCAGGGGCCATCTGCATCCTGGTAAGGGGGTTCTTCTACGTGCCACTCCTGGTCAGCAGTTCCCTTCCCCTTCCTGCCAGCCTTGACCAGACAACTGTGGACCAGCTCTGTCCCAGAGCAACCCAGTGAATGTCTCTGCTATTTATTGGGCTGCAACTAACATTCTTCAACCAAGTCTCAACTCTAGTCGTGAGGAAGGGGTCTGTCTCCCTTTCAAGTTTGTTTTGTCTTTGGGAACTCGCCCTCAGCTGTAGGGTATTCTGCTTTATCCTTCTTAGTAGCTAATCCCTTGAACTAGTTTAATTTTAAAATTAAACTTTACCTGCTCAGGCCAGGTGCAGTGGCTCATGTCTGTAATCACAGCACTGTAATGCCCAAGGCGGGCAGATCACTTGAGGTCAGGAGCCTGAGACCAGTCTAGCCAACATGGTGAAACCCTGTCTTTACTAAAAATACAAAAATTAGCTGGGCGTGGTGGCACACACCTGTAATCCCAGCTATTCGGAAGGCTAAGGCAGGAGAATTGCTTGAACCCAGAAGGCGCAGGTTGCAGTGAGCCAAGATCGTGCCACTGCCCTCCAGCCTGGGCAACAGCGACTCTGTCTCAAATTTAAAAAATCATAATAATAAAAAAATCAAACTTCACTTGTTCCAATTACGGTATGGTTTCTGTATTCTGACTGAAGAAGCCAAAAATTACTTGATGCTTAATATATGCTAAGCATTATTCCAGGTAGTTTGTTATAGTAACTCACAAATCCTAAAAATGAACCTACAATAGCCTATTATAAATCTTTCACACAAAAGATACAAATTCCCTAACCAGTATTATTCTTTAGAATAAAGATTAAACTTCCATAATCATGTTTCCTGTGAAGTTTATGATTACATTAATGCATACCATGATTTTTCTAAAATCTCAAACATTCTGATTATTTACTTAAAAAGATAAACTTCATTGTCTTGATCACAAACTAGTAGTGAATTATTGCAGTTGATTAAGGGCTATTAAAAGTCCTCATAACAAAGATCTTGACCATTCAGAACAGCAGGAGTGTTCAACAGAAAAATACTAATAATCTTAAAATATAACCATAGGCAATATCAATCCAGCATATTCAGTTCTCAGGGACTAACAATACAAATTCATTAATGTGAGTTTCACAAATACAGGGAAAAGGAACAATGGCCAAAAAGCTCAAAAAAACCAAGAACTACTATATATTTATAAATACAGTCAACTATATGTGTTATTCAACTGGTCAATTAGCACATTTCATTTAACCAAAGGCCAATGATGTAAAGTTTCAGGAGTCAAGGCATGACTTCTAAAATGATATTTAAATTGAGATGTCCCATATCCTGATATTTATGTTAAATAGTTATGCCACTAAATTAACTACAATTGGAAGTCTTACTTTAAAAGCCTAGAAATTTCTTCTCAACATTTTGGGAAAAAAGTCACAAAAAGTTACATTTTTATGTCACTAAAGCATACGTTGAGGCCCTAAAATCTTAATAATTACTAACAGAATTCCACAACTGACCTTCTTTCTACCACCCTTCTCTTTTACCTAATAGTTAAAATAGTTAACGATTACTTCTAACAGCCAGGCACTGTTCTAAGAGCTTTACGTAGAGTAAGTCATTTATTTCTCAGAACTAGCTTATGCTATGAAAGAGGTTGTATTATTATGCTCATTTTACAAATGAGCAAAGTAAGGCACAAAGAAATTAAGTAATCTGCCCAAGAAATAGTAGAGCAGATATGAACTCATGAAGTCTGGCTCCAGAGTGTGAACCCTTATAGACTTCTGTTGAGAGCATTTGTAGTAGTTTCCTAACACCTCATGACAATACTTAAGTAAGTACCATTATTATTCCCATTTGTCAGCCAAGAAAACTAAAATTTGTCCAAAGTCACATAACTAGTGATGGAATCAGAATTTTAATCTAGTTGATTTACTCCAAAAACCAATTTCTTAACTATTATATCACCTCTCTACACCCAATAACAGCAATGAATCAAAAACCAATTAGATAAATCAGATCAAATCGTACATAAAACTAATTTTTTTTTTCTTTGGAGATGGAGTTTCGCTCTTGTTGCCCAGGCTGGAGTGTAATGGCGTGGTCTCAGCTCACGGCAACCTCCATCTCCCAGGTTCAAGCGAGTCTCCTGCCTCAGCCTCCTGAGTAGCTGGAATTACAGGTATGTGCCACCACACCTAGCTAATTTTTTATTTTAATAGAGACGGGGTTTCTCCACATTGGTCAGACTAGTCTTGAACTCCCGACCTCAGGTGATCCGCCCGCATCAGTCTCCCAAAGTGCTGGGATTACAGGTGTGAGCCACCGTGCCCAGCCCCATAAAACTAATTTTCAGACAGGAAGAAGTTATCACATCATGGTGTAAGCTTACAGATTATACCCTCAGAAATAACAAAAGATTAACTGATTCCTGCCAAGTATTTCCAATGGTGCCAACAAGCAAAGACATTTAAAAGATGTATCACTTACTGAAAGAAAATATACATCCTATACAAAATAGTTTAACATTAACTTTGCCTGCCATATAGCAAATGTAAACGTACCTGCAAGGAGGCAAGACCATGGAGCCTTTCACAAGCACAGATCCAGAAAGCAGGATATACCAACATCTGGCAATCGTTTCTGAACTGTTTAAATAAATAAGTAAATAAATGAGCAAAACAACACACATGTTCATATGTATATGAATTCAATATGAAATATATTCTGATAATAGTACAAATAATTAAAAATGAAGTAACACTACCTGGAAATTTGGAATATTTTGCCTGTTGCCTAAGGTTTTATACAGACCACGTTTATGTGAAATAAAAGTATAATCACTATCTTAACATACATACTATAAAACACCAATACTTAAAGTGAATAAAGTATTTTAGAAATACATTTTAGCAAAAAACAACAATCATTGTTTATACTGTTCCTTGAAATAAATTTCAGTTTAATTAAAGCTTTAAAGCTAAGAAAGCAATTAAGAAACATGTTTCCTAGAAAAAAAGAAAACAGAAGAATTGTATCACACTTGTAGAAGAAAATAACATTTAATTCTGAAGTATATTAACACATACAAGTTAAAACTCGAATACAACAAAAAGATGAACAGAAAATAATTTTCAAATGTGATACGATTAAAGATAATACCTGTAATAGGTATCAGTACTCACAGAAATGCATTACTATTTCAAGTAGTAAATGAACAGAAGATTAAAACAGACAATTCTTAACAGCTACACAGAACACAGAGTCACTAGTAAACAGAAAATGCAAATGAAAACAACTCTAAAATACTAACCAAATCCACATATAGTATCCATTTTACAGGGGCTGTGATAAAAATTTATTCACTGCTTACTAATACTACAAATCAAAATCACCAAAACCCTTTTTCCAAATCAATATAGGAATCTTCAGCACAAGCCACAAGGATGTCATAACATTTAGCTCCACAATGTTATCCCAAGGAATTTACCACAGGGAAATCATTCTTATTCTTCACAACAAAGTTTCAGATCAAGTTTTTCTCACTGCCTATGTTTTCTAATTTTGCTATAATTATATGTGCAATAATAGAAATACAAATTATTAGTAATAGTGGGGCACTGCTACAAAGATACCTGAAAATGTAGAAGTGACTTTGGAACTGGGTAACGGGCAGAGGCTGGAATGGTTTGGAGGACTCAGAAAAAGACAGAAAAGATGTGGAAAAGTTTGGAACTTCCTAGAGACTTGTTGAATGCTTTTGACCAAAATACTGATAAGTGATATAAACAATTAAGTCCAGGCTGAGGTGATCTCAGATGGAGATGAGGAACTTACTGGAAACTGGAGTAAAGGTCACTCTTGCTATGCTTTAGCAATGAGACTGGTGGCATTTTGCCCCTGCCCTACAGATCTATGGAACTTAGAACTTGAGACATGATTTAGGGTATCTGGGAGAAGAAATTTCTAAGCAGCAAAGCATTCAAGAGGTGATCCGATTGTTTCTAAAAGTGTACGTTCATATGCATGAACAAAGAGATTATCTGAAACTGGAACTTATATTTTAAAGGGAAGCAGAGCATAAAAGTTTAGAAAATTTGCAGCCTGATAATGTGGTAGGAAAGAAAACCCCATTCTCTGGGGAGAAATTCAAGCCCGCTGCAGAAATGTGCACAAAAGGAGCCAAATGTTAATAGCGAACACAATGGGGAAAATGTTTCCAGGGCATTTCAGAGTCTTTCAAGGCAGCCCCTCCTATCACAGGCCCAGAGGCCAACCAAAAATGATTCATGGGCTGGGCCCAGGACCCTGCTACTCTGTGTAGCCTCAGGACATGGTGTCCTGCATCCCAGATGCTCCAGCTCCATCCGGGGACAGATTTACCGCATGCTGTTCTCATGATAGTGAGCTCTCACAAGATTTGCTAGTTTAAATCTGTGTGGCCAAAAGGGGCCAACAGTATAGCTCAAGCCATTGAATCAGAGGCTGCAAGCCTCAAGCCTTGGCGGCTTCCACATGGTGTTGGGCCTGCGGGTACGCAGAGGTCAAAAGTTGAGGTTTGGGAATCTCTGCCCAGATTTCAGAGGATGTATGGAAATGCCTGGATGTCCAGGAAGAAGTCTGCTGTAGAGGCAGAGCCCTCATGGAGAACCTCCACTAGGGCAGTGCAGAGGGAAAATGTGGGGTTGGAGCCCCCACACAGAGTCCCCACTGGGGCACTATCTAGTGGAGCTGCAAAAAGGGGGCCATTGTCCTTCAGACCCCAGAATGGTAGAACCACAGTTTGCACTAGGAGCCTAGAAAAGCCACAGGCACTCAATGCCAGCCCATGAAGGTAGCCACAGGGGCTGTACCCTGCAGAGCCACAGGGGCAGAGCTGCTCAAGGCCTTGGGAGCCTACCACTTGCCTCAGGGTGCCCTGGATGTGAGATATGGAGTCAACGGAGATTATTTGGAAGCTTTAAGATTTAATGACTGCCCTGCTGGGTTTCGGACTAGCATGGGACCTGTAGCCCCTTTATTTTGGCCAATTTCTACCATTTGGAACAGGAGCATTTACCCCATGCCTGTACCTCCATTGTATTTTGGAAGTAACTAACTTGTTTTTGATTTTACAGGCTCATAGGTGGAAGGGACTTCCCATGTCTCAGATGAGACTTTGGACTTGGACTTTTAAGTTAATGCTGGATTGAGTTAAGACTTTGGGGGGCTGCTGGGAAGGCATGATTGGTTTTCAAATGTGAGAAGGACATGAGATTTGGGAGGGGCCAGTGGTGGAATAATATGGTTTGGCTCTATGTCCCCACTCAAATCTCATGTTGAATTGTAATCCTCATGTGTCAGGGGAGGGACCTGGTGGGAGGCGACTGGATCATGGGGACAGATTTTCCCCCACGCTGTTCTCATGACAGTGAGTTCCACAAGATCTGATGGTTTAAGTGTGGCATTTCCCCCCATCGCATTCTCTGTCTCCTGCTCCACCGTGGTAAGGAGTGCTTGTTTCCCCTTCACCTTCTGCTGTGATTGTAAGTTTCCTAAGACCTCCCACTCATGCTTCCTGTGAAGCCTGTGGAACTGTGAGTAAATTAAACTTCTTTTCTTCACAAATTACCCAGTCTCAGGTAGTTCTTTATGACAGCGTGAGAATGGAGTAATACAGAGACCAAAGTTAATTTGCTATCAGCTTAAAATAGTGCATTATAACAAGACTCTTTATGCTAGCTCTATAGTAAACATAAAGTAAGTACAGCAGATACACAAAGGAGAAAGAGAAAGGAAACAAAGTACAGCACCACAGTGAGCCACAAAACCACAGAGGTGAACAAGAGAGAAAGAAGGCTACAGAAAAAAAAATCTATAAAACAACCAGAAAACCATTAACACAAAGGCAGGAATAAATCCTTACCTATAAATTACAGCCTTGAATGTAACTGGGTAAGCTCCTCCAAATAATAGATATAGAATGGCTGAATGGATAATAAAACCCAAATGTATGCTGCGTATAACAGACTTACCTCACTGTTAAAGACAAACATAGATTGAAAGTTAAGGGACAGTGGTTGGGTGCAGTGGCTTATGCCTGTAATCCCAGCACTTTGGGAGGCTGAGACAGGCAGATCACTTGAGGTCAGGAGTTCAAGACCAGCCTGGCCAACATGGCGAAACCCTGTCTCTACTAAAAAATACAAAAATTAGCTGGGTGTGGTGGTACGCGCCTGTAATACCAGCTACTTGGGAGGCTGAAGCACAAGAATCACTTGAACACAGGAGGCGGAGGGTGCAGTGAGCCAAGGTCGCACCACTGTGCTCCACCCTGGGGAGCAGTGTGAGACTCCATCATATAAAAAAAAAAAAAAAAAAAAAAAAGTTAAAGGATAGAAAAAGACATCCATGCAAATGGAAAGCCAAAGCAAACAGGAGTAGCCATGCTTACTTTAAGTCAAAAACTGTAAAAAGAGACAGAAAAGGTGATTATATAATGATAAAGGGATCAATTCAACAGGAAGATATAACAATTACATTATTTATAATATATATTATATAATCATTATATAATATATATTTGTGTCTCATATATATATTTACAGTATATATTAACACACACACCCCAAACACTGGAGTGCCCAAGCTTGTAAAGCAAATATCATTAGATATAAAGGGAGAGACAGACTATAATATAGTAATAGCAGGGAACGCAAATACCCTACTTTCAGCAATGGACAGATCGATAGACCTCAAAATATACTACAAAGCTACTGCAACCAAAAAAGCATGGTACTGACATAAAAACAGACCAATAGAGCAGAATGGATATCCCAGAATTAAACAGACAACTGATTTTCAAAAAAGGTGCCAAAAACACTTAGAAAATGTATATCTCCTTGCAGAAGAATAAGACTAAACTCCTACCTCTCACTATATACAAAAATCAACTCAAAATGGATTAAAGACTTAAATGTGAAACCTGAAACCACGAAATCTACTGGAAGAAAATAGGGGAAAATGCTATACAACACTGTGCTAGGCAAGGATTTTTAAAGCGAAGACCTCAAAACACAGGCAACAGAAACAAAAACAGATAAATCTGATTACATCAAACTAAAAAGTTTTTGCGCAGCAAAGGAAACAACTGACAAAATGAATAGACAACCTACAGAAATAGGAGAGAATTGCAAACTATACCTCTGACAATGGGTTAATATCCAGAATATATAAAAAACTTAATAGCAAAAAAAAACTGATTAAAAATGGGCAAAATAGCTCAACAGACATTTTGAAAAGACATAAAAATAGCCAATAGGTATATGAAAAAATATTCAAATAAACTAATCATCAGGGAAATGCAAACTCAAATCACAACAAGACACCACTTCATTCCAGTGAGAATGGGTACTAACAAAAAGACAAAAACAAGTGTTGGCGAGGATTTCAGGAGAAGGGAACACTTATACACTGTTGGTGGGAACGTAAATTAGTACTTATTATGGAAAACAATATGGAGGTTACTAAAAAAAAAAAATGGAACTTCTAGGTGATCCTGCAATCCTACTACTGGATACATATCCAAAGGAAATGAAATCAGTATGTTACAGAAATATCTGCACTCCCATATTTTACAATAGCCAAAATACAGACTCAACCCAAGTGTCCAACAATGAATGAACAGATAAAGAAAATGGGGTATATATACTCAATAGAGTATCATTCAGCCATGAAAAGAATGAAATCCTGTCATTTGCAGCAATATGGATGGAACTGGAGGATATTATGTTAAGTGAAATAAGACAGACATAGAGAGGCAAATACTGCAGAATATCACTTATATGTGGAATCTAAAAAATAAAAAGTTGGTACCATAGAAGTGGAGTAGAACTGTGGTTACCAGAGACTGGAGTGGGGAGGTGGGAGAGAAAGATGAGGAGAGGTTGGGTAGTGGGTACAAAGTTACAACAAAATAAGAAAAATAAATTCTGGTGCTCCATTGCACAGTAGGATTATTATGGTTAACAGTAAAGTACTGTATATTACAAAATAGCTAGAAGAGAGGCTTTTGAATGTTTTCACCACCAAAAAATGATTAAATGTATGAGGTGATGGATATGCTAACTACCCTAATTTGTACATTATATAACACATAACTGTATTGGAATACCAACTTGTACTCCATAAATATACACAACTATAATGTGTCGATTAAAAAGTTAAAAAAAGTATCAACATTGCTGGAAATGAGACCAAATAACCTAAAACCAACAGAAAAAAAACCTGCTATATTTATTACGTTCAAGAAAAAAGGAAAACAGATGACGGATTCAACCAAAGAACTGGTATCTATGAAACAGAAATGAAAATCTAGAATTGAAAAACTACAATTAAAACTTAAAAATTCACATGAGTGGGTATTTTAGACTAGAAACAGCAGAAGACAGAAATTCACAAATTAGAAAATAAGGCAGTAGAAAATGGGAGACTGAAACACAGACAGAAAAAAGGACGGGAAGATGGAAAACAGTGTAAAGGAAATATGGGACAAAATAAAGCAGGAAGGAGGAAAGAGAAAACAGGACAGAAGCAATAATTTTTAAAATACTCTGTAAGAATTTTCCAAAATCGATGAAAGACATCAAATCAGGGTATCATGAAGATCTATAAACCCTAAACAGAATAAATCCAAAGAAAACCATACCTAGCAACATTAGACAAAACTGCTGAAAAGCAAAAAGCAAGAAAAATCTCAGAAGCAGTCAGAGGAAAAAACATATTAACTGCAAAGGAGTAACAAGAACACTGATTACTGACTCTTCAACATAAATAGAAGCAAGAACATGATAAAACATCTTAAAAGTGTTACAGAAAAAACTGCTCAAACTGTTTATGTTGGAAAAACACCCTCCTAAAACACTGCTGTGAAGAATTAAAGAAGACTAAATAAATGGAAGAATATACATGTTTGCAGATTGACAGATTCATTGTAACAACGTCATTTCTCTCTGAATTGATTTATGGATTTAATGCTATCCTAATCCAAAGCCCACAGCCTCCCAAAGGCTTTCTTGTGTATAACTGTGTGTGGAAATTGACAAGCTGATTCTGGAATTTACACAGAAAGGCAAAGCAACAGTGATAGCCAAGACAATCTTGAAGAACAAGCCTGAGTACAAGCCTGAGTTACTCTACTGAATACAAACTCATGCTATCAGATATCAAAACACACAGCTTAGGCCGAGCGTGGGGGCTCACGCCTGTAATTTCAGCATTTTGGGAGACAGAGACGGGCAGATTACTTGATGCCAGGAGTTTGAGACCAGCCTGGCCAACGTGGTGAAACCCCGTCTTTACTAAATCCTGTCTCTACTAAAAATACAAAAAGTAGCCGGGCGTGGTGGTCCACGCCTGTGGTCCCAGCTACTCGGGAGGCTGAGGCATGAGAATCGCTTGAACCCAGGATGCAGAGGTTGCAGTGAGCCGAGATTTTGCCACTGCACTCCAGCCTGGGTGACAGAGTGAGACTCTGTCTCAAAAACAAACAACAACAACAACAACAAAACGAACAAACAAAAAAACTCAAACTACACAGCTTGACAGTGCAGTACTTGCATGAACACAGGCATGAGCAAAATAAACAAATGAGCAAAATAAACAATAAACAAATGAGCAATAAACAATTGAGCAAAATAAAGAGACCACACAGAGATACAGACACACACACCCACACACACGGGGTCACTTAATTTAACACAAAGAGGACACTGCAGCGCAAGAGAGAAAAAGATAGTTTTTCAATAAATGGTGCTGGATCAACTGGATGTCCATAGGGATACCTAATGAATCTTGCCAATAATAAAATCCATGCCTTCAATCAACAATTTACATTTTAGAAAATTTGTATCCATTACTGTGAGCTTGACACTTCCCTAAACTTTTCAGAAGAGGCTGGTGGTGATATTAGCAATGCCATTTTTGATAAATTTTTTTTAAAGTGCCAAAATGAGAAAAACTACATACACCAGGACCATCAATATTTTCCAAATGGCCAACGCATGGCATTACAAAAATCAAACATAGAGAAATGATTTATTCAATGTGCAAGATAGACCAATTGTTTCTAATGCAACACAGTAAAAAGTTCATGGATAAAGTCTCAGACCCCATACTGAAACTAATCTGTAAGCAACCTGTCAAGTTTTGGTACTGTTTTAAAGAAGAATACCCAACTTATCTGAAAAGAACTTCCCCGCATTTTTTTTTTGTTTTAACAACTTCTCTGTATGAAGATTTCTTTCATTCAAAAAATATATCACAACAGACTGAATGCAGCAGATATGACAATCCGATTAATGTCAGAGAGATATTAGATTTGCTAAACTATAATTAAATCTTTTATGAAAATAGTTCTTTCTCATAAATGTTAATTGCGTTAACATGTAATGAGGCTGGGCGCAGTGGCTCATGCCTGTAATCCCAGCACTTTGGGAGGCCGAGGCAGGCAGATCACCTGAGGTCACGAGTTCAAGACCAGCCTGGCCAATGTGGTGAAACCCCATCTCTACTAAAAATACAAAAATTAGCCAGACGTGGTGGCATGCGCCTGTAGTCTCAGCTACTTCGGAGGCTGAGGCAGGAGAATCGTATGAACCCAGGAGGCGGAGGTTGTAGTAAGCCGAGATCGCGCCACTGCACTCCAACCTGGGTGACATGGTGAGACGAAAAGAACTAACGAGAAGGAAGGAAGGGAGGGAGGGAGGGAGGGAGGGAGGGAAAAGAGAGGAGAGGAGAGGGGAGGAGAGGAGAGGGGAGGGGAGGGGAGAGGAGAGAAGAGGAGAGGAGGAGGGAGCGAAGGAAGGAAGGAAGGAAAAAAAGAAACGTGATGGGTTTCTCATTAAATTTAAAATGACTAATAAATATTTTTAAAATTAAGAAAAATGAATCTTGAATTCTACCTCACATCAAAAGTAAAACTCAATTCCAAGATGAATTGTAGATCTATATTTGAGAAAGAAAACACCAAACTTTTAGAGGAGAAACAAAGAAAATCTTCGCAATCATGAAGAAAGGAAAGATTTGATTTTTTTTAAAAACAGGACACAAAAGGCCCTAATCACAAGGGGACAAGTTGAGAAAGGAATTACTCTTTCTCAAAAGATGCCAATAATAGAGCAAAAAGTGCTGGGTGTAGTGGTGTATGCCTGTAATCCTCGGGAGTCTGAAGCAGGAGGATCTCTTGAGCCTAGGAGTTCAAGACTGGCCTGGGCAACGCAAGAAAACTCCATTTCAAAAAAAAAAAAAAAAGAAGGCTGGGAGCGGTGGCTCACGCCTGTAATCCCAGCACTTTGGGAGGCCGAGGCGGGTGGATCACCTGAGGTCACGAGTTCAAGACCAGCCTGACCAACATGGTGAAACCCCATCTCTACTAAAAATACAAAAAATAAGCTGGGCATCGTGGCGGGCGCCTGTAATCCCAGCTACTCGGAAGGCTGAAGCAGGAGAATCCCTTGAACCCGAGAGGCAGAGGTTGCAGTGAGCCAAGGTCACACCATTGCACTCCAGCCTCAGCGACAAGAGCGAGACTCCGTCTCAAAAAAAAAAAAAAAAAAGGAAAAATGGCACAGTGGAAATAGATAATAGACTAGACGTACCCAACAAAGGACTTCCACTCAGAATTCAAAAATAACTTTTACAAATCAACAGAAATGATAAAGACAACCCAATTAATAAAAGAAGCTATCCAAATACCTGATAGAAACATAAATGTCATTCATCATCATTAGTAACAGGGAAATGTAAAATAAAATCACAATGAACTAACATAATGTAATCAGCAGCAGAGTAGCAAAAATTCAAAATAAGCAAACAATAAAACACAAACATTAAGGGTTGTCAAACATGTAGAGCAACTGGAACTTAACTATACACAGCTAATGGTTATTAAAATTGGCACGATTGGCCGGGCACGGTGGCTCACACCTGTAATCATAGCACCTTGGGAGGCTGAGGCAGGCAGATCATGAGGTCAGGAGATTGAGACCATCCTGGCTAACACAGTGAAACCCCGTCTCTACTAAAAATACAAAAAAAAATTAGCTGGGCGTGGTGGTGGGCGCCTGTAGTCCCAGCTACTCAGGAGGCTGAGGCAGGAGAATGGCACGAACCCAGGAGGCGGAGCTTGCAGTGAGCTGAGATTGTGCCAGTGTACTCCAGCCTGGGCGACAGAGCGAGACTCCGTCTCAAAAAAAAAAAAAAAAAATTGGTACAACTAATTTAAAAAAACTGTCACAATCTCCTGAATTTGAACATGCACATTTCCACTACAGTCATGCCTTGCTTAATGATGGTGATACTTTCTGAAAAATGCATCATTAGATGATTTCATCATGCTAACATCATAGAGTGTACTTAACACAAACCTAGAAGATGGTATGGCCTACTATACATCTAGGCTATATGGTATAGCCTATTGCTCCTAGTTTACATACTTGCACGGCATGTTACTCTACTGAATACTGCAGGCAACTTGACACAATAGTCCATCACTGACTGAAACAACATTACGTGGCACATGACCATAATTTTATTCCTAGGAATATCCTCAACAGGAGTAAGCAATAAGGGCACAAAAATAACAGAATGTTAACAGAAACTGTATTATTTATAATACTAAAAATTAGAAATTGGCCAGGCACGGTGGCTCACACCTGTAATTCCAGCGCTTTGGGAGGCCGAGGCAGGTGGATCACCTGAGGTCAGAAGTCTGAGACCAGCCTGACCAACATGGTAAAACCTCATCTCTACTAAAGATACAAAAAGTAGCCAGGCATGGCGGCTAATGCCCGTAAACCCAGCTACTTGGGAGGTTGAGGCACCAGAATCACTTGAACCTGGGAGGCAGAAGTTGCAGTGAGCCAAGATTATGCCATTGCACTCCAGCCTGGGCGACAAGTGCGAAACTCCATCTCAAAAACAAACAAACAAACAAACAAAAAGAAAACTAGAAATAACCCAACTATTAACAGTGGAAGGGACAAATCATTATTTGCACACAATTATATATTGTACAGCAGTGAAAAAGAACACATACAAAAACAGAAAAATTTGGATATTTATTAAGTAAAAAAGCATCACCAAAAGATTCTCTCTATACCAAGTTCAATAAGTGGCAAAACTAACCTACAGTGATACAAGTCAGAATTGTCATTACCTTTCAAAGTTGATTAGAGCCTTCTGGAAAACTGGTATCTCTATTTTCATCTGAGTAGTCATTACACATTTAGTATATATTTATTAAAATTCATTGCTTTGTACACTTTTGGTGGATTCTATGTATGTTATATACTTCATGGTCTATGAATATTTTTCAGTGTGCTCTACATAAATTGTCCCAGAATCAAATGAATTTCAATGCTAAGAGTTAAAATTTAAACATAAAAGTCATTAGTTTATGTGAATTATGGAAATACTTACCAAAAGAGAACCTGATTGCCACTGTATCTCTCATAGCGTGCTCTTGCAGACATTAATCTATTAAAAAAAAAATTGAAGATTTTATCTTATATTTTGTTTTTAAAATTGTTATAATTTGACCTCAACTAATTATTATAATCTAATTGATTGTTAGAAAATGACCAAATCTACCAGTATGTTGTCACTAAACTACAGAGAGTTTAGAAATATATGTATATTTTATATATATACATAATGCAATAATATAGATAATATTCAGTGGCATCAACCTTAATACTCTTTATGTACATTATAAAATCTGTCAAAATCTGTCAGTTCACACCAAATAATGTTTTCATTACAAAAAATATACATTTGTCTGATTCACTACTGAATCCTCAGTGTGAAGAACAGGTACTGGCAGAGGCATGTACATACAAAAAAATTGCTGAATATATAAATCAGTTTGCAATAAAAAATATTTTGAGTATTACAAAATGCTAATTTTTCAGTTTTCTTTCTTCCTGATATAATTATTTGGCATACACTAACAGCTGAATTATGTTATACAGAAAATATATAATAAATAATAAATCCCTAATAATTATATTTTATCAATCTGGTCAATAACCAGAAACTTGATGAAAACCCAGGAAAAGTCACTGGATAAGCTGTTCGTGGTGGGAACACATGTTTAACTAAAATATTATATAGTTAAGTGTTTTATAGCACTCGAAAGTGTTTTTATAAATATAATCATAATGATATATGATAACCAGGACAGATAGCCAGCCCATTTTTCAGAAGAAAAAAACAAGGTTCAGAAAGTTTATGGGTTTTCTCCACAGGAGCTTAGGCCAAATCAAGATTCCTGCTCCTTTCACTTTAATACAACACTATAATACAACATACCATACCCAGCTGAAGCATTTGGCATAATAAATATCAACACAAACTACAAAAAGATAACAGGAGTTTTGTCTTTACTAGCTAGCACAACCTCAACACTGTGTTTTGCTTCAGGTACTTATTTTCATTTAATCCTTGAAATACTTCAACAAAGATACTATCATTACCCCTATTTTATTGAAGACAAAACCACAGTTAAAGGTTAGTTCTGACTTAAGGTCCCATGGCTAAGAAAAACTGAATAAGAAAAACAAATTCAGTTTTTATTGTCAGTGTTTTTCCCCAACTCCAAAATCACCCCTACCAAAATATAAACTCCAGGAAACCAGGGATCTAATCTATAATGCATATACCAAGGGCTTAAAACAATAAGGAATATAAAGGTGCTTAACAAATATTTGGTGAATAAATGAATGAATGGCTATACAGCGTGTGCTCTTAAATACAGAACGACACTTACCTAAGCTGATGTTCCCTGAGATTTGATAATATTTCCATTCCATGAAGATAAGAATAAATAGTATTTAAGTCCTGTGGAACAGAAGAAAAAAATTAGATTATTTTTCAAATATGCTGTTTAAAATATAAGGCACCCCACAATTCTGATTTTAAGCAAACAACCACTTATGGCAAAGCAGTTAACTATGGAAAAATCATAAAACCTCTGAATCATAAAAGATTTGAAAAGGCAGAGAAGAGATCCCTCAGCTCTCAAAGGAACTCCTCTTCAACGTGACCAATGGCCTCTATTCATTCAAACAATGCCAGAACCCCAAATTCATTATTTTATATGAAAGTATATTAATTCATTATTTCACTTCTAAGCAGATGTAAACTTTCCTTCTTTAGTGGCGTTCAAATATTTGATATCCAATATCCTGGCTGACATCTCTAGAGATGACCCAGTTTATCAATATTCCTCTTAAAATATGACTTTCTAAAGAATTTCTTTCTAAAGAGACTCAAAATGACATAATCTACCACTAAATAAAAAAGATTTCCAATGGTACAATCCTATTGTTCACTCTGTGAAAGAGGGAGAACATCTTTCTCTATTCCTCACCCAGATAACTAGGCATTAAAACAACAACAACAACAAAAACCTCAAGATGACACAGTATAACCTCAACTAAGAGCAGTGGCATAGCAGAAGAAAGTGGAAAGAGCCCTGACAGCAAATAGTATTGTACCACTGATGTCATTTAAGATTAAAAGCAGACAAGCTACGAGCTGATGGGTGCAGCACACCAACATGGCACATGTATACATATGTAACTAACCTGCACGTTGTGCATATGTACCCTAAAACTTAAAGTATAATAAAAAATAAATAAATAAATAAAAAATAAAAAGCAGACAAGCTTAAATTCGTTATAAAAAACATACTTCCTATTTCCTATGAGGAATAATGCCTTTATACCAGGGCAAACTACTTCCAAACACTGCCTTCCCACTCTGATATACAACTGGCCAAGAAAATTATCAGATAGTAGTGGGGGTACTGGGGGAGAAACTAAAGACAACTCGTTTTCTAGTAGGTTAATAAGACAACATGGAGCCATTAAGAAAAGCAGCAAGCTAGGCTGGTCACGGTGGCTCACGCCTGTAATCCCAACACTTTGGGAGGTCGAGGCGGGCGGATCATGAGGTCAGGAGATCAAGACCAACCTGGCTAACACAGTGAAACTCCATCTCTACTAAAAATACAAAAAATTAGCCGGGCATGGTGGCAGGTGCCTGTAGTCCCAGCTACTCAGGAGGCTAAGGCAGGAGAATGGCGTGAACCTGGCAGGTGGAGCTTGCAGTGAGCTGAGATTGTGCCACTGCACTCTAGCCTGGGTGACAGAGCGAGACTCCATCTCAAAAAAAAGAAGGGAAAAGAAAAGAAAAGCATCAAGCTGAGCACAGTGGCTCTCGCCTGTAATCCCAGCACTGTATGAGGCCAAGGTGGGTGATCACTTGAGCCCAGGAGTTAGAGACCAGCCTGGGCAACATGGTGAAACTTGCCTCTACAAAAAATAATTTAAAAAAATTAGCCAGGCTTGTGGTACACATCTGTAGTCCCAGCTACTTAGGAAGCTGAGGTGTGAGGGATGGCTTGAGCCTGGGAAGAAGTTGCAGTGAGCCGAGATCGCACCACTGCACTCCAGTCTAGGCGATTGAGACTCCATCTCAAGGAAAAAAAAAAGGCAATAATCTCTAATTCCAAAGATAACAACTGTCAATTAACCACAGTGAATTGAACAACCACATTTATTTCTGCTAAATCCTTACTAAAGTAACAGTGAAAAAGATATTTAAGTACATAAAAATAAAGATTTGAATAGGTTAAAAGAAAGGTCTACCAAATTTTAGCAGATAGCAGATGAAGCACTGATATAGTAAACTGTATTTCCAAAGATGGCCACAGAGGTATTTCTTATCCCATATGCTCTTTTGCAATGCAGTCTTGCCAGTTACCCATCAAAACCTGGAATCTATGTGCCCTCCCCACAGATGTGGGTTGGCTCTGTGACTTGTTCTGACCAAAAGAATACGATAGAAGTGAGGTTGTATAAAAGATTCAAGCACCCTGAGACCACTAATGTTGTGAAGAAGCTCCAGCTAGCCTTAGGGAGGCAGAAAGGCCACATGGAATAACACCAAGGTACTAGATATGTAAGTTATGCCTTCCTAGAGCAGCTTAGAGCTACCAATTGAATGGAACTAAAAGAATGATCCCAATTGAGGCTCTATGGGGTAAAAGCACCAACCACCCAGCCAGAACCTGCTGAATGTAGGTAATAAATAGAGTCATGGCAAAAGTGTGGCTCACAGTGGGTCCACTGACTCTGCAGATCCACCTAATAATGGTCATTCCCCACTCCCTCAGTTTATAATTAGAATTTATATACTTGGCAGTTAGAATACCCTAAATAATGGGTCCATGACCTGTGTGGTAAAAGCCGTCACAATGGAAAAAGCCAAGTGGAAACCTCTGCCCCATTCCCCAGAACAAGACAGTAAATAAAAGACTATTTCTTCCAGAGGGGCACAGAATAAAGACTAGTGCCACCAGTAAAGACTCAGAAGTACGCAGAGGTAATAGTTTCTATTGTATTCTATTTAATTTATGGAGAAAGCAGACAGATCCTAAAAAATGACTGTGCAGACTACCACAGAATGAACCAAATTCCCTAATCACAGCCTGCAGTCTCAGCCATAATATTGCTGCTGAAGCCTCAAATACTGATGTGGTGTTACTTTCCATTACTTTACTTTCCATTCCAATTAGAAGATCAGAAAAAAATCTGCATCCATGCAAGGCAATATTAACTTACAGTTTTATCTTAGGACTCTTAATTCTTCCGCTCTCTGTCATAACACAGTCAGTGGGGGCTGGGTGGGGGACAGACATCTAAACCTCCTGATCTATTTACATATATTACATCATGCTGATTGGACAGAATGAATAAAAGAATAGGCTAGAGGTGACTGGTACCCTTAGAGTCCTTGGTAACACACATGCGGCTCCAGAAAATGGGAGATAAACACTATGAAGACTCAAAAGATATGCCATTTCAGTGAAGTTTTTCGGGATACAGTGGTTGGGGGCACGTCAGGACACCTCCTGCAATGTCGAAGCGACTTTGGCTTTAGGTCAAGATAAAATAAAAGAAACTAGACTTACCCTTCACCTAAAACAACTAAAAACAACAACAAAAAAGACAAATATATAAAACGTTTTTCATAAGATAGGACATCCGGAAATATCTAAAGTGAAGTAAAGATCCACCTGAAAAAATCATTGTAGTAGTCCCGAACTAAGACTGATTCTCCCGTCTTGGTGATATTTAGCAACGTCTGGAGTTATTTTAGGCTGTCACAATTTTGAGGGAGTGGTGCTACTGGCATCATGTAGGTAGAAGAGATACTGCTAAACATAGCCATGCCCATTCATTTACCTATTGGCTATGGCTCTTTTCATGCTATAAAAGCAGAGTTAAGTAGTTGTAAGAAAAATCATCTGGGCCACAAAACCTAAAACATTCACTATTTGGCCCTTTATAGAAAAAGTCTGTTAACCCTGGATAAGAATGTCTATATTTTAATTCTTATCAGTTATGAAATGCTGGGAACATTCCTGAAATCCAAGTTCCCAGATGCCAGCTGCCAAAAAAGACAACTTTACAAATAGGTCTTCCTAAGGACAGCAGTCTCAGATCTGTTCAATTAACTCTTTTTTTGACAGGCTATGTTGAAGTCACATTCAGGAACAGCCTTGAAAGAGAAAAGGAAAAATCTCCTCAATGGGTAGAGTTGTGAGCAATAGATATGGGTCATGCCAAAGGATAGCAGCTGCTATGGTTTGGATATGGTTTGTCCCTGCCAAAACTCATGCTGAAATTTGATCCCCAATGTAGCAGTGTTAGCAGGCAGGACCTAGCAAGAGCTGTTTGGGTCATGCGGGTGGATCCCTTGTGAATAGATCAATGCTTGTCTGAGGGGGTAAGTGAGTTCTCACTCTCACAGAAACCAATTGGTTCCCCCAAGAGAGGGTTGTTAAAAAGAGTCTGGCTTCCTTGGTTTCTCTCTCTTGCTTCCTCGGTTTCTCTCTCTTGCTTCCTCCCTTACCACGTGATCTCTTTTTTTTTTTTTTGCAGCATCAGCATGGCTCACTGCAGCCCCGACCTCCTGGGCTCAAGCAATCGTCCCACCTCAGATTCCTGAGTAGCTGGGACTACAGGCACATGCACACAACACCATGCCCATTTAGTTTTATTTATTTATTTATTTTATTTTCTGTAGAGACAAGGTCTTGCTTTGCTGCCCAGGCTGGACTCGAACTCCTGGGCTCAAGCAATTCTGCCTTGGCCTCCCAAAGTGCTGAGATTACAGGCGTGAGCCACTGCGCCCAGCCTGCCATGTGATCTTGCACACACTTGCTCCCCTTTCACTTTTTGCCATGAGTAGAAGCAGTCTGAGGCCCTCATTGGATGCAGGTGGCCAATCTAGAACCTTCCAGCCACCAGAATTGTGAGCCAAATAAAGCTCTTTCTTTATAAATGACCCAGCCTCAAGTATTCTGTTATAGCAACACAAAACAGACAAGACAGTGGCCCAAGGTGAAAATATATGTAAATTCCAGTGCATGGATGTCTGGTCAGGGGTCTAGAAGGAAAAAGACAAAAAGATCAGGGACAAGGAGGGATAGGGTAAAGACACAGGATGGAGACATGGGAATGGGCACAAAGTGTATAAAGTTTTCTGTATTCCACACTAATGCCCACCAAAAGGCATTAAACATGGAAGAGGCACTGAACAACCATGAAGATAAAAAAGGATATCCCAGAACTGGCACAATTAATACATGATTAGACTGACCACAATGACACTAGATAGAGGCTACACATGGGTCCAACAATATAAACTTCCACTTATCAAGGTCTGTCTAGCTACTGCTACTTCTGAATGTCCAACCTGTCAGCAACAGAGACCAACCGTATGAGTTCCTGATATGATCCTATTATTCAAGAAGAGCAACCAGTCATTTGATAACAAGTAGACTATATATGGTGTCTCTCATCCCAGAACGGCCAGTAGTTCATTTCACAGTGATAGATATCTATATTCTGGGTTTGGGTTTATCTTACCTCAGAGGTTCAGCCAGGATCATAATCCAGGGGCTTCCAGAATGCCTGAACCACAGGACTAGAATCCCACATACCAGAGTCCAACCAGTGGACCCAATTCAAAGCAAACACAGGAGTATGATCACAACCTTGGGACCACTAGTCATATCACATACGACACAATCCAGAAGCAACTGGCCTCACAGAACGCTGTAATAACCTTATAAAGGCATAGCTGAACTTTCAGCTTAAAGGCAATAATGTGAAATAATGGAATGACACCTTTTAATATGAAGATACATCAAACCACAGACCTCTATATGGAGCAGTGTATACAGCAGGAAGAACAGATGGGCCTAGGAACAAATGAGTAGAAGCAAGAGTCACCCATTTATCATTATTCCCAATGAGCCACAAAGGGATTTTGTACTTCCCATTCCTACAGCTATGGACTCTACATGTTTGCAGGTCCTGGTTCCAAAGGCCTATACTCTTGCCAGGCAACAGTACAAGAGTCTCAGTGAACAAGTTTACAGCTGCCACCAGGGCACTTTAAACACCAGGGCCCAAGAATCAGCAGGTAAGAAGAGTTGCCATTTTGGCAGGGATAACTGATCCTGAGCAGTAGGTGGACGCAGGGCTGCTTTTATGTAATGTGAACAGAGAGGAATGTGTGGAATCCACATGACTCGCTTGGTTATTCCTTTACCTCACTGTAACTGTAAATGGACATATATCCCAGCATTAGCCTGAGAAGAATGATTACCAAGGGTTCAGACATTTCAGGAAAGAAGGCTTGAGTCATACCAACATATAAGCCACTGAGACCTGCAGAGCTGATTATGCGAGGAGAAAACAAAATGCATAGTGGAGGAGAAAGGATAAGTACCAGTTGCAACCCCGAGATCAACCATACAGGGGCTATAATTCTTCCCACCACCATCTCTTGTCTAAGTTTCTTCTCAGGAAAAGAAGCTCATTGAGAGCCATGGAGGAGCTGCTCCCTGAACTTCAAACCTATGTGAAGAAGTAGATTTGTGTGGTGCAAAGTGTAAGCTCAGGTGGCCTTGAAAATATGCCTCTCAGATTCCAAACTACAGGGAGTGTATTTGAACAAAATCCCTATTACGGGGCTCTGTAATTTATCAACATGTTTGAACTGGGGCCCAGCTTCCCATGCGATACTCCCAATCAATAACTGAGCCTGGTAAAAATACTAAGGAATGCCTGTTCTGGGAGACTCAGGAATACTCTGATGGGTTCAAGGATTCTCCTTCCACCTTGCTAAACCACTGTTACAGTGCAGTCTAAGGCTCTTCCACTCAAACTTCCTTTCGTCTCTCCTTCACAAATGTCACATGAGCATTCTGGTGTGAATGCTCTACCAACTCTCTCCATTTTTGCTCAGAGGCATTTTCCCTAATAAATTCCTTGCATGTCTAATATTGTTGTGACAACTGCTTCTAACAGAACCCAGACTAACACGAACACTTTGTAGTATTCAGTAAATAAATTTTCTATACTTTTTGTTGGATTTATTCTTAAATATTTAGTTTTCTAGTATTTTTAAATAATGTCATGTTTGGCTGGGTGTGGTGGCTCACACCTATAATCCCAATACTTTGGGAGGCCAAAGTGAGTGGAGATCACCTCAGGTCAGGAGTTCGAGACCAGCCTGGCTAATATGGTGAAACCCCGTCTCTACTAAAAATACAAAAATTAGCTATGTGTGGTGGTGCATGCCTACAATCCCAGCTACTCAGGAGGCTCAGGCACAAAAATCACTTGAACCTGGGAGGTAGAGGTTGCAGTGAGCCGGGATCATGCCACTGCACTCCAATCTGCGTGACAGAGTGAGATTCTTGTCTCAAAAAGAGTCATTTTTTAAACTAGAGGCTTTTTGGTTTATTGCTGGTTTACATAAATCAATTGATTCTATATAATAAACTTGAGTCCAACCATCTTGTTAATAAATTCACTTAATTTTCAGAGTTTGTAGATTATTTTTGATTCTCTGCATATACAATGGCCCTGCCTATGAATACGGTATTATTTCTTTCTTCCCAAATTATACACTTTCCCCCATTTTTTCATGCCTTATTATGTAACAATAGCCGGAGTAAGTGTGGCCATATAGAGACAGTCCCCATCTTACAATGGTTCGACAAGATTTCCTGACTTTACAATGATGCAAAAGCGATATGCATTCAGTGGACACTGAATTATGTTTCTGTCTTGTTTTGCTTTTAGAGACGGGGTCTCACTCTGTCACCCAGGCTGAGTGCAGTGACGGCAATCATAGCTCACTGATGCCTCGATCTCCAGGACTGAAGCAATCCTCCCACGTTGGCCTTCCAAGTAGCTGGGACTACAGGCGTGCACCACCATGCTCAGCTAATTTTTTTTTTTTTTTTTTTTTTGGTGATGACAGCCTGGGAAATGATAATTTGAATATCCATTCAATCATTCTGTTTTTCACCGTTTTCTGTACAGTATTCAATAAATCATACCAGATACACAACACTTTATTATAAAATAGGCTTTGCGTTAGATGATTTTGCCCAACTGTAGGCTAATGTAAGTGTTCTGAGCATGTTTAAGGTAGGCTAAGCTATGATTTTTGGTAGGTAAGGTATATTAAATGCATTTCTGACTTACAAGATTTTCAACTTACCATGGTTGTATTATGATATAACCCCATTGTAAGTCAAGGAATGTCTGTACTACAAACACGGCTGCCTGGGCCCCAACCACTGAGTTAGGTGTAGGCAGGCAGGCACTCACAAAATGTCTATCCTGTGGAAATGTGCTTGTAATTTTTGACAAGACAACTTGTTCTGGTGGCAAACAAGTTCTGAAAATTGTAATACACAAAAGTTAGGTTATGGCAAACAGAACTCCCATAACTTGACTTACTCCATGTGGGTAGGCTAGTGTTACAGGGAACCAGAATTTTCTAAGACTCTCAACTAAACTTATATAATTTTCTCCTTTCTCAAGTTACAGGACATCTTCGGCACATCATTAACAATGCCATGAATATATGAGAAAGAATTAGAAATTAACTTTTCAATGTTAAAGTCTGAAAGAGAATTTCACTCACAAGTTTGAGATATACATGTATCTTCAGTTCTCTGCCTAAAGAGAGACTAATAAGGTTTATCACTTTAAATCTGAAAAGCCCCTCCTCAAAGAGCTTCAAATATTTGTTTGTAATCTCCTTATTTTAAAGGGACAATTTGGACAAATGAACATGTAGTTCTTCACAACATCTGTAATGTTGACTGCATGACCCTGAATTAAAATATCAGCATTATGGCCAGGTGTGGTGGCTCACGCCTATAATCCCAGCACTTTGGGAGACCCAGGCAGGCAGATCATGAGGTCAGGAGATCAAGACCATCCTGTCTAACACGGTGAAACCCCGTCTCTACTAAACATACAAAGAATTAGCTGGGCGTGGTGGCGGGCGCCTACAGTCCCAGCTTCTTGGGAGGCTGAGGCAGGAGAATAGTGTGAACCCAGGAGGCAGGGCTTGCAGTGAGCCGAGATTGCGCCACTGCACTCCAGCCTGGGCGACACAGTGAGACTCCGTGTGTCTGTCTGTCTGTGTGTGACTCTCTCTCTCTCTTTATATATATATATATATATGTATGTATGTCAGCATTATTCCTGTCAGGAGTTGACAAACTTTTTCAATAAAGGGCCAAATAGTAAATATTTGTGGCCCAGATGGTTTTTTATCACATCTATTTAGCTCTGCTTTTATAATATGAAAACAGCCATGGACAACAGGTAAATGAATGGGTGTGACTGTTCCAATAAAACTTTACTTACAAAAATAGCTGGTCATATTTTGTTAGCTCCTGAAACATATGGTCAAAAATAGCTACAGTGTGGCCAAGCATGAATGAGCTCCTCTCTGACAACAGACCACCTTATAAGTTTCGGTGGAGTTCTGTCTCCCACCATGAAAGCTGAAAACACCAAATTTTTATTTTTCCAACCTCCCATACAACAAAGGCAGGGGCAAATTATTCAACTGTTACCAATTAGACATATTCATCCCAGACTTTAAATCAGAAGCTAGTGACACCGAGAAGAAAGAACTGCATAGAATCCGCTTGGGCAGCCAGTGGCTGCAGCAGGGTTGTATTAGTCCATTCTCACACTGCTGTAAGGAACTACCCGGCTGGACACAGTGGCTCACACCTGTAATCCCAGCATTTTGGGAGACTGTGGTGGGTGGATAACCTGAGGTCAGGAGTTGGAGATCAGCCTGGTCAACATGGTGAAACCCCATCTCTACTAAAAATACAAAGATTAGCTGAGCGTGGTGGCGGGTGCCTGTAATCCCAGCTACTTGGGAGGCTGAGGCAGGAGAATTGCCTGAACCTGGGGGGCGGAGGTTGCAGCAAGCCAAGATCACGCCACTTCATTTCAGCCTGGGTGACAGAGCGAGACTCTGTCTCAAAAAAAAAAAAAAAAGAAAGAAAAAGAAAAAGACTACCGGAGCCGGGGTAATTTATAAAGAAAAGAGGTTTGGCTCATGGTCCTGCAGGCTGTACAGGATGCATGCCTGGGAAGGCCTCAGGAAACTTAAAATCATGGTGGAAGGTGAAAGGGAAGCAAGCACATCTCGACATAGCCAGCAGGAGAGAGACAGCAAAGTAGAACAAAAGTGCTACATGCTTTTAAACAACTCAAGATCTCAAGAGAATGAACTCTCACCATCACGAGAACAGCAAGGGGGCAAATCTGCTCCCATAATCCAATCACCTCCCACAGGTCCCTCCCCCATCACTGGGGATTACAATTCAACGTGAGATTTGGGTGGGGACACAGAGCCAAACCATATCAAGGGTCTACAACATACGCAATGGACAGTACAGGTGGTCCACAGTGCAAACTGTGGCACTCACTATTCACTGCTAGTAGCAGTAGTATCTACCAAATCTGTGATAAGGGTCACAGACCCAAGCCTGTTTTTCTAGTATCCCAAGCCTAGCCAAGTCTGGTTTTCCAGTATTCCAAGTAATTCTGTAGCTATCCAGAATCCTTTCAGTAAATTATTTCTTTCGATTGGCCAAAATTGGGTTCTGTTGCATGTAAGTAATAACCCTGTGAGATCCTGAACCAGCACAATCAGCATCATTTAGGAACTTTGTAGAAATGTAAATTATCAGGCCTCACCCCAGATCTAGTCAATCAGAATATCTGGGTTGTAGGGACCAGCAGTCTGTGATTTAATAGGTCCTACAGGTGATTCTTCTGCACACTGAAGTTTGAGAACCACTGTTTGTAAGTGGGATCTATGTCACTCTGGATTGTCTGACCTATTAATAGCGAAAGACAACAAGCATTAAGATGCCTAGTAAATCCTAGTCCCTTTCTTTGTGTACCTAGTTTGAGGGTCACAAGAATGCTAAGCATTCACAAAACAGAATAAAGAATGGTTTGTAGTGGTGAGCTGATTAATTCTTTTTCATATGATGTGGGGGTTATGGCATTTTGTTTACACAGGACAGCATGGAGTTGTGGAGTCTGTAATGCTGAGCTTGGAAAAGGGTTTCTTGGGGCTTTTGTGTCAATTATCTGCAAGATAAGCTTGAGGTACTATATTATCTATTAGGCATAAAGTCACAAATAAAAAAAGAAAGAACCCTGACAGAGTCAGACTGGAAGTCTTACAGACAGTCTTCGGCAGTAAAAAATTTAAATGCTAGATTCAAGGAGGTGCTAATCATTTATGCTGAATGCACTTGAAAGCTGCTCTATGTAGCTTTCAAGAGGGAAGTCGGCTGGGTACAGTGGCTCACGCCTATAATCCCAGCACTTTGGGAGGCAGAGTGGGCGGATTACCTGAGGTAAGGAGTTCACGACCAGCCTGGCCAACATGGCAAAACCCCGTCTCTACTAAAAATACAAAAAAATTAGCTGGGCGTGGTGGCGCACACTTGTAGTCCCAGCTACTTGGGAGGCTGAGGCAAGAGAATTGCTTGAACCCGGGCACGGAGGCTGCAGTGAGCGGAGATCACACCACTGTACTCCAGCCCGGGCAACAGAGCAAAACCCTGTCTCAATTAAAAAAAAAAAAGAGGGAAGTCATGAGAAGGGTGGGAAAACTATCCACCTGGCATATCCTGACATCCCAGATCAGTAACATCTGATTCAGCACTAGTTCTGTAACTGCAACAAAATACTGCAGAAATTGTCCAGGGGTATTAGAAAAACAAGTACCAGCTCAGGATTAGGGAATAAAATAATGGGTTCTACCTAGGGGCGAAAAAAAAGGAAGAAGAAGGTGAGGAAGTGGTGATGACTTGGTACTTCCTAAAACAGATCAGCTACACCCTCTCAGCCAGTAGTTTTTATAGCGAAGGTGGGATAAGCTGAGGTGGGTGGACAGCTGCCATTGTATAACAAGACAACTCTTGTATACCCTTTAAACAATTCTTACTTACAGCATTCATTGCAGATATATTCTGTGGATTTTCAATTTAGTTGTTAAATGAAAATAAACTCATATTTGGAGCACTGTATAAACAAGTAATTACTAATTTAAACATATATTTCTAATTAAGCAGGTTGGAATTTTTATCCCCTTCCTTAGTTTACAATGTTATGCCAAGCAACTGTGCTGCTCTCGGAAACTCCATTTCCCAATTCTCCTCACTGTCCTTCTACAGGTGTTTAGAAAATCAACCAAAACTTGGAAAACTCAAACTGGGATGCTTAAAAAATTTTTGCATTTTTCTGGTTCTTAAAGTTTAAAACAAGTGAATTTCTTACCTATGATACACTTAATTCATCACATACAACTTTTTTTCTCTGACACAGGCTCTCGCTATGTTGCCCAGGCTGGAGTACAGTGGCACAATCACGACTCACTGCAGCCTCAACCTCCCAGGCTCAAGTGATCCTCCCTCCTGAGACTCTCGAGTGTGCCACCACCCCCAGCTTTTTTTTTTTCCTTTGTAGAGACAAGGTCTATGTTGCCTAGGCTGGTCTTGAACTAAGCTCAAAGGATCCTCCTACCTTGGCCTTCCAAAGTGCTGGGATTATAGGTGTGAGTCACCGCACCCAGGCACACAAAACTTTCAATAAAACATCATTATCCAAAACTTTCATTAACCAAGATATTTTATTCATTCTCTTCTTAACCTAAAAATAAATCTATCCCAGGAATTTTAGCAAAGAAAAATGTCCCAGGATAGATCCTAAGGTCAGCACAAATTCAACTGTATCATACGTACATTCTGCAGCTATGGTTCTATAATGAAAAGTTATGCTGAGGAATCTTCTACAAATCATTTGGAAGGCAGTCTAACAATGTGGAAGACAGTTGGATGCAGTGGCAGATGCCTGTAGTCCCAGCTACTCAGGAGGCTGAGGCAGGAGGGATCACTTGAGCCCAGAAGTAGGAGGCCAATCTGGGCAATGTGGAGATACCTGGTCTCTAAAAAAACAGCACCACACACACACACACACAAAAACCCAATTTGGACTCTGGAGACAACCGTGTTTAAATTATGCCTATTTCAGCTCTGTTAGTTACTACTTGTGTAAACTTGGATAATCTGCTTAACGTTTATTATCTGTACCACAGAAAAGATAAAATATCTCTGAACACAAACGATTGTTTTTTTGAGACAGAGTTTCACTCTTGTTGCCCAGGCTGGAGTGTAGTGTTACGATCTCAGCCCACTGCAACCTCCACCTCCCGGGTTCAAGCGATTCTGCCTCAGCCTCTTGAGTAGCTGGGATTACAGGCGCCCACCACCACCCCCAGTTAGCAGTGGCTCACGCCTGTAATCCCAGTACTTTGGGAGGCCGAAGCGGGTGGATCACCTGAGGTCAAGAGTTCGAGACAAGGCTGGACAACATAGTGAAACCCCGTCTCTACTAAAAATACAAAATTTTTAAATGTTTATTAAATGTGCAGCAGAGAGGCTATCACATAGTAAATGTATTCTAAAATTACAAAATAAGGATTAAAATACACAGACTACTGAAGCATTTTGGAGATTTAAACAATATGCCAAAGTTAATACCATATATTAAACATAGAACTTATTGATTTTCTCATTCATGGAGGTATAAACAACATTCGGCAAAATGGCAGTAAAGAGGTATAAAACATTACCACAACTGGAGCCCAGACTTTGGTTTCTAAATTCATTTCTCACTAAAGGGGACTGAAGTTCTTTGGATAAACGGCTGACTTCAGTACTAGAGCAAAGAAAGTCAGGACCTGGAACATCTTTTTATGCCAGAAAGCAAAAAAGTACTTAAAGACTAATGGGGTCACATCAAAAGGACATAGGACCTGACTTTGAAAGGGCTTCCACTGGCTATATTTGGAGCACTTTAATAATCAAAAGGGATGACAATATTGAACACAAAAAATAATCCATTACTTCACAGTGATTTAAAAAAGAGAGGAGAAAGGAAGGTGAGGAAAGCTCTTCTATACAGAAAACAACTAACAAACGTAAAAGAAATATAGAATCAGAAAATTACGGCCAGGCATGGTGGTCCACAACTATAATCCCAGCACTTTGGGAGGTCAAGGTGAGAGGATCACTTGAGGTCAGGAGTTCCAGACCAGCCCAGGCAACACAGTGGAAACCCCATCTCTACTTTAAAAAAAAAATACAAAAATTAGCCGGTTGTGATGGCACATGCCTGCAGACTCAGCTACTCAGGAAGCTGAGGCACAAGAATCGCTTGAACCTGGGAGGCAGAGGCTGCAGTGAGCCAAGATCACACCACTGCACTGCAGCCTGAGTGACAAAGGGAGACTCTGTCTCAAAAAATGAAAAAATAAAAATTATCACTTTGTAACAGCAAAGTAATAGTTAATTTAGGTGAGGATTATCAATGAATGCTAAAATCACAAGGTAAAACCACTGTTGGAGAACACGACATTCACACATTCTCCAACTATAACTTTGGATCACTTATAAATTATAGCATTGTACCTTTACAACAAAAGAGATGCAGATGATCCTATTTAGTATGCCCAATAATGGAAAGAACTGACAATATGTGTCAGTGATGGGACAATACGGGAAGTACAGACCACCACCTATGCAGTTTCTCAACAAAATCATTTCACCTTAATCTAATCATGAGAAAACAACCAGATGAATCCAGATCATGATACATTCTATAAGACAGCCGGCCAGGCTCTTCAAAAGTGCAATGTTTATGAAAGGAAAAAAAAAAAAAAACAGGACTGTTCTAGATTAAAGGAGACTATGGTAACCAAATGTAACGTAACATACCTTGACTAGACCCTGGATTGAAAAATGAAACAGAGGTGAGATGGCCAGGTACGGTGGCTCACGCATTTACTAATCGTTCTCAGCAAACGAACACAGGAACAGAAAACCAAACACTGCATGTTCTCACTCATAAGTGGCAGCTGAACAATGAGGATACATGGACACATGGAGGGGAACATCACACACCAGGGCCTGTTGCAGCGGGGCTGGAGGGCGGGGGGCATAGCATTAGGATAAATAATACCTAATGTAGATGACAGGTTGATGGGTACGGCAAACCACCATGGCATGTGTATATCTATGTAACAAACCTGCACGCTCTGCACATGTATCCGAGAACTTAAAGTATAATTTTTAAAAATTACACCCTAAAATTTTAATTTTTAAGAATGAAAGTCTCAATGATATGCTTAAACTTTAGGACTTCAATAATTAACCACTGAAATTACAACGTATCAAAAGATTGAGCATCCAATTGTTTATAAGTTCAAAGTATAGTCTTTCACTTCACTTTTCTGATCCTACCATGCATTATGAAGTCACCTAATACTTGTTAATTCTAAATTACACATGTACTTTTCAATCCTTATCTCTCTTCGAATTCTCTACAGCATTTGACTGCTGACATGTCATTCTGTCTCCTATCCCTTCTGTAATATGGTTCTTTCTGGATTCTCGTCCTAATGAGAAACATTTAGCAACGATTATAAGCACAGACTATGAAATCAGACTGCCTAGGTTTGAATCCTGACTACACTGGGTCTAGCTGTGTGACATTAGACTAATTAATCTCTCTGTGATTCAATTTCCCCGTATGTAAAATGTGGATAATAATACCTTCTTTCACAGGGTTTCTTGAAGGATTAAATGTATATAAAGTTTTCATAACAGCAACAGGCATCCAATAACCACCATACAGTATGCAAGTCTTCAGTATTTTATTTCCATTATTAGCTTTCTGCGGTGGCTGCTTTTTTTCAGTTTTTACTTTTTGTTATTTTGGGTCCATCTGCTCCATTTAAGTCTCCTTCATAGGTTTCTCATTTTTTTCTTACTCCTATAAATGTTTATAAAGTTTATGTTACCAGAACTGCCAACAGCTGCCTTTTATTCACTAGAGACTCTCTACTGTTAGGAATACCTTCCACATCCATAGCTTCAACTATCACATATGCCTATGACTCCCATATTTGTATTTCTAGCCCAAAGCTCTCCACTAAACTTAGATACTATATGTTCTACTGGACACTGAACACTTTCAACCTGGCTGACCCATCAGCAACTCAAGTGCAAAATTCATTACTGGTTCCCTAATTTAGTTAACAGTACTCAGGTTCATTGGCTCTGGCCAGAAATCTGTCAATTCTACTTTCGAAATATCTCCGTTTACTATTGCAAATGAGGCAATTTAGAAATTCAGTATTTCCCAGTGAATAACTGAAATAACTGGATTCTAAAATCCATTCTTTTTTTTTTGAGATACAGTCTCACTCTGTTGCCCAGGCTGGAGTGCAGTGGCTGAATCTCGGCTGACTGCAACCTCCGCCTCCCGGGTTCAAGCAATTCTCATGCCTCAGCCTCCCAAGCAGCTGGGACTAAAGGCACGCATCACCATGCCCAGCAATTTTTTTGTATTTTTAGTAGAGACAGCGTTATGCCACGTTGGCTAGGTTGGCCTCGAACTCCTGGCCTCAAGTGATCTGCCCACCTTGGCCTCTCAAAGTGCTGAGATTACAGGCATGACAAACCATGCCCACGGTAAAATCCACTCTTCACATATACTGCCAAAGCGATCTTTCTGGAAGCCAAATCTAAATTCCTTAATAAGGAGAACACAATTCCTCATGATCTGGATCCTGACAACTCCTCCAGCTTCATCTACTTTACCATTCATTCTTGTCCCAGTGTTCCAGCTGCCTAGGCAACTTGCATGTACATACCATACGTATCCTGTGGCCTTGGCATATGCTGTTACCCTTTCAAGAAACACACCTTCCCTTCTTCACTTAAATTTCTATATATAGTTGTTCCTTGGTATTCACTGGGTTCATTCCAAGAGCCTTTGTGGATATCAAAACCCATAGACACTTGAGTCCCTTATATAAAATGGTGTAGTATTTGCATATAACCTACAGACATCCTCTGGTAGGCTTTATTTTCTTTTTCTTTTTTTTTCAGACAGGGTCTCACTGTGTTGCCCAGGCTGAAGTGCAGTGGCACGATCACAGCTCACTGCAGCCTCAACCTCCTGGGCTCATGCGATCCTCTCATCTCAGCCTCCTGAGTAGCTGGCATGCACCACCACACCCTGCTGATTTTTGTACTTTTTTGTAGAGATAGGGTTTCACCATGTTGCCCAGGCTGGTCTCAAACTCCTGGGCTCAAGCAGCCAGGAGTTTGAGGACCCACTTCAGCCCCCAATGTTTTGGGATTACAGGCACGAGCCACCACACCTGGCCCTTGTATGCTTTAAATCATTACTCTAGATTATTTATTAATACCTAATACAGTGGAAATGCTATGTAAAGAGTTGCTATACTGTATTGTTTAGGGAATACTAGCAAGAAAAATGTCTGTACCTGTTCAGCACAGGAACAACGATCATGGGCCTAACTTATTTTCCAATCTCGGTTGGTTGAATCCACAAATGCAAAACTCACGGATATGGAGGGCCAACTGTTTCCTAAACTCATCAGGGTTCCCTTTTCTAAAACAACTTGAACAGCACCTGCCTACCCTTTGCTCTTCTCCCCCAAAGGCCTTCCTACAAACTTCTGAGCACCTGATATTTATAATTATCACAGTATTTAATCAGGCCATATTTTAATTGTCCATGTGTTTTGCTATCTCCTCCCCAGATGGAAGAACTATCTTTAATCTTTTATCCCTGGCACATGAAACAGTGCTTACTTAATATTTACTGCACAAATGTTCATTAGGCAATCTCCCTCAAAAAAATTATGTATTCACCTGTGCCTCAGAGAGTCATTTAATAATCCTATAAATAATCCAAACTCCACACCAGGCACTTGTGACACTCATAAACTCTTTCCTAAAAAAAAAAGAGGATGGTAACCTATTTTAGTTTGGCTTCTTAACTTGAGAAAAGCTGCAGTCATTTGGAAGTTTAGACACTTAAGATTTTGATTCTGAGAGATTGAGGAATTTCCCTCAGAATTCTCCAAAGGGAAGAAGGAGGAAGGCATGATAAGCCTGACTACACGACAAAAATCTTGGTCTTTGCAAGGGACAGACTGACTGTGAACTCTATAACATTGTGTTTATCATTTGACTTTACCTTGGACCAGCCTAGGTAAACTAAGGTCTGGCTGTAAATAAAAACAGAATGAGCAATTTTATTAAAATAGTGGAGAATGTGTCTCACCTTTGGCATGTAATGCCAAACATGCGTTGCTTATGCCTCAAACATGTGTTGCTTATGCCTCCACAATCTAAAGTTTTTAATAAAATCACTCATTCTGTAGTCAAGCTCATCGAGTTGGGAATCTCCAACACATGTAAAATGATGGGCCTGGAAAAGATGTTCATCCAGATAATCCAGGTCTCATCCAGATCTAACATTCCCTTTCTATCCAACTGGATTTACAAATGAAGGTCAAGGGGCCCCAGAAGTATAAATAAGTTCTTTTTCTTTCCAAGGAACCCTCTGAATGTGCATCTGCTGTGGGAAAGCACAACAGAATCTTTGTTCTGCCAGCCAGGGATGTGCACAGTGACTCACTCCAAAAATGACTCCAAGTACAATGGTGCTCTCTCGCCAATTCAGAAAAAAACTCTGCAAGTGTACATTTGAAGACCATTTTTCTAAATTCTGTAACAGATTAATAAATGGTTATACTAAATTTTACATTTTTTAAATTCCCAGCTCCTTCTTTAACTTTTTAATAACCAAAAATACCTAGTTCTAAAACAAAACAAAACAAAACAAAAAAAATCTTCTAAGTAGGCAATTACATTAACACCTAGCAGAGCATGAAAATTTGCCCAGACGTTTTGAATCATCTGGTGAAAGAACATAAACAGTTAAAATGGGCATTAATCTATATTTTTCTGTGATGTCCCCTGCAAATGTGTTTTGAAGCCATGCAGAAAAGGAATCTTTCTTTCAAGATATTACTAAGTTTCCTCCATCTGAATTGTCTCTCAAGAACTGCCAGGTAAAACACTGTTTATGGCAACTCTACTTTATTCTTAATGAGAATAGTAATAGCACATTTTGCCATTTTGCCAAACTTCATCAAGCCTTTTTATCTGAACACTTTAAATATTAGACCAGTAGAAATCACTACTAGAATAGTAAAGGAACAGTATTTTTCACACTGCTTTTTTTTTTTTTTTTTTTTTTTGTGAGACAGAGTTTCACTCTTGTTGCCCAGGCTGGAGTGCACAATGGTACAATCTTGGCTCACCGCAACCTCCGCCTCTAGGGTTCAAGCGACTCTTCTGCCTCGGCCTCCCAAGTAGATGGGATTACAGGCATGCACCACCACACCCGGCTAATTTTGTATTTTTAGTACAGAGGCGGTTTCTCCATGTCGGTCAGGCTGGTTTCGAACTCCTGACCTCAGGTGATCTGCCCGCCTCGGCCTCCCAAAGTGCTGGGATTACAGGTGTGAGCCACTGCGCCCGGCCTTGATTTTCTTTTTAAAGTCACTTACTCTACAAATATTTAGATATCTACTATGTACCAAGTACTGTGTAATGAACACTGGGAGATAAGGGTACACTCACTGTCTTCAAGGAGCTTACAATCAGAGAGAAATATGCAAGTAATCATAACACAGCACAGTAATTACTACGGTGGAAGAAGGCGCAAAGTATCTAGGAACACAGAGGAGTGGAAAAGTGAGGAAGGAAGGATGCACAATTCTGCAAATGAGCACTAGAGCTTTCAGTGAAGAATCAGAATGTGCCAGGCCAGAGGATGGTTTTCCAGACAGAGAAAATAGTCAGCTAATATGTAGGCTATCATTTACTGTTTATTATCAAGACACTTTGCTAATTATTTCACATATATTATCTCATTTGGTCCACACAAGAATCCCAAAAAGATATTCAATCCTAGAGAAGTTAGATAACTTGCCTAGGGTCAAATTCTCAGAACTGGAGTCCAGATTTGAAGTAGGCTTGTCCAAATGCAAAATTCAAAGGCCAGTGACACCGTTACCATACTGTTCCCATCCTACGCAATGCACAGAAACAGAAGAGATTTTAGTGTCAGGATATAAAGGATAGATAATCAGATGAATAGCAAGGAAAGCCCCAAGAGAGGAGGTTAAAAGTCCAGTACAAAGGCAAAATGCAAAGAACCAAGGTAGCTTCATAGTCCTCTTGGCTGCCAGAAAGAATACTTACAATGAGCTGGGCATGGTGGTATACATCTGTACTCCCAGCTACTTGGGAAAATTGCTTGAGCCCAGGGGCTGGAGGCCAACCTGGGCAACACAGCAAGACCTTGTCTTTAAAAACAAAACAAACAAACAAACAAAAACACTCCACTCAAATTAAGTTCAAAGGCACAAAGAAAAAAATCTACAATGACAGAACCAGAAGAGTGGTTTCCTGTGGGAGACTGAGAAGGAAAAAGGGGAAATTTCTGGAGTGCTGGTAATATTCTTTATCTATATTCTGTATCATGATATACACAGTAAAATATGTTTGTAAAAATTAATCTGGCAATGGCTGGGCGCAGTTGCTCACGCCTGTAATCCCAGCACTTTGGGAGGCCGAGGCGGGCAGATCACTTGAGGTCGGGAGTTCGAGACCAGCCTGACCAACAAGGAGAAACCCCGTCTCTACTAAAAATACAAAAAGTAGCCGGGCATGGGTGCAGTGGCTCACACCTGTAATCCCAGCACTTTGGGAGGCCGAGGCGGGCGGATCATGAGGTCAGCAGTTCGAGACCAGCCTGGCCAACATGGTGTAACTCTGTCTCTACTAAAAATACAAAAATCAGCCAGGCGTGGTAGCAGGCATCTGTAATCCCAGCTACTTGGGATGCTGAGGCAGGAGAATCCCGGGAGGCAGAGGTTGCGGTGAGCTGAGATTGTGCCACTGCACTCCAGCCTGGGAGACAAGAGAGAAACTCCGTCTCAAAATACAAACAAACAAACAAACAAACAAAACAAATTAATCATCTGCCAATGTATATTTAGGGCATATGGAGTTTATGTTTTATAGTTCATTTCAAAGTTTTTCAAAAAAGTCTGGGGGAGGAGGAGAAATTATCTTTCCAACCAGTGACCAGGTTGGGCCAATTCTACCTCCTTAATACCTCACTATCCCACTTAACTGCTGCCACCACTGGGTCCAGGACCTTATCTCACACCTGAACTACTGTATTTGTTTCTAACAACAAAACATACTTCTTGGTGGCTGGGCACGGTGGCTCACACCTGTAATCCCAGCATTCTGGGAGGCCGAGGCGGGCGGATCACGAGGTCGGGAGATCGAGACCATCCTGGCTAACATGGTGAAACCCTGTCTCTACTAAAAATACAAAAAAATTAGCCAGGCATGGTGGCGAGCGGCAGTAGTCCCAGCTACTCGGGAGGCTGAGACAAGAGAATTGTGTGAACCCGGGAGGTGGAGCTTGCAGTCAGCCGAGATAGCGCCACTGCACTCCAGCCTGGGTGACAGAGACTCCGTCTCAAAAAAAAACAAAAAACATACTTCTTGGTTTCCGTATTATCTTAGTATAATCACTAGTAGTCTTACCTTTCACATGGAAAATATCCCAGTTTGGATAAAATACATGTCCAGTCTACCTGTATACATATAAGCCTCCCTGTCTCTAGTCTGCTCCTCCCCACTCAATTACATCTCCAAAATGTTCACATAGTAGTCTTTATAAAACTGATCTTATTTCCAGGCTTTAAACCCTGCAACGGTTCTTTCTCCTTTATTTATAAGATGGAGTCCAAATTTCTGAAATTATCCAAACCCTGCTAGTACGTCCAGCTTCATCATTAAACATCTGACATCATGTACCATCATCCCCAAACATCCTAGACATTAGCCCAGTGTTCTGCAACCTTTTTTTCATTTTCATCCCCTCCCAAAGAACCTTTCAGACAATTTTTCCTAAGCACTGCCCCATCTCTAATTAAATACTAAAGAATAAGACACTGTCAGTTTAGGGCTGAGTTTTAGAGGGCCACAAACCATACCAATAGCTATGATTTTTTTTCCCACTCCCATAAAAGGCAATTTTTGCATCTTTGGGAGCGATATCACTTCCAACGGGAATGCCTGCTCTAGACTTACAGATTGGCTTCTTATTCTACAAGTATACATGGCTTGCCATCATCAGTACTTTTGCTCCTGCCTCTCTGCTTGGAATGACCTCTCTTGATCATCCAGAAATCAATTCATGACATTTAACACTGGGAATTCAATGCTCCCCCATGAAGCTTGTTCCCTTCCCCATCTTGCAATCCCAAAGCCCTACTCATACCTTTGTCACTAATAACTAAAACATTTATTACATTTATGTTTTCTTATGTCTCCCAAGTCATTGATGAATAGGGACCATGTCTAACTCCTCTCTACAACCTTAGTTTTTAATATGTCAGATATATTATTTCTTAAATGAATGTACAAATTAATGTTATCATCTGGGTGAGGTAACCATATCTCAGTTTAAGCGGGACAGTCCCTCTTTAACCTGTTACTCTGAAATAAATATTAATAGCTTCTCTTTTAATTCACAAAAATGATTTGAACAACATATTGTTAATCTATACCTAGGAAATATAGGAAATAAAATTCTGAGCAAGAGTAGAACATAATCAGATCTGAGAGGAAGATCACTCTAGCAGCAAGACTCAATGACTCAAGCAATAATTTGGGGGTAGAAACAATAAAACAGACTGAATTAGAGTAGTAAAACTTGTAAGAAAAGGGCAAATAAAAAGATTCAGGGGATAAAGTTTAGTGGCAAGTTGCATCTATGAGGAATGAAGAGAAATAATACAAATTCCTAGAGACAGCAACTCGGCCAGCTGCCAACAGATTATGAAGGAAGAGGAATAATGATGGCTCAATTTAGGACAAGTGGTTGAAGAACCTGGAGGACAAGGTGGTTGATATATGAAGCTGAAGCACATAAAATTTAGGGGATAAGTTGGAAAACATAATCCTAGGAGGCATTAGCCTATAACAACTAACTGAAACCAAGCTGCTGAGTAAGACTGTCCAAGAAACAAAAAGTTAGCAGTTCCAATGAATACGAAGTGCTACCTTTTTAACATATGATGACTTTACAAAATGTATTTCCAAATTTTGGCTTGTAAAATATTTATTCATCATTTAATATGTGCAAATCATGGCATTAAGCACTGAGAGGGAAATAAACATTAAGGGAAATATAAGGAGTTCATTCTGAAGTAAAAAAAGAAACGTTATAAAGAATGGTATTAAATGTGGATTGAGCTGAGAAACAGCCAAGTTCAAGGTCTAATTATGACTGTGGCTTCTTTAAGGAATTCTGGCATAATGACGCAAAGAAGTACAGGCATACTCTGTTTTATTGTGCTTGGCTGGTATTGTGGGGTTGTTTTCTTTTTTTTTAAATACAAATTGAAGGTTCATGACAACCCTGCATCAAGCAAGTCCAGCAGCACCATTTTTTTCAACAGCACATGCTCACTTCATGTCTCCGTGTCACATTTTGGTAATTCTCACAACATTTCAAACTTTTTCATTATATTTGCTATGGTGGCCTGTGATCAGCAATCTTTCATGTTACTACTGTAATTGTTTTGGGGCACCACAAACTGTGCCCATGTAAGATGGCAAACGTAACTGATGTATGTGTTCCAACTGTTCCACTGGCTGTTCCACCTTCTCTATCTCCCTCTCTTGGGGCCTCCCTGTTCCCTGAGACATAACAATACGGAAATTAGGCCAATTAATAACCCTACAATGGCCCCTAAGTGTTCAAGTGAAAAGAGTCACCTATTTCTCACTTTAAATCAAAAGCTAGAAATGATTAAACTTAGGAAGGCTAACAATGGCCCAAAGCCAGGCCTCTTGCACCACACAGTTAGCCATGTTGTGAATGCAAAGAAAAGGCACATGGAGAAAATTAAAAGTGCTACTTTAGTGAACAAAAAAATGATTTAAAAAAAAAGTGAAAAAGTCTTATTGCTGATATGGAGAAAGTTTGAGTGGTCTAGATAAACCATCAAACCAGCCACAACAGTCCCTTAAGCCAAAACCTAATCCAGAGCAAGGCCCTAACTTTTCAATTCTAAAAAGGTTGGGAGATGAGATGGCTGCAGAAGAAAAGTTTGAAGCTGGTGGAAGTTGGTTCATGAAGTTTACAAAAAAAAGCCACCTCCACTAACATAAAAAGTAAGTTATCCTGAAGATCTAGCTAAGATAATTAATGCAGGTGGCTACACTAAAAATCAGATTTTTAATGTAGACAAAACAGCCTTATATCAGAAGAGGATGCCACCTAAGACTTCCATAACTAGAGAGGAGAAATCAATGCCTGGCTTCAAAGCTTCAAAGGACAGGCTGACTCCTGTTAGAGGATAATGCAGCTGGTGACTTTAAGTTGAAGCCAATGATCATTTACCATTCTGAAAACCCTAAGGCCCTTAAGAATTATGTTAAATCTATTCTGCCTGTGCTCAGTAAATAAACAACAAAGCCTAAATGACAGCACGTTTGTTTACAGTATGGGTTACTGAATATTTTAAGTCCACTGATGAGACCCACTGCTCAGAAAAAAAGATTCCTTTCAAAATACTACTACTCACTGACAATGCATCTTGTCACTCAAGAGCTCAGATGGAGGTACACAAGGAGATTAGTGATTTTTTCAGGCCTGCTAATACAACATCCATTCTGTGGCCCATGGATCAAGGAAAAGTTTCAACCTTCAAGTCTTGTTATTTAAGAAACACATTTCATAAAGCTACAGCTGACATAGATAGTGATTCCTCTAACAGATCTGTGAAAAGAAAATTGAAAACTGTCTTGAAATGATTCATCATTCCAGATGCCATTAAAACCATCTGTGGGCCAGGCATGGTGACTCACGTCTGTAATCCCAACACTTTGGGAGGCTGAAGTGGGAGGATCACTTGAGCCTAGGAGTTCAAGACCAGTCCAGGCAATGTATTGAGACTATCACTTAAAAGAAAAAAAAAATTGTGAAGCATGGGAGGAGGTCAAAATATCAACACTAACAGGAGTTTGAAAGAGGTTGAATCCAACCTTTATGAATGACTTTGAAGGGTACAACACTTCAGTGAAGGAAGCAACTGCATGTGTGGTAGAAATAGCAAGAGAACTAGAATTAGAAATAGAGCCTGGGCTGGCTCCCAGCACTTTGGGAGGCTAAGGTGGGAGGATTGCTTGGGCCCAGGAGTTCAAGATCAACCTGGGCAACATAGCAAGGCCTCGTCTCTACAAAAAAAAAAAAATCAGCCACGCATGATGGCATGCACCTGTAGTACCAGCTACTCAGGAGGCTGAGGTGGGGTCGCTTGAGCCTGGGAAGTAGAGGCTGCAGTGGGCTGTGATTACGCCATTGCACTCCAACCTGGGCAACAGAATGAGATCTTGTCTCAAAGAAAAAGAAAAAAAAAAAAAGGAAAGAAAAAAAAAGAAATGAAGATGGAGCCTGAAGGTGTGACTAAATTGCTGAAATCTCATGATAAAACTTGAGTAGATGAGAAGCTGCCTCTTATGCATTAGTAAAAAAAAGTGGTTTCTTGAGACAACCTGCTCCTGGTGAAGATGATGTACATATTGTTCAAATGACAACAAAGAATTTAGAATACCACATAAGCTTAAGCTTAGTTGATAAAGCAGCAGCAGAATTTGGGAGGACTGACACCAATTTTGAAAGAAGTTACTGTAGGTAAAATGCTATCAAACAGCATCACATGCTAAAGAGAAATCTTTCATGAAAGAAAGTCAATTGATGTGGCAAACTTCATTGTCTTATTTTAAGAAACTGTCACAGCCACCCCAATCTTCGGCAACTACCACCCTGATCGGTCAGCAGCAGCTATCAACACTAAGGCAAGACCCTCCACCAGCTAAAAGATGACAACTAGCTGAAGGCTCAGATGACTGGTTAGTATTTTTTAGCAATAAAGTATTTTTAAATTAAGGCATATATCTTTTTTTAGACATAAGGCTATCACACACAATAAACTACTATATGTGTAAACAACTTTTATGTGCACTAGGAAATAAAATTCACGTGACTCACTTTATTGGGATATTGGCTTTACTGCAGTAGTCTGGAACCAAACCTGCAGTATCTGGGAGGTATGTCTGTACCTTAACAGTTTTTGTTGTTTTAGTGCACTTAATTGTCCATGGAGTATTTAAGTCTAAAATTTTCCATAAGAATATCTTTGCAAATTGAAAAAGAACTAGCTCAGGAAAGACAATGTTCTGTGGAAGCTGAATCTATAAGTAGGAGAAATCTCTCACACACACACTGTGTTAGAAAGAAATCTAAATGGCACACTTTACAACATGTGTCTGTACTTGATGTCTGGCTCACTAGGATTATGCCTGAGTTGATAGTTTCACCTAAGGACGACAGATGGTTCAAAATAAAGGAACCATTCATTTTGTCCCAGAAACACAAGGAGTTCTTTACTCATTATTTACTCATCAATTACCCGATGCAAACAAATGATTTCAACATACTAATTCTCATCCCTTTGTATATTTTTCACAACGCTTTGCACCCAGTAGGTATTCAAGGAAAAATAAGCCGAACAAATAATTTTATCCCCTTCTATTTTACAGCTTATTAATTTGGCTTCTAGGGCACCACCACTCTCTCGGTTTTTCTCCCTCGGTTTTTCTCCTACTGCACTGTTTGCTTCCACTCATTCTCCTTTGCTGATTTCTACTCTTCTCCCCGACCTTACACTGATCTCATGTCCCATGGTACTCACTGTCCTTGGTCCGCTTCTATTCTCTACGTACACTCACTACTTGGTAATTTTACCCAGTCTCATGACTTTCAATATCTATAAACTGATGACTATAAAATTTTTATCTCCAGCTCAGGCTTCTTAGTAATATAAATTTGTATATGCAACCTCTTACTCATTTCTAACAGACATTTCAAACTTGACATGTTCAAAACTGAATTTCTGATCTTGCCCCTAAAACCTACTCCTCCTGCAGCTTTTCCCATCTCGCTGATGGCAGCTCAAACCTCTCTGACAATAACTCCAACACTCCAGTTATTTAGGCCAAAAACCTTGAAGTCATGCTTGATTCTTCTCTTTTCCTCAAGGTCCACATCTGATCTATTAGCAAATCCTGTTGGCTAACCCTACAAAATATTTCTAAAACTTAACCACTTCTCACCACTTCCATTACTATCACTATCACTTTAGTCAGAGTGACCATCATCTCTAACCTGATTTTATGCAATAACAGCCGTTAACCTCCTGCTTTTGCCCTTAAACACCTACAGTCTATTCTCAACACAGCAGCCAGGAGACTACCCAGTAAGGTAGTCAGGTGTAGTGGCACATGCCTGTAGTTCCAGCTACTTGGGAGGTTGAAGCAGGAGAATCTGTTGAGCCCAGAAATTAGTGACCGGACTGCGCAATATAGTGAGACCCTCTTTAAAAACAAAAAGGTAGGCCAGGCATGGTGGCTCACGCCTGTAATCCCAGCACTTTGGGAGGCCAAGGCGGGCAGATCACGAGGTCAAGAGATTGAGGCCATCCTGGCTAACACGGTGAAACCCCATCTCTACTAAAAACACAAAAAATTAGCCGGGCGTGGTGGCACACACCTGTAGTCCCAGCTACTCAGGAGGCTGAGGCAGGAGAATTGCTTGATCTCAGGTGGCGGAGATTGCAGTGAGCCGAGACTGCACCACTGCACTCCAGCCTGGGTGACAGAGCAAGACTCTGTCTCAAAAAAAAAAAAAGGTTAAGTAGGTCAATATCACTCCTCTGCTTCAAAATCTTTCAGTGCTCCCCCTCACTGAAAAGTCAAATAGGATGTGCCCTATGCTATGCATCATTATCTCCACTCCTCCTTCATCTCTTACTACTCTCACACCTGTTCACCCTTCTCCAGTCACACAAAGCTGCTTGCTATTTCTGGAATGCATCAAAACATGCTCTCAACATAGGGCCTTTGCAACGATTGCTCCCTTTGCTGGGAAAGCACTTTCTCCATATACCCCTATAGTTAATGCCATCACATGCATCAAGTCTTTGATCAAAAATCATCTTCTTAACCAAGTTAAACGAACCACCTTATTTAAACTGCAACCCAGCCCTTGCCCCTTGCTTTCAATCCCTCTTACTCTGCTCTTTTCTTTTCTAGCAATTATAAGCTACATATTATGTAACTTACCTTTTAGTATATTCATTATCTGCCTTCCCCACTCTTCATGCTATCAGAATGTAAGTCTTACTAGGGCAGACCTGCTTTGTTTATGGATACAACATAGTGCACAGACTAGTGCCTTCAGCTGCTAGACTCCCAATAAGCAACTATAGAGCTAATATATCCATAATAGACCCTTGGGAGTCCAGTAAAAGGACCTTCTGAAAACAGAAATGAACTTGGGAGAATTTTGTCAAATTATTTATCACAAACAAATCATCACTAGGATTCAGATTTCCTTCTTCATACTTCTTTACCCCAAACAAATTCTACACTCATTCAAAAGCACTACCAATGCATCAGTTAACCTCTTATGCTGCCAGATGTCAGGGCTACATTCTGTGTACTGTGGGCAGCTGTTTAGCATTCCCTTGAACAATGCTCCTGTTCCAATTAAGCACAATAAAGTACTTAACACAGCACACAGTGGCCAACATAACTTTATGAACAGTTTAGAAAATTTCCTAAGGCTCAAAAATAGGCAATTTCAGCCAGGCGCGGGGCTCACACCTATAATCCCAGCACTTTGGGAGGCCGAGGCGAGCGGATCATGATGTCAGGAGTTCAAGACAAGCCTGGCCAACATGGTGAAATCCCGTCTCTACTAAAAATACAAAAATTAGCTGGGCATAGTGGCGTGTGCCTGTAATCTCAGCTACTCGGGAGGGTGAGGCAGAACTACTTGAACCGGGACCCAGGAGGCGGAGGTTGCAGTGAGCAGAGATCGTGCCACTGTACTCCAGCCTGGGCTACAGAGGGAGACTTTGTCTCAAAAAAAATAAAATAGGCAATTTCAAAATAAATAATTCTGCTGTTAAAGAGCAGTAGGATTTTTCCATTAAAATGTGAATTTAGTAGCACAAGTAATGTTGAAAATTAAAAGCAGCCGGGCAACTTGGCTCACACCTGTAATTCCAGCACTTTGGGAGGCCAACGCGGGCAGATCACTTGAGGTCACGAGTTCGAGACCACCCTGGGCAATATGGTGCAACCCCCGTCTCTACTAAAAATACAAAAAATTAGCCGGGCGTGGTGGCGCCTGCCTGTAATCCCAGCTACTCCGGAGGCTGAGGCAGAAAAATCGCTTGAACCCGGGAGGTAAAGATTGTGGTGAGCCAATATCGCGCCATTGCACTCCAGCCTGGGTGACAGAGTGAGACTGTTTCAAATAAAAAATAAAATAACATTAAATTAAATTAAATTAAAACCTGCAATACACATCGTAAGCCTTGTATAATACTTTCCAATGCTATAAAGGCTGTTAGATAATTCGCCTACTGAAATTCATAAATCAGCTCACATTGACTTCAAGAATCATCATAAGGAAACAAACACTCATCGAATTATAAATGTATATCTCAAAAAGAGAACTCTGGAAAGTGGTAGAATTTGTGTTGTTCCTATGCAAACATCAGGATCTTCAATAACATAATTTGACCTATCATGGCTTCCGTTGTGACCTGAATAATTGTCACGACCCAAAAGGTCAGCCCAACGTTACTGAGACTCAGTATGCAAAACATTACATATCTGAAAAACTCCAAAGTGAAGAATTAACCAAAGCATTTCATTTCATTTACTGCAACTTTAAACAAAACAATCCAATAATCCACTCACACTGTTTAGTGTTTTGTTTAGAAAATATGTCCCACTTGTTATAGAAACCTCCAAATCAAGGAAAACCTTCCCCAAAACCTTAGCATTCTACCGGGATAAGCAAAGCTAACAGGTTTTAGTTATATGCCTGAAAACTAGCCTTCATGAAGGTCGAATGAAAATCTTTTAAGCTGATGCCGTAACTGTTAACTCGACACAGCAAATTTTGGATCCAAGCACAAAATACTGTAAAATTTCCCAGTGACAGTCTGAAAAAGTACCTACAGTGGTGTTCTTTAAACATGCATCATGTACTACAGAATTCACCATTTGACTGGATGTAAACTTTTAAACTAACTTTGAAAACTTTATCTTTTTTTTAGGCAACTGTACAATATTTCAGAGACCTTTAAAGAAAAACTATTTCTAAATTACAGGGCTGAGATACTTCCTTTACAATTTCCATCTCGTTTTTCATAGTCTACTTAAACGAATGGGCATCTAACTGCGAAACTCATATTACCCAACTCAGAAAATACGACTTAGTAATGGTGCTTTCTTAACGACACTCAGAAGCCCCCGGCAAGGACGGGTACGCGGGTTAAGACCGCATCACAGGCAGGAAGGGCGGTCGGCACCCTGTTGGCGACAAGGGCCTGGGTCAGGGAAGAGACTCAAGAGAACAGATTCCCAATAGCAGGTGCGAGACTCTGGCAAGAGGGCAGTCGCCGCGGGTTTCGGACAGACAGGAGGATGCTGTCTATTGGACTGTGAGACGCACATAAAGGTCAACCAGCCTCACCTCGGGAGTCCGCTCGGGTGGCTTCTTCCTCAACGCCTGCCTAGCGCCAGGGTCCACGGGTGAGTTCATGGCCACGGCCCGGGTACTCCGCAGCCTGCCCTTAGCAGCCCACGCCACAGTTCATTCACACTAGGTAGCGGGTGCGGTACCTTTCCCCCGCCCCAAGGAGGGAACTTCGCGCCGTAACAAGGTCCAAGCTCAAGCAAACAACCCTTCGCAACGCCCGCCTAAGGCCTCTACCCACGCGCGACTGGCCGGAGACAAGTCTGCGCGGGGGCGGGGGAGAGTAAGTGCGCATGCGCAGCACGCACGCGCACGCTAAGAAACACCCAAGGGAGTAACTCCACTGTGACGTTAAAATTGGGGCGGTGCGAGTAAGTCGTTTCCTGCTGTCGTCGTGAGATTTAAAGACACCTCGCGAGACCTCACCTAAATCAGTCACGGGGTCTGCCTTGGCGGTGTGGTTCCGGCTTCTCCATCCGTTGGAGACACCGGAAACGCGCTGAGGACCTGAGCAAAAATAGCATTTTGGGGCAGAACCGTGGGGAGGCGTTCTGACTGGAGAGAACTGCTGTGCCCAAATCCGGAAGCCCAGGGTGTGGCCAAGTCCGGCCTTGCGCTCCCCTCTGCAACTTCTACTGCCGACTTTGAATATGCGGAAGTAGAAGCCGCCATTCGGCAAAGAAGGAATTCCACGCACACCTCATATCTCTTTAAATAAAACGAGATCTCTTGTGAAAGCTGCCGACAGAGAAGTGCTTGATCTATTCGAAACGGACGTCCTGAGACCAGGGCAGAGAAAGCAAACATTCACGGCCAGGATAGGCAGCCGGTGCCGCGGCCAGCTCACGATTACCTTTGAGTCAAAAAACTAGATTTAGACTGCGTTCTTGTAACTAAATGCCCGGGGCAGCCCTCCCTCAGGCAACTGCGTTTAGGGTTGGGACTCGAGTGGCAACTTTTGCAATACTTTTTACATTCTAGTCTGCTTCCCAACAGACCGAATAAAGCCAGTTTTGTTTCACTGCTCCCTTGGTAAGAAAAACAGACCACCCTTAGGAGCAGCCAGAGAGCTGCTGAGGCCGTTTCAACAATAAGCTCACTGACAATTCCAGAATCCATCGTTCTAGGATACTCCTTACCCTTTCTTGTAAGTTCATAGGTAACTAACTTTGGCGACACCACCTTTCCACTGAATTTTAAGCTCCTTGATGGCTGTAACTACATCTAGGTACACCTTGGTATTTCTCACAGCAGTTAGCATAGTTCACTAAATAACAAGGTGATTTATGATTATGACATGCTTTCCAATTAATGACTGCTTCACAGTAATTCTAATGACGTAATAAGAGTTAAAATTATATTTGAAAACAATGAGAGTTCAGACTACAACACCGTTTCTGGGACCGGCAATGACTTAAGGGCTGTTTTCTGTTGGTCCTGGGGCTTGCCCAAACTGGGAGTTTACAACATACTATTAGCATTTCTCTTTTTCAGGTATAGAGCAAAAACTTTACCAGGGAAGTGTGGCATAGCCATTGTAGAAATAAAGTAATTGTGGAAAAAATCACAGGATGTTGCAGACGATCCGTTTTCCTCATTTTTTGTACAAATATAACCTCTCAAAGATCTGCCCAGGATCACAAACAAAAGTTAACCCTTCCATTCTTCAAGGATCAATTTTCAGAGTCACATCAATATTTTGAAAGAGGGAGAAAGAACTATAAAGCATGATCACCATGAACTTGAACTTTAGGGGCAAACAGACCTAGAATTTGTGTCTCTAATATTAGACCTCTTCTAGTTAAGTGACTTGAAGTTATTTAACATCTCTGAACTTCATTTTCCTTATGTTAAATGGGAATATAGTAAAGGACCTATTGCTTCAGAATTTTCTTAAGATTACGTGAGAAAATTCACATGAAGCACTTAGTATGTTGCCTTCATTTTCCTTATGTTAAATGGGAATATAGTAAAGGACCTATTGTTTCAGAATTTTACTGAAGATTGAGAAAATTCACATGAAGCACTTAGTATGTCACATGAAGCACTTAGTAAGATTACGTGAGAAAACTCACGTGAAGCACTTAAGCACTTAGTATGAAGCACTTAGTATGAGAAAATTCACATGAAGCACTTAGTATGCTGCACAATCCGAGCACTCCTTATTATTTCCATTATTTTGCCTCTAGGAAGTGATTTTTTTTTTTTTTTTTTTTTTTTTTTTGAGACGGAGTTTTTCTCTTGTTGCCCAGGCTGGAGAGCAATGGCGCGACCTCGGCTCACTGCAATGTCCCTTGATCTACTCGGGAGTTCAAGGGATTCTCCTGTCTCAGCCTCCTGAGTAGCTGGGATTACAGGCGCCCGCCACCACACCCGGCTAATTTTTGTATTTTTAGTAGAAATGGGGTTTCACCATATTGGCCAGGCTGGTCTTGAACTCCTGACCTCAAGTGATCCACTCAATTTGGCCTCCCAAAGTGCTGGGATTATAGGCGTGAGCCCCCGCTCCCGCCTGGGAAGTGATTCCTCTAAAGTAGAAATTCAACTTTGAATAATTGAATAGATTTTTTTAATATAGGTTTTTTTTTCACTTATAACAATTCAGAAACACATTTAAGTATTTGTGAAGATGTGGAGCAAGAGGAACTCAAACTGCTGGTTAAGTGCAAGTTGGGAAGTCACTTTTGGCAAAAAAAAAAAAAGTAATAAAGTTGAAACATAACACACCTTATGACAGCAAGTCCTTTCTTTGATATATGCCCTATAGCAGCAGTCCCCAACGTTTTATGGCACCAGGGACTGGTTTTGTGAAAGACAAATTTTCTATGGGGGTTAGGGGGAGGGTTTCAGTATGGAACTGTTCCAACTCACGTCATCAGGCATTATTAGATTCTCATAAGGAGCATGCAGCCTAGAGCCCTCACATGTGCAGTTCATGATAGTGTTCCTGTTCCTAGAGAATCTAATGCCCCTGCTGATCTGACAGGCGGAGCTCAGACAGTTATGCTTGCTTACCTCCTGCTGTGTGGCTGCTTCCTAACAGGCCATGGACCAGTACCGGCCTGGGGACTGGGGACTGGGGACCCCTGCCCTATTAATAGAAAAGATGGACAAAAATGTTCCTTATTCATAGAAGCCAAAAACTGGAAATAACTCAAATATCCATCAATACTAGAAGGGATAAATGGTAAAATATTCATCCACAATGGCACATAGCTACATAGCACATAGTGATGATTCTCCAACGTAATGTTGAGAGAAAAAAAGCAAAACAAAATACAGAGTATAATTACACAGACAGAGTTTAAACACAAGCAAAATTAGGTCTTTTAGGGATGCAAATACAGAGGTAAAATAATAAAGAGAAAGCAAGGAAATGAAGTCAGGTTGGTAGTTACAAAAGTGAGAAGGTAGAGAATTATGATCAGGATAGGGCACATGGAGGAGGGGGCTTCTGGGATGCTGAAAATGATCTACTTATTGGCCTTAGTGATGGTTATATGAGTATATATTTACTCTGTTTTCTGTATATATTTCACAAGAGAAAGTATGCAAAAATAATTAGGCTTTCTCATTAGGCAGCAACAGTAAAAATTACATTAATATACATGGTGACTATCCATAACTAAATTTAAGTATACATTTTCAAAATCTATCTTGTCCTTTACTATCTTGTATTACATTGTTATATACAGAGAAAAGTGAGGAGAGACAGTAAAGTTCTAATAGATATTTTCAGACAAAAGGCAACCTCCAGGACAGGATTCACCAGCATTAACTTGTATCTGAAAGAAACATATAATGGTCTGAATGCAAGTAATTTATTAAATTGTGGGAAAATAAGGACTTTTTAATTTGCTTAACTATTTATTTTTGTTATACTTACTACTACCTGACAGCACATTACATATGAGTAACATGTATATGTATTTAATTTTTTTTGGTCTATCCCCTCCACCAAAAGGAAAATATGTAAACTCTATGAAAACAGAAATAATGTATTATTGGCATATCCCTAGTATCCAAACCTATCCCTAGCACATCATAGTTGTTGAATAAATATTTGCTGAATGACCAAGTGCAATTAAGGACTAACTTATTATGAGGGCATTTTGCTATTAGAGAGGTACTTGAATATCATGAAGCTGCTCAAGAGTGAAAAAAAAATTTTTTTTTAACAGAGGTACTTGATTGCTCTCCAGTGACAAAGATCATCTCTGGTTACATAGCTGTTGCATTACAAAACTGAATGCTCAATAAACAGACATAATCATATGTCCATCTTTCCAGAATAACTGCAAACCAACAAAAATGGGGTAAAAAGCTCTGGTTTTAACAGTACCTGAAATGAAGTAAGGAATTGAGATTTGGAGTCTGCTAGAGATTGAGTCACTACTATGGACAAATAAGAGCTTTTACTGACTCAAATCCAGAAGGTCAGTTGTTATCATTGAATCAGAATCTCTGGTGGTGGGAGTATAGGAGCTCATATTTTTCAAAAGCTACCCCAGGTGCTTCCAATATGCAACCAAGTTTGAGAACCACTTTAAACTATAATAACTGTGGTTCTAAACTAGTCTGATCCATCTTTAACCCCAGCCATTGTACCACCCTAAAGAAGGACATTGACTTGTGAGTGCTAGACCAAATATGCCCAAGAATGATATCACAAGATTCTTATGGAAATACCTTCCCTGTACTTAACACATTTATCAAGAGTTTCGTCCTTCCCCTTGAGACAATGTAGGAAAGCAATACTGCCTTTATCATTAATTTGAATTTGTGCACTGAGGTAAATGTAAGGACTGTCGTTATTAAGACAGCCACTTGAAAAGGAAGGAAGCTCAAGCCTCTTTAACTTAATACTCTCCATAGAGTAAATGCAGGTGTATTTGTGGGATGTCTAAGAAGACTTCGTTAACCCAGACAGAGGTGTCTGCAATCTGATGAAGGGATCAGTCTAGATTCAGGTTCACCAGAAACAAAGTTAGTGTTAAAAGAAAGATAAGAAGAACTAGTCACCTGACTATTGGAAGAGAGAGGGTAACTGAGCACATGCTTTAAGACCAAAAGGACACTAAAGTTCTCCCGATAAATAATGGGTGGGAACATATTCTGTTTTGGACTGCTTGTATTTTTGGGGGGGGGGGGGCGGGGAGGGGAAGTCTCAACTAATCTTAAATTTAGAGCAAACAGGGCAAAACCAGTCTGCAGGATGGAACAAAAACAGGGAGCACTACACTCCCCTGTGCCCCCCCATTTCTATCTGCCTAAGCAGTTCCCACTCACAGCTACAATTTTCCAGCCCCACCTTGCACCTTCAGTTTAGGTTTGGTCCTACTTGCCACCCTACCCCACCTTGCATATTGGCAAAGACAAATGAAGAAATCCCGGATATCTTTACAATACAGCTGTCACCACATAGTAGTTGAGAAAACATTCTGGTCTGAGAGACAAGATGAAAACACAGGAAAGACTGTGACTTCAGATAATCACATTAAAGTCTCTGTATCTCCTTTTCTCATTAGCAAAAATCTTCTCATAAACGTTACCAATTTTAAACCTCTAAAATAGCTGACAGCTGTTTCCCAAATACTTGAGACTTCTCTGCTTTGAAACAGTTCACTTACTCTCTTTGGTTAAATGTAAGAGTGATAATATGTAGTATTATATGAAAACAGGTACCTCAAAAAGCCCCTGGTCTAGTCCCGCCCCCAGGACTAACTCTGCCCAGATCAACCTAGCCTGAGCAAGACAGCTTACCAATAAGCCTACTCACTGATGAATCACTGCTATAGAGCAGGCACAAAGCTGATTTCCCTACAATACAGATGAAAACAATAGACTTGCTCAGTCACTTGCAAATCAGTGAACAAAGAGGATTAAAACCCAAACTAATCAGCCAATTTTTTGTAAAGTATAGTAATTTGTATTGAATACAATGTTCTTTTTTATTTGAGATAGAGTTTTGCTCTTGTTGCCCAGGCTGGAGTGCAGTGGCAGGATCTCAGCTCACCGCAACCTCTAGAGGCTGAGGCAGGAGAGAAGCAACTCTCCTGCCTCAGCCACTGGAGTAGCTGGGATTACAGGTGCCTGCCACCACACCCGGCTAATTTTTGTATTTTTAGTAGAGAGGGGGTTTCACCAGGTTTGTCAGGCTGGTCTCGAACTCCTGACCTCAGGTGATCTGCCCACCTCAGCCTCCCAAAGTGCTGGGATTACAGGTGTGAGCCACCGCACCCGGCCTGTATTGAATACAATTTTCTTAACATTATATAACTTCTAGGTTTTTAGATTGTTGGGTTCACTTTGCTTTCATAAAAGCATTTAAAGAACTTTTCAATTTGTTGCTCGCTGTAAGAAGATACTCTTATATTTTCTGTTACTATGTTTTTATTCATAAGAACATACGTTAAAAATTCTCACAACAATAGGTGGGGGGCCACAAGAGGAAGGCTGGACAGATTATCTGGTAAAAGTAGCAGCCAAAAATTATTTAGCACTTGGAGTATGCCAGTACTGAGCTAAATCCTTAACATTCATTATTTCACTTGATTCTCACAACCACCTCATGTAGTAGATTCTATTAAATTACCAATATGTAAATACCAATGAGGAAAGGTCACATCCTTAGAAGTGTCAAACTTCTAAGTTTGACAGAAGTTATATCAGTCCATAACTTCTGTCATCTGATGTCTGGACAGACATCAGCCCATGTTACGTATACCTTAATATATGAAAGACAGACCAACACCATCCATCAAGTTGACATGTGTATTTATTGCACAAATATCCCCTAGAACTGGGAGGTTATTATAATACAAGTGTACATTTGAGAAATGTATACAGAACAAGAAACAACTATGTACATATCCAACATCTAAGTAACTTAGAAAAAGCAGAACAATCTCATAAGACATCTACCAGAAGTAGGCATTATGTAAAATCTGTTTTTTTAAGTGATCATCCCCAGAGTATGCCAATTGGAACAAAACAACATCTGTACTAGTATGTTTTTATTGCACTTAACATTTTCAAACTCAAAATTAAGACATATTAATAAAAGCCAGAAATATGTAAAATCAAACCAATTAGTTTATATACAAGAAAAAATTAGTTTTAATTCTATAATGTAAAAGATCCCTTTTTATTTCCTGTTTCAATAAACAGGTTTTTTTTGATATGTAACAACTGTCTGTACCATAACTTGTAAAAATTATTTAGAACAAGCCAAAACTCTTTTCATATTCATCATAATGACCACACTTTAAAGTAGCAGCAGCTCATTCCTTGGGCTTTGCGTAAGGAAAGAATGACTATGATGAAGGTAATAGAAATTATAGAAGGATTAGGAATTACAAAACTCAGGAATGGGAAGCAGTGGGGAGGAAAAAAACAGTAACTCAGGAATCCTATAAGGATTAATGATTCTTTAAGAAACTATAGGTCATTTCCTTCCCAGCAAAGCTTAGCTTTAGGAACAACAATAGCATGAGCCACCCACTTATTGAGGACTAGAATTTCTAAACGGTAATTAAACATTTTAAATAAAGAACAGTTTGATGGTTAAGGAACACCCAGACATTATCCAACTGCTATACAGAGCTACAATTAAAAAAAAAAAAAAGTACAAGGCTGGGCACAGTGGCTCACGCCTGTAATCCCAGTACTTTGGGAGGTCGAGGCAGGTGGATCACTTGAGTTCAGGAGTTCAAGACCAGCCTGACCAACACATGGTGAAATCTCATCTCTACTAAAAATAAAAAATTAGCTGGGTGTGGTGGCGCACACTTGTAATCCCAGCTACTTGGGGGCTGAGGCAGGAGAATCACTTGAACCTGGGAGGCGGAGGTTGCAGTGAGCTGAGATCGCACCATTGCACTCCAGCCTGGGTAACAAGAGTGAAACTCCGTCAAAAAAAAAAAAAAAAAAAGGTACAATGGCCCGCAAATGTATGAACTTTTTAATATTCTGAATTCTGCCAAAAAGATTGACTCATAGAATTCCAAAATCAGACAACTGGATAATTTTGTTAATGCACAGAATAAGAAAATTAAGCCAAAGAAAATATATCCACAAACACTCCTTGGCAGCAAGTCATCCATGGGAGACTCAGGTAATAACTGGGACTAGGTAAAAGGTCATGGGCCAAACAGATTGCAGACACACCAATTTCAGGTTTACATTCCATTAAAACAACAATTTTTTCTTTGTCTAGTTGGAAGTCTCTTGAATACATACACAGCAAGGCAAAATGTGACCCAATGCTGTAAATTCAAGGTCAAAGACAACTTTCCATTAACTATTGAAAATTTAAACAGCAAGAATGGATGTGTTATATAGTAAATATATTTAATAACTGAATAAACAAGTGGTTTTCTTTTTTTAATCAATGATGAAATTATGATGAAAATAGTCAATGAAAGCAGAAACCAACTTTACTACTAGCATTAAAAGTCTCTTAGACCAGATAAGCAAAGAATAAACTATAATGTAGTACTCAAGTAAACTGAGGTAGTAGAAAGTATTGAAAACTTTATCCACCCACCTTTCTATTTACATTACTTACAAGAGTTTGGTTCCATATTAGCCTTTCTTACAAGCAACACTCTATAGTATGTACAAAGGCAACAATTGAGAAGTGAAAATCTTTGAAAAAAATACACTTTTGGAAGGGAGGGGCTCTTAGAAAAAAAGAATAATTTTAAGAGTTATGAATAGTGTAAATTGAGGATTATTAAGCAGTGAAACAAATATTCAGCTCCTATGGGTTCATGAGGGTTGATACCAAAAGCAAGGGCCTTGGCTACCTGAGCACTTTTAAAGAATATAGTATTGTTTTTGCCGATGCTTTGGTGCAATTTTTAATCCTAATTTTCATTTATGTTAAATTAGTGAATATGTAAATATTAATATTTATAAGAACAGTTCATACTTATAAACAAATGGTATAAAGTAGTATTCTCATTTTGGGAATCTCAGCCTTAAAAAAAAAGCTTGGCTTTACTTATATTTTAGAGTGTGTGAAACAGAAAAATCACCAATAAGTAATATTTCAGCATTATAGACAATACTAGTTGAAAATATATATTTTTTAAAGGCATGTTTACCAATCTTGTATTTCTATTTCTGCTTTTTAAAAAAAAATAAGTACATATGTACACTTGGGTGGATAACATAACACATTTACACTCATTATTCTGAGTTTCTTATAATTAACAGGCTGTTTAAAATACTTACTTTGAGAAATAACCAGACAGCTGTTTTGAATTGCAAAACTAACAAATAATCAAGGTTTTATAGATCTCTGTACCTTAGAAATTAAAAATTAAAAACTAATGAATAACTATTTCTGAGCCATTAAATCATGAGACATTGTTGCTATTTATGAGCTGTGACAACACTGCAGTGATCACATGAAACTCTTGATAATATTCATTTTGTAGAAATTTCTACCATACACTTTGGCTTTTTCAAATGCTTCAAAATTATTGTTGCTTTAATTTCATTTGTTTAAAAATCTACCACCACCCAAAAGTCCAGTCAAAAAGAAAAAGCCATCTGACATACATAGAATATACAATGCTATGCAGAATACCCTGGTGACTGACTCATTCAGATGGAAGTCTAAAAGGGAAAAAGAATCTCCATAAATGCATGTTGTGTCTGCTTCCTTGGTTTCTACCTATTTTCCCACCAATTTCTAACAATTTTTAGGTATATTAAAGGAGTATTTGTGCAACATATGGAGAGTGAGTGCTTGCTACAGCAGCCAGAAGTGGAAGATCACTGGATTCAATCCTGAAATAAAGGGGAAAAAAATGTCAGTTTTGATTTTCTGTACTGAGGACATGAACTCTACAGGCAATGACCACCAACTGTAAGGTCACTATACCTCAACGGTTAAGGAGCTAGGCCACTCTGGCCAAAAGGAAAAATTTTCAGTAAATAAAACACAGAACTACAGATATGAGTAACAACATCATAAACGTAGGAAAGTGTCTCAATGACATGCTGATGGAACATGAACTGGGGCATGGCACAATGACTAACAACTGCAATCTAGTGTAATAATAGCTGGGTGAGGTGACTCGTGCCTGTAATCCCAACACTTTGGGAGGCCTAGTTGGGAGGATCGCTTAAGCCCAGGAGTTGAAGACCAACCTAAGCAAGATAATGAGACCCTGTCTCCACAAAAAAATTTTAAAAACTAGCTGGGCATGGTGGTGTGTGCCCGTGGTACCAGCTACTCTGGAAGCTGAGGCAGAAAGATCTCTTGAGCCTGGGAGGTTGAGGCTGAAGTCAGCTATGTACCAACAGCAGGGCAACAGAGCAAGACCCTGTCTCAAAAAAAAAAACAAAGAATAATCATGTGTACCCAGATTGTTTTGGATTCAAATGTTTCTATAATAAGATGTATTGGAAGTAATGGGAGCTACTTCAAAATACATCCTACCACAAATTTATAGGAAAAGAAAAATGGCCAATCAACATAGAAAATATTAATCAGACTCCCTCATGGTTAGAGAAATGTGAATAAAATCAGATACCATTTTTTAGATAGTAGCCTAGCAAAGATCAAATCTGGTAATAGCCAGTAGTGAGAAGAGTGCCTCTTACTGTTTGTGGGAATTCATTTTGAAACTTTCTGGAGAGTATTCAGTATAATCTGTCAAACTATCTATCAATACAGGCCCTTTAACCAAAAATTCTATTTCAAGGAATTTATCCTACAAATGTCAGAGACTTATATTCAGTCTGGCACTGGTTTATAGTAGCAAAAAACTAAAAATAATCTAAATTCCAACATATAAGGGAATGCTAGACAGCCATTAGGAAGAATGAGATTATTATGTGCTTATATGAACATTCAAGATATAGTAAAAGGCAAGTTGTACAAGGACACAAGAGTATAACTCAACTTAGATTTTTAAATAATATTCATTTAAAAATTCTACAAAATCTGTTAACAGTGTTTGAGTAGGGGTTGGAAGTTGGGGGAAGAAGACAATGACTTACTTTTCATTGTATGCCAAAATGCACTGTGAATTTTGGTTACATTTATGTTACTTTTTAAAACTTGTCTTAAATATTTTTACATAAAGGCATTAAACACACACCTCACTTCCCAGAAAAACAAGGTTATATCCTGTTACCGATTTTCCAAATACTGGAGAACAATTCTCTCTGTATAACTCAAGTCAAAATCATCAAGTCTGGACCAACAGTGTGGTACTACAGAATATAAATAGGGTCTAAAGTAAAAAAGATATAGAGTCATTCAAATCCCTAATTAGTCCTACCAGTGTGTGACATCTGGCATGTTAACTTCAGAATCATCTGTTTCCAACCTGGATAACACTGCCTACACACTGCAGGATGATAGTTAAGAATGAAGAAATAACACTAGTAAAAAATTTTCATGTGGTTTGACATACAGTAGGTTCTCAGTGATATTGGTTTCTTTTCCCATCATAAAAGCCAAATTAGATAAAAGTTCTAGCTTGTTTTGCTTTCTTTAATGGCATTTCAAGAAATCATTCATATGAACCCACCTAAAGTGGCCAGAGAACACAAGAAAAGTGACCACAGAACATAATGAAATAGGGCTATATTATGCCCCCCCTACCAACTTCCCATTCCTCCTTCAGTAAGCATTTTTGATAACTGTTTTCTGCCAGAGAATAATGCAGAGTAGACAGACATAATATATAGTTAATGGGGGGGAAGGAGTAATATATGGATAACGTATTACCATCTACAGACTTCTGTTACCTCAATCAGCTCATGTGGAAGGCAGGGCAGATACTTGGAATAATGAGTTTGCAACATATTTAATAAATGAGTATGTACTTATGTTTCTGAGACAAAAATTCAGATTTTAATTCATTGTGATTAAATTCTCAACCTACTGTACGTAATGGCACAAGGGATAATGCCTTTCAGATTAGTGGATGACAGGGAACCTGCTATTACATGGTACAGGGCAACCTAAATGATAACAGCCTCCAGCTTCTAATAGGAGAAGACACGTAAAAGGAAAAAGGGCAATTCTGAGGAACATTCCTTGCCTGATGACAGGGCAATGAAAGCAAAGCCAAAAAAGAAACCATTAACATACCCCAGAACCACTCCCAGCTCCTTGACATGAACACGCATCTGCCCCCTCAGGTATTCAGACAGCATTTTACTTTTGAAGTATAGCTCCTGCAACCGGTCTTCAAGATGCATTACACACTGCAGTTAGGGAGGAACCAAGAACCACGTCAGAAAACAGTTTGCAACTCTCAGTCATGGCGAACTCCAAAACATAATGTTTTTGACAATTCTGTTTGTTTATTTCAATATGAACTAAAATTTGGAGCACATTTTTAAAGTATGTAGTTTTAGCTAAAAAGAGAAGTGAAACTTTTTCTGGCTCATATCAAAGATTAGCTTCTACAGCGTCTTTTTTTTTTTTAACTGTGCAAAAATACACATACAATTTGCCCTTTTAACCATTTTTTGTTTGTTTTTTGTTTTTGAGATGGAGTCTTGCTCTGTTAACCAGGCTGGAGTGCAAAGCGCGACCACAGCTCACTGCAACTTCCGCCTCCCGGGTTCAAGCAATTCTCCTGCCTCAGTCTCCTGAGTAGCTGGGACTACAGCCATGCGCACCACACCCGGCTAATTTCTTTTCTATTTTTAATAGAGATGGGGTTTCACCACGTTGGCCAGGCTGGTCTCAAACTCCTGACCTCAGGTGATCCACCCACCTCAGCCTCCAAAGTTCTGGGATTACAAGTGTGAGCCACCATGTCCAGCCCTTTTTAACCATTTTTAAATATACTTCAGTGGCACTAAGTACATTCAAAATGTTGTGCAACCGTCACTACTATCCATTTCCAAAACTTTTTTCACTATGTTTTTATTTCAAATTTGATAAATATAAAATTTTTATAAATTAATACTTTTCAAATGTATTTACATAGGAAAGGATGTATTCTCCTGTGGAGAATAAAAAACAGTTTGCAAAAGTTCACAAAGAATGCTATGTGGTTCCCCAATTTCTAAGCTGAAAGACTGAAAATTAAAACACATCTGGGCATGGTGGCTCATACTTGTAATCGCAACATTCTGGGAGGTGGAGGCAGGAGGATCATCTGAGGCCAGGAGTTCGAGATCAGCCTGGGCAACACAGTGAGACTCTGTCTCTACAAAAATTAAAAAAAAAAAAAAAAAAGAATTAGCCGAGCATGGTGGCACGTGCCTGTAGTCTTAGCTACTTGAGCCCAGGGGTTTTGAGGGTGCATTGAGCCATGATTACTACTGCAATTCAGCCTGGGTGACAAAAGTTACAAAAAAAAAAAAAAAAAACCTGAAACACATACATTTTGTTTAATGTCAATTAACTTGCTCAATTTACTAAAATAGGTGATTTATCATGTGAATTGATGCTAAACATGTTTGAGGAAAAAACAGAAGTTTCAGGTGCTAAACATTAAATTCATACAGAGTGTTCCTTTCCAATGAAAATCAGTTATTAAAAGCTCCTAATAAAAATCTACTTCATTATTGTAAAACACAACCAAATGGTTGTGGTTTTATAGTGTATGTTTTTTCACAATGCTTTAGGCTGATAATGCCATAAGAAAATTTTAACTGCAGAATATATGTAGATATAAAATATGTAATATAATTTACTATATTGACCACTTTACAGTATATAATTCTATAGTCCTAAGAGCATTCGATGTTGTGCAACCATCACCACCATCCATTTCCAGAACATTTTATCATCTCAAAAACTCTGTACTCATTAAACAATAACTCCTTATTCTCTTCTTACCCGCAGCCCCTGGTAACCACTATTTTAGATTCAGTCTCTATGAATCTGCCTATTTGTGGTATCTCATATAAGTGGAATCATACAATATTTGTCCTTTTGTGTCTAGTTTATTTCACTTAGCATAATGCTTATGAGGTTCATCCATGTTTTAGCATGTATTAGAATTTCAGTCCTTTTCATGGCTGAATAAATATTGCATTGTATACATTATACCACATTTTGTTTATCCATTCATTTGCTGATGGATGCTTGGGTTATTTCTAACGTTTGGCGATTGAGAATAATGTTTCTATGAACAAGAGTATATACTGCCTGAATCCCTGCTTTTAATTGTTTTGAGTATAAACGCAGAAGTGGAATTAATAGATCATATGGTAATATACAATGTTAAACTTTTTGAGGAACAGCCAAACTTTTCCACGGCTCCAGCACCATTTTACATTACCATCAACAATGCATGAGGGTTCCAAGGTCACCACATCTTGGTCAATACTTACTAATTTTTGTGGATTCTTTTTATCATAGTCATCCTTACAGGTATTGAATAGCAGCTCACTGTGGTTTTATTAGCATTTCCCTAATGACTAATGATGTTGAGCATATTTTCATGTGCTTATTGGCCATTTGTATATTTTCTTTGGCAAAATGTCTATTCAAGTCCTTTGCCATTTTTTAATTCAATTATTTTTTTCCTGTTGAGTTGTAGGAGTTATTTATATATTCTGAGTATCAATCCCTTTTGAGATATATGATTTGCAAATATTTTCTATTTTATAGGTTGTCTTTTCACTCTGTTGATAGCTAATAAACAAAAGTTTTTAATTTGATGAAATCCAATTTATCTATTTTTTTACTTTTGTTACCTATGCTTTTGGTTTCAAATTCAAGAAGTCACTGTCATATCCAATGTCACAAAGATTATCCCCTAGGTTTTCTTGTAAGTTTTATAGTTTTAGCTCTTAAATCTTTGATCCATTTGGAGTTCATTTCTGTACGTGGCATAATTCTTTTGTATGTGGCTATCCAGCATCTTTTGTTGAAAAGACTCCTTTCCCTGTTGAATGGTCTTGGCACTTTTGTTGAAAATCAATTAAACTTATATGTGAGGGTTAACTTTTAGGATCTCCATTCTATTCCATTGGTCTATATACCTGTCCTTATGCCAGTAGCACAATGTTTTGATTACTGTAGCTTTGTAATAAGTTTTGAAATCAAGAAATGTGAAATCTACCAACACTGTTGTTTTTCAAGATTGTTTTACCTCTTTGGGGTCTCTCGAGATTCTTAATGTATTTTAAGATGGGTTTTTCTATTTCTGCAAAAAATATCAATTGGATTTTGATAGGGATTACATTCAATCTGTAGATAACTTTGAGTAGTAATGATATCCTAATAATATTAAGTCTTTCAATCCATGAGCATGGGAAGTGCTTTCATTTATATATGTCCTTAATTTCTATCAATAATGTTTTATACCTTATAGTGTACAAGGGAGTCTTTTGTCTCCCTAAATTTGTTCCTAAGTAATTTATTCTTTTTGGTGCTATTGTAAGTGGAATTGTTTTCTTAGTTTTCTTTTCAGAGTGTTCATTGTTGGAATAAGTATATAGAAATGCAACTTATTTTTATGGGTTTTGTATTATGCAAATCTGCTTAATTTGCTTATTAGCTCTACCAGTTTTCTGTGGAATCTTTATGTTTTCTATGTATGAGAAGATCATGTCATCTGCAAACAGAGATAATTTTATTTCCTCTTTTCCAATCTTGAAGTCTTTTGTATTTTTCTTGCCTGATTGCTCTGGCTAAAACTCTCAGTAGCATGTTGAACAGAAGTAGGGAAAGTGGGTCTCATTGTCTTTTTCCTAATCTTAGGGAAATACTTTCAGTCTTCCACCACTTAGTGTGATGTTGGCTATGGGTTTGTCATAGATATCCTTTATCATCTTGAACTACAGAGCTTTTTAACTATGGTATGTTATAGTTCTCCTAATAAGTGAAAGAAAGAACCTTGAAAGTTGGAAATGGGATCTTTAGAAAGAGGTTACCAGTATTATAAAGAGATCAATAAAAGTCCTGACATGACAATGAGGATCCAGAATGTACTGGCATTCTACACAAAGCTGGGAGATGTTGCATGACTATACCACACATGATCAAAAATTCTGGCTGCTGAAATCAGAACATACAGACATGTACACAACCCCTTCTGTCTTAGCTTGGGCTGCCATAACAAAGTATCATAAACTGGATGGATTAAAAAAAAAAAACAGATACATAGCTGGGAATGGTGGCTCATGCCTGTGATCTCAGCACTTTGGGAGGCTGGGGCAGGAGGAACACCAGAAGTCTGAGACCAGCCTGGGCAATGGGGCAAAATGCCATCTCTACTAAAAAAATGCAAAATATTAGTCAGGCGTGGTAGCACGTGCCTGTAGTTCCTGCTACTCAGCAGGCTAAGGCAGGAGGATCACCTGAGCCCAAGAAGTTGAGGCTGCAGTGAGCCAAGATTGCACTACTGTGCTCCAACCCAGGTGATGGGATTAAGACACTGTCTCAAACAAACAAAAAACCCCAGATATTTATTTTCTCACAGTTCTGGAAGCTACAAATCCAAGACCAAGGTGCAAGCATGGTTGGGTTCTGGTAAGGGCTCTCTTCCTGCTGGCAGACAGCTGTTTTCTCACTGTGTCCTCACATGGTGGAGACAGAACAATCTTTCTCTTCCTCATCTTCTTAGGCCACTAATACCATCAGAGCACCCCACCCTCAAGATCTAATCTTACCTTAGATACCTCCCAAAGATCCTATCTCCAAATACTGTCACACTGGGAATTAGGGCTTCAATATATGAGTTCGGGTAATGACACAAACATTCAGTCCCTAACAGCTTTTTTTCAGAAAAAACAATGATGAAAGCTTTAAGCAGTGCTTAAAGTAATGCAAGCAGTGTTACACATACTTACAAAATTTGGAGACAAGTTATGCTTATAAAGCTGAAGTGTGGAATGAAGCAGATTGGAAACAAGACTGGAAACCAATACTTCCTTTCCCAATTTATTATCTGTCACTCGTCTCTGGCTACTGGCCACTTGAACAGTCCATTTATCCATGTCAGCTATAATACAGACAGCTTCTGCTATTGGTTCATCCAAAACTGGATGCTGGAAATAAAAGAATAATTCATCTTATGTTTAGCAAATGAAGTTTCCAAAGATAATGGTAATTCAGCAATGAAGGTTTACTAAACAAAAACAGAAAAAAAAATTAAACTTCAATATTTCAATATCTCCTTGACCAAGAATAATAATTAACTCATTAACAAATACCCTGAGACATATTATAGATATCATCGTAGATTGAGACTTTGTATTCATTATAAGGACTTTGTATTATTTAGTCCAGAACTTAACTTTCAACAGTCTTTTGATCATTCATTAATTTGACAAATGTATTAAGTGTCTACTATGTGCCAGGCAATTGAAAGAAAATGTTTTTTTACCCTGAAAGAGACAAACATTTTATTTTATTTTATTTTCAGACAGAGTCTTGCTCTGTAGCCAGGCTGGAGTGCAGTGGTGCAATCTCAGCTCACTGCAACCTCCGCCTCCCAGGTTCAAGCCATTCCCCTGCCTCAGCCTCCCAAGTAGCTGGGACTACAGGCACACGCCACCACGCCTGACTAATTTTTTGTATTTTAGTAGAGATGGGGTTTCACCATGGTCTCGATCTCCTAACCTTGTGATCCACCCACCTCAGCCTCCCAAAGTGTTGGGATTACAGGCGTGAGACACTGCACCTGGCCTGAGACAAACATTTTAAAAACAGAACAGGACAGGACAGGACAGATGACATGGCTCACATCTATATAATCCCAGCACACTGGGAGGCTGAGGTGGGAGGACTGCTTAAGGCCAAGAGCTTGAGACTAGCCTGAGTAACATAGCCAGACCTCGTCTCTACAAAAAAATCTAAAAAATCAGCCAGGAATGGTGGCATGCACCTGTGATCCCAGCTACTTAGGAGGCTGAGGTGGGATGATTGCTTGAACCCAAGAATTCAAGATTGCAGTGATCTAAAACCGTGCCACAGCCCTCCAGTGTGGGTCAAAGAGTAAGACCCTGTCTTAAAAAAAACACAAACAACAACAACAACAAAGAAACAAGACTTATTCACACAAATAAGTCAATGGTAAGATTCTGTGCTAACTATCCCAATATGTCAGGCATTAATATCCCTCAGCACCAGAGAAGGTATTCCTTGATGTCATGAAGTGCTTTGCTGCCTACATGAATTAGATTTTTCTGTTTGACTAAGACATCTGTCCAGAGTATGAATACAGCAGTTAAAAATGGGACACATCAAAATATACTAACAGGGTTCTCCAAGACACATTGTTAAGTGAAAAAAAAAAAAATTCAGGCTGGGCGTGGTAGCTCACGCCTATAATGCAGGCACTTTGGGAGGCCAAGGTGGACCGATCACCTAAGGTCAGGAGTTTGAGACCAACCTGGCCAATATGGTGAAACCCCAACTCTACTAAAAATACAAAAAATTAGCCGGGCATGGTGGCAGATGCCTGTAATCCCAGCTACTTGGGAGGCTGAGGCAGGAGAATGGCTTGAACCCGGGAGGCAGAGGTTGCAGTGAGCTGAGATCGTGCCATTGCACTCTAGCCTGGGCAACAAGAGCGAAATTCCGTCTCAAAAAAAAAAAAAAAAAGGCACTATACATACAGTTATGTTTCTAAAAATTCAGATCTACATCTAAATGAAAGTGTATAGAAAAAAGAAAGAAAATACTCAAATCAAGTATGAAGTATTGAAGATCTCTGTGAAGCAAGAATGTTAAGAGTATGAAGGACTTCTACTTTTTACTCTGTATATCTTTATACTGTTTGAATTTTTAAATTTTTATTTATTTTTTTGAGACAGTCTCACTCTGTCACCAGCCTAGGCTGGAGTACAGTGGCGTGATCTCAGCTCACTGCAACCTCCACCTCCCGGGTTCAAGTGATTCTCCTGCCTCAGCCTCCTGAGTAGCTGGGATTACAGGTGTGTGCCACCACGCCCGGCTAATTTTTGTACTTTTAGTAGAGACAGGGTTTCACCATGTAGGTCAGGCTGGTCTCGAACTCCTGACCTCGCAATCCACCTACCTTGGCCTCCCAAAGTGCTGGGATTACAGGCGTGAGCCACTGCACCCAGCCCTTATTGTTTGAATTTTTATCACAAGCATTTACTTTCATTGTTAAAAATGTTAAGACAGTGAAAAATAATATTTTGACTCATATATACATAGTCATGAAAGAGCCACAAGGCATATGGCTATGTCCTTACCTTCCCCCGATTTACAAACAAAGACCAAAAATGACAATTAAGTACAGAGCATGTCTGCCAGAAACAGATAGTGACCCTACCTTTAATATTTTTCTGTATTTGGAAAGGTAAGGATTTTTTTTTACTACTGGCCAAATGGAATAGCAGCAAAAAGACTGAGATTAAAACTATAATATGAAATACTGAGACCAATGGCTTTTCCTCTCTAACTTTTAATGTTACTACAATTAGGATAAGGTACCACAATAAGGACAAAAGTTTACTCCTGGATAAGCCCAGGTTTGGCATCCTCAAATGATATTCCTTTGCCTAGTTAATGAACAACTACTCTGAATAAAGCTCTTTCCTGGAAACTAAAGAAACAAAGACAACAGAACTCATAGACTTGTGAGGGAGATCAAAATAAATACATCTAGCTTTAAAAAAAAAAATGTGTTACTGATGAAGCAGAAACCAAGTGCTGGGAAGTAGAGGAGGGCAATTGTGGGATCTGTGTGATAGGGAGTTTCGCAGTGAAAGGGACATAGGACTATGACATTGAAGTGTATAGATAGGACTACTGGTGAAAAAAATGGGAGAAGAACATGGATAATTCGGTAAGAGTAAGAATCAGAAATAGAAGTAGATGCAAATGGCTACCTTTGTGAGAAATGATATTGAGAAATAAGAAGAGAATGGCAAAGGAAAAGTCCAAAAATATACCTTGGGAAGATTTTCCATGGAGCCCCAAATTTATATTTGTTTTTTATAAAACAGTATTCAAATATTTATTCATCTCTTGCCAGGGATAAATCACTTTGTTATTCATCACTTAATTATGGAAATATAATTTTGGCAAAGATATATACATCTGTGATATTGTGAAATATATTCAGCTGACCAACAACATGGGTTTGAACTACAGGTCCACTTAGATGCCAATTTTTTCCAATGTAATATATGGGTAAAGTTTTTGGAAATTTGCAACAATTTGAAAAACTTAGACAAAACCGTGTAGCCTAGAAATACAGAAAATAAGAAAAGTTAGGCATGTCATGAATACATAAAATATATGTGGATGCATGCCACAGTAGTGTGCATTTGTAATCCCAGCTACTGGGGAGGCAGAGGCGAGAGGATCAATTGAGCCCAGTAGTTCGAGAGACTAACCTGAGCAACATAGTAAGACCCATCTCAAAACAAACGAACAAACAAAAAAATGTAGGTAGTATATTTTATCATTTACTACTGTAAAATACAAATCTACTATAAGAAGTTAAAATTTATAAAAACTTACACACTTACAAGGCATACAAGGTGACATTCACAGCCCAGAGAAATGTTAACAAATGTATAGTATTAAATCATAACTGCATAAAACTAGCTGTAGTACCTACTGCACTACTATAATAGTTTTGTAGCTACTTCCTGTTGCTATTGCCCAGAGCTCAAGTGTTGCAAGTATGTACTTCAAACACCCTGCCAACTTAATCATCTCTGCAGGAGCGGTTCCGCTCTCCAATAAATAGTATATCTCAGTTAAAAACTAATCTCTTTTCGAGGCCATCCTGGCTAACACAGTGAAACCTCGCCTCTACTAAAAATACAAAAAAAAAAAAAAAAAAAATTAGCTAGGCATGGTGGCAGGCGCCTGCAATCCCAGCTACTCCGGAGGCTGAGGCAGGAGAATGGCGTGAACCCGGGAGATGGAGCTTGCAGTGAACCAAGATTGCGTCACTGCACTCCAGCCTGGGTGACAGAGCAAGACTCCATCTCAAAAAACAAAAAAACAAAACAAAACAAAAAAAAACTAATCTCTTTTGGGAGGCTAAGGCAGGAGGATCCCTTAAGCCCAGGTGTTTGAGGCTGCAGTGAGCTATGACTGCACCATTGCACTCCAGTCTGGGTGACAGAGTGAGACTCTGTCTCTAATAAAACAAAAAGCCAAAAAGATAACAAAACTGATGTTTAAAGGTTCTCATGTATTTTCCATCATGGTTAGTGTGATACAGCAAACCCTGAATAACATCATGGGACCCACATGGAGTACCACTAGTGATGCTGGAAATGCTCTCAAGAAAAGTAGAGAGAAGTTAAGATATTACAAGAAAAACTTGAATGGCTTGATATGGACCATAGATTAAGTAGCTGTGGTTACCCATCATTTCAAGATCAATGAATCCACCATGAGGACAGTTGTAAAATAAGAAAAGGAAATTTGTGAAGCTGTCATTGCAGCAATGCCACTAGGTGTGAAAACCAGGTACTTTTGCAGAATACCTTTTAAATCTCATAATGAAAATGCAGCTCTTATGTGGGTACAGGGTTGCTGTAAGAAAGCTCTAACTAAAGACTCTAATATTATTTTTTAAATGAAGTCATTATATGACAACTTAAAGCAAAAGGAGGGTGAAGGATCTAAAGCTGGAGAATTTAACGCTAGGAAAGGATGGTTTGATAATTTTAGAAAGAGTTTTAGCTTAAAAAATATCAAGATAACAGCTTTTGCTGACCAAGAGGCAATACACAAGTTCTTGGACACCATCAAGAAAATCATAGAGGACAAAAGGTATCTGCCTGAACAGGTTTTTATTGCAGATGAAAGAATCCTATTATGGAAAAAGATGCCACAAAGTACATTTATTAGTAAGGAACAGGAGCAAGCACCAAGATTTAAGGCAGGAAGGGATAAGCTAACTCCACTGTTTTGTGTAAATGCAGTCATGATTAAGATCAGAACTACCCTTATATAAAGAGCTGCTAACCTCTGGACCTTGAAGGAAAAAAGATAAACACCAGCCCTGCTAGTCTTCTGATAGTAGAACAAGAAAGCCTGAAAAACAAAAACTCTTTTTCTGGATTGAATCCACCCATGCCTTTTTTTTTTTTTTTTTTTTTGAGACAGAGTCTCGCTGGGTTGCCCAGACAGCTCACTGCAACCTCCAACTCCCAGGTTCGAGTGCTTCTCCTGACTCAGACTCTCAGGTAGCTGGGACTACAGGCACCTGCCACCATGCCTGGCTGATTTGTGTATTTTTAGTAGAGACAGGTTTTCACTATGTTGGCCAGGCTGGTCTCGAACTCCTGACCTCATGATCCACCCACCTCGGCCTCCTAAGGTGCTGGGATTACAGGCGTGAGCCAGCACGCCTGGCCCCACCCATGCTTTATTTCTAAAATCAAGAAGTACCTTGCCAGTAAGCGACTGCCTTTTAAAGTTCTTATGTTGGACAATGCCCCTGGCCACCCAGAACCCTATGAGTTTAACACTGAAAGTGTTGAAGTGGTCTAATTGCCCCTAAACACATCTCTAACTCAGCCTCTAGATCAGGGTGCCATAAGGACCATTAAACACAATATTCTATAAAAATGATTGTCAGTGCTACGGAAAAGAACCCCAATGGAGAGAATATCATGACAGTCCGAAGAATCACCCCATAGAAGATGCCATTGCTGTTACAGAAAAAGCCATGAAAGCCATCAAGCCTGAAACAATAACTTCCAGCTGGAGAAAACTGTGTCCAGATGTTGCACACAGAACTTAACAACAGAGCCAATCAAGGAAATGATGAAAGAGCTTGAAAATAAGGCAAAAAAATTCTAGTAAAAGGATTCAGAAGTCAGAGTTTGTCCTCACTGAAATCTGGCAATAAAAGATTTTAAAAGAATTTTTCTCTTGAGAGCTCCACAGTTAGAAATCGACTTAATTAAATAGCTGATATTTGGGCTATATATACAGATATTGTTTGAAAGCTCCAGCCTTCCCTTCAAAAGCTTCTCAGTCAATGGAATTTTTTCTTGATTCTCTGTTTCTGTGCATTTATATGTGTCGTGTGTGTGATGTTTATATATACAGCTCCAATTAATTGGCTTAAAGAAAAATAAGCGCTTGAATCAAACATTGTCAGAAAAATGGAAACTTTAATCCCTGTAGGTCTCATGACTCTAATAATCTTTTTGTAAATAAAAAAGAAGATTATTGGTAAAGTAAAATGAAAATGTCTTCAAAGTTTATATATTTAGTCTAAATTTGGAAGGTCAAACACTGTTTGCTGGATGCTTTAAGGTGATAAACTGCTTCTGTGACTTTTACTAATTGTTTGTCTGTTCTACAGCCAATAGATTGTAGGTAAGGCCTGGAGACATAGGGAGTTAGGCAGGTCCCCTGGCTAGGCTGGGAAAAGTCATGGGTTCTGCAATATTATACATGGTTAAAATTGCTTGTTTACTAGGTTTCTCACCAAAAACAAAATTTGCTAAAAGTTAACAGTGCAGCATGCACTTGAGACTACTGGAAAAACAGTTTTATATACAAGGTGTAGAAGGAAAAAAGAATGTGGTTTTGATGGGAGGCTATAAGAAGGCATGGGAATATGGTTTTTGTTAAAGGGAATGAAATTTTGTCTAGCTCAGAGGGTTTTAACAATTGTCTTAACCTAAAAGAGTAATGGGACAAAACTGAAGGTTTAAGCAAGGTGTAGAGGGTTTGTGAAGGGTTGATCTCATAAAGGAAGTTCTGTAGGTATAAGCAAGTTTGCTAAGATTTGAAGGGGATTATTTAATTTTTCTGTATGTTGAACACTGAAATAAGAGCACACTAATGCAGGGCCAAAATCTGGGCTCACATGTCTGAATAACATGGTTTTCTTAGTGAATTGATCTACTGCTTAACAGAAAATTATAAAAGATTAAAAAAGGTTTATTAAAATTTTACCTTATGGTTAAACTAAGATTGAATCAGTTTGTTTATAAGGTTTTATTAAGAATTGGGTTTAATGTTACTAATACACTAATGCAAAGGTGAAACTTGGCTTTCTCTTTAGAACAAGATTTTTGGGAGGCCGAGGTGGGAGGATCACTTGAGGCTCCAGAGTTCGAGACCAGCCTGGATAATACAGCGAGACCCCATCTTCACAAAAAATAAACACATTAGCCAGGCATGCTGGCATGTGCCTACAGTCCCAGCTACTGGGCAAGCTGAGGTGGGAGATTGCTTGAGCCCAGGAGTTCAAGGCTCCAGTAAGCCATGTTCGTGCCACTGCACTCTAACCTGGATGACAGAGCAAGCCCCTGTCTCAAAAAAAAAAAAAAAAAAAAAAAAGAGCAATAGGAGAATGGTGAGAAACATAAACTATGACAAAACCATGCAATAATCCATATACATTAAAAATAATGTTTACACACTATGTTAGTATGGGGAAATATTCTTACATTAACTATTATGTAACAAAAGCAGAATTTAAAACAGATAATATAAAATCATAAAGAGTATAAAAATATGGGTATATATACATATACATGCATATATTTTATATATAAGGACTCAGCTATATAAAAATATATACTTATATATAAAAAGATATGCTTGTGTATATCTGTGTATTTATATATAAAATGATATGATTGTGTATTTATCTGTGTAAATATTGTGTATTTACACAGATATACACAAGCATATCTTTTTATATATAAGGCTTCAGACATATATATGATATATAAATACACATACATACAGAATAATAATCATAACAAGAAGATGCAAAGCACAGTGTGACTAATATCACCACACAGTGTAAGTCTGGTAAACAAACATCAGTATTACTTTCATTATAGCCAAAGAAACTGAGGCTTTCCTAGAGTAAGTATTCTGTCTTATGATATACCGGCAATAAGTGGCCAATTCTGGGTTTTATGAGAAGCCACAATGCTGCCTAATGCCTGGAGGAAGTTTCTGTATAAGAATAGCTGATGGTAGAGTTAGGAAAATTTGTGTTTGGCTTTCTTCACATTTCAACATTTTGTATAATAAATATATATTAAGAAAAATGCTACTTTATTAAAAATCAGGGAGAAAAAGAAAAGACACTCTCCTCTTATAATTCAGAAGACTGTATTTTTTTAAAGTATCACTTCCATTATTTATATATTAAAAGGTTCCTACATGTTTTTCCATGTAGTCACATAAAAAAATTTCATGTTAAATATGATAAACTTTAAGTATGCAAGGATTAAAATTATATAGATAGATAGATTTTTTTTTTTTTTTGAGACGGAGTCTCGCTGTCGCCTGGCCTGGAGTGCAATGGTGAAATCTCAGCTCACAGCAACCTCTGCCTCCCAGGTTCAAGCGATTCTCCTGCCTCAGCCTCCCGAGTAGCTGGGATTACAGATGCCCACCACCACACCCAGCTAATTTTTTGTATTTTTAGCAGAGACGGGGTTTCACTATGTTGGCCAGACTGGTCTCGAACTCTTGACCTCATGATCTGCCCACCTTGGCCTCCCAAAGTGCTGGGATTACAGGCATGAGTCACAGCGCTTAGCCTAAAATAATTTTTGTTTGTTTGTTTGTTTTTGTTATTTTTGAGTCGGAGTCTCGCTCTTCGCCCAGGCTGGAGTGCAGTGGCGTGATCTCACCTCACTGCAAGCTCCGCCTCCTGGGTTCAGGCCATTCTCCTGCCTCAGCCTCCGTAGTAGCTCCACCACCATGCCTGGCTAAATTTTTGTATTTTTAGCAGAGATGAGGTTTCACTGTGTTAGCCAGGATGGTCTTGATTTCCTGACCTCATGATCTGCCTACCTCGGCCTCCCAAAGTGCTGAGATTACAGCTGTGAGCCACCGTGCCTGGCCAAATAATTTTTTTAGAAATCCTATACATGCTTTGGAAAAATGATTGATAACAAAGTTCAACAACTTGTCAGTGCTGAGATTGAAGGTATTTTATTTTTCTTTTTGTCAAATTTTTCTATAATAGTGCTTTGATAGTATACTTACATGACTAAATGAAAATATGAGAAGGAAAGACTAGAAACCCAATTACTAAAACAGAGAGGGAAAGACAAATAGCTCCTTCCTTTTTACCATAGTGGAAGGAATCCAAGAGCAACAGACCTGGGACCACTAATATAAAAGTCTTATAACTTTGTAATGGTGATTTTGCTATTTGTATTACTCTTTGTTCATCAGTTTTAGTAACAGTATGGCATAGCAGCTTAAGAACAGGCAGTTAAGAACTGAATTCTAGTTTTGCCATTCCCCATCTATGTAACTTAAAAACTTCTCTGAGCCATATCTGAAACACAAAGATAACAAGAATAAGTACCTCAAAGGATTATTATAAGATTAAGTGAAATAGTACACTTAAGTGCCTGGGACACAGTAAGGCAAAACTAAATACTATTATTATTATTCATCCTATAATAGCAGGAAGAAACCCTTAAAATCAAAATGTTGTCTTTATCTTCAGTAGGAGGCAGCAATGTTTTCCAACGCCAGGCTTTCACAGAGAAAGTCAAAAGATACTGTGTTTGGCGATGGGTACAGATGAAAGAAGAAAAGAGACTAAGCAACTAGGATCAGACATAAAGAAAGACAAGAATGCATTAGAAGACACAGAGTGCATTAGAAGAACTCATATACAATTCCTTAACCAAGTAATTCAACAAATAGTAGGCACTTCATCAGGTATTGGGAGGGAAGCATTGAAAAAACTAGAAACGGTTCCTTTACCCTGAAGGGCATCCATACCACCAACTGATAAAAAATCTGTCCTTTGAAGCAATAATACATTCAAGTATCTTCCTCAGGCACTACTTTTGTTATGTTTTATACTACATTTATTCATACACTTGGCCTTATTTTCTCTGTTGCTAAGTTAAAAACTTGAAGTCAGAAACTTTTTCTTTTTCATACATATATCCCTTGGAGTACTGGCACTATATTCAGAACACAGTAGGTCAATAAATATTTATTTGATTGGTATTCAAAAGCTGGGCAAACTAGCCTTTAAATATGAAGATCACAAGTTCTGATAAGTTTTTCTCACAAATTGTTTTTATCTATATTTGTCATAATTTCTCTACTATACAATAAAACACCAAACTTTACAACTTAGGTAACTTTCTACAGACACAGAAGGTTTAAACCTTATTGGCTAACAATTGACTGTTGCTCACTAAGCCACATTTTCTCATCCATAATTTCCCACTTGGCTTTCTTCACTTCTGTTTTTTTGTTTGTTTGTTTGTTTGTTTGTTTGTTTTGAAATGGTTGTCTTGCTCTGTTGCCCAGGCTGGAGTGCAGTGGCGTGATCTCGGCTCACTGCAACCTCTACCTCCTGGATTCAAGTGATTCTCCTGCCTCAGCCTCCCAAGCAGCTGGGATTACAGGCACATGCCACCACACCCAGCTAATTTTTGTATTTTTGTAGAGGCAGGGTTTCACCATGTTGGCCAGGGTGGTCACAAACTACTGACCTCAAGTAATCCACCCACCTCGGCCTCCCAAAGTGCTGGGATTATAGGCGTGAGCCACCATTCCGGGCCTCTCTATTTCTTTATTAACTTTTTAAATTGAGAGGTGGCCAGATTTTGTTATTAAAGCAAAGTATTAAAGTGATATGTACAATTGAAGGGAGAAATAGAAAATTCAACCAAACAATAGCTGAAGACTTCAATACTTCATTCTCAATAATTGATGGCAGAAACAAACTGAAAATCAGCACGGACATAAAAGACTTAATTAAGACTATTATCTAAAGGTTATCTAACTTGACCTGATAGCTATAGAACATTTCAACAAAAGCAGAATATATATTCTTTTCAAGTGCCATAAAACAGTCTCAATAAATTTACAAGAGGTGAACAAAGTAGGTTCTCCAACCATAATGGAATTAAATTAGAAACCAACAGCAAAACAACTTTTGAGAATTCCATAAATATTTGTAAATTAAACAGCATACTTCTAAATAACTCATAAGTCAAAGAAATTACAAGCAAAATGTAAAAACATTTTGAAATGAATGAAACTGAAAATACAACAGATCGAAATTTGTCAGATTTGGCCAGGTGCGGTGGCTCACGCCTATAATCCCAGCACTTTGGGAGGCTGAGGTGGGTGGATCACCTGAGGTCGGAGTTCCAGACCAACCTGGCCAACATGGTGAAACCTCATCTCTACTAAAAATACAAAAATTAGGCAGGTGTGGTGGTGGGCGCCTATAATCCCAGCTACTCCAGAGGCTGAGGCAAGAGAATCACTTGAACCTGGGAGGCAGAAGTTACTGTAAGCTGAGATGGGACCACTGTACTCCAGCCTGGGTAACAGAGCTAGACTCTGTCTCAAGAAAAATAAAATAAAATAAAATAAGAACCAACAGGAAATATTTTAGGTTTGGGGGCTGAAAAGTCTCTGTCTCAATAACTCAACTCTGCTGTTAGGCATGAACATAGCCAGAAGCATATAAATGAATGACTGTGGTTGTGTTCTAATAAAACTTCATCTATAAAAAGCAGGACAATTTGGCCCACTGTCCATAGCTTGCTAATCCTTGATGCATATGGGCAAAAAATATATACAATTTAAGTGAAACCACGAATGAACTTCTCTTTGGAGAAGCCCTCACCATTTGAAAAACAAACAAACAAAAACACACATTACAAAATTCAGGAACAAAAGAGGGGACATCACTAGCAACCTTATAAAAACTAAAAGGATTGTAAGTGTATAATATAAACAACTTGATTCTAGTAAATTAGGCCACTTAAATGCAACTAATAAATTCCTAAAAGACAAAAATTACCAAAATGGACTCAGAAACAAATAGAAAATCTAAATGTATAAAAGGTGAAGAAATTAAATTAGCAATTTAAAATATTCTTATTCTTAAAAGCCTGGATGCAGATGGTTTCACTAGTGAGTTCTACCAAACGTTTAGAGAAAAAAAGTAGTACTAATCTTCTGGAAACTCTTCCAGAAAATAGAGGATGTGCCAGTATTATCCTGATATCAGAGCTAGACAAAGACATCACAAGAAAACTAAAAAGCAATATTTCTCATGAATATAGACTCCAATGTCCATAATAAAATATTGGTAAATCAAATCCAGCAACACATAAAAAAAATTATATACCATGACAGAGTGGGGATTGCTTCCTAGGAATACAATGGTTGGTTTAACATCTAAAAATTAATTAATGAAATCCATGACATTAATAGTTTAAAGATGAAAAATGATACGACAATACAATCTCAATAGACATTGAGAAAAAGCATATGACAAAATCCCACACTCATTCATGACTAAGGGATGGACAAAAAAAACCAAACCGTCTCAAAACTAGGAATAAAAGAGAGCTGCCTGTCTCTAAAAGAAGTATTCAGTTAAACAAAATAAAAATAAAAAGGGAACTTCTTCCATCTAATAAAGGGCATCACAAAAACCTTACAACTAACAACATACTTAATCATGAAGGATACAATGTCTTTCCCCTAAGATCAGGAATAAGGCAACGATGTCCATGGTCACCACTTCCATGCAACATTGTATTGAAAATTCTAGCCAGTACAATGAGTCAAAAAAAAAAAAAAAAGTCGGGGGCAGCGGGGACAAAAGGCATCCAGATTGTTAAGAAAGATTTAAAACTATCTGTTCACTGATAACATGAGCCTGTGTGTAGAAAACCTTAGGGAACCTATACAGAAAAATGAATAGACTAATAAGAGTTTCAGAAAGACCAAAGGATATAAGATCAATACACAAAAGCCAACCCCACTTCTATATGTAAGCAATGAGTAATCTGAAAAGGAAATTAAGAAAATAATTCCATTCAAACTTAAGCACTTGCAAATTTTTGATACTATAAATAACCTAGTTGATGGACATCCATGAATACATAAAGTACTTTCTGTATTTCAGATATCCATATGGATAGATTTCTGGAAATTTATTTGCTTTCACAGTGACAGATACAAAGATACGGGCACTGAATATAAAATGATGGATTCAGAGAACAATGATTGTGTTGTAAAAAGTATGACCAAAAATATAAGGCAATTTTGGGTTCTGCTGCTTAACAGAGTTTCTTCTAAATAAACTCAAGAACAGTGAAGGTCACTCACCTGCACAGCATGAGATAAATCTGACATCAGACACTGACGGAACCTCTCATCACTCCCAATTCCTTGAAGAACAAAGTCAGGCACATAAGATGAGCAGTAGCCACCCAGCAAGGACCTCCCAAAGTTGGCAATGTTGGGCTGAACAGCACTCACTTCGATTAACTTTGACCTGGAAGAAAAATGCCCCCAAAAGACATTTAATTAGTAATAAATATATTTAACCAGTAAAAAAAAAAAAAAAAAGTGAATTCTACTTGTCCATATTTAACACTAGTCTGTATTAAAATCAAGTGTAAAATCATCCTTATATAATGGTAACAATCGTAAAAATTAAGAGTAAAATGGTAATAATAGTAAAATCAAGAGTAAAATCATCGTTATTTAAAAACTGGCTCAAGTGCTCTATCAGAAAATAAAATACTCCTTCTTATTCAGAGAAGAAGGTCTGATGAGCAACTGAGTAATGAAGTGAGGATCAATCTTTCCTAAGAGACTTTAAGAGAATTGTACCTTGTGTTTGTAGCACATTCTTAATACAATCAGATTATGAAAACAATCATCTAAAACAAAACAATTAAATGCCTCACAAGTCCAAAGCTGGGTATGTAATGTTTCTCAAGCATGAATATTCTCCTTGCATACTTGACCCAAAGTATACATTCTCTGTTTTCCTCTTAGTCTTGGCCAAATCTATTTCTAACAGCTATTCTAACATCTCAGGTATTAGTGCTCCCTAACTGCCAGGCTCAGCATATGTCCTTTGGGGGGCATAAGTCACTCCTAAATGGCTTGAAACCTTCTAAGCAGTAAGAAATCTTCTACTTATCAACCAGATCCTTTAACTTTTCTTTGAGGTCTTCATAAAACCTTTCCAGGGTGTTTCTGGAGCTTAGCCTTTACTCCTTCTTATGAGTTAAGAGAATATGAAAACAAGAGAGCTATCCAGAACAATGATCTCTTTTATACTAACCTTCAGAGAACAGCTAAAAAAGAGAATGGTACATATTTATATAGGGCCCATTATAGGTGAAAACTTCCTACTTACCCAGGAAAAGGTATCTCATCCTCTTCTGCCCAATCTTCTTGCTCTCCTCCATAATAACTGCTAACTTGTCTAGTCATATCATGACCTGTATCTTCACTTTCACTATCCCCAAGGGCACTGTCTGAACTTTCATTTCTTGGAATGTCCCATTCAGTTCCTACAGCAATTTTTTTATCTGAACTCTCTTTATCCCCATGGGGGACAAGAATGGAGAGTGTATCTCTTTGGTCCTGCTGAGGAAAGCAGGTTTTACATGAATCTTGGGGAACTGTTTCTATACATTTACAAAATTCATTGTTCTGCTTGTTATTTTTTGTACACAATATTTTTGAAAACTCTAACATACAGCAATGGTCTTTACTATCTGTACTTGTTTTAAATGGAACATCATCAATAGTCCTGGTTTCGATTGAATCATCATTAAAATATTCGTCGAATAAGCTCATGCTTTCTGGGTCTGAATGATTCCAACAGGGAAGTTCACAGGGCTCTTCAGAAACCATGTTCTGTGTATCAGACTCTCCAGATTGGTCCTTGGTTGTTTGTTTAGTTTCTTGATGCTGATCAATAGCCCCTCTTTCTTCCTTCAATGGTTTGGTGTGATGTCTGGTAATCTGATCCACCACTGCCTGACTTCGAAGCTCAGTATCTGAATCAGGTGACATAGAATCCCCAATCAGGAAAGTAACCTTTGTCTGGGCAGCCTCACAAGAAAATGAAGCAGGCACAATCTTATCTGGAGGTTTTTTTTCCACAACCATTCCTGTGGATCTCATTGCTTTGCCTGTGTGACTGTCTGAATCCAGCAACTTCTCACTCTGCCATGTTTCCTCTGTTGGCTCTAAGCCTGACTCTGACAATGCACATTTGTCTACTGGAACAGATCCTGTGCAAACAACTGTCTCTAACTTGGCGTCAAAGCAAGTTCTTAATTTATCTCTGTACTGTTTAACATCAACAGCATTTTCTTCTTGGCAGTCAGAAGGAGAAATCATCCGGCACTCATCTGAAATTCCTAGCAGCTCCTTAGAGCTGTTTTGAATATCTTCTCTCTCTTGTTGTGAAATGTTCTCTACATTTTGCCCACGGAGTGGATGACTGCAATATTTACAGTTACAATTGGGAGTTCTTATTTCTTCTGACTCTTTAAAGAGCAAACTGCTTTTGTTTCTATGCATTGTGACAAGGACATACTCTGATTCTTCTATTTCACCTTTCTCTAAAGTGGTAGTAATTACTGTGCCTGGCATAACGATGGCTTCATCTTCTCCATTTTCTAAAAGATGCGTTTCTTGAAGTTCAGAGCATCTTATAAAATAAGTAAGAAAATAAAGTAGCCTCTGGACCATGTCTTGTCGTTTGCCAACTACCACAGTCCTTGCTAACCGGACGGGAGAGCCAATAGCGCCATACAAGTCTCCTGTAACGGAAAAAAATCAGTTATTGGACATGTCCTTTACTGACACAGCTAAGTAAGCTATTTTTAATTATCAGAAACCTACTCTTACTGTATGAGTAATAGTTTAGGTTTTACTCGTTTTTTTTTTTGTTTTTTTTTTTGAGACAGGGTCTCACACTGTAATCCTGGCTGGAGTGCAGTGGTACAATCACGGTTCACTGCAGCCTCAGCCTCCTAGGCTCAGGTGATCCTGCTACCTCAGCCTCCTGAGTAGCTGGGACTATAAGTGCGTGCCACCATGCCTGGCTAATTTTTTGTATTTTTTTTTTTGTAGAGACAGAGTTTTGCCATGTTTCCTAGGGTGGTCTTGAGCTCCTGGGCTCAAGCAATCCACTGGCCCTGGCCTCCCAAAGTGCTGGGATTACAGGCGTGAGCCACCATGCCTGGCCTCACTCTTAGTTCTTTAACAGATGAGTGACTATTCAAGGGAGGAAGATGAGATGAATAATCTTAACCAGAGAGAAAGGTGAATTTAAGGGTTTTCTGGTTTCCTCTTTAAACAAATGCTATGGTTCAGAAACCTCAAGCAAAGAGTCAGTTCTGAAACTCACATATCCCAAGAATATTCTCTAACACAGGCTCCATGCAGAGCATTTTTACCTGGTTAGAGAAGTACTGCCTGAAGTACTATGTACACAAGGATTCTGTAGCTGTGTCCAATCAAGAAAAGACAAAGCACAATATCCGCTGGCTTGCAAGGAGAGGAAAGGAGTAGTGGTAAAATGGAGCAAAGCTATAGTCGTCACACCACACACTTAACCATTCCTGATTTAAATCATATCTCTGGGGCCGGGCACAGTGGCTCATGCTTGTAATTCCAGCACTCTGAGAGGCCGAGATGGGTGGATCACTTGAGACGAGGAGTTCAAGACCAGCCTGGCCAAGATGGTAAAACCCTGTACCTACTAAAAATACAAAAACTAGCCAGGTGGTGTTGGGGGCACCTGTAGTCCCAGCTACTTGGGAGGCTGAGGCTGGAGAATTACTTGAACCCAGGAGGCAGAGGGTGCACTGAGCCGAGATGACACCACTGCACTCCAGCCTGGGCAACAAGAGCAAGACTCTGTCTCAAAAAAATAAAAAAATAAAATAAAAAAGTAAGTCATATCTCTGAACTTTAACTGTTGTTCCTCTAGCCAGCACCCCACCCCACCAGCTCCCATGTTTGTAAAAGCCTATTTTCCCCTTCCATTCCCTAGAGGGTTGGGTACTCAGGATAGGCCAGAAAGGGCAGGAAGAGAGACTCATCCTTACTAAAAGGAAAAGAAAGGGCAACAAGTTCAGCCATGCAGTTCATTTTCACTTTTGAATCCATTCTAAACATGACTAGCCATTATGTTAAAAGCAGGGGAGGTGAGGGGGGCAGGACTAGAAATTAGCATTTCTATATTTATGCTATACTTCAAATTAAACCAGTAATTTCAGTGCCAAAACTATGGAGAATAGGGCTGGGCATGGTGGCTTACACATGTAATCCCAGCATTTGGGGAGGTGGAAGCAGGCTGATCACTTGAGCCCGGGAGTTCAAGACCAGCCTGGGCAACATGGCGAAACCCTTGTCTCTACAAAAAAATACAGAAAATTAGCTGGGCGTGGTGGCGCGCACCTGTAATCCCAGCTACCTGAGAGGCTGAGGCGGAAGAATCACCTGAGCCCAGGAAGTTGAGGCTGCAGTGAGCTGTGATCGCACCACCACACTCCAGCCTGTGCAATAGCGTGAGACCCTGTCTCAAGAAAGAAAGAAAAAAAAAGAATACAAAGCCATTAATTTCAACTTAATTCAATTTTTGAAGTTGTCAGTATACACATTTAAAATCCTCTATTTTTACTTTACAAAGCCCTCACACTTTTTAAAGGAACAAATATAGATAGGTCTCAAATAAATATAAGCTATAGATACTATTATGATAAATTTTCTCTTCTGGCTAACACACTGGCTCAAATATCACCATGCCACTGTTCTAAACTACTCCCACAATTCCCACAAATTACCAAGTAAGTTGAAATTGCTTTGGCATGGCAAGTGAATCTTTCATGATTCCCACTTTACTTTTCCAGCTTTATTTTCTTATACTTATCCTCCTTCTTGGCAGTCAGAAGAAGAAATCATCCTTATTCGCACAAAGCCCCAGTTAAACTGGACCACTGAATATGCTCTGCACTTTTAACACCTAGACTACTCTTTACTCATGTGATGTCCTGTCCCTTTCCTCAATATCTCTGCCAGTCCATAGCTTCCCACCTAAGCATCCTCACTTGGACAAAAGTAGGCTCCCCTGTTGAACTCTCACTAAACTTTTCATTTCTCTTATAGTTCCTCCTTGAATTATCATTGTTGTCTGCATATATATTACCTACAGTCTTAGACTGTCGACTTCTTGAGGGCAATTTCCAAATCATTCATCTTTACAGCCTCTGTGCTTTTTAAACAGAGCCTTAGACAGTCAACAAATGATTGTAGAATTAAAAAAGGATTTAAATGTCCCAATTTAAAAAATACTACTAATAATTTGATTTTAAAAAGGTCCATGCAATGGAATACTACTCAGCATTAAAAAGGAATGAACCATTAATACATACAAAATAGGTGAATCTGAATTATATTGAATGAATGAGATCAAACAAAGTATATACTGCATGATTCCATTCATATAAAACTCTAGAAAATGCAAGTAATCTACCATGACAGAAAGTAGGCCAGTGGCTGCCTAGGGATGGTGGAAGAGGAACAGAGAAGTTGGGGAGAAGGAGATGGGGAGGAGGAGGAGGAAGAGATTACAAAAAGGCATAAGGAAACTTTTGGAAGTGATGCAATATGATTACCATTTTGATTGTGGTGATGGTTTCAGAGGCATATATGCGAAACGTATCAAATTGCTTTATTTTTTTTGAGACAGACTCTCGCTCTGTCACCCAGGCTATGGTGCATGATCTCGGCTCATTGCAACCTCTGCCTCCAGGTTCAAGGGATTCTCCTGCCTCAGCCTCCTAAGTGGCTGGGATTATAGGCGCCTGCCACCACGCCCAGCTAATTTTTTTTTTTTTGAGACAGAGTCTTGCACTGTTGCCCAGGATGGAGTGCAGTGGCATGATCTCGGCTCACTGCAAGCTCCGCCTCCTGGGTTCACACCATTCTCCTGCCTCAGCCTCTTGAGTAGCTGGCGCCCACCACCACGCCCAGCTAATTTTTTGTACTTCTAGTAGAGATGGGATTTCACCGTGTTAAGCCAGGATGGTCTCGATCTCCTGCCCTCATGATCCGCCTGCCTTGGCCTCCCAAAGTGCTGAGATTACAGGCGTGAGCCACTGTGCCCAGCCATTGTTTTGTATTTTCAGTAGAGGCAGGGTTTCACCATGTTGGCCAGGCTGGTTTCGAACTCCTGACCTCAAGTAATCCACCCACCTCAGCCTCCCAAAGTGCCAGGATTACAGGCATGAGCCACTGCACCTAGCCCAAACTGTGTACTTTAAATATGTGTTGGGCCAGGTGTGGTGGCTCATGCTTGTAATCCCAGCACCTTGGGAGGCCAAGATGAGCAGATCGCTTGAGTCTGGGAGTTTGAGACCAGCCTGGGGGAACATGGCAAAACCCCATCTCTACAATAAATACAAAAACTAGCCTGGTGTGGTGGTACGTGCCTGTAGTCCCAGCTACTTGGGTGACTAAGGTAGGGAGATCATTTGATCCCAGGGAAATTGGAGCTGCAGTGAGCCATGATCGTGCCACTGCACTTCAGCCTGGGCAAAAGAGTGAGACTCCATTAAAAAAATGCATTTACTGTATGTCAATTATAACTCAATAAAATGGAAGGGAATGGGGGAGGGAACAAGGGAGAAAGCCAGTAGGGATGGAGGTTGGTTATATGAATTGATAAGCCATATGACAATCCACCTGGCAAGCTCAATCACAGAGCAACCTAAGGAAAGTTACTACCCAGTCACCAAAATGTTCTCATCTTACTCTTCCCCCATCATCTAAAAGCAACAGAGTAGGAGCAGAGGTAATTAGCAGCTACATTTACGAGACACAGTCTCAACCATTTTACATGTATTATCTCATTTAATTTTTACAACTTTTAAAGTATGTATCATCTATTATTATTCCTACTTTATGAATAAGGAAACTGTGATTCAAATGTGGTGTGCCTGACTCCACAGCCTGTGTCTTTAGCACCCTGGTACAATCCCTCCCTATTGCCTATGAACTTATCAACCATCTACTCTCCCCTCTGTTCCCCGACTTGTTTAGTGGTGCTTAACACTGAGGGAAACATTTTCCAAAATGACTCAGCAAGTGAACAAAAGTGGATCAACAGAAACCTCAGTGAACTGCTTCACTCCTAACCAGATTGATTTTAGGTATCACAGGTGACTGTTGATTTATTCTTTCTTGCAAAGTACCTAACACAAAGTACGAAATCATAAAACATCCTGAAGATCTGAAGTTACTAGTAAACCAGCTATCAGCCTGCTCCTCTTGCTCTACCTGCAGTTCTTCATCTATAAGGAATGATTTCAGGTCTAAGACGAGGATAAGACAAATTGGCAGACATGAAAGGACAAGCAAAGCAGAGATGCTTTAGAATGCAGGAGGTAAAAGCATTTTATTTATTTTTGGTTTTGCTATAAAATAATTACAGATAGCTACAAAAAAGTCTAATACATAGTGTAACAGTTGTCAGATTACATACCCAGTTGTGCCCAAAGTGGGTTATATGGATGAGTCTTTGCCAACATGTCCACACTCTGAGAGGAATGCTTTTCTAAAAATATTTTTATAGGTGGTTGTCCATTTGGCATGACTGTTGGAACCCAGGCAAGATGATTGGTCAGAACTGCAGTAATGAGAGCTGGCAAGAATCTGAAAACAAAATACATCTGATCAGATTCCAATCAGTCTTCATGAAACCTTAGGTAAAATGTAGTGAAAAAGTAAGCAAGGAGAGTATATATGCTCATGTGGCCAAATGGCACCAAAAAAAGGAGAAGAGAGAGGAAAGGATGAGTATATAACACCAAGATTAAAATGAAAGTTAATAGTTTCTGGTTGAGGAGGAGTTAAAAACTACTTGAAATAAAGATAACACATTCATAAGAGCTATTGCAGATCGTAAGTACAAAACAGAAATGCCATTTTACTTCAAAAATTATGGATTAATTTCAGTGTTTAATCACACAATTAATTACTGAATCAACCAGCAGGTCCTTACATTTCCAAATTACTGAATGGGAAAACGAGGCAAAGTATTAAGCAAACTCTGTCTATCATCAAAGAGAATAAAAACAACTGAATTATTCATCTGGATTCCAAAGACTTGAATAGTTAAAATAATACAATACGATAAAACATCACATTGAAAATGCATCATTAGAATCCTACCATTTCCTTATATGTTTTTTTTGTTTGTTTGTTTGAGACGGAGTCTTGCTCTGTCACCCAGGCTACAGTGCAGTGGCGCAATCTCCACTTACTGCAAGCTGTGCCTCCTGGATTCACGCCATTCTCCCGTCTCAGCCTCCCAAGTAGCTGGGACTACAGGCACCCGCCACCATGCCCGGCTAATTTTGTTTTTGTATTTTTAGTAGAGACAGGGTTTCACCGTGTTAGCCAGGATGGTCTCGATCTCCTGACCTCGTGATCCACCCACCTCAGCCTCCCAAAGTGCTGGGGTTACAGGTGTGAGCCATCACGCCTGGCCATCCTTAAATGTTTTCTACCTCTTTTCTATGAAATAAAACTATAAATGGATACAATTCACAAAAAAATGGGCAGCCTCAGATAATTCTACAATATGTCAGGAATTTTAATTACATAATTACAGACATTTTCACTGCTTTTCATTCATAAGGTTCTGTAATACTCTTCCATACCCTATCATTTAATTATTTTTTAGAATTCTGATTATTAATTTTGATTAATAATATAAAATAATTCCAAAGATAATGGATGATTCTTCCACATCTGTAATTGAGTTTGATTACAATATAGATATCTAGTTATAATAAATAAATTCATACTGATTTTTGGAAGCATTTTCCATTAGAAAGGTGAACTCCTTCATGAAACGATAGCAAAGGTGGTTCTTTTCTGGAGTCCCCGACATCATTGTAAGCCAGACAGGTTCTCCAATTCGTGGCATCGTGTAAAGATTACAAATTGTTGTTCTAAAAAGAGGAAGACACATTATGAAATGTATAGTTCCAAGAGTTACATACTCTTAAAATAATTTTAAGTTTATATTGCCAGCTTGGTCCTTACATCTAGATTATTAAAGCTTTTGAGGAAAGACAATGGACCAAGTCCTTCTTTCCTTGTCAACAACACAGTACCATGGGAAATGTTCTCAAAATATGTTGGTTCTGGTGTTGGCTCTCCCCACCAGTGACTGTGTGCCCTAGAGTAAATTATTTCCCTACTTTAAGCATTTGTTTCCCATACCTGTAAAATGAAAGGATACGATGATAATTTCTAAAGCCCATTCCAGCTCCACATTTCTACGGGGTATGCTGTACTTAAATATACCGCAAATAATCAACTACATGTACAAAAAGAAAATATTCTAAATGAGGTAACAGCTTATCCATCTACCCACTCAAAACAACAGTTTATCTGCATCATTTTGTTGCCTATGCTAAGACTCTAGTAACATTCTTAAGGACAGTGAGAACAGTATACATACATGCTACATTTTATGACTCTCTCAACCTTCTACAGTGTTTCCTTGAATCAACACAAAAAAAGATTATCACACAATTAGCACAGTGCTTTCTTAGCTGTCTCTTGGACTAATTTAGACAATAGCTAGTCCTGTGACTTGTACTTTCTCCTGAAGGCTTCAAAGCATACTTTCAAGATGTTAATTATTTTCTTTTTACATCATTATCTATTTAACAAAGCCCTATACATTTACTAGACTAAGCAACTCCTGCAAAGCCTGAGGCTTAAGAAACTAGTCAATCCTGCAGAACTACAGAATGGTGTCCTACTTTCTACTTTTTAAAACAATGCTGTCTAATAGAACCTGGCAATGATGGAAACCTGCACTGTCTGAAATGGTAGCCACTAGCCGTATGTGGTTACTGAACACATGACATGTGACCAGTATGACTAAGGAAGGGAATTTATCTTAATTAAGTTAAATAGCCACATGTGGCTGACGGCTGAGATTTTATTGTGCAATACTGCTCTAGAAAGTTCTCTGAGATTTCCATAAATTCTAATACCAACCTCAGTATCACTGTCTAACACCTAGGAGCCAAAAAAGAGAAGAATTATCTTGCCTCTACAAATTTTGTTGAATTTGAAACAATATAAACATGATGTATTACAATGGATAGAAACAATAAGAACAGGTCACTTTAATGAGCTCTCTGTAGAACATATAATCATTGCTAAGAATTTTAAAATAAACAAAAAGTTATTTTATAGAGCAAATATGACTAGAATACAAACTAGGCATATATGAAAATGTTTGTTTTTAAAGCTTATTACAGGTGTCCAGATACGATGGAAAATTGAAGACAAATGTTTATCCTCTCTTCAGTTTCTGAGGCCCCAAATGAACACCACCTAAAGATTTGAAAACAGATAAACTAGTGCAACAAATAGAATTAGAGAAGAACCAGCTGGGTGTGGTGGCTCACACCTGTAATCCCAGCTCTTTGGGAGACTGGGGCAGGAGGACTGCTTAAGCCCAGAGTTCAAAACCAGCCTGGGGAACACAGTGAGACCCTGTCTCTATTATTTAAAAAATAAATTAATTAATTTTTTAAAAATTGCCAAGGAACTATTACTGAAAATTAAAATTAGAGATTTCATGAAATTCTGGAATACAAACATACGGTGGAATTGTGATTGAAGTAGCAGAGTAGAGAAAGTTATAAGGTCATAGTATCACAGAGGGAGACATATACAAAGGGGAGCTAATTTGCCCCACTAAAGCAAGAAGAGGCTCAAGACTCACAAATTTTGGGGAAAGTCATGACAGGAGTTACGATACAGTACTGAAAATTGGGAGACTAATTCAAAGTCCATAAATGGTTGGCAGCTCCCTACCTCCTCTCCACTTCCCCAGAAAATGACTACAGATAGGAGAGAGCAGATATAGCAGTTGAACGGCCCAGAGGAATGACCTTTTCCAAACTCTTCCTGGCATTTGTATCTTTCAGAGTATATAATCAGATATAGAGTATATCTTGTAGTGTTAAATCTTCATGGGATTGTGGGGGGCGGTGGTATGGAAGGAGCAGAGATTAGGGGAAAAATATCTAAATATGCTTCTTTAGGTAATGATAATAAAAAAAGGTTGAAAAACACTGCCCTGAAGTGAAGGTCTCCAGTCAAAAGCCTGATTATGCACAGAATTCCTAACCTACAGTTTGTTACCTCATTCTCAACTACAGAGCGCAACCAAAAACACTGATATTTAGAGAAAGCCTCCAAGCAGAGAAAAAGACAAGAACAGAAACACACACATACTCACCCATATAAAATGACTCCAGAGGAAAACAGAAATAATGCAAACAATGGAAGAAAACTTTTAAACAAAACTCTAATGTACATTAAAATTAAAGAATATGGTAGAGAATCTAATTTTCAAAGAAAAGGATTATCCAAAAATAAGAAAGCATCAAAGATTTGCTGAAATGAAAAAAAGCATAGAAGGGATAGAAAAACAAAACATTCACAAAAAGAGAAGGAAAATATGAAAAAAAAGGAACACAGAACAATCCAGGAGTGCCAATTTCTAAAAAAAAAAAAAAAAAAAAAAAAAAGGATTCCAGAGACAAAACAGAATAAATTGTAAAAGAAAGCAGAAAAATTACCGGAGCCGAAGAACATGATGGTGCTATAACAATACTGAGACCATAAAGGACCAAGAAACAGGCATAAACCCATATATCATGGCAGAAAATAAATATGATCTAAAACTGATAAATGAGGAAATAGCAACATTTCGTATACTTTTTAATAATATGGAAGTAAATAACAAGAAATAATAGTTAAAAAGAGAATGTGTCTGGGAAGAATGGGGTGAGTAGGATAGGATTCATTTATTTTTAATTATTGGACCTTTCAGAAATTTTTGTTTCTTAATCATGTGCATATACTTTTTGATTAAAAGAAACAATGTATAAATAAATAAATAAATAAATATGCTGATCATTTAAGACTTTTTCATGAGTTTCTTCAGCATATTACCGTCTACTATAAGTCCATGTGTCATTGCACAGAGCCAGATCACAAACACTGGTATTAGTGGTCCAATGAGAGCCTTTGCTTTAGTATTTAATATTATATTTGTTTAAAAGTATTATATATGCTATGGCCTCAGAGTGTTATCAAGTATAAAGAAGGCAAAGAAATTAATTACGCAACAGTGCTTCTCACTATATACAACTCTATGTTGTTGTCATTAACAATCCAGAAGTAATGGCCAGGTGCGGTGGCTCACGTCTATAATCCCAGCACTTTGGGAGGTCTAGGTGGGCGGATCACCTGAGGTTGAGAGTTCAAGACCAGCCTGGCCAACATGGCAAAACCCCGTCTACTAAAAATACAAAAATTAGCTGGGTGTGGTGGTGAGTGCCTGTAATTCCAGCTACTTGGGAGGCTGAGGCACAAGAATCACTTGAACCTGGGAGGCAGGGGTCACAGTGAGCTGAGATTGCACCACTTCATTTCAGCCTGGGAGGTAGAGCAAGACTCCGTCTCAAAAAAAAAAAAAAATCTAGAAGTAATGGTTTATTCTAGAAATCATTTCTTTCTTCTCCACTAATAATTGTGCCCTATCATTCAATGGTAAGAAAAGCAAATACTTTCAGTAATCTGTCCCCTTATTTTTCCCAGTCTGTCCCCTTATTTTTCCCAGTGCCCGGACAATGAAAGACTCTTTTGGTTGGGAGGAAACTGTAGGCATGATTTAGTTTTCTTTGATATGCCTAGGGTCTATATAAAAATCTAAAGACTTCGTCTTTGTTAGGCAGCAATGTTAACTAAACATGCTTCCTGCTTCTCTAGCTTTCATGTTTTCTGTACACATGTAAATAATTTCCTTCCTCTTCTCAACTGCCCAAAATTTACTAATCACTTGATCTCAAATAGTCATTTAAAGATTATGTCATTGTTAATTTTAAATAATCCCTTAATTTAAGAAGTACATTTATCTCTTGGTGTCTTCAGGGGATTGGTTCCAGAATTCCCATGGTTACCAAAATCTGTGGATGCTCAAATCCCTTATGAAATGGCATACTATTTGCATGTAACCCATGCACATCCTCCTGTATACTTAAAACCACCTCACTTTGGGAGGCCGAGGCAGGCAGATCACGAGGTCAGGAGATTGAGACCATCCTGGCTAACACAGAGAAACCCTGTCGCTACTAAAAATACAAAAAAAAAAATTAGCCAGGCGTGGTGGGGGGCGCCTGCAGTCCCAGCTACTCGGAAGGCTGAGGCAGGAGAATGGTGTGAACCCGGGAGGCAGAGCTTGCAGTGAGCCGAGACTGCGCCACTGCACTCCAGCCTGCGTGACAGAGCAAGACTCCGTCTCAAAAAAAAAAAAAAAAAAAATATACCATCTCTAGAGTACTTATAATACCAAATGCAGTGTAAATACTATGTTAATAATTGTTATACCGCATTGGTTTTTTAATGTGTATTTTTTTAATTGCAGTTAATTTTTATTGGTTTTTCTTTTTCAAATATTTTGATCCGAGGTTGGCTGATTTGCAGATGTGGAACCCACAAATATAAAGGGCTGACTGCAGAGTCTATTCTCATTATTTGAGGTAGTTATTTTCTATAAAGCCCACTCAAGCACTGAATTAGCAACACTGAACCACTGCCCCTAAGGAAAATAAACAGGTTCCTATGAGCCTCTGGTCACATTTTCATCAAACCCTCAATACATAACCTTGATGTGCCTCTCTGTTTAAGGATATCTTATTTGATGCTGTTGATTCATTAATATTAAACTCATGGCTGACAGCACCATAAATAATGTCTGAAGGAAGCTTATCTAACACATGTATTTTTTCTGTAAGGTACATCACAATCTTCTTACACTGAATATTAGACAGCATTTCAGCACTACATTTGGAAGCCATTTTTAACAGCAAAGTCACTAACAAAAAGCACAAAAATGCAAAAAAATTGGCACTAAATAAATGTCAAAAAAGTATATTTGTTAACAGTATGAGAATTAAAACAAGAAGGCAAAGCATTAGACCTTGCTTGATCTAAACTAGGAACATATGCGTCAGGCAACTCACATTTTTCATTGCTTTGCACATGTAAACAAATTACTGCAAAAGCACTGCAATTATATTTTGGGGTTACAAATAAATGTTAGCAAGTGGGTGAATTCTAAAATACAAAATCCACAAATGGTGAATATCAATTGTATATGTGAAAGTACTTATATAGGTAGACCTCTTATTGAAAATTATAAAATATTGTAAGAATATTTAATATCCCTTTCATATTTGCACAGCAACTGAAGCAAAATAATCAAACAATACAAATGGAAAGGCACATAATAGTGACATATACTTTTACAGATTTTATAACTCGCATGCTGTAAATTCCAGGCAATCTTGAAATTCTAAGTCTAGGCCATTTGTACTATATAATACCATAGCAATTGACTCACAAGTATTTAATTAAAATTTTGAAAAATAAAAAAGTCTTTTAAAATCTAAGAGCAAGATCAGTATCCTGTTTGGAAGGAGTCTTATGACAATATTTACTGTTCTGGTGACTTCAGCTGGATCTATAATGACAGTGTTTCCTCAGAGCCCAAGCAGAAACTTTTGGCCTTTGCCACAAAGCTTGTGACTGCAGAAAAGAATTTGTCAATCCAATAGTATAATTAACTGCAAGTTCAAGGGCAAAGATTCACTGCCTTATACTAATGCAATATGTGATACTCAGAAAGAATCCTGAAGGATTCTTTCAAGCAAATAAGCAAAAAGAACTATTGAAAACATATAATGTACCCACAAAATTTTAAATGTCTTGATTTCAATAAATAAAATAAAACGTCTGGATTTCAATAAAACGTATTAATAATAATTCTGGTGTAAACAAAGTAAACTAAAACAACTTAAACCAGACAAGGCACGGTGGCTCATGCCTGTAATCCCAGTACTGTGGGTGGTTGAGGCAAGAGGATCCCTTGAGGACAAGAGTTCAAGATTAGCCTGGACAACATAGTAACCCCATTATACAACATATTTAAAAAATATTTAAAAATACCAAGGTTCCAGTGAGCTATCCTCTGCCACTGCACTCCTGCCTAGGAGTGTTTTGAAACCCTCTCTCAAAAACAAAAACAATTTAAACCACAAAAAATAAAAAACTACAAATGAAACACCTGATTATTCATTGCACATTTCTTTTATATTACTGGCATAATATCTACTTCAGGGGAAGCAAAACCCTTAAGAATCTTTTTTTTTTTTTTTTTTTGAGATGGAGTCTTGCTCTGTTGCCCAGGCTGGAGTGTAGTGGCACAATCTCAGCTCACTGCAACCTCCGCCTCCGAGGCTCCCAGGTTCGAGCAATTCTCCTGCCTCAGCCTCCTCAGTAGCTGGGGCTACAGGCAGCCGCCACTATCCAGCTAATTTTTGTATTTTTAGTAGAGACGGGTTTCACCATGCTGGCCAAGGTGATCTCAAACTCCTGACCTCAGATGTTCCACCCTCCTCAGCCTATCAAAGTGCTGGGATTACAGGCGTGAGCCACTGCACCTGGCTCCTTAAGAATCTTTGAGTAAGCTTTCAAGCAATCCTGCCTCACTCCAGTTAAAAAAAAAAAAATTCCAACTGTAGATTAAATTTAGAAAATACAAGGCTATAACTTTTCATAGTTCTCAAATACTACTTATATTCATAAGAGGCCTATTTTATAGGTAGAGAAACCACTCTAGTTGTGTGTGTGTGTGTTTGAATTGTGGTTAAGTTCAATCTTTCAGCTATGTAAAGAGCACAGGCACTGGTGGCACATGCACTGGGCTACAAGGGAATGTATACAGAGTAAAGCTGTCATAAACCATTAGGGATAATAAATAACCAATTTTACCCAATTGATAGTATTTTAGCTTATCAGGATATTAGGTTCAAAATGTCCCGATTTCAATAAAACACACAGACACCTTCGTTTGCATATATAATCACTCTGAAGAATCAGAAATTGCTCTTTATTTCAATACAAAACTGCTCTCAAATGCTGACTCTGACATCCCTGCTAAGAGTTGAACAGCAATTGTGTAAGACAAGGCTTATAGTTCCATTACAGTAGTGCAGAAGAAAGACACAATTTGGTAATTTTTCTCCTTGAAAAGAGTTTTGTCCTTTTTTTAAAGAGATGTGGTCTCACTTTGTCACCCAGGCTGAAGTGCAGTGGCACAATCATAACTCACTGCAACCTTGACTACCTAGGCTCAACCAATCCTGCCAAGCTTCAGCCTCCTAAGTAGCTGGGACTACAGGTGCACGCCACTTGAGCCTGGCTACTTCGAAAATTTTTACTTTAGAGATGAGGTCTTTTATTTATTTTAAATTTTGTGGGTACACTGTAAGTGTAATATAAATTATGGGGTACAATGTGTAATAATCATATCAGGATAAATGGGGTATCCACCATCTTAAGAATATATCCTTTGTTACCAACAATCCAATCATACTCTTTCAGTTACTTTAAAATGTACAACTAAATTATTATTGACTATAGTCACCCTGTTGTGCTATCAACAGACACAGGGTCTTGCTTTTTTTGCCCAGGCTGGTCTCAAAACTCTAAGCAATCCTCTCACCGTGGCCTCCCAAAGTGCTGCGATTACAGGCATGCGCCACCAAGCTTGGCCCCTGAATAAAGTTTAAGCTAGTTATTACCAAAAGAGTTTGTGAAATGTAGATGCTAGCCCCATACCTACTAAACAAACTCTAAGAGTTTGGGAAACAGTTTTCATTATACTTCTCTAGTGACAGCAGTATCTGAATGGTTTTTTTTTTCTTTCTCAAAAAAAAAAAAAAAAAAGCATAGGTTTATGATGTAATTTAAATTCCAAAGAAAAGTCTAGATCAATTTAGGATGTGGTTTGTTTGGCTTTTTTTTTTTTTTTTCCTTTGAGACAAGGTCTTGCTCTGTCATGCAAGCTAGAGTGCAATGGCACAATCTCGGCTCACTGCAACCTCTGAATCCCAGGTTCAACTGATCCTCCTGCCTCAGCCTCCCCAGTAGCTAGGATTACAGGCATGCACCACCAATCCTGGCTAATTTTTGTATTGTTTGTAGAGACAGAGTTTCACCATGTTGCCCAGGCTGGTCTTGAACTCCTGGACTCAAATGATCCACCTACCTTGGCCTCACAAAGTGCTGGGATTACAGGCATGAGCTACTATACCTGGCCCAATTTCAGTTTTTAACTCAACAAAGTTTTAAATCTTACTTCAGTTCAATGTATTCTTACATTAAAATATTGATTTAAAAATATGTGAACTTCCAATTTCAGCTTTGACCTGCAAAGAGCTTGGAAGTCATTATTCTTGTTCTCAGAACAAGGGAAAAACTGAAGGAACTGAAAAATCAATGACTTTTCTTAGTTACATCACCAAACTGCGGACAGAGGGAAAACCATCACTCTGAAAACTGAAAAAATGGGTAAATACAGAGAATGACAACTGAGATCAAGTTACCTGAAGCAGAAGCCTTTGGAGCCAATAACCAGCAGGAACACTTAAATAGTAATTGACTAACTGCTGAAGAATGAGTGTGAATTCCTCTCAGTGACAAAAACTCCTAGGGACCTAGTCTTAGGGAGACCTCCCCACTTTCATGGGATACTATCATATTTTCATGGTGAAAATCAGAGAAACATTTGGCTATGGTTCGGACAGAGGTAGTGACAAAGTAACAGTTTTGAAATATTCCTAGAACATTCTCCAAAACAAAGGTCTGCTCTCCAAATAAAACTATTTTACCAGAGCCTTATCTGACTTGAGAGAGAAGCAGCCTTCCTCGCTGGCCTCTGGAAAGAAAAATAGGCGGCAGGGAGAGGGGATGGCTAAGAAATACTTCCAAAGGTCACATCCCAGAAATTCAGACTAAAAAAAAAAAAATCAGATTTAATTTTAAGATTACAGAACATTTCCCCTTCCTCTCTCCAACACCTTACTTCCATATCAACATAGCTCCAGTGTAACAAATGCAGATTACAACTAAAAGAGCTGCAGGACACAGAATCTATTCAAAGAAGTAGTTCTTGGGGAAAACCAAAGAAAGAGGAGTTTAAAATTTAAAAAAAAGGAAACTATGGGAAAGTGAGGCTTCTGGCACCTACAACTAACATTACAGCAAACATTAAACACATCTAAGGCTCCTAGCTAGGTTAATATAAAACTTCATACTAAAATCTTATTAAAGTCAGTTCCTATATCCTAATACATCATATATAGCTATCAATGAAAAATTAGAAAGCAACAAAAACTAGTCTGAACAAAGAAAGCATCAGAATCAAACTCAAATTTGGCAAAGATTTTAGAATTATCAGAATGGGAATTGAAAATTATGATAAATATGTTTATTTTATATAATATATATGATTATTGTTGCTCTGATGTTTAAAATAGACAACATGCAAGACCAAATAATGCAACAGAGAGATGGAAAGTCATTTAAAAAATCAAAACGAAATGCTAGCAATTAAAAAAAAAAAGGAGCAGGAATGAAGAATGCTTTTGATGGGCACATCAGCAGACTGGACATGACCAAGGAAAGAATCAATGAACTTGAAGGTATGTCAATAAAAATTCCGAAACTGAAAAGCCAAGAGAATAAAGGATAAAAAATAATATCCAGGAGCTGTGGTACAATTACAAAAGTATACATGTAATAAATACAAAATGGAGAAGTAAAATATATGAATAATAGCTTCGAATTAAAAAAAAATTAGTAACAGACAACAAACCATAGACGCAGGAGGCTCACAGAACACCAAGCAGGATAAATACCAACAAATCTACTCCTATATATATCATACTGAAACTGCAGAAAACCAAAGACAAAATCTTAATGGAAGTAAGAAGGACAAAAACAACCTTACCTATAGAAGAGTAAGAACTGCATTAGAGTTCTTGTTAGAAACTATGCAAAAAAAAAAGAGACTGGAGAAAAATGGTTAAAACATTGAAAGAAAAACAATAACCTAGAATTCTGTATCCAGCAAAATAATTCAAAAGGAAAAGAGAAAGACTTCCTCAGACCAAAACTGACAGATTTGATGGCAGAAAAAAATGACATTTAATATATGTTGAAAGATATTTTTCAGAGAAAACAGGTTAGAAATGCAAATCTACATAAAAAGAGTATCCGAAAAGTAATAAATGTAAAATAAAGTCTTTCATTTTCCTTATTCTAAATTGACCTAATAGAAAAATAATTGTTTAGGGTAATAAAAATGACAATATATTGAATGATCATAGCTAATGGAAAATTAAATTGAATGACAGCAATGTTATAAGGGATGTGATGTGAGGGAGAAATTGGAATATTTTGTTATGAAGTCTGTGCACTCCCTGTGAAGCAGTACATGGTTATTTGAAAGTTGTAAATGTGTATTGCCAACTATAGGACAAACACTAAAAAGTGAAGTTTTTAAGAAATATAAATGACATGCTAAAAGAGGAGAGAAAAATGGAAGCGTTTAACTGCTTAAAACCAGAGAAGACATAAAAAGAGGAGGATAAAAACATAAAGTGAAATAAATAGAAAACTGTTACAAATATGATAGATATTAATCCAACTATATCAATTATCACTTCAAATGTGAGTGGTCTTAATACACCAGTTAAAAGGCAGAGAACCAACTTTATGTTGTCTACAAGAAACCCATTTTAAATATAAAGTCAGAGATAGATTAAAAGTTAAGGTATAGAAGCCGGGTGCAGTGGCTCACGCCTGTAATCCTAGCACTTTGGGAGGCCGAGGAGGGTGGATCACGAGGTCAGGAGATTGAGACCATCCTGGCTAACACGGTGAAACCCCATCTCTACTAAAAATACAAAAAAAAATTAGCCGGGCATGGTGGCGGGTGCCTGGAGTCCCAGCTACTCAGGAGGCTGAGGCAGGAGAATGGTGTGAACCCAGGAGGCGGAGCTTGCAGTGAGCCAAGATCACGCCACTGCACTCCAGCCTGGGTGACAGAGCGAGACTCCATCTCAAAAATAAAATAAAATAAAATAAAATAAAATAAAATAAAAGTTAAGGTATAGAAAAAGATATACTACATTAACACTAATCAAAAGAAAGCTGGAATAACCGATAAGGTTAGGCTTTGTGTCCCTACCCAAATCTCATCTTGAATTGTAAGCCCATAATCCCCATAATCCCCACATGTCAAGGGATCAAGACCATGTGGAGGTATTTGAATCACGGAGGCGGTTTCCCCCATGCTGTTCTTGTGATAGTGACTGAGTTCTCATCAGATCTGATGGTTTTATAAGGAGCTCTTCTTTCCCCTTCGCTCGGCACTTTTCCTTCCTGCTGCCTTGTGAAGAAGGTGCCTTGCTTCCTCTTCACACTCCGCCATAATTACGAGTTTCCTGAGGCCTCCACAGCCATGCTGAACTGTGAGTCAACTAAACCTCTTCCCATTATAAATTACCCAGTCTTGGGCAGTTCTTTATAGCAGTACGAAAATGGACTAATAGCCGTGTTAACTTCAGACAAAGCAGAGGTCAGAACAGTGAAAATTATCAGAGATAAAGAGGGGCACTTCATAATGATAAGGAGCTAATTTTCCAAGAAGACATAATTATCCTTAATGAATTTGCAGTTAACAAAAAAGCATCAAAGTATGTGAGGCAAAAACAGAGCTGCAAGAAGAAATAAATCCATTATTTTCCTTAGAAACTTCAACACTCCTCTATCAGTAAATGATGTATCCATCAGGCGGAAAATTAGTAAGGATATAATAGAGCTGAACAGTACCATCAGTCAACTGAATCTAATTAACATTTACACAATACCTCATCCAAAAACAGGAGAATACACAATCTTCCCATGCTGACAGGGAACATTTGCCAAAATGGACCACATTCTAGGCCATAAGACACACCTTAGCAAATTTAAAATAATAGAAATCATACAATGTATGTTCTCAAATCACAAACTAGAAATCAGTAAGAAAAAGATAACTGGAAAATCCCCAAATACTTGGAGATTGAAAACATGCATCTAAATAACACATAGGTCAAAGAAGACATCTTGAAAGAAATTTTAAAATATTTTGAACTAAATGTGAATTCAACTTATCAATACTTGTGAATGCAGCAAAAGGAGTGCTTAAAGGGAAATTAATAGTATTGAATACATATATTAGAAAAGAAGATCTAAAATCAACGATCTAAGCTTTAATCTTAGGAAACTAGACAAACAGCAACATAAAACTAAAGCATTCAAGAGATAAGGAATAGTAAAATCTAGAGCAGAAATTATTGTAGTTGAACAGAAAATAGAGAATATCAACAAAGCCAAACGCTGGTTCTCTGAAAAGATCAGTAAAATTGTTAAGCCTTTATCAGGAAACCAAGAAAAACACAAAAAGACACAAATTCTAAATAACAGAAACAAAAGAGGGGTATCACTATAGATACTATGAACGTTAAAAGGATAATTAAGGAATTATATGAACAAGTCTATGCCCACAAATTTAGATGAAATGCATCAATTTTTTGAAAAACACACACTGCCAAAACTCACATAAGGAGAAACAGATTAACTTGAATAGCCTACGTCTACTTAAAAAATTTAATCAATAATTATCTACTCCTGGCAAACAAAGAATAAAGGGGAACTACCTCAACTTGAAAGAATATCTACAAGAAACCTACAGCTAATATCATACTTATGGTGAGAGACTGGATGTTTTTTTTCCTATGACTGGGAGCAAGGTCAAGATGTGTCCTCTCACAACTCTCATTCAATATCATACTGGAAGTTATAGCTAGGGCTGTAAGAAAGACACAAAGATACAAAAAAGAGGGAAGGAAGGAAAGAAGGAAGACAGAAAAAGTATACATGTGGAAAGGAAATAAAACAGTCTTTATTTGTAGAAGACGATTTTCTATATAAAAAGTTTCAAAGAATCAATCGAAAGAAAAAAACAACTGTTGGAACTAATAAATGATTATAATGAGGTTGCAGAATACAATGTAAATATACAGAAGTCAACTGCTTTCCTACAGACCAGCAATGAACAACTGAAATGTAAAATTAAAAACAATACCATTTACATTAGGTTCCCTCCCCCTGCCCCCCCAAAAAACATGTATAAATCTGAGAAAATATACACAGGGTCTATATGAGGAAAACTATAAAATTCTGTTGAAAGGAATCAAAGATGATCTAAATAAATGGGAATAGTTTCCATGGTAATGAATAGGAAGACTCTATTGTTAAAACGTCAGTTCTTCCCAAGTTGATCCATAGATTCAACACAATCCCAATGAGAATCTCAGCAAGTTATTTTGTGGACATCTACAAACTGATGTTAAAGTTTATATAGAAACAAAAAAGACCCAGAATAATCAACACAATACTTAAGAATAAAAACAAAGTTGGAGGACTGATACTACTGAACTTCAAGATTTACTATAAAGATATAGTAATTAAGATAGCATGGGGATTGGGAGATAAGGGAGATGTTGGTCAAAGGACACAAAATTTGGCATGAGGGCTCATGCATGTAATCCCAGTACTCTGGGAGGCCAAGGTGGGCAGATCACTTGAGGCCAGGAGTTTGAGACCAGCCTGGCCAACATGACAAAACCCTGCCTCTACTAAAAATACAAAAATTAGCCAAGTGTGGAGGCACACACCTGTAGTCCCAGCAACTTGGGAAGACGGGGCATGAGAATCACTTGAACCCAGGAGGTGGAAGTTGTAGTGAACCAGTCGCACCACTGCACTCCAGCCTGGAGGACAGAGTGAGACTGTCTAAAAAAAATAATAAATTTAAAAAAAAAAATTTCAGGGCTCAAGAGAGCTATTACACATCATGGCAACTACAGTTAATAATAATATTATATACTGGAATATTGCTAAGAGTAGATTTTAAGTATTTTAATGACAAAAAATGATAATTACGTGAGGTAATAGATATGTTAAATAGCTTGATTTAGCCATTACACATGTGTACACATATCAAAACATCATTTTATACACTATAAAGATACACAATTTTTACCTGTCAACTAAAAAAAAAAAAAGCATGGTAATAGCTAAATATATACATATATATATATATAGTTACAGAGATCAACAGAACAGAACAGAATAGAACAGAACAGGGAGCCCCCAAACAGATTCACACAACTAGAGTATAAACTGATCTTTGACAACGGAGCAAAGGTAATTCAATTGAGAAAAGAAAGTATTTTCAGCAAATGGTGCTGCAACGACTGGACATCCACATGTAAAAGCATGAATCTAGACAAAGACCTTACAGTTTTCATAAAATTAATTCATAATGGATCATAGTCATAAGCATAAAATGCAAAACTATAAAGTAGACAGAAAATTACACTGGAGATAATCTAAATGACCTTTGGTTAGGTGATGAGTTTTTAGATACAGCACCAAATACTATACAGGAAAGAAAAATTGTTAAGTTGGACTGCATTAAAATTAAAAACTCTGCTCTGTGAAAGACACTGTTATAACAAGAAGCCACAAACTGTAAGAAGTATTTTTTTTAAATCTGACAAAGAACTGGTATCCAAAGCAAAACAAAACAACAACAACAAAAACCGTCAAAACTCAACAATAAGAAAAAAAAGCCAACTTAAAAAGGACAAAAAACCCAAACAGACACTTCACCGAAAAAGATACACAAATGGCAAATAAGCATTTGAAAAAATGCTCAACATATGTCATTGGGGAACTTCAAATTAAAACAATAATGATACATCACTACCTGCCTCTTAGAATGGCTAAAATTGACAAACTGACCATATCAAATGCTGACAAAGACGTAGAGCAACAGGAACTCTCACTAATTGCTGGTGGGAATGCAAAATGGTACAGTGATTTTGGATGACAGTTTGATCATTTCTTACAAAGCTAAACATAATTTTTCCATAATATCCAGCAATCATGCTCCTATGTATTTTTCCAACTGAGTTGAAAACATGTCCACATAAAACCCCAAACATGAATATTTATGGCAGTATTATTTATAATCACCAAAAGCTACAAGCAAGATATCTTTCAATAGGTGAATGAAAATGAATAAACAAACTGTGTTACATCTATATAATGGAATATTACTCGATGATGAAAAGAAATGAGCTATTAGGTAAAAACAACAGCAACACCACCACCACCACCAAGGAAGAATCTTACGAAAGACTGGCTAAGTGAAAGAAGCCAGTCTGAAAAGTCCACATAGCATATGATTTCAAACATACAACATTCTGGAATTGATAAAAATATAGAGAAAGTAAAGAGGTAAAGAGATCAGTGGTTGCCAGCAGTTAGTGGGTAGGGATAAACAGGTAAAGCACAGGGGATTTTTAGGGCTGTGAAATTATTCTATATGATACTATAATGGTGTGTATATGACATCATACATTTAATAAAAACCATATAACTATACAACAGAGTGAACTTTAACGTAAATTTTGGTCTTTGGTTAGTAATAATGTATTAACATTAGTTCATTAGTTTTAACAAATATATCATACTAATGCAATACATTAATAACTGACACCAGGTGTGGTGGCTCACACCTGTAATCCCAGCACTTTGGGAGGCCAAGGCACACAGATCACTTGAGACCAGGAGTTTGACACCAGTCTGGCCAACATAGTGAAACCTCATCTCTATTTAAAATATAAAAATTGGCGGGGTGTAGTAGTGCATGCCTGTAAACCCAGCTATTCGGGAGGCTGAGGCACATAATCACTTGAACCCTGGGAGGCAGAGGCTGCAGTGAGTTGAGATCGTGCCACTGCACTCTAGCCTGGGCCACAGAGTGAGACACTGTCTCAAATAAATAAATAAATAAATAAATAAATAAATAAATAAATAAAGCATTAACTGGGAAAACTGTATGTTGGGGAAGAGGGCTATATGAAAAAACTGCTATTTGCTCAATTTTTCTGTAAATCTGAAACTGTTCAAATTAAGTCTATTCATTGTGTGCGTGGGCACGTGTGTGCATAAACTCATGCATCAAACTGGAAAAATAAAGCTATTTACAGCTATTTATACTCTTAACTGATAATACAGAGTGGCCAAGAAATAGACAATATAAGAGATAGGCATGTCTTAGAATTTACCATTTAGTTATTGTTTCGTTTTGCTGTCCCCCACTCCCACTCTCAACATTCCAGAAGAAAAGAAAGAAGGGATAGTCATTATTCAGCCTGTGCAGGTCTAGCTCTTCAGACACAAACATGGATAGTATCAGAAGATGCACGAAAATCAGACTGCACTACAAATTAAAAAAGAATAAGGTCTAGATTAACGGCTATAAATCACCAACTCCTAAAACCGAAGTACAAACTAATAATCTTCCGAGGCCTGGCAGGAATAAAATTATACAATATATGGGTTAATACAACTGACTGAGAGAGATACAGCCTATGCCAAACTAAAGAAAGCTTGCCTGGCCTACAGGCCTAAAGGTTCAAATGTTTATTAAAAAAACACAGTAGTCACATAAAATGTCTGCTGGCTGGCTGGAATTCCATCACCTACAATTTACCTGCTTTCAAAAACTGTGTTCAACATTGAGAAAACAGAAAACCACTTATCTTGAGCTTAATATGGGCTTCTTTTTCCTTAACTGTAGAACACTTACTGAAATATCAAATCAATGGTTAGGATATGTATCCTAGGCAGGCCTAAACCATTAACATTTGGTTTAAGCAACTTTGTATAATTTACCTCCTAAATCATAAAGAAGATACCTAAACATTTATATTAAAACAATACAACTCAAAGAAATTGTCATCTCAAGCAAATAATCCTGATGTTAAAATTATTTCCATCTTACATTCATAAAATCATCAAATTTTGTGTTTTCACATAACTTCTAGAAACATACAAACAGGGCTATATAAATTGAGAAGTTATGAAGCCAAAGTAGACTGTACATCAGGAAGCTCATAAAAGTTGCTCTAAATTCCCTCTGCAAATGTATTTGATTTCTCCTACACTTCATCTATAAAAAACATTTATATAATGCTTTTATTTAATCATGAATGGCACCCAAAATGTGATAATCTCAACCTTTATGGTTTAAGTATGAAGAAATGAAATTATGAATAACTTTGCATATAATTCAGATATAAAGAGTGAAGATGCCAGTAAACTAAAAAAAACCCACACTGATTACCGTATCACTAGAGTTTCAGTGTCCCAAAATGAAAAAGCTTTAGAAATTGATTTCAAAACAATGTAAATATGCTTAACACTACTGAACTGTACACCTAAAAAATGATTTATAAAGCTAAATCTAATGTTATAGATATTTTTACCACAATAAAAATATTAAATTAAAATGTTATTTGTTAGCATGCTCCATATAATAAATGCCTAAAATTAATGTTAAAATAAAATTAATATATGGCAGAAATATCATCTCAAATACAGTTTTTGCCTATACAAATTATTTCTAATACCAAAAAATAATATAAGGTGAAATTAAATTCTGTTTTTCTCTACATTTCCCCTAACCACTGAGTGTACTGTACAGAACAGTAAGATATATTTAACTAGCTTTTCATATCTTTTACCCTAAACATTATGATGCATAAACCAAATGAATGAGTAGACATTATTCTCTTTCTCAATAATTGAGTCAAGTAAATGATTATTATACAATAGTCATAAACTTCTTCAATTTAAATCTACCACTCTTTAGCTCAGTTTTAAAAATGTTTTATATATTTTAAAAGTTTTAAAATTTTATATATATGTATGGCATGCCTACAATTTCATCATAGCAATCCTGCAGTTATACAAACTAAAACAGCCTTTCACTCCAAGATGTGATGGTCCATTTAAACAAACAACAATCTAGAAGATCCCTGCCCCAGTAAGAGACCACACAGTTGTCAATAAAAAAAATGTAGTTTTTCTAAAAGTAAGGTACATAGACTACTGGTAATAATAAAATTTACACAGTGGTACGTAGTGTACATAATGCGGTATACAAATACACATTTATTATTATTTTTGTGACGGGGTCTCACTATGTTGCCCAGGCTAGTCTCGAACTCCTGAGCTCAAGCAATCTAACCACCTTGGCCTCCCAAAGTACTGGGATTACAGGCACATGCCAACACGCCTGGCCCAGATACACACATTTTTAATTTTAGTTACTATAAATTTATTTTTATAGCTAGTTTTATTATGGTAAAGCATATTGTTTCCCTATCTAGGGTAATGAAGTTTCATGTTGAAATAGATTTATTTGGGTATAAAAGATGGTCAAATTTAAAGAGAAACACTAAATTTAAAAAGTATACATGATATATAAATTTGGCAAAATTGTTAAGATATGATGTAAGTGACTTAAGTTGGGGAAGCACTGCTGTAGGTTATGTTTACCATAGGCCAGGCTCAGTGGCTCATGCCTGTAATCCCAGCACTTTGGGAGGCCAAGGTGGGCGGATCATTTGAGGTCAGGAGTTTGAGAACAGCCTGGCCAACATGGTGAAACCCCGTCTCTACTAAAAATAAAAAAAAAAATTAGCCAAGCATGGTGGCACGCGTCTGTAATCCCAGCTACTGAGGAGGCTGAGGCAGGAGAATTGCTTGAACCCAGGAAGCAGAGGTTGCAGTGAGGCAAGATCACGCCACTGCACTCCAGCCTGGGTGACAGAGCAAGACTCCACCTCAAAAAAAAAAAAAAAAAAAAAGAAAAGAAAAGAATGGTGCCACTAATGTCAGGCATTCTGCTAAGTACCTTACACACACAATTTCATTTGATCCTTATAACAATCTATTAGATTATTACTAAATTGAATTTACCTATTTTATACTAGAAAACTAGGGGTCAAAAACGCTAATGCACTTGCCCAAGATCACCAGAGGTAGTAAATGACAGAGCCAGGGTTAAAATCCACGTCTGTCTGACAGATTCTAGAGTCTTCGTTTTCACTCCCTATGCTATTCTCTCTCTCTAGTCTAAAGGAGGAAAGATTGAGAAAATGAAGTAGACCTAAACCGAACCTCTTGTCGAGGGAGACATATCAATCACTTAGTATACTAATTCCCAACATAACATCATTTGTAATATGTATGTCACATAGTTAGAAGACAGCTACAGCAGTTGTTGGGGCTTCAGGTACAAGCTTTGTTGAGCCAGAAAACCCTAGCGGAAGGACTATTCACTGTGCCATATCTAGAGGAAGGATCAAGCAACAAAGCCATTTAGAATATCAAGTGCATGTTCCTTATATCCATATATCCTTGTATCTCATGTATTCAAGAATATCTGATTACTACCACTGGTTAAATAACACTTAACAGTCCCTACATCTAGGATCCCAAGAGAGAACAAAGCATACTTTTGCTAGAACAAGGGTCTTTCCTGGTCATATTTGCTTGTCAAATGGCCCAATACTGAAAAACATACCACTGATGGCTCTCAATGTGCTTGATTCTCAAGCACATTTGAGATGTAATAACATAGGAGCCAATGGTCTACTGAATTACACCATCATATGACTATAGGACAAAGAAATCAAATTTTATTAGAACAAGTTAAAGAAAAAATGAATCTTCCTGTGTACACTATGAATTACTGCATTATGGAAAGCTGGGCAATATGTACCTGAATTCATTTAGGGCATCAACTATTCGATTATATGCCAAACTTCTCTGACTGGCATCAGCTGATCTCCGGCTCATTTTCATAGCCTTGAAAACAATCATTAAGATAGTTAATTCTTATGTTAATCATGAGCAAAACATGGAAAAAAGTCTTTTTTAGACAGAGTCACATATTTACACAACGCTCTATCAAAATTCTTATCGAGAAAGAAATAAAGAAAGTAAATGCATTTATTGTGGCTTTTTCTTCTACACATTTGGTAATTAATGAATGGTTGAACAAAGTTCAAAATTTTTGACTGTTTTCAATCTCTTATTTTTAAAACTGCAGACTGTCAACACATAAAAAAACTGATGTTGACAGTTTCTGGGTTACAAAAAACTTATTTTTCCCAAACAGAACAAGACATAATGGTAACTCAGTAACAACAACTCATGGTTTTATGCTTATATTTCACAGATAACACTTCTGTTAACTCCTTTTTTTTTTTTTTTTTTTGACAAGAGTCTCACTCTGTCACCTAGGCTGGAGTGCAATGGCGCGATCTCGGCTCACTGCAACCTCTGCCACCCGGGTTCAAGCGATTTTCCTGCCTCAGTCTCCCGAGTAGCTGGGATTACAGGTGCCTGCCACCACGCCTGGCTAATTTTTATATTTTTAGTAGAGATGGGGTTTCACCATGTTGGTCAGGCTGGCCTTGAACTCCTGACCTCGTGATCCACCCACCTCAGCCTCCCAAAGTGCTGGGGTTATAGACATGAGCCACTGCCCCCAGCCCTGTTAACTCTTTTTTAAAAATTTGCCCAGCCTGGCCAACATGGCAAAATCCTGTCTATACTAAAAACATGAAAATTAGCCAGGTGTGTTGACACACGCCTGTAATCCCAGCTATGAAAGAGGCTGAGGCATGAGAATCGCTTGAACCCAGAAGTCTGAAGTTGCAGTGAGCTGAGATCATGCCACTGCTGCACTCCAGCCTGGGTGATGGAGTAAGACTGTCTCAAAAAAAAAAAAAAAAAAAAAAAAAAAGGGAATATAAAGATTCTATAATAAGATAGCTAAAGGTGTTAGTAATATTTGCTTTTTTTTTTTTTTTAAGACAGAGTCCTGCTCTGTTGCCAGCTGGAGTGCAGTGGCACAATCTTGGCTCACTGCAACCTCTGCCTCCCAGGTTCAAGCGATTCTCCTGCCTCAGCCTCCCGAGTAGCTGGGACTACAGGCACACACCACCATGCCCCGCTAATTTTTGTATTTTTAGTAGAGATGGGGTTTCACCATGTTGACCAAGATGGTCTCGATCTCTTGACCTTGTGATCCGCCTGCCTCGGCCTCCCAAAATGCTGGGGTTATAGGCATGAGCCACCATGCCTGGCCAATATTTGCTTTCTTAAAATATATTTAGCCAAGGTTAAAAAGCCTTAATCTAGGTAGGCAAAAAGGGGATCAGGATTAGGATATGGAGGTCAAAAAGAACTTTAATCTTTAACACTTTTTCAAAGAGAATTGAATTCTGTATTCTTTATATAATTACAAAGTGATTAAATATTGTTTAAAAAAATAATTAAGATGTCAGCCTACTTTAGGCCAGAAATCATGTTCCTGTACACCCAAAAGCTTCAGAGGGTGAAAGTGAAACACACTTTATGTTTTTTCAAACTGTTAAGAGACTGGCAATTTATAAAGAAGTGAATACTATTTTGCTAGAATTTGGTAGTGTTCTTCCTTAATCTTATCAGCAATGCTATTTTTAAATTAAATCACAAATCTCAAAAGGTAGAAGACTTCAAAATAATTGCCAAGGTGTTCAGAAACAAAATCCATAGCTTTTATTTAAAAAAAAAAAAATAGTTTGAAAACTGGCCCTAGAAGATAACTTCTTTGGATGGTACAATATTCACGATTATATTCTATTCTTAATAATATTCCATCATTAAGTAACTACTATAGAACTTTAAAAATTAAGTCCCATTCACTTATGTAAAAGCATTCATTTAATTTCATCTTTCAGCTTTAATAAAAAATGTGATACTACAATTGAACAAATATCCAAACAACTATAAGCATTAACAATGTACATTTTAGGTCGGGGTCCCCAGCCTCTGGGCCGTGGACCAGTACCCGTCAGTGGCCTGTCAGGAATTGGGTCGAGCAAGCAAGTGAGTGAGCATTACTGCCTGAGCGCTACCTCCTGTCACATCAGTGGCAGCATTAGATTCTCATAGGAGCGCATACCCTATTGTGAACCGTGCATGCAAGGGATCTACGTTGCACACTCTTATGAGAATCTAATGCCTCTGAAACCATGGCAACTCCCCACCTCCCCAGCCCCATCCGTGAAAAAATTATCTTCTACAAAGGGTCCCTGGTTGCCAAAAAGGCTGGGGACTGCTGCTTTAGGTTACAGAATTATCAAAGCGTTAAAACATGAAAACACTTGAAAAGTAATCTTTAATGAGTTGTATAATGCCCATTTCAAGTTTTATACAAAGTTTGAAATACTTCTCCAAATAACTAAAAATGTCAGTTCACCCACAACTTATTACTGTGTGTGATGACTTTGGCTAGACTACAAAATGTGAGTGCAGCCTATTGAAGAAATGTAATCAGTGTCTAACTTAAGAAAAGGTAAATGAAAATGGCCTTTACTCATTTGTTCAATAAAAATGTATTGCTAATGAACTATTTATTTTTTGACATACTCAATATGAATAACTAACATCTATGTCTTCTCTAAAGGCAGATGATCCTTAGTCACTAATGAGTTATTGAGATACATCCTTTCCTTTCTAAACCATTCTAACGGGTCTACCCACCTCTCGTCTCTTATTCCAGTCTCTTCAAAACGCACTACCAAGTGCTCGTTTCAGCAGCCATATACAAAACACACTGCCAAGTTAATCTCCCCAAAGTACAACTTGCAAACAGCCTTAAAGACAAAGTCAGAACTCCCTGGCAAGCACGCTACATTTTTTGTCATCAGGTACTCATTAACTTCGCCAGTTGTACCTCTCACTATTCCTCTTCGTATCCTTTCCCTTCCACAGACTGTTGCAAAAAACTCTGGTGACAGCCACTGATTTTATCAGCTCAACTTCTGGGAATCTCCTCTAAAAAATAATCTGGAAAATTCACCAAGATGTTAACGATAGGGTAGCAACAATTGTGCAAAAGTAGAAATGGCCTAACAGGGAAACTGTTACTTAAATTGAGACCTACTAAAATATATGTAAGAACCATTTACAATAACTTGAGAAATGTGTATGTGACAATGATGTTTTTTATTTTACTATTTGAGATAGGGACTCACTCTGTTGCTACAGTGCAGAGGCACAATCACAACTCACTACAGCCTCGACCTTCTGAGCTCAAGCGCCCCTCCCACCTCGGCCTCCCTAGTAGCTGAGACTACTAGTGTGCTCCCCCATGCCTGGCTAATTTTTAGATTTTTTTTTGTAGAGACCGGGTCTTGCCATGTTGCTCAATCTGAGTTTTTTTAAATGGGCATATAATTTGAAAAATGTAGACACAGCACAATCCCTACCAAGTAAAAGCACAATATGCATAAAAAAGGCCTAAACAAGATTTTTCAGCAATGAGTTACTGTGTTCCCTTTGGGTGGCAAGAATGTCGATTTTCTTGCTATTCTGCTATATCCAATTTTCAGAGTTTTATGTTCCAAAACATCCCATACATCCTTCAAAATGCAGTCCAAATGAAACTTCTTCTCAATAGGAAGTCATTTCACTTTCCCCCAAATTTCTAAAAAAACTTTGTCCTTCCTTTTTAGCTTAGATTCTAGTATTTCACAATTTACATATTTGTATCGTATATACTATCTCAGTAGCAACTGACAAAAGTGATCACTCCTTCCTTGAAATACTTTCTGTACTTGGCTTTCCCCAAAAGAATACACTCTTGTTTTTTCTCCTAATTGAATAGCCAGTCCTTTTCCTTCACCTCTGCTGGTTCCTTCTCATCTCGTCAAACTCTTAATGTTAAAATGCACCACAACTCAGGCTTACCATTGCCTGTCCTCTCTTGCCAATCTCCATCAGTTTCATGGCTTTAAATACCATCTATACACTGATGACTTCTCTGGTAAACTCCAGACTCATAAAAACACAAGGATGTCCATATGCAAATATAAAATACCCATCTTCCTTTATCAAATCTGTTTCGCTTGCAGTCTTTCTCACTTCAATGCTGGCAACTTCATCCTTTTAACTGCTTGGCTAAAAAAATCTTAGAGTCAACCTTAATGATTAGTCTACCAGCTAATCAAACTGGCTGTTTTCAAAATATATCTAGAATCCAACTCTTTCTTACCAATTCAATCACTAAAGTGGTTTGAGTATTCATCATCTGGATTACTGTAACAGTATGCTAATTGGTCTCACAACATCTACTTTTGCTCCTAGAAATCTATTATCCACCAGCAGTAAGAGTGATCCTCATAAATAATGTCCTTCTTCCTCCACTGAAAACCCTCCAATGGTTTCCCATCTTTCATACTTTTGTAAGAATAAATGCTAATGTTCTTACAATGGTATCTTATAAGGTCCTACATGATCTAGTCTCACTTCAACCTAGGCACCTTGGCCTCGTAATGCTGCTTAAGTATCAGGCTTACTCCTGCAATAAGGCCTTTGCCCCTGCCTGGAATATCTTGTTCCAGATGGTTGTAGCTCACTTGCTCCGTATTTCTGGACCACATTCACATGTCCTTTAATAAGGGGCATTCCTGACTAGCCTATAAAAATTAGTAATCCTTCCTTCCAGGATCCCTTATATACCGTTCTCCGTTTTATTTTTCTTCACAGGACTTATTACATACATCTATATTCATATGTTTATTTGTCCCATGAGGTCAGAAGTGTTGCTTTTATCACTTCTCTTTAGTTGGTAGAACGGTGTCTACCACATTTTAGTCCCTCAAATATTTATTTACAGAACAAATGGATGATCTTATATCTTTTACTAGACAGTAAGCACCTTAAAAAGGGTTCAATCTATTTGCATCCACCAGAGCACTTTATAGGACACATGCACAACGTCTGTTAATTTTTCTGCCAAATTAATAAATATAATGCTTAATTGGGAGAATAAGATTTTAAAAGGAAAAGACATAAATAAATAACTATGCTTACCTGTTCTATTGCACTCTTTAATTTGTTCATGTGGCTTTCAAAGAGAGGAAAATGTGAAAAAAAGAATTCATTAAATTTGTTATTTTCATCTTCATCTTTGGACAATGAAAAGATTACCCCAATTGCAATCTTCTTTTTCCGCACAATTCCTGGGTTAGGGCCACAGCTTTCATCTGAGAGATTAAAGCTTTCTTCTATAGACCTTAAAAATAAATGTTTTTTTTTTAATTTACAAAAGTAAAAATAATTAAATTCACAATTTAATCTTCTTGCTAATTAAATGTAGGTAAGCTAAGTCTTTTGCTGTTTTATCAAACAAACCTATAATTTCATACCAATTGTATATCTCTTTAAGAAATCTACTGGCTATTCCTTCAGGTTCATGTTTTTGTAAGAAATTTTACTACAGAGTCAGATTGGGAACATTTTTTTGTCCAATTAGAAGTAACTAAAGAAGTAGATAATCCCAATTCATAATCAACCAAAAAGTGGCTAAATTTTAAGATTTACAGATGAGTCTGGTACAATCTTTTCCCTGTTCTAGGCCCTTCTGGTGTCTGTTTTTGATTTCAGGAGTAAAGTCAAAGATGAAGGAATAAAGGAAATAAAAAAGAGGAGAAAACAAGAACTTTTAGTATCTACAGTTGTACTTAATGTAGATTAAAAACTAATCTTTCAAGAATGAATTACCTTGCCAAAATAAAAACATGGAAAACTGAAATATCAAAACATGTAGTATATAAATCAAAGACCTAAACATAAAACTCTTAGAAGAAAACAAAGGGTAAAGGCATCATGCATCATGACACTGATTTGGCAATGGTTTCTTGGATATAACACAAAAGGCACAGTCAACAAAGGAAAAAAAAATAAACTGGACTACATACAAATTTAACCTTTTGTGCATCAAAGGACACTATCAATGGAGTAAAAAGGCATCCCACAGAATGTAAAAAAAATTTACAAATCATATATCTGATAAGGGATCAATATCTAAAATATATACAGAATTTCCACACATCACCAACAAAGCAAAAAAATGCAGTTATAATATGGGCGAAGGACTTAAATAGACATTTCTCCAAAAAAGATATACAAATAGCCAATAAGCACAAGAAAAGATGCTCAAGTCAGATGTGGTGCCTCATGCCTGTAATCCTAGCACTTTGGGAGGCTGAGACAAGTGGATCACTCGAGCCCAGAAGTTCTACTAACCTGGGCAACATGGCGAAACCCCATCTCTAAAAAAAAAGAAAAAAAAAAAAATTAGCCAGGTGTGGTGGCAAGCCTGTAGTTCCAGTTATTTGAGAGGCTGAGGTGGATCACCTGAGCCCAGGGAGGTTGAGGCTGCAGTGAGCCGGGATTATGCCACTGCACTCCAGCCTGGGCGACTCAAAAGGGAAAGAAAAGAAAAGAATAGAAAAGATGTTCAACTTCACTAATTATTAGATAAATGCAAATAAAATCCACAATGAGGAACCACTTCAGACTCATTAAGATGGCTATTATCAAAAAAACAGAAAATAAGTGCTGGTGAAGATATGGAGAAATTGGAACCATTGTGCATTGCTGGTGGGAATGTAAAATGGTACAGTAACCATGGAAAACAGTGTGCAGCGTGACAGTTCCTCACAAATTTAAAAACAAAATTACCATATGATCCAGCAATTCCACTTCTGGATATATAACCAAAAGTATTGAAAATGGGGACTCGAACAGATACTTGCACACTCATGTTCAGAGCGGCATTATTCACAATAGTTAAGAAGTGGAAGCAACCCAAGTGTCCATCAATAGATAAATGGATAAACAAAATGTGGTATGTATATACAATGGAATGTTATTCAGTCATAAAAAGGAATGAATTTCTGACACATGCTACAACATCGATAAACCTTGAAAACATTATGCTAAATGAAATAAGGCAGACACAAAAGGACAAGCAGTGTATGATTTCATTCATACAAGGTATGAATGAAAATTCATAAAGACAGAAAATAGAATGGTGGTTACAAGAGGAAGAAAAGGGAGAAATGAGGAATTACGTTGAATGGATACAGAGTTTCAGCTGGGAAGAGGAAAAAGTTCTGGAGTTGGATGGTGATGATGGCTGCACAACAATATGAAGGTATTTAAATAAATGTCACTGAACTGTACACCTAAAAATGGTTAAAATTGTAACTTGTTATGTATAACTTACCACAATTTTTAAAATGTAGTAAATTTTAAAAGTTTTCAGTTTCAAACTTAAAATACACAGAATACAAGTCCAGGTTCTAAAAAACCCATATAAAATTGTGTTTAAGGAACTACTCAATCTTGTTCTGTGTTTAAAGTTCCAACTTACCATCTAGGAAATACCCCATTTTCCAAACTTGTTGTTTGGCTGCGTCGCCAACGTCGCTGGTAGCTGCTGGCACAACTTCGGGTAAGTGAGGAGTTTGGGGAAGGAAATGGAGTGATCAGCAAGCTGCTGAGAGATGCTGTTAAGTCAGAAGAACAACAAGTATAAGTCAATAACGACTAAGCATAATGACAAATTTCTTTTTAACAAAATTACAAATAGGTTAAGTTAAACTTTATTTTGCTTCATGAGCCTCTAAAATGTTCATTAAAAGAACACATCCTTCTTGGAGCAAGGTCTCAGAGGAGAAAAATCATATATTAACAATGTATCAGCAAAAAACTCTGAGACAATCCCCTTTTGGCATTCCCCTCTAGGGACTCCAGAAGAAAATTATACTTTGCAACAAGGCATTATCCCTTTGGCCACTGGATTGACTGTCCCCTAACTCAGGTGAATCCTTTTAGTTCTTAAATTAAAGGAAATCTGATGCTATTCAAACTTAATGCAGCAGCTGGATTTTAAGAACAAGCTATTGAAAATAAGTGTCTGAATGGCATTTAAAGAGGTCATTTACAAGTATTCATGGATCACGTGTGCACATGTAGTCAAACCTACCACTTTTAATTAAGAATCATGACTATACCTACTAAGCTCCAAAAAAAGAATGCTCCCTGGAGCATCTAAGGTGACAAATACATTCCAGCAGACTCCACTCTTTAACGGCTGCAATCCCCTGATCTTGGGGATTATTCCCTTCCCGAAACACTTCTGTGAAATCTGTAAGATATGTTTATTGCTTGAGGTGTTAAGAGCTACAACTGCTGATTTTTCATTAGGCTAGGGGATTTTCATCAGGCTTTTCCCCACTGGATTTAGAGAGGATAACACTTGCCATTAAGGGCTTGCTTTTGTTTGGCAATATTCCAGACTTCTATCTTTCATGATCATAAGCACATACTGAAAATGTATATTCAAAACAGGGAACTATGATCATCACTATTAAAAAGGTACAGGCCAGATGATAAATTATTTTGGACACCAGCACTAAAAACTGGGACACTTTCATTATGAAGATCTATTCATTTGAATTCTGACAAATTCAATGATAGAGGATAAAGCTGTATGTGCCATGCAAACATGTAGACCATCAATGAACTCATTCTAAATTACTTTAGAATGCAGATTCTAAATGCAGACCACATTTTATCAATTAGTATTATAAACTCTGGTAGTCCAAGATTGGGTATGTACAACTAAATCTGGGTATGACTTCAGTGAAAAATAAAATGCTGTCCTAAGTTTGGAAAAAATACATTTCACTGCATTCTAATATTAAAAATAACCCTATTAGAAAAAAAAGAAAACACACATTAACTTAAATGGCATATATGAATCCAATAACTTGAAGCAGCCTAACAGATCAGTCTAGCCAGATGCTTCAACTTACAAAGAATATAAGTATAAATAAATTATCTTCTCTCAAATCTTAAATAAAATAATGAGAATTAAATTCCTGCCAGGGAAGACTAAATATCTAGATTACATCGAAGCAAAGGGTATTAAAAGAAATAAACTCTAGATTCTTTAAAACAAAAATAAGAAACTCAATTAGAAAAGAAAGATGAGATTACTTGAAAAACACAAGCTACTCTTATTAGAGTAGTGGTCGGCAACCCTAGCTATCCATTAGAATCAAGTGTTAGGTTTTGCATTTTGTTTTGTTTCACAAATACAGATGCCTAGAGATACCTTCTCTAGGTTACACGAGAGTCTTTGAAAGTAGAGTTCAGGCACTTGAATTTTTTATAAAACTTCCCTTTGTTATTCTAATACATACCTAGGGATTGCAATATACAGCAAGTTTAGATTTTTCATTTATACTCAAAACTGAATTATAAAACAATTTCGATAGCAGAGCCATATAATGTAACACCACATGCTATCACACTGAATTAAGTTTCTCATATCTAACAGTAATTCAAGCCTAAAATTACTCCTCCTTTTACTTATGCTGCTCTCTGGGCCCCAACAAACACTTTTCCTTTTAGCTAAAATGCTTTTCTGAGCTTTTGCCTGGATAACTGCTATTTATTTCTCAAAATACAACTCAATCATCATCCTTCTATAAAGCATTGTTGGCATCCCTGCACCTTGCCCAGGCTAAGTGTGGTGCTCTTTCTCTGAAGTTTTTTGCGCAGGCCTATCACTAAATGCATCACACAATGACCTATGACAGATGATTTTCCTAATTTTTCTCCCAGTAGACTCCATACATCTGTGTTCCGTAAGGGCAGACTCTGGGCTTTAATTTTTTTAATGTCCACCATGTTTCAATAAATGTTTGCTAGACCTACAAATTTTGGACAGGTCCATATTTGAAAAAAAAAAAAAAAGTATAACACTGATTCAAAATGCCTATGCTTTTCTGGGCAAGAGACAATATGACAATTTAAACTTTAGTTAGCAGCAAGCAAATATAAGCAAATATGTTTTTTTTTTACTACAGTTTCTAAGCAGTTTTTCTGACCAATGCTTTTCTTCTTATATTCACTAAGCTTCAACCAGTGTACTTGACTCTGGCTTTACTTCATCCTGGCTTTATCCTACTTAGCACACTTAAAAGTAAACATGAAAAATGTTAAATTTATAAGACTTTGCTCTGGTCTTTTCACAGTTCTCTTGTAAGGCTAATATCAATATGAACAAATTTGATAATAAAGGGAGGGATAAAAAAGAAAATCAATGCCAACAGTAATCTCATAAAAAACTGAATACAAGAACGTGACATTACCAGACCGTGCTATGCCACTGTCTCTGTCCTCATTGAGCTCTCTTCCAGGCATGTCCATTGGGTTGCTGTGAACTATAAATAAAGATGAAACTGTCAGTTATAAAATATATTGCTATTCAGGTGGATGAACAGCTCCTTTTAAATAGCAAACGAAATCATGCTCATCTCATTGCATTCCCTTATTTTTTTCAATAGCATGGCACCAACCCAACACCAAGAGCTATTACTCAGTTGAACAAGCTTTGAGAGCTCTGTGAAGATTTGATACACAGTATAAGAATCTAAAACATAATATCTAAAGAAGCAAGGAGTGACTAAAAGTCATATTTTGGAAGCATATTCAGTGACATATTTATAATATACTATTAAATGAAAAAAAGCAAGCTACTGAACAGTATGAGTGCTTGCTGGGACCAAGTGGTGGGTATATCATAGTTCACTGTACTGTTTCTGCCTATAACAATGTATGTTTCAAAATTCTCTATAATAAATTGAGATATTTGTTTGAATAGTATGATCCCCATTTTCTTTAAAAAACAAAAAAGCAGGTATTTCTGGCTGATAAAATGGCTAATATATATTTTTGCCTTTTAAAAGTGTTTTCCAAGTTTTCTACAAATATATATTTTTTATATCTAATATTTACAGGGAAAGAAAATATTAATCAAAACAAGAAGGGCTAAATTGATACCAATCTGAGAACAATGAAGAGTAAATGTGTTCACATTCCAGTAATTTCCACTAAAAGGTTACAATGTTAGGTAATCCGCTAAAATGTGTGAAAACAAGGAATATGATTAGAATCCTGGATATATACACATGAACATACTCTACAATCATCAACTTGATTATGTAAGCAAATATAGTCATATATGCCTTTTACAGAGCATTATAGTAGTGCTTGTTCATCTAAATCTTAGCTCCAAGAAAAACTGTTCTTACGGAATAGTGTAGATCAGAAATTTTACAATAATAACAAGATAGGATAATTTTCTGCAATTGGTGAACTATGGTACAAAAGCTACTCAGCCATGGAAACAAGACAGTGTCACATTAAAAATTCCAAGTGGTATCATAAGAAATAAAGTTCATATTAAGTTTTGGTTTCAGATTCTGAAGTTAAAATCATTATGCCACAAGAGAAATGACAAACTGAAATTTCATAAAAATGTCAATTCTACTGATAATCCGGTGTCTGGAAACTTTAAGAACATGTTCAGTAGAAAAGGAATTAAGTTTTTATACTTCCTAATGCAATGTTTTCTTAACCACAACCTCACCAATTGCATTCATCTACTCTCTTGTTTCCACAGCTTAACTACAGATTCTAGCCGTTGGGGCACACCAACTAGTCTACCCACACAGCACATCGCAAACCTGCAAAGAAAGAGGCGCTCCTGATCAGGCGGAGCGGACCCTGCTCAGAGAATGCCCGCCTGGGGCTGCAGAACTGTGAAAGACCTACATGGCAAAAACGTAAAATACACATGAAAGAGGACTGTTAGAGAAGCCACAATGCGTCAGGGAAAAAAGGTGAGCTAAGGCAGCACAAGAGCAGACCAACAAATATGGATGGAAACTTTTAAACTAAATAAGAATTCAAGCTGTCTTTCCCATTTTTGAAACAGGATGGTGTTTCTTTAGCCATGATTTATATCAAACAACAACTTCATGTATTTTTACTAATAAATCTATATGTAATAAAAACAAGCTTCTGCTATATAAAGTAAAAATTATTTTAAATGTTCAATCCTTTCTAATGTAAAGCAGTATTTTTAAAGATTTGAAAAAGTACGATAATGTTATCTATCTAATCTGATATTTGCCAAATAAATTCAATTTTTTAAAGTTGTTTGAAGATTAAAGTATGTGCCTACAACTGCAGCGAGGAGAAAACCACCTAAGCACTTGGCACACAGCATACAACAGGGTGCAAAACCAGAAGAGATCTTACTGACAAATTAAAAATTGGTTTTTCTAACCCAGTTGTAAGTTACAAAGTAATGGAAGAAACCAAGGTTACTAAACCAGGAGTCAGCCACTGTGGAAGGAGGAACACAAATGAAGCTCATCAGGGACCAGACTCCCAGCTGTTCAAGAGAAGTGGCTGCCACATGCTTCATCAAGAAAAGGTAACTGCAGTCTGAAGACCCAAGAAGGACATTATAGCCTGAAAGCAAGCAGCTGGGTTACCTGTTAGTTATGCTTCATGAAAATAGTCTAAATAGCCATGAAGGACATTTAACTAGGATGGAATACGGGGCTTTCTGTTTTAAAAAGTGACAATTGCATGTTTCTTCTTTCCTTATTTGAAACAGAGTTTTGCTCTGTCACGTAGGCTGGAATGCAATGGCATAATCATAGCTCACTGCAAGCTCGAACTCCTGAGCTCCAGTGATCTTCCCTCCTCAACCCTCCCCATGAGCCAGGACTACAGGTGCATGCCACCAGGCCCAGCTAATTTTGAGAACTTTTTAGTAGAGACAAAGTCTTGCTACATTGCCAAGTTGATCTCAAATTCCTGGGGTCAAGTGATCCTCCTGCTTTGGCCTCCTAAAGTGTTGAAATTACAGGCATGAGCCACTGTATCCAGCCAACTGTAGTTTTCAAATTGCTAACGGATATTATTTTTCTGTAGCAAGAACTTCTATAATTACAGCACATGTACAGCAATCCTTCCATGTCTCAATGGTCAGCTTTTTAATTCGTCCTAGCTTTCTTTCCCTCGTTACTTTAAAAATTATCTACTTCTTCAAACTCCTTCCCTACCTCTTCTTCTCAGCATAAAACTTTTGTTTCCTAGAGTATGCACATGCATATATGCACATACACACAGTAGAATTAACCAGATTGGAACCCTTTTTTTTCCTATCACCCTGCTTCAAAACTTACTCTCTCATCCATCCTTGCCTCCTTCCTGCCTAAGCTGTCATGTTATTCCAGCCTTACAATGTGCTAGTGACTTATTAAAAAATCCTAAGTTCCTCCCTCCCTTCCAAAGTTAACTCTAAGTCAGCTAGGACCCCAATCCCCCATTCTTCTTCAAAAACCTCCTTCTATCAATTACTACTTCTAGTCTTTAATTTCATGCTCCTTATAAATTCCTTATTCTGTCAACACTTAAACACAATCAATTCTCTTCCACCACCCTCCATATATCTAATCCTACAGCAGTTCAGCAGTTCTCAAAATGTCATCCAAGGACCCGTTGGGTCCCCGAGACTTTCAGGGGGTCTGCGAAGTCCTCCATTTTCCAACTACATATCTGTGTGAGACAGGATTTTCTTGATACACTTCAACGAAAATAACATATCACAAAAGACTGAATACAGACGCAGATATGAGAATTTAGCTGTATCCTCATCCACAAATTAAGGAGATTTGTAAAAATATAAAACAATGCCACTCTTCTTACTAATTTTTTGGAGGCCTGTAATAACATAAAAGGGGGTATTAGTGTAATTTTTCAAGGATTTACTAAACATCCTTCAATTTTTTGGTTGTAATTTCTAATAAAGTATTTATCAGTAGTTGTAATCCACATAAACAAAAGTTCTCTGCAGTCCTCAATAATTTCTAAGTGTGTAAAGGGCTCCTAAAACCAAAAAGTTTGAGAACGACTGCCTGCATCTTGGACAAAAGTCCAAACTCTGAGTCGTCCCATTCTGATGTCTATTCTCCCCACTGAAACTGCTCATTTAGGCCACCAAAAGCCTTCCTGTTGCTTAATTTAGTCCATATTATTTTATATTACCTTATAGCAGTAATTGATGCTGATTATATTACACTGTAAACTTTTTTCCCATGTAACACACTCTCTGTATTTTTCCCCCTCAGTCTTAGTCTGTGTGCCTCTCTTCTCCTACCCCTTCTTTTTTTTTTTGAGACGGAGTCTCGCTCAGGCTGGAGTGCAGTGGCACGATCTTGGCTCACTGCAAGCTCCGCCTCCCGGGTTCACGCTATTCTCCTGCCTCAGCCTTGAGTAGCTGGGACTACAGGCGCCCGCCACCACACCCGGCTAATTTTCTTTTGTATTTTACAAAAGAATGGGGTTTCACCATGTTAGCCAGGATGGTGTCAATCTCCCGGCCTCGTGATCTGCCCGCCTCGGCCTCCCAAAGTGCTGGGATTACAGGCGTGAGCCACCGCGCCCGGCCTCGTACCCCTTCTTAGAGCCAGCATTCCCCAGGGTTCCATCTTCAACAATCTTTCCTTCTCATTCTTTACATTTCCTAGGTCATCCTCCATTCCCGTGCTTTCAATTATAATTTATGTCCTGATGATTCTCAAATCCACAGAAGATACAACTGGTCAACTTCTATTATTTTTAAATTATTAAACACTCATCCATTTTTATGTTAAAGAGAATACCCTACAATATACCTATCTAACTAGCTAACAACAATGGATTTCTTCACTTGGATATTCCAGTACTTCCAACTGAACATGCCTAAACCTAAAATCATCAATTCTGATTTCTTCTATTTCCCTTAGTGAATAGCACCAATATACATGCAATTAAACAGCCAGCAAAGTGCCAAACTTGATTCTTCCTTTTGCCTCACCTCTTCTATTTAATTAGCTAATCTGGTCCACTCTATGTCCCTTAGCGAATTTCTCAACAACTATCCCCACTGACACTAATTTACTGTAGGTAACATTATCTGTCATTTGGAGTAACATGATCAGCCTTCTAATATGGGCCTTTTCTCAATCCCACTTATCTGAATCCATTCCTACTGCAGTTAGAATATTCTTCTACAGATACAAATGTAATCTGTGTTGCTATATTCCAAAAATTCCTCTGTGGTGGCCTCGAGAATATATCTCAAAGATCTCCAACTATAAAGAGTATGTTGATTAAGAACACCTGCTGAAATCTATTGCCACATTTGTGCAAGGACACATAGCTGATAGGCTGCTCCCAGCCAATGGCCGAACACAGTAGGTATACAAAGGCAGGCCCATTTTGGGGAGACATGGGACACTTCTGACAACCAACTTTGACTCAAATACTTCCCAGGGCCTTGCTAACCCTCCCTTGAACTGTATAGCGGGCTGAGACACTTCCAGTCAACATTCTATCCCTCTCTCCTTCATTCATGGTCAGACTTACATCACAATTCGATGGGTCTCTCAGCCTTTCCCAGCATTTTCCTCATTTTCCATTACATAGTCATTTCCCCTAATACAATTGTTGCATGTTTAATCCTGTCTTTGGCAAACCGTTAAAAAAAACAGGTAAAGGGCCCGAACCAACACACCTGCACTGGTGCCCAACTACACTACACCAAGCATTAACTCTAAATTCCTCAGTGTGGCCTAAAGTGTGTTTTGTGATCTAGCTTTTGCTCCATTCTTTCTTTTTCATTAACTTTACCCCTACTCTGTGCTCCACACATACTGATTTATTCACATTCTTTCCATACTCTATGATCTCTTACCCCTAGGTCTGTGTACGTACCACTGCTTCTTCATAGAACATTTCTTTCCCTAACCATCTGGCTAATCCTTCAAGCTTAAGCCTCATGTCCTCAAGGAAGCCTTCATTGACTCTCCAGGACTGAATTGAGTGCTTCTCCTTATTTTAATCACACACTGCTTTTAACTCTAAGAATTTACTATAGTATACTGTAACTGTTGTATAACTTTTCTGACTTCCACTAACTATAAATCCATTGAGGCAGGAACTGTGTCTGGTTCACCACTGCATCTTCAGGACCAAGCAGAGTGCTTGGCATATTACAGGTGCTCACCACATACTTATTGATTGATTGACTGATTGATTGGAAATTGAAAGAAAATAAGAAATGGTAGACACACACAAAAAAATCCTTGATTCACAATTAAAAGAGTGCAAGTAAATGTTGCTCATTATTTAAAGTCAGTAGTATGTAAAATGGATTTTCTACTCTATATTAAAAGTGAAGACAAGTATATCTAACCTCTATAGTATAATTTACCTTTATAAGTAATAATGGATTTGTGTTGTTAAAATGAATTCCTTTTGGCTGGGGCACGGTGGCTCACACCTGTAATCCCAGGACCTTGGGAGGCTGAGGTGGGTGGATCACCTGCGGTCAGGAGTTCGAGAACAGCCTGGCCAACACATCAAAACCCTGTCTCTACTAAAAATACAAAAATCAGCCGGGTGTGATGGCGCGTGCCTGCAGTCCCAGCTACTTGGGAGGGTGAGGCAGGAGGATCGCTTGAACCCGGGAGGCAGAGGTTGCAGTGAGCTAAGATCACGCCACTGCACTCCAGCCTGCGTGACAGAGTGAGATTCCATATCAAAAAACAAAAACAAACAAAAAAAACCCATAATTACTTTCAACTTTCAACAAGCCCCTTGAGCTTTGAAAAGTATCAAATTATAAAGAAAAGAGATTTCATTATTTCTTTGTCGCATTTTTCCTTTATTAAAATCAATGAAGTAATCAAGCGAGTTAAGAAAATGCAGAACTTCTATTTTTCTATAACACACACACATTATAAAGTATATGCCTAACACTATGACTAGCCCACAGTAATAGGTGTTTTATAAGCGATTGCGCATTTGAATAAACACAAATTATAAAAAATAAATAATAGGATGTCATACAGTTCAAGTTGGAAGAAAAAACTTTTCTACTAATATATAACAAATATTTATTAAAATTAATTATAAATAAAAGTTCTTACTAAACAGAAAATGGAAGAAATATTAATACTATTCTAATTGCTATCCCATTCCCTTGGCTACTATATAGCTTTTTATGCACCAGAAATATCGCAATACAGCAGCAGTTCAGTTGAGCTGTCTAGAAAAAATGACCAGAAATTTTAGAAAGTCTGTCACTTTAAAATGTGGTACTTAAATAACAACAATCAGCTAACCAAAGTACTAAATAAATTGTTATTCTAATAAATCTTTTAAGAAACATCAAATTTGAACATCTGCTCATCTGAGTTACAGGTCACAAAAACAAGCATCATTTTAAAATAACTTTTATGGTTATGGAAGACAGAAGGAAGAAGGTGTAATAGTCTTCCTCAGCTGAAATAGCCAAAAGAACTACTAAGGGCTTTTCTTATCACTGACACCTTTCAAAGATGCATCAAATTTAACAACGAAAAACAATGAAGACAAATTAGATATATCTACAGCAGTACTCTTTATCAGATACAAAATAAATATTGTGTTCAAATATATGAAAAATATGTTTTCCAAATAAATGTTATACATACTGGCAATTTAAATGCCTCTTCCACTTACAGTATTTGAAATTCTTTGTTATCATGACAGATCTGCATTATTAAGGAATAACTTCAAAAAACACTTGTTACCCTGCTAGTATTTTTTAAACTTATAAAATCAAAGGAACCATTTACCTATATTTCCAAGCAGTCCATTAATAACTGTGTTATTATCAGCCTTTAATGTATTGTTGTCCTGATTGATGAATTCAAGACTATCTTGTAGCCTATGGAGGGTGAGAAGAAAATTAATTCCAAATTCATTTTATGGTTTAAGGACAATTCTTTGTACATCCTGATGAAATTTTAAGTGCAAAAACAGTTTCTTCCTATTAGCATTACAAATTAACTAACATAATCATTTAAATCAGAGGTTGGTAAACTATAGCCTGGAGTGCCAGATCTAATCTGCTGCCTCTTTTTGTAAATAAAGTTTTATTGGAACACAGCCATGCCCATTCATTTATATACTGTGTATGAATGCTTTGATGCTGCAACAGCAGAGCTGAGAAACTACAACCCATTGTCTGGCTCACAAAGCCAAAAAAATATATATATATATATTTTTTATTATTATATTTTAAGTTTTAGGGTACACGTGCACAATGTGCAGGTTTGTTACATATGTATACATGTCCCATGTTGGTGTGCTGCACCCATTAACTTGTCATTTACATTAGGTATATCTCCTAATGCTATCCCTCCCCCCTCAGCCCACCCCATGACAGGCCCCAGTGTGTGATGTCCCCCTTCCTGTGTCCATGTGTTCTCATTGTTCAACTCCCATCTATGAGTGAGAACATGTGGTGTTTGGTTTTTTGTCCTTGTGATAGTTTGCTGAGAATGATGGTTTCCAGCTTCATCCATGTCCCTACAAAGGACATGAACTCATCCTTTTTTATGGCTGCATAGTAGTCCATGGTGTATATGCGCCACATTTTCTTAATCCAGTCTATCACTGTTGGACATTTGGGTTGGTTCCAAGTCTTTGTGCCAAAAAATATTTACTATCTGGATCTTTAAAGTAGAAGTTGCTGAACCTGATTTAGATTACAAACAAGGTTTCCCCTCATATTTTAGACCTAAAAATATTTTCTAATTATCTGTTAGGGAGAGGTGGAAGCTAGGAGGAAGAAGAGGAGAATAAATCGTTAGGCAAATATCCAAAAACTATCTTTATTGTAATATATTACAAATAACCTATATCACTTCTTTTAGTGTCTCTTTCAGGATAAGAAAAATAAAAGTACTTTATGCTTTTAGTGCAAAATATCCTTTCTAGAGATTTTAGGAATTATCAGAACTTAGAAAAGGTGAAAAAACTCTGGTGATTATGGCTAACATCAGTGATTCCAACATGGAATCTTTAATTTCTACTTTAGTAGATCTCTAATTTCTACTTTTAAAAATCAGTATTTTTGGCTTCAAGATTTTTTAAGGCATCCATAATATTTTAAAGGATACCTCCCACGGCCGGGCATGGTGGCTCATGCCTGTAATCCCAGCACTTTGGGAGGCCGAGGCAGGCAGATCACTTGAGGTCAGGAGTTTGACACCAGCCTGGCCAACATAGTGAAACCCTGTCTCTACTAAAAATACAAAAAAAAAAAAAAAAGTCAGCCGGGCGTGGTGGCCTGCGCCTGTAGTCCCACCTACTCTGGAGGCTGAGTCAGGAGAATCGCTTGAACCCAGGACAGAGGTTGCAGTGAGCTGAGATCGCGCCACTGCACTCCAGCCTGGTGACACAGTGAGGCTCCATCTCAAAAAAAAAAAAGACTACCTCCCACTTTCCTTCCAAAGAGTTACAGGTATTAGAAACTTAGCTAATAAAACTCTTCCAAACAGGTCTTTTTAAGGCATTAACAATTAATGGGGGCTCTACAGAATTTCTGTTGTCTGGAGTAGTTTCCTTGCTGCCTTTGACCTTGGGTTACCCCCAGGGGCTCTGACTAGCCAATGAGTCTTGCTCTGATATGGCACCTGCAAAATCTCTCTCTGGGGTCTTCCACTGCCTAACTTTAGCCCCAGTAATTTACTAGGTTCTGGCACATGGCCCATGATCCTGACACCAGGCCTGCCTTTGTTTCAGCTTCACTATTCTAATCTTTGCATTAATAGCTTGTAATACCCTGGTGGCTATCATTATATAGTGTATATGTGCAATATCAGTATGGCTGACCTAGGTCAGTCCTGTCTTTAGGGTTAATTTCGTAGGGGATCTGAAAATTGAAGAGCACCAACCCTACAGATTGTGGTAACTCAGGTAACTCAGCGTGGTACCGCAAAACTGAAAATCAGCATGTTGCCCTAAGACGGAAATCCATTCAACATTCTACTTCCAGATACTGCTTCTAGCAATTCACAGAAACAGAAACCACATCTCATGTTTCTCAACTAAACTCAATTGAGAGTGAAATCTGGCTTCCATGAACTTTTAAACTTAAGGAAAGACAGAAAATCTGAACTTGTGCTGCAGTCCTAAAAGCAGTTTGTTAGTTTTCATACTTTGCACATCTAAAGTAATACATTTCCCCCTGTATCCATAAGCACTTACGTATTGAGACTCCCACAAATACTGCTGCCAGTCCGAGCAGTAAACACTTTGCTGAGCATGAGCTGTGGAGGGGAACTATGAAGAAAAAGAGAAAGAGAGAGACCAAAACTAAAATATAATGACCTTTTGGATTTATTATAAATAAAAATGTGTAAGTCACAGAGGTTTCACAGCATAGCTGCAAGAGCCATGAAGTAGCATTAAAACCATAGAACATGTTAAATGGAGTATGACAAGCTCAATCTGAGTGAAGATCATATAAAATTATCTCTAAAAAAACAAAAATATCTAAAAATGGGACTCGTTAAAAAAAAATCAGAAAACCTCTCACCGAATCTGATGAATTTTTAAGGTGGATCCTTTGTAGCTCATTGCTACTGAGCCAAACATCATCTCTCCAAGCATATTGGCATCAGAAGAGCACCGAGAACCCTAAACAATAACCACATATTAACAAACTGTGTTAATTAAAAGCTTATGACTATTTCATATGTTGATTTTTATTAAAAATTCTTGATATAGTTATTCTACATTAAGAGTTGTAATTCTACACTGTATACGCTGTTCTGCAACTTGATTTTCTTCCTTTTAAAATGCTTTCTTGATGTAACCATGTTGTTACACATAAATTTGACTAATTCCTTTTAAGAGCTGTACAATATTTTATTGTATGAAAATACTACAGTTTGTCAGAACAGTTCCCTTTACTCATGGGCATTTAAGTCACTTCCAGATTTTTGCTATTACCAATAATGCAAAAGTAGGCATTCTTAACCACATCTTATGCATACGCAATGCTTCTCCAGGATAGATAATAAGTGAAATTCAAAGAATATGCAGAATAATTTTTACTACTCCTGTTGTATATAAGAAGCATCCATAAATGGGGCAATTTATATCTATTTTGTATTTCTGTAAAGACATATCTGTGATCTACAGTTTCAATACTATGCCTATGAAAATCCTAATGGCATTTTTTACAAAAACAGAAAAACATATTAAAATTCACATGAAACCACAGAAGACAACAACCTTCTTCTTCAAGAAGCAGCAGCCAAATCAACCTTGAAAAAGAACAAAGCTGGTGGGCATTACACTTCCTGATTTCAAATTATACTACAAAGCTACAGTAGTGAAAACAGTAAGGTACTGACATTAAGACAGACATATAGACCAATGGAACAGAACAAACAGCCCAGAAATAAACCTACATGTATACAGTCAACTTATCTTCAAGAAGGGTGCTAAGAATACACAATGGGGACAGGATAGTATCCTTAACAAATGCTTCTGGGAAAACTGGATATCCACATGCGAAAGAATAAAACTGGTGTCCTATATCATGCACAAAAATCAACTGAATATAGATTAAAGGCTTACATGTATGACCTGAAACTGTAAAACTCCCAGAAGAAAACAGGAGAAAAGCTTGATGACATTGGTCTTAGCAATAGTTTCACAGATATGACACCCAAAGCACAGGTAACAACAGCAAAAACAGACAAGTGGGACTACATCAAACTAAAATGTTTCTGCACAGCAAAGAAAATAATCAAGAGGGCAAAAAGATAAAATATGGAATGGGAAAAGATAAAATGTGGAATGGGAAAAAATACTTGCAAACCATGTATCTGATAAGGGATTCGGCTTCAAAATGTACCAGAAACCCCTACAACTCTATAGTAAAAACTAATAACGCAATTAAGGTCTTGAATAAACATTTCTCCAAAGAATTCATACAAATGACCAACTGATACAGGAGAAACGCTCAACATTTCTAATCAGAGAAATGTAAATCAAAACCACAAAACCTGTCAGGTTGGCTATAATCAAAAAAGCAAAGACAAGTGGTGAGGATGTGGGAAAACTGGAGCCCTTGCACATTGTTGTAGGAATGCAAAATGGTATTGTACTTATGGAAAACAACATGGCAAGTCCTCCAAAAATTAAAAATAGAACTACCATGTGATCTGGCAATTCCACTTCTGGGCATTTTCCCAAAATAATTAAAATCAGGATCTCAAAGAGATGTTAGCACTCCTATATTCATTACAGCACTATTCACAATAGCCAAGATGTGAAAATAACCCTAAATGTCCACTGACAGATGCATGGATAAATGAAATATAATAAATACATAGAATGAAACACTATTCAGTTTTCAAAAAGAAGAAAATTCTGCAACACGCAACACGGATGAATCTTAAGGACGTTAGGCTAAATGAAATAAGCCAGTCACAAAGAGATAAATACTGCATGATAAGATAAATACTCCACTTATATGAGGTATTTAAAATAGCCAAATTTACAGAATCAAAGAGTAGAATGGTAGTTACCAGGGGCTGGGGTGAGGGGGAAATGGGGAGTTACTAATCAATGGCATTAAATTTCAGTCAAGCAATTTGAATAAGCTCTAGAAATCTATAGTGTAACACTGTACATGTAGAAAACAATTCATTGTAAATTTAAAAATTTAAGAGGGTAGATCTCATGTTCTTCCCACAATTTTTTTTTAAAGACTTCCTTGAGGCTAGCGCGGTGGATCACGCTTGTAATACCAGCATTTTGGGAGGCTTAGGCGAGAGGATCACAAGGTCAGGAGTTCAAGACCAGCCTGGCCAACATGGTGAAACCCCATCTCTGCTAAAAATACAAAAAATTAGCTGGGCATGGTGGTGCACGCCTGTAATCCCAGCTATGCGGGAGGCTGAGGCAGGAGAATCGCTTGAGCCCAGGAGGCAGAGGTTGTAGTGAGTGGAGATCACGCCATTGCACTCCAGCCTGGGCGACAGAGAAAGACTTCCTTGAAACATTATAATGTCTTGTTTCCAAAGAACCTCCTGATTAAAAAGTTATTCTCTTTCATTATTCTTTGTCTTCACAGGAGTCAGACAATAGTTAAAGATTGAGCTTATCCATTTGGTTACTATTTAGATATCATGGCAAATATCACTTTTTACCTACCAAGTATCTATTCTCTAATTCTTCCTCATTTTTTGAAGTTCAGTTTGTTTTAGGGCAGTAATGTGCACAACTGAAAAAAATTTCATTTCACAGCCTCACTTGAAGATAGGAGATTTAGAATAATTTTTATACTTAAAAGATCAGTGTTATGGTTGAAGTAGCAATTTTCAGAACTATTCATTTACATGCATTTGACACAGGCCTGGTCAGTAAGATGTAAATGGAAGTCACTACAGATGGAGATGTCATATTATAACAACAATGCAACAAGTACACACTAACTCTAAGTAGAAAGATAAGGGAACCATGGTCTCTGAGGGTATCTTGAAGCCCAGTATCATACCTAGATAGTACACTTTTAGGGTTATCATGTATGTCAGCAACGCAACCCCTAATTTGTTTAAGCCACTGTTTAGAGAGTGTCCCAATACCATTCTTAACTGATGCAATTATATAAAATCAAAAAATAAATGGTTTCTAAAATATTTAGGAAAATTCTAATAACCATATAGTGAAGAGAATCCCCATTTTACAACTGGAGACCAGGATATACAGCTGCACACTGTTTTTTGTTTTATCATGTGACTCTTTTACTCCTTTATCTCTTTACTACCTATCTTAAATTGTCCTATTATTAGGGTTAAGATAATCCACGTTTAAATATTTGTACTTTTCTTTAAAAAGACACCTTCAAGTAGCAACACATTTTTTAATACATGGCTATTTTTATATCAGTTTCACATTTTTTTGAGATGAAGTCTTGCTCTTGTCGCCCAGGCTGGAGTGCAATGGCACAATCTTGGCTCACTGCAACCTCCGCCTCCTGGGTTCAAACAATTCTCCTGCCTCAGCATCCCGAGTAGCTGGCAATACAGGTGCGCACCACCATACCCAGCTAATTTTTGTGTTTTTAGTAGAGACAGGGATTCACCATTTTGGCCAGGATGATAACGATCTCTTGACCTCGTGATCCACCTACCTTGGCCTCCCAAAGTGCTGGGATTACAGGTGTGAGCTAACTCGCCCAGCCCACAAAGTTAATTTTTAAGAAAAAGTCATTTCTGTCATACCTAGGTTACTAATATACAAAGCAACTAATTTATTCTTGAGATTTGGTTAAGATCAAATTTTTATTTTAAGACATAGAGGCTTGGGTACTGAGAACAACATTTCAGAAAAGGAGCAGAAAAAATTTTTAATGATAAAATAGCTATTTAAAAAATCAATGCCAGTATTACTTGGCAACCTAAATTACTTCTGGCTAATGACAGACATGGCAGCCTTCCCTTATAAGCTCATTTTTACCATAATGTGTCTAACTCCATTGTTATTTTGACTGAATTTCTTATTTCTTGTATTAAGCAAGCTATACAAATTTAAATACCAAGGCATTTATTTATAGATTTTACTATTATACAAATAAAATAATCCCCAGAAAGCAAAATACAGTAAAAATATTAATAAATTGCTATGTGAATTTTATGACACCATATAGTTTACTACTAAGGTTCTCTTTGTCCGTTCTAACATATACTAAATAGTTACCATGAATGTGACTGGCAAGGTAAGTATTTTAATGTGACATAATCTACAATGAAGCTTATAATTAAAAGGATGCTATTATCATTATTGTCTATTTTAAAATCCCTTATTTAAAAGGTCTATTCTAAGTACTCATTCCTGGAAGCTAATAATCTGTTAAACCCTGTGTAACTCAAAGACAATGTTCCACTTACCTGAAATTATATACATTTAAAAAAAAATTATTATTATGCTTTTTAGTTCTGGGATACATGTGCAGAATGTGCAGGCTTGTTACATAGGTATAAAAGTGCCATGGTGGTTTGCTGCATCCATCAACCTGTCATCTACATTAGGTATTTTTCCTAATGCTATCCCTCCCCTAGCCCCCAACCCCCCAATAGGTCCTGGTGTGTGATGTTTCCCTCCCTGTGACCATGTGTTTTCACTGTACAACTCCCACTTATGAGTGAGAACATGCAGTGCTGGTTTTCTGTTCTTGTGTTATTTTGCTGAGAATGATGGTTTCCAGCTTCATCCATGTCCCTGCAAAGGACACGAACTCATTCTTTTTTATGGCTGCACAGTATTCCATAGCGTATATGTGCCACATTTTCTTTATCCAGTCTATCATTGATGGACATTTGGGTTGGTTCCAAGTCTTTGCTATTGTGAATAGTGCTGCAATAAACATACATATCCATGTGTCTTTAAACTAGAATGATTTATAATCCTTTGGGTACATACCCAGTAATGGGATTGCTGGGTCAACTGGTATTTCTGGATCTAGATCCTGGAGGAATTGGCACACTGTCTTCCATAATGGTTGAACTAATTTACACTCCCACCAACAGTGTAAAAGTGTTCCTATTTCTCCACATCCTATCCAGCATCTTTTGTTTCCTGACTTTTTACTGACTGCCACTCTAACTGGCGTGAGATGCTTATCTCATCATGGTTTTGATTTGCATTTCTCTGGTGACCAGTGATAAAGAGCTTTTTTTTTCATGTTTGTTGGCCGCATAAATGTCTTCTTTTGAGAAGTGTCTGTTTGTATCCTTCACCTACTTTTTGATGGGGTTGTTTGTTTCTTGTAAATTTGTTTAAGTTCCTTATAGATTCTGGATATTAGCCCTTTGTCAGATGGGCTAATTGCAAAAGTTTTCTCCCATTCTGCAGGTTGCCTGTTGACTCTGATGACAGTTTCTTTTGCTGTGCAGAAGCTCTTTAATTAGATCCCATTTGTCAATTTTGGCTTTTGTTGCCATTGCTTTTGCTGTTTTAGTCATAAAGTCTTTGCCTATGCCTATGTCCTGAATGGTATTGCATAGGTTTTCTTCTAGGGTTTTTATGGTTTTAGGTCTTACATTTAAGTCTTTAATCCATCTTGAATTGATTTTTGTATAAGGTGTAAGGAAGGGATCCAGTTTCAGTTTTCTGCATATGGCTAGCCAGTTTTCCCAACACCATTTATTAAATAGGGAATCCTTTCCCCATTGCTTGTTTTTGTCAGGTTTGTCAAAGATCAGATGGTTGTTGATGTGTGGCATTATTTCTGAGGCCTCTGTTCTGTTCCATTGGTCTATGTATCTGTTTTGGTACCAGTACCATGCTGTTTTGCTTACTGTAGCCTTGTGGTATAGTTTGAAGTCAGGTAGCATGATGTCTCCAGCTTTGTTCTTTTGGCTTAGGATTTTCTTGGCTATACAGGCTCTTTTTTGGTTCCATATGAAATTTAAAGTAGTTTTTTCTAATTCTGTGAAGAAAATCAATGGTAGATTGATGGGGATAGCATTGAATCTATAAATTACTATAGGCATGATAGCCATTTTCACGATACTGATTCTTCCTATCCATAAGCATGAAATGTTCTTCCATTTGTTTGTATCCTCTCTTTTTCCTTGAGCAGTGGTTTGTAGTTCTCCTTGAAGAGGTCCTTCACATCCCTTGTAAGTTGGATTCCTAGGTACTTTATTTTCTTTGTAGCAATTGTGAATGGGAGTTCACTCATGATTTGGCTGTTTGTCTATTACTGGTGTATAGGAATGCTTGTGATTTTTGCACATTGATTTTGTATCTTGAGACTTTGCTGAAGTTGCTTAACAGCTTAAGGAGATTTTGGCCTGAGACAATGGGGTTTTCTAAATATACAATCATGTCATCTGCAAACAGGAACAATTTGACTTCCTCTCTTCCTATTTGAATACCCTTTATTTCTTTCTCTTGCCTGATTGCCCTGGACAGAACTTCCAATACTATGTTGAATAGGAGTGGTGAGAGAGGATATCCTTATCTTGTGCTGGTTTTCAAAGGGAATGCTTCCAGCGTTTGCCCATTCGGGATGATACTGGCTATGGGTTTGTCATAAATAGCTCTTATTATTTTGAGATATATTCCATCAATACCTAGTTTATTGAGAGTTTTTAGCATGATAGGGTGTTGAATTTTATCGAAGACCTTTTCTGCATCTGAGATAATCATGTGATTTTTGTCATTGGTTCTGTTCACGTGATGGATTACATTTATTGATTTGCATATGTTGAACCAGCCTTGCATCCCAGGGACAAAGGCGACCTGATCGTGGTGGATAGGCTTTTTGGTGTGCTGCTGGATTCAGTTTGCCAGTATTTTATTGAGGATTTTCCCATTGATGTTCATCAGGGATACTGGCCTGAAATTTTCTTTTTTTGTTGTGTCTCTGCTAGGTTTTGGTATCAGGATGATGTTGGCCTCATAAAATGAGTTAGGAAGGATTTCCTTTTTTTCTATTGATTGGAATAGTTTCAGAAGGAATGGCACCAGCTCCTCGTTGTACCTCTGGTAGAATTTGGCTGTGAATCAGTCTGGTCCTGGACTTTTTTTGGTTGGCAGGCCATTAATTACTGCCTCAATTTCAGAACTTGTTATTGGTCTATTTAGGGATTTGACTTCTTCCTGGTTTAGTCTTGGGATGGTGTATGTGTCCAGGAATTTATCCATTTCTTCTAGATTTTCTAGTTTATTTGTGTAGAGGTGTTTATTGTATTCTATGATAGTAGTTTGTATTTCTGTGGGATCAACACGTTTCTTATTGTGTTTATTTGATTCTTCTCTCTTTTCTTCTTTACTAATCTGGCTAGTGGTCTATTTTGTTAATCTTTTCAAAAAACCAGCTCCTGGATTCATTGATTTTTTGAAGGGTTTTTTGGGTCTCTATCTCCTTCAGTTCTGCTCTCATCTTAGTTATTTCTTGTCTTCTGCTAGCTTTTGAATTTGTTTGCTTTTGCTTCTCTAGTTCTTTTAATTATGATGTTAGGGTGTCAATTTTAGATCTTTCCCGCTTTCTCCTGTGGGCATTTAGTGCTATAAATTTCCCTCTAAACACTGCTTTAGCTGTGTCTCAGAGATTCTGGTATGGTGTGTCTTTGTTCAAACTTACTTATTTCTGCCTTCAGTTTGTTATTTACCCAGTAGTCATTCAGGAGCAGGTTGTTCAGTTTCTAAGTAGTTGTGCAGTTTGAGTGAGTTTCTTAATCCTGAATTCTAATTTGATTGCACTTTGGTCTGAGAGACTGTTTGTTATGATTTCCGTTCTTTTGCATTTGCTGAGGAGTGTTTTACTTCCAATTATGTGGTCAATTTTAGAATAAGTGTGATGTGTTGCTGAGAAGAATGTATATTCTGTTTATTTGGGGTGGAGAGTTCTGCAGATGTCTATTAGGTCTGCTTGGTCCAGAGCTGAGTTCAAGTCCTGAACATCCTTGTTAATTTTCTGTCTTGTTGATCAGTCTAATATTGACAGTGGGGTGTTAAAGTCTCCCACTATTATTGTGTGGGAGTCTCAGTTTCTTTGTAGGTCTTTAAGAACTTGCTTTATGAATCTGGGTGCTCTTGTACTGGGTGCATATATACTTACAATAGTTAGCTCTTCTTGTTACATTGATCCCTATTGTTGCATTGATTCCTTTACCATTATGTAATGCCCTTCTTTGTCTTTTTGTTTTTCTTTAATATCTTTGCTGGTTTAAAGTCTGTTTTATCAAAGACTAGGATTGCTACCCCTGCTTTTTTTTGCTTTCCATTTGCTTGGTAAATATTCCTCTATCCTTTTATTTTGAGCCTATGTGTATCTTTGCAGATGAGATGGGTCTCCTGAATACAGCACACTCATGGGTCTTGACTCGTTATCCAATTTGCCAGTCTGTGTCTCTTAACAGGGGCATTTAGCCCATTTATATTTAAGGTTAATATTGTTATGTGTGGATTTGATCCTGTCATTATGATGCTAGCTGGTTATTTTGCCTGTTTGTTCATGCTGTTTCTTCTTAGTGTCAACAGTGTTTACAATTTCATATGTTTTTGCAGTGGCTGTTACCGTTTTTCCTTGCCATATTTAGTGCTTCCTTCAGGAGCTCTTGTAAGGCAAGCCTGATGGTGACAAAGTCTCTCAGCATTTGCTTCTCTGGAAAGGATTTCATTTCTCCTTCACTTATGAAGCTTAGTTTGGCTGGATATGAAATTCTGAGCTGAAAATTCTTTTCTTTAAGAATGCTGAATATTGGTCCCCCACTCTCTTCTGGCTTTAGAGTTTCTGCAGAGAGATCCACTGTTAGTCTGATGGACTTTCCTTTGTGTATAACCCAATGTTTCTCTCCAGCTGCCCTTAACATTTTTTCCTTCATTTCAACCTTGGTGAATCTGACAATTATGTGTCTTGGGGTTGCTCTTCTCGAGCAGTATCTTTGTTGTGTTCTCTGTATTTCCTGAATTTTAATGTTAGCCTGTCTTGCTATGTTGGGAAAGTTCTCGTGGATAATATCCTTAAGAGTGTTTTCCAACTTGGTTCCATTCTCCCTGTCACTTTTAGGTACACCAATCAAACACAGGTTTGGTCTTTTCACATAGTCCCATATTTCTTGGAGGCTTTGTTTCTTCCTTTTCATTCTTTTTTCTCTAATTCTGTCTTCATGCTTTATGTCATTAAGTTGATCTTCAATCTCTGATATCCTTTCTTCCGCTTGATTGATTCAGCTATTGATGGCTTGCGTATGCTTCATGAAGTTCTCGTACTGTGTTTTTCAGCTCCATCAGGTCATTCATGTTCTTCTCTAAACTGCTTATTCCAGTTAGCAATTCATCTAACCTTTTTTCCAGGTTCTTAGCTTCCTTGCATTGGGTTAGAACATGCTCCTTTAGCTCACAGGAGTTTATTACCTTTATTATCTTCTGAAGCCTACTTCTGTCAACCTGTCAAACTCATCCTCCGTCCAGTTTTGTTCCCTTGCTGGCAAGGTGTTGTGATCCTTTGGAGGAGGAGAGGCATTCTGGTGTTTGGAATTTTCAGCCTTTTATGCTCGTTTTTCCTCATCTTCATGGATTTATCTATCTTTGGTCTTTGATGCTGGTGACCTTTGGATGGGGTTTTCATGTGGATGTCCTTTTTGTTGATGTTGATGCTATTCCTTTCTGTTTGTTAGTTTTCCTTCTACCAGTCAGGCCCCTCTGCTGCAGGTCTGCTGGTGTTTGCTGGTGGTCCACTCCAGTCCCTGTTTGCCTGGGTATCACCACTGGAGGCTGCAGAACAGCAAAGATTCCTGTCTGTCCCTTCCTCTGGAAGCTTCATTCCAGAGGAGCCCCTGCCAGATGCCAGCTGGAGCTCTCCTGTATGTGATGTCTGTTGACCCCCGCTGGGAGGTATCTCCCAGTGAGGAGTCATAGGGGTCAGGGACCCACTTGAGGAGGTAGTCTGTCCCTTACCAGAGCTTGAAAGCTGTGCTGAGAGATCCACTGTTCTCTTCAGAGTCAAAAGGCAGGAACATTTAAGTCTGCTGAGGCTGTGCCAACAGCCACCCCTTCCTCCAGGTGCTCTGTCCCAGGGAGATGGGAGTTTTATCTATAAGCCCCTGACTGGGGCTGCTGCCTTTCTTTCAGAGATGCCCTGCCCAGAGAGGAGGAATCTAGAGAGACAGTCTGGCTACAGTGGCTTAGCTGAGCTGCAGTGAGCTCCGCCCAGTTCTAACTTCCCAGCAGCTTTGTTTACACTCAGTTGGAAATGCAGAAATCACCCGCCTTCTGCGCTGATCTCACTGGGAGCTACAGACCGAAGCTGTTCCTATTTGGCCATCTTGCCAGCCATATTTTTTTTGAGACAAGGTCTCACTCTGTCACCCAGGCTGGGTTGCTATGGCATGATCATAACTCACCACATCCTAGAACTTCCGGGCTCAAGCAATCCTCCCACCTCAGCCTCCTGAGTAGCTGGGACTACAGGCTCACACCACCACACACGGCTAATTTTTTTTTTCTTTTTTTGAGACAGAGGTTCGCTCTTGTTACCCAGGCTGTAGTGCAATGGCGCAATCTTGGGTCACCACAACATCCGCCTCCCAGGTTCAAGCAATTCTCCTGCCCCAGCCTCCTGAGTAGCTGGGATTACAGGCATGTGCCACCATGCCTAATTTTACATTTTTAGTAGAGATAGGGTTTCTCCATGTTGGTCAGGCTGGTCTCGAACTCCTGACCTCAGGTGGTCTGCCCGCCTCAGCCTCCCAAAATGCTGGGATTACAGGCATGAGCCACCATGCCCGGCCCACACGGCTAATTTTTTAAAAATCACAAAACTTTCAAAGTTGTGCAAAATGGTGTAAGTCATGATGGTGTTGTATAGCACAGGACTATTATGGATTTGTTAAGGTATCATGCCTAAAGGGGAGGTGGAATAGAAGAAGGCAGGGGGAACTGTGCAGTAAATCCAACTGGAGTTTAATAATTTCAGACTCTTTTCACATAGCTTGTCCCATTGATTAGGTATAAAGATCAATTTCCATCAAAACACAATCATCTCATTACCAGTAATTAAAAAGCCAAGATTCTATTTTGATACTGAGTAAATATAAAATACTTGTGATTAATGCAAACTTGGATGACACAAATAAATTTACATCAGATGACACTTGCTAAGCATGAGACCAAATACTGATCTTATATAAAATGTAATACATTTAGAGAGAGGTTCCTATGTATTATACTTACTAATACGTTTAATTCCATATTTTACAAGAAGTCACATTACTTTTGAGAAATAAAACTGTGTATTATGTATACTTCCAATCATACTTTAATTTCATACAACTGAAACTGTATTAGTATATTTATCTTCATATTTCAATAATAAAAAAGTATGTAAAATAAGAAATTATTCTGATAACCCAATAAATCTGAATTGGGAAATATAAGGAGAAAATACTCATGCAACCTATGCCTATAGCTTTTTACTTCTCCTATTCTAAGATTTATCAAAGTTCATAAACATAGTTGTTTATCTGTCTCTCCAGCTTCAATGCAAGCTCTAGGAAGATAAGGACTAATTGCTATTATATCTCCACAGTCCACTGGATGATGTTCAAAAATATTTATAAATGAATGAATAAATAAATGACATCAATGATCTTACCTGGTACTTAAGACACTGGTCTTTTATATCAGAAGATGAAGTCACAGAACTATCTAAAGAGGAAGAACTGTCTCCTCCAGGTTTCAGTTGGCAGCATTTCCCAAAGACTTTAACTTGAGCATCACTGCAGAGTTTCTGAAATAACAGATATTTCCACTCATGTTTTAACAGATTTTTAACCATATACAAATTTCATCAAAGTATAAAAACCTTTGGAAAAACCAAGAATGAAATAACTCAAAATACAACATTAATATGGCTATTGGCATTTTGCTGTATTTTCTCCAGTACTATTTTCTATTCTTTGTCTCATAACTATAATAAAATTTGTGGGGTTTGTATTTCTGGCCAACATTATTATATCCTGAGAATTTTCTAGATTACCACGGCCTATACGATGTTCATTAATACCAATGTAATAATATATTGCAGTAGTTTTCAAATTATTTGGTCTCAAAACCCCTTTATGCGCAGGGCTTGGTGGCTCATACCTGTAATTCCAGCACTTTGGGAAGCTGAGGAGGTGGATCACTTGACACCAGGAGTTCAAGACCAGCCCGACCAACAGGGAGAAACCCTGTCTCTACTAAAAAGACAAAAATTAGCTGGGCATGGTGGCACATGCCTGTAATCCCAGCTACTTGGGAGGATGAGGCACAAGAATCTTTTGAACCTGGGAAGTGAGCTGAGACTGCACCACTGCACTCCAGCCTGGGTGACAGAGTGAGACTCTGTTTCAAAAAAAAAAAACAAAAAAAAAAACAAACAAACAAAACAACCCTTAATGTTCTTATAAGTTATCGAGGATCCCAAGAGTCTTTTGTGTACATGAGTTATATTTATCAATATTTCCCATATTAGAAATCAAAACTGAGACCATGTAAAAAATACTTATTCATTCATTTAAATACAACAATAAACCCAAGTTAATGTAAGTAAACACTGTTATAAAAAATAACGTATTTTTCTGGGGAGAAATGCAGGGATGAAAGGAGAAATGCAAATGAGACTTTCAGATTTAACTATACATGTGTTTATTCTTTCGAAATGAGAATATAGTAATGTAATAAATAAAATTTTAATGAGAGAATGAACTTAGGACCAGATGGTTGTACAGTCTAGTGTAGAAGAAAAATGTATTTCTTTTTAATTCCTCTTTCTCTTTTTCCTCCCCAACAGCTTCTCTACATCTTTCACTGCTCACAACTACCAAAGTTACAATCCACCAACATCTGTGATATTCCTAAAAGTATTCCAGTGCTTTATCACAGTTACCAGTATGTCCATTCTTTCATTTAACAAACCTCAGGTAGGTTTTTAGAACAAATAATCTGACTAAAGTCACATTTACTGAAGACTGAATGTTTTCTAGTTACCAACATCACCAAAGGCATTGTTAAAAATTACATGTACTAGTCTCCAGTTATCTCTAACCAAAAATTTAAAGTAAAAAGAATAAAAGCTTTAGAACTAGATATGAGTTCAACATGAGGTCCTTGCCGATGCCTATGTCCTGAATGGTATTGCCTAGGTTTTCTTCTAGGGTTTTTATGGTTTTAGGTCTAACATTTAAGTCTTTAATCCATCTTGAATTAATTTTTGTATAAGGTGTAAGGAAGGGATCCAGTTTCAGCTTTCTACATGCGGCTAGCCAGTTTTCCCAGCACCATTTGTTAAACAGGGAATCCTTTCCCCATTGCTTGTTTTTGTCAGGTTTGTCAAAGATCAGATAGTTGTTGATGTGTGGTATTATTTCTGAGGGCTCTTTACTGTTCCATTGGTCTATATCTCTGTTTGGTACCAGTACCATGCTGTTTTGGTTACTGTAGCCTTGTAGTATAGTTTGAAGTCAGGTAGCATGATGCCTCCAGCTTTGTTCTTTTGGCTTAGGATTGACTTGGCAATGCAGGCTCTTTTTTGGTTCCATATGAACTTGAAAGTAGTTTTTTCCAATTCTGTGAAGAAAGTCATTGATAGCTTGATGGGGATGGCACTGAATCTATAAATTACCTTGGGCAGTATGGCTATTTTCACGATATTGATTCTTTCTATCCATGAGCATGGAATGTTCTTCCATTTGTTTGTGTCCTCTTTTATTTCGTTGAGCAGTGGTTTGTAGTTCTCCTTGAAGAGGTCCTTCACATCCCCTGTAAGTTGGATTCCTAGGTATTTTATTCTCTTTGAAGCAATTGTGAATGGGAGTTCACTCATGATTTGGCTCTCTGTTTCTCTGTTATTGGTGTATAAGAAAGCTTGTGATTTTTGCACATTGATTTTGTATCCTGAGACTTTGCTGAAGTTGCTTATCAGCTTAAGGAGATTTTGGGCTGAGATGAGGGGTGTTCTAGATACACAATCATGTCATCTGCAAACAGGGACAATTTAACTTCCTCTTTTCCTAATTGAATACCCTTTATTTCTTTCTCCTGCCTGATTGCCCTGGCCACAACTTCCAACACTATGTTGAATAGGAGTGGTGAGAGAGGGCATCCTTGTTTTGTGCCAGTTTTCAAAGGGAATGCTTCCAGTTTTTGTCCATTCAGTATGATATTGGCTGTGGGTCTGTCATATATAGCTCTTATTATTTTGAGATATGTCCCATCAATACCTAATTTATTGAGAGTTTTTAGCATGAAGGGCTGCTGAATTTTGTCGAAGGCCTTTTCTGCATCTATTGAGATAATCACATGGTTTTTGTCTTTGGTTCTGTTTATATGCTGGATTACATTTATTGATTTGCGTATGTTAAACCAGCCTTGCATCCCAGGGATGAAGCCCACTTGATCATGGTGGATAAGCTTTTTGATGTGCTGCTGGATTTGGTTTGCCAGTATTTTATTGAGGATTTCTGCATCGATGTTCATCAGGGATATTGGTCTACAATTCTCTTTTTTTGTTGTGTCTCTGGCAGGCTTTGGTATCAGGATGATGCTGGCCTCATAAAATGAGTTAAGGAGGATTCCCTCTTTTTCTATTGATTGGAATAGTTTCAGAAGGAATGGTACCAGCTCCTCCTTCTACCTCTGGTAGAATTCGGCTGTGAATCTGTCTGGTCCTGGACTTTTTTTGGTTGGTAAGCTATTAATTATTACCTCAATTTCAGAGCCTGTTACTGTTCTATTCAGAGACTCAACTTCTTCCTGGTTTAGTCTTGGGAGGATGTATGTGTTGAGGAATTTATCCATTTCTTCTAGATTTTCTAGTTTATTTGCGTAGAGGTGTTTACAGTATTCTCTGATGGTAGTTTGTATTTCTGCGGGATCGGTGGTGATATCCCCTTTATCATTTTTTATTGCGTCTATTTGATTCTTCTCTCTTTTCTTATTAGTCTTGCTAGCGGTTTATCAATTTTGTTGATCTTTTCAAAAAACCAGCTCCTGGATTCATGGATTTTTTGAAGGGTTTTTTGTGTCTCTATCTCCTTCAGTTCTGCTCTGATCTTAGTTATTTCTTGCCGTCTGCTAGCTTTTTCAATTTGTTTGCTCTTGCTTCTCTAGTTCTTTTAATCATGTCTACATCACCAAAAGCAATGGCAACAAAAGCCAAAATTGACAAATGGGATCTAATTAAACTAAAGAGATTTGGCACAGCAAAAGAAACTACCATCAGAGTGAACAGGCAACCTACAGAATGGGAGAAAATTTTTGCAACCTACTCATCTGACAAAGGGCTAATATCCAGAATCTACAAAGAACTCAAACAAATTTACAAGAAAAAAAACAACCCCATCAAAAAGTAGGCGAAGGATATGAACAGACACCTCTCAAAAGAAGACATTTATGCAGCCAACAGACACATGAAAAAATGCTCATCATCACTGGCCATCAGAGAGATGCAAATCAAAACCACAGTGAGATATCTCACACCAGTTAGAATGGCGATCATTAAAAAGTCAGGAAACAAAAAGGGCTGGAGAGGATGTGGAGAAATAGGAATGCTTTTACACTGTTGGTGGGACTGTAAACTAGTTCAACCATTGTGGAAGACAGTGTGGCGATTTCTCAGGGATCTACAACTAGAAATACCATTTGACCCAGCCATCCCATTACTGGGTATATACCCAAAGGAATATAAATCATGCTGCTATAAAGACACATGCACACGTATGTTTATTGCGGCACTACTCACAATAGCAAAGACTTGGAACCAACCCAAATGTCCAATAATGATAGACTGGATTAAGAAAATGTGGCACATATACACCATGGAATACTATGCAGCCATAAAAAAGGATGAGTTCATGTCCTTTGTAGGGACACGGATGAAGCTGGAAACCATCATTCTCAGCAAACTATCGCAAGGACAAAAAACCAAACACTGCATGTTCTCACTCATAGGTTGGAATTGAACAATGAGAACACTTGGACACACGAAGGGGAACATCACACACCAGGGCCTGCTGTGGGGTCGGGGGAGCGGGGAGGAACAGCATTAGGAGATATACCTCATGTAAATGACGAGTTAATGGGTGCAGCACACCAACATGGGACATGTATACAGATGTAACAAACCTGCACATTGTGCACATGTACCCTAGAACTTAAAGTATTTTATATATATATTTTTATATATATACACACATACGTATATATGTATATATACGTATAAAATATGTATATATACGTATATACATATATACGTATTTATATGCATGTATATACATATACACATATGTATAGTATATATACATATAAAATATGTATATTAGAAGAACTAGATGTGAGTTCAAAACCTGTATCCTTGAGCAAGTTAACTGACCTCTCTAAACCTTAATTTGTTATTTGTTTAAGGGGAAGAAAAACCCTACCTAACAACACTTAAGGGAATGTGTGTGTGTGTGTGTGTATTTTATATACACACATGTATAATACATATTATATATAATAGTTATAATATCCTAGCTATCTCCACAGAGCTGAGACTACAGGCGTATGCCACCACATCCAGCTAATTTTACTTTTTGTAGAGATGAGGTCTCATTATGTTGCCCAGGCTGGTGTCAAACTCCTGGGCTAAAGTAATCCTCCCACCTTGGCCTCCCAAAGTAATCCTTGGCTGGGATTACAGGTGTGAGCCACTGCATTCAACCTAGTTATAATTGTTATTAGAAAACAGTTAACATGAGGGGCTAACATAATTGAAGTCAGGGACTTCACTAGGTATTTCCATGTATGTTTCAACACTTGATAAAAATATGGGTATTTTTACTATTGGCATCCTTCGCCACATCTTAATAACCTTATTACTTATTGATCACCAACAAAATGCCAGGCCTTAATGTACATTTTCTCTAATACTAAGCATGGTAGGTATTATCGATGCTATTTTACAGATGAGAAACGTGAAGCTAAAACAGGTTAAATAACTTCACCAAGGTTACAAGAGCTAGTAAATCTGTTATCTACTTATAGACAAAACCCAGTTGGCTTGACTTATCCACTATCACGAACCACCATTTCAAAGTATTTAAGTACTACGCGTTCTAAGCCAGAGGGTGGCTGCAGACCAGTACCAGTCCATGGCCTGTTAGGAACCGGGCCACATGGCAGGAGGTGAGCAGTGGGCAAGTGAGCATTACCGCCTGCACTCCACCTCCTGTCACATCAGTCTCAGCATTAGATCCTCATAGGAGTTCGAATCCTATTGTGAACTGTGCATGGGAGAGATCTATCTCTAAAGAGATACAACAAATAAATGCAATGCAAGATTCTCAACTGGATCCTTTTGTTCTGTAGGATGTTATTTTGACAACTTGCCAAGTTTTAATGGGATCTGAGGATTATTTGGCTATAATATATCAATGATTTCCTGAATTTTTGCTGTATTGTGGTTACATAGAAGAATGTTCATATTTTTAGGAAATACACATTGATGTATTCAAAGCTGATGGGATATCAAGTAGGCAGTTTACTCTTATTCGGTTCAGAAAAGCAAAAGTTCTTTGTATTGAACTTGCAACTTATTTGTGATTGTTTCAAAAAGTTAATAAAAATTATAACCTAGTTATAGAAAGCCAGTTGTATTTTTCAGTAATATTTATAACTTTTTTTGCATAATTCGAAGGTATTTGTTTTTGTGGGCTAGACATAAAGTACAGCATCACTTCTCTGAGATAACAAAGTAAAATAATAAGAAATTGAACCCTTTTTCCTACAATTCCTGCTTATAGAAGTCCTGTGCTTACATGAGGGATTGTTGTTGACTGCGCCTTGTCCCCTCATTACAGGACCATCTGCCACTGTAGTTGTTGCTGTTTGGTTTCAGAAAAGTCACGACTTCAAGATGGGAGGGAGTAGAGAAACAACAGCTGAGGAGCTGATGGGAGAATAGTATGTGTGTGTACGTGCATCCTTTTGTACACACTTTTAGGTGTGTTTTTATGCTTTAGTCCTGGAACTGAAGTATGTCCCTTTTCTTCCTCTAGCAAACTTTTGTTTCAGAGATTGGACATACAGGGTTACCTCAGCCTGGAATGTCTTTCCAGCTCTCTCAAGTGCTTCCTCTTTCACCTTAACTCTTAACGCATTTTTCCTCCATAGTCTAAGCTTAAAATATCACTTTCTTGATCTCCCTAGACTAAATGAAGTCCTTTCATGGCAATTCACTTAAACATTGTCATCCTTTAACCTCTTTATCTATAAATTGGAATAATAATGGTAGTACTCTTCTGTTTTACATATATTTACTCTTTACATGTAAAGGTAGTAAGTGCTAACGTGAGTTAGCTGCTGCTATCATTATTACTTTTATTAGACACACCTGGAATACACATTTCATTACACATATTTGTGTAATTATCTGTTAAATGTCTCTTTCTCCTGTTAGACTGTTAGTTCCATGAGGAAAAGGACTATGTCTTCTTTTATTCACCTGTATTCCCTAGTGCTTAACAGCGGTTGCCAACCTTTTTGGCACCAGGCACCAGTTTCGTGCAAGACAATTTTTCTGCAGACTGGGGCAGGGTAGTGGGGATATGGTTTCAGGATGAAACTGTTCCACCTCAGATCAGCAGACATTAGTTTTTGTCATTAGAAAAGGAAAGACCTGAAATCTCAGTATAGGTTTTTTGCTTTTTTTTTTTTTAAGAGTTGAGTTCTCACCATATTGCCCAGGCTGGCCTCAAATTCCTGAGCTCAAGCAATCCTCTCACCTCACCATGCCCAGCTTCAGTATAGTTTTGATTTTCATTTTCTTAATTATGGATAAGGGAGAGGATCTTATAAACGTACGATTTTATTAAACGTGTCATATCAATTTGTATATCAACGCTCAGCTCTTGTCCTTCACTCAATTATCTACTGAGTGGTTCTTGATTTCTAGGAACTCTTTATATTAACACTTGGCATTTTAAATTGTCAAAGTGTTTTCTCAGGTTGCCATCTGTCTTTTAACTTTCCTTATGGTGTTGTTTTCTGTTTTATCATGCAAGTTTAAAAAAAATTGGCTGTCAAATTTGTCAATCTTTTACTTTATGGCTTCTGAATTTTAACTCATAGCTAGAAATATCTTTGCTTGAGACAGAGTCTCACTCTGTTGCCCAGGCTGGAGTGCAGTGGCATGACTGCAATCTTGGCTCACTGTAGCCACCGCCTCCTGGGATCAAGCAATTCTCGTGTCTCAGCCTCCCTAGTAGATGAAACTACAGGCACGTGCCACCACACCCGGCTAATTTTTGTACTTTTTTTTTTAGTAGAGACGGGGTTTCACCATGTTGGCCAGGCTGGTCTTGAACTCCCGATCTCATGTGATCCACCCTCCTCAGCCTTTCAGCCTCCCAAAGTGTGGGATTACAGGCATGAGCCACTGCATCCGGCCTTTTTTTTTTTGGCCAGCGGGGAGAGGGTCTTGCTTTGTCACTTAGGGTAGAGTGCAGTGGCGTGATCCTGGCTCATTGCAACCTCCACTTCCTGGGCTCAAGTGATTCTTCTGCCTCAGTCTCCCAGTAGCTGGGACTACAGACACTCAGCACCACACCCAGCTAATTTTTATGTTTTCTGTAGAGACGGGGTCTTCCTATGTTGGCCAGACTGGTCTCAAACACCTGGCCTCAAGTGATTCACCCATCTTGACCTCCCAAAGTGCTGGGTTTACAGGCGTAAGCCACTGCACCCAGCCTAGATATACGTTTTCCACTCCACAGATATATAGGAACTCCCTCATTTTTTCTTTTGTAATGTTATAGTTTTATATTTTTATATTTAAATGTTTGATATACTTGGTTTCATCCTGATGTACACTGTAAGATATGAATCCAAATTAAGGCTGGGCACAGTGACTCATGCTTGAGCCCAAGAGTTTGAGACCAGCCTGGATAAAACAGTAAGACGCCATCTTTAAAATAATAATAATAGTAAGTAGTAACAGTATGAGTCTAAATTAATCTTTCTTCCACATGGCTAATTGTCTCAACACCATTTAAGATGATGCCTTAATCATATACCAAAATTCCTGAACGTATTTGGATGTATTTCTGATCCTCTATTTTGTTCCATTAGTCTATTGCCTATTTATATGTCAATAACACACTGTTTGGCCAGGCGTGGTGGCTCACACCTGTAATCCCAGCACTTTGGGAGGCCGAGGTGGGTGGATCACGAGGTCAGGAGATGGAGAACACCCTGGCTAACACAGTGAAACCCTGTCTCTACTAAAAATACAAAAAATTAGCCGGGCGTGGTGGCCGGTGCCTGTAGTCCCAGCTACTCGGGAGGCTGAAGCAGGAGAATGGCGTGAACCCAGGAGGCGGAGCTTGTAGTGAGCTGAGATTGCACCGCTGCTCTCCAGCCTGGGTGACAGAGCGAGACTCCAGCTCAAAAAAAAAAAACAAAAAACAAAAAAAAACACTGTTTTAGATACTGAGACTGTGCAGTATATTTTCAAATGTGATAGGACTGGCTCATCCTCACTGCCCTTCTTTTTCAGTTTTCCAACCAATCATTGCTAATTTTTTCCCATTTGAACTTTAGAATCCACTATTTAGTTCCAGACACTACCCCCACCCCAAACACACAAAAATAAGAATAACATTGTTTCTGTGATAGCATTATTTTACAAAGCACTTTGGACAACTTTATAACATTGACTACTGCCATGGAATATGTTTACCCTTTCCATTTGTTAAGGTACGTTTTTACGTCCCTTAAGAAGACTTTTAAAGTTCTAAACTTACAGATTTTGTTAAGTGTATGCATAGGCAACTTTGTCATTTTAATTTCTATTTTAAATGAATGTTTCACTTTTATGTGTTCAAACTGGAAGCTATTTGCATATATCGAGCTTACTGATTTCTGTATATTAACCTAAATCCAATTATCTAACCAAATCCTATGTGCAAATGATATCATAAATAAGACTCAACTATTCAATTAGCACTGTATGATGCTTCGGAGTGTTTCTCATGTCTTAAAATCTGTAATCATCTTTCCAAAGTTATGTGAATTTACTGATGTACAACTTTATCCTTGTTTAGAATCAGTGAAAGCTGATACATGTGAATGGTCATATAACTTAACTGGGAACTCATGAAATAGCATTGCACTGTTGTTGACATAAAAACAATGTCTAGGATAAGGATAATAGTGTGATAAAATCAGAATGGATCCATTTGGCTATGTTAGTGTTCATATCGAAACCATATCTCAATATATTTTTCTACCACGGGAAGGTTCTTCTGTCAGAAGTGTTGAACCAGAGCAACTCCATCTTGAATAGGGGCTGGGTAAAATAAGGCTCAGACCGACTGGGCTGCATTCCCAGATGGTTAAAGCATTCTAAGTCACAGGAGGAGATAGGAGGTTGGCACAAGACATAAGTCATAAAAACCTTGATGATGAAAAAGCCTGCAGTAAAGAAGCTGGCTAAAATGCACCAAAACCAAGATGGCGACAAGAGTGACCTCTGGTCATCCTCACTACTACACTCCCACCAGATCCATGACAGTTTACAAATGCCACTGGCAACATCAGTAAATTACAGTATATGGTGTAAAAAATGGGAGGCATGAATAATCCACCCCTTGTTTAGCATACAATCAAGAAATAACCATAAAAACCCACAATCAGCAGGCCTCGGGGCTGGTCTGCCTATGGAGTTGCCATTCTTTATTCCTTTACTTTCTTAATAAACTTGCTTTCACTTTACGGATTTGCCCTGAATTCTTTCTTGCTCAAGATCCAAGAACCCTCTCTTGGGGTGTGGATCCAGACCCCTTTCCGGTAACACTTCTTTAAGATCACTACTCATATTCACTTTAATTGGGTTTTATAATTCAACAGCCATTTTTCATAAAATATATAACAGATCTGAAAAAATGAGTTCTGAGGAAGCTATACACTGATTAACAATTTTATTTCAACTTACATAAGACACTATTTGAGCATGCAAAGTACTTTGGTTTCTGAAACCTAATCAAAGCATTTATGTAGTTCACTTTGTATAGAATTTAAAATGTAATAAAATACATAGCTTCCTAATTTTCTCCCAAAACCCATTAAATATACTCTACATACACAATGTTTGCTTTGCATGCAAATACAAAAATGATCTGCTTATATTAATAAACTGCTGTTATATTCTTCATTGACAATTCTTTGGTTCAACCAAATGCAGAAATGGATCAATATTCCACTGTGAAGTATTGCCTTCTCTCACACTCCAGATAAAAGGTACTCAAAGTGAATTATGATCATCTATAATCTTTACAAGGAAAACTGCCATGTGTCTTACACATTTAAAAGGACTTCAGTAAGTATTTTTACAATGACTATTTTTTAACGCTGAACTAGCTTCAAAGTAAACAATCAATAGGATTTTGATTTAATTAAATACACTCAAACATATTGAGTGAGCCCAAATATTACTATCTTCTACTCCTACTTGGCAATTTTCAAATGATATTTTTCAAAAATTCAGATTCAGGCTGATAACAAACTGTCCCAAGTAGCCTGAAGAGGGAGGACTGCGTGATCCCAGGGATTCAAGTCCAGCCTGGGCAACATAGCAGGACAGATGGACGCTGTTTCCAAATGAGAAAATGTTTTAATTTCTTTTTTGATAAAGGGAACAGAGTAAAACAATTCTGCAAGGCTCACATTCTAAAGCTTGACTTTCTAACTCATGGCGACATTATGTTCTAATTTTTTTAAAAAGAATGTTTTCAATAAAAGTTTTGGTAAATAGGCCGGGCAAAGTGGCTCCCGCTGGTAATCCCAGCACTTTATGAGGCCAAAGCAGGCGGTTCGCTTGAGCCCAGAAGTTCAAGACCAGTCTGGCCAACATGGCAAAACCCCATTTCTACTAAAAATGTAAAAATTACCCAGGTGTGGTGGTGCACACCTGTAATCCCAGCTACTCGCAAGGCTGAGGCACGAGAACTGCTTGAGCCTGGAGGCAGAGGTTTCAGTGAGCTGAGATTGTGCCACTGCACTCCAGCCTGGGCGAGAGAGCGAGACCCTGTCTCAAGAAAACAAACAGACAACAAAAAACCCTGTCTCAAAAAAGAAAAGGCTTTGGTATATTAAATGGTCAAAATAATATTTATAGTCCTTATTCTCTCTTGTAAATTGTTTTAAACTAAGAAAAGTGTTTTAAAACTAAGAAAGAAGAACATGAGAAGTTACTTCAACATTTACCACAGCAAAATAGAATATTGTACAAATACAGCAAAGCTGAATAATTTACTTTCATACAGCAAACTGCTAATGCTTAAACATAATGTCTTTATTATGTATGAACCCAAATTATAATGTAGAAACTTTAAAAAAATTTACAGCACAATGTCCTTATTTCCATATATAGAACCCAGGACAAACAATGAGTATTTCAATATGTACAGTAGTGTTCAAAAGGAAGACATAAAATCTTCAGGAGAGTATTTACAGGATTTTGAAAATAAACTTCCTAACAGTAATTACAATTGATCAAAATGTGTCCTGAGTACTTACCACATGTAAGGCAATGTGCAGTGTAGGAAATAAAGGTGAGTAACAGGACAATTTTTTACTTTAAGGTTTTTTTCCCAGTCTAGTAACAAATACACATACGAATACAGCTATGATATAGAAGGCTATGAATATGAGTAAAGAATTATGAGAATTCTGATGGAGGAGAAAATAAATCTACCTAGAGAAAATCAGAAAGGATTCATAAAGTTGTGATAAACCCTGAAGGAGGATAAATTTTCAATTAAGGGAGATAGTATATAGGATAAAGGCATAATAAAATAAATGAGACTGGAAGTAGTCAACAATGTTTGATTTCTAGACACTGATGAGTTTCTAGAAAAGTTTTATAATAAAAAGAAGAGTAGGTTTATAGGCAAATTTCAGAAAGTTGAGTAATAACTGGATAGTTTGAGAAGAGAGTCAATGTATTACTACTGAGACACCGAGAGACAGAGAAGACCAAGGAGAGACCAACAGAGAGACTGAGAAGAGACACTCTAGAGAGCCTGAGTGATAGACAAAGGGAAAATGAGAGACACCAACAGACACCAAGAAAGATGACTGAGAGGGACAAAGAGGCCAGGGATGGGAAAAGACAGAGAAGGACACTGCTATGGACTGAATGTGTGTCTCTCCTCAAAATTCATATGTCGTCCTAACCCACCATGCGATATTAGGAGGTGGGGACTTTAGGAGGTGATTAGGTCATAAGAACGAAGTCCTCATGAATGGGGTTGGTGTCCTTATAAAAAGGACTTGAAGAGTTCTCTTGCCTTCTTTCCACCATGTAAAGGGTAGAGTGAGAAGTCAGCAGTCTGCAACCCAGAAGACAGCCCTCACAAAAAACTCAAATATGCTGGGAGAAACCAAAGTTTCTTGTTTAAGGCACCCAGTCTACAGTATTTTGTTATAGTAGCCTGAACTAGACAAACACAAACCTGAAGGAAAAAGTAAAGAAAAATTATTTTAGCAGCTTTGTGAATGTTTCCAAGCAAAGAGAAAAGCTGAGAGGGATGAAGGAATACATCAGCAGGAGAGAAATTAATGAGACTAATGAAGCATCGTCCCAGAAAAGGTATGCAGGGAGAGTTCAAAAAACAGCATGAGTGGATTCTTACAGGGCTGTTTAACATAAAAGAGAAAAGCTGAACAAACACAAAATGAATAGCATTAATCAAAATTAAGAGTAAAGGAGAGGCATATGTTGAAATTCAATAGGATACTATCAAATACAAAAAAAAACTTCAATAAATGTTTGCTGAAAAAGTAATAAAAAATAATCGAGATAATTTAAAAAAAATCAGCCTCAGCCAAGTTCTGCTGAGCTGTTGTCAGCAGTCTAAATACAAAGAAGTCATGCTTATCACATTTGTAGTTAGCCTTTCATTTCAACTGTCTGCTTGACTGTCTCCAATTCTATGACTCCTAAGCATCAAACCACTCCTCAGCTATTCAAATCAAAATGTTAGATTCACCAAACATTTCCTTCTCCCTCAGCCCCAATATCCAGTCATTTCCTTCTCCCTCAGCCCCAATTATCCAGTTTGATAATACTGGAATTATCAAAATGTTCAACATTAAAATTCAACCAAATCAATAATGATGCTCACCGATACTGATATGTCCTCATTTCTTCTCTTAACACTGGAGTCAAACAAAACATTTCTCCCTCGTCTTTCACAGTCTTGATATACAATCAGTCGAATCTGGCTTGGATCAAACTCTGGTAAAGGCCAACTTGAAAGAAAAGTAAGGAAAAGTAAAGATCCATTAGAGTTACATTAATAAATATTCCATATACATTATTAGAAATAAATCTATATAATAAAGCCCAAAATTATCTTATTGTTAAATAATATATATATCTTTATATAAAATATCACCAGTTCATGGCTGAAAACTTTGAAGTAAAAATAAAGGCAAAACAAAATTATCTTTATTTAAAAATAATACTGGTAACTATCAGTATATATAAAATATAGTTATCTCGTGATTTTTGAAAGCATTAACTTAATAAATATACATAAGTATATTTAACATAATGAAAATATGTACTGATTTCATGTCATGGACCAAGATGACATAATAAGGTTAACCCATATTTTTAAGTAGTTTTGTTACTATTTCTCCAATATGGAAATGTGAAAAATGAAATGGTTTTCAGTTTAAATAATAGCAAAGGACTTACAAGACAAAAAACAAGCCAAAACAAAAAAAGTGGAGAGCAATCAAGTATAGTGAAAATTCTCATATGCTGCTGGTATGAATACAAACTGGCACAACTCCTGGGTGTGGTGGCTCACACCTGTAATCCCAGGACTTTGGGAGCTCAAGGTAGGAGGATCACTTGAGCCCAGGAGTTCAAGACCAGCCTGGACAACATAGTGAGACCCTGTCTCTACAAAAAGTTAAAAAAATTAGCCAGGCATGGCAGCACACATCTGTAGTCCTAGCTACTTAAGAGGCTGCAGTGGGAGGATCGCTTGAGCCTGGAAGGTCGGGGCTATAGCAAGCTGTGATCATGCCACTGTACTCCACCCTGGGTGACAGAACGAGATCCTGTCTCAAAAAATAAAAATAAAAAATAAATAAATTGGCACAATCTCTTTAGAACACAGTTTTTTAAAAATTTATATATAAATTTAGTATGTGTATATATATGGGTGTGTATACATACACACACACATACACTAAAACAAATCCCAGTAAAAATGAAGTTGATCCCAGCAATTCCACTTCGGAAAAATTTATCACAATGAATGAATTTCAGCTATAGGCAAAAATGGACAGACCACAAGCAAAAGAAGTCAGACAATGACTCACACACACACAGATAGCTACTGTATTTTTCCACTTACATAGAGGTTAAAAACGTGCAACGTTTGTCTAGGGGTTCATACTTAGTTTTTAAACTATAAAGAAAACAATGTAAGTAATGACCTCCAGAGTTTGGAGAGTAATTACTTCTAGGAGTAAGGTGGAGGGAAAAGTGTAACCAGAAAAGGGACGTAACAGGTGAACTGGCGCAATGACTATGTTCTCTGTTTCGACCAGATAGTGCTGACATGGATCTTTACTTTACAGTATGTATTTAAACAGTACATCACATTTGTTTTATGTACTTTTACATATCCATTACATTCCACAATTTAAAAGATTAATGGGGTGGGTGAGGCAGAGAAGAAGGGAAAGAGAAAACAAACCAAATGACAAATATCTGGTAAACTGAACACAATACAAATGACAGGACAGCTGCTAAGAAATGGGAGAACAGACATGCCAGGAGCTGTTTCTCATTAGTTACAACAGGCTATTTATTTTTTATAATTTCAACTTTTAAATTCAGGGGGTACATGTGGTGCAAGTTACATGCATATATCTCATGATGCTGAGGTTTGGGGTACAATTGATGCTGTCACCCAGAGAGTGAGCATACAACCCAACTATTAAGTTTTTCAACTCTTGCCCCTCTCCCTCCTGCCTTGCTCTACTAGTCCTCAGTGTCTATTGTTGCCATCCTTATGTCCATGAGTATCCAATGTTTAGCTCCCACTTATAACTGAGAACATGCGGTATCTGATTTTCTGTTCCTGCATTAATTCACTAAGGATAACGGCCTCCAGCTGCCTTCGTGTTGCTGCAAAGGACTGGATTTCATTCTTTTTTATGGCTGAGTAGTATTCCATAGTACATACATACCACATTTTCTTTATCCAATCCACCACTGATGGGCCCCTCCCTAGGTTGATTCCATGTCTTTGCTATTGTGAACAATGCTGCAATGAACATACAAGTGCATGTGTCTTTTTGGTAGATTTGTTTTCTTTTGGATATATATTCAGTAATGTGATCGCTGAGTCAAATGGTAGCTCTCTTTCAAAGTTCTCTGACAAATCTTCAAACTGCTTTCCACAGTGGCTAAACTACTTTACATTCCCATCAATGGTGTGTAAGCATTCCCTTTTCTCCACAGCCTCACCTGCATCTGTTATTTTTTGACTTTTTAATAATAGCCAATCTGATTGATGTGAGATGGTATCTCATTGTAGTTTTGATTTGTCTTTCTCTGATGACTAGTGATGATGAGCATTTTTTCATGTTTGTTGGCTGGTTGGATGTCTTCTTTTGAGAACTGTCTGTTCATATATTTTGCTCACTTTTTATTGGGGTTGTTTTTTGCTTGTTAAATTGTTTAAATTCCTTATAGATTCTGTATATTAGACTTTTGTCAAATGTACAGTTTGTGAATATTTTCTGCCATTATGTGGGTTGTCCACCAGGCACAATTCTTCACTTCCTTAAGAGAGCCTTAACCCTAACTCTGTCAACGTATGTGAAACTATGTGTAACTGGCAACATAAAACATCTTCATCCCAAATTCTTGACAGAAAATATAATTTTGGTTTTCTTCTGTCTAATCTTTAGTAAATGTCTGTGTGCTAGTAAATGATAAAGACCTACCTAGACATCCAGGCTAAACCAGAGACTCCTCCTTAAACCACAATGACTTGCATCACACTGAACTGTTTCTACTAAATTGTGCTTTCATACCATGCAAAGGAAACTGTAAAGGAACAGACCGACAAAGGATGAAAATAGGGAAAGGGGTCTCATGGAAACCAGTGAAAAAGAACATTTTAGAAAAGAAAAAGAAATACCACGGGAGTCACTAAAAAGTATCCACTAGAGAAGCAAAAGTCATTGGTGACCATAGCAAGGACAGTTCTAAGGAATAAAGAGTACAGATACAGAGGTCAGATTCTAGGGGACTGAAGAGTGAATAGGAGCAGAGAAAACAGACAACTGGTAAGAAAAAAAGAGAAAGAAAATGAAACCTCAAGTAGAGTGAGAGTGACAGATATTCTGCTATTTAAAAAATGACACATCTGAACATGTTTACATATATGCTGATGACAGAATCTGAGGTGGAGGAGAAATACAAGGCCTCTGAGGAAGTAGAGAACAGGATATAGAGCACAAGTGAAAGCATTAGCTCAAAGAAAATAACTCTCACACTAGGATGGAAAGAAAGGAGATAAAGACGTACATGGGTGCAGAAAGATTTGTAGATATGAAGGTAAGGTGCGGAGGGAATCCATATCTAAGAGATCCATTTTCTTTGTCAAGCAGGTGAAGGCAAGTAAGGGAAAGGTGGTAAGATGTGGGGATAGTAGAGAGTAAAAAAGAGAATAGCAGTTGTTGGGAAATAAAATACAGTCATACACCATATAACGTTTTGGTCAACAACAAACTGTATATATGATGGTGGTCTCATAAGATTATAATGCAGTTCAAAAACTCCTATTGCCTAGTAACACTGTAGCTGTCATCACATGGTAGCACAAAGTATTACGCACATGTCTGTGGTGATGCTCATGTAAACAAACCTACTGCACTGTCAGTCATATGAAGGTATTACGGATACAATTATGTAAAATACACAATACTTGATAATAAAGGACTATGTTGGCCGGGTGCAGTGGCTCACACCTGTAATCCCAGCACTTTGGGAGGCTGAGGTGGGCAGATCACAAGGTCAGGAGATTGAGACCATCCTGACTAACATGGTGAAACCCTGTCTCTACTAAAAGTACAAAACAAAAATTAGCCAGGCGTGGTGGCATGCACCTGTAGTCCCAGCTACTCAGGAGGCTGAGGCAGGAGAATCTCTTGAACCCAGGAAGCAGAGGTTGCAGTGAGCCAAGATTGCACCACTGCACTCCAGCCTGGGCGACAGAGTGAGACTCTGTCTCAAAAAAAAAAAAGAAAAAAAAAAAAGACTATGTTACTGGCTTATGAATTTACTATACTTTTATCATTATTTTAGAGTGTACCCCTACTTATAAAAAAATTAACTGTAAAACAGCCTTAAGCAGATCCTTCAGGAGGTATTCCAGAAAAAGGCATTATTAGCATAAGAGATGACAGTTCCATGTGTGTTATTACTCCTAAAGACCTTACAGTGGGACAAGATGTGGAGATGGAAGATAGTGGTACTGATAATCCTGACTCTATGTAGGCCTACGTTAATGGTGTGTTTGTGTCTCAGTTTTTAACAAAAAGGTTAAAAAAATTTAACTGAAAAAAGCTTAGAATAAGCACATAAAGAAAGAAAATATGTTTGTATAGCTGTACAATGTGTTTGTGTCCTAAACAAAGTGTTACTACACAACAGTTCAAAAGATTTTAAAATTAAAAAGTTAATAAGGAAAAAACTTACAATAAGCTAAGGTTAATTTTATTATTGAAGAAAAACATTTTTAATAAATTTAATGTAGCCTAAGTATACAGTGCTTATTTATAAAACCTACAGTAGTGTACAACACTATCCCAGGTTTTCACAGTCACTGACTACTCACTCACTGACTCACCCAGTAACTTCCAGTCTCGCAAAATCCATTCACAGTAAGTGAATGGATCGCCCTATATAGGTGTACCACTTATTATCTTTTTTTTTTTTTTTTTTGAGATGCAGTCTCAGTCGATCGTCCAGGCTGAAGTGCAGTGGTGCGATTTTGGCTCACTGCAACCTCCGCTTCCGGGTTCAAGTGATTCTCCTACCTCAGCCTCCCCAGTTGCTGGGTTTACAGGCGTGTGCCATCATGCCTGGCTAATTTTTATATTTTTAGTAGACATGTGGTTCCACCATGTTGGCCAGGTTTGTCTCAAACTCCTGATCTCAGGTGATCCACCTGCCTCGGCCTCCCAAAGTGCTGGGATTACAGGTGTGAGCCACTGTGCCCGGCCTACTTTTTATCTTTTATACCATATTTTTGCTGTACCTTTTCTATGTTTGGATATGTTTAGATACACAAATACTTACCATTGTGTTACAACTCCCTACAGTGTTCAGCACAGCAATACGCTGTACAGGTTTGTACCCCAAGAGCAATAGGCTATTATCATACAGCCTAGGTGTGTAGTAGACTATACCATCTAGTGTGTGTAAGTACACTGTGTGATGTTTGCATAACAACAAAATTGCCTAACAATGCATTCCTCAGAACAGAGCCCCATCATTCACTAGTGCATGAGTGTATGTTGAATAGAAAACATAAGATTTCCAGGCAATGCTGTACATCTACATAATGTTGAAGACTATGAACTAGGACGATGTACTGGCTGCAAACTACAGTTAGGTGATTTTCTCCAGTAGGACCTCACGTGCTTGAATTTGGATCAGACTGTGCCAAGGTAAGGGTTTTGATAGGTATACGGAACAAAAGAAAAGGAAGGCTATGGAAATGGAGTATAAGACTGACAAGAATACAGCTGAATTGATCTAAGCTAGTTAGGGAACGTAGTGATGGGACAACAATAACAAAAGAAAATGGAGGCAGTACGGTCAAAGTGCTGAAAAAACGCAAAGAAGGAGAGTGGGAGGCAGAGAGGACAAGGAATAGGAGGCTATAATCACAGGGCAGGATCCTAGAGTTTAAGATATTAGAGGTAGAATAGCTCATTTAATCATTAAATACAGATATGTACCTACTATGTGCCAAGCAGTGGTTAGGGCAAGATAAAAAAGAACCTCTCTGGAAGAAAGATATAACAGTAGCTAAGCAAAGAAATAAATTAACTTGATAACTTCAGGTAAGTCAATAGACTATGATAGAAGGTGGTAGTGAGAGAATGGTTTGGGTTGAGGGGAGGTATATTCTTCCTTTCTTTCTTTCTTTTTTTTTTTTTAGACAGAGTCTCTCTCTGTCTCTCAGGCTGGGGTGCAGTAGCATGATCTCGGCTCACTGCAACTTCTGCCTCCTGAGCTTGAGAGACTCTTGTGCCCCAGCCTCCCAATTAGCTGAGATTACAGGTATGTGCCACCACGCCCAGCTAGTTTTTGTACTTTTAGTAGAAATAGGGTTTTGCCATGTTGGCCAGGCTGGTCTCAAACTCCTGGCCTCAAGTAATCTGCTGGGATTACAGGCAGCACGAGCTACCACACCTGGCCAATATATTCATTTTTTAAAAGGTGCCTAATATGGACAAAATTTTCTGGAGAAAATGAAAAGTTGGGCTTCACTGGATATGTGGTCTTCTAACAGACCTTATAAAAGCAGTGATGCCATTTCATTTAGCCAAACTCCTTTGGTCTCCCAGACACCCAAAGAATAAAATCCAAGTTCCTTTGCTTAGATGTAAAGCTCTTCATGGGCTGGCCCAGATCTGCCTTTCCAGACTCTTTTCATGTTACCCATAATTATCATCATACTGATCTTCTCAAAGGTGCCAAGATATATCAATTCCGTGCCTTTGTACAAGCCATGTCTTCTACCTGAAATATTCTCACTCTCCTGGCAAACTCTTATTTATTCTTAAAGATCTAGCTCCAAATGTCACCTACTCTAAAAAGTTCTTATTCATTCCTCTAAGCAGAGTTAGCTACTGAGTTTTGGGATTACACTTTACCTTAGATTATAAATCTAATAGTATCTTCATCAGATTGTCTTGTAATTTATCTGTTCACATGCCTGTTTCTTCCACTAGAAAAAAAAGCTCCCTGAGGGAAGATCTTATTCATCTTTGAATCCCCAGTCCCAAGCTTGGTAAATGAGTAAAACTACATATCCCTAAGTAAATGTAATATCATAGGCACTAAATATTTCAGGAGTGAATGGATTCCACAATCTGAAAAAAAAAAAAGACGAAGAAAAAACAAATGTGCTTTCTTTAAAAAGTTAAAAGGCATGTCCATGAACTCATGAATAAACAAAATGTGGTATGTCAATACAATGGAGTATTTGGCCATAAAAAGAACGTACACTACATGGATGAACCTTGAAAACATTAGGTTAAGGAAAAAAAGCCAAACACAAAAAGGCTACGTATGATGATTCCATTTACATGACTTGTCCAGAATAGGCAAATTCATAATGACTGCAATGTGTACGAGGTTTCTTTCTGGGGAGATGAAATGTTCTGGAATTAGACAGTGGTGATGGTCACCAAAAAACTTTGTAAATATACCACAAACAAAAACAACAACAACCAAACCAACCTAAAACACTGAATCACGCACTTTGGAAGAGTAAATTTTATGGAATGTGAAGTATATCTCAGCAATAATAAAAAAGGCTTTATTACCAAACTTATTTGTGAATTTGTATTCTTTTTTTTTTTTTTTTTTTTTTGGAGACAGAGTCTCGCTCTGTTGCACAGGCTGGAGTGCAGTGGCGCGATCTTGGCTCACTGCAAGCTCCGCCTCCCCGGTTCGCGCCATTCAGCTGCCTCAGCCTCCCGAGTAGCTGGGACTACAGGCGCCAGCCACCACGTCCGGCTAATTTTTTGTATTTTTAGTAGAGACAGGGTTTCACCGTGTTAGCCAGGATGGTCTTCATCTCCTGACCTCATGATCTGCCTGCCTCGGCCTCCCAAAGTGCTAGGATTACAGGTGTGAGCCACCGCGCCCAGCCATGAATTTGTATTCTTTGTTAATTTAAAATAGGACTTTATGAAAAAGGTAAAATTATAAAGCTTCTATAAAGAAACACAGGTGATTATGCCACCTTAGGTTAGGCAAAGAGTTCTTAAACAAGATACAAAAATTACTATGCATAAAATAAAAAATTGGTAAGTTGGACTTTATTTTAAACCTGAACATCTAAAAAAAAAAAAAAAGACCAGTCCAGAGATTGGAAGACAATATTTGCAATGCACATATCTGATAAAAACTTATAAACAGCCAAAACAACCCCCACAAAGCAGTAAGCAATAAACAATCCAATTTTAAAAGGGTACAGGTACAACTTAGGCATTTCACAAAAGGAGATATATGAATGGATAATCAGTATGTGGAAATGATAATTAACAGTGTTAATCATTAGAGAAATGCAAATTAAAACATGGCCACGGCCGGGCGCGGTGGCTCACGCCTGTAATCCCAGCACTTTGGGAGGCCAAGGCAAGTGGGTCACCTGAGGTCAAGAGTTCAAGACCAGTCTGACCTATATGGGAGAAATCCCAACTGTACTAAAAAAATATATAAAATTAGCCAGGTGTGGTGGTGCATGCCTGTAATCCCAGCTACTTGGGAGGCTGAGGCAGGAGAATTGCTTGAACTCGGGAGGTGGAGGTTGCAGTGAGCCACGATTGCATCATTGCACTCCAGCCTGGGCAACAAGAGTGAAACATCGTTTCAAAACAAAACAAAAACACACAAACAAACGAAAAAAATGGCCACAAGCATTAAAATGGCTAAAACTGACACGACTAATAACACCAGTGGTTGGTAATAATATGAAGCCCTTGGAACTCCCATACATTGTTAGTAGGAGTGTAAAAGTGTACAACCATTTTTGGAATATTGCTTGACAGCTATGATTCAGCAATTCCTCTCACAGGAAATTTATCCAATAAAAATGAAAATAAATGTTCACAAATACTCTCACAGAAATGTTCACTGCAGTTTTATTTAACCCCAAATGCCACAGAGAATGGATAAACAAACTACGATATATTCCTACATTGAAATACTACTCAGAAATACCAAGGAATTAATTACTGATCACACGGTAACAAAGATGAACTCAAAAAATACTGTTGCATGAAAGAATCCAGACACAATGGGGCACGTACTGATAATTCTATTTATGTGTAGAAGAGGTAAAACTAATGGACAATGATAGAAATCAAAGCAGTGATCAGGGATAGGGAGTGAGGGAAATGGAGGAGAAATGTATACTAAGGAACTTTCCAGAGTGATCAAAATGTCCTTTATCTTTATTGCCATTGTGGTTAAGTAGATGCATATATTTTTCAAAATAAATTATACATTTTATTATATGCAAATTATAGCTCAATTTTTAAAAGAGAAAGACTACTAAAAAAAGTAATACTTTATTCATCAAGTTACATTACATTATGGACATCTCATTAAAACAGATTTTTTCTTTTTTTTTTGAGACAGAGTCTCGCTCTGTCACCAGGCTGGAGTGCAGTAGCACAATCTCAGCTCACTGAAACCTCCACCTCCCGGGTTCAAGCAATTCTCCTGCCTCAGCCTCCTGAGTAGCTGGGACTACAGGCACATGCCACCATGTCCAACTAATTTTTGTATTTTTAGTAGACACAGGGTTTCACCATGTTGGCCAGGATGGTCTCGATCTCTTGACCTCGTGATGTGCCTGCCTTGGTCTCCCAAAGTGGTGGGATTACAGGCATGAGCCACCATGTCCGGCCTAAAACAGACATATTAAACATTTACCACACTCAAAGCATAATGCCAGGTACTGGGAATATTTCTCTTGTCACATTCTTTATGTATTCATTCACTGACTTAAAAGCGTTCATTCAGCATGAAAAGAAAAAGATGGCCATACCATGAAATGCTCAGTCTAACAGAAAAGACAGACAAATGATTTTATCAATGTGATACATGCTATGACTGAGGCAAACTTACAATCTAGATAAGAGGTGTGCATAGGCAGGTCAGGTAAGAGTTTACTGAAGAAAAATCATAAACGACATACAATAAATAATAAATAACCTGCCCAAAATAACACAGCTAGCTAGTAAATGTGTCAAAGCTGGGTTTAGATTCCAGGCAGTCTTTCAGTCCATTATCTAAATCATTGTGTATGGCCTTGGCCTATTGAGTAGGAAGTGATACTTCAAGTTTCAGCTTCAAGTGATGGGCAGGGGAGAAGGGCATTCTCTTCTCTGGAAGAAGAAAACAGCATCTGCTGTAATTCTTAGTGACCCTAGCTCAGGAGTGTGCAATGAAGCAACAGGCAGAGCTATGAAGGCAGGCTGGAGCATCAGATCAACAGACATAACCAGTTCAACACACACATACGGACTTCTTCATCCAGGCAATGAGTAAACAAAGGTTTTAAACAATAGCTGACAAGATCACTTGTGCATTTTAGAAAATCAGAAACTTGAAGAACTGACAAGATAGAGAGAAGCCTGGAGAAAAGAATGTTATATACCCTGAACTAAGGAATAGCACTGAAAATAGAAAGGGATAGAGCTAGATCTTATTTAGAAGGCAGAGATAGGACCTGAAGACTATATGGGGAATAAAGGATGAGAATGGTTGACTCTCAGCTTTCAGATTTCATGAAAGGAGATACCATTAACCAAGATAAAGAATATCTCAGGAGGGGGAGTAAGTTTGGGATAAGGGTGTTGCCAGATTGAGTTCAAGGGGGCTGCGAGACAGCTGAAGAAAAGATGTGCAACCGATTGATGAAAAATGGTCTGGTGGCTGGGCACAGTGGCTCACGCCTGTAATCCCAGCACTTTGGGAGGCCAAGGTGGGTGGATCTCCTGAGATCAGGAGTTTGAGATCAGCCTGGCCAACATGGCAAAACCCCATCTCTACTAAAAATACAAAAATTAGCCGGGCATGATGGTGGGCGCCTGTAATTCCGGCTGCTTGGGAGGCTGGGACAGGAGAACCACTTGAACCTGGGAGGCAGAGGTCACAGTGAGCCAAGATCACGCCACTGCACTCCAGACCGGGTGACAGAGCAAGACTCAATCTTCAAAAAAAAAAAAAAAACACGAAGAAGAAGAAAAAGAAAAAGAAAAATGGTCTGGAGCTCAGGAGAATGGCTGGGAACAGAGTTCCAGACACAGGAGTTACTGACACACAATTGGTAGTGAAATATTCAGGCAGAACATATTAATTGAAAATAGAAAAGAATGTGAAGAACTAATAAACTAGAATTTTAGGATACATCAATATTTTAAGAACAGAGAGAAGAAAAGCAGAGAAGCCAGGGAAGATCAGTAAAGACAGACTACTAGAAAGGAAAAGAAAACTCATGGTAAAGCACTGTTACAAAAGTTAAGGAAGATGGGCCAGGCACGGTGGCTCATGTCTGTAATCCCAGCACTTTGGGAGGCCGAGGCTGGTGGATCACCTGAGGTCAGGAGTTCGAGACCACCCTGGCCAACATAGTGAACCCTTGTCTCTACTAAAAATATAAAAATTAGTCGGGCATAGTGGCACATGTCTGTAGTCCTAGCTACTTGGGAGGCTGAAGAAGGAGAATCGCTTGAACCTGGGAGGCAGAGGTTGCAGTGAGCCGAGATTGAGATTGTACCACTGTATTCCAGCCTGGGCGACAGAGAGACTGTGTCAAAAAAAAAAAAAAAAAAAAAAAAAGGTTAAGGAAGATGAAAAGAAAGGAATCACGCACAATGCAAATGTTGCAGAAAGACCAAAATTTATGAAGAGTAAAAATGTTCATGGAATTTAGCAATTTGGTGTCTTTGGTACTCTTGCTGGAACAGTTTCAGTGGAGGCAGAGGGGAAGGAATAACCATATAGCAATTGATTGAAGAGAAAGAGCTGAGAAAGACAGTATATAATATTCCATGTAAAAAAGGAACAGTGAGGAATAGTGTGACCATATAACCAACCATCTAAACTGCAGTTTTAAAACTAAAAAGGGATCCTAAACAGACAGAAATAAACTGAAATTATCTTGAATCACCAAGATGCATGGTCACTCAGGTAGAAGAAGTGAGGCTACAAGAGCCCTTTTTTAAAAAAAAAGGAAAAACGTGTATGTGTATGAAATACACAGGTGTATAATATAAAGGAAAAAAGGCATCTATTTCCTTTCTAATATTTCCAAGTTGAGAGGAAGGAATCAGAAAAAGAATTTAAAGGTAATCAGAGAGAATTTTTGGATTAAGATCACAGAGAAGTTAAGACACAGTATCCCGGGCAAGGGTGCCCCTAATGAACAGCAGAATACACTTAATGAGGTAGGGAAAATGACCCACAGGTGAAAATTACTGCAGGTAAGTATGCAAGCTGGAGAGATGAAATCGAGCATTTACAGCTGATCATTCATGTTTTATAAAAAGCAGGGGTCAAGCATATTTACAAGCATATGTGAGGTGGGTGGCTTGAATTGGAGTATAGGATTTGAGATATAAAAGTCCAGCATAGTCATCAAAGAAAATGGGGAAAGGAGCTAGCCCAAGAAAAGCAAAAGGACTATCAAACCATATTTGAGGGCCCAGCTGAGTGGAAAGCCTTAAATCTGTGATAGGACTAATTTTCTGTACTACCACAGAAGATTCCAGGTGTGAAAGGGCCAAAAGTAGGCAATGGATTTAACAGTAGATTTTCTGAGCAGCCGCAATGAAAAGGAGCAAGGCTGTTAAGAGTGACAGTGAGAAAGAAAAGTCAGGACTGACTAGCTGAGGAAATGTGGCCAGAATGGAGCTGATAGGAGAAAAGGAAGTATAAAACAAACACATATAGTGGTCTCAAAGAAGTTAAAGCACAAGTCTGAATAAGGATATGAGAGATCAAAGGATATGAAGTTGTGGTCAGAATGGGAAGATCTCAGAAAGAGAGGAGAGTCAGTTAGCTAACAAGGCTCAAGGTACAGCCAAGAAGAACACATAAAGGTAGAGAATAAGAGAAGGAACTGGAAGGCCAAAATGTTAGATGTATGGGCTGCTTAAGATGACTGCACAAAATGATCTGGAAAGAAGGACTATCAGCCAAGTGTCAGAGTTCTTGATGAACAGTGGGCAACCATCTGGTACATGTCAGCCATGGATGCCAATAACAAAATAGAGGAAAGTGTGGTACAATATCATAGGCCTCATAAAGAACAGGTTTTCATGAGAGGACAAGAATAGTTTCCAGGCAATAGTGACAGGGCCAAGTTACTAGGCCCAAAGTTGGGTAGTGTGTGGCAAAATAAACATTCCCTACTGGAAGGGCAAAAGGAAGAATTACGGCCTCTGAAGGCCAAAAAAAAAAAAAAAAAAAAAAAAGGTGGACAAATTGGGAAGAAAGTGGGGACACAAGGAAGGAGTTCTAAATGATGCAAAGAAAAGGCAGCGTAGGCATTATTAGACGGGGGAGGGAAGGATGGAGTAAAACATGAAAGCTCACTTCATAGAGGGGCTTATATTTTGGGTCATATCTGAATAAGATAGGAATGTCTAAAGCAGAGATGAAAATAACATAGCTTTATGTTTAAACACAAATCTTGTTGAAGCTGTTTTGGTCTAGATCAGACATCCCTAGAGTCATAAACAAAAAATGAAAACAAAATGCTGGTCAAAATTATCTGGGAAGACGTGTACTTCTGCAGAGTATGTCCCTGAAATGGTGAAGTGTTACTAATAAAGTTCTGATTCCCTTTACCTTATAATAGAAAGAAGTTGTGACATGGAAATCTATAGACACATGAAATTAACGAAATAAACTTATTACCTAAAAGTTGCCTGACAAATTAATTGCTTAGAATATGATATTAAACAACAAACAATCACAACAGAGTGGCTCTTTTAATAGGCAAATAAGTTTAAATGGTAACAGTCATTCTAAATTTATTCATTTCATCAAGTGAAAGAAGTGAAGGAGAAGCAAAACTGACCTACCTAAAGTTGCTGTTCTGGATAGTGCTGGCTGGTGCCTCTTCTTTTCACCTGTAGCCCTACTCTGTCTTCACTGGTATTTGCTTATGCTCAGTACTCAAGTGTTTAGAATGATCTCTCATTTTACCAGAACCTAACTGATACTGCCTTCCACTTCATCATGTTCCTTCTTTTTTATCAAAATTTAACTGAAGACAAATGTAAGCCAAATCACTAACAGTGTTAAGTATACCACCACCATTCACACAAATTTATATGCTACAGAAAAACTTTTCTTAGTAATTACTATTAAGCAATTGTATTTAGCATATTTAAACGTTGGTAAGAAAACTATTCAGTGATGAACCACAAGCTATTTTAAGACTTTACCCAGATGTTATTTATAGTGTGTCAGCTTATCTGCTCTGCATGTTTTTTTATCTGACACCTTCAAGAATGCTAATAGAAAATAAACATGCTGGAATAGACACTTTCCTTTACACACTGACGCTGCACCTCAGAAGACCATGTGAACTCCTGTAACACACATTACTGACAACTAAAATAGGACTAAGCCATGCATTCTCAATGCGGGCAAGATCACTTCCAAGAGGGCAAACTGGTTCTTGGTGGGGAAGGGAAGAGAAAAATACTTAGATATTAAGTGGGATGTAGCCCTCAAAAGGGCCACAGTACATAGGCAAATACACAGCATATCTGTGGTGTTAAAATTTCATGGAGGGGGAATGGTGCTTAACAAAAAAGGGTGTTAATCCCTATTAAATAAAAGGTGCTGGGATAACTGGCTAGCCTTATCTGGATCCTTACTTTTTAACCATATAAAAAAATTAACTCAAGATGGAGTAAAGATTTAAATGTAAGATCTCAAACTTTAAAAATCCTAGAAGAAAACCTAGAAAATACCCTTCTTGACATTGGCCTTGGCAAAGAATTTTTGGCTAAGTCCTGAAAAGCAACTGCAACAAAAACAAAAATTGACAAGTGGGACCTAATTAAACTAAAGAGCTTCTGCACAGCAAAGGAAATTATAAACAGAGAAAACAGACAACCAACAGAATGGGAGAACATATTCACAAACTGTGCATCTGACAAAGGTCTAATATCCAGAATCTATAAGAAACTTACACAAATCAACAAGCAAAAAACAACCCCATTAAAAAAATGGCCAAAGACATGCACTGACACTTCTCAAAAGATGACATCCAAGCAGCCAACAAACATGAAAAAATGCTCATCATCACTAATCATCAGATAGAGACAAATCAAAACCACAATGAGATACCATCTCACACCAATCAGGCTGGCTTTTATTAAAAAGTCAAAAAACAACAGATGCTGGTGAGGCCGTGGAGAAAAAGGAACACTTATACATTGTTAGTGGGAAGGTAGTTTAGCCACTGTGGAAAGCAGTTTGGAGAATTCTCAAAGAATTTAAAACAGCTACCATTTGATCCAGCAATTCATTACCGGGTATATATCCAAAGGAAAATAAATTGTTGTACAAAAGGATACATGTATTCATATGTTCATCACCACACTATTTATGATAACAAAGACATGGAATAAACCTAGGGGCCCATCAATGGTGGACTGAATAAAGAAAATGTGGTACAGATACACCATGGAGTAATATGCAGCCATAAAAAAGAATGAAATCATGTCCTTTGCAGCAACATGGAGGCGGCTGGAAGCCATAATCCTAAGTGAATTAACACAGCAACAGAAAACCAAATACCACATGTTCTCATTTATAAGTGGGAGCTAAACATTGAGCATACACTGACATAAACATGGGAAAAATAGACACTGTGGACTACTAGAGGGAAGAGGGAAAAAGCATGGGTGGAAAACTACCTATTGAGTACTATGCTCACTACCTGGGTGATGGAATCCATACCCCAGACCTAAGCATCATATAATATGCCCATGTAACAAACCTACATATGTACACCCTGTATCTAAAATAAAAGTTGAAATTAAAAAAAAAGAAATCAGGGTGTTAATTTTTAAAAAGGCTCCTTGGGGGAATATAAGTGAAAAAAAAAGTATTGAGAAATACTGGGCTAAACACTAGTTTGTATCTCAATACATTAAAAATTGTCACCTATAAGGAAAATACCGAAATAATTCACTTGTGTTTCTAAGTGATCAACTCTTTTCCTTATCAATCATTTTAAAATTGAATTTCATGAACCTGTAAATAAATACCAGTTAATCTCTTCTCTTTCTCTACCCTTATTTCCATTTGACCATCCATATATTTTCACCTCTAGTTAGCATCAGAGGGTCTTACTATAGAGTACACTTATCAAACATGAAGATTTTTTTAGTTCATGAATTGGGTAATTATTTGTACAGTGCCTATTATGTGTCTTGCACTATGTTAGTTGTTCTTTCCTGAGCCTTATCCATCATTGTTATTTCTCACTGAAAACACAGAAGGTGATACAGATCATTCTGAGAAACCATTAACATCCTATGCTCCTACATGGAATAGAAAAAGATGAGCCAAGTTTCAAAAGCTATGCATATAGAATTAGGGATTCACCACCACCACCAAGCAGTGAAAAACATTCTGAGTTTGATGACAGGAGGGAAAGAGGGAAGAAGGGAAGGAGGGAAGGAAGGAAAGAGGGAGGGAGGGAGGGAGGGAGGGAAGGAGGGAGGGAGAGAAGTATGCTAAATTACGCGGCAAGAGCCAAGCCAAAAACATGCCCAATAGAGCAACATGCAAATAACTGGCCACCATCAGAAACCAAAAGCACCACGGCCAATTGAAGAAATATTTTCTGAACATTGGTAAAGTTTTCTGAGTTTTTAAAAACCTCTGAATAGATTTTACTTTAAAGAAATCTGCTAACTGACCAACTTTTAAATATGTCTTCTGACAGCAAAGTATATGGTCATATAATGCTCTATTACTTTACACAACATTTAATTTTTTGGTCCTACAAAGAAATAGCATTCATCATTCCCTCTGTAAAACATACTGACCAGGAAGTCCTAGCTGGAGCAATTCAACAGGAGAAAGAAAAAGAGGGCATACAAATTGGAAAGGAAGAAGTCAAATTAAGCTTGTCTGCAGAGACATCATCTTATGTTTGGAAAAACCTAAAGACTCTATGAAAAAACTATCAGAACTGGTAAATTCAGTACAGTTGCAGGATAAAAAATCAACATACAAAAATCAGTAGCATTTCTATATGCCACCAGTGACCAATCTGAAAAAAAGTTTTTTAAGGTAATCCCAATTACAGTAACTACAAATAAAACATCTAGGAACTTCACCAAAGAAGTGAAAGGTCTCTACAATAAAAATTATGATACAGTGATGAAAGAAATTAATGAGGACATTAAAAAATGGAAACATACTCCATGTTCACAGATTGGAAGAATCAATATTGTTAAAATGTCCACACTACCCAAAGTAATCTGCAGATTCAATGCAATCCCTTTCAAAATACCAATGACATTCTTGACAGGAATAGAAAAAAAAAATCCTTAAATTCATACGGAACCACAAAAGATCCAGAATAGCCAAAGCTAACCTAAGCAAAAAGAACACAACTAGAGGAATCACATTACCTGACTTTAAATTATACTACAGTGCTATAGTAACCAAATCAGCATGATACTGGTATAAAAACAAACACACAGACCAATGGAAGAGAATACAGAACCCAGAAACAAATCCTACAGTGAATTCATTTTCCAGCAAAGCTGCCAAGAACATACATTTGAGAAAGGACAGTCTCTTAATATAAGGCCCTGAGAAAATTGGATATCCATATGCAGAAGAATAAAACCAGACCCCGATCTCTCACCATACATGAAAATTAAATCAAAATGGATTAAAGACTTAAATCTAGGACCTCAAACTATGAAACTGCTAAAAGAAAACATTGGGAGAACTCTCCAGGATATTGAACTAGGCAAAGATATTCTGAGAAACACAGGTAATTAAAGTGAAAACAGACAAATGGAATCACAACAAGTTATAAAAAGTTTCTGCACAGTAAGGGAAACAATCAACAAAGTGAAGAGACAACTCATAGAATGGGAGAAAATATTTGCAAACCACCCATCTGATGAGGGATTAACAACCAGAATGTATAAGGAGCTCGAACAACTATATAGGAAAAAAATCAAATAATCCAATTAAACATAGGCAAAAGACCTGAATAGACATTTCTCAAAAGAAGACATACAGATGGCAAACAGGTATATGAAAAGGTGCTCAACACCACTGATCATCAGAGAAACGCAAATCAAAACTACCATGCAATATCATCTCACCCCAGTTAAAATGGCTTTTATCCAAAATACAAGCAATAATAAACGCTGGTGAGGATGTAGAGAAAAGGCAACCATCATATAGTGTTGGTAGGAATGTTAGTACGACCACTACGGAGAACAGTTTGGAGGTTCCTCAAAAAAACTAAAAACAGAATTACTGTATGATACAGCAATCCCACTGCTAAGCATATACCCAAAAGAAAGGAAATCAGTGGGAACCAACCTAAACGTCCATCAACAGATGGATAAAGAAAATGTGGTACTTATACACAATGGAGTATTATTCAGTCATAAAAAAGAATGAGATCCTGTCATTTGCAACAACATGGAGGTCATTATGGTGAAATAAGCCAGGTACGGAAAGACAAACTTTGCATCTTCTCACTTAATTGTGGGAGCTAAATATTAAAACAACTGAACTAGTGGAGATAGAGTAGAATGATGGTTACCACAGGCTGAGAAGGGTAGTGGCAGGGGGAGTGAGGATGGTTAATGGGCACCAAAATATAGTTCAGTAGAATTAATAAGATCTAGTGTTTGATAGCACAACAGGGTGACTACAGTCAACAAGAATTTATTGTACATTTTAAAATAACTAAAAGTATAATTGGATTGTATGTAACACAAAGAAAGGGTAAATGCTTGAGGAGACAGATACCCCATTTACCTTGATGTGATTATTACACACTGTATGCCTGTATTAAAATATCTCACATACTTTGCAAATGCAAATACACACACACACACACACACACACACACACACGACTACAATGGCCAGCAAAAGACTGGCAAATGAATGCATATTATTGGTCCCTTCTCACATTGCTGTTAAAGAAATACCTGAGACTGTGTAATTAAAGAAAAGAGTTTTAAATGCCTTACAGTTCTGTAGGCTGTACAGGAAGCATGATACTGGCATCTGCTCGGCTTCTGGGGAAGCCTCAGGAAAACTTACATTTGTGGAGAAAGGCGAAGAAGGAGGCACCTCATGGCAGGAGTAGGAGGAAGAAAGAAATGGGGGAGGTGCTACACAGTTTTAGGTCTCATGAGAACTCCACCCCCATGATCCAATCACCTCCCACCAAGCCCTACCTCCAACACTGAGGATTACAATTCAACATGAGATTTGGGCAGGGACACAGACCCAAACCATATCAATATTTACATGTTTTAAGCTAAAAACAAAATGTTACAATATATAATTTTTAAATTCCTCACTTCAGTTGACTTTTCCATTAATATGCAAGCCTCAATTGAAACAACTGCGAGCATATGGTCCTGTTATCAGTAATTCCTAACCATTTCTAGTAAGATACCTTTTGATACAGTTTGGATCTGTGTCCCTGCCAAAATCTCATGTTGAAAGTAATCTCCAGTATTGGAGATGGAGCCTGGAGGGAGGTGACTGGATGATGGGGATGAGTTTCTCATGAATGGTTTAGCACCATCCCTTTGATGCTGTCCTTGCGTGAGACAGCTCTCTTGAGATCTGGTTGTTTAAAAGCGTGTGGTACACCCCCTTGCCTTTTTTTTGCTCCTGCTCTAGCCATGTGAAGTGCCTGCTCCTCATTCATCTTCTGCCATGACTGCAAGTTTCCTGAGGCCTCTCCACAAGCCAAGCAGATGCCAGCATTATGCTTCTTGCATAGCCTACAGAACCATGAGCCAATTAAACCTCTTTTCTTTATAAATCATCAAATCTCAGGTATTTCTTTATAGCAATACAAGAATGGCCTAAAACACCATTTTTTTTTTTTTGAGACAGGGTCCCACTTTGTCACCCAGGCTGGAGTACAGTGATGTGTTCATGGCTCACTGCAACCTCGACCTCCTGGGCTCAAGTGACTCTCACCTCAGCCTCCCAGTAGATGGGACCACAGGTGTCCACCACCACACCTGGCTAATTTTTGTTTCTTTAGTACAGATGAGGTTTCGCCATGTTGCCCAGGCTCATCTCAAACTCATGGGCTCAAACAGTCTGTCCACCTCAGCCTCCCAAAGTGCTGGATTAGGGGTGTCAGGCCTCCATACCTGGTCATACCTATTTAATGTTTTTAAAAAATTAAGTACACAGTAACTAACAAAATACGACTGAAAGATACTATGAATTTAGTATAGCACTACTGAAAAGAACATCTATACGCATTTGAGAACCAGAACTACACATGCATCAATTATTTACTGTTTATAGATAGTACTCAATATTTTTGTAGAATCAAGGACTAGATACAATAACTCCTCACTCAGAGATCAAAATTTTGCCATTTTCAGGCATGAAAATGGCTGTTATACTGCTCTATGACACTATACTTGGTGAAATTAAAACTTTCTTAAAGGTAAGTAGAAGCATGCTTTCTTTAAGATGCATCATACGGCTGGGTGTGGTGGCTCACACCTGTAATTCCAGCAATTTGGGAGGTTGAGACAGGGGGACTGCTTAAGGCCAGGAGTTCAAGACCAGCCTGGGCAACATAGTGAGCCCCTGCCTCTACAAAAAATGAAAAATTAGCCAAGTATGCTGGTGCACGCCTGTAGTCGAGCTACTTGGGAGGCTGAGGTAAGATGATCACTTGAGCCCAGGAGGTCCAGATTGCAGTGAGCTGTGACAATGTTACTGCGCTCCAGCCTGGATGACAGAGGGAGACCTTGTCTGGGGGGGAAAAAAAAAGCATCATGAAAACTTTTCTTTCAGTTAATGGAAGTGTTTGAGGGAGAAACACCTTTCTAAGACATGTTTCCTTTTCTATTGATTCATATTACATGGGTTTATAGATTCAGCCATAAAAGGCAAATGTAAGCATGCTTTCTTTCAAATGCATCATAAACTGTTTTCTTTCAGTGAATGTAAGTGTTTGATGGAAAATCACCTCTTTAGGTAAACCCTGAGGATATGTTAGAACATGTTTCTTTCTCCATTAGTACCTACTAGGATGAGTTGAGAAATCCAGCAATAAAAGGCAAATGTAAGCATGCTTTCCTTAAAAAGAAATCAAAACTATTTTAATTCACATTTTAAAGAATATTAAACCCTTTTAGTCTGCGTGTAAATATCCTTTCTTCTATTCTGATGTCTTCACTCTAAGTATCTGATATTGGCTTCTGTTCCAATGGTTTATCTTTACAGTACATAACTCTAAAGCACATAACAGGTGATACTTTCTTCACCTTTTCTTTTTCCTCTGTATTTCAGCAGAATTTCATCCTTGACTTTCATGACACTTACTAAATACCCCACTTATCAACTCTACTTTTTATTAACAGCCCTATAAAACCTAATTTTGTCACATAAATTTTCATTTCTGTGCAATCTTTATGTTCTCCATCTCCCTTTTCATTGTAATCTTACATCTTCTTTGCCAAGTATCTTCTTCTCATGCTCTGCTGTTTCAGAAAACATTCTTTCTTGCATACTATTGAGGATGCCAAATTATCTGATTACAAATTTTGATTCCAACTAGTAAATTTCAGAAACCTAATCTTTTTCTAAGTCTGCAGATTAATATTCCCTTTCCTCTATTCTATAGTGTTACTGCTTTTTTTTTTTTTTTTTTTTTTTGAGACACGGTCTCACTCTGTCACTCAGGCTGGAATAGTGTAACCTTGAACTCCTGGGCACAAGTGATCCTTCTGCCTCAGCCTCCAAGTAGTGAGGACTACAGAAAGGGTCTTGCTATGTGGCCCAGGCTGGTCTCAAACTCCTGGTCTCAATCAATCCTCCTGCCTTGGCTTCCCAAAGTGCTGAGATTACAGGCATCAGCCACTGCAGCTGGCCTGTAGTTTTTAAAGCCCTGCCCCTACTTATCTTTAACAAGCAGAGACTTCTCCAATCCAAATGTTTAAATCGCCCCCCCGTCCCAATCTACAATTCAGTTGAATGCTTGTTAAATCTCCTTCTAAGTTATGTAGCCAGGAAGCAGTCAAGCCCAAATGTCATAGTCTAGAAGGTTTCTGTACTGGTCAGGGTTCTCCAGAGAGGTGGAAACAACAGAATATATATACAGATATATGAGAGGGGATTTATTAGGAAAATTGGCTCATGAGATTACAGAGGCTGAGAAGTCCCATGACAGGCCATCTGCAAGGTGGAGACCCGAGATGCAAGCAGCATGGCTCAGTCCAAATCCAAATACCTCAGAACCAAGGAAACCAATGGTGTAATTCTCAGTCTGAGGCCAAAGGCCTAAGAACCTGGTGAGCCACTGGTATAGGTCTTTGAGTTCAAAGGCCAGACAGCCTGGAGTTCTAATGTCCAAAGGCAGGACAATGTTCCAGCTCCAGAAGAAAGACAGAGGAAATCCCATTTCCTCTGCCTTTTTTTTGTTCTGTCTAGGCCCCCAGCCAACTGGATGGTGCCTACCTATGTTGAGGGCTGATCTGCACTCCGTCCACAGACTCCCACACCAAATCTCCTCGGGAAACACTCTTCACAGACACACTCAGAAACAATGCTCTTCCAATTTCCAGGTATTCCATAATCCAGTCAGGCTGAGACCTAACATTAACCACTACGGCTTATATCACTGCAACTCTACTGCACTCCACTTGAAAGTATCTCCTACTATCAGGCTTAAAAGAAATTTTCTTGGCCAGGCGTGGTGGCTCACGCCTGTAATCCCAGCACTTTGGGAGGCCGAGGTGGGCAGATCACGAGGTCAAGAGATCAAGACCATCCTGGCCAACATGGTGAAACCCCGTCTCTACTAAAAATACAAAAATTAGCTGGGCATGGTGTACACCTGTAGTCCCAGCTACTCGGGAGGCTGAGGCGGGAGAATCGCTTGAACCTGGGAGGCGGAGGCTGCAGTAAGCCAAGATTGCACCACTGCACTCTAGCCTGGTGACAAAGTGAGACTCTGTCTCAAAAAAAAAAAAAAAAAAGAAATGTTCTTAAGCAGGTAGGACCATCAGTGACAAGACATCATTTTGTACCAGTTTCTAAATAATTCAATTTGATTTTGTAAGCTGTGGAAATTCCTTCCAGATTGACAACTGGTTAATCACAAATTAACCTAAATACCATAGGAAGAAGCTGTAAGAGATAATGAATGTAATAAAACTTCAACCACTTTGCTAAACAAGTGAGTAAATGCCTATTTCAAGGAGTACCATTTTAATGCTGGAAGCCTGTATATATAGTAATCATTTTTCTATCTAAGGAATTATAATTCTCTAATCTGACAGGAAAATAATTCCATGATTGATTTGCTAATCTCAGTTCCAAAGACTTTAGTTATCAATTTAGGACTTATTTGTATCACAAAATCTTGATTAATATTTACATAGGCTGTTTATATCCAATTATTTTTCTCTAACTACATCTTAATATACTAAATGTTGTAAGAACACTAATCTTTAGACTTATTTTGTCATAATAAATTCAACTATACTCAGGGTATTAATGTAATTCTAGTGACTGTAATTTACATTTCAATGACAGGGATAGTCAGCTGCTTGGCCATAGTATTACTATCATCATTTAATCAAATTAGATGTGAAAAAAATACCATAACAAAAATATAAACTATTACCAGCATTAAAGTTCCAAAATTCATTTATATTTATTGTACAATTTAACATGCATAAAATTATATGCACAAAAAATTCATTAACATGAATTCTTGGTAAAAATGGCACATTGGCAAATAGTAGATTTCTACACCATAAGGGCTATCATGTATCATAATATGCTATCATATTTACTTAGTATTTTTCAGCAATACATATACCTAATTGAAATGTACCTGGCCTATGTGGTTTAACTTTCTGACATTAACTCTATATACCTGTGAACTTAAAAACTACAGCAAAACACTGGAAGAATGTTAAATGAGCTAAAACAATAGAGACCCAGTATCCAAGTTGTTTAACTGGGTCATACACAGTTTTTTTTTTTTTAAAAGGGGGGAACTTGTATAATGTGACTTATTTAAAATAAAAAAACAGGCCAGCATGGTGGCTCATGCCTGTAATCCCAGCACTTTGGGAGGCTGATGCGGTTGGACCACCTGAGGTCAGGAGTTCAAGACCAGCCTCGCCACCATGGTGAAGCCCCATCTCTACTACAGATACAAAAATTAGCCAGGGGTAATGTAATCCCAGCTACTCGGGAGCCTGAGGCAGGAGAATTGCTTGAACCCGGGAGGCTGAGGTTGCAGTGAGCCAAAATTGTGCCACTGCACTCCAGCGTGGGCGAGAGAGCAAGACTTCGTCTCAAAAACTAATAATAAAATAAAATAAAATAAAAACAATGTACCTAAATTAGTATAAGGCCATTACTAATTCAAATTATTTAACTCAAATGACTAAGTGGGGACACACATTTAAGGTGTTCACAAAGCATCAAAAATAATTCTAAATAAATTCAGGTCCATGTCAGTAAAATTAGAGAATACCGTTAACTATAAAAATAACTGGATTATGATCAATACACTAATACAATGTCAAGCTTTTAATTTACATTTTACTTATAAATATATATATGGGATACAAACACAAAAGCACACTGCTTTCCAAAAATCTGCAGTGAAGGTTCCCATGTAAACATACCAAGAAAGAAGAGCAACGAATGGCAGAAAGAGAATCATAAAATATACATAAACCAAGGACTAACATACTGTACAGTATTTATGAATTACATATTTTAAAACAATAATTAATACTTGCTTAAAACATTTTCAAGAAGTCATTCTAATAATTAAGGTTATTATCATAATTTAACTTTCAATAAAATAAGTATCTAAAATCTTGGCATTTAAAATTTTCAGATATTTTAAAGCAAATATATCACCAAATTAATAACTAGATTTGGATTATTTTGATGTTAACACACTTGAATATCACATTAAGTTAAGCTCTACATTAGTGGCATCCTATTTCTCTTAAGCAGTTCCACTTTTCAAAATCCCTAAAAACTCCAGTCATGCACAACTGTCAACCCAGGTTAATAATAGCAATGAACCATATTTATCTGAAACCACAAGACTGTCAGGTGACATACCAAGAAGTCTGAATTTAACTCAAATAAAAGGCTCTCCATGCTGCAATGCAAAAAGGCTTAATCCCAGCAATGGAACCATGAGGGACTGGGAGCCTTTAAGAAATCTGTTGCCCATGACAAAATCTATTTTTGCAAAAGGCTCCATCTATCCAGTCCTACCATTTCACAAGTAACATCCTGCTTTTTTGTTTCACTGAAGAGTCTGGGATTTTTACCGAAGCAATTACGACTGCTTTTCAATTCCTTTATCTCTTCTACTATAAGTACATGACTACGAGAAAATCAATCTAAGTATTCTGTAAACTAAGTGCTGTCCTGGCAGCTAGTGCAGACCAGAAATGCCAATGTATGTATTTTTTAAGGATGCTTTAACTAAACAAGGTCTGGTCCAGAGTAAGAGTGCTCAGGCAACCAATGGCTTAGAACCCAGGTCTTCAACAATCCGTATCTATAACAAATTGAGGTTCATGCAGTAAACAAGAAAACACAATAGTTCCTTTCTCAACTTCTGTATGTCCCAACTCTGCTATTTCAGACAAGTCCACATACACATTCTTGGAAGCCATAGCAAGCTTGTATTCTACCCAGCTGACAAGCAAGTTGAAAAGCAGGCCCTAATGATCACAGGGCCCAGATTGGTCAGTATGTAAACTGGCTCACTAATCTGAACTCTTGTGTTGCGTTCAAGTAGACAAGTCTAGCAAAAAATACTGCCTTTTAATTTATAAACCTCAATAAGACTACCATATTGTAATACATTAAGTAGCTGGTTCATGAAATAGAGACATTTTAGAATGCTTTACAAGCACTGTCTTTCAGTGGGTTTGTATTTTAATATGTATCAGCATGTTCTTTTAGAAAAACCAAGGGGTGCATCAGTGTATGTATCCCGATAGGACTAATTCAGTAACAGAAATGCGTTAATACAATGGGCTATTAATCTATAAGGTAACAGACAATATGCTGAAACCAAGAATCATTCCTCACACCCAACATGCCAAAAACAGAAGAATGGGCTCTGAATCAGCCAAACTTAGATTTAAATTCCAATTGTGCCACATACTGATTCTCTGTGATTGTAGAGAAGTGCCTTAACTTCTCTAGTCCTCAATTACTTGTCTATAAAGTAAGACTACCTCTAAGATTGGTATAGGGATAATGTTTCTCTCTTCAACCCTTAGAATGTGCATCACACACATCAAGATCTCCAAAGTGATTATCACGTGAAGAAAAGCAAAATTCAAAACTGTATGTATACCATCAGTATAGAGGCAAACAAACATATCAGTTTGTTTGTATGTGCACCAAACATTTTCAGGAAAGATGAATTAGAAACAATACAAAGATATAAATTCTTTTTTTTATTATTATACTTTAAGTTTTAGGGTACATGTGCACATTGTGCAGGTTAGTTACATACGTATACATGTGCCATGCTAGTGCGCTGCACCCACTAACTCGTCATCTAGCATTAGGTATATCTCCCAGTGCTATCCCTCCCCACTCCCCACAACAGTCCCCAGAGTGTGATGTTCCCCTTCCTGTGACAAAGACATAAATTCTAACTAGTAAACTCAGAATTAACTATTAAAAGATGTAACCCCAAGGAAAAGAAAATTGGAGAAAGGGAAACATCTATGCTTTCTACATTATGATTGTCTGTACCTCTAGTCTGATACTAAAACTTCACATTCATTTCAAGAAGCACTTCTTTGAATCCCCAGGATTGTATATCCTTTCCTCCAAGGAATACAAAATAGCTTAATAACCATCATACTCTTAAGGCAGAACATGATTTGTTTTTCCACTGAAGGGTTTCAGGATAGGAAAGAACTGGCCAGAGAAAAGCTTGATGCCCACTAGCTTGAAAACCAGCAAAGTGCCACAAAACTAAGAAACAATGGATGAAAAAGGAACATGTTCCAAAACAGGAAAACCAGTATTTGAATTAATTAGAAGTTTATTTCTCTAAAGTCAACCTACTAAGTCTACTCATTCAGACACTCAGATCAAAAATCTGTAAGTCCTCTCAATTCACTTATAACAGCACCCAATCATACTAGTTCTCCTTTTACCTTAAAGAAAAAAGCGTTCCTCTCCCTCTCCACGTCTACAGAGTTGATCCATCCCTTCTAGTCTCCTGTTAAATCTTACCTATTCCTTATACCTCTGATTTGTTTCTTTCATCTATTTATCTTTAAAAAGTTTTATGTTACTGTCACATTTACCTTCCCTTCTAAACCAAACATGAAAAACAGTCCTAAGCACAGCCTCTTATGTTCCATTCCACCTACGCACATTTGACACTATGACCTCCTTGCACTCTACTCCCTAGTACCATTATCTCATACCATGAGACGGGAGTCCAAGAAATTACCATTTCCTGGCTATCCTTCTGAATTCAGATATATTAGGGTTTGTAGCCCAGGTAGGTGTGTTTCTTAAAACCTTCACACATACAAAGGAATACTACTTTGCAACAAAAATACACTACTGATACATGGAGGAATAACATGCATAGAGGAATGTCAAAGGCATTTATACTAAGTGAAAGAACCTGATACAAAAGGCTACACAATGTATGATATCATTTATAAGACATTCTGGAAAAGGCCAAACTGTAGGGATAAAAATCACATCAGTTCTTGCCAGGGGCTCGATGTGGGGGAGAAGAGAACCACTAAAAGGTACAGGGAACTTTCTGGGGTAATATTCTATATCTCAACTGTAGTGTTGGTTATATGACTATACATTGTCAGACTCATCAAACTGCAAACCTAAAAAAGAATAAATTTTACTGCATGTAAACTGTATCTGAATAAAACAAATTCAAACCAAAAAAAAAAAAAAACCATTACTGTAATGATCTAAAAGTGATTGATCTAAAGGGTAAAATTTCAAAATCTCTCACCCCAATTGCCTACTAAGAAAACTGTTACCTGAATCTCAGCCTACCTCAAACTTACTAAGTATAACTAAATTTCTCTATCTTCTCCACCATGCCTACTCTTCCCTCCTGCATTCCTTACCTTAATAGCTCTATGTTTTGGCACTACCATGGCCCATGCACCAGTCTCCCAATTGGGTAGACTGAGGCCACAACTTCTTCTCCTTCACATCCCATATTCAGTCAAGCATAGAATCCTCTTCTCCCAGATATGGATCTCTGTTTCCCATCTCTCTGCTACCATCATGACCCTGCCCTCTCTAACCTGTAATAACTGCAACAGTGCTTCACTGGCCTCTGCTTCTAATTTCTTCCCACTCTGTCCCATTTTTCTGTCATGACATCAACTGAGATAACTTCCTAAAACACAAAGCTGATTGTACCATATCATTGTAAGTTACCAGTTGCCTAGTATACACAAAACTCTCCTTATAATCTGAGCCCCAGCATTATCTCAACCTCTCATCTCTTGCCATTCCCTTAAATGTGTATCTTGACTCTCAATAATCATCAAACCTGTCATACCCTTCCTGATGCTATTCCTACGAGCATGCCTCAATTCTGAGTACCTCTTCCTTACTTCATCCAACCTGAAAATTCCAATGTATACTAAATTTAGAATACAGCTCAATGCTACCTCTTCTAACAGAAGTAATCTCCCATATATACCCCCAAATTATTTATCTAGCTCTATTAATAACTAACTGTTTAATGTTTACTGGACACTGTGAGATTATAAAAATGTAAAGATAAATGAGACAAAACCCCCGCTCAGGTTTCAATTATTATATAACTACCCACTGAAGTGTCAGTCTCACAGCCTAAACTAAAGCTCCTAGATCAGGGATTCTTAACGTGCAATCTGCTGACCCACACAGATCTGTGGTTTGGTGTGCCTGTCAACTTGGATGGGGAATGAATTGTAGTTAGAGATTTCCACCAATCTCTAACTACCATTTAGCGTTTCCTTCTATTAAAATGCAGGCAACAAACTTCAGAGGTATTAAGGTTCCTATAACTTTGATCACCAATAGGAATCATAGATAGTTTCATCATTCTACAGCTGATGTAGATACCTAGAAAAATGTGTTTATGCACATCATTATTCAAAATTACAATACTTATTAGATCCACTGCTAGGTCTTGTTATTTCATGAGTTAATAATATAGTATGTGCTACTATATTAGAAATTTAATATTCTGACAACTATCTCAACATAAGTTTACTTTATAATCCTCTATGAATTTCATTTTAAGTGTTTCTAAACATTTTTATAAGAAGAGGTTTGTGTATAGGTTTTACCAGGTTGCTAGAGGGGTATTTGGCAGGAAAAATGATTAAGAATCATTAATCATTCTTAATCTCTTTCTCTACAGGATCTCATTCTTCTATGAAGGCCCAGTACAGTGGCTGGCATTAAAAAGAGGGAGCAGGGGTAGGATGTGCCCAACATGTGCTTACCAAACGAATGAAACAATTATGTTTGAAGTCAATTGTTTAATTCCTTTGCATTTTGAGACAGAGTCTCATTCTGTTAACAAGCTGGAGTGCAGTGACGTGATCATAGCTCACAGCAACTTTGAACTCCTGGGCTCAAGTGATTCTCCGGCCTTAGCCTCTGAAGTAGCTGGGACTACAGATGAGTGCCACCATGTCCAACTAATTGTTTTATATTTTGTAGAGACAAAGTTCTCACTTTGTTGCCTAGGCTGGTCTTGAACTCTTGGCCTCAATCCATCCTCCCATCTTGGCCTCCGAAATTGCTAAGATTACATGCATGAGCCACTGCGTCTGGCCTCCTTTGCATTTTTAAAACAAAGCCAAAATAGTCTTTATTTTCCAAATAGTGTAAAGGCAGTATATCCGATATAACATCTTATGTTACCTCTAAAAAAGTAACACTGAACAAGTCTTAGATTTTTAAGAGCTCCTTCAGATCAACTTTTGAAAGTCACACACCTATCTTTCATTTCACACCCTCCCATACGTTCTGTAAGATTTTGAAAAATTCATTCACAAAGGTTCTCTGTTATTATAAAAGACTAATCAGGCTAACTAATAAAGGTAACCTCTAGTTAAAATGAAGTCATCCCAATGTTTGGTCTCCATGTTCAAGGAGGAAAGCAAGGTTAGACAGCTGCTGAAGACCAATAAAAGAATAAACACACAACTAAAATTATCCACTAGTATGATTTTTAAATACTTGCAAATTCTGAGAGCACCAGAATATTTAGTATATATCTGAAATATTTTAACAAACACAGTCATGGAATTTGAAATTTCTCCCAACAGAAGCTCTTTTCTTGAGAGGAAGGAGTCTGCAAAGCTTCTAAAGTCAGACATAGGATACCCATAAATGTTTCCTCATGCTCTCTAACTGCTATGGTATCTTCTATTAATTTATAACTTATTAGTAATGTTACAAAGCTTTTACAAATATTATCTAAACAAATCAGTACATTTAGGTGTGCTACATATTGCTTCAGTATTAAGGTATATAAAAATGGATTTGATCCAAGCAAGTTGCCAGTTTCTCCGAAGTTGCTAGTTTCACAGAAGCATATGCAAAAATACTTATGATCAAAGAAGGATTCTAATGCATAGTTAAACTACAGTGGAACATTACTGTTTGTTTAGTATCTAGTTTCCAGTTCCAAACTTCTATAAATAAGATATGAGACAGCAAACAAACCTACGTAATACCAACTGGTACTAGAAGACAACAGAGCTTTTTTTGCCCCCCGGCAAACAGTTATTTATTGTGTATGCTATGTTTTCAGAAAGTTGAATAATCTTTCCTCTGAGCTTTTTAAATTAACATGTAAACATTTATCAGTATATATTTACTGAAAAAAGTAAAATCCCAAAGCATCTTTTATACACAAATGTAACAGTAAGGATAATAAAAGAGTTCATTTAAAAATAAAATATGTATCAACTATCTAATAATTCCATATTGAATTTATCAATATAAATATATATATACATATTATATATACTTTTTTTTTTTTTTTTTGAGAAGGAGTTTTGCTCTTTCGTCCAGGCTGGAGTGAAGTGGCGCACTCTCGGCTCAATGCAACCTCCGCCCCCCGGGTTCAAGCAATTCTCCTGCTTCGGCCTCCTGAGTACCTTGGATTATAGGCGTCCGCCACCACGTCCGGCTAATTTTTTATTTTTAGTAGAGACGGGGTTTCACCATGTTAGCCAGGCTGGTCTCAAACTCCTCACCTCAGGTGATCCGCCCGCCTCAGCCTCCCAAAGTGCTGGGATTAGAGGCAGAAGCCACCTTGCCCAGCCCTGTAGAGTTGTTTTGAGGATTAAATGAATTAATATATCTAAAGTCCTTAAAATTCTGCCTGACACATAAGCTACAAATAAATATTTTGCTATAAGTTACATTCTCTTACCTTTTAAATCTGTGTTTATAGATATGCCACATTTTTAATCTACTATAGCACTTCACACATTCCTTCTGGTACTTAAATGACTTCAGCACAATGCAAAATAATGTATGCTATGTTCATATCTTAACTCATGTATTAGGCTGTGAGTTCCTTGGCAGCATCTTTGTATCCAGAAAGTTTCACAAAATGCTTTTAAAATGGTAAATTTGTAGAACTGCACTGCTTACTGCAACCATAGCAAAACTGACGTCACTGGTATACTTCTGCATATTTTATATGGTAAGGTGTAGTTTTATCTATATCTTCTACATCCACAATTACATTGGGGTTAAATAAACATATAATTCTGACACATGTGCAATGTGTATTACACAACATATTTAGGAATGCAATGTGTGTAACTTTGGAACTGTCATATAACATATATTCCAAACACAGAAATGCTGAAGAGAAACTATCAGCTAAAGTATTCAGTATCTGTCCACCGAAAGACATATATAAAAATATTCATAGCAGCACTATTCTTAATAGTCAAAAATTGGAAATAACCCTTTGACTGAAAAACAATACTCCATCAATAGACTGGGTAAATTGTATCTTCACACAACAAAATACTAAACAGCAGCAACTGCTACATGTGGCAATATGAATAAATCTGAAATACCTTGAAAACAAGCCAAACACAGTAGTGTGTGATTACAATATGATTCCACTGGGCTTGCTTCCACATCACATATACTAAAATTGGAACATAATTCCATTTACACAGAGTTAAACAGACAAAACTAATTTATACTGTTAGAAGTGAGGATAGTGGTTACCCCAGGCAAAGATGAGGGAGAGTAACTAGAAAGGCAAATGAAGTAGGTTCCAGGACACTGGTAACAGTTTGCTTCTGCATCTGGGTGCTTATTATATATTATATAAAGTGTGTTCACTTTCAGAAACTGTACTGAGGTGTATGTTTACGATCCGTACACTTTTCTGAATACATGTTATACTTCAATAAATTGTACTTTAGGCTGGGTGCATGGCTCATGTCTATAATCCCAGCACTCTGGGAGGATGAGGTGGGAGGATCGCTTGAGCTGAGGAGTTCAAGACCAGTCGAAGCAACATAGCGAGACTCTGTGTCTACTAAAAAAATTGTCTAAGATATATTAGCAGGGCACGGTGGTGCACTATTATTATTCTGAAGCTACTATACATATATATATATGTTATAAAATAAACTAAATATAGTAAGACTGTTAGAAAACAGAATTTTCAACATAAAATAAATATAATATTTTAAAAATTAAAACAAAATTTAATTTGAATTGGAACTTTCAGTTAACTTTTTTTTTTGAACAAGAGAAATTTTCTATCTCTGTTTTGTACTCTGAGAACACCTAGAAATAATGATGACCAGTGACAATGAAGATCTCTAGAATACAGTGTGATACTAAATGCTGTTCCTACCAAAAGGAACTGGAATCGCTGGGAAAAATGGTCCTGTCGTAAAAACATGCTTGGAATAACACACTTTGGTGCCCGAAAAAAACTACTAAGGTAATGTGAGAAGAAAATAGGTGCCCATCTAAAAGGCTCCCACCAGCCAAAGATGATTCACAAAAACATATCATGACTGCAATAGACTGAATCAAATACTAAAAAAACAAAAGGAAATATCAACCAAAAAAAGTTCACTGGTCACCTTTGAAAGTTGCTAGAACACTGAATCATTATTTTGAAAATTGGTAAATAAAACATATATACTATCTTTACTGAAAAAACTTATTTCAGAAGAAATGCAAACTATCAAATCATTATTTTGCAACCACTAATGATATCATATTGTGGTTCTCAAAGTGTGGTCCCTACACTAACAACATTAGCACTAATTAAAAACTTATTCGAAATACAAATTCCTGGGGGTGGGGTCCAACATTCTAAGTTTTTGCTAGTCCTCCAGGTGATTCTGATGAATGCTAAAGTTTGAGCATCACTGAAATAATAATTACTGTAATCATCACCAATGGATGCTAAAACCATGAGGTGAATGGTTGATAGGCAACCCTATAATGGCAGGATCAGGTTGACACCCCATAAACCTACTGATCCATCTTAGCACCACTAGAAATGTGACAACCTGAGGTTCTGTGCTTTCTGGTACTTTCTGTTTTTTTGGCTCACGCTTGTAATCCCAACACTTTGGGGGGCCCAGGCTGCAGGATTGCTTGAGCCTGGGAGTTCAAGATTAGCCTGGGCAACAAAGCAAGACCCCCCCTCTCAAAAACAAAAACAAAAAAAACAACATACCACCACCTATGACATTGTCTTGGGAAACAAACAAACAAAACCTGACTCTGAATCTAATCAAGCCTCTAGATCTAACTCTCAATTTTAAGAAAGTAATGTAGACAGAGGAACAAGGTAAAGTATACTGTGAGGAAGAAATCAGACCCAAATCCAAAATATGGAACATTCTATAGACAAATAAGTATGTGAACTTTGGGATCCTATTTCAAACATCCAACTCTAAAAAGTCATTTCTGAGACAATCAAGGAAAACTGAACATGGACTGAGTATTAAATATCAAAGAATCACTGCTCACTTTTAGATCTATTAGTAATTGTTTCAAGATTCATATTCAAGGATGTATACATGAAATGATAAGATGTGGCGGGGCATGGTGGCTTACGCCTGTAATCCCAGCACTTTGGGAGGCCAAGGTGGGTGGACCACAAGGTCAGGAGATCGAGACCATCCTGGCCAACATGGTGAAACCCCACCTCTAGTTAAAAAAAAAAATACAAAAATTAGCCAGGCATGGCGGCGTGCGCCTGTAGTCCCAGCTACTCAGGAGGCTGAGGCAGGAGAATCGCTTGAACCTGGGAGGCAGAGCTTGCAGTGAGCCAAGATCACACCACTGCACTCCAGCCTGGGCAACAGAGTGAGATTCTGTCTCAAAAAAAAAAAAAGAAAAGAAAAGAAAAAGAAATGATAGGATGTCTACAATTTGTTTTAAAATACAGTACCAACCAAAAAAACAGTAATAGTATTAATATTTAAAATAAGGTGGGGGAAAAATGAAACAAAAAACCAGAAATGTTGATAAATGTGAAATCTGGGTAATGGCAGATGTTAGAGCATGCTCTTTACATTTTTGTTAGAAATTTTTTATAATAAAATGCTTTAGGGATGGGTGCAGGGCTCACGTCTATAATCCCAGTACTTTGGGAGGCCGAGATGAGTGGATCCCTTGAGCCCAGCAGTTTTGAGACCAGCCTGGGCAACATGGTGACACCCTGTCTCTAGCAAAAAATAATAATAATAATAATAAAAGCTTTAAAATTTTTCAGGAAATCCATGTAAGCAAGGGACACTGACACATTCAAAGCCCACTAAAATGACAGTAAATGAAATATATGTATGTATCTTTAAGACAAAGAGAATATGACAGGAAAATATCAAATGTAGAGACTTCAATAAATATTTGAAAGATGAAAACTAGCAAATCTTGCAAATGAATTTTCAAAAACACAAGTAACTACATCCTAAATGTCTATATATGGGAGTGTCAATGAGCAACCACAGGATTCATCTCAGAACCCAGAGAAGCAAAGTCCCTGGAAGCATAAGGTACCTTCAAGAATGGAGGAAAAAGGCACAGAACAGAAGTCTATGTAGGCATCTCATTTTATTGAACTCCGCTTTATTGCACTTTGCAGATACCGCTTTTTTTATTTTTATTTTTATTTTTTTTTACAAATTGAAGGTTTTTGGCAACTCTGTGTTGGTTCCATTTTCCAACAGAACATGCCACTTTTTGTCTCTGTGTCACATTTTGGTAATTCTAAAAATATTTCAAACTTTTTCATTATTATTTTACCTATTATGGTGATCTGTGATCAGTGATCTTTGATGTTACTATTGTAATTGTTTTGGGGGCACCAGGAACTGTGCCCATATAAGACAGCAAACTTAATTGGTAAGTGTTGTGTGTGTTCTGACTGCTCCATCAACCATTCCTCATCTCTCCCCCTTTCCTGGAGCCTCCCTATTCCCTGAGACATACCATATGGAAATTAGGCCAATTAATAACCCCACAATGGCCTCTAAGTGTTCCAGTGAAAGAAAGAGTTGCACATCTCTCACTGTAAATCAAAAGCTAGAAATGATCAAGCATAGTAAGGAAGGCTGAGACAGGCCAAAAGACAGGCCTCTTGCACCAGTTAGCCATGTTGTGAATGCAAAGGAAAAGTTCTTAGAGGAAATCAGAAGTGCTACCCCAGTGAATAAAAAAATGGTAAGAAAGTGAAACAGCCTTATTGCTGATAGGAACAAAATTTGAACGGTCTGGATGGAAGATCAAACCAGTCACAATCGTCCCTTAAGCCAAAGCCTAATCCAGGGCAAGGCCCTAACTCTCTCAACTCTATGAAGTCTGAGAGAGGTGAGAAGTTTGAAAGTAGCATAGGTTAGTTCATGAGGTTTAAGGAAAGAAGCCATCTCCATTAACATAAAATTACAAGGTAAAAAGGCAAATTACCCAGAAGATCTAGCGAAGATAACTGATGACACTGACTACACTAAATAACAGATTATCAGTGTAGACAAAACAGCCTATTTATATCAGAAGAAGATGCCATCTAGGACTTCCATAGCCAGACAGGAAAAATCAATGCCTGGCTTCCAAGCTTTAAAGGACAGGCTGACTCTCCTGTTAGGGGCTAATGCAGCTAGTGACTTTAAGTTGAAGCCAAAGCTCATTTGCCATTCCGAAAATCCTACAGCCTTTAAGAATGATGCTAAATTTACTTTGCCTAATCTATAGATGAACAACAAAGTCTGGATGACAGCACATCTGCTGACAGCATGGTTTAACTGAGTATTTTAAGCCCACTGTTGAGACCTACCGCTCAGAAAAAAAGATTCCTTTCAAAATATTACTACTCATTGACAATGCGTCTTGTCACCAAAGAGCTCCAATGGTGATGTACAAGGAGATTAACGTTGTTATCATGCCTGCTAACACAACGTCCATTCTGCAGCCTATGGATCAAGGAGTAATTCTGACTTTCAAGTCTTACTAATTAAGAAATACATTTTAGGAAAAAGAAAAAAAAAGAAATACATTTTAGGGCCAGGTGTGGTGGCTCATGACTGTAAATCCCAACACTTTGGGAGGCCAAGGTGGGAAGACTGCTTGAGGCCAGGAGTTCAAGCCCAGCCTCCACAACATAGCAAGACCTTATGTAAAACCAAAAAAATTAGCCAGGCATCGTGGCAAACACCTATAGCACTAGACACTTGGAAAGCTGAGGTGGGAGGATCACTTAAGCCCAGGAGTTCAAGGCTGCAATAAGCTAGGATCACACCACTGCATTCCAGCCTAGGCGACATGGAGACTCTGTCTCTTAAAAAAAGAAAAATAAAAAGAAGGAAAAGAAATACATTCTGTAAGGCTATAGCTGCCATAAATAAGTGATTCTTCTGATAGATCTGGGAAAATAAAATTGAAAACCTTCTGGAGGCCAGGCACTGTGGCTCACACCTGCAATCCCAGTACCTTGGGAGGCTGAGACGGGAGGATCTCTTGAGCCCAGGAGTTCGAGACCAACCTTGGCAACGCAGTGAAACCTCGACTCTACCAAAAAAAAAAAAAAAAAAACCAAACACGCACAAAAATTGGCCGGGTGTGGCAGTACCTGTAGTCTCAGCTACTCAGGAGGCTGAGGTGGGAGGCTTGAGCCTGCGAGGCAGAGGTTACAGTGAGCCAAGATTACACCACTGCACTTCAACTTGAACAACAGGGCTAGACTCTGTCTCAATGAAGAAATAAAAAAGAAAGAAAAAGAGAAAGGAAGGAAGGGAGGAAGGGAGGGAGGGAGGGAGGCAAGGAGGGAGGGAAAGAAAGCCTTATGGAAAGGATTCATCATTCCAGATGCCATTTAAGAATATCCATGATTCATGGGAAGAGGTGAAAATACCAATATTAACAGGAGTTTGGAAGAAGCTGAAGTCAACCATTATGAATGACTTTGAGGGGTTCAACACTTCAATGAAGGAAGTAACTGTAGATGTGGTGGAAATAGCAAGAGAATTAGAATTAGAAGTGGAGGCTAGGCCAGGCGTGGTGGTTTCACCATGTTGGCCAGGCTAGTCTCGAACTCCTGACCTCAAGTGATCCGTCCGCCTCGGCCTCCCGACGTGCTGGGATTACAGGTGTGAGCCACCGCGCCTGGTCCGTTTCTTAAGTATTTCTAGATTAAGGTTAGGTACACGTTGTTTTTTAAGACATAATGCTACTACACACTTAACAGACTACAGCGTAGTGTAAATGTAACTTTTATATGCACTAGGAAACCAAAAAATTTGTGTAGCTTACTTTTTGGCAATATTTACTGGCCTAGAATTGAACATGCAATATCACCTGTGTATGCTTATATACTATGAAGTTCCCTTTCCTAACTCCATCCTTTACACAGAACAGGTGTATTCTCTTCAGAAACTGTCAAAGAAATACCAGACTCACGGTCATTAGGACTTCAGAGAAAGAGGTTGAAAAACAGATCTGAAAAAAGAGAATTATGAAAAGGCATAAGAATGAGCTCTTGGAAACTAAAAACATGATAACTGACATAAAAATAGACACTTCACCCCCCAAAAAATGAAATCTCCTAGAAGTAGAATGGAAAACTAAGTCAGAAATTAGGAGAGGAAAAAACAAAACAAAACAAAACAAAAACAAGAAATTTGAAAGATCAATACGGGAGACTGTCCCTGGAGGATCTAAAGTTCTAAAAAGAAGTGATGCAATCTAAGAAATCATGTGAGAAAATTCCTTAGAACTAAAATGTCTCCAGATTAAAAGCCCCATCAAATATCAGCAAATGAATTAAAAAACAAAAATAAACAAAATCATGAGGTACATCACTGAAATTTCAGAATGAAGGTAAAGAGAAAAATCAAGAAAACCCCCAAAAAGCTTCTTGGGGGTCAGTTATGGCTTTTGACTTCTCAGCTGCAATACTGGAAGCTCAAGACAATAGGGCAATGCCTTCAAATTACTGACTTAAAATGAATCTCAATCTAGAATTGTGTACTTAGCAGACTGCCAACCAAGCATAAAGATAGAACAAAGACATTTTCAGACTTGCAGTCTCAAAAATTTATCTCCCACCCTTTCATTCTCAGGAATCTCCTGGATAGATATGGTCCACTGAAACACAGGAATAATCCAAAGAGGAAGAAGCCATGGAAGCCAGTCAATGGGTAATCTGCCCCCAACAAAAAAAAAAAAGAAGGAAAAACAAAAGGGCAAAGTAATTCCCAAGACAAGACAAAGGAAGCCTCCTGACAACACTAGGGAGCATACCTACAGGGCCAGCAGTCCAGACTGGAGCCAGAGAGGGCTGGAAGGTTCCAAAAAAGGACATATCCAGGAGGAAACAATATGAACTGATCAATTATCTGTCAGATAATTGACTAAGAGATAAATTGCTTTTAGAGGTTTTATGGAGCCGTTGAAGGATATAGAAATACTAACGATTTCAAAGAAAACGAAACACAAAAATTCAGCAATTACCTTCAAAAGGAAAGAAAACATAAAATACACTTAGCTCATCAGTGAACAGACATTTACGATACAACAATACAGTTAATTTTGATCATTCAACCAAAAATTCTAATATTGAAAGAATGAAGGAGAAGGGTATGTATGTGTGTATGTGTTAAAGACCTAAATCTTTAATTATCAGGAAATAATAAATAAATCAATAATAAACAGTATATTTAATTTGTTTGAAACTATAAAAGAAGGCTGGATGTAGTGGCTCACACCTGTAATTTCAACACTTTGGGAGGCCAAAATGGGAGGACTGTTTGAGCCCAGGAGTTCGAGACCAGCCTGGGCAACAAAGTAAGACCCCCCCATCTCTACAAAAAATAAAAATTAGCTGGGCATGGTAGCTCTTGCCTGTGGTCTCAGCTACTTGGGAGGCTGGGGTGGGAAGATCACTTGAGCCCAGATGATCGAGGCTGCACTGAGCCATGACCACGCCACTGCACTCCAGCCTGGGCGACAGAGTGAGACTGTCTCTCAAAAAAATAATAATAAAAACAAAAATATTAAAGTAAATACTCAAAAAAAAACAACAGCAAAAGTAATTGAAAAAGCAGTTTGCCTCTAAGATCAGGACTGGGTTTGAGGCACGGTGGGACAGGGAACTACTATCATAAGTAAATTTCTGCTATAATGCTATTGGGCAGGGCAAAATTCAACACATAATATTTTGAGTCAGATTTTAACAAGTAGGCCGGGCACAGTGGCTCACGCCTGTAATCCCAGCACTCTGGGAGGTTGAGGCAGGTGGACTGCTTGAGGTCAGGAGTTCAAGACCAGCCTGCCCAACATGGTGAAACCCCGCCGCTACTAAAAATACAAAAATTGGCCGGGCGTGATGGCAGGCGCCTGTAATCCCAGCTACTCAGGAGGCTGAGGCAGGAGAATCACTTGAACCCGGGAGGCGGAGGTTGCAGTGAGCCAAGATTGCATCACTGCACTCCAGCCTGGGCAACAGAGACTCCGTCTCAAAAAAAAAAAAAAACAAAAAAATTAACAAGTAACGAGCTTCACCACTTAGCCAGTCAGGAGTTCCATGACTGGAACTGATCGTGTCACAGATGGTACATTAACATGGGGCTTTACTATGTAATCTTTAAAAAATGTTCAGGCATTTCGTTAAAAAAAATTTAAAATATTAGCCGGGTGCAGTGGTGTACACTTGTAGTCTCAGCTACTTGGGAGGCTGAAGCAGGAAGATAGCTTGAGCCCAGGAGTTTAAGCCCAGCCTGGGCAGCAAAGTGAGACCTTGTTTCTTTGAAAATATTTATTTTTTAATATTTAAATTATTCACAAATAATGTCTATTTTTTACAAATGTGCAGTTTGTGTTTTATATTCTAAAGTAACTAGAAATTAATCAAAATACATACAAAATCCTTATTTATGGGAGTCATAACCGATTCCAAAACTTATTCTGGAAACTTATTCTGGAAAATGAGGCCACCCTTGCAATGTTTAAAAAAATCAAAATAAATAAAATTTTCCTTTAAATTGATAAACAATGATGTCAAAGAAAAATCTGCTTAAATTGCTCATTGAATGAATAACTTTAGGCAAGCAACACAAAACAGAAGCATCTTTGTTAAATGAATTAGAACTTTTTCAGTTCAGTGACTATTTTTATTCATTTGTTCATTCATCAAATATTTATTGAATGCCTTCTTTGAGCTGGATACCAGAAGTACAGCACTAAGTTAGACAAAGGCTGTGCCCTTATAGAACTTACAATCTAGTGAAGTATTAATATAGATATATAAAAATGCAATTAAAACACAAGCAAGTATCTGCCACAATGAAGAAATACAGGAAAAACATGGGTTCTATTGGAGCTGTAAAATATGTCACATCCAAAGTATTCCAAGCAGTTTGCAAACACATGAAACAGATTATTCTCAAGAAACATCAAATGGTCCTAATTAGAGGCTACCACTAGAGGACAAACTAAAATGAAGGCTGGAAAGGAGAAATTGGGGGATTAGAGTGCTATAGTTTGAATGTGTCCCCGAAGTTCACATGTCAGAGACTGAATCCTCAATGCAACAATTTTGAGAGGTGAGACTATTAAGAGGTGATTAGGTTATGAGGGCTCTGCCCTCATGAATGAATTAAGGTCATTATCTCGAGAGTGGGTTTGTTATAAAAGTGAGTTCAGCCCCCCCTTGCTCTCATCCGCATTCTCTCTTGCCCATGTGATGCCTTTTTCCACGGGATCACCAGCTGCCAGCACCACGCTCTCAGACTTCTTAGCCTCCAGAACTATGAGCCTAATAAATTTCTTTTCTTTATACATTACTCAGTCTCTGGTATTCTGTTATAACAGCACATACTGAACTAAAGCAGGGGATGTGGGAAGAAATTCTAACATCTGAGTACCTACTATGCCATTTAATCCTCAAAACAACTATCAGAAGGTAGGTATAATAAATACTGGGACTATCTCTTCAGTATCTACTTCCCCCTCTTCAACCAGCATTTTGTGGGAGACTGACCTCACTACTAGCTCCAGATGTACTACCACAATCAGAGCAACTCCATTCCCCTTGCCACAGTAACCAAAATAGGTAGTCTATGCCTAAGCCAATCAGGTCATGATGACCATGAATAAGTTCAAGGGTGATATAAACAGCACCGAGTTTAGGACTTTTGCTGAAAATCTTGGAGTACAGAGTCTTGTCTCCTAGGCAGAGTGGTATGAGTAACAGATCAAGAAGCACTGCTTCTAGCATTACCTAATGACAAAAGAGAATGAAGCCTGAGGACTCAGCAATTAAGTGTGAGAACTCGAGTTTGAAAACCAAGTGGTCTGATTTCAGAATTAAGAGATGCAAGCACACACACAGACACCCCGCAGTACTGGGGCATGGATCAGAACTCATCAAGTCCATCACACCAGCTACAACTTGATAAAAGGCTGATAAGCCAAACTGAGGACTTTGAACTTGGTTAAGAACAAAGGCTCTAGAACTTAAACATCTAAGTTCAAATCTTAATTTCATCACTTAATAGCCATGTGACATGGGGTAAGATACTTAATTTCTCTGTGCCTGTTTCCTCATCAATGAAACAGGGATAATCAGACCTCTTTATAAAGCTATTGTGAGAATTAAATGCGTTAATAGGTGTAAAGCACATAAAACAGTGTGCAGCACAGATCAATCCTCATTGCTTAATGAGGAGTCAAGACTTCTGAGTGTTTTGATTAGAATTATGATCTAGGAAAATCAATTTAGAAGAACAGTGTGGGGCCAGGTGCAGCAGCTCACACCTGTAATCCCAACACTTTGAGAGGCCAACGTGGGACCACTGCTCGAAGTGAAGTTTGAGGCTGCAGTGAGCTAGGATTGCGCCACTGACTCCAACTCAAGCCTGGGTGACACAGTGAGACCCTGTCTTCCTGCTGAAAAAGTAGTAGTATGGTGTGGAGGGGAACACAGAACACACAAGAAGTGGGAAAGTAATGGCAAAGTTTCAAGAAAGGCATCAACGGTTTGTATAAGGTGATGACAGTGGAAAATGAAAAAGAACTGAAGCTACTGAAGAATCTCAATCAACAGGACTTAACAAATGAGCAAATATGGCAATCAAAGACTAGGAGGAATAAATAATGATCTCTGATTTTCAACTTGGTAGACTAAGAGAATGGTGGTCCCAGAAACGAAACAAAATCAAGAGAGAGTAGATTAGGACTCCTTTAAAATAAAAGAGGTTATCTTATGTTTTACATGGGAAGTTATTTTAAGCAAGTTTAAAATCAATAGGATTTAAGATAATTATTGTATTAGTAAGAAGTGAGATCCAAGGCCAGGTGCAGTAGCTCACGCCTGTAATCCCAGCACTGTGGGAGGCCAAGAAGGGCAGATCACCTGAGGTCAGGCGTTTGAGATCAGCCTGGCCAACATGGTGAAACTCCCATCTCTACTAAAAATACAAAAATTAAAATAAATAAATAAATAAATACAAATACAAAAATTTTGGGGCGTGGTGGCACATGCCTGTAATCCCAGCTACTCGGGAGGCTGAGGCATAAGAATTGCTTGAACCCGGGAGGCAGAGGTTGCAGTGAGCCGGGATTGTGCCACTGCACTCCAGCCTAGGTGACAGACTCTGTCTCAAAAAAAAAAAAAAAAAGGAAGTGATATCCAAGTTTCATAAACTACACTTTAAAGCTGTATTTTTCTCTTTTTTTCAATAAACCCAGTTTAAAAAACAAATCTAATTCCACTACTTAGGGATGAAAAAGCAGATAAAATTAACAACCAAAATTATAATATTTGCACTTCTTACTGTGAAATTAAACTACCATATGATCCAGCAATCTGTCTACTGAATATATATCCAAAAGAAAGAAAATTAGTATGTCAAAGAAATATCTGCACACTCATATTTACTGCAACAGTATTTACACTAGCCAAGATATGCAATCAACCTAAGTGTCCATCAACAGATGAATGGATAAAGAAAATGTCGTATATATACACAATGGAATATTATTCAGCCATTAAAAAGAATGAAATTCTATTATCTGCGGCAATATGGATGAGCCTGGAGGACATGATGCTAAGTGAAATTAGGCACAGAAAGACAAATACCACATGTCCTCACTCACATTTAGAAACTAAAAAAGTTGATCTCATAGAAGTAGAGTAGAATAGTGGTTACAAGAGGCTGGGACGTGTATAATCCAATCAATTAAAAATACATATACTTAAAATAAATTAAGTAAAATAAAAATTCTTGTGGGTATGACAAATTTTTAAAAATCCCATTTAAAAAACAAAACTTCTGAAACATGATTCTTAAAATTGTTGGTAATATTATGAAGCTAGCTTTTAAGAACTTCAGAAGCTCAAAATGTGACATAAAATCAGAACACTGAAAGTGAAAAAATAACTCGGCACTACAGATTATTTCTCCTATAGAAATAATAGAAAGTTAAGTAGTGGGGCCATTTCCTCACATTTACTCCACATCTATCTCACTTTTCCCCCCAAACATTTATCCTCCCTACCAAAAAACCATCAAGGTCACCAATTTCCTCCATCTTGACTAATATAATGGACACTTTTCTGTTTCTCATTTCACGAGACCTGTCAGCAACCAGTATACAAACAATTTATCACTCACTCTATCATTTTTTAAACACTTTCTTTTCTTGGCTTCCCTAACACCACACATCCCTGGCTTTTCCCTATCTATCTTCTTGGTATATCTTCCTCTCTCAGATCTGTGTATTTTAACACATCCTCAGGGCGAAGCCCTCCGTCCTTTCCACTTCTCTATCTACACCCTTTTCCTAGATGATCTCATCCATTCTGTAGTTTTAATACTAACCATACACACAAACTCGTATCTGCAATCCCAATCTCTACTGTGAACTCCAGACTGACTTTATTAAACTGTCATCTCTACGTGGGTATCTCAATGACAATTAAAACCAGACCAAATATCCAAAACAGAACTTTTGACCCTCTCCCTCTGCCCTTAAAATTGTTATTTCATTTATTCATTCTACAAATATTTCCTCAGCATATGCTCAGGCACTGTGCTGTCCACTGGCACAACAATGTGAACTTGGGGGAGACAAATTATAATAAATTATTAAAAGAGCTATAATGGATATAAAGTGTGTGTTCTGACAGAAAATGGGGAGAAGGTGGCTATTTTTGATAGCGTGTTTAAGATCAGCCTCTATACCGGCCTGGGCAACATGGCGAAACCCCGTGTCTACAAAAAATAAAAAATTAGCTAGCCATGATGGCCCACACCTTGCAGTCCCAGCTATTCGGGAGGCTGAGGTGGGGAGACGGCTTAAGCCCAGGAGGCGGAGGTTGCAGTGACCCAAGATCGCACCACTGCTCTCCTGCCTGGGCGACAGAGCAAGAACCTGTCTTAAAAAAAAAAAAAAAAAAGGCACCTACTTAGTTGTTCCAGCCAAAAACCTAGGCATCTATTCCCCATACACAACCCATTACGTGAATTTACAGAGTTCTGACTATAAAACAAATCTTGATGCTTAACACTGAAGAAAAGGCTCAAGTAAGCAAAGAAGAGAGACATGGACAATGACAACTATGACAGATGTCACAGAAGGACATGCAATAAGCTATGAAACAAAGCTACAGTCAGACCTACTCTAGTCTGGAAGAAATCAGAAAAGGCTTCCTGGAGGAAGGAGTAATTAGAATAAGCCCAGATGATCACTACAAAAAGCCAAACAAAAAGGTATAAGGGACTATGTCAAGAACAGGGAGCAGTACAGCTTGGCACATTCCAGAATCTAAAATAAATCCAAGGTGATAAACTCTTAGAAGGAGGAGTGTAGATTAAGACATAGGCCAGAAGAAAGCAAGAAGTTATCAAAGATTAATGAGGTCATGTCAAAAAGAAACAGAAGTCAACCTAAAAAGGCTTCCATTGGCCAAATATGAGACAATTTGACAGGAGTGGATTAAAACACACTAAAATCCAATAGCTCATGATAATCTTTTAAGATGATAATTAAAACAAAAAACCTGCAGTGAACAGCTCATTACCAATTACTCTGGAAAATGACAAAGGGAAATCATCTTTTATGCTCCCTTTTCTGTAGCAAGGAGTAACCAAATAGTTGATAAAAGTTATTCCAGCAAATAAATGCATAAAAAATTAGAGAATCAGGATATCACCATTTTGCAAACTCTAACAAAATAATGAATTCAGGCAATGATCAACAAAGAATGCTAAAATCATTAGTTAAAGGGCAAATTATGTAATAGAAGAATAAGGCTGATACCACCTGAAATCACTACAAGTGGGGCAACCAGGTAGGTAACTTTGATGAATAGGAAGTACACAACATCTACAAAATAATTTTATTGAAAAAAAGGGAACCTAAATATGATAAAATATCTAAATCGAACTTCAAGTTTTCAGGAAAGACAAGAAATAGAGAAATAGGTTATAGCAAACTTACAGCAAACCTGAGCATCAGAATTGCCTGAAGGGGCTTTTTAAACCACATATTGCTGGGAAACCATAAGACTGGAAAAGCCAAACACAGAATGTGGGGAATTTCACATTTAAGTGGGGGAGGGCTGTTATAGAATAAAATTTACTTAAGCTGCCTAACTGCAAATGCAATATACAGACTCTTAAGACTGATTCAAACAAAACTACCATAAAAAGACATATTGAGATGACACAAAATTGGAATATGGACTAAGAATGGCTTTTATTAAGGAATTTCTGTTAATTCTATTAACAATAATACTATAGTGGCTTTTTTAAAAAATGTCATTATGGAAAGAAAAAAAAAAGTCAAGGCTAGCAAATTAGCAAAAGCCATACTATGTAGAATGGGCAAAAGCCATCCTTTAATAGTCTGGGCCCAAACTAAGTGGTTTTTACACAAGACTTATATAACAGTAACAACTACTTCTGGTTTCTGAAAGCCATGTGCTAAGCACCACATTAAGTTCTTTACGTGACTTATCTCTGAATCCTTAAAATAAACCTGTTATGAAGATATTAAATTCTATACATCATTTTGTCTCATTTTGTCTGCTGTTTATGATCATAACTGGCACTTTTTTTTTTTTTTTTTTTGAGACGGAGTTTCACTCTTGTTGCCCAGGGTGGAGTGCAATGGCGCGATCTCAGCTCACTGCAACCTCCACCTCCCGGGTTCAAGCGATTCTCCTGCCTCAGCCTCCTGAGTAGCTGGGATTACAGGCGCCCGCCACCACACCCAGCTGATTCTTGTATTTTTAGTAGAGATGGGGTTTCACCACATTGGCCAGGCTGGTCTGGAACTCCTGACCTCAGGTGATCCACCTGCCTCGGCCTCCCAAAGTGCTGGGATTACAGGCATGAGCCACCGTGCCCAGCCACAATTGGCACTTTTTAAAAAGTGACATACTGAGGGTAGTTTGGAAAAAGGCAAGAGTGATCACAGAAAGACCAGTTAAAAGGCTGAGTACCTTAAGAATCCCTGATATAAAGAATCAGAATAAATGTTCATATATTTGGGATACAGGATGAGCATCTCTAGTCCAAAATTTTTTTGATCACTGACAAGACGCCACAGTGGAAAACTTCACATCTGACTTCATGTGAGGAGTCAAAATGCAGTCGACACTTTGGGCACAAAATCATTAAAAAGTATTGTATAAATTATGTGCTGCTATGTGTACAAGGTATGTATGAAATAAAAATGAATTTTATGTTTAGACTTAGGCCCCACCTCTGAAAAAACACATTATGCGTATGCAAGTATTCAAAAATCCAAAAAATTCCACAATCCAAAACACTTCTAGAACCAGGCATTTCAGGTAAAGGATACTCAACCTGTATAACAAAAATCCAGACATTATTTAACAAAACATTAATTATGCCCTACAAACATTTCACTTCAAAACAACCTTCTTTGCCAAATTAGTTTTCAGGAATTTTATTTAAAACAATCTTTTTTTTTTGAGACAGGATTTCACTCTGTTGCCCAGGCTAGACTAGTGCAGTGGCGCAATCATGGCTCATCACTGCAGCCTTAACCTCCCAGGCTAAGCAACCTCCCACCTCAGCATCCTGAGTAGCTAGGACTACAGGTGCATGCTGCCACACATGGCTAATTTTTTATATTTTTTGTAGAGACAGGGGTTTTGCCATGTTGCCCTGGCTGGTCTTGAACTCCTGGGCTCAAGCACTCCTCCCGCCATGGCCTCCCAAAGTGCTGGGATTACAAGTATAAGCCACCAAACCCAGCCCAAAATAATCACTTTTATATGTACTATAGTTATTGGGCTTATACTTTTTACTTCCACTGGAAGAAAATGGAGAGAACATAAAGCAATATCTTCTACTAGAAACAGCCTTTTCTCCCAAATTCTTGAAATGGAGAAAACAAATTACTGTCTCAATTCTATAAATGACTGAAAAAATACACTCCCCATAATATTTTTCAAACTCATCTCCAGCTCAAGAATCTTAGATAAGCACATAGAAATCGATATGGTAAGAGACCTTAGAGTGAAGACAAGGGAAGGGGGTATTTCCTGGCCATCTCTTCCAATGGGGTAACCATAAAAGACAATACAGAAAGGTTCCTAAAGCTTCTTTATCGGAAGTCTCTCCTATTCTAGAGTCCTGCTGTGGCTTACAAATACTAAGCTTTGTATACTGGTTACTCTAGGAACTGCCTCTTAGGGACTGAGCTACAGTTAGTTGCCAATGGCTAACTACGCCCAAGCCTGATTTAACAATTTAGGCTGACTAGAACAAAACAAAACACCCAAAAAAGGATTCCAGCAATGAAAGCATGGTATACTAGAATGAAAACTAAATGTTAGTCTACTCAAAAACCTGGGTTATATAAAAAGATGCTGAATATGATCTTCGGGAAATGCAAATTAAAACCACAAGATACCACTAGAATGGCTATAATCAAAAGAATAAAAAAACGATTAAGACAGTAAATTTCAGCCAGGCATGGTGGCTCATGCCTGTAATTACAGCACTTTGGGAGGCCAAGGTGGGAGGATACTTAGGAGGCTACTCAGGAGGCTGAGGTGAGAGGATTACTAGAGCCCAGGAGGTCAAGGCTGCAATGAGCCTTGATTGTATCAATGCACTCTAGCCTGAGCAACAACAAGTGAGACTCCATCTAAAAAAAAAAAAAAAAGTAAATTTCACATCTTTTTTACAATAAAAATTTTTAATTAAAAAAACAAAAATAACAATATCAATATTGAAGAGATTGTGAAGAACCTGTAACCTTCATGCATTGCTACTGAGAATACAAAATGGTACAACTATTTTGGAAAAGTCTGACAATTTTTTTTTAAAGTTAAACACAACACTTAGCACATGACTCTGCAACCCCACTCCTAGATTTCTATCCAAGAGAAAAGAAAATATATGTCCACACAAAGATTTATACACAAACATTAACAGCAGCATTATTCATAATAGCCCAAATCTGGAAAAAAAAATGTCCTCCAACTAGTGGGTGAATAAACAAATCATGGTATAGCCATACAATGGAATACCATTCAGTGATAAAATTGAAGGAACTGGCTGAGTGTGGTGGCTCATCCCTGTAAGCCCAGAACTTTGGGAGGCCAAGGTGAGAGGATCCCTTGAGCCCAGGAGGTTGACGGTGTATTAAGCGTGGTCACGCCACTGTACTACAGCCTGTTGACAGAGTGAGAAAAAAAGGAACTAATAAATGCAACAAACAAGACAGACACAAGACTATGACAGAAAGTATCAGTGACTGCCACGGGTGAGGAGGAGTTAGGCTACAACAGAGCATGAGGGAACTTTTTGGGTGATGGAAGTGTTCTAAAACTTCATGGGGGTGGTGGGTACACAACTGTATACGATGTATGCTTATAATGTATTTATACTTTATTGTGTATAAATTATAGCTCAATGAAATAGTTTTTAAAAAACCCTGGGTTGATTAGATCTGTAAGTCATTAGCTACGTGACATTAACCAGAATGGTTTTTTTTTCCTTCAGATATGCCTATTCTGTTTCATCAGTTTTCATTTCTCACATGCACAAGTCTTATTTTTAAAGTGAGCGATTCCATAATGTACTGCAGTTATTGGGCTTACAGATAATTCTTACTTCCACTGGCAAAAGTATATAGTTATCTGCACTGCTACTTGCTCTATCTCGTAAGATTGCTGTGAAACATCAAATAAGATAACTGATGAGAAAGTTCTTTGGTAACTGTAAAATAGTATTACGCAACTATATAGTAGACTTTACATTTTTGAAAACCAGACGTGAAAATGTTTTTTCATATGAGTGACTTGAGAGCCTTGTAAACCTACGTACCCAAAGTCAATCTTTGTCCAGAAATAGAAAGCAGTTGTCTATTCAAATGCCACCTTTTAAATATCCTATCGGAACCTGTTTCCTATTGTCGCTTGAGTTACTAGATGGCTCAATGTAGTATTATCTAACCTGCACTTTCATTTTTCAAAGGAAAAACACTAAAGAAATGTTTAAAGAGAGACAGATGAGCATGACACATTTATTTTTCAGGGGAAAAGACAGATACGTAGAAAAACCTCTTCAATTCCATATGCATTTACTGAATTTTTCCTGATGAGACCTGCATTAGCAAGAGAGAGTGAATAATTTTAAGAATAGCAAAATTTCTTAAACCAGTGTGGCAACTTCGCCTGTTCCAAAATTTGACAGATTCTCTTTTTTTTATTTTTATTTTATTTTTTGTTTTATTTTATTTTATTTTTTGTTTCTACTACTGTTGTACAACTGGGCTCTTTGCTATCCTACCAAGTTTAAAACGTGTGGTATTTGACATTTAGCCTAGTTATATTTGCAAGTTTCCACATTGCAATACTTATAAAGGCTGTTTGGACATAATCTCCTCAGGTGCAGTTTAACGACTAAATTTTACCTTGAATTCAGGTTTATATCAAATCTTACAATTCTGAAAAGTTACTCTGCCAGCAACAGGTACTACAATGAAAAATTAACAAAGCCTGTAACACTACAAAATGCTCTGCTAACATTTTCAATTTTTAAGACTCCTTTTCAGTAACAATTCTGAGAAGGAAGAATCTACAGCCAATTCCAAGGCCAGATTTCATTCAATTTGGTCTTCCTTCGGCAGTAACCCTAAACTCAAGTTTCACATTTCTCCTTCGATAACATTAAGGTCGCTCGGTCCGGTTACTGCACACCTCCAATTTTAGCGTCCAAGAAACCTGAAAGAACGGCACGCTGCCTACTCGCTCCTCCAGCCTTCTCTCAACTCAGAAGCTTGGCCAAACGTGCCGCTCTCTCCACAACGCCAACGGAGCTGGAACGCAGCGCCCGGAGGACAACTGGTCACGGGGAGGAGGGGAGAACTTCGCGGCCCGGAGTACGGCGGCTGAGGTCCAATCCAGCCCGCGCCCAACTCTACTCGGTGCCAGGAAGGCGTGTGGACCCAAAGTCTCAGGCCGCGGTGCTAGGTCCGGAGGAGCAGAGTCGCGCGTGGCTGGGGGCAGGTCGTAAACAAACCGACGGGAGGAGGGGGAAGGGGCAACGGCGAGGCGGGTGGGGTAAAATAAAAGGTAGGACCTCGCTCCAACCCTTCGGCGCGAGCCCACAGCCGGCTCCACCCCACCGAGGACCAGATGCTGGTCTCGGCGCGGCGCTTCCGCTCGGGTCGGAACACCGAAGGCCCCAACACCCCTGGAGCCCGGAGCCCACAAGGCCATCGGCTCCGCGACCCCCGCCCCACAGCGCCCTACCTGAACCCGCAATCTGGGTCCCGGGCGTCGCGGCCAGGCGCGCCCAGCCCTGTCCTCTTGCTGAAGAGCTTCTGGAACAGCGTAGGGGCCATGCTAGCCACGGCCAGGCAGGGGTCGCTCCGCTGGGCGCTTGCTAGGCCCCTGCTCCTACAGCCGCCCCGCCACCCCCATGGGCGCCTCAGTCATATGACAGAAATTAGTCACTTCAAACGGCCACGGCGCGCGGGGCGGGGCGCGAGGCAAGGCCGGCACTCATTGGCTGGAGGGGGGCCGCATCACGTGGCGGCGCGCGGAGCAAGGGGCAAGGTGGGGGCGTGGGGCGGAGCTGCCTCCCATAGGCTCACTGGCGGGTCCCGTCACGTGGCAGCTCACGGGGCGGGGCGTGAGCCGAGAGGACAGGACTGGAAGGTGGCTAGGGATGTGTAGCGGGAGCAGGCTCAGTCTCGATCCTCCCCTGTGAAGCTGTCAGCGACCATCAGAGGGTACGCCGGGGTGGCGCGGGGACGGTGCCAGGAGCCTTGGAGTGCAGAAGCCTTCGACTTCCCGCACCCACAGAGTTGCGTAGGGAACCACGGGCAACCGAGTCTTCCTTGTCAGCCCCTCCCTAGTTTCTGCGGCTTCACACCTCCATTCCGCGCCGGGCAGAGTCTGGCGGCTCCTGGAGCACGGAAGGCCCACAAGAGTACCCGTGGGGCCGCGGCCAAGGCTGGACTTTGAGCCCAGGACCCCAGGACCGCCCTTAGAAGGCTGCGCCGGCCCGCGAGAGGTCTGGGATCTGGACAGCGCGGGGGCTGGCTCACAGGGACTGGTGAAGGAACCTGCCGGGACCCCTGCCACAGCCATGGCTCCCCACAACGACGGCCTCGAGCAGGGACTGCGGGCAGTTTGTACTAGCGCCTAGAACCCTGACACCGGGAATTAGTCTCTTGGAAGAGCTAGCGATTGGAGGCTCAGGAGTTAGGCTGTTTCCTTGGTAACCAACAAAATCAGGTGAAACCAACGAAGTCAGGAAGCCTAAAGACATATATGTACAGATATCTAACCCTTTATGCTAATTATTTAGACTTTTAATAAATCTATCTTAATGTTTAGGTATGAAGACGGGAGGAACTGTGGAATTTTAGTCAAGTTACAGGGAAGAAACGCTTTCTAAAAAAAGAAAAACATTGCTCACATGTGACCTCACAGTCTTATTTAACCCATGGAACCAAAATATATCAGAGTTTGGATCAAACTAATCTTATAAATTTTCAGCAACCCCATCCATTCACTCACTCCCCCTCCAGGATGAGGAAGCTCGTACAATGGGATGTAATCCTCAGAGAAATTTAGGAAATAACTTGTATATGGTTGGAAGGCTGGATAAACATACTTTGGGCAGGTGTGGTAGCTCACGTCTGTAATCGCAACACTGCAAGGCCGAGGCAGGCAGATCGCTTGAGCTCTGTAGTTCGAAACCAGCTTGGGCAACAGTAAGACCCTGTCTCTACAAAAAAAATTTTTTTTAATTAGCCAGGTGTGGCCGGGCGCTGTGGCTCACGCCTGTTATCCCAACACTTTGGGAGGCCGAGGCGAGTGGATCACCTGAGGTCACGAGTTCGAGACCAGCCTGACCAGCATGGTGAAACCCCGTCTCCAAAAAATTAGCCGGCGTGGTGGCGGCGCATGCCTGTAATCCCAACTACTTGGGAGGCTGGGACAGGAGAATTGCTTGAACCCAGGAGGCGGAGGTTGCAGTGAGCCGAGATTGCGCCATTGCACTCCAGCCCGGGCAACAAGAGCGAGACACCGTCTCAAAAACAAACAAAAATTAGCCAGGTGTGGTCACGGCGCACACCTGTGGTCCCAGCTACTCGGGTGGCTGAGGTGGGAGGGTAGCTTGAGTGTGGGAAGTCAGCGCTGCAGTGAGTGCCACTTGTACTTCAGCCTGGGCAACAGAGGGGGCCCTATCTCAAAAAACAAATACTTTTTGAGAATTTCATTTAATTAGGTATACAAATTAAATTTTATTTTCTTTAAGTGGCTACCAACTCCCACTGATTTGCAGCTAGAGTTTATGCTCTAAATAAGGGTCTGAAGATATTTAGAAAAGAAAAAGTAATAGGCAGAATTTATATCTCTTTGAGAATTTGTCAACAACCAAAATACTGAGTTTCAATGTTCCAAGACTTTTTTGAAGCACTATTTATTGATGATTAAGATATTAACATATTCTTTCCACAATCATTTACGTTCTAGGCAGTGGGGATCCAAAGTAAAAAAGAGCTAACTTTCTAGGTGAGGAGACAGTAAATAAGTATTTAAAGTTATTGCACTATTTATTGATGATTAAGATATTAACATATTCTTTCCACAATCATTTACGTTCTAGGCAGTGGGGATCCAAAGTAAAAAAGAGCTAACTTTCTAGGTGAGGAGACAGTAAATAAGTATATAAAGTTATTTCAGATAGTAACTACTGTTGTGAAGTTAGTAAGAAATAAGCAATGAAATGAGGGTGTCAGCAAAGTCTGAGGAGGTAACATTTGAGGTGCTTAGGCCGAAAATCATTCAGTTGCTCTGTGTATTACCCAAGGTCCAGAAGCTACTGGGCAATACAGGATCAAAACAGCAGTACTATTTCACCTAGACATTTCAGATAATCCTCTGGCATCAAATGCTGAAAGATTTCTAACAGGGTAAAATGAGCTGTGTATATTTTTCTCACAAAACATTTGAATGTAGAATGAAAAATGAAGTTTTTGTAAACAAAAAAATAAAGTCAATGCAATTTTTAAAAAGTAAACAGAAGTGTAGATCCTATCAGTCAATTAATGGAGCAATCATTTGGGGAAGTTTTGTTTTTACGCTAGTTAAGTTACACTAAATGAGTACAAGTGGAAACAGGCCAAAGTCTGTCTATACAGGACCAAAGACACTAAGGACTAATGGCTGTCCATGACTGGCACAGAAAAGAGTAGTTCCAGGTCCCCTCAGAAGGAACTTTCCAAATACAATAACCTTGTGTGCTTTCATCTTGGGAAAAAATTACTTCATGGGTAATTATAGGTATTAATAGTAAGGGAAAAGAATATAACTGCTTGCATAAGAGACACTTTCAGTATTCTCTAATCATGTAATAGCTTTATTTCTGTAGTCTCATTTAGTTTTATACTTGAAAGGTACAGAGAAAAACTAGATTTACTTCCTATTATTCATCACATTTCTCCTACATTGCAGTGTAATACTAAAGTCACAGAATCAGAGAGTGCTGAAATGATACAAGTTTGTAATAAAAGAGGACAAAACTATACATAATTATTCAGATTAAATTTTAAATATTTCAATTTTAGTATCAGTGAATATTATCTTTTATTTTTCCTTTTACTTAGTACTACATCCTATCACAGAGAAGCTGAGGAGTCTTACAGGCAGCCTTTGTAAGTTTAAGGAGTCAGCAAAGAGGAAATGTGAGAAAGAAAATAATTATCTACTCATTCATGCTACGTTATATCAATGTGGAACTACTGGGTTACAAAGATTAGACATAAGGCCTACTCCACTCTCACTCAAGGGTAGAAGATTTAGTCTCCTCAAAACTCCAACAGTCTATAGATTTCTGTCCACCTGCTTCAAAGATTCCCCTCCTGATAGCATAAAAGACAGGCACTCTTTGCTATAGGCATTTCCTGGTTACTACATATAGGAAAAGGTGGCAATAAAACTAAAATCTTCCTCAACCATCATGCTAATAAGTATAGTCTCAATTATGCTGAATTATCATGAAACAAATTATAATTTCATTGATGACATCTCAGAACAAGACATTCAAAATCAAGATGATCAAGTAGACCTGCCTGAAAAACATTAAATGGGCTCAAGTTACCCCACTTTTAAAAAATCCTAAACCAACTGACCATTTATTGCTATATAATAAGGAAATGGCAGTATTCTGAAGCACCAGAAAACATAAACAGTGATTTATTCAACAAACATTTCTTGAGTCTCTCCAACATCTCAGACTCTACTGTAGGCACTGGGAATATGGTACTGAACAAGAGAGTCCTTATTCTTAGAAACTTAGTTTTTTGTGGGAAGAGACAAAATAAACAAGATGTTTGCAAGGTGTGCTAGGAGCCAGGAAAGAAAGCATGGATAGCAAGCAACTGATGGAGACCAAATTTAGATAGGGTGGTCAGGGAAGGCCTATCCAAAGATGCGTGATTTTAGCTAAGATGTAAAGAATGAAAAGGAACTAGCTATAGGAAGAAGGTGGTGAAGAATATTCTGGCAAAGAGAAGAAAAAGTACAAAGCCTCTAAGAGAGAAATGGTTTTGGCCTGTTTGAAGAGGAGAAAGGAAGCCAGAAGAACTAAAATATACTCTGAGAATGGGAGATGGTTTGAAATGGTTAGAAAGGTACAAGGGGCCAGATTATGTAGGACCTTGTAAATTATGGAAAGGAGGTTAGACTGAGTGTGATGGGAGCTATCAGAGGGGTTTGAAGCAGGAGAGGGACATAACACAATTTATGATTCTACTGTGGCTGTTCTGTGGAGAAGGAATTTTAAAAGAGGAAGAATGGAATCAGAGAAATGAAATAGGTGACTACTTGTACTTTAGGAGAGAATTGATGGTGGCGAGCAAGTTATTTTGGAGATACACACTTCTAATAGGAATGAAGGAAAGAAAAAGATGACTCCTACGTTTCTGCTGTGAGCAACTTAGTGGAAGTTATTTCCTGATTAAAAGACCAGGGAACACATGGATTTTAAGAGGAAAACCAAGCATATTAAGTTTGGATGTATTAAGTTTGAATTGCCTATGAGACATCCATGTGGAGATACTGACTAGAATATATGGGGAGAAGCTAGGATTAGTGAGAGAAATTTGGGAGGCATCAGCTTCTAGACAGAATTTATTTTTATTTATTTTTTTTGAGATAGAGTCTCACTCTGTCTCCCAGGCTGGAGTACAGTGGCACGATCTTGGCTCACTGCAAGCTCTGCCTCCCAGGTTAACACCATTCTCCTGCCTCAGCCTCCCGAGTAGCTGGGACTACAGGCGCCCACCACCATGCCTGGCTAATTTTTTTTTTTTTTTTTTGTATTTTTAGTAGAGATGGGGTTTCACTGTGTTAGCCAGGATGGTCTCGATCTCCTGACCTCGTGATCTGCCCACCTCTGCCTCCCAAAGTGCCAGGATTACAGGCGTGAGCCACCGCGCCCGGCTGACAGAATTTAAAATAATGGAATGGATGACTTTACGTAAAGGGAGTGTATATATAAAAAAGAGGGTTCAGAACTAAGACCCAAAGAGGATAACACTTACAGCTCTGGAAGAGAAAGATCCAACATAGAAGAATGAGAAGGAGCAGCAGTAAGACAAGAGAAGAAAATGTCTCTAAAAAGAAATGAGTCAACTGTGTTGAATGATGCTGAAAATTCAAGTGTTCATTAGATTTGTCAATATGGGTATCTTGACAAGAACAGTTTCAGTGGAGTAATGTGAGTGAAAGCCTGAAGCAGTTTCCAAAAGATAAAGGGGGCAAAAAGGAAGTGGTAAAGCAAATGCAGACAACTCCTCTTTTTTTGCTGAGATGGGGAGCAGAGAGGAGATGGAAAGGGAAAATTGGTTTTCTTTTGTTTTAAGATGGAAGATAGTAGAGAATTTTGTACGCAACAGAAACAACCTAATAGGGATGGTGAAAATAAGCACCTACTATGTTCCAAGTGCTGGGAATACAATATGAACAAGATGGGTACAGGCCCTGCCCTTAAGAAACTAAATAACAAAAAAGCTGTTACAGATTGTGACAAGTTATTTCAGGGAATCAAACTTTTCCTTCAAATATAAATTGGCTTGAAATCCTCATCTTGAATTCTATTATAAGTGCACAAAACTATGACAAAAATTATTTCAACAAATATTTTTCAAACATTTAATATGCTTAATATGTATCTGTGCTAGAATCTAGCAATACAATAAAGAACAAGACATAGTTTCCACATCAAGGACCTTACAGTCTAGGGAGAAAAAAACAATTGACAGGCTGGGTGCAGTGGCTCACGCTTGTTAATCCCAACACTTTGGGAGGTCAAGGCAGGTGGATCACTTGAGGTCAGGAGTTGAAGACGTGCCTGGCCAACATGGCAAAACCCTTGTCTGTACTAAAAATACAAAAATTAGCCAGGCATGATGGTGCACAGCTACCAGTAGTAGTAGTCCGAGCTACTACTCAGGAGATTGAGGCAAGAGAATCGCTTGAACCCAGGAGGCAGAGGTTGCAGTGATCCTAGATCGTGCCACTGCACTCCAGCCTGGGTGACAAAGAGCAAGGCTCTGTCACAAAAAATAAAAAATAAAAATAAAAAATGGACAGGCAATTATAGTACACTTTGATAAATGCTATGATGCAGGAAACTCTAGAAAGATTTTGACTGAGTCCATTAGTCAGGATGTTCTACGTTGCACATGATAGAAAACCCAAACAAAACTAGCGTAAGCAAAGAATGAAATTGATTAGCTGTCATAACTGGATCTAGTGTAGATGAACAGTTCAGGCACAGCTTTATCCAAGGACTGCATCAATGGTATCGAGAATACAGTTTCTTCTTCTCATCTCTAATTTCTCTGTGCAGACTCTATTCCAGGCAGTCTTTCCAAACATGGACATAAGCTGGCTGCCAGCAGCTTCCAGGATATATCCTTTCAGATGAAAGTCCAAGAGAAAAAGAAGTCTGTCCCAGCATTCCAAGAAAAAAACTCTGATATTTAATCCCAATAGGATCATTTTAGGCATTGGACCCATCACTGAACCAATTACTGTGCCAGAGTTGAGAAGGCTAACATGCATTGGCTTATGCCATTAAAGGCCTACCCCTGGAACTATGGGTGGGATCAATCCCACCTAAACCATATGGCTGAGAAATGTAAAATCCACTTAGGATAAAGTTAGAAAGGCAATGGATAGATGCAGGGGAAGTCACCACACATGTCCACTACCAATATCCATAACAGAGACAAAAACTTGGGGTCAGCTGCACAGAGATGGTAACTAAGCCATGAGTATATGAGATCACCCAGTGCAAGTGTTGCATGAGAAGATGCCCCAGAACAGAACCCCAGGAAACCCCAAAACTTAAAGATTGGGCAGAAAAAAAGGAGCCTTTGTAAGAAGTGGAAAAGAGTGAGCTAAAGATGAGATGAAAGCCTGGAGGGTAATGTTTCAGAGAAGTCATTCTTTTCTGGAGGCTTTTAGGAAGAAAGTACTAGTCTATAACATCATTAGCTGGAAGAAGTTGGGTAAGATGAGAACTGAAAAATACCCCTTAGATTAGCATCAAGGAGGTTGCTGGGAGCCTTAAGGGGAACAATGTCAGCGGAGAAACAAAGCTAAGGCCAAATTATGTGTGTTTGGGTATGTTTAGGAAGGGTGAAAGGTGAGGGGTCTGTGAGAAAGTAGAAAGCACGCTCTTTAGGAAACAAACGGATGAAGAATGATAGGTTAGCTAGAAGAACATATGGAGTCAAGGTAGGATTTAACATGTAAGATAATGAAACATTTTAAAATTCTGGTTAGAAAATAAGAGTAGAGCAGGAGAGGTTGAAGATAACTTTTATCTGGAAAGTTTGGGCATCACACCCTTTATATAAACATATATGCTATATATACAACATAAAATAAAAGGCTATTCATTACTGAACAAACCACGATGAATGATATCTTGGAGAGGTGGGAAAAAAAATTCTAGTTAAAAATGGAAATGACATCAACTTTCATGTACGTTTTTTTTTTTTTTTTTTTTTTTTTGAGATAGGGTCTCGCTCTGTCACCCAGGCAGGAGTGCAGTGGCATGACCATGGCTCACTGCAGCCCTGCCTCCCGGGCTCAAGCAATTTTCCCACCTCAGACTCCCGAGTAGCTAAGACTACAGGCAAGCACCACCACTCCCAGCTAATTTTTGTACTTTTTTTGTAGAGATGGAGTCTCCCTACATTGCCCAACCTGGTCTCAAACTCCTGGGCTCAAGTGATCTGCTTGCTTCAGCCTCCCAAAGTGCTGGGATTACAGGCATGAGCCACTGTGCCTGGCTCTTTCATGCACTTGTAACTGAACTTTTGAGGTACTTATGACCTGAGGTTTGTTTTTAATGAGATAAAATTTTAAGATATAATTTTAAATGCTTAAAAATAAAGTTTAGTTACATGCTGAAGTAAAAGGGTTGTTTCATTAACCTTTTTTAGATCGTAGACTACATTGAAAATAGATAAAAACTATGAATCCCTCATCCCAGAAAGAGATGAATTCCTTTTTTCATATTCTTCCAGGGAGATTCACTGAAAGACCTCTGAGGCCTGGAACAGATGTAAAGATTACGCTTACAACCTTTTCCAAGGACTTGCCAATAGGATTCCTCTTTGGACTTCTCATGTCACCAGCCAGCAGGCTTCTTCTGCTTTACTTTTTTTTTTTTTTTTTTTGAGACAGAGTCTTGCTCTGTCACCCAGGCTGGAGTGCAGTGGCGTGGTCTCGGCTCACTGCCAGCTCTGCCTCCCGGGTTCATGCCATTCTCTCGCCTCAGCCTCCCAAGTAGCGGGGACTACAGGTGCCCACCACCATGCCTGGCTAAGTTTTTGTATTTTTAGTAGAGGCGGGGTTTCACCGTGTTAGCCAGGATGGTCTCAATCTCCTGACCTCGTGATCCGCCTGCCTCGGCCTCCCAAAGTGCTGGGATTACAGGGGTGAGCCACCGCACCCAGCCATTCCTTGCTCTTAATCATAATTGAAGTTGTTATATCCTCCACTCCTAAGCCTTGAATGCCAATGCCAATTCCAATTCCTTTCTCCCTCTGACCTTTCCTTGTGCTGCAGTCTATAAAACAAAAACATTGAATGTGCCTTTTCTGGGGAGAAGAAAAAAAATATTATACTCAAATACTCCTGCCCCGTATCTTGGCTCCATCACTTCCTAAATTACATAGCCCTGGCCAAACATTTACCTCTCAGAGCTACCTATATTTTCTTCATCAGCAATGTGAAACCATCAAATGTTTATTTCTTCCACCCCACCAGGCCCAATCCAAGAATCAAGTATCTTTCCTTCTCACAGGAACCTATCACCTGATTAGAAACTAGCAAATAATTCATTCTCATTCTCTCACATCCCACTTGAAATATAAACTGCTTGAAGGCAGACAAGAGGGCTTCTATTTCATTCCTTACTTCCCCACTGCTTATCACATTTCTTAAAACCACCACAAGAGTTGCTGACTTAGTTGAGTATTAATTTAGAATACAGGTCTAAATTTTATGCTAGTCTCCATCGTTAACGTTCTCATCTATGTTTCTTCACAACTTTTCCATATTTCATCTTCAGGTGAAATCACAAAATCACAAATAGCTTTGTTAGTGGCTTAAAGCCTTGTCAAATCATTATAAGAGTATCTTCATAGGGATGCCTTGTTAAAAATAAATACTATACAGATTATTTAACTGCAAAATAACTCATAGATGTTACAATCTTTCTTAATCCTGAAGTTTTGAAAATTTGACTCTTATGAATGTATAATATTAGTAAAGCCCTTTAGCATCAAGGACTAATCAAGTTAAAATCTCTCCAAGTTATACAACTGGACTCTGTTCACTGTACAGGATCATTGCTTTTTAAGAAGGGAATTGTTGAGATACTGCAAGTTATATTACCAAATTTTAAAAAATCCTACAGATAGTATTAGCTAAAGAAGGTTTTTTGGGGGGATAAGGAAATGTATTAAATAGTGTAGGACTGATTATACATATTATACATTCCCTACTTCAGCAAACCTTGAGTATAGAGTTTCTTTCAGTCAGACCTGAAATTAGGTCTCTCACTCATGTGGTTTCAATTAAGTTCTGTTATAAATAGCTCATAATGTAAGCATTTTCATTTTTAGCACTTCAATAACTTCACTACTTTTTTGTTTTGTTGTTTGTTTTTGTTTTTCTCTACATTGCTTTAGAGAAAGATTTACTACTTTTAATCGTACTAGCGATAAACTTTGAAGAAAAAAAAAACAATCAAAGGAAGTTACATTGTACCCTGGCATTGTCTTTCTTTTTTCCTTCTCAGACCTCTCAGGGATGAAGCCTCTTTATGAATAGCTAAAACCATCTATTTTAGTTTACAGTCTTCTAATACCAATGATTTGGTTCTTTATCTTATAATATAAATACATATATTTAAGAAGCATATGGAATAATTTTTTTCTTAACTGATTAAAAGTAAATGACAAGAACCTCAGTAGAATTTCAACATAGAGATATATCACAAATAACTGGAGAATTTTTAATTTTTAATTTCATATAATTTCAGGCAGACATTCTGCTTTATAGACTTTGACTTCACACTCCTGTCTTCAAAGTGGTGAAAATTCAGCCACAGCTGTTTTTTCATGCCATTTTTATTATGATATCTGGAGAAAAAAATATAACAATAGATTACTTTGTATACAAGCAGGTGTCCAATACTTACTAATAACCAGTCTGCAGGGGAGAGAGCACTTAATGCCCAGGTCACTCTAGTTTCAGCCCATCAAGCCTTGGGAAACAAATCCAGAGGCCATTAAAAAAAAAAAAAAGGAATATTTGGCTCATCCCTTCTAGGACATGCTGAGGACATGTTCTCTTTGGAGAAGCAAGGAGATCTGCTCAATAACATTCTGGTGGAAAGCCCAGCAAAAATTGCTGTCAGTGGCCATCACAGAGCCTTTAACCCCAGCCTTGTAACCTGGAGCACTTGATCCAGTTGTGCTTTTCATCCCTGTCCTCAGCCACCACCCAGGAAGACGCCTCTCATATTCTCTTGCCCATCCTTCCTTTGCATTTTCCTACCCTTTATTACAGTTGAACCCAGGTTCCATCCCGAAGACAGGATTGATTCTGGGGCCTTTGCCCCCACATCTTGTGCCAAGAGATCCAGAGTGGAACCAGCTTTACCTAGTTAACACTGCCACTTTCATACTATCATATACCTCATCCTCTGGCCAAATCAGCCGATATCAATGGCTCTGAAATTTTGTTGCATCTAAAACTACCTAGGATTTTAAAATCCTGATATCTAGGCCATCTTCCATACCAATTAGATAAGGGACCCACATATCAGACAACCAGGAAGGTATGATGTGCAGCTAAGCTGAGAACCAGACACCTGTATCTTTGCTATTCAAAGTGGGGTCCATGGACCAGTTATGTCAGCATCACCTAAAAGGTTGTGAGAAATGTAGAATCAGCAGTCCCATTCTAAAAGTACTAAATCAAAGTCTCCATTTTAACAAGATCCTCAAGCAATTCACAAGTACATTAAAGTCTGGGAAGTGCTGGCTATACCTACTACTCTCTACTCCTCCCTGTTTACTGACCTCAGACACTGCTCGCTCATTAAAGACTTTGCAAAATGGTTCACAGTCATCCTCTCCACATGAACTTCTGGGTAACTTCCCAAATGGGTAATCAGCCCACCCAACTATCTTGTCTCACCTACCCTTCAACTTCTCAGTCTTCAAATACACATCCAAGGCCATGACCTATATTTTCCCTCACCATCACCTACAGTGCATCATTTCTGACACTTTACAATACTAGAGACCCAAAAGTCATCTCTAACTACCATTCTTTCTTACTACGCTGCACCAGTACCTATGTTAGTCACTAAGCCCTGTTAATTATACCAATAAAAAATTTCTAGTTTAAACTGGTTCTCCTAAATCCTACAAAAATCCTAAATCAGATCCCTGAGGCGATTACCTGGGAATCTGCATTATTTATAAGTTCCTCTGGTGGTCTGAGCACCACATTTTGAGATACACTAGCTCAGATACTTATTTTTTCAACTTTGCTCACTGGAACTTTTGCAAAGCTCCCACTTGGCCTTTTTGTTTCTAGGGTCATTTCTTCTTCTCAAATCACCCCTATACTTCCTGTGAGAATGAGCAAGTAAAAAGTAAAATTGGGCCAAGTGTGTTGGCTCATGCTTGTAATCCCAGCACTCTGGGAGGCCAAGGTGAGCAGATTGCTTGAGCCCAGGAGTACGAGATCAGCCTGGGCATCATGGTGAAACCCAGTCTCTACAAAATACATAAAGATTAGGTAGGCATGGTAGCACCTGCCTGTAGTCCTAGCTACGTGGCAGAATCGCTGGAGCCTGGAAGGTCGAGGCTACAGTGAGCTGTGATCACACCACTGCACTCCAGCATGGGCGACAGAGCAACACTCTGTCTCAAACAAACAAACAAAAACAAAAACACATATAGACCTCTATTGGGCTTGTTTTACATATCTGACTTCCTCTATGAGACTATAAACTTTATAAAGACAACTATGTCTTTATCTCAATATCACCAGCAACTATTTCTAGCATATGATATCCAGACTCAATAAATGTTTGCTGAATGAGTGAACCAAATAACTGGAGAACTTCATCTTTTCATTCTATAACCATATGACACTAAAACAACAGACTTAAAAGGCCTCCACGATGGCAAACTAGTTGGATTTCTTTATCCCCAAGGCACTGGCTAGCATACTTCATCTCTTTATTTTCACTAGAACAATGGTTCTGTGTCAAAGACTATACACACTTACCTGACGTATTCTTTACATGAGGTGGCATAACCCAATTTACCATCAATGACGCTAACCAGTCAGCATATTTTAGGCTTTTTGCAATTTGATAAAAACCAAAGAACAGGCTGGGTGCGGTGGCTCACGCCTGTAATCCCAGCACTTTGGGAGGCTGAGGCAGGTGGATCACGAGGTCAGGAGATCAAGACATTCCTGGACAACAGATGAAACCCTGTCTCTACTAAAAATACAAAAATTAGCTGGGCGTGGTGGTACATGCCTGTAATCCCAGCTACTCGGGAGGCTGAGGCAGGAGAATCGCTTGAATCAGGGAGTCGGAGGTTGCAGTGAGCTGCCACTGCACTCCAGCCTGGCAACAGAGTGAGACTTTGTCTCAAAAAACAAGCAAACAAACAAACAAAACAAACAAACAAAACCAAAGAACAGTTTTCAAAAGGGAGATGAAGAAAGCTAAACTTGAGAAATTAACCTAACCTATAGAAACAAATAATTATTGCATAATGAGTGATTATTATATGTCACACTCTTTACAAAGATTATCTCTAGTCCTCACAACAATTCTTTGAGGTAAGAACTACTATTTTACCAATTTTACAGATAGGAGGCTAAAATTCAGAAAGTTTAAGGAATGTGCTTATATAACAGTTAGGATTTGAACTTAGGGATGTCCTATTCTTAAGTGATTTCTACTACCATCTTTCGGATACTCGAATAAATATGTTTCCACTTCATTTGTCATATATCTGTGTGATACTTCTGCCTGCTATTATTATCTAGAAAATCAAATTTCTCACTAAAGATAACATATGCATCCAGTTAAAGGCTGTGATTCTACAGTACTAGACTGAGATATGAATTCATAACACATAATTTATCGTCTCTTCTGGAGCTCAAAATAAAATTTAAAAAATCTTAAAATTTACTATAAGGATAGCTGCAGGTTTTGTCTGATTAGCCAAAAGGTATTATTAGACTTCTCTAACACCTCAAAGTTAAAAGTGTCCTCTCTTGGGTTCCTACAGTGTCTTGTTCTAGTTCTGATTCTACAAGTAATAAGCTCTGTGAATTTGGGCAAGTCACTTAACCTGACCAGGTCATTTTTGTTATATGTAAGATGAGTAAAATAGACTAATGAAATGGTTCTCAAATGTTTGTGCTTAGTGGAATCACTTTAAAATGCAGGTTCCTGTGCCATCTCTAGAGACTGAAGTTTACCAGGTCTGTAGTTATTCTGGTGAGGTTGTCAGAAGGACCATGCATTGAGAAAGCTTAGACTAGATGTTTTCTACAGCCTCCTTTATCTGGCTGTCACTATTCCAACGACTTACCCACACCACTTCCTCTATCACATCTCTTTGGTTCACTTTCACCATTGTTTTTTATTTAATCAGCATAGTGCCAGTTATTAATGAACAAAAATCATACTGATCACACTCCTAGACTGAAATTCAAAAGTGAATTTCACCCTGTAGTCCTGATTAGATTACTGCCAAAATAGCCAAAACTTTAAATGCCAGGACTAAAAATAGGCTGCTGCATGTTTAAAATAACATGATCACCAGTTAGCTTGGTGCTTTGCTATTTTTACTAAAGGAAAGAGACAAGTGGCCAGAGGTTGAAAGGGAAACAGGAGGCAGCTGTTACGGCGAGAGCCTAGAAAGAGGCCAGGAGATGGCACCATTAGTTCATTAGTTCAACATTAATGGGGAGGGGAACTGAGGGCAGTTATCTCTGTAAATTAAACTAAAAAACTTCAGTCTGAACACTCAAAAGAACCTCCCAGACACACTTTGGTTTTGATTTCTTGCATACTTAAGTCCACAATTTTAACAATATCTAATGTCAGAAACTAATATGACAGGCCAAAAAGATCAAATTAAGAGTGTTTCTAGTGTTATTTGTAAACTTTTTCTTTTCTTTTTTTTCTTTTAATTTTTTATTTTTGAGACGGAGTCTCACTCTGTCACCTAGGCTGGTATGCAGTGGTGCAATCTCGGCTCACTGCAACCTCTGCCTCCTGGCACCTGCAACCACGCCCAGCTAATTTTTGTATTTTTAGTAGAGACAGGGTTTCGCCATGTTGGCTAGGCTGTTCTCGAACTCCTGACCTCAGGTAATCCGCCCACCTCGGCCTCCCAACGTGCTGGGATTACAGGCATGAGCCACCACGCCTGGCCAACTTCTTTTTTTTTTGAGATGGAGTCTCACTCTCGCCCAGGCTGGAGTGCAGTGGCACGATCTCGGCTCACTGCAAGCTCTGCCTCCCGGGTTCATGCCATCCTCCTGCCTCAGCCTCCTGAGTAGCTGGGCCTACAGGTGCCCATCACCACGCCCAGCTAATTTTTTGTAGTTTTAGTAGAGACGGGGTTTCACTGTGTTAGCCAGGATGGTCTCGATCTCCTGATCTGCCTGGGCCTCCCAAAGTGCTGGGATTACAGGCGTAAGCCACTGCGCCCGGCCCGGCCAACTTCTTCTTAAAGTATAACAAATACACAGAAATGTACACATATGTACAGCTTGATAGGTTTTCACAAACACAACATACCTGTGTAAACAGCACTGAGATAAGGAAATACAACATTACCGGCACCCTAGAATTCCCCCTTGTAATCCCTTCCAAGTAATGCCCCCACTCCAACAAGGGCATCCACTATCGTGATTTCCATTATAGTTTAGTTTTGCCAAGTTTTATACTGTATGTAGATAATATTAAATATACTCTACTGGGTCTGGCACCCTTTGTTAAACGCATCATTATGTTTGTAATTTTGTATATAACATGTAATATGTAACAGTTGCATATAACTTTATATTGTTGATTTTCACTGCTATATAGCACTCGAATGAATGAATATACCATAGTTTATCCATTTTACTTAATGGGCATTTGGATAGTTTCCAGCTTGAGGCTATCATGAACACTGATGCTATTAATATTCTAGTAGATATTTTTTGGTGACACATATATACATTAGAGTTGGGTATATTCCTACAATGAAATTGGTGGGTCTCCAAAGGCCTTCCACCTTTGTAATTTCCAGGGGTCAAGTAGTATGAGGGACACCCCTATTAAGGCGAAGAATTAGGTATTGCATCTGGCACCTCCTATAACCAAAAGGCAGACACAATGCCTAGTCAGCTTTTTTGGATGTTGGAGTTAACATATTTCTCATTTAGGTGTGCCACTCCAGCCCACTCACTGAGTGACCTAAAAAGCTGCTAGATTTGAAGGGAGGCCCAGAACAAGAGAATGATCTGCAATAGGTCGAGGTTGCTGTGGAGCTGCTCTGAAAATTGTGCGAAATGATCCAGCAGATCCAACGGTGCTTGTAGTGTTAGTGGCAGATAGAAACGCTGCTTGGAGCCTTTGGCAGGTCCCTGCAGGTGACTCCCATGGTGAACCTTTAGGATTTTGGAGTGAAGTCCTTCCATCCTCAGTGGAAAACTACTCTTTTGAGAAACAGCTTTTGGCTTATTGCCAAATTTTAGTAGCAACTAAGCACTTAATCATAGGCCATCAAGTTACCATGTGACCCACACTGCCTATCATGAACTATGTGCTGTCTGACCTACCAAGTCATAAATTTGGTGTTAATGGCAGCACTCCATTATCAAATGGAAGTGGTTTATGTAAAATTGAGCTTGAGCAGGCCCTGAAGTCATAAGTAAGTAACATGAGGAAGTGACCCAAATGTCCATGGCCCCCACCCTGGCTACATTACCTTTTTTCTCACTGCCTACTCTGAAGATGACATGAGGAGTTCTCTACAATCAGTTGACTGAGGAAGAGAAAACTCTTATTTGATTTACAAATGGTTCTCTATGATATGCAGGCACTGCCTTAAAGTCGACAGTTAGAGCACCTACAATTTCTTTCTGGGACATCCCTAAAGGAAATTGGTGAAGATAAGTCCTCCCAGTGGGCAGAACTGAGAGGAGTGCACCCGGTTGTGTGCTTTGTTGAAAGGAGAAATAACCAGATATTTAACTATATTCTTTCTTTTTTTTTTTTTTTTTTTTTGAGACAGAGTCTTGCTTTGTCACCCAGGCTGGAGTGCAGTGGCATGATCTTGGCTCACTGAAAGCTCCGCCTCCTGGGTTCACGCCATTCTCCTGCCTCAGCCTCCTGAGTAGCTGGGACTACAGGCACCCGCCACCACGCCCGGCTAATTTTTTTCTATTTTTAGTAGAGACGGGGTTTCACTGTGTTAGCCAGGATGGTCTCGATCTCCTGATCTCATGATCCGCCTGCCTCAGCCTCCCAAAGTGCTGGGATTACAGGCTTGAGCCACCGTGCCCAGCCGATCTTTAACTGTATTCTAGAGTGGTAGCCAATGATTTGGCTGTATGGTCAGGGACTTGGAAAGAACATTGTATTCGTCAGGGTTCTCTGAAGGACAGAACTAATAGAATATATATACATAAAAGGGAGTTTATTAAGGAGTATTAACTCACATGATCGCAGAGTCCCACAATAGGCCATCTGCAAGCTGAGGAGCAAGGAAGCCAGTCCGAGTCCCAAAGGTGAAAAACTTGGAGTTCGATGTTAGAGGGCAGGAAGCATCCAGCATCAGAGAAAGATGTAGGTTGGGAGGCTAAACCAGTCTAATCTTTTCACATTCTTCTGCTTGCTTTTATTCTGGCATGCTGGTAGCTGATTAGATAGATGATGCCCACCAAATTGAGGGTGAGTCTGCCTCTCCCAGTCCACTGACTCAAATGTTAATCTCCTTTGGCAATACCCTCACAGACACACCCAGGAACAATACTTTGCATCCTTTAATTCAGTCAAGTTGACACTCAGTAATCCATCACAAGTGGACTGAAAAATTTGAAAGGAGGCATTGGACAGATCTTTTTTTTTTTTTTTTTTGAGACAGGATCTCACTCTATTGTTCAGGCTGCAGTGCAGTGGCGTGATTACAGCTTACTGCAGCTTCCACCTCCTCGGGCTCAGGTGATCCTCCCACCTCAGCCTCCCAAGTAGCTGGAACTACAGGAGTGCACCACCACATCTGGCTAATTTTTGTATTTTTTTGAAGAGATGGTTTCACAATGTTGCCCAGGCTGGTCTCAAACTCTTGGGCTCAAGCGATCCACTCGCCTCAACCTCCCAAAGCGGTGGGATTACAGGCATGAGCCATCACACCCAGCCAGGACAGACCTCTCTCAATGGGAAAAAAAAGAAAAGAAGAAAAGAAAAGAAGGATGTATGCCATAAAATTCTCACCAAAGGTGATCTTAGCAGAGGAGGATTTTAATAATGAAGTGAATATAGGATAATCAAGTCTGTGGAAACCAGTTAGTCTCTATTCCAGCCACCTCTGTCAGAACAGGGCTGGGGAAAGAGGCTAACTGGTATCCTCTTTGTTCATGGCTCATGAACAAAGTGGCCACAGTGGCAAGAATGGAGGTCATACATAGGCTCAGCAATATGGATTTCCACTATGCAAGGCCAACCTGGATGCCACTGCTGAGTGCCCAACCAGTCAGCAGCAGACAACAACACTGACTCCAAGTATGGCACTATTCCTCTGGGTGCTCAGTCAGCTTTGTAGTTGATTACACTGAACTACTTCCATCATGGAAGGGGTAGCATTTTGTTCTTACTAGAACAGACCCTCGATACAGATTTGCATTCCTCATACAAAATTCTGCCAAAATTGTCATCCATGGTCTCATGGAATGCTTTACCCATTGTCATGATATTCCATACAACATTGCTTCTGATCAAGGAACTCACGTCACAGCAAAAGAATTGCAGTATGAGTCATTGCTCCTGGAATTCACTGGTCTATGTTCCTTATCATGCTAAAGAAGCTGGCCTAATAGGATGATGGGATGGCCTTTTGAAGATTCAGTTATAGCACCAGCTAGGTGGCAATAACTTGCAGGTAGGGCAGAGTTCTCCAGAGGGCTATATATATGCTCTGAATCAGCATCCAATAAATGGTACTTTTTTTCCCTCCATAGACAGGAATCAAGGGGTAGAAACAAAAGTGGCACCATGCATTATTAACCCTGGTGACCCACTAGCAAAATTTATTCTTCCTGTTCTCATAATTTTATGCCCCACTGGCTTAGAGGTCTTAGTTCCAAAGGGAGAAATTCCTCCACAGGAGACTAATTCTATTAAACTGGAAGTTAAGACTGCCCCCAGTCACTTTGGAGTCAATAGGCTAAGAAGCGACTTACGGTGTTGACTGGGGCGACTGACCCGGACTACCAAGGAGAATCTGAACTACTACTCCACAATGGTGGTAAGGAAGAATATGTCTGGAACACAGGAGATCTCTTAGGGTATCTGTTAATTTTATCATACCCTGTGATTAACGTTAATGGAAAACTATAACAACCCAATCCATGCAGGACTGCTAATGGCCCAGACCCATCAGAAATAAAATTTGTGTCACCCACCAGGTAAAGAACCATGACCATCTGAAGTGCCTGCTGAAGGCAGAAGGAATATGGCATGGGTAATGGAAGAAGGTGGTTATAAATACCTGTTACGATCACTTGATTAGTTAGGCAAGTATCTTTGTTTTCTTCTCTCTCTTATCCCTTTATCATATAATGTACAATGTATTAATAATAGTTAACTTTATATCACAGTTTTTAAGTTACAGGATAGCAAGAAGAAGGGTGAACATTGCCCGAAACTTTGTATCCTCTTCTGGGGAAAGGGTTAGCACATTTTCAGTTTTATGCAGGACAGTTGTAGCATGTTAGGCAAAAGTATGACTTTATTATTGTCTTTATTTGGAGATTAAATATGGTTTAAGGAGATGCAAATGGATGCATAGTTGATAAGGAATGCGCTGTGATGGTTAGTTGTGTGTGACAACTTGCCTAGGATATATTACACAATTATTCAGTTCAATACTAATCTAAGCATTGCTGTGAAGGTATTTTGTAGATGTGGTTAATATCTATAATAAACTTTATATAAACTTGAAGGAGATTATCCCTGATAATATAGGTAGGCCTCATTCAATCAGTTGAAAGGCCTTAAGAGCAAAACTGAAGTTTATCTGAACAAAAAGAAATCTATCTGTAGACTGCATCATTGGCTCCTGCCCAAGAGTTTCCAGCCTGCCATACAGTTTGCAAACTTGCCCAGCTATACTTCTACAGCTCCATAACTGTATAAGTCAATTCCTTGTTTTATTCTCTCCGGAATGGTAATTCGCATACGTTAGGCCTTATTCTATCCTCTATAACTTTCAACCTCTCTTTAATGTTTTCCATATATATATATATATATATAAAATTGGCTCTTTTTCTTTTGTAGGATCCTGACAAATACAGGATCTTGCTATTCCCTACCACTATGCTGATGTTATCAGAGATAGAGATAGAAAGAAGTCAATTACGTGCTTTCTCCTTGAAAACTTCATAACCTAAGGAATATGAAATATGAAAAGTCAGCACTGTAAATTAGGTTGGGTAGCAATATATTATTGTGATGGTCAATTTTAGATATCAATTTGGCTGGAATAAGGAATACTCAGAAAGCTGGTAAAGCATTATTTCTGAGTAGATCTGTTTCTGTGAGGATGTTTCCAGAAGAGACTGGCATTTGAATCAGTGGACTGAATAAAGAAAATCTGCCCTCACCCAAAGTGGTCAGGCACCATCCAACTGGTTGAGGACCAGAATAGAAAAGGCGGAGGAAAGGCAGATTTACTCTCTCTTCTGGAGCGAGGACATCCATTTTCTCCTGTCCTTGGACCTTAGAACACCAGGTTCCTTAGCCTATGGATTCTGGGAGTTGCATAAACACTCCCCAAGTTCTAAGTCCCTTGGACTTGGACTTAGTGATGCCACTGGCTTCTCTGGTTCTCCAGCTGGCAGATGGCACATCATGGAACTTTTCAGCCTCCATAACCACATTAGCCAATTTTCATTAAAAATCCCCCTCACTGGCCGGGCACGGTGGCTCACGCCTGTAATCCCAACACTTTGAGAGGCCAAGGCAGGCAGATCACAAGGTCACGAGATCGAGACCATCCTGGCTAACACGGTGAAACCCCATCTCTACTGAAAACACAAAAAAAATTAGCCGGGCGTGGTGGCGGGTGCCTGCAGTCCCAGCTACTCGGGAGGCTGAGGCTGGAATATGGTGTGAACCTGGGAGACGGAGCTTGCAGTGAACTGAGATTGCGCCACTGCACTCCAGCCTGGGTGACAGAGCGAGACTCTGTCAAAAAAAAAAAAAAAAATCCCCTCTCATATATCTCTATCTCCTTTAGGTTCTGTTTTTCTGGAGAACCCTGACAAATACAATTATTAAGTATCAAATGAGTAGCACTGAATTGAGTATTCAAGGAACTTATAAAAAAGGGATCTCTATAGACTTAGAGAATGCTCAGGGCAGGTACTGTGGAGGAAATAAGTACAAGAATTAAGAGTGGGGCCGGGCGCGGTGGCTCACGCCTGTAATCCCAGCACTTTGGGAGGCCGAGGCGGGCGGATCACGAGGTCAGGAGATCGAGACCATCCTGGCTAACACGGTGAAACCCCGTCTCTACTAAAAATACAAAAAATTAGCCGGGCGTGGTAGCGGGCGCCTGTAGTCCCAGCTACTCGGGAGGCTGAGGCAGGAGAATGGCGTGAACCCGGGAGGCGGAGCTTGCAGTGAGCCGAGATCGCGCCACTGCACTCCAGCCTGGGCGACAGAGCGAGACTCCGTCTCAAAAAAAAAAAAAAAAAAAAAAAGAATTAAGAGTGGACATCTTGGTTGAATTGAAGCTGTACATATCCAACTAAATTTCAATTGCTTCACTGGCTGTTTACTCATAAAAATTCCAAAGTGCCACTGAGTAATTAGACATTCTGGCTGAAGCATAGTGAGGGGAGATGTTAAGCCTTCTAAACTCAAAAAAACAAGGAAAAAACAAAACAAAACAAAAAAACACTGCATTTGGAGTTAGAAAGCTTAAAAGATTGAATTCCTCTCTACCACTTGAAGAAGTATGATCTTGGACAAATTCCTTACTACTTTAAATCTCAGAGTCTTAATATGTAAAATGGGAATAACAGTACACATCTCATCTATTATAAAGTCGTAATGAAATATAAGGTTCTTAGCACAGTGCCTTTCACAGAGGAAGTACTCAACCAATATGAGGTGAACGCAAAAACATCTCCACACCTCTAAAAAGAATGCTACTAAAATTGAAACCAAAACAATACTAAATTTCACATAATTATAAGAGAAAGTATCCTGGATAAATATATTTTACATCAGTGCCATACGCTAATTTTTCAAAAGATAAAGTATCTGTCTTTAAAAAAATTATTTTACTCTGGTTCTTGTTCTGAAATCTGACCGGACTTTATTTTTTTTAATGAAGAGACAGGGTCTCTCTCTGTCACTCAGGCTGGAGTGCAGTGACCTGATGATAGCTCACCATAACCTTGAACTCCTAGGCTCTACTGATCCTCCTGCCTGAGCTATCCAAAGTGCTGGAATTATAGGCATGAGCCACTGAGTCCACCCCTGACCAGGCTTTTATAATTTTACCATTTCCACTTTCTGCAAGAACTCTTAGAATACAATTTATAACTGAATTTCCTGTGTACATAAGGCATTTTTAATGAAAAAAATGTTTTATATCATCCAAAAAGTATGCTCTGCATTCATACTACAGTACCTTGAGGGGTATCCTTAGGAAGAGAATATTTCTTCTTCTTTACAATAACACCTTTATTTTTCACTTGTCTAGTTCCTGGTGATGTTCTAATAATACAACATATTTCTGATGCATTTGCAGGAAACTGGAAAAGAAAAAAAGCAGATATTGCATAATTCCTCAAATACTACATTTGCATGTTGCTTTATTTCAAATGCAACTAGTCTTAATATCTGTATTTCTTAGATATTAATAACAGCAAGCATTTATTAAATGCTTACTCCACTCCTAACAGTAATTGGTTTTAACACATATGTTCATTTAATATTCACAAGAACCAAGCAAGGCAGATTATATTATCTCCATTTTATAAATGAGAAAACAGTTTCAGAGAGATTGACTTACTTAAGGATAGGGAGTAAGTAATGGTAGAGCTGAGATTCAAGCATGCTGAAGTGGGAGAGAAAGTTTGCATGATTTATTGAGTTAAAATCCAAATTTAAATTTAGCTGAGTTAAACACTAAATTCCTTGATTTTTTACCTCAGGTAATGTTGACAATTTCCCATCAGGCAGATAGTCTCCAGAATAAAAAAATACCGGCTGGGCACGGTGGCTCACGCCTGTAATTCCAATACCCTGGGAGGCCAATGCAGGAGGATTCCTTGAGGCAGAGGCAGAGGTGGAGGAAGAGGCAGAGGGGGAGGGAGAGGGGGAGGGAGAGGAGGAGGGAGAGGGGGAGGGAGGGGGAGGGGGGAAAGAAAGGAAAGCAATGCCATGTCTTTCAGAAGTGACATATCTTGTTTTTTAGAATTCAGAAGCAGAGATGTATTTATCCAGGGCTTCTGTTATTTTAAATAAAGTCTATATAGAAACTTCCTTTTTTTTTTTTTTTTTTTGAGACAGGGTCTCATTCTGTTGCCCGGGCTGGAGTGCAGTGGTGTGATCTCGGCTCAAAGCAACCTCTGCCTCCCAAGTTCAAGTGATTTTCATACCTCAGACTCCCAAGTAGCTGAAACTATAGGCATGCACCACTACATCTGGCTATTTTTATGTTTTTAGTTGAGACAGTGTTTCACATGTTGGCCAGGCTGGTCTCTAACTTCTGACCTCAGGTGATCTGCCCGCCTCGGCCTCCCAAAGTGCTGGGATTACAGGAATGAGCCACCGTACCTGGCTAGAAACTTATGTAAATTTAAAAAACTCTTTTTTAAGTTTTGTAAGTACATAGTAGGTATATATATTTATGCAGTACATGATATGTTTTGGTACAGACATGCTATGCATAATAATCACATCTATGGAAAATTGGGTATCTGTATCCTCAAGCATTTATCCTTTGCATTACAAACAATCCAATTAGTTATTTTTAAATGTACAATTTTAAATACCAGACTTTTATAATTTTACTGTTTCTACTTTGTGCAAGAACTCTTAGAATATAATTCATAACTGAATTTCCTGTGTACATAAGGCAATTTCCTATAGGGCCACCAAATACTAGGTCTTATTCATTCTTTCCATTGTTTTGTACCCATTAACTACCCCCACCTCCCCCCAGCAACCCCCACCCCGAGCACCCAACTATCTTTCCCAGTGTCTGGTAACCATCCTTCTATTTTCTATCTCCATGAGTTCAATTGTTTTGATTTTTAGATCCCACAAATAAGTGAGAACAAGTGATGTTAGTCTTTCTGTGCATGGCTTATTTCCCTTAACATAATGACCCCCAATTCCATCCGTGTTGTTGCAAATGACAGGATCTCATTCCTTTTCATGGCTGAATAGTACTTCATTGTGTATAAGTATCACATTTTGTTTATCCATTCATCTATTGATGGACACTTAGGTTGCTTTCAAATCTTGGCTATCGTGAACAGTGCTGCAACAAACATGGGAGTGCAGATATATCTCCGATATACTGATTTCCTTTCTTTTGGGTATATATGCAGCAGTGGAATTGCTGGATCATATGGTAGCTCTATTTTTAGTTTGTTTGTTTGTTTCCCCAAGACAGAGTCTCACTCTGTCGCCCAGGCTGGAGTGCAGTGACGTGATCTTGGATCACTGCAACCTCTACCTACCGGGTTCAAGCAATTCTCCTGCCTCAGCCTACCAAGTAGCTGGGATTACAGATGCGCACCACCATGCCTGGCTAATTTTTATAGTATCAATAGAGATGGGGTTTCCCTACGTTGGCCAGGCTGGTCTCAAATTCCTGACCTTGTGATCTGCCACCTCAGCCTCCCAAAGTGCTGGGATTAGAGGCATGAGCCACCGTAGCCGGCCAATTTTTAGTTATTTGAGGAACTTCCAAACAGTTCACCATAGTGGTTGTACCAAATGACATTCCCACCAACAGTTTATAAGGGTTCCCTTTCTCCACATCCTCACTAGCAACTGTTATTGCCTGAGTTTTGGATAAAAGCCATTTTAACTGGGGTGACATAATATCTTATTGTACTTTTGATTTGCGTTTCTCTGATCAGTGATGTTGAACACTTTTTCATACGCCTTTTTATAATTTGTATGTCTCCTGAGAATTACCTTTTAAAATCTTTTCCCTATTTTTGAACCAGATTATTAGATTTTTTCCTACAGAGATATTTAAGCCCCTTTTTCCTATAGAATTATTTGAGCCCCTGGTTATTAATCCCTTGCCAGATGGGTAGTTTGCAGATATTTTCTCCCATTCTGTGGGTTGTCTCTTCACATTGTTGATTGTTTCCTTTGCTGTGCAGAAGCATTTTAACATGATGTGATCCTATTTGTCTATTTTTGCTTTGGTTGCCTGTGCTAATGGGGTATTATTCAATAAATATCTGCCCAATGTCCTAGAGTGTTTCCTCAATGTTTCCTTGTAGTAATGTTATAGTTTGAGGTCTTAAAGTATTTAATCCATTTTAATTTTTGTATAAGGTAACAGGTAAGGATCAACTTTCATTCTTCTGCATATGGATATCCAGTTTTCCCAGCATAATTTACTGAAGAGAATGTCTTTCCCCAATGTATGTCCTTGCTACCATTACGGAAAATGAGCTCACTGTAGATGTATGGATTTCTCTCTGGGTTCCCTATTTGGTTCCATTAGTCTATCTGTCTCTTTTTATGTCAGTACCATGTTGTTTTCATAGCTCTGTAGTATAACTTGAAGTAACGCCATTCCTCCAGTTTTGTTCTTTTTGCTCAGGATAGCTCTATTAGTCTGTTCTCACATTGCTATGAAAAAAAAATACCCAAAATTAGGTAATTTATAAAGGAAGGAGGTTTAATTGACTCACAATTCCACATGGCTGGGAAGGCCTCAGGAAAGTTACAATCCTGGTGAAAGGCACACCTCTTCACAGGATGGCAGAAGACAGAAAAGTGCCAAGCGAAGGGGGAAGCCCCTTATAAAACCATCAGATCTTGTGAAAACTCATTATCATGAGAACAGCATGGGGGAAACTGCCCCCATGATTCAATTATCTCCACCTGGTCCCAACTTTGACATGTGTGGATTACTACAATTCAAGGTGAGATTTGGGTGGGAACACAGAGACAAACCATATCAATAGCTTTGGCTATTCTGGATCTTTTGTGACTGCATATAAGTTTCAGAATTGTTTTTCCTATTGCTGTGAAGAATGTCATTGGTATTTTCATAGAAATTCCATTTAATTTGTACATTGCATTGAGTAGTATGGATATTTTTATGATATTGACTCTTCCAATATATGAACATGAAATATATTTCCATTTTTTTGGTGTCCTCTCCAATTTCCTTCATGTTTTATAGTTTTCACTGTACAGATCTTTCACTTTTTTGGTTAAGTAAATTCCTAGGTATTTATTTTACCTGTGGCTATTGTAAAAGGGATTACTGTTTAAATTTCTTTTTCAGATTGTTCACCATTGGCATATAGAAATGCTACTGATTTTGGTATGTTGATTTTGTATCCTGCAACTTTCCTGAATTTATTTATCAGTTCTAATAACTTTTTGGTGGAATCCTTAAGAGTGGATTTCAACTCAACTTGACCACTCTGAGCCAAACCTAGCCCTAAACCCCCTCCACCCTACTACCAAACAACCTTAACCAAACCATTTACCCAAATAAAGTATAGGCGATAGAAATTGTAAACCGGCGCAATAGACATAGTACCGCAAGGGAAAGATGAAAAATTATATCCAAGCAGTTTTTCCAAGTATAAGATCATATTATCTGCAAACAAAGATAATTTAACTTCTTCCTTTCCAATGCAGATGCCCTTTATTTCCTCCTCTTGTCTGACTCCTCTAGCTAGGACTTCCAATACTATGTTGAATAACTGGTGAAAGTGAGCATCCTTGTCTTGTTCCAGGTTTAAAAAGAAAGGCTTTCAGTTTTTTCTCATTCAGTATGATACTAGCTGTGTGTCTATCATGTATGGCTTTTATTATGTTTGACGGAGCAGAAGCACCGTCATCTCAGACAAACACTGCCACTTTAAGTTCCAGCTCCCTTTCTAGCCTCATGCATTTCAAGGAAATCATTTCTCTTCTAACTACAAGCAGCCAGAAAGAGCAGACAGTAAAACACAGATAAGACAGCTCCGGCACAAAGGGAGATGGGGGGAAAGTCTCTTGGGTAACTGCCAAACTTCACCCTCATACAATGGGCCCCAGTAAAACAGTGGGCCTTAATAGGCACATTCCTTTCCCTGCAGGTGTACTAAGATAGGGAAGCTAAAAGCAGACTGGGGGCAGGGAGAGGGGGGTGGGTGGGTATGCCCGCAGCTGCAGAAAGATGTATGGGAACAGACACACAACTCTCCCTCCCAGATAAGCACAACAGGCCAGCCATGGTGGCTCCTGCCTGTTATCCCAGCACTTTGAGAGGCCAAGGTGGGAGGATCAGTTGACATGAGGAGTTCAAGACCAGCCTAGCCAACATGGTGAAACCACATCTCTACTAAAAATACAAAAATTAGCCAGGCATGGTGGTGTGTGCCTGTAATCCCAGCTACTCTGGAGGTGGAGGCAAGAGAATTGCTTGAATCCCTGAGGTGGAGGTTCATTTCCAGCCTGGGTGACAGAGCTACAAGCTAGACTCCATCAAAAAAAAAAAAGCAAGCACAACAAAGAGACACAGAAGCAGTCCAAGCTTCTAATAAACTCTCCCACTCTGAATCCTTAAAAACTCTTAGTCTGTAAGAGAGTGTGCCTCTGACCTAACTCGGCCAGAAGGCTCCTCTCAGGTTTGTTTTCTCTAAAATAAACCTGTCTTGACTGGCAAGCTACCTTTCTTGTTTCTTTCCTTTCTTTAATTCTTACAATGTTGAGATATGTTCGTTCTATGCCCAGTTTTTTCAGTGTTCTTATCATGAAGGGGTATTAAACTTTATCACATGCTTTTTCAGCATCAATTGATCACATGGATTTTGTCCTTCATTCTGTTGACACAATATATCATGTTGATTGATTTGCATATGCTTAACCATCCTTGAATCCCTGGGATAAAACCTACTTTGTCATGATAAATGGTTTTTGTTTTTGTTTTTGTTTTTTTTTTTGAGATGGAGTCTCACTCTGTCGCCCAGGCTGGAGTACAGTGGTGTGTTCTCAGCTCATTGCAACCTCTGCCTCCCAGGTCCAAGTGATTCTCCTGCCTCAGCCTCCTGAGTAGATGGGATTACAGGTGTGTGCCACCACGCCTGGTTAATTTTTTTGTATTTTTAGTAGAGACAGGGTTTCAGCATGTTGGCCAGACTGGTCTCGAACTCCTGACCTCAGATGACCTCAGATGATCACCTCAGGTGATCTGCCTGCCTCAGCCTCCCAAAGTGCTGGGATTACAGACGTGAACCACCGTGCCTGGCTGATAAATGATCTTTTAAATGTATTGTTGAATTTGGTTTGCTACTATTTTGTTCAGGATTTTTCCATCAATATTCATCAGAGATACTGGTTTATAATTTTGTTTTTTTGATGTGTCTTTCTCTGGTTTTGGTATCAGGGTAATTCTGGCCTCACAGAATGAATTTGGAAGTATTCCCTCCTCCATTTTTCAGAAAAGTTTGAGTAGGATTGGTATTAGTTCTTCTTCAAATGTTTGGTAGAATTCAGCAGCAAAGCCATGAGGTCCTGGGCTTTTCTTTACTGGGAGACTATTATGGCTTCAGTCACATTACTTGTATTGGTCTATACAGGTTTTTGATTCTATACAGGTTCGATCTTTGTAGGTTCTATGTGTCTAGAAATTTATCCATTTCTTCTAAATTTTCCAAATGATTGGCATATAGTTGCTCATAGTGGACACTAATGATCCTTTGAATTTCTGTAGTATTCATTGTAATGTTCCTTCTTCATCTCTGATTTTATTTACTTGGGTCTTCTTTTTTTCTTAGTCTGGCTAATGATTTGTCAATTTTGTTTATCTTTTCAAAATACCAACTTTTTGTTTCGTTGATCTTTTGTATGTTTCTTCAAATTCACTTATTTCTGTGCTGATCTTTATTATTTCTTTTGGTCTACTAATTTTGGGTTTGCTTTGCTCCTGCTTTTTCTAATTCTTTAAGATGCGTCATTAGATTGCTTATTTGAAGTTTTTCCTCTTTTCTGATGTAGGCACTTACAGATCTAAATTTCCATTAGTACTGCTTTTGCTGTATCCCATAAGTCTTGGAATGTTGTGTCTCCATTATTATTTGTTTCAATAATATTTTCAATTTCCTTCTTAATTTTTCATTGGCCACTGGTCATTCAGGAGCACACTGTTTAAATTCCAGGTGTTTGTATAGTTTCCAAAATTCCTCATTATTGATTTTAAGTTTTACTCCATTGTGGTCAGGGTAGATGCTTGATATTGTTTCAATGTTTTGAGTGTTTTAAGACTCATTTTGTGACCCAACACATGGCCTGTCCTTTGAGAATGATTCATGCGTTGAGGAGAAAAATGTGTATTCTGAAGCCACTGGATAAAATGTTCTATAAATATCTATTAGGTCCATTTGTTCTAACAGTGCAGATTAAGTCTGATGTTTCTTTGTTGATTTTCTGTCTGGGAGATCTGTCCAATGCTGAAAATGGGCTCTTTAAGTTTCTAGCTATTGTTATATTGAGGTCTGCCTTTTTTTTTTTTTTTTTTTTTTTGCGAGACAAGATTTACTCTTTTGCTTTTGCCCAGGGTGGAATGCAGTGGTCCAAACACAGCTCACCGCAGCCTTAACCTCCTGGGATCAAGCAATCCTTCCACTTCAGCCTCATGTATAGCTGGTGCCACTATGCCTGGCTTTTTTTTTTTTTTTTTTTTTTTGGAGACATGGGGTCTCACTTTGTTATCCAGGCTGGTCTCAAACTCCTGGGCTCAAGTGATCCTCCCACTTTGGCCTCCCAAAGTGCTAGGATTACAGACATGAACCACCACACCCAGCCTCTCTCTTTAGCTCTACTAACATTTGCTTTATATATCTGGGTGCTCCAGTGTTAGGTGCACATGTATTCACAATCATTATATGCTCTTACTGAACTGACCCCTTTATCTTTATGTAATAACCTGCTTTGTCTTTTCTTAGTTTTTGCCTTTAAATCTGTTTTGTCTAAGTACAGCTACTGCTTCTTTTTGGTTTCTATTGGGATAAAATATCTTTTTCCAGCCCTTTATTTTCATTTTGTGTGTATCTTTATAGCTGAAGTGTGCTTCCTGTAGGCAACAGATCATTGGGTCTTGTTTTCTTTTTTTTAAATCCATTCAGCCACTCTATGTTTTTTCATTGGAGAGTTTAGTCCATTTACATTCAATGTTGTTATTGATAGTTAGGGACTTACTGCTGCCATTTTATTATTTTTTTTCTGGTTGACTGATGGTCTTCTCTTTCTTTTTTCCTTCCTTTCTGTTTTCCTTTTAGTGAAGATGATTTGCTCTTGCAGTACACTTCAATTTCTTGCTTTTTATTTTTTGTGTATCTGTTGTATATTTTTTGATTTGAGGTTACCATGAGGCTTGCAAATATTATAACTAATTATTTTAAACTGATGACAACTTAACACTGATTTCATAAACATTCAAAAATAATATTAAAACTCTATAACTTTGTCCTCTTGCTTTTTAACTTTTTGTTTTTTCTCTTTATGTCTTATTGTACTGTCTATGTCTTGAAAAGTTGTAGTTATGATTTACTGGTTCACTGTTTAGTGTTTCTACTTAACTCAAGAGAAGTTTACACACTGTGATAACAATGTTATACTATTCTGTTTTTCTCTGTGCTTACAGTTACCAGTGAGTTTTCTACCTTTAGGTGATTTCTTATTGTTTATTAACATCCTTTTCTTTCAGAATGAAGAAATCCCTTTAGCATTTCCTATAGGACAAGTCGGGTGTTGATGAAATCCCTCAGCTTTTATTTGTGTATGGAGATCTCTATTTCTCCTTCATGCTTAAAGGATTTTTTTTTTTTGCCAGATATACTATTCTAGGGTAAAAGTTGTTTTCCTTCAGCACTTTAAATATGTCATGCCACTCTCTCCTGGCCTGTAAGGTTTCTACTGTAAAGTCTGCTGACAGATGTATTACAGCTCCATTTTACGTTGTTTCTTTTTTTCTTGCTGCTTTTAGGATCTTTTCTCTATCCTTGACCTTTCAGAATTTGATTATTAAATGCCTTGAGGTAGTCTTCGGATTAAATCTGCTTGGTGCTCTACAAACTTCTTGTCCTTGGATATTCATATTTTTCTCTATGATTGGGAAGTTCTCTGTTATTATCCCTTTAAATAAACTTTCTACCCTATCTCTTTCTCTACCTCCTCTTTAAGACCAATAACTCTTGGGTTTGCCCTTTTGAAGATATTTTCTAGATTTCATAGGTGTGCTTCATTCTTTATTCTTTCTTCTTTTGTCTCCTCTCTGTCTTTTCAAATAGCCAGTCTTAAGCTAATTCTTTCTTCTGCTTGATCAGTTCTGCTGTTAAGAGACTCTGATGCATTCTTAAGTATGCCAAATTGCAGTTTTCAACTCCAGGATTTCTGCTTGATTCTTTTGAAGTATTTGAATGCCTTTGTCTAATTTATCTGATAGAATTCTAAATTCCTTCTCTATGTTATCTTGAATTTCTTTGAATTTCCTCAAAACAACTATTTTGAATTCTCTGTCTGAAAGGACATATATCTCTGTTCTCCAGGATTGGTCCCTGGTGCCTTATTTAGATCTGGTGGGGTCATGTTCTCCTGGATGATGCTGGTGCTTATAGATGTTCATCAATGTATGGGCATTCAAGAATTAGGTATTTATTGTAGTCTTTACAGTCTGGATTTGTTTATGCCTGTCCTTCTTGGGAAGGCTTCTTAAGTATTCCAAGGGACTTGGGCCCCAAGCCAAGTAACACTGGTCTTTGCAGACTTGTAGCAGTACCACCTTGGTAGTACCACCTTGGTAGTGTTGGATAAGATATGGAAAAATTATCTGGATTCCTAGGCAGAGACTTCTGTTCTTTTCCCTTACTTTCTCCTAAACAAACGGAATCTCTCTCTCTCTTTGCTGAGCCACCTGGAACTGAGGGTATGGTGATGCAAGCACCCCTGTGACCACCACCAATGGGACTAAGCTGGGTCAGACCTGAAGCCAGCACAGCATTAGACCTTGCCCATGGCCTTTCCCTCCAGTGTGGTGAGTTCCCTCAGGCCCCAGGCTCTCAAGGATGAACAAGCAAACAAAAACTATCAGGAATAAAATGCAGGCCAGGCGTGGTGGCTCACACTTGTAATCCCAGCACTTTGGGAGGCCAAAGTGGGAGGATCACTTGAGGCCAGGAGTTCAAGATCAGCCTAGGCAGCATAGTGAGACCTGGATCTAAAAAAAAAAAAAAAAATAGAAAACTTAGCCAGGTGTGGTGGTCCACACCTGCAGCCATAGCTACTCAGGAGGCTGAGAGAGGAGAATCACTTGAGCCCAAGAGTTGAAGGTTACTGTGAGATATAATCCCACTGCTGCACTCCAGCCTAGGTAACAGAGAGAGACATCCTGTCTTAAAACAAAACAAAACAAAAAAACAAAACAATAACCAGGAATGGAAAGAAGATTTGAAAAAGAACCAGAATTTCTTGAAATGAAAAAGTTTTTGAAATAAAAAATTCAGCGAAAGGCTTAAGAAGCAGAGTAGATAGATAAAGAAAGAATTAGTAAGGAAATTGCCCAGACTATAACAAATACATGAAAAATATTGAACAGAGGTTGAATGATATGGAGGATAGAATGCAACCTAACATATAGCTACCATTCCAGAGAGAATATAATAAATAATAGCTGAAAATTTTCCCAAATTAATGAAAGACATGAATCCACAGATTTAGGAAGCCCAATCCCAAGAAAAATTAGAATATACAAAGAACAGCAAACAAAATTAATAATCAAGCCAGGTGCAGTGGCTTACACCTGTAAACCCAGTACTTTGAGAGGCTGAGGTGAGAGGATCACTTGAGTCCAGGAGTTCAAAATCAAGCTGGGTAATATAGGGAGACTTCATTTTACTGAAAAAAAAAAAAAGAAGAAGAAGAAGAAGCTGGGCATGGTGGCATGCATCTGTAGTCCCAGCCACTCAAGAGGCTAAGGTGGGAGGATCACTTTAACCCAGGAGGTCAAGGATACGGTGATCCATGATCTTACCACTGCACTCCAGCCTGGGTGACAGAGTGAGACCCTGTCTTAAAAAATAATCATCATCATCATCCACTTATGTACACATTCCAGTAAAATTATAGCACACCCCAAACAAAGAGACCTTAACAAAATCCAGAAAGAAAAGATATATGTGTCAGGCCCCAAGACCACTCTCAGGTTCAGTGATTTGCTAGGACTCATAGGATTCAGAAAAGCTGTTATACTCAGGGTTACAGTTTATTATAGCAAAAGGATACAGATTAAAATTGGCAAAGGGAAAAGACATAGGGCCAAAACAAGGAGCAGTTGTCCTCCAGTGGAGTCACATGGTCAGCATTTAATTCTCCCATGTGCAAAGGGGAAGCTCAGTGAGGCTTGAGGTCAGGGTTTCTATTTGGGGTCAGTCACACAGGCATGTAGTTCCTTCAAGACAGACCTCAGCTACTCAGCCCCCAGAGGTCAAACACAGTGTGGACCAAAACCTCTGGCATCAAAAACAAGTATTTACCATAAACCACATTGTTTGCATAAACTATCTGGCAAGGCCCAAGACCTCAGGCATACAGACATTCCTAAGAAGCAGAATACTCCAAGGACTCAGAGGTTATCTCCCAGGAGCCTGGCCACAGGACAGTCCTAAGGACCTTGGGAATGTGCAAGCCTGCTGAGTTAACCCTTTCCTGCATACATACACTTTACAAGGCAATGACAATTATACTATTAGGACAACCGTAACTGCCACATGTAAGTCAAAAGACAGTGGAATGATACCATCAAAGAGCAGAGAGAAAATGACTGTCAACTTAGAAATGTGTACCAAGAAAAACTATCTTTCAAGAATAAAGGCAAATTAAAGGCATTTTTTAAAAACTAACACAATCTACCATCAAAGACCTTCACTAAATAACCTAATCTAAATGGTGAATTTTTCTTGTTTTCTTTTTTTTTTTTTTTTGTACTAGAGATGGGATCTCACTATATTGCTCAGGCTGGTCTTGGACTCCTGGGCTCAAGCAATCCTCCCACCTTGGCCTCCCAAAGTGCTGGGATTATAGGCATGAGTCACTGCGCCTGGCCTAAATGGTGAATTTCAAAATGAAGAAAAATGATCTGAGACGGTTGTCCTAAGAGGCAAGAATAAAAGGTTATTAAATTTAAATATATGTAATATAAACAAACATTGTCTAAATAATAGAAATAATGCTGATTATTATAATTTGGGGTGAAAGAAAAGACAGAACCAAAATACTGTAAAACAAAAATATGTAAGTTGGGAGTGGATGATTGAACTTAAAAGTACTGTAAGGTCCTTATATTTTTTGCCAACAAAGTTGAGTTATTGTTCATTTTTAGACATTACTAACTTAAATATACCTCGTAAAATTTCAAGAGTAGCCATGATTGATAGGGTTTGGCTCTGTGTCCCACCCAAATCTCATCTTGAATTATAACCTAAATTATAATCCCATGTTGGAAGAGGGACCTAGTGAGAGATGACTGGATCCTGGAGGCAGTTTCCCCCATGCTGTTCTTGTGATAGTGAGTGAGTTCTCGTGAGATTTGGTTGATAAGTGTCTGGCACTTCCCCTGCGCTCTCTCTTTCCTGCCACCTTGTGAAGAAGGTACCTGCTTCCCCTTCGCCTTCCACCATGATTGTAAGTTTCCTAAGGCCTCCCCAGCCATGCAGAACAGTGAGTCAATTAAACCTCTTTTCTTTATAAATTACCTGGTCTCAGGTAGTATCCTTATAGCAGTGTGAGAATGGACTTATACAATGATAAGAAACAAAATAGAAAGTATTAGTTTCAAATCAGTAGGGGAAAGAAGTGGAATGGAAAAAGTTAATTTTTTTTAAATTTTTAAGAGTTTCACTGTGTTGCCCAGGTTAGAATGACACAATCATGGCTTACTGCAGCCTCAAACTCCTGGGGTCAAGTGATCCTCCCATCTCAGCCTTCTGAGTAGCTAGGACTACAGGCATGTGCCACAATGCCTGGCTAATTATTTTTCCTTTTGTAGAGACAGGGTATCTCTATGTTGACCAGGCTGGTTCTGAACTCCTGGCCTCAAGCAATCCTCCAGTTTTAGCCTCCCAAAGTGCTGAGATTACAAGTGTGAGACATCATGACCAGCCAAAATTGTTTTTTTCAATGAATCAAATATTGTTAAGAAGAAAAGGGAGGCATACAAAAAAAACTGGATGAAAGGAAATAATAATTATGATCACAGAAATAAGTCCAAATGTATCAATAATCACAGTACATATAAATGGACTAAATTTGAAAGTTAAAAGACAGAGCTTGTCAGACTGGAAAGCTATTTACAAGAGACCTACCATAAACATAAGGCTATGAGAAGGTTGAAAATAAAAGGGTAGAAAAAGATATACCAAGGAAATATGTAAAGAAAAGTGGGATAACTATATAGCAGACAAAACAGAATTCAAGACAAAAGAAAACATTATTAGAAACAGAAAGGCTTGCAAAGAATGAAAACAGGTTCAGTTCACCAGAAAAGCATAACAATCATAAACATGCATGGAATAAATAAAAGAGCTTTAAAATACATAAAGCAAAAATGTATAGATCTATAGGAAGAAAGCAATAAATCTACCATCGTAATAGTGGCTAATTTCAACACATTCCTCTATGTTATTGATGGCTTAAATGATAAGCTATTAGGAAAGATAGAGAAATACTGAAAAACAGAATTAACAAGTTTTATTTAATTGACATATGGAGAATTTACCTATCAACAATTACAGAATAAACATTACTTTCAAACACACGCAACATATAATAAAAATTGACCATGTATTAGGCTGTATTGCAACTATCAATAAATTTCAAAACAATTTGCCAGGCATGGTGGTGCATGACTGTGGTCCCAGCTACTCAGGACGGCTGAGGTGGGAGGATCACTTGAGCCCAGGAGTTTGAGGCCGTGAACATGCCACTGCACTCCAGCCTGGGTGACAGAGCAAGACCCTGTCTCAAAAAAAAAAAAAAATTAAGATTAGAAGATGTAGTAACCATGAAATAGTGAAGTACCCAGAGAACAAAAAAGAGCTGCTATACATTAAAAATATTATTGCATAGTACAAAAGGTTTAATATAAGATTTGTTTTGAGACACATCTGGCTCTGTCGCCCAGGCTGGAATGCAGTGGCACAGTCTCACAATCTTGGCTCACTGCAATCTCTGCCCCTCTCCGGGTTCAAGTCATCCTCCCATCTCAGCCTCCTGAGTAGCTGGGACTATAGGCACACACCATCATGCCCGGCTAATTTTTGTATTTTTTTTAGAGAGGGGATTTCACCATGTTGCCCAGGCTGGTCTTGAACTCCTGAGCTCAAGCGATTTGCCTGCCTTTGACCTCCCAAAGTGCTGGGATTACAGGCGTGAGCCACTGTGCCTGGCCTAATATAAGATTTGGAAGATAAAATTGAGGAAATCTTCCAGAGAATAGAACAAAATGACAAAAGGTTTTTAGAAGAAGATAGGAAGCTAAGAAGGCCAATACAGGAAGCCCAATCTCCATATAACAGATGCTCAAAAAAAGAAAGAAGTAGAGATTATCAATAAAATGATTTTTAAAATTTCCCCAAACCAAGGTACTTATTTTTCCAAATTAAAAGAATCCACCATGTTCTACCACATTATATAGAAAAAGACTCATATTAAAGCACATTTCAAAGAATCCATACCAGGTATGCAACACTTTCTCTGACCATGATGTAATTAAGTTGGAAGTGAAAAACAAATATATGTTAAAAGTCTTCATGCACTCAGAATTTCTAAAATCCACATTTCTAAGGAACTCCTGGGTCAAATGAAAAGTCATAATGGAATTTAAAACTACATAAACCCAAATAATACTGAAATTATAACCTATCAAACTTGTTGGATAAAGCTAAACCAGTACTAAGCAATGTATAAAATAAGCTGAAAGAAAATAGAAGGAAAAAGTCAATAAAAATAAAAGCAGAAACCACTGAAGCACATCATCATAAAATATCAGAATACAAGGGACAAGGAGAAGATCCCTCTAGCTTCCACAGAGAAATAGTTGATCATTATAAAGGAGCAGAAATCAACATGGCTTCTCAAAGCAACACTGGAAGCTAGAACTACAATAAAGTTATGCTGAAAAAATTATAAAGAAAATTATTTCCACCTAAAATTCTAGCCAACTTAAATAGTCAATCAAATATGAAGATGAAATAAAAACATTTTCGGTCATGAAAAGTCTCAAACAATTTCTGTAACATGTACCCTTTCATAGGAAGCCAATGGAAGATTAGCTCCTAAACTAAGGCAAAAAGAGAAAGCCATGGCATGGGGAAAACAGAAGATTGGCAAAGTGAGTTCCCAGGATGATGGTACGAGGAGATCCTAGGATGGGGCACAGAGAGCAATAGCACCCTATGGGAGAACAGGTAAGAATGGTCTAGGAGAGACTTCCTTAGTAAATTGAAATTTGTGGTAAATTTGGTGAATCTGAAGATCTAGAGAGGCAATATAGGCAATCGGCAAAGAGTTTAGGAGGGACTAAACAGAAAAATAAAAAAAACAAGTGTTATGGGTTGAATTGTGTTCTCCTCCCAAAAAAATATGTTGAAGTCCTAACCCCCAGTACTTGTGAAGTTGACCTTATTTGGAAATAGGGTCTCTGCAGACTTAATCAAGTTAAGATCACAAAGACAAAGGGGGAAGACAGTCATGTGAAGATGGGAGGTAGATATTGGAGTTATGCTGCCACAAGACAAGAAATGCCTGAGTTTAACAGAAGATAGAAGAAAGTGCCTCCCCTAATGGCTGTGGAGGAAGCATGGCCCTGCCAACACCTTGATTTCAGACCTCTGGCCTCAGGAAATGAGATAATAGATTTCTGTTGTTTTAAGAAGCCACCTAGTTTGTGGTTCTTTGTTACAGCATCTTTAAAGCATTAATGTAAGAAGTAAACGAGATAATAATTTACTCTAGGAGAAACACACAAAAAAGTGGTCACAGTTTATCATATGCCATAAATTGGGTAGAATCTCCACTGATTTTAAGATTTATGAGACTGGGCACAGTGACTCATCCCTGTAATACCAGCACTTTGAGAGGCTGAGGTGAGCAGATCACTTGATCGCAAGAGTTTGAGATCAGCCTAGGCAATGTGGTGAAACCCCATCTCTACAATAAAAAAAAAAAATACAAAAATTATCCAGGTGTGCTGACACATGCCTGTAGTCCCAGCTACTTGGGAGGCTGAGGCGAGAGGATCAATTGAGCCTGGGAGGTCAAGGCTACAGTGAGCCATTATCGTGCCACTGCACTCCAGCCTGGGCAAGAGAGTGAGATCCTATCTGAAAGAAAAAGATTTATGAAACAGAAAACAAAACAAACAAAAAAACCTTAAAGACTATTTGCATTACAAAAGAAAGTAAATGAAACTAGGCAATGATTGGAGATATAACAGAAAATGAGTTTAACACATTTTCAAAAGAAAAATATCTGCTCAGCAAGATTCTCATTGTCCTTTTGGTTATAAACTTTGTCACCTGACCACAGAAGTAAGCAAGTGACCCAGGATTAGCCAATTATAGTTTACCATTTCCCTGGCAATGACAATTGGTCCAAAATGTAGGCATGTGAAAAAGTCAAAGCTAACTGGAGCCCTTAACCAGAACTGAAAAACATACACACCTAGAAAGAAAGCTCTCCCCTTCAATCTAGACTGTGACAAAGTAAGCCACAAGAGATGAGTGGAAGTCTGTTTCTTGGGTGGAAGCCCAAGAAAATGAAGCCAATCAAAGATAGGTTAAGATTTTAAAAACAAGAACAAACAAAACCTATAAATCTGAGGAGGACTTTGGTTTTTTTTTTTTAGACAGAGTCTCACTCTTTCACCCAGGCTGGAGTGCAATGGTGTGATCTCAGCTCACTGCAACCTCGGCCTCCTGGGTTCAAGTGATTCTCCTGCCTCAGCCTCCCAAGTAGCTGGGACTATACGTGTGCGCCATTGCACCTGGCTAATTTTTGTATTTTTAGAAGAGACAGGGTTTCGCCATATTGGCCAGGCTGGTCTTGAACTCCTAACCTTTGGTGATCCACCTGCCACAGCCTCCCAAAGTGCTGGGATTACAGGCATGAGTTGAAGAGGACTTTCTAACAAGATCCACTAAAGTTTGGATTCAACACTCTCCTTCCCATTTATATGAGTCAATAAATCCTCTTTTGGCCAGGCATGGTGGCTCACACCTGTAATTCCAACACTTTGGGAGGCCAAGGCAGTAAGACTGCTTGAGGTCAGGAGTTTGAGACCAGGCTGGGCAACAAAGTAAGACTGCAGTCTCAACAACAACAAAAAAAATTAAAAATTAGCCAGTTGTGGTGCCACATGCTTGTAGTCCTAGCTACTCAGGAGGCTGAAGTGGGGAGATTGCTTAAGCCCAGGAGTTTGAGATTACAGTGAACTATATCACACCACTGTATTACAGCCGGGGTGACAGAGCAACAACGTGTCTCAATCAATCAATCAATCCGGAAGTCAATAAATCCTCCTTCTACACTTTTTATTTTTGGCTTAAACTATTTGAGTTTTTTTGTGATTGTAACTGTATTAGTCTGTTTTCATGCTGCTGATAAAGACATACCCGAGACTGGGAAGAAAAATAGGTTTAACTGGACTTACAGTGCCACATGGCTGGGGAGGCCTCAGAATCATCACAGGAGGTGAAAGGCACTTCTTACATGGTGACAGCAAGAGAAAATGAGGAAGAAAACAAATGCAGAAACCCCTGATAAACTCATCAGATCTTGTGAGGCTTATTCACTATCACAAGAACAGCGTAGGAAAGACTGGCCCCCATGATTCAATTACCTCCCCTGGGTCCCTTCCACAACACATGGGAATTCTGGGAGATACAATTTGAGATTTGGGTGGGGACACAGCCAAACCATATCATTCCACCCCTGGCCCCTCCAAATCTCATGTCCTCACATTTCAAAGCCAATCATGCCTTCCCAACAGTCCCCCAAAGTCTTAACTCATTTCAGCCAAAAGTCCACAGTCCACAGTCTCATCTGAGACAAGGCAAGTCCCTTCTGCCTATGAGCCTCTAAAATCAAAAGAAACTAGTTACTTCCTAGATACAATGGGGATACAGGCATTGGGTAAATACAGCCATTCTAAATGGGAGAAATTGGCCAAAACAAAGGGGTTACAGGGCCCATGCAAGTCTGAAATCCAGCAGGGTAGTCAAATTTTAAAGCTCCAACATGATTTTTTTTTGACTCCAGGTCTCACATCTAGGTCACACTGATGCAAAAGGTGGGTTCTCATGGTCTTGGGCAGCTTCACCCCTGTGGCTTTTCAGGGTACAACCTCCCTCCTGGATGCTTTCATGGGCTGGTGTTGAGTGTCTGTGGCTTTTCTAGGTGCACGGTGCAAGCTGTCGGTGGTTCTACCGTTCTGAGGTCTGGAGGACAGTGGCCCTTTTCTCACAGCTCCAGTAGGCAGTGCCTCAGCAGGGACTTTGTATGGGGACTCCAACCCCACATTTCCCTTCTGCACTGCCCTAGCAGTGAGAACCCCGCCCTTGCAGCAAAATTCTGCCTGGGCATCCAGGCATTTCCATATATCTTTTTAAATCTAAGAGGAGGTTCCCAAACCTCAATTCTTGACTTCTGTGCACCCACAGGCTCAATACCATGTGGAGGCTGCCAAGCTTGAGGCTTGCATCATCTGAAGCCATGGCCCAAGCTCTGTGTTCACCCCTTTCAGCCAGAGCTAGAGTGGCGAGGACGCAGGGCACCAAGTCTCTAGGCTGCACACAGCACGGGGATCCTGGGCCTGGCCCAGAAAACCACTTTTTCCTCCTAGGCCTCCAGGCCTATGATGGGAGGGGCTGCTATGGAGACCTCCAACATGCCCTGGAGACATTTTCCCCATTGTCTTGGGGATTAACATTTGGATCCTCATTACTTCTGCAAATTTCTGCAGCCAGCTTGAATTTCTCCTCAGAGAATGGGATTTTCCTTTCTATCAAACTGTAAGGCTGCAAAATTTTCAAACTTTTATGCTGTTTCTCTTTTAAAACAGAATGCTTTTAATAGCACCCAAGTCACCTCCTGAATGCTTTGCTGCTTAGAAATTTCTTCTGCCAGATACCCTAAATCATCTCTCTCAAGTTCAAAGTTCCATAAATCTCTAGGGTAGGGGCAAAATGCTGCCAGTTTCCTTGCTAATTTGCTAAAACATAACAAGAGTCACCTTTGCTCCAGTTCCCAACAAGTTCCTCATCTCCATCTGAGACCACCTCAGCCTGGACCTTATTGTTTATATTGCAATCAACATTTTTGTCAAAGCCACTCAACAAGTCTCTAGAAGGTTCCAAACTTTCTCACATTTTCCTGTCTTCTTCTGAGACCTCAAAACTGTTCCAACTTCTGCCTGATACCCAGTTCCAAAGTTGCTTCCACATTTTCGGTTTAATTGGACTAACAGTTCCACATGGCTTGGGAGGCCTCAGAATCATAACAGGAGGCGAAAAGCACTTCTTACATGGCAGCAGCAAGAGAAAATGAGGAAGAAGCAAATGTGGAAACCCCTGATAAACCCATCAGATCTTCTGAGGCTTATTCACTATCACGAGAATAGCATGGGAAAGACAAGCCCCCGTGATTGAATTACCTCCCAATGGGTCCCTCCCAGACAACATATGGGAATTCTGAGACATACAATTCAAGTTGAGATTTGGGTGGGGACACAGCCAAACCATATCAGTAACCAAAGAAACCTCTGAAATATAACAATAAATTAATGTCTACCAAGCTCTAAGAAGACAATGTTTGTAAAATGTTTATCTTTCCTTTGTTTCTACACAGATATTCTCAGATAATAAAAACTCCAAAAATTAATCACTGCATTCTTCATGAAAACCTTGTCTTCAGACACACTCTACCTACCTAAGAAATACGTAAAAGTTAACAACTAAAAAATGAGAGAGCTATGATGAAAGATAACTGGTAGTGGATACTAAAACAGTTTTACATGTTAATAATGGCTGTACAAAACTGACTGCAAATATTTTGGTTTGGAAGGAGAGGTATACTAAGTGTCCACTGTATTTTATTTATAATCACCATTTTATTTTTTCCAGCTTTTCTCAGGTATAATTGACAAACAAAAATTGCATATATTCAAGGTATACGTGATTTGATATACACATACATTGTGCAAGAAGTACCACAATCAAATTAACACATCCATCAACACACAGCTTCCCGTTTTTGTTTGTGGTAAGAACATTTCAAATATGTTCTCTTATTATATTTCAAGTAAACAATTCACTGTTATTAACTATAGCCACCATGCTGTACATTAGATTCCCAGAACATACACATTTTATAACTAAAAGTTGGTACCCTTTGACCAGCATCTCTCCATTTCCCCCAGCCCCAGCCCCTGTCAACCACCATTCTACTCTCTGCTTCTGTGTGACATTTTTAGATTCCACATATAAGTGAGATCATACGGTATTTGTCATTGTATGTGTGGCTTATTTCACTTAGTATACTGTCATCCAGGTTCATACATGTCACCTTTCTTCTTTTCTAATGGCTGATTGGCAAATGTATGTCACATTTTCTTTATCCATTAATCTGTCAATTGACACTTGTGTTGTTCTCATATCTTGACTATTGTAAATATTGCTGCAATCAACACGGGAGTGCAGATATCTCTTTGAGATACCGATTTCATTTCCCTTGAATATATACACAAAGTTGAAATTACTGGAACCTATATTTTTAATTTTTTGAGGAACCCCCATCCTTTTTTCCATAACAATGATACCAATTTAAATTTCTATCAGCAGTGTACAAGGGTTCCATTTCCCTACACTCTTGCCTATACTTTTTAATCTGTTGCTTTTAAAATAAGCAATTCTAACAGGTATGAGGTCATCTCTCATTGTAGTTTTGATTTGAATTTCCCTGATTAGTGATGTTGAGCTCTTCATATAAGTGTTGGCCATTTGTATGTCTTTTTTGGAGAAATGGCAATTCAGGTCCTTTGAGCATTTTTTAATCTATCTATTTGGTTTTTTGCTAGAGTTTTGTGTTCCATATATATGTGTATATATATATGTGTGTGTGTATATATATGTGTGTATATATATGTGTATATATATGTATATATGTGTATATATGTATATATGTGTATATATATGTGTGTATATATATGATATATGATATCAACTCCTTATCAGATAAGTGGTTTGCAAATATTTTCTAACATTCCATAGGTGTGTATTCATCACGTTGTTTTCTTTGCTGCACTGAAGCTTTTTTATTCAATGTAGTCCAGAATGTTTATATTTGCTTTTGTTGCCTGTGCTTTTGGTGTCATATCCAAGAAATCACTGCTAAGACCAGTATCAAGAGGCTTTTTCCCTATCTTTTGTTTCAGGAGTTTTATTATGATTTCAGGTCTTACATTTAAGTCTTTAATCCATTTTGAGTTAATTTTTGTATATGGTGTACTTCTGGGCACTCTGTTCTGTTTCATTGGTGTATATATCTGTCTTTTTTTTTGTTTTTTGAGACGGAGTCTCGCTCTGTTGCCCAGGCTGGAGTGCAGTGGTGCAATCTCGGCTCACTGCAAGTTCCATCTCCCGAGTTCACGCCATTCTCCTGCCTCAGCCTCCTGAGTAGCTGGGACTACAGGTGCCTGCCACCAGGCCTGGCTAATTTTTTGTATTTTTAGTAGAGATGGGGTTTCACTGTGTTAGCCAGGATGGTCTCGATCTCCTGACCTTGTGATCTGCCTGCCTCGGCCTCCCAAAGTGCTGGGATTATAGGCGTGAGCCACCGTGCCCAGCCATATCTGTCTTTTTTTAACTTTTAAGTTCAGGAGTACAGGTAGAGGTTCGTTATTAGGTAAACCCATGTCATGGGGGTTTGTTGCACAGATTATTTTGTCATCCAGGTATTAGGCCTAGTACCCATTAGTTATTTTTCCTGATCCTCTCCCTCCTCCCACTCTCCACCCTTTAAAAGGCCCCTGTGTTGTTCCCCTGTATATGTCCATGTGTTCTTATCATTTAGCTCTCATTTATAAGTGAGAATATGCCATATTTGGTTTTCTGTTCCTGTATTAGGTTGCTAAGAATAATGGCCTCCAGCTCCATCCATGTTCCTGCAAAAGACATGATCTCATTCTTTTTTTATGGCTGCACAGTATTCCATGGTGTATATGTACCACATTTTCTTTGTCCAGCCTATCACTGATGGGCATTTAGGTTGACTCCATGTCCTTGCTATTGTGAACAGTGCTGCAATGAACATACACATGCATGTGTCTTTATGGTAGAACAATTTATATTCCTTTGTGTATATACCCAATAATGAAATTGCTGGGTCGAATGGTAGTTCCGTTTTTAGCTGTTCAAGAAATTGCCATACTGCTTTCCACAATGGTTGAACTAATTTACACTCGCAATAACAGTGTATGACTGTTCCTTTTTCTCCACAACCTCATCAGCATCTGCTATTTTTTTACTTTTTAATAATTGCCATTCTAACTGGTGTGAGATGATATCTCATTGTGGTTTTGACTAGCATTTCTCTAATCATCAGTGATGTTGAGCTTTTTTTTAATACTCTTTTTGGCCACATGTATGTTGTCTTCTGAAAAGTGTCTGTGCATGTCCTTCGTCCACTTTTTAATGTTTTTTTTTTCTTGTAAATCTGTTTCAGTTCCTTATAGATGCTGGATATTAGACCTTTGTTAGATGCATAGTTTGGGAAGATTTTCTCCCACTCTGTAGGTTGTCTGTTTACTCTATTGATAGTTTCTTTTGCCGTGGAGACAGTCTTTAGTTTCATTAGATCCCATTTGTCAATTTTTGCATTCATTGCAATCGCTTTTGGCATCTTTGTCATGAAATCTTTGCCTGTTCCTATGTCTCCAGGATTTTCATAGTTTTGGGTTTTATATTTATGCCTTCAATCCATCTCGAGTTGATTTTTACACATGGTGTAAGGAAGGGGTTCATTTTTAATCTTCTGCACATGGCTAGCCAGTTATCCAAGTACCATTTATTGAATAGGGAGTCCTTTTTCCTTTGCTTGCTTTTCTCAGCTTTGTCCAAGATCAGATGATTGTAGGTGTGTGGCCTTATTTCTGAGCTCTCTATTCTGTTCCTTTGGTCTATTCGTGCCAGTACAACGCTGTTTTGGTCACTATAGTCCTGTAGTATAGTTTGAAGTAAGGTAGTGTGATACTTCCCCCTTTGTTCTTCTTGCTTAGAACTGCCTTGGCTATTCAGGATCTTTTATGTTTTCATACGTATTTTAAAATAGCTTCTAGTTCTGTGAAGAATACCATTGGTACTTTGATAGGAATAGCATTGAATCTATAAATTGCTTTGGGTACTATGGCCATGTTAACGATGTTGATTCTTTCTATTCATGAGCATGGGATGTGTTTCCATTTGTTTGTGTCATCTCTAATTTCTTTGAGCAGTGGCTTGTAGTTCTCTTCGTTGAGATCTTTCACCTCCCTAGTTAGCTGTATTCCTAGGTATTTTATTCTTTTTCTGGCAATTCTGAATAGAATTGTGTTTCTGATTTGGTTCTTGGCTTAACTGTAATTGGTGTATAGGAATGTTAGTTTTTGTACATTGATTTTGTATCCTGAGAGTTTCCTGAAGTTGTTTATTAGCTTAAGGAGCTTTTGGGCCAAGAATATGGAGTTTTCTAGATATATGATCATGTAGTCAGCAAACAGGAATAGTTTAACATCCTGTCTTCCTATTTCTATGCCCTTTATTTCCTTCTCTCACCTGATTGCTCTGGCCAAGATTCCTAATACTATACTAAAGAGGAATGGTGAGAGAGGGCATTCTTGGCTTTCTTGTGCTGGTTTCCAAGGGTAGTGCTTCTGTTTTTGCCTATTCATTATGATGTTGGCTGTGGGTTTGTCTTGGATGTCTCTTTTTGAGGTATATTCCTTCAATATCTAGTTTATTGATAATTTTTAACATGAAGTGGTGTTGAATTTTATCAAAAACCTCTTATGCATCTATTGAGATAACAACATGGCTTTTGTCTTTAGTTCTGTTTATGTGATGAATCACATTGATTTGCGTATACTGACTCAACTTTGCATCCCAGGGATAAAGCCTACTTAATTGTGGTGAATTAGCTTTTTGATATGCTGCTGGAATTCAGTTTGCCCATATTTTGTTGAGGATTTTTGCATCAATGTTCCTCAAGGATATTGGTCTGAAGTTTTCTTTTTTTGTTGTGTTTCTGCCAGGTTTTGGTATCAGGATGATGCCGGCCTCATAGAATAAGTTAGAGGGGAGTCCCTCATTTTCAATTTTTTTTAATAGTTTAAATAGAAATGGTATTAGATCTTCTTTATACTTCTGGCATAATTTAGTTGAGAATCCTTCTGGTCCTGGGCTTTTTCTGGTTGGTAGGCTTATTACTTATTCAGGAAATCATTATTCATCTGTTCAGAGATTCAATTTCTTCCTGGTTCAGGAAGGTGTATGTGGAGGGTGCATGTGTACAGGAATTTATCCATTTATTCCAGAATTTCTAGTTTGTGTACATAGAGGTTTTCATAATATTATCTCATGGTTATTTGCTTTTCTGTGGGGCCAGTGTTAATATCCCTTTTGTCACTTCTAATTGTGTTTATTTGGCTCCTCTCTCTTTTCTCTTTATTAGTCTAGCTAGCAGTCTATGCATTGTATTTTTTTTTCCAAAAAACCAACCCCTGGATTTGTTGATCTTTTGAATGGTTTTTCATGACTCAATCTCCTTCAGTTCAGCTTTGATTCTGGTTGTTTCTTGTCTTCTGCTAACTTTGGGGTAGGTTTCCTCTTGGTTGTCTAGTTCTTTTACTTGTGATGTTGGTTGTTAATCTGAAATCTTTCTAATTTTTTGATGTGTTCATTCAGTGCTATAAATTCCCTCTTAACACTGCCTTAGCCGTGTCCTAGAGATTCTGGCATGTTTTATCTTTGTTCTCATTAGTTTCAAAGAACTTCTTGATTTCTGCCTTTATTTCATTATTTACCCAAATGTCATTCAGGAACAGGTTATTCAAGTCCATGTAATTGTATGGTTTTGAACTATTTTATTTGTCTTGAATTCTATTTTAATGGTGCTGTAGTCCAAATGATTGTTTTTTATGATTTCAGTTCTTTTGCATTTGCTGAGGAGTGCTTTATTTTAGACTATGTGATCAATTTTAGAGTATGTGACATGTGGTGATAAGAAGAATATATGTTTTGTTGTTTTGGGGTGGAGTGTTCTGTAGATGCCTATCAGGTCCATTTGATCCAGTGCTGATTTCAGGTCCTAAATATCTTTGTTAATTTTTTGTCTTGATGATCTGTCTAATACTGTCAGTGGGGTGTTGAAGTCTCTGACTATTATTGTGTGAAAGTCTAATTCTCTTTGAAGGTCTCTAACAACTTGCCTTATGAATCTGGGTGCTCCTCTGTTGGGTGCATGTATATTTAGAATAGTTAGATTTTCTTGTTGAATTGAACCCTTTACCATTATGTAATGCCCTTGTCTTTTTTGATCTTTGTTGGTTTATTATCTGTTTTGTCAGAAACTTGGATTGCAACCCACGCTTTTTTCTGTTTTCCATTTGCTTCGTAGATTTTCCTCGATCCCTTTGTTTTCAGCCTATGTATGTCACTGCATGTGAGATGGGTCTCTTGGAGACAGCATACTGTTGGGTCTTGCTTCTCTATCCAGCTTGCCATTATGTGCCTTTTAATTGAGGCAGTTAATCTGTTTACATTCAAGGTTCATATTGAAATGTATGGATTTGATCCTGTCATCATGATGTTAGCTGGTTATTATTCAGACTTGTTTGTGTGGTTGCTTTATAGTGTCACTGGTCTGTGTACTTCAGTGTGTTTCATAGTGGCTGGTAACAGTCTTTACTTCCCATATTTAGTGCTTTCTTCAGAAGCTCTTGCCTCCTTCGAGTTACACCTGGTGATAAATTCCCTCTGGTGAAAACAAATTGTCTGAAAAAGATATTATTTCTCCTTCACTTATGAATCTTAGTTTGGCCTGATATGAAATTCTTGGTTGGAATTTACTTTCCTTAAGAATGTTGAATATTGGTCCCCAATCTCTTCTGCCTTTTAGGGTTTGTGCTGAGAGTTTCATTGTTAGACTAACGGCCTTCCCTTTGTGGGTGACCTGACCTTTTTCTCTAGCTGCCTTTAACCTTTTTCCTTTCATTTCAACCTTGGAGAATCTGATGATTATGTATCTCAGGGATATCTTCCTTGTGAAGTATCTTAGTAAGGTTCTCTGCATTTCCTGAGTTAAAATGTTGGCCTCTCTAGCTAGGTTGGGGAAGTTATCATGAAAGATAAGTTTTCCAAGTTGCTTCCATTCTCCTCTATCAAGGACACCAGTGTGTCATAGATTTACTCTCTTACATAATCCCATATTTCTTGGAGGTTTTGTTCATTCCTTTTCATTCTTTTTTCTCTAATCTTAGCTGTCTTATTTCAGAAAGCCAGTCTTAAGCTCTGAGATTCTTTCCTCAGCCTGGTCTATTCTGCTATTAACACTTGTGATTGCATTATGAAATTCTTGTAGTGTGTTTCTCAGTTCTATCAGGTCAATTACATTCTTTTCTATACTGGCTTTTTGTCTGTTAGCTCCTGTATCATTTTACTGTGATACTTAGCTTCCTTGGATTGGCTTTTAATGTACTCCTGCATCTCAATCGTCTTCATTCTTATCCATATTCTGAATTCTATTTCTGTCATTTCAGTCATCTCTGTCACATTCAGAATGCTTTGTGGAGAGGTAGTGCTATCGTTTGGAGGAATAAAGGCACTCTGGCTTTTTGATTCATCAGTTTTCATGTGCTGGTTCTTTCTCATCTTTGTGGGCTGATATTCCTTCAGTTTTTGAAGTTGCTGTTCTTCAGATGTTTTTTTTTCTTTATCTTATTTGATGGCCTTGAAGGTTTGATTGTGGTATAATGTGAGTTCAGTTGACTGGCTTTGTTTCTGGGAGATTTTAGGGGGCCAAGTCTCAGCTCCCAACTCCTGAAATGCATGCTCTAACTCTGAGGGACTTGTACTGGGCCCCAACTTTGTTCTCTGGCTCCTCAAGGTTAGGAACCTACTGCACTGGGTGAGAGTAGTTGGGGGGTGAGGTGCTCCCAGACTACTGGTCTCTACAATCCAATGGGTGGTGCCAGCCAAAGCATTTCATAGGTTGGTGGCAATGGGATCCATTCTCATTCTCATGTGCCAGCAGTAGCAGCAGTGTGGTGGGGCACATACTCATCAGCTACAGCAGGGTGCTAGTGGATCCTAGGGTGCCTGCCTCCCTACGGGCATTTACAGCAGCAGTATGTCTGTTTCTATACCAGTACCATACTGTTACACAGGTATAGACTACTATTGTTTTCAAATATAGCTTGAAATTAGGAGGTGTGATGCCTCCAGCTTTGTTGTTTCTAAAGATTGCTTTGGCTATTTGAAATCTTTTGTGGTTCCATATGAATTTTAGGATTTTTTTTCTATTTCTGTGAAAAATTACGGGAATCTGGATAATGATTGTATGCCAAAGATCAGCTTGAGGTGTAAACTTAAGGTCTTCTTAGGTCTTTTCAACAAACTGTGAAAATTAAACAACATACAAGTAGCCTATGACAATGAAAACAAAAACATACTCTTAAACACCAATGGGCCAAAGTAGAAATCACAAGGGAAATTAGAAAATACTTAGAGACAAATGAAAACAAAACCACAACATATCCAAACTTACAGGATTTAGTGAAAGCAGTGCTAAGAGGGAAATTTATGGCTATAAATGCTTAAATTGAAAAACAAGAAATGTCTCAAATCAACAACCTAACTTTACAACTTAAGGAACTAGAAAAGAAGAACCATCTAAACCCAAAGCTAGCAGAAGGATGGAAATAATAAAGATTAGAGCAGACAGAAACAAAATAGAGAATAGAAAATCATAAGGAAAATCAATCAAACCAAAATTGGTTCTTTGAAAATAGCAACAAAACTGGCAAACCTTTAATGAAAAAATACTAATAAAAAGGGAAAGAAGACTTAAATTACTAAAGTCAGAAATGAAAGTGGTGACATTACTGCCAATTCTACCAAAAAGAGAATTACAAATAGAGTATTATGAACAATTGTATATCAACAAATTTGATAACCTAGATGAAATAAACAAATACCTATAAACACAAAGCCTCTCAATACTAAATCATGCGGAAATAGAAAACCAGAATATACCTACAGAACTAGTAGGGAGATTGAATCAGTAATGAAAAAACTCCCAACAAGGAAAAGCCCTAATTCTGATGCCTTCCCTGGTGAATTCTACCAAACATTTAAAGAACTAATACCAATACTTCTCTAACTTTCCAAGAAGAGAAAGGAATGATTTGTAACTCATTCTATGAGACCAACATTACTCAAAGTCAAACAAAGTGTCTTTTCTGGACAATACATAAAAAGAAAACTACAGGCCAATATCCATTAGAACATTGAAGAAAAATCCTCAACAAATTACTAGCAAACCAAATTCAGCAGCATATTAAAATTATTATAGGCCACAACTAAATGGGTTTTATTCGTGGAATGCAAGGATGGTTCAACATACAAAAGCCAATCAATGTTTCTGCTTAATTTGGCAAGACTTAAAAAAAAATCAATCACTGTAATATACCACATATAGTAGAATGAAAGGAAAAAACAAGTGATCTTCTCAACTGATGCTGAAAAAGCATTTGACAAAATTCAATACCATTTTGTGATAAAAACAATAAACTAGGAATTGAAGGAAACTACTTCAACAAAATAAAAGCCATTGATACGGTTTGGATTTGTGTCCCTGCCAAAATTTCATGTGAAATTGTAATCCCCAATGTTGGAGGTGGGCCCTGGTGGGCGGTGACTGGATCATGGGAGTGGTACTTCACAGGGGTGGTCCCCAATTGTTTAGCACCATGCCCTTGTTGCTGTTCTAGTGGGGGAGTTATTGTGAGATCTTGTTGTTTAAAAGTGTGTGGCACCTCCCCATTTTCTCTCTTCCTCCTGCTCTGGCCATGTAAGATGCCTTGCTCCCCTTTTGCCTTTCACCATAACTGGAAGCTTCTTGAGGCCTCCCCAGTAGCAGGTGCCAGAATCATGCTTCCTATACAACTTGAGGAACCATAAGCAACCTCTTTTCTTTATATAAAGAAACCTCTTTTCTTTGTATAAAGAAACCTCTTTTCTTTGTATAAAGAAACCTCTTTTCTTTGTATAAAGAAACCTCTTTTCTTTATAAATTACCCAGTCTCAGGTATTTCTTTATAGCAATGTGAAAATGAACGAATACAGCCATATATGAAAACCCACAGTAAACATCACATTCAATGGTGAAAGATGGAAAGCTTTTCCTCTAAGATGAAGAAAAAGGCAAGGATGTCTGCATTTTCAACATACTACTGATAGTTCTAGCCGGAGCAATTAGGCAATTAGGAAAAGAAATAAAAGGCATCCAAATTGTAAAGCAAGAAGTAAAATTATCTCTGTTCACAGTCAACATGGTATCACTGTGGAAAACCTTAAAGATTGAATTAAAAATTATTAGAATAAATGAATTCAGCAAATTAACAGGACACAAAGTCAATACACAAAAATCAGGTGAATTTCTACACACTAACATAAGCAATTTGAAAAGAAATTACCAAAAAAAAACAAAAAAAAAGAAAAGAAATTACAATTCAATTCATAATAGCATCCAAAAGAATATTTAGGAATTAACCAAATAAGTCAAAGACCTACACAATAAAAACTATAAAACACTGGTAAAATAAATTAAAGAAGCTCTCCTCCCTCTCCTCCCTCTCCTCCCTCTCCTCCCTCTCCCCCTCTCCCCCCTCTCCCCCTCTCCCCCCTCTCCCCCTCTCCCCCCTCTCCCCCCTCTCCCTCTCCCTCTCTTTCCACGGTCTCCCTCTGATGCCTAGCTGAAGCTGGACTGTACTGCTGCCATCTCGGCTCACTGCAACCCCCCCCTGCCTGATTCTCCTGCCTCAGCCTGCCGAGTGCCTGTGATTGCAGGTGCGCGCCGCCACGCCTGACTATTTTTCGTATTTTTTTGGTGGAGACGGGGTTTCGCTGTGTTGGCCGGGCTGGTCTCCAGCTCCTAACCGCGAGTGATCCGCCAGCCTCGGCCTCCCGAGGTGCCGGGATTGCAGACGGAGCCTCGTTCACTCAGTGCTCAATGGTGCCCAGGCTGGAGTGCAGTGGCGTGATCTCGGCTCGCTACAACCACCTCCCAGCCGCCTGCCTTGGCCTCCCAAAGAGCCGAGATTGCAGTCTCTGCCCGGCCGCCACCCCGTCTGGGAAGTGAGGAGCGTCTCTGCCTGGCCGCCCATCGTCTGGGATGTGAGGAGCCCCTCTGCCTGGCTGCCCAGTCTGGAAAGTGAGGAGCGTCTCTGCCCGGCCGCCATCCCATCTAGGAAGTGAGGAGCGCCTCTTCCCCGCCGCCATCCCATCTAGGAAGTGAGGAGCGTCTCTGCCTGGCCGCCCATCGTCTGAGATGTGGGGAGCGCCTCTGCCCCGCCGCCCCGTCTGGGATGTGAGGAGCGCCTCTGCCCAGCCGCGACCCAGACTGGGAGGTGAGGAGCGTCTCTGCCCGGCCACCCCGTCTGAGAAGTGAGGAGACCCTCTGCCTGGCAACTGCCCCGTCTGAGAAGTCAGGAGTCCCTCCGCCCGGCAGCCGCCCTGTCTGAGAAGTGAGGAGCCCCTCCGTCCGGCAGCCACCCGGTCTGGGAAGTGAGGAGCGTCTCCGCCCAGCAGCCACCCCGTCCGGGAGGGAGGTGGGGGTCAGCCTCCGCTAGGCCAGCCGCCCTGTCCGGGAGGGAGGTGGGGGGGTCAGCCCCCCTCCTGGCCAGCCGCCCCGTCCGGGAGGGAGGTGGGGGGGTCAGCCCCCCGCCCGGCCAGCCGCCCCATCCGGGAGGGAGGTGGGGGGGTCAGCCCCCAGCCCGGCCAGCCGCCCCGCCCTGGAGGGAGGTGGGGGGGTCAGCCCCCCGCCCGGCCAGCCACCCCGTCCGGGAGGTGAGGGGCGCCTCTGCCCGGCCACCCCTACTGGGAAGTGAGGAGCCCCTCTACCCGGCCAGCCGCCCCGTCAGGGAGGGAGGTGGGGGAGTCAGCCCCCCGCCTGGCCAGCCGCCCTGGGAGGGAGGTGGGGGGGTCAGCCCCCCCACCCAGCCAGCCGCCCCGTCCGGGAGGTGAGGGGCGCCTCTGCCCGGCCGCCCCTACTGGGAAGTGAGGAGCCCTTCTGCCCAGCCACCACCCCGTCTGGGAGGTGTACCCAACAGCTCATTGAGAACAGGCCATGATGACAATGGCGGTTTTGTGGAATAGAGAGGGGGGAAAGGTGGGGAAAAGATTGAGAAATCGGATGGTTGCCGTGTCTGTGTAGAAAGAAGTAGACATGGGAGACTTTTCGTTTTGTTCTGTACTAAGAAAAATTATTCTGCCTTGGGATCCTGTTGATCTGTGACCTTACCCCCAACCCTGTGCTCTCTGAAACATGAGCTGTGTCCACTCAGGGTTAAATGGATTAAGGGCAGTGCAAGATGTGCTTTGTTAAACAGATGCTTGAAGGCAGCATGCTCGTTAAGAGTCATCACCACTCCCTAATCTTAAGTACCCAGGGACACAAACACTGCGGAAGGCCGCAGGGTCCTCTGCCTAGGAAAACCAGAGACCTTTGTTCACTTGTTTATCTGCTGACCTTCCCTCCACTATTGTCCTATGACCCTGCCAAATCCCCCTCTGCGAGAAACACCCAAGAATGATCAATAAATAAATAAATAAATTAATTAATTAATTAAAAAAAAGAAAGTAAGATGGAATTCATGCCCTGCTGAAAATAAGAACTCAGATGAGAGCATTCACCAGATGGTTTCAGTTTTCTCTGTAGGGCATAAGTTTTGGAAAGAGTTCAAACAAGAGGGCTTAAGAGAAGAAGAGATAGGAATAATCACTTGGATAGTATGTATAAGGGAGATAAATGAAAGAATAAAATGAGTTATTTAGAGATGAATAAAAATAACTGATTTCACAGAAATACTGGTTAGATTGGAGAACAATTTACCTGCTGGTGTCAACTCACACAGATACAGAATTGAGGATAAAGTGTTCTGTGAGAATGAGAAATTATTAAGTGGCAATAGAGGAGAACAGGGAAATCCAGCCCATCATTCTTTCAAAAAACATTTATGGATATCTACTTATCTACTAAGTGAGCCTCTATATTAGGGCCTGGATATTCCCAGATGAATAGAGCATGAGCTTGCCCCTAGGAAATTCATACACAACTGCAAGAAGTTTGATACTGAGTCCTTATGGTATTTGGCAACTTCAATTTTTTAAAGGCAATTTTTAAACTGTTTTCTTCTCTAGCATTATGTATTTATAATATTTGTGTTATATGAATTATGAACCATAAAAATAAATGCACATTTGTACCCCACCACCCAAAATAAATAAATAAATAAATATGAAAAAATAAAAAAAATAAAAAAAATAAATTAAAGAAAACATAAATAAATGAAAATACATCCCATGTTTATGGATTGGAAGATGCAATACTGTTAAGATGCCATTACTACCTAGGGTGATCTACAGATTCCATTCAATCTCTATCAAAACCCTAATGATGTTTATTGCAGAAACAGAAAAACCCATTTTAAAATTCACATGGAATCTCAAGGGATCCTGAATAGTAAAAACAAAAATGAAAAAGAAGAACAAAGCTGGAGGACTCACACTTCCTGATTTCAAAATGTACAAAGCTACAGTAATCAAAGCCATATGGTACTAACATAAAGACAGACATATAGATCAATGGAATAGAGAACTCAGGAATAAACCCTCACATATATGGTTAAATGATTTTTGGCAAGGGGGCCAGACCATTCAATGGGGGAAAGGATGATCTCTTCAACAAATGATGCTGAGAAAACTGGATATCTACATGCAAAAGAATGAAGCTGGACCCTTACCTAATACTATACACAAAAATTAACTCAAAATGGATCAATGACCTAAATACAAGACCTAAAACAAAAAAAAATTGAAGAAAATACAGGGCAATAGCCTGGGCACCATAACGAAACCCAGTCTCTACAAAAAATACAAAAAATTAATTGGGCATGGTGGTGTATGCCTGCAGTCCTAGCTACTCAAGAGGCTGAGATGGCAGAATCACCTAAATCCTAGAAGTCAAGGCTGCAGTGAGTCTGTGAGCCTTGATTGCACCCTGGCACTCCAGCATAGAGGACAGAGTGAGACTCTGTCAAAAAAAAAGAAAGAAAAGAAAAGAAAAAGGCAAAAAGCTTTAGACATTTGATTTGGCTGTGATTTCTTGCACAGGACACCAAAGGAATGAGCAAGAAAAGAAAAAATAGACAAACTGTACTTCATAAAAAATATACAATTTTGTGCATCAAAGACCCTAACCAAAGTGTAAAAAGGCAACCCACAGAATAGGAGAAAATATTTGCAAATTATGTTTCTCATGAGTTAAGAGATTTCTTATAGCACCTCATATACAAAGTATCTAACGTAACAGTAATTATTTCCTTTAGTAATTGAAGGAAAAATGGAAAATACTACCTCATTTGAAGAATTTTCCTGCAAACTTGACACAGGAACAATTTCATTTGAATTAACATAATTGCTGACATTCGGAAATAGTTCTTCAAAAGATGCTTTTTGCACTGAGGACAAATCAATCTATAAAAGAATACATTATTGTTTTGTGGAAGTTAAACATTGCAAAAGCAATGATTTTTAAGTAATTAAAGAAAAGTTGAAAAATACCATCTCATTGGAAGCATTTTCCTGTAAACTTGACACAGGAACAATTTCATCTGAATAAACGTAATTACTGACATTTGGACATAACTCTTCAAAAGATGCATGTTTAGAGACAAATCAATCTGTAAAATGGGTTATAACATTCTTTCATTTTAAAGTAATTTTTTAATTAGGAATTTTTGTTTGCTATGATACACCAGAGATTTTTAAATCACTATCTCTAACATAGAACTCTCTCCTAAGTGCCATATCCATTTTTCTATCAGGTTACTGAAATCACCACACATTTCTGTACCAAATTAAAAATTTCCAAAAAAGATGACTGATTGATTTAGAGATGATTTAAGGTGTGCAGGATGCACGTAGGTTATATGCAAAAAAACAATACTATGCCATTTTACATCAGGAACTTTAGCATCCACATATTTTGGTATCTTTGAGAAGTCCTGGAACCAATTCCCCATGGATACTGAGGGATGACTGTATATAGTTAAGACAACTGAAAACATGTTTAACAAACACTTGTCAACAAATGTTCATAACAGTATTATTCATAATAGATAATAAATGGAAATAAATGTGCATAAACTGAATTGATAAACAAAATATGGTATATGTATATAATGGAGTATAATTCAGTTTATTTGGTTTGGCTGTGTCTCTACCCAAATCTCATCTTGAATTGTAATCCCCATAATCCCCATAGGTCGAGGGAGGGACCCGGTGGGAGGTGACTGAATCATGGGGGTGGTTTTCTCCATACTGTTCTGATGATAGTGAGTGAGTTTTCCCGAGATCTGATGGTTTTATAGGGTAGTTTTCCCTGCTCTTCCATGCTCTCTCCTCTGTTGCCATGTAAGACAGGCCTCTTCCCCTTCCACCATGATTGTAAGTTTCCTGAGGCCTCCCCAGCCATGCGGAACTGTGAGCCAATTGAACCTCTTTTCTTTATAAGTTACCCAGTCTTGGGTATGTCTTTATAGCAGTGTGGAAACAGACTAATACATTGGTCATAAAAAAGGAATGCAGTACTGATACCTGCTATAACATAGATGAATTTTTAAAACATTATGCTAAGTGAAAGAAACCAGGCACAAAACGCCACATGTTATATGATCTCATTTATATGAAATACTCAGAAAGAGAAAACCTATAGAGACAGAAACTAAATCAGTAGTTTCTTTGGACTGGAGGGTGGGATGGGGGGATGAGGGCTGACTATTAATGAATAGGGTGATGAAAATGTTCTTAAATAGGATCGTGATGATAGTTGCACAGTTTTTAAGTATGCTAAAAACCACTGAATTATATACTTTAGTATACTGAGTTTTATAAAATGTAAATTGTACCTCAAATTTAAAAATATGTTGATATTTGTAAAATAGTCACTAAATTAGTTTTGCCACGAAAAAATCACTTTGGTACATTTGTTATTCATCAATACATTTTAACTCCAAATATCAACCAAGAATGAATAAAAAATGAGACACTCATTTTCTGGAAAAAGTATTGATTTTTGGGCCACTGGAAAGACTGTGAGCAGAGTATTAACAAAATCCTTTCTCCCATCATGAGCATCTATTGGTTAAATCTGTAACTCCTTTCCCCTAGGAACCTGATAAGTGTAAGAATGTCAACTGTGTTACTAGGTAACATTGCTTATGGTAAAAATAATGTCTGATTGGAAAATTGTATCTATAGGAGGAACTATAAATGCACTATAAATAAATAACTACTGCACTATAAAAGCTAAAATACTTTGAGTTTCCCTGAGTGCAGGGACATTGTAATTACACATGTCCTTTGTGGAGACCATGGACGTTATGCGTAAGTGCTGTTACAAAAGATACTGGATTTCATCTCCTTGTGCCTGAGCAGTCCCCACACTGCTATGTAAGCCGCTGCATGGACCTCTGCGAGGATTGCTCACACTGAAGAGGAACATTGGATATTCGACTGAAGACTTGATGACACTGGATTTGATAATGATTTCTTGGATATGACATCAAAAGAACAGGTGAGAAAAGAAAAAGACAAATTTTACTATGACAAAATAAAAAACATTTGTGCATCAAAGGACACTATCAACAGAGTGAAAAGGCAACCCATGGAAGGGGGCAAATTATTTGTAAATCATATGTTGGGTAATGGGTTAATATCTCAGATATATGAAGAACTTCTACAACTCAACAATTAAAAATTCAAAAATAAACAAAGGACTTGAATAGATATTTTCCCAAATAAGATATACAAATAGCTAATTAACACATTAAAAGATGCTCAGTGTCATCCTTATTAGGGAAATACAAATCAAAACCATAATGAGATACCACCTCACATCCATAAGAACTACTATTACAAAAAAGAAAATAACAAGTGCTGGCAAGGAAGTAGAGAAACTGGAACCCTTGTGCATTTTGCTAGTGGGAATGTAAAATGGTACAGCTACTAAGGAAAACAGTGTGGTGGTTCCTCAAAAAGAAAAATTGAATTACAATATGCTCTAGCAATTCCACTTCTAGGTACATACCCAAAAGAATTGAAAGCAGGGACTCAAACATATATTTGTACACCCATGTTCATAGTAGCATTATTCACAATTGTCAAAAGGCAGAAGCAACCCAATTGTCCATCAATAGATGAATGGATAAACAAAATGTGTCATATACATACAATGGAGTATCCATCCTTAAAAATAAAATTCTGATGCATGCTGTAACATAGATGAATTTGAAGATGCCATGCTAAGTGACATAAACTAGTCACAAAGGACAAATACTGTATGGTTCCACTTATATGAGGTACCTAGAGTAGTCAAATTAATAGAAACAGAAAGTAAAATGGTGGTTTCCAGGGGTGGGGTAGGGAGGAGCAGGAAGTTACTGTTTAATGCATATAGAATTTCAGTTTTGCAAGATGAAAAAAGTTCTAGAGATGAATAGTGGTGATGGTTGCATAATGATGTGAATGAATATACTTCAACTGTACACTTAAAAATGGTTAAAATTATAAATTTTATGTTATATATATTTCACCACAATTTTTAAAACTGAAAGGAAAAAACAGAAGAATCCTGGTTGTTGCTGCAGTACTCTAATTTTTCTTTCTCTCTTGCATGTATAGTAGTATACAAAGTACTTTCACTGAAAGTGTGCTTAAGCAACAGAAAAACACAGATATTATTCTCCATAGGCAATATTCCCCTGATATGAGAAAAATAGAAGAATGGGGAGAGGAGGAGCCAGAAAACAGATACTACAAGTGCCAAATGCTAATACTTACCACAAAACCAGCTGTCTCTGAAGATGGAGTACTTGTTAAAAGGCCTCTGTTTTTCTTACCAGGAGTACTGGAATTTGTTTTCTATAAATGTTTTTATAAAACAGGGATTGAACAACAGAAAGAAATAAACTATTTTAGTATAGTAAAACTACAATTTCAAGTTAGTTGACCAGATCATAATGTACAGTACTAAGAAAATCCTTAATCTGTTCATTAAATTTTAAACCACTTCACAGGAAACTAAAGAATTTTCTCACTTAAGCTAGATCAAACAACGTCCAAGAGAACTCTATATGGCATAGCAACTATATGAGAATACCTTGGTTGAAATGAATACCTTGGTTGAAATTACTATTAATTTAGAAAGAAAAGCTAATTAGAGTGTTGAGTTAGGAAATGGCGCTTCAGTTATCTTTGTTAACTACTAAGAAAGGTATTTTACTTTCAGCATTTAATTCTTAGTATATTATTGTACTTTTTGTGGAAAGAAAGTATAAGTTATTTCTGGAGCTGTGAAATATATGTAGCAAGGACAATTGGTTTAAAATATATAACGTTAAATGTATATAGATATTTCATTTATGGAACATCAAAGTTAAAGAAATTATAAAGTAGGATGTAGGCTCATTTTCTACTTTTTGAAGATACAAAGAGGCAGACAGACAGACAGGTAGACAAAGCAAGAAAGAGTAAAAGACAGAGTGAGGAGAGAAACAGACAAGATACAAGACCTAAAGAAAGTGACAGAAAGCGAGGAAGGGACAGGCCAAAAAACAGAGAGGGAGGAAGGGAGAAGAGGGGAATGGAGAGGAGATGAAGGAAGAGGTAGAGAAGAGGAGAGGAGGTAGGAGAGGAAGAATGAAAAGCAAAAGACAGAGAAGGAGAGAAAAAGAGGAAGACCAAGAGAAGGAGAGAGGAAAAAAGAGAAAGAGAAGACAGAAACCAACATAGATTGTGAGCAGAGATTGAGAGAGAGAGACAGAGAAGGACAGTGAGAGAGATCAAGACAGAGACCAAGGAAAAGACACAGAGCTTGAGACTGCAAGAGAGAGAAAATCTAGGATAGCAAAAGCAAAGAAACGGGTAGAAAGGTAGAGTAGAAAGTAAGAGTGATAGTCAAACAGACAGAGACAGGCAGCTTTATTTCTAGAAATCAGCTGCCTTTTCGGCCTTTAGACTCCATGAAGTAACCACATCCTTCTGATAAATGTTCTTTTTGAATAGGTGTCTCTTGTAAGATGTCAAGTCTGGAATCTTACTTTCAACCTTTCTTTCCCTTCTGGCTTAAAAGCTTTTAAACTGATTGTTGGTACAAGACATAATCTGGAATAGTTTATTAGGAAAATTTTTGTCAGAAATGTTTATGGGTATATTTACAATAAAATGAACACATCAGCCTCTAACTTACTAGCTATATTTAGTTTTCGCATTTGAACAATGAAGGTTATTCTACCTCTAGGGACTGTGATGCAAGGGTTACAAATAATATATGTAAAAAGAACCTATGGTGTCTGGAGAGTAGGAGCTACTCAATGATAACTATTATCATCATCATTGTGGCAGTCCTGAAGGTCCTCTGCTCACATTTCTTCAAACAAAGAACCAGCTGTTCCAGTGCAAGGAGTGTAGTTAGCTGACAGCCCCCAAGCACAACATCTTTAGAATATGCTTCAGCTTTCATGCTGAGGCCACCATCTTTTCAAGCAGCCCCCAGCCAATGGCTGGGCATAACAGTCCAACACAAGACTTTCATAATAGACAATCTTTGCTCCAGAACTCCCCATTGTTGAGAGCTTCTGTCAGATCTGCATTGAAGACTGAGGCTATCCCTGCATAATCCTGCTTCTTCCCTGCCTTCCTTTCTTAGTCATTAGCCCCTGATGTTTGAACTCTTTATACTGTCTGAGTATCTGCTTCCCAGGGGTCTCATTTGACATAATTGTCAACTATCAGTCCAATTTTAAAACATCAGCTTGTATGCAGCTGTAAGTATATAGCTTCCCTACATTTTTTCTTAGATTTGTTAAAATATATATATATATATTTCTAAATCTTCCCAATCAGTACATATTTATAGTCTTTTCAAAAAATATTAGTTAATAAAAGACTAGTTCTTATCAATGCAGGTTTTGGGGACTGAGGCAGCAGAACTAAACTGTTCTACCTGCATTGCTTTCTTTTTTTTTTCTTTTTTTTTATTTATTTATTTTTATTATACTTTAAGTTTTAGGGTACATATGCACAACGTGCAGGTTAGTTACATATGTATACATGTGCCATGTTGGTGTGCTGCAGCCATTAACTCATCATTTAACATAAAAGCAGACCTATAGTGGGAAGACGGAACCTTGACTTTTAGATAATGAGAGTTTAACTGAAAATTTGTAACTCTATGTTCAGAATCTTTTCCAGGCTGAAACAAATTCATAATCAAGAAATACATTTTATAGTGCTATAAAAACATTTCCAGCACTTCTCACATGTCCTATTATTTCAACTTGAAAAAAAGATTTAAACTTAGAAATAAATGATTTTCTGGAAAAAAATAACGTCACACATTTAAGTTAAAAAATCTGCTGAAAGACAAAATAGTTTGAAACACAGGTGGAGCAGGATGGCCAGGGATGCCCATCCTCCAAGGCTCGCCATACTCTTCTAGGTGGCTTTAGCTTTTGGGTAACTGTAGGACCTGCACAGAGTAGGGCAGTCTTGTCCATGAGATGTGTCCAGTCCGATCTGAGTGTCCTCATCTGCCAGCCTCTCTGGGGCCCTAGCATGGCATGCCCGCTTGTGGCACAGCCTCGCATGCCCAACCAGGGTGCTTCCCAGGGGCCCTTCTCATAGCTCCTTCACTAGCAGACCATGCCTCACCGTCAGAGAGCTCCCGCTGACCAGCCACCATGGATGCGCACCTGCCTACCTACAGCCTCCACTCCCTTACAGCCTTCCTCCACCTCACTTTGCTGTCATGCACTCGCCCAAGGTCCTCTCCACTGCTTTGCTGGCCCGAAAGCACAGGTGACCATACTTCCTCTCTCCCACTGGCATGTGTGTGTACATGCACCCTGCCTCTCCACCACTGCTGGTGTGAGCACACCCTGCCACCGCTAATGTGCGGCACTCTGCCCTGCCAACGTGGCCTGCATGAGGGTGTGTACAGAATCCAGTGCCTCACTCCCGCCAGCAACTGGCCACCCCAGCCCACCACTGCTGCTGCTGCCACACTCAAGCTAGCATAGATCCTGCTATGCTATGCCACTGCCTGAGGAAAGGCACTGGCCAGCACTCCCCATCACAGTGCTGTGGCCAGCAGAGCAGGAACACCGGGCCCCTTCAGTGCAGCGAGTTCCTAAGCTCCTGAGACCAGAGAACAAAGCTGGGGGCCTGGTACCAGCACCCTTAGAGTCAGAGCAGGCAAACTAGGAATGCTGAGCTGAGCTCTGGCCCTCTAAAATCTTCCTCAAACTTAACAGACACATAGACCAATGGAACAGAATAGAGAGCCCAGAAATAAAGCTGCACACCTACAACCATCTGATCTTCGACAAAGCTGACAAAAACAAGCAAGGGGGAAAGGACTGTTTTATTCAAGAAATGGTGCTGGGATAACTGGCCAGCCATATTCAGAAGACTGAAACTGAACTCCTTCCTTATACCATATACAAAAATCAAGATGGACTAAACACTTAAATGTAAGACCTAAAACTATAAAAACTCTAGGAGAAAACCAACAAAATACCATTCTGAACATAGACCCTGGCAAAGATTTCATGAGGAAGATGCCAAAAGCAAATGCAACAAAAACAAAAATTGACAAATGGGACCTAATTAAACAAAAGAGCTTCCACACAGCAAATGAAACTATCAAGAGAGTAAACAGACAACCTACAAAATGGGAGAAAATATTTGCAAACTATGCATCCGACAAAGGTCTGATATCCAGGATATATAAGGAACTTAAATTTACAAGCAAAAACCAAACAGCTCCATTAAAAAGTGGGCAAAGGCATAAACAGACATTATCAAAAGAAGATATACGCACAGCCAACCAGCGTATGAAAAAATGCTCACCACTAATCATTAGATAAATGCAAATCAAAACCACAATGAAATACCATCTCACACCAGTCAGAATGACTTATTAAAAAGTCAAAAACTAATAGATGCTAGCAAGATTGTGGAGAAAAGGGGAATGCTTATCCACTGCTGGTGGGAATATAAATTAGTTCAGCCACTGTGGAAAGCAATTTCGTGATTTCTCAAAGAACTCAACGCAGAACTACCACTCGACTCAGCAATACCATTATTGGGTATATACTCAAAGGAATATAAATCATTCTACCATAAAGACACCTGCACACGTATGTTCAGTGCAGCACTATTCACATAGCAAAGACATGGAATCAATCTAAATGCCCATCAATGGTAGACTGGATAAAGAAAATGTGGTACATATACACCATGGAATACTATTCAGGTGTAAGGAAGGAGTCCAGTTTCAGTATGCTTAAGTCTTTAATCCATTTTGAGTTGATTTTGGTAGATAGTGATGATGTAGTGTGAATATGTGTTCCCATCCAAATCTCATGTTGAATTGAAATCCCCAATGATGGAGGTGGCGCCTGGTGGGAGGTTATTGGATAATGGGGATAGATTTCTCTGGAATGGCTTAGCACCATCCCCTTAGTGCTGTTCTCTTGATAGAGTGAGTTCTTACAAGATCTGGTTGTTTAAAAGTATAGCATCTCTCCCACCCTTTCTCTTTTGTTCCTGCTTTTGCCATATGAAGTGCCTGTTCCTGCTTTGCCTTCCACCATGAGTAAAAGCTCCCTGAGGCCTCCCCAGAAGCAGATGCTGCCATGTTTCCTGTACAAGCTGCAGAACTGTGAGTCAATTAAATCTCTTTTCTTATAAATTACCCAGTCTTAGGTATTTTTTTTAAATCACAACACAAGAACAGCCTAATAAAGGTGAGAAATAGGGGTCTAGTTTCATTCTTCTGCATGGGGATATCCAGTTTTCTGAGCATCGTTTACTGGAGAGACTGTCCTTTCCCCAGTGTATGTTCTTGATGGCTTTGTTGAAGATCAGTTGGCTGTAAATATGTGGATTCATTCCTGGGTTCTCTATTCTTTTCCTTTGGTCTCTGTGTCTATTTTTCTACCAATATCATGCTGTTTGGGTTAGCACAGCCTTGTAATATATTTTGAAGTCAGGTAGTGTAGTGCCTTGAGCTTGTTCCTTTTGCTTAGGACTGCTTTGACTATTCTGGATCTTTTTTGGTTCCATATGAATTTTAGCATTGTTTTTTCTAGTTCTGTGAAAAACTACATTGATACGCAGTTAGAGATTGCACTGAATCTATAGATTGCTTTAGGTAGTATGGTCATTTTTAATGATATGAATTCTTCTGATCCATGAGCATGAGATGTCTTGTTTCTTCTTCAATTTCTTTCATCAGTGTTTTGTAATTTTCCTTGTAGAGATCTTTTACTTCTTGGTTAAATTTATGCCTAGTTTTTTTTTTGGTTTTGGTTTTGTTGGTTTGTTTTGCAGCTGTTGTAAATGTGATTGCCTTCTCGATTTTTTTTTTTCAGGTATTATTGGTGTATAGAAATGCTGATTCTTGCTTGTTTGCATCCTGCGGCTTCACTGAATTTGGTTCAGTTCTAACAGTTGTTTTTTTGTTTGTTTGTTTTTTGAGACAGAGTCTTGCTCTGTTGCCCACACTGGACTGCAGTGGTGTGATCTCGGCTGACTGCAACCTCCGCCTCCCAGGTTCAAGCAATTCTCTGCCTCAGCCTCCCAAGCAGCTGGGATTATAGGCACCCACCACAACGCCAGGATAATTTTTTTATTTTTAGTAGAGATGGGGTTTCACTATCTTGGCCAGGCTGGTCTTGAACTCCTCACCTCATGATCCACCCACCTCAGGCTCCCAAAGTGCTGGGATTACAGGCGTGAGCCACCACGCCCAGGCTGTTTGGCTTTTTTTTTTTTTTTTTTTTTTTTTTTTTTTTTTTTTTTTTTTGAGAGAGAGTCTTGCTCTGTCACTCAGGCTGAAGTGCAGTGGCACAATCTTGGCTCACTGCAACCTCCACCTCCTGGGCTCAAGTGATTCTAGTGCATCAGCCTCCTGAGTAGCTGGGATTACAGGCATGCAGCACCATGCCCAGCTAATTTTTGTATTTTTTAGCAGACATGGGGTTTTGCCATGTTGGCCAGGCTGGTCTCGAACTCTTGGCCTCAAGTGATTGCCTGCCTTGGCCTCCCAAAGTGCTGTGATTACAGGCATGAGCCACCGTGCCCAGCCCTAAGAGTTTTTTGATGGAGTCTTTTGGTTTTCTAAAAATAAGAATAGGCCAAGCGCAGTGGTTCATGCCTGTAATCCCAGCACTTTGGGAGGCCGAAGTGGGTGGATCATGAGGTCAAGAGATCGAGACCATCCTGGCCAACATGGTGAAACCCTGTTTCTACTAAAAATACAAACATTAGCTGGGCATGGTGGTGCATGCCTGTAGTCCCAGCTACTTGGGAGGCTGAGGTAGGAGAACTGCTTAAACCCAGGAGGTGGAGGTTGCAGGAGCCAAGATTGCACCATTGCACTCCAACCTGGGCAACAGAGAGAGACTCTGTCTTCAAAAAAGAAAAAGAAAAAAAAAAGAATAATGTAGTTCCCAAAGAAGAGGGTCAATTTGAGTTCCTCTTTTATTCCTTTTTCTTGGCTGATTGCTCTGGCTACAACTTTCGGTACTATGTTTAATGGGCATGGGGAAGGTGGGCATCCTTGTCTTGTTCTTAGAGGAAAGGCTTTCAACTTTTCCCCATTCAGTCTGATGTCAGCTGTGGGTTTTGTCATATATTGCCTTTATTATTTTAAGGTATGTTCTTTCTATGCCTAGTTTGCTGAGAGTTTTTGTCATGAAGGATGTTCAGTTTTATCAAATTCTTTTTCTGCATCTATAAAAATAATCATATAGTTTTTGTTCTTGGTTCTGTTAATGTGATGTATCAAATTTATTGATTTGCACAGGTTAAACCATTCTTGCATCCCTGGTATAAAACCCACTTAATCAGGGTGTTTTATCTTTTTGATGTGCTGTTGGATTTAGTTTGCCAGTATTTTGTTGAGGATTTTTGTGTCTATGTTCATCAGGTCTGTAGTTTTCTCTTTGCTGTTGTTGTTGTGTCCTTGTCTAGTTTTGGAATCAGGGTAATGTTAGCCGCAAAGACTGAGTTAGGGAGGATTCCCTCCTCTTCAACTTTTTGAAATAGTATGAGGAAGACTGGTATTAGTTTTTCTTTATATGTTTGGTAGAATTTGGCAGTGAATCCATCTGATCCTGGGCTTTTCTTTATTGGGAGACTTTTTATTATTGATTCAATCTCACTACTCATTATTGGTCTGTTCAGATTTTCTATTTCTTCCTCATTCAATCTTGGTATGTTGTATGTTTCCAGGAGTTTACCCATTTCTTTAAGTTTTCTAGTTAGTATATAGTTATTCATAAAAGTCTCTGCTGATGTTTTCTAATTCTGTGGTATCAGTAGTAACGTCTCCTTTTTCATTCCTGATTTTGTTTATTTGGGTCTCCTCTCTTCTTTCCTTGGTTAATCTAGCTAGTGGTTTATTAATTTTATCTTTTTGAACAACAAACTTTTCATTTCATTGATACTTTTTATTTTTTTAGTCTCTATTTCATTTCTTTCTGCTCTGATCATTATTATTTTCTTCTGCTAATTTTGGGTTTTGTTTGTTCTTGCTTCTCTAATTCCTTAAAGTGCATCACTAAATTCTTTACTGGAAATCATTCTACTTTTTTTCTTACATAACATTAAATTTACATAAGCACATACTACTTTTTTGATGTAGGCATTTATTGCTATAAAGTTCCCTCTAAGCACTGCTTTTATGATATTCCATATGTTTTGGTGTTTTGTATTTCAATTTTTATTTATTTCAAGAATTTTTTTTTAAAAGACAAGGCCTTAACTTTGTCACCCAGGCTAGAGTGCACTAGCACTATTGTAGCTCCCTGCAGCCTCAAACTTTTGGGCTCAAATGATCCTCCTGCCTCAGACTCCTGAGTAGTTAGGACTACAGACATGCACCACCATGCCTGACTAATTTTTAAAATTTTTAGGAGACAACAGGGTTTCAATATGTTGCCCAGGCTGGTCTCAAACTCCTGGCCTCAAGTGATCCTCCCACTGCAGCCTCCCGAAGTGCTGGGATTACAAGCATGAGCCACTGTTCCTGTCCTTATTTCAAGAATTTTTTTATTTCCATCTTAATTTCTTCATTGATCCAATGATCATTCAGCAGCATCTTGCTAAGTTTTCAAGTATTGTATAGTTTCCAAACTTCCTCTTGGTATTGATTTCTAATTTTATTCCATTGTGGCCTGAGAAGATACTCGATATGATCTCAATTTTTTCAAGTTTGTTGAGACTTGTTTTGTGGCCTAACATAGGATCTATCCTGGAGAACGTCACATGTGTAAATGAGAAGAACGTTAATATGTGTTCTGCAGTTGTTGGCTAAAAGGTTCTGTATACGTCTGTGAGGTCCATTTGGTCTAAAGTCCAGTTTAAATCCAATGTTTATGTGTTGATTTTCTGTCTAGATGATCTGTTGAGTGCTGAGTGAGTGGGGTGTTGAAGTCTCCCCCATTACTATATTGGATTCTGTCTCTCTTTAGATCTAGCAATATTTGCTTTATACATCTGAGTGCAGCATTGTTGGGTGCATATGTATTTAGTATTGTTACACGCTCTTCTAGATTGATCCTTTTATCATTATATAATGACCTTCTTTGTCCTTTTTTTTTTTTTCTTTTTACTGTTTTTGACTTAAAGTCTGTTTTATCTAAGTATAACTACTCCTGCTCACTTATGGTTACTGTTTGCATGGAATATCTTTTTCTATTTGATATAGTTTGGCTCTGTGTCCCCACCCAAATCTCATCTTGTAGCTTCCATAATTCTCACATGTTATGGGAGGGACCCTCTGGGAGATAACTGAATCATGGGGGCAGGTCTTTCCCATGCCGTTCTTGTGATAGTGAATACATCTCATGAGATCTGATGGTTTTGAAAATGAAAGTTTGCCTGCACAAGCTCTCTCTGCCTGCCACCACCCATGTAAGACGTGACTTGCTCCTCCTCACCTTCTGCATGATTGTGAGGCCTCCCCAGCCATGTGGAACTGTAAGTCCATTAAACCTTTTCTTCTTCCCAATCTCGGGTATGTTTTTATCAGCAATGTGAAAATGGAGTAATTCACCATTCCTTTGAGTCTCTATTTTTCTTTACAGATAAAGTGCATTTCTTGTAGGCAGCATATAGTTGAATCATGTTTTTTTAATCATTCAGCCAGTCTATATCTTTTAAGTAGAGAATTTAATCCATTAACATTCAAGTTTATCATTGATATGTCATGCTTTGTTCCTGTTATATTCTTAATTGTTTTCTGATCTGTACACTCTTTGTTCCTTTCTTTTTCTCTTATTTGTGACCGTGTTTTGGTGGTTTTCTGTAGTAGAATCATTTGAGTCCTTTCTCCTCCTCCTTTGTGTGTTTGCTTTACTTGTGAGTTTTATAGTTTCATGTGTTTTCATGATAGTAACTATCATCATTTCACCCCCAGTTGTAGGACTCCCTTGAGTTTAGTAGTAATGAATTTTCTCGGCATTTGATTGTCTGGGAAATACTTTATTTCTCCTTCATTGGTGAAGAACAAATTTGCTGTATATAGTATCCTCGGCTGGCAGATTTGTTCTTTCAGCACTTTGAATATATCATATCATTCTTTCCTGGCCTGTAAGGCTTCTGCTGAGAGAGTCTGCTGTTAGTCTAATGGGGTTTCCTTTATGACTAGATACTTTTCTCCTGCTGCTTTTAGAATTCTCTGTCTTTCACTTAGACAGTTTGACTACAATATGCCATGGAGAAGACATTTTTATGTTGTATCTGTCTGGGAAATCACTGAGCCTCCTGTATCTGGATGCCTAAATCTCTTGTTAGACTTGAGAAGTTTTCATCTATTATTTCATTAAATAGGTTTTCAAACCCTTTCATTTTCTCTTTGCCTTCAGGGATATCAACACTTTGAATATCTGGTCACTTGATAGTGTTCCATAGTTATGAAGGCATTGCTCATTCTTGTTAATTTTTTCTTTATTTTTGCCTAACTGGGTTATGTCAAAAGAACTGTCTTCAAGTTCTGAGATTCTTTCCTCTGTTTGATTTAGTCTATTGTTGAATCTTTTGAGTGTATTTTGTATTTCATTCAATGAAACCTTCATTTCCAGAATTTCTGTTTGGTTCTTTTTTCAATAATATCCATCTCTTCGGTAAATTTCTCATTTGTATCCTGAATTTTTTTTCTGATTTCTTTGTTTTGTTTTTTGGAATTCTCTTGCATCTCACCAAGCTTCTTTAGTATCAAAATTTTGAATTCTTTTTCCTGGGATTTTGTGATTTTTTTTTTTTTTTTAGATGGAGTCATGCTCTGATGCCCAGGCTGGAGTGCAGTGGCACAATCTCCACTCACTGCAAGCTCCGCCTCCTCAGTTCATGCCATTCTCCTGCCTCAGCCTCCCAAGTAGCTGGGACTGCAGGCACGCGCCACCATGCCCGGCTAATTTTTTGTATTTTTAGTAGAGACAGGGTTTCACCATGTTAGCCAGAATGGTCTCGATCTCCTGACCTCGTGTTCTGCCCACCTGGGCCTCCCAAAGCGCTGGGATTACAGGCATGAGCCACTGCACCCGGCCATGAATTTCTTTTGTATTAGGATCTGTTGCTAGAGAATTATTGTGTACCTTTGCAGGTGTCATATTTCCTTGCTTTTTCAAGTTTCCTGTGTCCTTACATTGATATCTGTGCATCTGGTGTTACAGCTGCTTTTTCCAATTTTTTTGAATTTGCTTTCATCAGGGGCACATTTTTCTGAAGATGTGTGTATGTGCATATGTGTTGGTAGGCTAGAGCACATTTGCTCTGATTCTGGGCATATGCAGTATTACTGTCTTTGTATGATTTCTTTGGCTGTAAACAGCATCAGTGTTATCTGTGATTTCCTTGGTGGCTTAGCATGTGGTTGTTAGTGGAGGCTATGATGAAGTTTTGCTGGGGACTGGGATGCCAAGTAGACTGGTCTTCAGGCCTCAGCGGCAGCAGTGGTATGTTAAGCATGCCTGTCCTTGGGCCCCAAGGCAGCACAACCTGGCATTGGTGTTAGTGGATCCAGGTAGCCAATTCTTGGGCCTCTAGGTGTCTTGCTTGTGTGCCAGGTATTGCAGCAGTAGGCTGTGCAGGTGGGTGAATTCTAGAGTCCTTGTGGAGTGTGCATGGCATGGCCAATGGCAGTAGCAGTGGTAGGAAAATCCACTGGAACTCAGTCAACTGTGTTGGTGTTGGCATGGCTACAATGGGTTGGGCAGGCTGGTTTCCAGATCTGCAAGTGGCACATGCTGGTGAATGCCAGCTGTGGTGGTAGTGGCAGGTTGATTGAGCCTGATCTCAGACCCTGGGAAGAGTGCTCAGGTGCAACCAATGGTGTACCGGGCTGGGTGATCTTCAGACCTCTGGATAGTGTCCTTGGGTACTAGGGGAGGTAGAGCCAAGCTAGGTTGTGCCTTTAGGCCCCCTCATGGTGTGTAAAGATGCTGGCGGTGGCATGCAGGGGCAGAATGACCCTGTGGCTATTGGCAGAATGCTCAGGTGGAGGCAGCAGCAGCTGTGCTGTGGCCCTGCAACTGGGAAGAGTGGGGTTGCTTCCCCCAGGAACAGCCATAGGCAGGAAACTGAAAGGGACTGGCTTCATCTGAGCCTTGGCCTAGAGCAGGCAGTGGAATTTGTCTTTGGAGTGTGTGAGAATGCACAGTTGCCCCTCTGTGGGGGTGAGGGAATAGGATTGTTGTCTGTGGCTGCCTCTTCAGCCCCAGGAGGGAGGGAAGGTGAGAGAGCAAGGGAGAATTCATGGAACTGACAGTATGCATGGAAGCAGGAGAAGGACAGGTAATCATGAGGAAGCGAAGAAAAGAAAATGTAGAAAGGATGGGGAAGTTTTTTTATTGCTTTTGGCTAAAGAAGTGAAATTCAGGCCAAGTTCAATTAGATCTCTAGGCCACAGAGAATTCTAGTTGCCTATTGAGTTAAATTTAGCTATCCTCTCTTCCTCCCCTCCTTCATTCCCATTAGTACTCAACAATGATACAGTATATCTCATCTTAAAAGAAAAAGCTTCCTATAACCCTGCATATTCATCCAGTTACCATTATTTTTCTCTATTTCCCTTCAGAGTCAAGCTCTATAAATAACTGTTACTTCCTCACTTTCCATAGTCTTCAACCCATTCTAATCTGGTTTGCCTCTCTTTAGTCTGCTAAAATTTTTCCTACCAAAGTCACCAGTTTCCTTCATGATTCCAAATTCAACTGACTTTTTAAAAAAAAATAATGAATTTTATTTTTTAGGTCAGTTTTGGATTCACAGCAAACTTGAGCAGAAAATATAGACTTCTCATATATCCCCAGTCCCCATACATGTAAAGCCTCTCCTGCTATCAACATCCTATACAATAGTGGTGTATTTATTATAATGAATGAACCTACACTGACACATCATTATCTCAAAAGTCCACAGTTTACCTTAGGGTTGGGTTCACTCTTGGTGTTGTATATTCTGTGGGTTTTGACAAATGTATAATGAGATGTACCCACCATTCTAATATCATACAAAGTAGTTTCCCAGTCTTAAAATTCCTCTGTAATCTGCCTATTCATCCATCCCTTCCTCCTAACCTCTGGCAACCACCAATCTTTTTATTGTCAACATAGTTTTGCTTTTCCAGAACATCATATGGTTGGAATCACACAGTATGTAGCCTTTTCAAAGTCACTTCTTTCACTTAGTAATATGAATTTAAGTTTCCTCCATGTCTTTTCATTGCTGGATACCTAATTCCTTTTCAGTGCTAAATAATATTCCATTGTCTGGATATACCACAGTTTATTTATGCATTCACCTAATGAAGAACATTTTCGTTGCTTCCAAGTTTTGGAAATTATGAAAACAGTTGCTATAAACGTTCAGGTGCATACTTTGTGTGGATACAATTTTTCAATTCATTTGCATAAACACTATGGAATGTAATTGCTGGATCATATATGAGTATGTTTAGTTTTTAAAAATCATGAAACCATTTTCCAAAGTGACCGTATCATTTTGCATTCTCAGCAGCAAAGAATGAGATTTCCTATTGCTTCATATCCTCCAGCATTTGGTGTTGTCAGTGTTTTGGATTTTGGCCGTTCTAATAGGTGTGTAATAATAACTCGCTGTTGCTGTTTCTGGTTTTTTTGAAACAGAGTCTCACTCTGTTGCCCAGGCTGGAGAGCAGTGGCATGATCACAGTTCACTGCAGCCTTGACCTCCCAAATTCAGGTGATCCTCCTACCTTCACTTCCAGAGTAGTTATGACTACAGGCCTGCAGCACCATGCCAGGCTAATATTGTTTAGTAGAGACAGGGTTTTGCCATGTTGCCCAGGCTGGTCTTGAACCCTGGGCTAAGGCAATCCATTTGCCTCAGTCCCCGAAAATGTTGGGATTACAGGCATAAGCCACAGCACCCAGCCACTCATTGTTGTTTTAATTTGCAATTGCAATTGCCTAATGACATATGATATTGAACAACTTTTCATAAACTATTGCCTTTTGTATATCTTCTTTCGTGAGGTGTCTGTTCAGGTCTTTGGCCCATTTTTCACTGGGTTTTTCATTTTCTTATTCTTGAGGGTTTTTGTTTGGTTGGTTTTGTTGTTGTTGTTGTTTTTATTTTTTGAGACAGGGTATCACTCTGTTGCCTAGGCAGCAGTGTGCAGAGGTGTGGTCAGGGCTCACTGCAGCCTTAACCTCCCAGGCTCATGCGATCCTCCCATCTCAGCCTCCCGACAGGGATTCTGTCTCTACAAAAAAAAAAAAAAAATGTTGCCCAGGCTTGTCTCAAATTCATGGGCTCAAGTGATCTGCCTGCCTTGGCCTCCCAAAGTGCCAGGATTACAGGCATGAGCCACTGTGCCTGGCCCTTATTGTTGAATTTTAAGGCTTCTTTGTCTATGTTGGTTTACAGTCTTTTATCAGATATGTCTTTTGCAAATATTGTCTCCCAATCTGTGGCTTGTTATCTCATTATCTTGACATTGTCCTTCATACAGCAGAAGTTTTTTTATTTTAATGAAGTCCAGGTTATCACTTATTTCTTTTATAATTGTGCCTTTGGTATTGTATCTAAAAAGTCATCACCATACTCAAGGTCACCTAGATTTTATCCTATGTTATCTTCTAGAAGGTTTACAGTTTTGCATTTTACATTTAGGTCCATGACCCATTGTGATTAATTCTTGTGAAGAGTATAAGGTCTGTGTCTAGGTTCATGTTTTTGCAATTTGGGGGTCCAGTTATTCAAGCACCATTTGTAGAAAATACCAACTTTTCTCCATTATATTGCCTTTGCTCCTTTGTCAAAGATCAGTTGACTATATTTATATGGGTCTGTTTCTGGGCTCTCTCTCTATTCTGTTCCATCGATCTGTTTGTTTATTCTTTTACCAAACCCATACTGTCTTGATTACTGCACCTTTACAGTAAGTCTTAAATACAGGCAGTATCAGTCCTTTGACTTTTTCTCCTTCAATATTGAGTTGGCTATTCTGTATCTTTTCCCTCTCCACATAAACTTTAGAACCAGTTTGTCTACCACATAGTTCCCCCAGCAGGTTAGGTTCTGAAAAATACTTTCTCCTGAGGCCAGGCCTTGTTACAGAAAACAAAAACAAAAAACCCGAATATTCTAGCATTCTGTTTCAAATAGTTCCTTTCTCTTCCCACTGCTAGAAGCATGAGAGGATTTTACTCTAACATTTACTATGAAGACCTGATGGCAGAGCTCCTGGAAGTAAAACTCACAAAAGTGGCAGGGGGACCACCTACGACTCTCAGATTTGTCCATATTCAGCCTCCAGCAATTCATCAACACTGTTTAGGTTTTCCTACCCTGGCAATGGTTCCCATGGAGGTTTCTGTTCATGGGTTTCTGTTTTGGTAAGTTGTGATTCTCTGTATCCTCCTGTCTGTCTCTTCAATATTTGGTGCAGCAATTTTCTCTATGACCTTACTTCTCTGATGGACCCAAGAAAAACTGGTGACTTTTCAGTTTGTTCAGCACTTTACTTGTTGTTAGGACAAAGTGATGACTTCTAAGATTCTTACACTGCTGCACTGGAAACTGGAAGTCCTACAATTGACTTTTAAATTCCTTCCTAACACAAAGAAACAATAAACTCTTGAGATGATGGATATCCCATTTACCCTGATTTGATTATTATGCATTGTGTGCCTTTATCAAAACATCACATGTACCCCATAAAGACATACAGCTATTAAGCACTCATAATAATTAACATTTTAAATGTAAATAATCAAAAATAACATAGACACACACACACAAAAAGTCTTTATAATACTGGACCTTCAAGCAGCATTCAACACTGTTGACCATTTCCCCTTTTCTGGGTGAAATGATTTCCTCTCTTGATTTCTATGATACTACGTTCTGTTTATTTTTCTCCTCTTCTCCACCACTCTTCCTTTTGTACCTGACGATGGAGTTTTCCAGGGATTGACCTGGGCCCACTTCTCTTCCTTACTCTATAGATACTATTTCCTAGGATATTTCGCCCATTTCCACGACTTAAAAAAAATTTATAATACAGTACATCTGTTCCCCTGACCCCCAGATTGATAGCCAATGGCCTTCTCAACATTTCCATCTTCATGCATCCTCAGAACACCTGTCTTTCCTATCACACTAAATAGCATCTTTATCCACTAAAGATGCTCAAAATGGAAACCCAGAAGTCTTTCTTAACATTTCTTATTCCTTCATCATTTGTATCCTATCGATCAACTCTACAGGCAAAATTATCTTGAATACATGCCTATTTCTTGATCTCTCCTATCAAACACCCTAGTCAAAGCCACCACTATACGTCGCCAAAAATCTTTGTAACTCCCTACTAATGGGTCTCCCTATTCACCCTCTTGCCCCTTTTCTATTTGCTCTCTAATTCCTTACAGTGACAATCTAGTGTAGTAGAAAGAGTATAGGCTTTAGATCCGGAAAGACCTGCCACAACCTCCTCAAGAAACTGATGAAAATCTAAACCTCAGTTTTCTCAGCTATAAAATAGGTAAAAACAGAAGGAGGAGCCAAGATGGCCGAATAGGAACAGCTCCGGTCTACAGCTCCCAGCATGAGCGACGCAGAAGACGGGTGATTTCTGCATTTCCAACTGAGGTACCCGGTTCATCTCACTGGGGTGTGCCAGATAGTGGGTGCCGGACAGTGGGTGCAGTGCACCGTGCGCAAGCCGAAGCAGGGCGAGGTATCACCTCACCCGGGAAGCGCAAGGGGTCAGGGAATTCCCTTTCCTAGTCAAGGAAAGGGGTGACAGACGGCATCTGGAAAATTGGGTCACTCCCACCCTAATACTGCACTTTCCCAACTGGCTTAAAAAACGGCACACCAGGAGATTATATCCCGCACATGGCTCAGAGGGTCCTACGCCCAGAGTCTCGCTCATTGCTAGCACAGCAGTCTGAGATCAAACTGCAAGGCGACAGCGAGGCTGGGGGAGGGGCGCCCGCCATTCCCGAGACTTGATTAGGTAAACAAAGCGGCTAGGAAGCTCGAACTGGGTGGAGCCCACCACAGCTCAAGGAGGCCTGCCTGCCTCTGTAGGCTCCACCTCTGGGGACAGGGCACAGACAAACAAAAAGACAGCAGTGACCTCTGCAGACTTAAATGTCCCTGTCTGACAGCTTTGAAGAGAGTAGTGGTTCTCCCAGCACGCAGCTTGAGATCTGAGAATGGGTAGACTGCCTCCTCAAGTGGGTCCCTGACCTCCGAGTAGCCTAACTGGGAGGCACCCCCCAGTAGGGGCGGACTGACACCTCACACAGCCGGGTACTCCTCTGAGACAAAACTTCCAGAGGAACGATCAGGCAGCAGCATTTGCGGTTCACCAATATCCGATGTTCTGCAGCCACCACTGCTGATACCCAGGCAAACAGGGTCTGGAGTGGACCTCTAGCAAACTCCAACAGACCTGCAGCTGAGGGTCCTGACTGTTAGAAGAAAAACTAAAAAAAACAGGAAGGACATCCACCCCAAAAACCCATCCGTACGTCACCATCATCAAAGACCAAAGGTACATAAAACCACAAAGATGGGGGAAAAAACAGAGCAGAAAAACTGGAAACTCTAAAAATCAGAGCACCTCTCCTCCTCCAAAGGAATGCAGCTCCTCACCAGCAACAGAACAAAGCTGGACGGAGAATGACTTTGACGAGTTGAGAGAAGAAGGCTTCAGATGATCAAACTACTCCGAGCTAAAGGAGGAAGTTCAAACCAATGGCAAAGAAGTTAAAAACTTTGAAAAAAAATTAGACGAATGGATAACTAGAATAACCAATGCAGAGAAGTCCTTAAAAGACCTGATGGAGCTGAAAACCATGGCACGAGAACTATGTGACGAATGCACAAGCCTCAGTAGCCGATGCGATCAACTGGAAGAAAGGGTATCAGTGATGGAAGATGAAATGAATGAAATGAAGTGAGAAGAGAAGTTTAGAGAAAAAATAATAAAAAGAAATGAACAAGGCTTCCAAGAAATATGTGACTACATGAAAAGACCAAACCTACATCTGATTGGTGTACCTGAAAGTGACGGGGAGAATGGAACCAAACTGGAAAACACTCTGCAGGATATTATCCAGGAGAACTTCCCCAATCTAGCAAGGCAGGCCAACATTCACATTCAGGAAATACAGAGACCACCAAAAAGATACTCCTTGAGAAGAGCAACTCCAAGACACATAATTGTCAGATTCACCAAGGGTGAAATGGAAAAAATGTTAAGGGCAGCCAGAGAGAAAGGTCAGGTTACCCACAAAGGGAAGCCCATGAGACTAACAGCTGATCTCTCGGCAGAAACTCTACAAGCCAGAAGAGAGTGGGGGCCAATATTCAACATTCTTAAAGAAAAGAATTTTCAACCCAGAATTTCATATCCAGCCAAACTAAGCTTCATAAGTGAAGGAGAAATAAAATACTTTACAGACAAGCAAATGCTGAGAGATTTAGTCACCACCAGGCCTGCCCTAAAAGAGCTCCTGAAGGAAGCACTAAACATGGAAAGGAAAAACCGGTACCAGCCACTGCAAAAACATGCCAAATTGTAAAGACCATCCAGTCTAGGAAGAAACTGCATCAACTAACGAGCCAAATAGCCAGCTGACATCATAATGACAGGATCATATTCACACATAACAATATTAACTTTGAATGTAAAGGGGCTAAATGCTCCAATTAAATTTGTCCAGACTGACAAATTGGATAAAGAGTCAAGACCCATCAGTGTGCTGTATTCAGGAAACCCATCTCACATGCAGAGACACACATAGGCCCAAAATAAAGGGATGGAGGAAGATCTACCAAGCAAATGGAAAACAAAAAAAGGCAGGGGTTGTAATCCTAGTCTCTGATAAAACAGACTTTAAACCAACAAAGATCAAAAGAGACAAAGGAGGCCATTACATAATGGTAAAGGCATCAATTCAACAAGAAGAACTAACTATCCTAAATATATATGCACCCAATATAGGAGCACCCAGATTCATAAAGCAAGTCCTTAGTGACCTACAAAGAGACTTAGACTCCCACACAATAATAATGGGAGACTTTAACACCCCACTGTCAACATTAGACAGATCAATGAGACAGAAAGTTAACAAGGATACCGAGGAATTGAACTCAGCTATGCACCAAGCGGACCTAATAGACATCTACAGAAATCTCCACCCCAAATCAACAGAATATACATTCTTTTCAGCACCCCTCCTATTCCAAAATTGAACACATAGTTGGAAGTAAAGCACTCCTTAGCAAATGAAAAAGAACAGAAATTATAACAAACTGTCTCTCAGACCACAGTGCAATCAAACTAGAACTCATGATTAAGAAACTCACTCAAAACCACTCAACTACATGGAAACTGAACAACCTGCTCCTGAATGACTACTGGGTAAATAATGAAATCAAGGCAGAAATAAAGATGCTCTTTGAAACCAACGACAACAAAGACACAACATACCAGAATCTCTGGGACACATTCAAAGCAGTGTGTAGAGGGAAATTTATAGCACTAAATGCCCACAAGAGAAAGCAGGAAAGATCTAAAATTGACACCCTAACATCACAATTAAAAGAACTAGAAAAGCCAGAGCAAACACATTGAAAAGCTAGCAGAAGGCAAGAAATAACTAAGATCAGAGCAGAACTGAAGGAAATAGAGACACAAAAAAAGCCTTTGAAAAATTAATGAATCCAGCAGCTGGTTTTTTGAAAAGATCAACAAAATTGATAGACTGCTAGCAAGACTAATAAAGAAGAAAAGAGAGAAGAATCAAATAGATGCAATAAAAAATGATAAAGGGGATATCACCACCAATCCCACAGAAATACAAACTACCATCAGAGAATACTATAAACACCTCTATGCAAATAAACTGGAAAATCTAGAAGAAATGGATAAATTCCTCGACACATACATCGTCCCAAGACTAAACGAGGAAGAAGTTGAATCTCTGAATAGACCAATAACAGGCTCTGAAATTGAGGCAATAATCAATAGCTTACCAACGAAAAAAGTCCAGGACCAGATGGATTCACAGCCGAATTCTACCAGAGGTACAGGGAGGAGCTGGTACCATTCCTTCTGAAACTATTCCAATCAATAGAAAAAGAGGGAATCCTCCCTAACTCATTTTATGAGGCCAGCATCATCCTGATACCAAAGCCTGGCAGAGACACAACAAAAAAAGGGAATTTTAGACAAGTATCCTTGATGAACATTGATGCAAAAATCCTCAATAAAATACTGGCAAACTGAATCCAGCAGCACATCAAAAAGCTTATCCACCATGATCAAGTGGGCTTCATCCCTGGGATGCAAGGCTGGTTCAACATACGAAAATCAATAAATGTAATCCAGCATATAAACAGAACCAAAGACAAAAACCACATGATTATCTCAATTGATGCAGAAAAGGCCTTTGACAAAATTCAACAACACTTCATGCTAAAAACTCTCAATAAATTAGGTATTGATGGGACGCATCTCAAAATAATAAGAGCTATCTATGACAAACCCACAGCCAATATCATACTGAATGGCCAAAAACTGGAAGCATTCCCTTTGAAAACTGGCACAAGACAGGGATGTCCTCTCTTACCACTCCGATTCAACATAGTGTTGGAAGTTCTGGCCAGGGCAATCAGGCAGGAGAAGGAAATAAAGGGTATTCAATTAGGAAAAGAGGAAGTCAAATTGTCCCTGTTTGCAGATGACATGATTGTATATCTAGAAAACCCCATCTTCTCAGCCCAAAATCTCCTTAAGCTGATAGGCAACTTCAGCAAAGTCTCAGGATACAAAATCAATGTGCAAAAATCACAAGCATTCTTATACACCAATAACAGAGAAACAGAGAGCCAAATCATGAGTGAACTCCCATTCACAATGGCTTCAAAGAGAATAAAATACCTAGGAATCCAACTTACAAGGGACGTGAAGGACCTCTTCAAGGAGAACTACAAACCACTGCTCAATGAAATAAAAGAGGATACAAACAAATGGAAGAACATTCCATGTTCATGGGTAGGAATAATCAATATTGTGAAAATGGCCATACTGCCCCAGGTAATTTATAGATTCAATGCCATCCCCAAAAAGCTGCCAATGACTTTCTTCACATAATTGGAAAAAACTACTTTCAAGTTCATATGGAACCAAACAAGAGCCCACATCACCAAGTCAATCTTAAGCCAAAAGAACAAAGCTGGAGGCATCATGCTACCTGATTTCAAACTATACTACCAGGCTACAGTAACCAAAACAGCATGGTACTGGTACCAAAACAGAGATATAGACCTATGGAACAGAACAGAGCACTCAGAAATAATGTCGCATATCTACAACTATCTGATGTTTGACAAATCTGACAAAAACAAGCAATGGGGAAAGGATTCGCTATTTAATAAATGGTGCTGGGAAAACTGGCTAGCCATATGTAGAAAGCTGAAAATGGATCCCTTCCTTACACCTTATACAAAAATTAATTCAAGATGGGTTAAAGACTTACATGTTAGACCTAAAGCCATAAAAACTCTAGAAGAAAACCTAGGCAATACCATTCAGGATGTAGGCATGGGCAACGACTTCATATCTAAAACACCAGAAGCAATGGCAACAAAAGCCAAAATTGACAAATGGGATCTAATTAAACTAAAGAGATTCGGCACAGCAAAAGAAACTACCATCAGAGTGACCAGGCAACCTACAGAATGGAAGAAAATTTTTGCAATCTACTCATCTGACAAAGGGCTAATATCCAGAATCTACAATGAACTCAAACAAATTTACAAGAAAAAAACAAACAACCCCATCAAAAAGTGGGCAAAGGATATGAGCAGACACTTCTCAAAAGAAGACATTTATGCAGCCAACGGACACATGAAAAAATGTTCATCATCACTGGCCATCAGAGAAATGCAAATCAAAACCACAGTGAGGTACCATCTCACACCAGTTAGAATGGCGATCATTAAAACGTCAGGGAACAACAGGTGCTGGAGAGGATGTGGAGAAATAGGAACACTTTTACACCGTTGGTGGGACTGTAAACTAGTTCAACTATTGTGGAAGTCAGTGTGGCGATTCCTCAGGGATCTAGAACTAGAAATACCATTTGACCCAGCCATCCCATTACTGGGTATATACCCAAAGGATTATAAATCATGCTGCTATAAAGACACATGCACACGTATGTTTACTGAGGCACTATTCACAATAGCAAAGACTTGGAACCAACCCAAATGTCCAACGATGATAGACTGGATTAAGAAAATGTGGCACATATATACCATGGAATACTATGCAGCCATAAAAAATGATGAGTTCATGTCCTTCGTAGGGACATGGATGCAACTGGAAACCGTCATTCTCAGCAAACTATCACAAGGACAAAAATCCAAACACCGCATGTTCCCACTCGTAGGTGGGAAATGAACAATGAGAACACATGGACACAGGAAGGTGAACATCACACACTGGGGCCTGTTGTGGGGTGGGAGGAGTGGGGAGGGATAGCATTAGGAGATATACCTAATGCTAAATGAGGAGTTAATGGGTGCAGCACACCAACATGGCACATGTATACATATGTAACAAACCTGCACGTTGTGCACTTGTACCCTAAAAGTTAAAGTATAATAATAATAAAATTTTAAAAAAAAGCAAAATTATGTAATAAAAAGTTGAATTTTTTTTAATGATTAAAAAAGTAGGTAAAAACAAACAAACAGAAACTAACTACTAACCTGCCTGGAATACCATAAACAAAATATATAATTAATGAAAGCTACTCAAAAAGTAGCTCTTGCTATATACAAAATAAAGTCCAAATTTTTCCCTAAAGGCCTCCAGATTCCAGCTGGGCGTGATGGCTCACACCTCTACCAACACTTTGGGAGGGTGAAGCGGGTGGATCGCTTGAACCCAGGAGTTCAAGGCCAGCCTGAGCAACATGTTGAAACCCTGTCTCTACCAAAAATATGAAAATTAGCCATTTGTGGCAGTGTGTGCCTGTAGTCCCAGCTACTAGGTAGGCTGAGGCAAGAGAATCATTTGAGTCTGAGGAGGTCAAGGTTACAGTGAGTGGTGAGAGAGCCACTGCACTCCAGCCTGGGTGACAGAGGAAGACCTTGTTTCAAAAAAAACAAAAGAAAACAAAAAAAGACCCCGATTCCATGCCTAACGTAATGATTCATAAGTAATCTTCAGCATTATTCAAAGGAAAGTTGGAGAAAATGTAAAGAACACTGGTCCCCGCACCCTGCCCCCCAGTCACCCATCCACAGTTTTGTCTACCACAGTTTCAGTTACCTGTGGTCAACCACAATCCAAAATATAAAATGGAAAGTTCTGGAAATAAACAATTTGTAAGTTTTAAATTGCACACCATTCTGAGTAGCATGATGAAATCGTGTGCCATCCCCCTCAGTCCAGTCCACTCTAGGATCAATCATCCCTTTATCCAGCATATCCATGATAGACATACTATCCGCTCATTAGTTACTCAGTAGCTGTCTCAGTTATCAGATCAAAAACATGTAGTATATATAGGGTTCAGTACTATCCACATCCACTGGGGGTCTTGGGATGTATCCCTCACAGATGAGGGGGGACTACTATACATTTTCATTCTCTTTCATTAAACTTATATAGAGTATATACTCGTTTATAAGCTGCATAGATTTTCCATAAATTGAATAATCTATTTGATAAACTCCCAAAATGCTTTTAATTATTGACTTAAATAGCTGAAAAGGAATTCCTATAAAAGTATTGGTTGGCTGGGCGTGGTGGCTCACGCCTGTAATCCCAGCACTTTGGGAGGCCGAGGCGGGCGGATCACGAGGTCAGGAGATCGAGTCCATCCTGGCTAACACGGTGAAACCCTGTCTCTACTAAAAATACAAAAAATTATCCAGGCGTAGTGGCAGGCACCCGTAGTCCCAGCTACTCGGGAGGCTGAGGCAGGAGAATGGCATGAACCCAGGAGGCAGAGCTTGCAGTGAGCCGAGATCATGCCACTGCACTCCACCCTGGATGACAGAGTGAAACTCTGACTCAAAAAAAAAAGTATTGGTTAAGGCTGGGTACAGTGGCTCATGCCTATAATTCCAGGACTTTGGGAGGCTGAGGTGGTAGGATCGCTTGAGGCCATGAGTTTGAGATGAGCCTGGACAACAAGTGATACCCCATCTTTACAAAAAAATTTAAAAATTAGCTTGGCATGGTAGTGCATGCATGCCTGTAGTTCCAGTTACTCAGGGGGTTGAAACAGGAGAACAGCTTGAGCCCAGAAGTTCAAGGCTGTAGTGAGCTATGATCACAGCACTGAACTCTAACCTGGGTGACAGAAAGAGACCCCATTTCTTAAAAAAAAAAAAAAAAAAAGTAAATTTAAACAGTTAAAAGTATATTCTTTATTAATGAAATGTATTATGATTTATGTAGTTATTCTGCTTCAATACTTGCTTTTTTCTTTGTTTTTTCAGGGGTTGAAGGGCAAGTTTTCTCAGCAAGTAAAATCTCACAAGCTGCATTATCTATAAATAAAAACATAGTTCAGTATTCTACTTATTTCAACTGTCATTAACTATGAGTCCAAAGGACAAGAGAATTCAAATTTGACAAAACAAAATAATATTTGTAAAACCCCTGATTTTAATGACTGCACCTTTGTCAATAATTAAACAAGAAAAATTATTGTATGTTGAATAATAAAAACATCCTTATCTTAAGAGCTCCAGGTTTCACAGAAGCAAATAAAAAATATGTAAAATATTTTCTTTTCAGTTAGTAGGGAAAGTCGCATGTGATTATACTTCTTCATTCATTATCCTACCATTTCCACTCTCCACATTTTCAAGCTCTTTTTCTACTACAATTTTTTCTTTTTTCTTTTTTTAAATTTCAATAGCTTTAGGGGTACAAGTGGTTTTTGGTTATATGGAAAAATTGTACAGTGGCGAAGCCTCGGCTTTTAGTGTACCTGTTTACTGCAACTTTTCTATCAGCATTTTAAACATTCTCAAGCCTGTTTCATCAAAAACTCTCCTTGTACCTCATATCCACCTCCTGCTATAGCCCCTGTATCTCCTCTTGTCCACAGGCAAATTTCTTAAAAGATCTGTCCACATATACCAACTTTATTTCCTCTCCTCCTATTTACTTCCAAATCCAAAGTATCCAGTTGCACTTCCACCAATATCAGCAGAAACCTTTCCTGTCCTACCTCACTGGACCTTACTACAACAGGCTGGAACATTTCTAACCTGGCTCCTTTTTATGTCTCTTCTTCAGTCTTGAGTCTTCCCTTTTCCTCTCTCTGGACTCAATCCAAGCAACAAGTATTTATTGAGTCTCTGCTATGTGCCAATTTTGCCTATCATATGCATTTAAAATTGCATATTCAGCTTTTCTTTTTCTTTTTTTGAGATGGAGTCTCACTCTGTTCCCCAGGCTGGAGGGCAGTGGCGTGATCCGGGCTCATGGCAAGCTCCACCTCTCGGGTTCAAGCAATTCTCCTGCCTCAGCCTCCCAAGTAGCTGAGATTACAGGCACACACCACCACGCCCAGCTAGTATATATATAATTTTTTTTTGAGACGGAGTTTTGCTCTTTGTTGCCCAGGCTGGAGTGCAGTGGCGTGATCTAGGCTCACTGCAACCTCTACCTCCCGGGTTCAAGCGATTCTCCTGTCTCAGCCTCCCGAGTAGCTGGGATTACAGGTGCCTGCCACCACGCCCGGCTAATTTTTTTTTTTTTTTTTTTTTTTTTTTAGTAGAGACAGGGTTTCACCATGTTGGCCAGGCTGGTCTCAAACTCCTGACCTCAGGTGATCTGCCCGCCTCAGCCTCTCAAAGTGTTGGGATTACAGGCGTGAGCCAACGTGCCCGGCCTATTTTTTTTTTTTTTTTAAGTAGAGATGAGGTCTCACCATGTTGGCCAGGCTGGTCTCGAACTCCTGACCTCAAGTGATCCGCCTGCCTCGGCCTCCCAAAGCACTGGGATTACAGGCGTAAGCCATGATACCCGGTCCAGCTTTTCTTTATTCTTAACAATACTACCTTGAATTAAGGCACCAAAAGATTTTTCTTTAGGTTTCAATAGCATTTCAATTCACCTCCCTCTGCAGTCCATTATCCTTGTATACTTAAAATGCAAATATTGTTTGCTTAAAACTCTTCAAAGGCTTTCTACTGCCCCCAAGTTAAACTCAAGCTCCTTAATTTACCATTACAAAGTCCTTCTTTTTATGATCTGTGTATTTCTTATGTATTCCTCAGCCTCACTACAGAGGCTAATAGGGTTGCCAGATAAAATACACTATGCCCAGTTAAGTGTGAATTTCAAATAAACACTGAATAATATTTTAGTATATCACATTTAATAGCACAAGCATGAGCAATATTTAGGACATACTTATCTTAAAAATTATTTGCTGTTTATTAGAATTCAAATTTAAGTGGGTATTCTGTAACTTTATTTGCTAAATCTGTTAATCCTAGAGACTAATCACTCCTGCCATATGGATCTTTGAGGATAAGAAGCAACAGGTGGGTTTGAGAGCTCTGTAGGAGATAAAACTAATACCAAGATTTGGAAATAGATTAGATATTAGCCTGAAAAATGACAAAAAAGGAAGTGTTAAGGATAACCTTCAGGTTTCTGGTTTGCTAAACCACATCTGTTAACCAACATGGAGGACAATAGTGTAGGACCAGGTTAGGTCTTGGCTGTGACAATTCTTAGTTCTCAATCCTCATTTGATTTCATAATCTTGATAACTTTTGTCATAGCTGGTATCATTCCTTCCTTAAAACACTCTCCTCTCCTGGCTTCATCATTCTTTCCTGGTTTTCCTACTACAGCACAAGCCACTAGGTCTCAGGGTTTTTTTGCCGGATATTTCTCCCTTTCCCTACCTCTAAATGTTGGAGTGTCCCATTTCCATTCACTGTGTATGTTTTTTAAAAATTATTTTTACCTCCTACATGATTTCATTTAATCCTATGGCTTCAAAACATCTCTTTGCTGACTCCAAATATGTATCCATAGCCCCAGCCTCTGGTCTGGAGTTCTCCAGACTCCTGCATCATAAACTGCCTTCATGACATCTCCACTTGAAAGCTAATAAGCCTTTCTGTTTTTAAAGATTTTATTGAAGTATACCATATATATAATAACAGTCACAATCTTGGTATATATGTATTCATCCATGTATCTACCACCCAGATCAAGATACAAAATATTTCCAGCACCTGAGAAGTTTTCTATGTGTTCTTTCCTTGTTGGCACCCTTTCTCCAAAGACTACCACTGTTTCGACATGTCACCCAGAAAAGTCTTGCCTGTTCTTGAACTTTATATATATGAAATTATATAGTATATACATGTGTGTTCTTTCACAAAACTTAATGTGTATGGGCTGACAGATCAAATTTAATATGTCCAAAAAAATTATCTTAACCATTCTCCCAACTTGGTCTGCCCTATAGTGCTCCCATCTCAATAAATGGTACCATCATTCATCCAACTTCTCAAGAATTTAATATTCATCTTTGACTTCTATTTTTTTCTCTTACCTAATATCCAGCCTAATCACAAATTCCTAGTATATCTGCCTTTAAAATATATTCCAAATCAGACCACTGCTACCATCATGGTTTAAAACACTATTATCTGATCACTGTAATAGTTTAATAAGGTCTCCTTGCTTCTACTCTTGCCCTCTTAATCTATTCTCCACATAACAGCCAAAATGATAATTCTAAAATATATAATTTGAGTCTTTGGAACATAGAAAAGTACCACCTCTTAGAACCTTAGGACCACAGATGCACTGGACCCAGACATATAGAACTCAAGGGCTCTTGGAAGCTTGGAATTTCTCCAGTTTACAGCTTGCTCCTCTGGAGTGATGGGCAAAGCAGAAAGAATAGGTGAAACACAGTAGTTTCTCAGATTTATATTTAGATTATTTTCCATCTTACTACAACATATATGAATATCCTAAAATGGTAATGTCAGGTGTTGTAGCTACCGACCTATGGGGCTATTTAAATTCATTTAAAATGAAATAAAATGTAAAATAAAAAAATATATATCTGATCATGTCATCCCTCTGCTCTAAGATGATCTAAGATGTATTTCTCAGTACATTTAGAATAAAATCCATAGTCCTTACAATAGTATACAAGGCTCTACTTTATACAACCTGGTTAGCTCTCTGACCACAATTTCAACCATTCATCTTCCTGCTCACTGTGCTCCAGCCACACTGACCTCTTTCCTCTCCCTCAAACATGCCAAGCACATTCCCATCTCATGGTTTTTTCACTTATTGTTCCCTTTGCCTGGCATGCTCTGCCCCCCAGGTTTCCACAAGGCTGACTCTCTAATTTTATTCAGGCTCTCACCTCCTCAGAGAGGCCTATCCTGATTGCTCTATCTAAAATAGCATGCCTAGTTACACCTCTTTACCCTACCTTATATTCCTTAGTTACTGTTATTTCTATTTGACATTATATATTTATTTATCTATTTATTATCTTTTTTTCCACTATGTAACATTTGTTCTATTAGGGCAAGGATACTGTCATGTTTCCCGGTAACTAAAACAGTTTATGTCATACTTAGGTGCTTAATAAATATTTGCTGAATGAACTAAATTAATGAACGCTAAATTGAGATGCCTCTAAAATATCCAAGAGGAGATATCTAGAAGGCAGCTGCATATAATGGTCTTAACCTCAGAGGAGAAGAGTCTAGGTTAAGAGAAAACCTGGAAATCCTGCCTATTACAAGACACCTATATATATCAGGCAGAAGATAAAAAGAGATTAGAATCTAGGAACTAACTTTGAAAAACTCCCACATTTAATGACTGATGTTGGCAATTAAGATTGCAAGTCTGAACAGGAGTTGCTTGAGAAGTACTTTCTTGTTTATTTGTTTATCTCTATTACTAGACCATACAATCCTTGACAGAAAGAAAAACAACCATTTCTGAATTTCTTAACACTTAGTAGAAGAGCCTGGCACACGGTTGAAACACAGCTGGATTTGTTGAATTAAGAAATGTATAAGGAAGGACAAAGCAAGATGGCCGAATAGAAGACTCCACTGATCATTGCCCCTGCCGGACACCAATTTAACAACTATCTACACACAAAAAGCACCTTCATAAGAACCAAAATTCAGATGAGCACTCATAGTATCTGGTTTTAACTTCATGTTGCTAAAAGAGGCACTGGAAAAGGTTAAGAAAGACAGTCTTGAATCACCAGTGCCACACCTCCTTCATCCCCCCACAGCGGCCCTGTGGCATGTAGACAGAATCTGTGCATTTGGAAGGAGAGTAAAGGGATTGTGAGACATTGCACTGAACTCAATGCTGCCCTGTCAAGTGGAAAGCAAATCTGGGCTGAACTCAGCTGGTGCCCACCCATGGAGGGAGTATTTAAACCAGACCTAGCCAAAGGGAAATCGCCCATTCCAACAGGCAGAACTTGAGTTCCAGCAAGCCTTGCCACTATGGAATAAAATGCTCTGGGGCCCTAAATAAACTTGAAAGTCTAGGCTACAAGGACTGTAACTCCCAGGCGAGTCCTAGTGCTGAACTGGGCTCAGAGTCCATGGACTTGGGGTGGGCAGGGCGGGGTGGTGGGGGGGAGCGGGGATGTGACCTACTGGGACACCAGCCAAGGCAGCTAAGGGAGTGCTTGTGCCACCCCTCTCATAACCCCAGGCTGCACAGCTCATGGCTCCAAAAGAGACCCCTTCCTTTTGCTTGAGGAGAAGAGAGAAAAGAGTAAAGAGGACATTGTCTTCCATCTTGGATACCAGCTCAGCCACAGCAGGGTAGGGTACCAGGAAGAGCAGTAAGGCTCTGGCTCCCAGACAACGTTTCTAGACACACCCTGGGCCAGAAGGGAACCCACTGCCTTGAAGGGAAGGAAGACCCAATCCTGGCAGGTTTCATCACCTGCTGATTAAAGAGCCCTTGGGCCCTAAATAACCAGCAATGATACCAGGTAGTATACCACGGCCCTTGGGTGAGACTCTGAGACTGGCTGCAAGTGACACTCAGCACATTCCCAGCTATGGTGGTTATGGGAAGAGACTCTCTGCCTGAGAAAAGTGAGGGAAATGTAAAGGAGATTTTATCTTGCACCTTAGATACCAGCTCAGCCACAGAAGGGTAGAGCACCAAGCAGGCTCTTGGGGGTCCCTAATTCCAGGCCTTGGCTCTTGGGCAGCATTTCTGGATGTGCCCTGGGCCAGAGAGGAGTCCACTGCCCTGAAGGGTGAGTCCCAGGCAGCATTTACCATAAGCTGACTGAAGAGCCCTTGGGCCTTAAAGGAACACTGGTGGGTACCCTGGCAGTATTCCCCATGGGCCTGTGGTGGCCGTGGCCGCAGGGTGAGGCTCCTCTGCCTGTGGAAAGAAGAGAGAAGAGTGGGAAGGACTATGTTCCATGGTATGAGTGCCAGCTCAGCCACAGTACAACAGAACACCAAGTAAACTGCTAAGGGTTTTCACTCTAATTCCTGGCTCATGGGCAGCCACTCTGGACCTGCCCAGGGTCTGGGGGAACTTGCCACCCTGCAGGGAAGGACATAAGCTTAGTTGGCTTCATCACCTGTTGTTTGCAGAGCCTTAGGGCCTTGAGAAAACACAGGCAATAGCCAGGTATTAGTTACAATGAGCCTTGGGTAAGACCCAGTGCTGTGCTGGCTTTAGTTCTGACCAAGCACAGTCCCAGTATTGGGAATTGGAGGTCACAGAGGTGCTTGTGTTACCCCACCCCCAGCTGCAGGCCACTCAGAACTAAAAGAGGGAGAGAGGGAGGGAGGGAGGGAGGGAGGGAGAAGGAGGGAGGGGGAGAGAGAGAGAGAGAGAGAGAGAGAGAGAGAGAGAGAGAGAGAGAGAGAGAGAGAGAGAGAGAGAGAGAGAGAGAGAGAGAGAGAGAGATTGAGATTGATTCTGTTTGTATGGGAGAAAGTAAGGGAAGAGAAAGAGTCTCTGCCTGGTAATCCAGATAATTCTTCCAGATCTTATCTGAGCAAGGTGGTACCTCCATAAGTCTGCAAGAACTACAGTGTTACTGGGCTTTGGGTGCCGCCTAATGAAGATACAGTTTAGATCACAACACCCAAGTCCTTTCAAATACCTGGAAAGTCTTCCTAAGAAGGACAGGTATAAACAAGCCCAGAGTGCAAAACTTACAAGAAATGGCTAACTCTTCAGAGTCCAGACACCAGCAAACATCTACAAGCATCAGTACTATCCGGGAAAACATAACAGTTCAGCCACAGAGGGGTAGAGCACCAAACAGGTTCACCAAATGAACCAAGTAAAGCACCACGGACCAATCCTGGAGAAACAGAGATATATGAGCTTTTAGACAGATAATGCAAAATAGCTGTTTTGAGGAAATTCAAAGAAATTTAAAATAACACAGAGAAGAAATTCAGAATTCTGTCTGGTAAATTTTACAAAGAAATTTAAATAACTAAAAAGAAATAAGAAATTCTGGAGTTGAAAAATGCAACTGACACATTGAAGAATCCATCAGAGCCTTTTAATGGCAGAATTGATCTAGCAGAAGAAAGCGTTAGTGAGCTTGAAGACAGGTTATTTAAAATACATAGAGAAGACCAAAGAAAAAAGAATAAAAAACAATGAAGCATGTTTACAAGATCTAGAAAATAGCTTCGAAATGGCAAATCTAAGGGTTGTTGGCCTTAAACAGGAGGTAGAGAAAAAGACGGGCAGAAAGTTTATTCAAAGGGATAACAACATGGAATTTCCCAAATCTAGAGAAAGATATCAATATCAAGTACAAGAAGATTATAGAATACCAAGAATATTTAACCCAAAGACTACTTTAAGGCATTTAATAATCAAACTCTTAAAGTTCAAGGATAAAGAAAAGATCTTAAGAGCAGCAAGAAAAAAGAAACACAACATACAATGGAGCTTCACTAGGAGCAGACTTTTCAGTGGAAAACCTACACTCCAGGGGAGAACAGCATGACATATTTAAAGTGCTGAAGGAAAACAACTTTTACTCTACAATAGTATATCAGGCAAAAATATCTTTTAAGCACCAAGGAGAATCACAGACTTTCCCACAAACAAAAGCTGAGGGATGTCATGAGTGCCAGACCTGTCCTATAAGAAATTCCAAAGAGAGTACTTCATTTACAAAGAAAAGGACACGAATGAGCAATAAGAAATAATGTGAAGGTACGAAACTAATTGGTAATAATAAGGTCACAGAAAAACACAAAGTATTATAACAGTGTAATTGTGGTGTGTAAACTACTCTTATCTCTTAATTTTTTATTTTTTTATTATACTTTAAGTTCTAGGGTACATGTGCACAACATGCAGGTTTGTTACACAGGTATGTGCCATGTTGGTTTGCTGCACCCATCAACTCGTCATTTACATTAGGTATTTCTCCTAATGCTATCCATCCCCCAGCTCCCCATCCCCTGACAAGCCCCAGTGTGTGATTTCCTCGCCATGTGTCCAAGTGTTCTCATTGTTCAATTCCCACCTATGGGTAAGAACATGCGGTATTTGGTTTACTGTCCTTGTGATGGTTTGCTGAGAATGATGGTTTCCAGCTTCACCCACGCCCCTGCAAAGGACATGAACTCATCCTTTTTTATGGCTGCATAGTATTCCATGCGGTATATGTGCCACATTTTCTTAATCCAGTCTATCATTGATGGACATTTAGGTTGGTTCCAAGTCTTTGCTATTGTGAAGAGTGCTGCAATAAACATATTGTTTATATGTGTGCATGTGTCTTTATAGTAGCATGATTTATAATCCTTTGGGTATATACCCAGTAAGGGGATCACTGGGTCAAATGGTATTTCTAGTTCTAGAACTTTGAGGAATTGCCACACTGTCTTCCACAATGATTGAACTAATTTACACTCCCACCAACAGTGTAAAAGCATTCCTATTTCTCCACATCCTCTCCAGCATCTGTTGTTTCCTGACGTTTTCATGATCACCATTCTAACTGGTGTGAGATGGTAATTCACTGTGCTTTTGATTTGCATTTATCTGATGACCAGCGATGATGAGCATTATTTCATGTGTCTGTTGGTTGCATAAAGGTCTTCTTTTGAGAAGTGTCTGCTCATATCCTTTGCCCATTTTTTGATGGTTTTTTTTCTTGTAAATTTGTTTTTTTTTAATTTTATTATTATTATACTTTAAGTTTTAGAGTACATGTGCACAACATGCAGGTTTGTTACATATGTATACATGTGCCATGTTGGTGTGCTGCACCCATTAACTTGTCATTTAGCATTAGGTATATCTCCTAATGCTATCCCTCGCCCCCTCCCCCCACCCCACAACAGGCCCCAGTGTGTGATGTTCACCTTCCTGTGTCCATGTGTTCTCACTGTTCAATTCCCACCTATGAGTGAGAACATGTGGTGTTTGGATTTTTGTCCTTGCGATAGTTTGCTGAGAATGACGGTTTCCAGTTGCATCCATGTCCCTACGAAGGACATGAACTCACCATTTTTTATGGCTGCATAGTATTCCACGGTATATATGTGCCACATTTTCTTAATCCAGTCTATCATCGTTGGACATTTGGGTTGGTTCCAAGTCTTTGCTATTGTGAATAGTGCCTCAATAAACATACGTGTGCATGTGTCTTTATAGCAGCATGATTTATAATCCTTTGGGTATATACCCAGTAATGGGATGGCTGGGTCAAATGGTATTTCTAGTTCTAGATCCCTGAGGAATCGCCACACTGACTTCCACAATGGTTGAACTAGTTTACAGTCCCACCAACAGTGTAAAAGTGTTCCTATTTCTCCACATCCTCTCCAGGACCTGTTGTTTCCTGACGTTTTAATGATCGCCATTCTAACTGGTGTGAGATGGTATCTCATTGTGGTTTTGATTTGCATTTCTCTGATGGCCAGTGATGATGAGCATTTTTTCATGTGTCTGTTGGCTGCATAAATGTCTTCTTTTGAGAAGTGTCTGCTCATATCCTTTGCCCACTTTTTGATGGGGTTGTTTGTTTTTTTCTTGTAAATTTGTTTGAGTTCATTGTAGATTCTGGATATTAGCCCTTTGTCAGATGAGTAGATTGCAAAAATTTTCTTCCATTCTGTAGGTTGCCTGGTCACTCTGATGGTAGTTTCTTTTGCTGTGCCGAATCTCTTTAGTTTAATTAGATCCCATTTGTCAATTTTGGCTTTTGTTGCCATTGCTTCTGGTGTTTTAGATATGAAGTCGTTGCCCATGCCTACATCCTGAATGGTATTGCCTAGGTTTTCTTCTAGAGTTTTTATGGCTTTAGGTCTAACATGTAAGTCTTTAACCCATCTTGAATTAATTTTTGTATAAGGTGTAAGGAAGGGATCCATTTTCAGCTTTCTACATATGGCTAGCCAGTTTTCCCAGCACCATTTATTAAATAGCGAATCCTTTCCCCATTGCTTGTTTTTGTCAGGTTTGTCAAACATCAGATAGTTGTAGATATGCGACATTATTTCTGAGTGCTCTGTTCTGTTCCATAGGTCTATATCTCTGTTTTGGTACCAGTACCATGCTGTTTTGGTTACTGTAGCCTGGTAGTATAGTTTGAAGTCAGGTAGCGTGATGCCTCCAGCTTTGTTCTTTCGGCTTAGGATTGACTTGACAATGCGGGCTCTTGTTTGGTTCCATATGAACTTGAAAGTAGTTTTTTCCAATTCTGTGAAGAAAGTCATTGGTAGCTTGATGGGAATGGCCTTGAATCTATAAATTACCTGGGGCAGTATGGCCATTTTCACGATATTGATTATTCCTACCCATGAACATGGAATGTTCTTCCATTTGTTTGTATCCTCTTTTATTTCATTGAGCAGTGGTTTGTAGTTCTCCTTGAAGAGGTCCTTCACGTCCCTTGTAAGTTGGATTCCTAGGTATTTTATTCTCTTTGAAGCCATTGTGAATGGGAGTTCACTCATGATTTGGCTCTCTGTTTCTCTGTTATTGGTGTATAAGAATGCTTGTGATTTTTGCACATTGATTTTGTATCCTGAGACTTTGCTGAAGTTGCCTATCAGCTTAAGGAGATTTTGGGCTGAGAAGATGGGGTTTTCTAGATATACAATCATGTCATCTGCAAACAGGGACAATTTGACTTCCTCTTTTCCTAATTGAATACCCTTTATTTCCTTCTTCTGCCTGATTGCCCTGACCAGAACTTCCAACACTATGTTGAATAGGAGTAATGCGAGAAGGCATCCTTGTCTTGTGCCAGTTTTCAAAGGGAATGCTTCCAGTTTTTGGCCATTCAGTATGATATTGGCTGTGGGTTTGTCATAGATAGCTTTTATTATTTTGAAATACGTCCCATCAATACCTAATTTATTGAGAGTTTTTAGCAAGAATTTTGTCAAAGGCCTTTTCTGCATCTATTGAGATAATCACATGGTTTTTGTCTTTGGTTCTATTTATATGCTCGATCACGTTTATTGATTTTCGTATGTTGAACCAGCCTTGCATCCCAGGGATGAAGCCCACTTGATCATGGTGGATAAGCTTTTTGATGTGCTGCTGTATTCAGTCTGCCAGTATTTTATTGAGGATTTTTGCGAAGGATATTGGTCTAAAATTCTCTTTTTTTGTTGTGTCTCTGCCAGGCTTTGGTATCAGGATGATGCTGGCCTCATAAAATGATTTAGGGAGGATTCCCTCTTTTTCTATTGACTGGAATAGTTTCAGAAGGAATGGTACCAGCTCCTTCTTGTACCTCTGGTAGAATTCGGCTGTGAATCCATCTGGTCCTGGACTTTTTTTGGTTGGTAAGCTATTAATTATTGCCTCAATTTCAGAACCTGTTATTGGTCTACTCAAAGATTCAACTTCTTCCTGGTTTAGTCTTGGGATGGTTGAGGAACTTATCCATTTATGTGTCGAGGAATTTATCCATTTCTTCTAGATTTTCCAGTTTATTTGCATAGAGGTGTTTACAGTATTCTCTGATGGTAGTTTGTATTTCTGTGGGATCAGTGGTGATATCTCCTTTGTCATTTTTTATTGCGTCTATTTGATTCTTCTCTCTTTTCTTCTTTATTAGTCTTGCTAGTGGTCTATCAATTTTGTTGATCTTTTCAAAAAACCAGCTCCTGGATTCATTGACTTTTTGAAGGGTTTTTTGTGTCTCTATTTCCTTCAGTTATGCTCTGATCTTACTTATTTCTTGCCTTCTTCTAGCTTTTGAATGTGTTTGCTCTTGCCTGTCTAGTTCTTTCAATTGTGATGTTAGGGTGTCAATTTTAGATCTTTCCTGCTTTCTCTTGTGGGCATTTAGTGCTATAAATTTCCCTCTACACACTGTTTTGAATGTGTCCCAGAGAGTCTGGTATGTTGTGTCTTTGTACTCGTTGGTTTCAAAGAACATTTTTATTTCTGCCTTCATTTCGTTATGTACCCAGCTCATTGAGGAGCAGGTTGTTCAGTTTCCATGTAGTTGAGCGGTTTTGAGTGAGTTTCTTAATCCTGAGTTCTAGTTTGATTGCACTGTGGTCTGAGAGTTTGTTATGATTTCTGTTCTTTTACATTTGCTGAGGAGTGTATTACTTCCAACTATGTGGTCAATTTTGGAATAGGTGTGGTGTGGTGCTGAAAAGAATGTATATTCTGTTGATTTGGGGTGGCGAGTTCTGTAGATGTCTATTAGGTCCGCTTGGTGCATAGCTGAGTTCAATTCCTCGGTATCCTTGTTAACTTTCTGTCTTGTTGATCTGTCTAATGTTGTCAGTGGGGTGTTAAAGTCTCCCACTATTATTGTGTGGGAATCTAAGTCTCTTTGTAGGTCACTAAGGACTTCCTTTATGAATCTGGGTGCTCCTGTATTGGATGCATATATATTTAGGATAGTTAGCTTTTCTTGTTGAATTGATCCCTTTACCATTATGTAATGGCCTCCTTTGTCTCTTTTGATCTTTGTTGGTTTAAAGTCTGTTTTATCAGAGACGAGGATTGTAACCCCTGCCTTTTTTTGTTTTCCATTTGCTTGGTAGATCTTCCTCCATCCCTTTATTTTGAGCCTACGTGTGTCTCTGCCTGTAAGATGGGTTTCCTGAATACAGCACACTGATGGGTCTTGACTCTTTATCCACTTTGCCAGTCTGTGTCTTTTAATTGGAGCATTTGGCCCATTTACATTTAAGGTTAATATTGTTATGTGTGAATTTGATCCTGTCATTATGATGTCAGCTGGCTATTTGGCTCATTAGTTGATGCAGCTTCTTCGTAGCTTTGATGGTCTTTACAATTTGGCATGTTTTTGCAGTGGCTGGTACAAGTTGTTCTTTTCCATGTTTCGTGCTTCCTTCAGAAGCTCTTTTAGGGCAGGCCTGGTGGTGACAAAATCTCTCAGCATTTGCTTGTCTGTAAAGGATTTTATTTCTCCTTCACTTATGAAGCTTAGTTTGGTTGGATATGAAATTCTGGGTTATAAATTCTTTTCTTTAAGAATGTTGAATATTGGCCCCCACTCTCTTCTGGCTTGTAGAGTTTCTGCCGAGAGATCAGCTGTTAGTCTCATGGGCATCCCTTTGTGGGTAACCCAACCTTTCTCTCTGGCTGCCCTTAACATTTTTTCCTTCATTTCAACTTTGGTGAATCTGACAATTATGTGTCTTGGAGTTGCTCTTCTCGAGGAGTATCTTTGTGGTATTCTCTGTATTTCCTGAATTTGAATGTTGGCCTGACTTGCTAGATTGGGGAAGTTCTCCTGAATAGTATCCTGCAGAGTGTTTTCCAGCTTGGTTCCATTCTCCCCGTCACTTTCAGGTACACCAATCAGACGTAATTTGGTCTTTTCACATAGTCCCATATTTCTTGGAGGGTTTGTTCGTTTCTTTTTATTCTTTTTTCTCCAAACTTCTCTTCTCACTTCATTTCATTCATTTCATCTTCCATCACTGATACCGTTTCTTCCAGTTGATTGCATTGGCTACTGAGGCTTATGCATTCGTCACGTAGTTCTTGTGCCGTGGTTTTCAGCTCCATCAGGTCTTTTAAGGACTTCTCTGCATTGGTTATTCTAGTTATCCATTCATCTAACTTTTCTTCAAGGTTTTTAATATCTTTGCTATTGGTTCGAACTTCCTCCTTTAGCTCGGAGTAGTTTGATCATCTGAAGCCTGCTCTCAACTCGTCAAAGTCATTCTCCGTCCAGCTTTGTTCCGTTGCTGGTGAGGAGCTGCGTTCCTTTGGAGGAGGAGAAGTGCTCTGATTTTTAGAGTTTCCAGTTTTTCTGCTCTGTTTTCTCCCCATCTTTGTGGTTTTATCTACCTTTGGTCTTTGATGATGGTGACGTACAGATGGGTTTTTGGTGTGGATGTCCTTACTGTTTGTTAGTTTTCCTTCTAACAGTCAGGACCCTCAGCTGCAGGTCTGTTGGAGTTTGCTGGAGGTCCACTCCAGACCCTGTTTGCCTGGGTATCAGCAGCGGTGGCTGCAGAACAGCAGATATTGGTGAACCACAAATGCTGCTGTCTGATCGTTCCTCTGGAAGTTTTATCTCAGAGGAGTATGCGGCCATGTGAGGTGTCAGGCTGTCAGACAGGGGCATTTAAGTCTGCAGAGGTTACTGCTGCCTTTTGTTTGTCTGTGCCCTGTCCCCAGAGGTGGAGCCTACAGAGGCAGGCAGGCCTCCTTGAGCTGTGGTGGGCTCCACCCAGTTGGAGCTTCCCAGCCGCTTTGTTTACCTAATCAAGTCTCAGGAATGGTGGGCGCCCCTCCCCCAGCCTCGCTGTCGCCTTGCAGTTTGATCTCAGACTGCTGTGCTAGCAATGAGCGAGGCTCCATGGGCATAGGACCCTCCGAGCCCGGTGGGGGATATAATCTCCTGGTATGCCGTTTGTGAAGCCCATTGGAAAAGTGCAGTATTAGCGTGGGAGTGACCCGATATTTCAGGTGCCATCTGTCACCCCTTTCTTTGACTAGGAAAGGGAATTCCCTGACCCCTTGCACTTCCCGGGTGAGGCAATGTCTCGCCCTCCTTCAGCTCACACATGGTGTGCTGCACCCACTGTCCTGCACCCACTTTCCGGCACTCCCCAGTGAGATGAACCCGGTACCTCAGTTGGAAATGGAGAAATCACCCGTCTTCTGTGTCGCTCATGCTGGGACCCGCTGACTGGAGCTGTTCCTATTCGGCCATCTTGGGTCCACTCCATAAATTTGTTTAAGTTCCTTGCAGATTCAGGATATTAGCCCTTTGTCAGATAAGTAGACTGCAAAAATTTTCTCCCATTCTGTAAGTTGCCTGTCCACTCTGATGGTAGTTTCCTTCACTCTGATTGTAGTTTATTTTGCTGTGCAGGAGCTCTTTAGTTTAATTAGATCCCATTTGTCTATTTTTGCTTTTGTTGCCATTGCTTTTGTTGTTTTAGTCATGAAGTCTTTGCCCATGTCTACGTCACGAATGGTATTGCCTAGGTTTTCTTCTAAGGTTATTACGGTTGTAGGTCTAACATTTAAGTCTTTAATCCATCTTGAATTAATTTTTGTATAAGGTGTAAGGAAGGGATCTAGTTTCAGCTTTCTACATATGGCTAGCCAGTTTTCCCAGCACCATTTATTAAATAGGGAATCCTTTCCCCATTGCTTGTTTTTCTCAGGTTTGTCAAAGATCAGATGGTTGTAGATGTGTGGTGTTATTTCTGAGGCCTCTGTTCTGTTCCATTGGTCTACATGTCTGTTTTGGTACCAGTACCACACTGTTTTGGTTACTGTAGCCTTGTAGTATAGTTTGAAGTCAGGTAGCATGATGCCTCCAGCTTTGTTCTTTTGGCTTAGGATTGACTTGGCAATGCAAGCTCTTTTTTGGTTCCATATGAACTTGAAAGTAGTTTTTTCCAATTCTATGAAGAAAGTCATTGGTAGCTTGATGGGGATGGCATTGAATCTATAAATTACCTTGGGCAGTATGGCCATTTTCATGATATTGATTCTTCCTATCCATGTGCATGGAATGTTCTTCCATTTGTTTGTGTCTTCTTTTATTTTGTTGAGCAGTGGTTTGTAGTTCTCCTTGAAGAGGTCATTTGCATCCCTTGTAAGTTGGATTCCTAGGTATTTTATTCTCTTTGTAGCAATTGTGAATGGGAGTTCACTCATGATTTGGCTCTCTGTTTGTCTGTTATTGGTGTACAGGAATGCTTCTGATTTTTGCACATTGATTTTGTATCCTGAGATTTTGCTGAAGTTGCCTATCAGCTTAAGGAGATTTTGGCCTGTGATGATGCAGTTTTCTAGATATACAATCATGTCATCTGCAAACAGGGACAATTTGACTTCCTCTTTTCCTAACTGAATACCCTTTATTTCTTTCTTTTGCCTGGTTGCCCTGGCCAGAACTTCCAGCACTATGTTGAATAGGAGTGGTGAGAGAGGGCATCCTTGTCTTGGGCCAGTTTTCGAAGGGAATGCTTCCAATTTTTGCCCATTCAGTATGATATTGGCTGTAGGTTTGTCATAAATTTTGAGGTACTTTCCATGAATACCTAGTTTATTCAGAGTTTTTAGCATGAAGGGCTGTTGAATTTTGTCGAAGGCCTCTTCTGCATCTGTTGAGATAATCATATGGTTTTTGTCTTTGGTTCTGTTTATGTGATGGATTACGTTTATTGATTTGCATTTGTTGAACCAGCCTTGCATTTCAGGGACGAAGCCCACTGGATTATGGTGGATAAGCTTCTTGATGTGCTGCTGGATCTGGTTTGTCAGTATTTTACTGAGGATTTTCACATTGATGCTCATCAGGGATATTGGTCTAAAATTCTCCTTTTTCATTGTGTCTCTGCCAGGCTTTGGTATCAGGATGATGCTGGCCTCATAAAATGAGTTAGGGAGGATTCCCTCTTTTTCTATTGATAGGAATAGTTTCAGAAGGAATGGTACCAGCTCCTCTTTGTACCTCTGGTAGAATTCAACTGGGAATCAGTCTGGTCCTGGACTTTTTTTGGTTGGCAGGATATTAATAATTGCCTCAATTTCAGTGCCTGTTATTGGTCTATTCAGAGAGTCAACTTCTTCCTGGTTTAGTCTTGGGAGGGTGTATGTGTCCAGGAATTTATCCATTTCTTACAGATTTTCTAGTTTATTTGCATAGAGGTGTTTATAGTATTTTCTGATAGTAGTTTGTATTTCTGGGATCAGTGGTGATATCCCCTTTGTCATTTTTTATTGTGTCTATTTGATTCTTCTCTCTTTTATTCTTTATTAGTCTTGCTAGTGGTCTATCAATTTTGTTGATCTTTTCAAAAAACCAGCACCCAGATTCACTGATTTTTGAAGGGTTTTTTGTGTCTCTATCTCCTTCATTTCTGCTCTGATCTTAGTTATTTCTTGCCTTCTACTAGCTTTTGAATTTGCTTGCTCTTGCTTCTTTAGTTCTTTTAATTGTGATGTTAGGGTGTCGATTTTGGATCTTTCATGCTTTCTCTTGTGGGCATTTAGTGCTATAAATTGCCCTCTACATACTGCTTTAGCTTTGTCCCAGAGATTCTGGTACATTGTGTCTTTGTTCTCATTAGTTTCAAAGAACATCTTTATTTCTGCCTTGATTTCGTTATTTACCCAGTAGTCATTCAGGAGCAGGTTGTTCAGTTTCCATGTAGTTGTGTGGTTTTGAGTGAGTTTCTTAATCATGAGTTCTAATTTGATTGCACTGTGGTCTGAGAGATAGTTTGTGTGATTTCTGTTCTTTTTCATGTGCTGAGAAGTGCTTTACTTCCAATTACGTGGTCAATTTTAGAACAAGTCCAATGCGGTTCTGAGAAGAATGTAAATTCTGTTGATTTGGCTGTTAGGTCTGCTTGGTGCAGAGCTGAGTTCAAGTCCTGGATATCCTTGTTAACCTTCTGTCTCACTGATCTAATATTGACAGTGGGGTGTTAAAGTCTCCCATTATTATTGTGTGGGAGTCTAAGTCTCTTTGTAGGTCTCTAAGGACCTGCTTTATGAATCTGGGTGCTCCTGTATTGGATGCATATATATTTAGGATAGTTAGCTTTTCTTGTTGAATTGATCCCTTTACCATTATGTAATGGCCTTCTTTGTGTCTTTTGATCTTTGTTGGTTTAAAGCCTGTATTATCAGAGACTAGGATTGCAACTACTGCTTTTTCTCGCTTTCCATTTGCTTGGTATATCTTCCTCCATGCCTTTATTTTGAGTCTATGTGTTTCTCTGCACATGAGATGGGTCTCCTGAATACAGCACACTGATGGGTCTTGACTCTTTATCCAATTTGCCAATCTGTGTCTTTTAATTGGGGCATTTAGCCCATTTACATTTAAGGTTAATATTATTATGTGTGAATTTGATCCTGTCATTATGATGTTAGCTGGTTATTTTGCCCGTTAATTGATGCAGTTTCTTCCTAGCATCGGTGGTCTTTACAATCTGGCATGTTTTTGCCGTGGCTGGTAGCAATTGTTCCTTTCCATGTTTCATGCTTCCTTCAGGAGGTCTTGTAAGGCAGGCCTGGTGGTGACTAAATCTCTCAGCATTTGCTTGTCTGTAAAGTATTTTATTTCTCCTTCACTTATGAAGTTTAGTTTGGCTGGATATGAAATTCTGGGTTGAACATTCTTTTCTTTAAGAATGCTGAATATTAGCCCTCACTCTCTTCTGGCTTGTAGAGTTTCTGCCAAGAGATCTGCTGTTAGTCTGATGGGCTTCCCTTTGTGGGTAACCCGACCTTTCTCTCTGGCTGCCCTTAATATTTTTTCCTTCATTTCACCCTTGGTGAATCTGACAATTATGTGTCTTAGGGAGGAGTATCTTCTCGAGGAGTGTCTTTGTGGTGTTCTCTGTATTTCCTGAATTTGAATGTTGGCCTGCCTTGCTAGGTTGGGGAAATTCTCCTGGATAATATCCTGAAGAGTGTTTTCCAACTTGGTTCCATTCTCCCCATCACTTTCAGGTACACCAGTCAAACGTAGATTTGGTCTTTTCACATAGTCCCAGAAGCCTCTTGGAGGCTTGTTTGTTCTTTTCATTCCTTTTCCTCTAATCTTGTCTTCTCACTTTATTTCATTAATTTGATCCTCAATCACTGATATCCTTTCTTCCACTTGATGAAATCGGCTATTGAAGCTCGTGCATGCATCATGAAGTTTTCATGCCATGGTTTTCAGCTCCATCAGGTCATTTAAGGTCTTCTCTACACTGTTTATTCTAGTTAGCCATTTGTCTAACCTTTTTTCAAGGTTTTTAGCTTCCTTGCAATGGGTTAGAACATGCTCCTTTAGCTCAGAGAAGTTTGTTATTACCAACCCTCTGAAGCCTACTTCCGTCAACTCATCAGTCATTCTCCATCCAGCTTTGCTCTGTTGCTGGCAAGGAGATGCAATCCTTTGGAGGAGAAGAGGTGCTCTGGTTTTTAGAATTTTCTGCTTTTCTGCTCTGGTTTCCTCCCATCTTTGTAGTTTTATCTACCTTTGGTCTTTGATGTTGGTGCCCTACAGATGGGGTTTTGGTGTGGATGTCCTTTCCGTTGATGTTGATGCTATTCCTTTCCGTTTGTTAGTTTTCCTTTTAACAGTCAGGTCCCTCAGCTGCAGGTCTGTTGGAGTTTGCTGGAGGTCCATCTCAGACCCTATTTGCCTGGGTATCACCAGCAGATGCTGAAAAACAGCAAATATTGCAGAACAACAAATATTGCTGCCTGATCCTTCCTCTGGAAGCTTTGTCCCAGAGGGGCAGCCGCCTATATGAGGTGTCTATTGGCCCCTACTAGGAGATGTCTCCCAGTTAGGCTACACGGGGGTCGGGGACCCACTTGAGGAGGCAGTCTGTCCATTCTCAGAGCTCAAACGCTGTGCTGGGAGAACTGCTGCTCTCTTCAGAGCTGTCAGACAGGGACATTTAAGTCTGCAGAAGTTTCTGCTGCCTTTTGTTCAGCTATGCCCTGCCCACAAAGGTGGAGTCTATAGACGCAGTAAGCCTTGCTGAGCTGCGGTGGGCTCTGCCCAGTTCGAGCTTCCCAGCCACTTTGTTTACCAACTCTAGCCTCAGCAATGGCGGAAGCCCCTCCCCATGCCAGGCTGCACCCTCACAGGTCAATCTCAGGATGCTGTGCTAGCAGTGAGCAAAACTCTGTGGGCATGGGACCCCCTGAGCGAGGCACAGGAGAGAATCTCCTGGTCTGTCGGTTGCTGAGACAGTGGGAGAAGCACAATATTTGGGCAGCAGTGTCCCGTTTTTCCAGGTACAGTCTGTCATGGCTTCCCTTGGCTAGGAAAGGGAAATCCCCTGACCCCTTGCACTTCCCGGGTAAGGCAATGCCCCGCCCTCCTTCAGCTTGCCTTCCATGGCCTGTACCCACTGTCCAAGCAGTCCCAATGAGATGAACCAGGTACCTCAGCTGGAAATGCAGAAATTACCCATCTTCTGTGTCGATCACGCTGGGAGCTGCAGACCAGGGCTGTTCCTGTTCAGCCATCTTGGAACTGACCTCTACTCTTATCTCAATTAGAAAGACTAAATGATGAACTAGCCAAAAATAATAACTACAATAACTTTTCAAGACATAATGCAATAAGATGTAAATAAAAACAACAAAAAGTTAAAAAGTAGGGAGATGAAGCTAAGATGTAGTTTTATTAGTTTTCTTTTCACTTGTTTGTTTATGCAAACAACGTTAAGTTGTGATCAGCTTAAAATAATGGATTATAAGATAGTATTTGCAAGCCTCATAGTAACCTCAAATCAAAAAACATACAACAGATACACAAAAAATAATAAGAAATTAAACTATACCACTAGAGTAAATCACCTTCATTAATAGGAACACAAACAGGAAAGAAAGAAGGCCACAAAACAACCAGAAATAACAAAATGTCAGGAGTAAGTCTCTACTTATCAATAGTAACACTGAATGTAAATGGGCTACACTGTCCAATCAAAAGACACAGAGTGATTGAATGGATTTAAAAAAAAAAAAAAAACAAGACCCAGTGATCTGTTGCCTTCAAGAAACACACTTCACCTATAAAGACACACACAGACTGTAAATAAAGGGATGCAAAGAAATATTCCATGCCAATGGAAGTCAAAGAAGAGCAGGAGTAGCTATATTTATGTCAGACAAAACAGATTTCAAGACAAAGAAGGTTATATATAATGATAAAGGGGTCAATTCAGCAAGAAGATGTAATAATTTTAAATATATATGCACCTAACACTGGGTCATCCAGATATATAAAGCAAACATATTACAGCTAAAGAGAAAAATAGGCCCTAATACAAAAATTGCTGGAGATTTCAACACTCCACTTTCAGCACTGGACAGATCTTCCAAACAGAAAGTCAACAAAGAAACATTGGACTTAATCTTCACTTATTCATTTGTCTTCAATTATTTAGAACAAATAAACCTAATAGATATTTGCAGAAAATTTTATCCAATGGGTTCAGAATATACATTTTTTTCCTCAGCACATGGATCAGTCTCAAGGTCATATGTTAGGTCACAAAACAAGTCTTAAAACATTCCAAAAAACTAAAATAATATCAAACATCTTCTCTGACCACAATGAAATAAAACTACATGTCAATAACAAGAGGGAAGAGGGAGGTAAGATGGCTGACTAGACACAGCCAGGAGGAACATCTGTCGCTGAGGGAATGGGACATTGGGAAGACTGGTGAATTCCTAGCAGATCTTCAGAGGGAAGGCATTGAGAGTGAAGGAAGACATAGATGCTAGGCTAAAGGAAAAAGAAGCTGGGAACCCTGCAGAGGACTAAGGCGCACTGGGACTCATTCCTGGCCCCATGACTCCTGGGGAAGGGGTGAGTTGAGCAGGCAAGTAGCAACCCACCCTCACCATGGGCCTCTGGAATCCTGGCAGGAGACCTCATGACCCCCACAGACACTTGTTCTGTAGGGGCAGAACTCCAGCTGGTGCGGATCTCGGAGGGTTTGGTGTTGGAGCATGTGCAGTGGAGCATAGCCAAGGACGCCCATCCCCCAAGGCTTGCCTTCCTCCTCTAGGAGATTTTAGCCCTAGGGGAACTGTTGGACTTGAACAGCCCAGGGTAGTCTTGCCCATGAGATAGGGCTGGTCTACCTGGTCACCTCTTGGTTGGCCTGCCTATCCTGGGGATCCAGCCTGGCAGCACTTGCTTGAATGTAGCCTCAGATGCCCAGGTGGGGTGCCTCCTGGGAGAGCAGCATCATAGCTCCTGTGCTGGCAGACTGCTCCTGACTGGTACAGAGCTCCAGGAGAGCAGACACTGTGGATGTACGCCAGCCCACCCATGCCCTCCCCCTGCTGCAGCCTCCCTCGTGCGGCTTTGCCTGCACACATTTGCCCATGTCCAACACCTAGACCGCTTTGCTTGCACACGTATGCATGGGTGGACCTTGCTGTGCACCCCACCCACTCACCCAGCATGCTGCCATTGCTGTTGAAGCATTTGCAGGCACGAAGACTGCTAGCCCCATGCCTGCCAGTGCCCTGTTCTTGTGCTGACACTGCCATTGGCGTGAAACTGCACGTGGTGACCAACAGACCTACCCCACACCCTGCAAGGCCACTGCCACTCACATGAATGCATGCACAGATGGCGTCAGTCCCACACCTACCAATGCTCTGTCCCTGTGCTGACACTGCCATTGGCACAAAACTATATAGGGAGACCGGCAGACCTTCCGCTACCCTGAGCGGCCACTGCTGCCTGCATGGATACCTGTACAGATGGCACACAGAGTCCCATACCTGCCAGCACCCACCTCGTCCTAACATCGCCACCAGTGTGAATGTGCACACGGACCCCAGTGGGGCCTGTTCCCCCCTGTGCCATGCTGCCAACCCCACCACGGTTAATACCTGCATGGACACTGGTACCCCTACAATTGCCAGCATCCTGCCATAATCAACAAGTATGTATCCTGCTGCACTCCCACTGCTGCTGGCATGTACAAATCCCACTGCCACTGCCCTGTGAAGAGCTTTGGCTGGCACCACTCATCAGAGTGCTGTGACCAGCAGTCTGGGAACACCTTGGCCCTTGGTGAGCAGGTTTCTCACCTCAAGGGGCCAGAGAACAAAGCCAGGGAGCACACAATCCAGAGGTCCTGAGCTGAGCCTTGGCCCCCCACAAAATCTTCCAGAAACAAAACCAGTTGACTGAACCCACCTTATACAACAAGAAAACCCCCAAGGATATCAAACAGGGCAAAAGAAAAAAAAATCCAAAGGGCAGTGATATGATTTGGATCTGTGCCCCTGACCAAATCTCATGTTTGGTCATGAGATTTGGAGGTGGGGCCAATGTTGGAGATGGGGCCTAGTGAAAGGTGATTAGATCATGGGGGTAGTTTCTTATAAGTGCTTTAGCACCACCCTCTTGGTGCTGTTATCATGATAGTGAGTTCTCATGAGATCTGGTCCTTTAAAAGTGTATAGTACCTCCTCCCTCTCCCTGTCTCTCTTCTCCTGCTCCAGCCATGTGAAGTGCCAGCTCCCTCTTTGCCTTCTGCCATGACTGTAAGTTTCCTGAGATTGCTGGGCACAATGGCTCATGCTTGCAATCCCAGAACTTTGGGAGGCCAAGACGAGTGGATCACTTGAGCTCAGGGTTTTGAGACCAGCCTGGGCAACACGGTGAAACCCTGTCTCTACTAAAATACAAAAAATTAGCCGGGTATGGTGGTGCACACCTGTGGTCCCAGCTACTCAGGAGGCTGACGTGGGAGGATCACTTGAGCCTGGGAGGTGGAGGTTGTGGTAAGCCAAGATGGTGTCACTGCACTCTAGCCTGGGTAACAGAGTGAGATCTTTCTCAATTAAAAAAAAAAAGAAGAAGTTCCCTGTGGCCTCCCCAGAAACCAGGAAGATGGTTTCTTGTACATCTTGTACATCTTGCTTCCTGTACATCATGCTTCCCTGTACAGGTACAGCTTCAGCATCATGCTTCCTGTACAGCCTGCAGAACCATGAGCCAATTAAGCCTCTTTTCTTTATAAATAATCCGGTCTCAGATATTTCTTTATAGTAATGCAAGAATGAATAATACAGACAGCAACTTCAAAGACTGAAGAAACATCAGCCCACAAAGATGGGAAAGAACCAGTGCAAAAACTCTGGCAATTCAAAAAGCCAGAGTGTCTTCTTACCTCCCAAAAACCCCACTAGTTCCCCAGCAATGATTGTTAACCATGCTGAGATGGCTGAAATGACAGAAATAGGAATCAGAATATGGATAGGAACAAGGATCATCGACATACAGTAGAAAGTCGAAACCCAATCCAAGGAATCTAAGGATTACAAAAAAATGATACCGGAGCTGATAGACAAAATGGCCATTATAAGAAAGAACTGAACTGATGCAACAGAGCTAAAAAATACACTCTGAGAATTTCATAATGCAATTGCAAGTATTAAGAGTAGAATTGACCATGCTGAGGAAAGAATCTCAGAGGTTGAAGCCTGGATGTACAAAAGAACTCAGATAAAAATAAAGAAGAAACAATGACAAAGAATGAACAAAACCTTCAAAAAATATGTGATTATGTAAAGAGGCCTAATCTATGAGTCATTGGTACACCTAAAAGAGAAGGAAAGAAACCAAGCAACTTGGAAAACATTTCAAGATATCATCCATGAAAATTTCCCCAAACTCACTAGAGAGGCCAACGTTCAAATTCAGGACAAGCAGAGAACCCCTGCAAAATACTAGATAAGAAGACCAGTCTCAAGACACACAGTCATCAGATTCTCCAAGGTCAAAATGAAAGAAAAAATGTTAAATTCAGCTAGAGTGAAGGGGCAGGTCACCTACAAAGGAAATCCCATTAGGCTAACAGCAGACCTATCAGCAGAAACCCCATAAGCCAGAAGAGAATGAGGGCCTATATTCAGCATTATAAAAGAAAATAATTTTCAACCAAGAATTTCATATCCAGCCAAACCAAGCTTCACAAGCAAAGGAGAAATAAGATCCTTTTCAGACAAATTTGTTAGCACAAGACCTGCCTTACAACTGGTCCTGAAGGGAGTGCTAAATATGGAAAAGAAAGACCATTACCAGCCACTACAAAAACACACTTAAGTACATAGCCAAGTGACACTACAAAGCAACCACACAAACAAGTATGCATAATAACCAACTAACAACATGACAAAAGGACCAAATCCACACATATCAATATTAACCTTGAATGTAAATGAGCTAAATACTCCCAATTAAAAGGCACAGAGTGGCAAGTTGGATAAAGAAACAAAACCCAACAGTATGCTGTCTTCAAGAGATCCATCTCACATACAATGACACTCACACACTCAAAGTAAAGGGATGAAAAAAAAAAATCTACGAAGCCAATTTAAAAAAAAAACCAAAAAACAAAAAAATAACGGAAAAAAAGCAGATGCTGCTATTCTCATTTTGGACAAAACAGACTTTAACCAAGATAAAAAAAAGACAAAGAAGGGCATTACATAATCTAAGAAGGGCATTATGGGGCTCAATTCAACAAGAAGACCTATCTTTCCTAAATATATATGCACCTAACACAGGAGCACCCAGATTCATAAAGCAAGTTCTTAGAGACCTATGAAGAGATTTAGAAAACCACAGAATAATAATGGGACATTTAAACACCCACTGACAGTATCAGACAGATTGTCAAGGCAGAAAACTAACAAAGATATTCTGAGCCTTAACACAACACTTGACCAAATGGATCTAATAGACATCTACAGAACTCTCCACCCCAAACCAACAGAATACACATTCTCCTTATATGCACATGGCAAATACTGATCACAAAGTCAGGTACAAAAGAATCTTCAGCAAATTTCAAAAGAAATGAAATCATACCAACCACTCTCTCAGACCACAGAGCAATAAAAATAGAAATAACTGCTAAGAAAATTGCTCAAAATCATACAATTATTGACCTAATTTACACTCCCAATAGTGTAAAAGTATTAAAGACAGTGTGGCGATTCCTCAAGGATCTAGAATCAGAACTACTATTTGACCCAGCAATCCCATTATTTGGTATATACCCAAAGGATTATAAATCATACTACTATAAAGACACATGCACACGTATGCTTATTGCAGCACTGTTCACAATAGCAAAGACTTGGAACCAACCCAAATGCCCATCAATGATAGGCTGGATTAAGAAAATGTGGCACATATACACCATGGAATACTATGCAGCCATAAAAAATGATGAGTTCATGTCCTTTGCAGGGACATGGATGAAGCTGGAAACCATCATTCTCAGCAAACTGACACAGAAACAGAAAACCAAACACCACATGTTCTCACTTATAAGCTGAACAATGAGAACACATGGACACAGGGAGGGGAACATCACACACCAGGGCCTGTCGGGGGGTTGGAGGATAGGGGAGGAATGGCATTAGGAGACATACCTAATGTAGATGAAGGGTTGATGGGTGCAGCAAACCACCATGTGTATACCTATGTAACAAACCTGCACGTTCTGCACATGTATCCCAGAACTTAAAGTATAATTTTTTAAAAAGTGAAAAAAAACGCATACAATTAAATGGAAATTTAAAAAACCTGCTCCTGAATGACTTCTGGGTAAATAATGAAATTAAGGCACAAATCAATAACTTTTTTGAAACTAATGAGGAAAAAGATACAACATACCAGACTCTCTGGGACATAGCCAAAGCAATGTAAGAGGGAAGTTTATAGCACTAAAAGCTCACATCAAAAAGTCAGAAATAACTCAAATTAACAACCTAACACCGCAACTAGAGGAACTAGAAAAACAAGAGCAAATCAACCCCAAAGCTACCAGAAGACAATAAATAACCAAAATCAGACTAAAGGAAACTAAGATGAAAAAAAACATACAAAACATCAATGAATCAGGGGCTACTTCTCTAAAAGAATTAATCTGATAGACCACTAGCTAGATTAATAAAGAAAAGAAAGAGAAGAGCCAAATAAACACAATTAGAAATGACAAAGGAGACATTACCACTGACCCCACAGAAATACAAAAAACCCTCAGAGACTATTATAAACACCTCTATGCACACAAGCTAGAAAACCTAGAAGAAATGGATAAACACACAGACCAATAGAGAAACAAAATAGAGAACCCAGACATAACCACCAGATCTTTGACAAATCTACCAAAACAAGCAATGGGGAAAGGACCATTCCATAAATGGTGCTGGGATAACTGGCCAGCCATATGCAGAAGACTGAAACTGGAGATCCCTTCCTTACACCATAAACAGAAATTAACTCAAAATGGATTAAAGACGTATATCTAAGACTCAAAACTATCAAAACCCTGGAAAATAACCTAGGAAATACCACTCTGGACAAAGGACATGGCAAAGACTTCATAACAATGATGCCAAAAGAAATTGCTATGAGAGCAAAAATGACAAATGGGACCCAATTAAACTAAAGAGCTTCTGCACAGCAAAAGAAACTATCAACAGAATCAACAATCTACAGAATGGGAGAAAATATTTGCTAACTATGCATCTGACAAAGGTCTAATATCAGAATCTATAAGGAATTTAAACAAATTTATAAGCAAAGAACCATTCCATTAAAAAGTGGGCAAAGGACATGAACAGACACTCTTCAAAAGAAGACATACACACGACCGACAAACATGCAAAAATGCTCGACATCACTAATCATTAGAGAAATGCAAATCAAAACCACAATGATACCATCTCACACTAGTCAGAATGACTATTATTAAAAAGTAAAAAAATAACAGATACTGACAAAGTTGCAGAGAAAACAGAATGCTTATATACTGTTAGTGGGAGTGTAAATTATTTCAACCATTGTGGAAAGCAGTGTGGTAATTCCTCGAACAGCTAAAAACAGAACTACCATTTGACCCAGCAATCCCATTATTGGGTATATACCCAAAGGAATATAACTTATTCTACCATAAAGTCACATACAAGCATATATTTATCACAGCATTATTCACAATAGCAAAGACATGGAATCAACCTAAATGTTCATCAATGGTAGACTGGAGAAAAAAATGTGGTACATATACACCATGGAATGCTATGCAGTCATACAAAAGAATAAGAATATGTCCTCAGCAGCAACGCAGATAAATCTGGAGGCCATTATTCTAAGCAAACTAATACAGGAACAGAAAACCAAACACTGCACAGTCTCACTTATAAGTGGGACCTAAACATTGGGTATATATGGACAGAAAGAAGGAACAACAGACACTGGGGCCTACTTGAGGGTGAGAGGAGGGTGACTATTGAAAAAGTACCTATCAGGTACTATGCTTATTACATAGATGAAGAAATAATCTGCACACCAAACTACTGCGACGGACACACAATTTATCTACATAACAAATTAGATACGTGTACACCTGAATCTAAAATAAAAGATAAAAAATAACGAGGAATTTTGGAAACTAACAAACACATGAAAATTAAACAATATGCTCCTGAATGACTAGTGAGTCAATGAAGAATTAAGAAGGAAACTGAAAATATTCTTGAAACAAATCACAATGGAAATACAACATACCAAAACCTACAGGCTACAGTGAAAGCAGTACTAACAGGGAAATTTACAGTTACAAATGCTTATATCAAAAAGAATAAAAACTTCAAATAAACAACCTAACAATGCATCTAAAAGAATTAAAAAAGAGCAAACCAAACCCAAAATTAGTAGAAGAAATAAAAAAGATCAGAGCAGAAACAAATGAATTCGAAAACAATACAAAAAAGCAAAGAAACAAAAAATTGGTTTCTTGTAAAAAAAAAAAAAAGACAAACCTGTAGCCAGACTAAGAAACAAGAGAGAAAACCCAATTAAATAAAATCAGAGATGAAAAGGGAGACATTACAACTGATACTGCAGACATTCAAAGGATCATTAGTATCTACTATGAGCAACTACATGCCAGGAGACATATGCAATCTAGTATGACTGAACCATGAAGCAACCCAAAACCTTGAGCCGGGCAGGTGGCTCACGCCTGTAATCCCAGCACTTTGGGAGGCCAAGGTGGGCGGATCACGAAGTCAGGAGTTCGAGACCAGCCTGACCAACATGGTGAAACCCCATCTCTACTAAAAATACAAAAATTAGCCGGGCGTGGTGGCATGCGCCTGTAATCCCAGTTACTCAGGAGGCTGAGGCAAGAGAGTCACTTGAACCCGGGAGTCAGAGGTTGCAGTGAGCTGAGATTGTGCCACTGCACTCCAGCCTGGGCAACAGAGTGAGACTCCATCTCCAAATAAATAAATAAATAAATAAATAAATAAATCCAAAACCTGAACAGGACAATACAAGTAACAAGATTGAAGCTATAATAAAAAGTCTCCCGGTAAAGAAAATTCCAGGACCTAGTGACTTCACTGTTGAATTCTACCAAATATTTAAAGAAGAACTAATACCAATCCTACTCAAACTGTTCCAAAAAATAGAGGATGAGGGAATACCGCCAAACTCATTCAATGCTATCAGTATTACCCTGATACAAAAACCAGACAAAGACATATCAAAAAAAGAAAACTATAGGCCAATATCTCTGATGAATACTGATGTAAAAATCCTCAACAAAATAGCAAACTGAATTCAACAACATATTAAACAGATCATTCTTCAAGACCAAGTGAGATTTACCCCAGGGACGCAAGGATGGTTCAACCTATGCAAATCAATCAATATGATACATCATATCAACAGAATAAAGGAAAAAGACCATATGATCATTTAAATTATGCTAGAAAATCATGTGATAAAATTCAACATCCGTTCATGATAAAAATTCTCAAAACACTAGGTACAGAAGGAACATACCTCAATATAATAAAAGCCAATATATGACAGACCTACAGCTAGTATCATACTAAACGGGGAAAAACTGAAAGCCTTTCTTTGTAAACCTGGAAGAAGACACGATGCTCACTTTCACCATTATTATTCAACATAGTATCGGAAGTCTAGCTAGAGCAGTCAGACAAGAGAAAGAAATAAAGGGCATCCGAATTGTAAAGGAAGAAGTCAAATTATCTTTGTTTGCAGATGACATGGTCTTATACTTAAAAGAAAAACTAAAGATTCCACCAAAAAACTAGTAGAACTGATAAATAAATTAGCAAAGTTACTTGATACAAAATCAACATATAAAAATCAGTGGCATTTTCATATGCCAACTGTGAACAATCTGAAAAAGAAGTCAAGAAAGTAATACCATTTACAAGAGCAACAAATAAACTAAAATATCTAGGACTTAACCAAAGATCTGAAAGATCTCTACAATGAAAACTATGAAACACTGATTCAAGAAATTGAAGAAGACAGCAAAAAATTGGAAAGATATTCCATGTTCATGGACTGAAAGAATCAATATTGTCAATATGGCCACACTACCCAAAGCAATCTGTAGGTTTAATGCAATCCCTATCAAAATATCAATGAAATTCTTCCCACAAATAAAGTACTAAAATTTATATGGAACACAAAAGATCCAGAATAGTCAAAGCTAACCTGAGCAAAAATAACAAAACTGAGAAATCACATTACGTGACTTTAAATTATACTATGGCGCTACAGTAACCCAAACAGCATGGTACTGGCATAAAAAACAGACACATAGACCAAGGAATCAGAAAAGAGAACCCATAGATAAATCTATACATCTACACTGAACTCATTTTTTACAAAGGTGCCAAGGACATTCTTTGGGGAAGGGCTAGTTTCTTTAACATGGTGCTTGGAAAACTGGATAGCTACATGAAAAAGAATGAAACTAGACCCTTGTCTGTTGCCATATACAAACATCAAATTAAAATGGATTAAAAACTTAAATCTAAGACCTCAGACTATGAAACTACTACAAGAAAACATTGGGGAAAGTCTCTAGGACATTGGGCTGGGCAAAGATATCTTGAGTAATACCCCACAAACACAGGCAACCAAAGCAAAATTACAAATGAGATCACATCAAGTTAAAATGCTTCTGCACAGCAAAGGAAACAATCAATAAAGTGAAGTGACAACCCATAGAATGGGGGGAAATATTTGCAAACTACTCCACCTAATTAGGGATTAATAACCAGAATATATAAGGAGCTCACACAACTCTATAGGAAAAACAAAAATCTGATAATCCAATTAAAAATGAGTAAAAGACCTAAACAGACATTTCTCAAAAGAAGACATACAAATGGCAAATAGGTCTATGAGAAGGTGCTCAACATCACTGATCATCAGAGAAATGCAAATCAAAACTACAATGTCATATCATCTTACCCCAGTTAAAATGGTGTTTATCCAAAAGTCAGGCAATAACATGCTGGTGAGGATGTGGAGAAAAGGGAACCCTCGTATACTGTTGGTGAGAATGTACATTAATATAACCACTAAGGAGAACTGTTTGGAGCTTCCTCGAAAACATAAAAATAGAGATATCATACGATCCAGCAATCCTACTGCTGAGTATATATGCAAACAAAAGGAAATCAGTGTATCAAAGAGGTATCTGCACTCCCGCATTTGTTTCAGCACTATTCACAACAGCCAAGATTTGGAAGCAACCTAAGTGTCCATCAACAGATGAATGGATAAAGAAAATGTGGTACATAAACACAATGGAGTACTATTCAGCCTTAAAAAAGAATGAGATCCTGTCATTTACAACAACATGAATGAAACTGAAGGTCATTATGATAAGTGAAATAAACCAGGCACAGAAGGACAAATATCACTTATTCTCACTTATTTGTGGGATCTAAAATAAAAACAATTGAACTCGTGGAGATAGAGAATAGAAGGATGGTTATCAGAGGCTGAGAAGGATAATTGGGGAGGGGGAGTGGTTTGTAGGGAAGGTGGGGATGGTTAATGGGTACAAAAAAATAGAAAGAATGAATAAGACCTAGTATTTGCTAGCACAACAGCATGACTGTAGTAAAAAATAATTTAATTATACATTTAAAAATAACTAAAAGAGTATAACTGTATTATTTGTAACACAAAGGATAAATGCTTGAGGGCATGGATACCCTACTTACCCTGATGTGATTATTATGCATTGCATGCCTGTATTAAAATATCTCATGTAAGCCATAAATATATACACCATCTATGTATCCACAAATATTAATAATAAAAAAATTGTAAAAAGAAATGTGTAAAAAAAAATCTCTAGAGTAAGAAGTGGCTTATTTAATTTTAAATTTTAAGTTACCATATAAAAGTAAGAATACAGAAACATACAGAATTCAAGAATCACTATTCTGCCCTACCACCAAGCTTTGTAAATATTTTCCACAGCTAAAGCAACACTTTTTATTCGGCAAAACCTAGGTAAAATCATGGTTGTTTTTGGTACACTTACCACTTTCCCTTTAATTAGTGCTCATCTGTTATTCACACATTCCCTTATTCTTTGATCTGTAAAACAAATCCTTCTTCCAATGCTAACCCCCCGGGGTAGAAGGTATTGCTCCTTCCAAGGATTTTGTGCTTTTACAAGATTAGTTTTTATCACTAGACTAATTTTGCTTAGAACAGAAAGTATATTAATTGTTTTATACCTACAGTTCCTAACAATGTGTGGCATTTAGTAAATGCTCATTAAGATAACTTCTTAAAATGAAGATTATGCAAATATATATTCATACAAACATTTACAACCATCAAGAGCAAAATCAGCAATTCTTCAAGTTTACTCTCAAATGGATGCTATAAAACTTGATGTAGGAAATATAGAAAAATATGAGATACAGCAGAGGTTAATAAGGATGTAAATGTCTTGCTAAATTTATCCTAATAGTAAACTACATAAGGGTTTGCAAGACACTTTGCTTATCCCTTTATTTTTCAATCATTATGCATAACTACAATATATGTTTACTTATTGTCCTCTCCTATAACTGAAATCTACAAGGGGAGGAAAAGTGTATCACTTCCACTAGTATATATAACAATATCTAGTATGGAGTTCATATTCATTAAATGTTTATTAAATGAATAAATGATTGATGCTGTGGGGATAGCTAAGACCAACTTTCTGATCCCACATATCTTCATTTCCTAAATACAACCATGCTAAAACGTACTCGGTTCACTGGGCTACTAACTTTGTTAATGCATGTTGCAGGTAGCAAAAATAAATACAGAATCATGTGTTTTAACATAAATATTACAATTACTACATAAAATAATTAGTTTCATTATTTATTACCTGATTCTGAATTTGAAGCACACTTTGCTTTTGGAGAAACATTTTGATCTGCTACTGTCATCACTCTATAACAAGAACAAACTAGTTAGTGGTATTTTCTAAATCCTTCAGTAACTTTCAAAAACCCTCAAATAATATTTAAAATAAAGATATTTATTTGAGATTAATTATCCTGTGGGAAAATATACAGTTGCTTAGAAAAATGTTATGGTATTTATATGAACAAATAGTTTAATAAAAAAGGCAATATATTTATACATTTATGAGTGTGAAACAATATGCGTAGAGGACAGGGCATAGTCTTTAGAATAAGACAGACCTTGCTTTAAACTCCAGTTCCACTACTCACACTTGAGTGGCCTTTGGAAAGCTACTTAGCCTGTCTTGAGTCTTGGTTACCTCATTTATGCAAAAGGGATAGCAATCATGTTTCCTAAGATTCTTGTGGAAAGAATTTTAAGATACATGGCAGATTGATTATTATTATTATTATATTATTATTATTATTATTGAGAGAGGGTCTTGCTCTGTTACCCAGGCTAGACTGCAGTAAAAGATTTTTTTGAAATTAATATCCTGGGGTTTTTTTTTTGTACTTCTACAAACTAGACCACCCCCAGTTCTATCTAAATGTGTAGGAAAGGACTAGCTATCACAAAAGGAATAAATAAGAAAGGATCAAAGCTCAGCCTCTGACCACAAAAATGGGATTTCTGAGTCCGTAGCAAGAAGATGCAGTTGAAAACCAAATGTGAGAAGGGAATTTTCTAAATTCCTACACTGATTAATTGAATAGTTGAACTCAGTAAACAGAAACAATTTTATTCTTTCATATTTCCTTTTAAACGTATCCTGTCAAAATAGTACCTTCTTGCCTCTGAATGAACTTTCAGGTAGATTTCTTTTTACTAACACCTTTCTGGCATTCTCTTGTAACAGGTAGCTATTTTTAGGTAACACAAAGTTCAGTGTAATATTACAAATCCAAACTCTCCTTATGCAATTTAAATTTTTTCCTTTTCTCAGCTTAGGCATGATTTAGACTCAGAATATGCTGTGGGAAGAGCAACCACCATTGGTTTCATCTCTGTTTCTTGTTCTTTTCCCTTGCCTATTTGGAAACTACACTTTGGGTTCCTCTGGCAGTGAATTATAGGAAAGGAGTTTTAGAAATGTACAGGAAAGTCTTTCTCAATCTTGACTGACACAGTTATGTGCCATTGGTATCTCTGGGATATGACACGTAATCAAATGTGGACTCTTTTAAACTTGAAGTATTCTGAAGGGTTCGTTGGAGGTTTACCTATCACTGGAGCTCTACCTATCACTGGAGCTCTCTCACTTGCTGCTTTTTATCATCTCCTCAGCTTTTGCCTTTGATGATAGAACCTCCAACTGCTTTTGAGTGAGGTTACTTCATCCTTTGCAGGAAGTCATATTGGGCATAATCCCTTTCAAGATGATCATAATTAGCCCCCTTCTATGGAATCCATATTTGGTCTATTGGCATTATGCACAAATCTTTGTCATGTCAAACTGTGAAAGTATATCTAGCTTCCTCTTTATTCTGCCATTCCAAAGCACCTAACAGACCCTCTTTGCCTTTGGACCTTTCGAGTATGAGTCAGAAACTAACTCCCAGTGACATATGTTGAACCTTCCAAATGGTTCTCTTGGAGCTTCCTTTCTTGTGTTGAGGTGAGGGAGAAGACTCCTCGCTCCATGTGACACCAATATATAGCTCTTATCAAAGAAACACGCGTTCTTGGACTTTTCATCCTCTCCATGTATTCTTAGCCTTTTCTTAGTTTGGAGATGAGTAATAAGCTAATGCTGGTAGAATTGGGTTTTGACTTCACCTTTTACAAACTCCACATAGATAATTCTACACAGAATAAGGAATGGGGGTACTTGTCAACGATTTGTGTTCATCAGTAAGGCCACTGTCCAAACTCTAAGACAACATGAAAACCACATTTAACATTTTGCTACATTCCTCAAGTTCCTATTAACATATGTAAGTTAAAATACAACTACAGAGTTCTATTAGCCATTGCTATGGTTTGAATGTTTGTCCCCTCCAAAATTCGTGTTGAAATTTAATAGCCAATGTGGCAGTATTGAGAGACAGGGTCTTTAAGAGGTGACTGGATCATGAGGGCTCTGCCTTCATAAATGGATTAAGCCATTCATGGATTAATGGAGTAATGGATTAATATGTTATCATGGGAATGGTACGATTGGCTTTACAAGAGGAAAAAGAGAGACCTGAGCTACCATGTTCAGTCCCTTTGCTATGTGATGCCCTGTGCCACCTCGGGACTCTGCAGAGAGTCCCCATCAGCAAGAAGCCCTCACTAATTGCAGCCTTGACCTTAGAATTCTTAGCCTCCATAACTGTAAGAAATAAATTCCTAGCCAGGCATGGTGGCACATGCCTGTAGTCCTATTTACTCAGGAGGCTGAGGCTGGAGGATCACTTGAACCCAGGAGTTCGAGGTTACAGTGAGCTATGATGGTGCCACTGCACTCCAGCCTGGGCAACAGAGTAAGACTCTGTCACAAAAAAAAAAAAAAGAAAGAAAGAAAGGAAAGAAGGAAGGAAGGAAGAAGGATGGACAGACAGATGGAAGGAAGGGGGGGAGAGAGAGAAAGAGGAGAAAAAGAAAAGAAAAAGAAAAAGGGAGGGGAGGGGAAGGGGAAGGGGGAAGAGGGAAGGGGGAAGAGAAGGGAAGGAAAGGAAAGGAAAGGAAAGGAAAGGAAAGGAAAGGAAAGGAAAGGAAAGGAAAGGAATTCTTTTTCTTTATAATATAATTACCCCCAGTTTCAGGTATTTTGTAATAAGCAACAGAAAACAGACTAAGACAACCATATGATACAGAAAAAGCTAAGGAAGTTAACAAAGATAGATCTCTCCTCCACACCTTCCAGTCTAGAGCATTATTAGAAAGAGAAGGGGGACAAAGACTTAGAAAACAAGCAGACAATGGGAGCTGACTTTTCTCCCTCAAGGCCCAAATATGCAGATAGGGGTAATAAATGGGAAGATGACATTAGAAGAGATGAAGAGAAAGCCAAAAGAAGAGGGAGTATGTACTAACTCCCTGTTTAGAACTCTAGGAGATGTCCACACAGGGTGGAAACAACATAACAAGAAGAGCTGGGGATGTTCAGGCAGAGAGGGGGCATCAGTTAGCTCTCCTGAGATTCTTTTAATTCCTGGGCATTAAGAACAAGTTCTCAAGGTTCCATACACCAAGGGCAATGAAGAAAGTGGTCAAATTTACAGCCAAAACACCTGGCATAGGTGTGCTGTGGTGAAGTGACTCTACTACAAAGGTTGTGGAAAGCCACCCAGTCAAAGTCTGGATATAGGACTTCAATGAGACTCAAAGGGTTTGAGAAAACAACAAAAACCAAGGTGAGGTAAAATCAGCAATGGAGGACCTCAGGTCCTAAATAAGGCCTTAAGTTTACGAGTCAATGATTTTTGCAGTGGAGCCCAGACCAGGTATAGAACCAGTCTAGAAGCCTTGCAGCATGTATCAGTAAAAATCCAGAGACAGCTTATGGGATTCCAGATACCCTCAGATCCCAACCTTACCCTTTCCCCAGCACCGCTACAAGGCTACATAAGGTCTGCCCCTATTCCTAAACACTTAACATTTAGGGTGACTATTTGTCCAAACTGAAACATTTCTGAGAGTACAAGGGTACTCTATTAAGAATTATGTCAGAAAAACAGGCATATACTGAAACTGCCCAGGCAGATAAAGGGATATGATTACCTACCAATATGCCATTCTCAGGACTATGGAATGGGGAGAAAATCCGAGATTCAGCATTTACCCAAAAAGGACTTCTAACCAGAAGTAAATGGATGACAGTAAGTAAGTTTAACTCATTATTTCCCAGCTAAATAGGGGAGAAGAGTGATGAGGGTTTAAGAGAAGTTTAGATGAGTTATTTAAAAAAAAAATACATGAAGCTATATTTTCTTTGCACATGTAAGTGGTAGGTTTTATTTTTCAAAGAGAGGTCAGTATTTAGGTGAGACAGGAAATAGTCTCAGATACACATAATCAAGTGTTTTATTACATTTGCTCCATTTCAATACATAGGCAACAGTCATTAAAGTGGATCTACAAAGAAGTTATCACAATATAAATAAAACCCCCTGTCTACATTAGCTACTATGTCAAAGTTGTAGGGGTTTTACTTTGTGAATGTGCTACTTAAATAAAGAGAATGCCAGATGTCTAGTAGATAATAGGCACTCAAATCTGGCATCATTATTATCCAAATACCATTCTATCCTCCTTAAGAATATATTACATTATAAATTGTGGAAGGAATTTTTTAAGTGAGTCCATCATCATCTCTGGTCACCTTAGTCATTTATATTTACAATTGTCACTGTCATTTACTGAAGGACAATTCACCCAAAAAAACAGTTAACAGATTTTCTTTTCTTCAGAAATTTCTCACCATTTAGATACAGGCATATTTATAAAGAGGCTATCATACTAACGCTACTCTCTTCTCACTCTACATTCTTTCCCAAGGAGACAACTATGCCTTCAGCCCAGGACTTTTCCCTTGCTCTCCAGGCTGGGCCATCCAATTTGTTGTTGGACATTTCCACTTCAAAGTGCTGTCGGTACCTCAGTATTACCCCAACCCACTCTTGCGTTTTCATTTGTGTTCCCTCACCTAGTGAACAAGTTTTCATCCAATTTCCTAAGTCAGAGGGCTGAGAGCCAACTTGGATTTCAACTTCTTCCAATCTGTCACTAAAAACTATTGACTATCCCTCTTGAATTTTTCTCAAACTTTTCCTTTTTGCTATCATTGCTGAGGGCAGAGATTTTGTTTTTAATCAATTTTGTTCACTACTATATCTCTAGCAATTACAACAGTCCTGACACATAGTGAGTCCTCAACAAATAATAAATGAACACCTGAGTTTGTGGACTAACAATCATATTTGCTATATAACTATTATAATACAGGGTTTCAGAAGCTCAACAATTTTAAAATTTTTAGTTCTTACGTTTTTCTATGGCATTTCTGATAGTCTTCTGAAGAGGTACCTAGGAAAGAAAATAAAAACAATCTATTAGAAATATAATTCGAAGGCAAAAATTAGGTAAAAATGAATATTTTCCCCCAAGTGCAGTTCATTTTTATAACTTTTTAAATATTGTTTTTATGTCTGCCACTTAAATTAGGTAAAAATATTTTCAAAATATCAAAGTAAAAAAATGTTGCAAAATTTTATGAGATACAGGAATCTCTCCCTTGTATTTGAATAGTTCTTTATAATTTTTGAAGTCTTTTCACGTGTGTTATCTTACTTGATTCTTACAACAATCCTGTCAGGTAAATATATCAATTTATTATCCCCATTTTACATATAAGAAAAAAATAACTGGTCAAATTACAAAACTAGGCCGGGCACAGTGGTTCACGCCTGTAATCCCAACACTTTTGGGGGCCGAGGCAGGTGGATCACCTGAGGTCAGGCGTTCAAGACCAGCCCGGGCAACATGGTGAAACCCCATCTCTACTAAAAACACAAAAATTAGCCGGCCGTGGCAGCATACGCCTGTAATCCCAGCTACTTGGGAGGCTGGGGCACGAGAATTGCTTGAAGCCAGGAGGTGGAGGCTGCAGTGAGCCGAGATTGCGCCACTGCACTCCAGCCTGGGCAAGAGTGATACTCCATCTCAAAAAAAAAAAAAATTAGAAAACTCATAGTCAAATACTAGTCCAGTATCAAATATATAGAAATGCATACTAATAGATTGATTAGTCAAGAAAATTTCTGCCAGCCAACATTTGACTGCCTCAGGTACATTAAGATATTACTAGGAATATAAAGAACCATGGGTATAGCTGTCTAAAGAAATTAAAACCTTTAGTTTCTGTGGTACTTTGCTTATGTTAGATTAGAATTTTTAAATCTCACCAATTAAGAGGAGACAAAGTGAATGATGCCTTTAAGCATTTCCTCAAAGGGAGGTTCTCAAAACATAAAAGGCTACAGTGGACCCTTATCATCTAGCATCTACTCTGTTTTTGCTGGTAACAGTCACCTCATTTTTTTTCCCCTGAGGGTCCAGGCATAGCCTATAACTCAATGCTGTGAGAGCCCTGCATCTCCCTGGACAAAGTGACTGGTTCAGGGTAAGGCATATAAACTAATGAAGCCCATGTGTAAGGTCCAGGACTTCAGTTCAAATTGTTGGGAAAGAGAAGCACTTTTTTCAATGTATTTGAGGCTGTGATTATGTAAGCCCAGAGCCAGCAAAAGTTGCTCTAAGAAGGGACTTGTCTGAGAGCATAACTGACATAGAGGGATCCTGAGCCAAGAGATAGAGAGGAAATGGATCCTACCGATATCATTTGAAACCCTGGATCAAGTTGCATTTGCACCTGATTTATTGCTGAATTTTTCAGGTACATGTGGTAACAAATTCCCTTTTTAACCTAATACTGTTAGATTTTTTGACATTTGCAATGGACAAGAATCCTAACCAAAGTATTTGCTAAAGAGACAGCCTGCTTCTTTGAGAATTTTATTTCAGTAAAGGAGTTGCCAAACTAAACATAACACAGAAAACAAGGCCTTCAAACACTGTAGAAATATGGCCATCCAGACAGCTATCAACTTTCCAATAAAGGACCCCTAACTCAATGTTCTTTGACTAATATGACCCTTTCTTAGTGGCAGGCTCTAATAGGTGGGATGACAATATCCATTCCTACTCCCCTTCTTCATTTTCCTTGCCTTCTACCACAATAGAGGATAGGAAAGCAAAATACTTGGTTTCTCAGCCTCCCTGGTGGTAGACAGATGCATGACCCAGTTCTGGCCAATAGACCAAAGTAGAAGTCAGCTGGGAATTTCTGGGAAAGCTTTTCTTCTTCCAATAAAAGAATACATGTGGGGCTACTCCTGCCCTCTCTCATTCTTTCTACCAAGAACATGGCTGTGACACCTAGAGTTTAGCAACCACCTTGCAACTATGGGGAACAAGCCAATACACTTGGTTGTATGTTGACATAAGGCCCTATGATCTTGATGATATTAGAGAACTGCTACACTAGCTCTGGGCTGGTATGGGAGAAACATAAACCCAATATGAATAAAAAATTTTTGCATGACAAAAAATACCATGAACAAAAAGACAACTGACAAACTGGGACAAAATATTCATAATATATACCACAGACAAAAGGCCAATATTCTTCAAATAAAAATGGCCCTTAAACATATGAAAAATGTTTAAACTCACATATAATCATGGAAATGCAAGTTAAAATAGCACAGAGATACCATTTGTCACCTATGAGAGTAGCAAAAATTAAAAAAAAAATGACAACACATTCTGTTGGTAAGGATATCATGAGACCAGCACTTTAACACACTGCTGTTGGGAATGCAAACTGTTATAATACTTCTGGAGGAAAATTTGGCAATATCCAATAAAATGATATATGCACTTACCTTTTGACCCAGCTATCCTACCTCTGGAAATCTACCTTGAAGACACACTGCCAATAACATGAAAATATATATCATAAGTTTACTCATTGCAGTATTGTTGATGGTGGCAAAATATTGGCGAAAAACCTAAATACCCAATTTATAGGTATTTTTGAATAAATAAAAGTACATCCACAGAGTGGAGTACTATGCAGCTGTAAAAAATAAAAGGAAGATCTTTATGTAAACCAATGTGGAGTGATTTCCAGTACACACTGTTAGGTGGAAAAATCAAAGTGAAAAAAGAGTAGCTATATAGCACGGTACCCTTCATGTAACAAAGAAGAGGATATAAAGAAATACATGGATATCTCCTGATTTGTACAAAAGAAACACAGGAAGGATAAGCCAAAAACGAAAAAGACCAGTTACCCACAGGGGGTAAATGAGAAAGGGGTAGAAAGAAGAGAAGAATGGTAGCTGGAAGAAGGAGAAAGTGACAATTTTCTGAGAATACCTTTTTATATAGCTATGACTCTTAAAACCATAGTAATATTTCATATTCCTGAATACATAAACAAAACCAAACAGGAAAGGTGAATGCAAAAGTGAATCAATAACAAATGAGTCTAGCTATACATATTACAAGTGAATAACTTCTCATATGCTAAGGGAGGTGGGGAGAAAATGAACTTACGTAACTTTGGAAAATTAGTATTTTGACTGGATGCTGTAATGCTAAAGACAAAAAGAACTGTATGCAAATGCTGTAATTTATTTACTAAATGTGTTTCTTACAGGAGCCTGGGTTAACACTTCTGAAACTACTCTATACATATATACTAGAAATAAATAAATAAATAAATAAATAAATAAATAAATAAATGAACGAATGATGAAAGTATTGGATTTCAAACCATAGAATAAATATCCATGAGTCTACACTGAATAAGTAATCAAATAAACAAACAAATGGCAGAAAAGAGAAAGTTCTTCTTTTACAGTAGAATTCCAATTAATAAAGGTAGCAGGAAAGAACAGAATAAAAAATCACCCTTGGACAAACATCACAGTAATAAAGGTTGAAGTCAGCTGGCTCCTCTGATGGCTGCTAAAATTAGTGAAATAAAGTTTGAGGAGAAACAGAGTTTACAGTCTCAAACTATCTTTTTGTAGATATTCAAAAATTACAAAGAGAAAACATAATCTTTAATTGGAGAAATTCAGCAGATACCACCTTAACTAAATGATGAAATTTACCATCACCACTAATAAGACATAATATTCTTCAAATAAAAATGGGGGGACATCATGAACCCTTTGATATGATATGATACACTGCAAAGGCACAACATCATTTCTGTGGTATTCTTACCAAAAACTGCATAACTTCATTCCTTTTTTTTTTTTTTTTTGAGAAGATCCTCATTCTGTCACCCTGGCAGAAGTTCAGTGGTACAAACGTGGCTCACTGTAGCCTTGACCTCCTGGGCTCAAGCAATCCTCTCATTCGCCCACCTCAGCCTCTTGAGTAGCTGGGACTATAGGCGTGCACCGTCACATCTGGCTCATTTTTTATTTTTTGTAGAGATAGAGGTCTCACTATGTTGCCCAGGCTGGTCTCAAACTCCTCGCCTCAAGCAGTCCTCCCACCTCAGTCTCCCAAAGTGCTGGGATTATAGGTGTTAGCCACTGCACCCAGCCATAACTTCATTCCTATCACGAGGAAACATCAAGACAAATCCCAACTAAGGGACATTCTACAAAATAACATCAGTAATCTGAAAGACTGAGGAACTATTACAAACTGCAGGAGACTAGGGAGAAACAACAATTAAATGCAACATGGGATCCAGGATAGGATCATGAAACAGAAAAAAAGAAAGACTAAATGAAAAGTCTAAAAATAGTTCAAAATAAAAAGTTATACAAGACTGAGTGCAATGGCTCATGCCTATAATCTCAGCACTTTGGAAGGCCAAGGTAGAAGAATTGCTTGAGGCCAGGAGTTTGAGACCAGCCTGGGCAATATAGCAAGACTCCATCTCTAGAAAAAATTGTTTAAATTAGCTTGATGTGCCCGGGAGCAGTGGCTCACACCTGTAATCCCAGCACTTTGGGAAGCCAAGGCAGGCAGATCACCTGAGGTCAGGAGTTCAAGACCAGCCTGGCCAACATGGTGAAACCCCATCTCTACAAAAATACAAAAATTAACTAGCTGTGGTGGCACGTGCCTGTAACCCCAGCTACTAGGGAAGCTGAGGCAGGAGAACTGCTTGAACCTGGGAGACAGAGGTTGCAGTGAGCCTAAATCATGCCACTGCACTCCAGCCTGGGCAACATAGTGAGACTCCATCTCAAAATAAATAAAAAAGTAAACTCATACATACTTATGCTATTATTAGATATTATCTGTAGCCAAAGGCAATCCAACTGATAGACTTAGCTTAGAAATCATTCAAGAGAAAAAATACTTTGCTTTTCCAACATAGATGAGAAATGTTCCCCTGTGTGTGCAACTCACTGAAAATTGCAGAGACATTTGAAAACTGTGGTGCCTTCTCTATTGCTACTGCTTTACTGGTATCCAGAAGAGTAGAATTCTTCCACTGCATGTGTTCTTCCAAGTTGGGACACTCCCAGTCTAAAACAGCAGAGAAGAAATAGTGTAAGACTTTGAACAACAGCCTACAAATGATGGGTTACTCCCTACCCCACCTTAGGCCCCCAGCCCATACTAAATGATGGTATTATATTTGAAGGTTTTGGATGAGACAGAAAAAAATAAGCCTTGATGGATCAATATAGTAAATAATCTATAGTCTATTCTGGTTCTCTTACCCTGCCTTCCTCTCTAGACTTTTCTACCATGCGGATTATTGATCTAAGAGACAGGTAGCACACATGTGAGCTGCCTGTTACATTTTATATATGTTATACCTATGTGCCATTAAAAATCGCATCACTAAATAACATACAGTCAGCCCTTTGTATTTATGAGTTCCACATTTGTGGATTCAACCAACCATGGACTGAAAATATTCAGGAAAAAAATTGCATCCATACTCAACATATACAGCCTTTTTTTTTCTTGTCATTATTTGCTAAACAATACAGTATAACAACTATTTACATAGCATTTACATTGTATTAAGTATTATAAGTAATTTAAAGATTATTTAAAGTATATAGGAGGATGTGTATAGGTTACATGCAAATACCATGCCATTTTATATCAGGGACTTCAGCATCCACAGATTTTGGTATCCAAGGGAGGTCTTGGAACCAACCCCCATGGATACCAAGGGACAACTGTATGTAAACTGCTATTACTTAATATCAGTTTTAAGCTTTCTAGTGACTTCCCACTATGGAATAAGGCTATTCCCTGTATATTCGCCCATCCCCCCCTTTCCTACCTCTCCCATTGTTCCCATATTGTTATATCATATATTAAGTTAGATCAATATTCATATAGACATATGATGATAAAATGTTATAAAAATGCTGTTTACTCTGGTGGTATATCAAAACCACCTTTTGTTTTTCCTGGAGTCAATACAAGTCCCTTTCCTCATCTGTTTAGTTTTATACACACACACACACACTTTTTTGAGACAGAGTCTTGCTCTGTCGCCCAGGCTAGAATGCAGTGGTGTGATCTTGGCTCACTGCAACCTCCGGTTCCTGGGTTTAAGTGATTCTCCTGTCTCAGACTCCTGAGTAGCTGGGATTACAGGCATCCACCACCACACCCGGCTAACATTTTATTTGTGTAGAGACAGTTTCGCCATGTTGGCCAGGCTTGTCTCGAACTCCTGACCTCAAGCAATCCGCCTGCCTCAGCCTCCCAAAGTGCTGTGATTACAGGTGTGTGCTACCACTCCTGGTCCCTCTATATTTTTAAATCTATTTAATCTCAAATGCTACCAAATTGCATAAATCCATTCCATTTATTCCACTCCCAGGTGTTTTAGAATTTCTAATGCTGTGCCTTGGTGTTTTTCATCTACTGTACTAGGCACACTATGGTCCTTTTAACCTGGAAACTCATAATTTATAGCTCGAAAAATGTTCTTGAATTATTTCTTAATAATTTTCTTCCCTTTTTTCTGTTATCTTTTCCTGGAACTCCTATTATTTGATGTTGGATTTCATATACTGTTCTTCTATCTTATATTTTTTTCCTCTAAATTTTAATCTTTTTTTTCTTTATTTTCTCCTCTTTTTTCCTCCTTTTTTTCTTATGATTTTTTTTTCTGGTAAATCTCAACTTAATATTTTAATCCTTTTACTGAGTTTTCCATTCTGCTTTTGCACTTCATTTTTCTTAGAACAGCCTCTTCTTCATAGCATCCTATTCTTATTTAACAGATAAAATACATATTTTCTTATCTCAATGAAGATTTTTAAAAATATTTTCCTCTCCTTGTTCCTATTTCTCCTTGATTCTTTTTCCTCCTACTTAATTTCCTTGTTTCAAGATTTTTTTAATTTTAAAAGTTTAAACATTTTAATATTTAAAATTATTTTTATAGTTAGAACACTTAACATGAGATCTACACTCAAACTTTTAAGTGTACAATCCAGTGTTGTTAACTAAAGGCACAGTGTTCTATAGCAGCTCTCTAGAGCTCAACTCCTACATGTGTAAGTGAAACTTAATACCCATTGATAGCAACTCCCAATTTTCCTCTCCTGCCAGATCCTGTCAAACATCATCCTACTCTCTGCTTCTATGAGTTTGGCTCTTTTAGATAACTCATATAAGTGGAAATATCAAGTATTCGACCCTCTGTGACTGGCTTATTTCATTTAACATAATGTCCTCAAGGTTCATCCATGTTGTCACAAATTGCAGGATTTCTTTCTTAAGGCTGAATAATATTCCATTGTATTTATACATCACATTTTCTTTATCCATTCATCTATCAACAAACATTTAGGTTTTTTCCACCTCTCAGCTACTGTGAATAATGCTGCAATGAATAAGGGAGTGCTAATATCTCTTTGAGATCCTGATTTTAATTATTTTGGATATTCACACAGGGATTGATGGACCACATGGTCATTCTGTTTTTAATTTTTAGAGACACCTCCATACTGTTTCTATAGCTGCTGTGCCATTTTACATTCCCACCAACAGTGTACAAGGGTTCTAATTTATCCACACCCTTGCCAACATTTGTTATCTTTTGTTTTTTGTTTTTTGGTAATAGCCCTTTTAACAAGTGTGAGGTGATACTGTGGTTTTGATTTGCATGTTCCTGATGATTAATGATGTTGAGCATTTTTTCATATACTTGCTGGCTATTGCTGCTGCTGCTTTGGAGAAATATCTATTCAAGTTATTTGTCTATTTTTTCAATCAGGTTGTCTTTTTTGCTTAGTTTTGCTATTCAGTTATAAGAGTTCCTTACGCATTTTAATTATTTACTCCTTTATCAGATATATGATTTACAAATATTTCCTTCCATTTTGGTAGGTTATCTCTTTACTCTGTTGATTGTTTCTTTTGCTGTGCAGAAGGGATGATGTCTCACTCGTTACTGCTCTTGTTGCCTATACTTTTGGTATCATATCCACGAAATCACTGCTAAGACTAATGTTATGAAGCTTTTTCCCTATGTTTTCTTCTAGGAGTTTTACAGCTTAAGGTCTTATATTTAAGTATTTAACCCATTTTGAATTAATTTTTGTGTATGGGTGTCAATGTCCACTTTCATTATTTTGTATGTGGATGTTTAGTTTTCCCAGTAGCATTTGTTGAAGAAAGTATCCTTTCCTCATTTTGTATTCTTGGCACTCCATCCTGTCAAAGATAAGTTGGCCATATATGTACAGATTCATTTCTCTTATGACAGTATCATACTGTTTGAATTACTATAGCATTGCAATGTATTTTGAAATCAGGAAGTATGATGTTCCTACTTTGTTCTTCTCAAGATTGTTTTGGCTATTTGAGCTTCTTTGTGGTTCCATATACACTTCAGGGTTGCTTTGTTATTTCTGTTAAAAAATGCCATTGAGATTTTGATAGAGATTGCATCAAATTTGTAGACTGCTTTGGGTGTATGGATATTTTAACAATATTAAGTCTTCCAACTCATAAACATGGGATGTGCATCCATTTGCTTGCATCTTTTCAAATTTTATTCATCATTGTTTTCCAGCATACATATCTTCTACTTCTTAAGTTTATTCCTAAATATTTTATACTTTTTGATGATATTGTAAATGAGATTGTTTTATTTCCTTTTCAGGTAGTTTATTGCTAGGATATAGAAACACAACTGATTTTCGTATGTTGATTTTATAATCTACAATTTTACCGAACTCATTTAATCGTTCAAATAAGTTTTTGTGTTTTTTTTGTTTTGTTTTTGTTTTTGTTTTTTTTTTGAGACAGAGTCTTGCTCTGTCACTCAGGCTGGAGTGCAGTGGCATGATCCCGGCCCACTGCAACCTCCACCTCCCAGGTTAAAGTGATTCTCCTGCCTCAGCCTCCTGAGTAGCTGGGACTACAGGCACCTGCCACCATGCTGGCTTATTTTTGTATTTTTAGTAGAGAAGGGGTTTCACCATGTTGGCCAGGCTGGTCTCAAACTCCTGATCTCATGTGATCTGCCCGCCTTGGCCTCCTAAAGTGCTGGGGGTACAGGTGTGAGCCACCACACTCAGCCTTGTGGTGTCTTTAGTGTTTTACATATAAGATCATGTCATCTGCAAAAACAGATTATTTTACTTCTTTTCAATTCAGACGCTTTTATTTTTTTGTTGCCTAATTGCTGTGACTAGGACTATGCTGAATGAAAGTATTCAGCATACTTCCTGATCTTAGAGGAAAAGCTTTCAGTTTTTTACTACTGAGTATGATGTTAGCTATGGGCTTCTCATATACAGTCTTTATTATGTTGAGGTAATTGCCTTCTGTTCCTAGTTTGAGAGTTTTCATCATAAAAGATGTTGAATTTTGTCAAATCATTTTGCTGCATCTATTGAAATTATCATGTAATTGTTACCCTTCATTCTGTTAATGTAGTGTATCACTTTAGTTGATTTTTGTATTTGGAACCATCCTTGCATTCCAGAGATAAATGCCACCTGGTCATGGTGTATGATCCTTTTAATACAGAGATGAATTTCAATTGCTAGTATTTTGTTGAGGATTTTTACATCTATGTTCATCAGGGATATTGTCTTACAGTTGTCTTTGCTTGTAGTATTTACCTCGCTTTAGTATGAGGGTAATGCTGGCCTTAAAGAATTAGTTTGAAAGTGTCTTCTCCTCTTTAATTTTTTAGAAGAGTTTAAGAATTAGAATTAAATATTCTTTAAATGTTTGGTAGAATTCACCAGTGAAGCCATCTGTTCCTGGATTTTCTTTGTTGGAAGGTTTTTGATTGCTGGTTCAATCTCCTTACTAGTTATAGGTCTGTCCAGATTTCATATTTCTTCATGACATAGGTTATATGTTTCTAGGAATTTCTTCTTTCCTTCTAGGTTATTCAATTTATTGTCCTATAATTGGGCATGGTAGTCTCATGATTATTTTTGTTTCTGTGGCATCAGGTATAATGTCTCATCTTGCACTTTGAATTTTATTGAGTCTTCTTTTCTTAATCTAACTAAAAGTTTGTCAAACTTGTCTTTTCAAAAAACCAACTCTTAGTTTCACTGATTTCTTTCTATTTTTTTCAATTTTCTGTTCCATTTATTTCTGCTCTAAATTTTATTTCCTTCTATCTGATAATTTTTGGCTGTTCATTCTTTTTTTCTAGTTCCTTGAGGTGTAACATTAGCTTATTTGAAATTTTTCTTTTTAAATTTAGTTATTGTTATAAAATTCCCTCAGTACTGCTTTTGCTATATCCCACATTTTAATATATTGTGCTTTCATCTGAAGATATTTTCTAATTTCCCTTTTGATTTCTTCTTTGACTCACTGGTTATTCAAGAGTATGTTAAATTTCCACATATTTGTGAATTTTCCAGTATTCCTTCTGCTACTGATTTCTAGTTTTGTTCCATTATGGTCAGAAAAGATACTTGGTATGTTTTCAATCTTCCATTTGTTAAGACTTGTTTTGTGACATAACGTGATCTATTATGGAGAATGTCCTATCTGTGCATGAGAGAAATATATATTCTGCCACTGTCAGGTAGAATGTTTTGTATACATGTTAGGTCCATGTTGTCTATAGTGCTGTTCAAGTCTGCTGTTTGCTTACCTGTTTTCTGTCTGAATGTTCTATCCATTGTTAAAAGTGGGTTATATTGAATTATCCCACAATTATTGTATTACTATTTTTCCCTTCAGGTCTGTCAATGTCTGTTTTATATATTTAGATGCTGATGTTGGGTGCATACATATTTATAACTGTATATCTTCCTGGTGAATTGACCCTTTTATTATTATTTTTGTTCTTCTTTGTCTCTCATGACTGTTTTTGATTTAAAGTCTATCTTGTCTGACATAAATATAGCCACGCTGCTCTCTTTTGGTTACCATTTGTATGGAATATTTTTTTCCATCTCTCCATTTTTAGTGTATGTATCCTTAAATCTAAAGAGGGTCACTTGTAGACATCACATCATTAGGTCTTGTTCTTTTATCCATTCAGTCACTCTGTGTTTTGATTGGGAAGTTTAACTTATTTAAAGTAATTATTGATAGGTAAGGACTTAACTATTGTCATTTCACTAATTGTTTCTGTCTTGTAATTCTTTTGTCCCTTTTTCCTTTAGTGCTGTCTTTGTGTTCCACTGCTTTTTGTATATATTGATAATGCTTTTCTTTTTTCTTTTGTGATTCTTCCATAGGAATTTTGTTTGTGTTGACCATGGGGCTTACGTAAAATCTTATATAGTTGTAACAATCTAAGCTGATAACTTAATTTCAATTGCATACAAAAACTACACTTATACTTCTCCCCCTCCTGCACTTTATTCATGTCACAATTTATATATTTTATGTTGTATTATTAACATCTTCAGTTAGTTTTTAACATTTTTATCTTTTAACTCGTATACCAGAACTAAAAGTGATTTAATTCTGGTATACTACTATAACAGTATTACTGTATTCTGTACAGTATTACAATTACTATTACATTACTATTGCAATAGTATACTATAAATAATTAGTGAGCTTGAGGACAGGTCATTTTTAAAGACTCCAAAAGCAATTGCAACAAAAACAAAAATTGACAAATGGGACCTAATTAAACTGAAGAGCTTAATAGTAAACTACTATTATGATATTACTGTATTCTGTATTTATCTATATATTTATCTTTACCAATGAGTCTTATACTTTCATGTTACTGTTTAGCATCCTTGAGTTTCAACTTAAATAATTCCTTTCAGCATTACTTGTTAGGCAGGTCTAGTCATGGTAAATTCCCTCTGCTTTTGTTTGTCTGGGAAACTCCTTGTCTCTCCATTTTTGAAAGACAGTTTTCCTGGGTGTACTGTTGTTGGTTGATAATTTTTCTTTCAGCACTTTGAATATATCATCCCATTCTCTCTGATCTGTAAGGTTTCTGCTGAGAAATCCACTCATAGTTTTATGGGGGCTCCCCTGTACATGTCAAGTCACTTTTTACTTGCTGCTTTCAAAATTGTCTTTCTATATGACTTTTGACAACTCAATTATAGTGTTTATCAGTGTGAATTTCTTGGCTTCCTTTTACTTGGGTCCCTTGGGCTTCCTGGATCTAAATGTCCATTTCATTCCCCAGATTTGGGATGATTTTAGCCACTATTTCTTCAAATACACTTTCTAGTCCTTTCTCTCTTCTTCTCTGGGACTCCCATAATGTAAATGTTGGTCTGCTTGATAGTGGCTCACAAGTCTCTTAGGATTTCTTCAATCTTTTCATTCTTTCTTCTTCACTAATGGCATAATGCTAAATGACCTTTATTTTTCTTCCAACTTTTATTTTAGATATAGGGGGTACACATGCACGTTTGTTACATGGGAAAACTGTGTGTTACTGGGGCTTGGTGTACAAATGGATTTTGTCACCCAGATAGTGAGCATAGTATCCAATGGGTAGCTTTTCAATCTTCACCCTCTTCCCACCCTCCAACCTCAAGTAAGCCCCAGTGTCTACTGTTCCCTTCTTTGTGTCCATGTGTACTCAATGTTTAGTTCCCACTTATGAGAACATATGGTATTTGGTTTTCTGTTCCTGCATTAATTTGCTTAGGATAATGGTCTCTAGCTGCACCCATGTTGATGCAAAAGATATGATTTCATTCTTTTTTATTTCTGTGTAGTATTCCATGGTGTATGTGTACTACACTTTCTTTATCCAGTCTACCACTGATGGGCATTTAGGTTGATTCCACGTCTCTGCTATTGTGAAAATAGCTGCAACAAACATGTGTTCATGTGTCTTTATGGAATGATTCCTTTGGAAATATATCCAGTAATAGGATTGTTGGGTCAAATGATAGCTCTAGGTTCTTTGAGAAATCTGCAAACTTCTTTCCACATTGGCCAAACTAATTTACATTCCCATTCCTCCTGTGTACCAGCAGTGTATAAGCTTTCCCTTTTCTCTACAATCTCACAAACACATTATTTTTTGACTTTTTAATAATAGCCACCTTGACTGGTATGCAATGGTACTCATTGCGGTTTTGATTTGCATTTCTCTAATGAGAAGAAGACATACTTCTTTAGTCTTCTTTATATTCATGTCCTCTGCCCATTTTTTAATAGGATCGTTTTTTTGCTTGCTGATTTAAATTTCTTATAGATTCTGGATATTAGATCTTTGTTGGATGCATAGTTTGAAAATATTTTCTCCCATTCTGTAGGTTGTCTGTTTACTGTGTTGATAGTTTATTTTGCTGTGCAGAAGCTCTTCAGTTTAATTAGGTCCCATTTGTCAATTTTTGTTTTTCTTGCAATTGCTTTTGGAGTCTTTAAAAATGACCTGTCCTCAAGCTCACTAATTCTTTATTCTTCTTGAGCTAGTGTGCTGTTATATTGCTCTACTGAATTTTTCTTTTATTCTTTTTTATTTTTTTTAGAGCAGTCTTGCTCTGTCACCCAGGCTGGAGTGCAGTAGCATAATCATAGCTCACCGTAACGTCAAACTCCTTGGCTCAAGTGATCCTCCCACCTCAGCCTCCTAAAGCATTGGGATTATAGGCAAGGGCCACTGTGCCTGGCCTCAGTTCAGTGATAGTATTCTTCAGCTCCAAAAATTCCTATTTTGTTCTTTTTAAAAGTTTCTTTTTGTTGAAATTCTTATTTGGTTCATGTATTGTTCTCAACTTGTTGAGCATCTTTTTAATGATTATTTTGAATTAGTTGCCAGACAATTTGTATATCTCCATTTCATTAGGGTCAGTTTCTGGGGATTTATCTTGTTCCTTTGCTTGGACCATGTTTCCCTGCTTCTTAATTTTCCTGGACAATTTTACTTGTATCAGCATCTACACATTAGAAAATAACAGCCACTTCTCCCAGTCTGGCATTGTACAGAAGACCCTTATGAATAAGCCTACCCAGGGATCTCTCAAATCTTTGTGCTAGTCCAAACCACTGTCTTTGTTGTTATCAGCCTCCAGGCATTTACAATATGTCAGATCTTGTCAACATTGTAAGACAGGTGTGACAGAAGGTAGTCCCAAGAACATCCCTTGAAAAGTTGGAACATTGGACACAAAGTCCAACTCTTTCTCTCCCGAGGGAGAAGCTGGAATCTTTTTTTTCCCCCACTCACTCTGCACTGAGCTAGGTGGAGAGCCTATGGCAAATGTTTGTGTCCTAGACCAAATTGTCATCTTTGTTCTCAGCAGTCACCAATCACCTTGGGTATGTTGGGTCCCATCAGCACTCTGAGACAGGCGAGACCGAAATCAGTTCCCTCAGGCATCCCTCAGAGAATTCAGAACACTGGATGTATTGTCAAGTCCCTTATCTTACTCTTCCCCTCAGGGAGAAGCTGAAAGCTGTGGTATGGGTTTCCTCTCAACTGTATAATGCTGTGCTAGGAGTAGGAATTATGGTGAGGATGTCTCAAATTTTCCTACTGGCTTTGATGTGGCTGGCCCCATGCTTCCCAGGATGCAGGCACCTGTCGACTATTTTCTGAATTTTTCACAAAGGGAACTGGTCCATATATTGCTGTTGAATTGGTGTGTCCATAAGGAGTAGGCAGATCCATGGCTTCCTGTTTCAACATCTTGCTGACACCATTCTCACATTTTGTTTTGTTTTGATATCTCTTTTTAATGTTAGAGGCTTTCCTCAGAAGTCTGGTGATCCTTGGCTCTCTGTTCATATTTAAAAGTGGGTCCTAAAAGGCTAAGTGGTATCCCTATGGCCTAGGTGGGGCTTGTCACATAGTTGGCTTCACTGTAGGGTCTTCCACCTGGTCAGTTTCATTGAGGACTCCTGGGGTCAGTATCTTTAGATATTTTCTTCTGGGGTACTCAGTTCCTGAGAAAATAATCTTCCATTTTCTCAACAGAAGGTTTAAGTCTGGGAAGCTGACAAGAAAAATGGGCTGCTGGGATGGGGTGGAAATAAGCATTGGGTGAGCAGATCCCATAATTTAGGATGTACACTTTTACTTAATTCCCTCTTCCAAATTCAGTACATTATCTGCAGCAGTCAGCTTTGGCTGTTTTAATAAACAACCACAAAATCTCAGTGGCACAAAGTGAGAAGCATTTATTTTTTGTTTCCATGTCTTTTAGTTGGCTCAGGTTAACTCAGATTACAGATCTGCAGATCAGCTGGGGCAGCTCTCTGAAGTGAGCTGGTTGCCTAGACTGCTCCACTCTGTAACTCTCATTCTGGGGTTTCACGAGAGAGGCAGAAGCTAATTAGGGTACATTCTCATGATAATGGCAAAAGTGCAAGAAGACAAGCCCAACCATTTAAGCAATTTGAAAGCTTTTCTTAAATTGTGTTTGTTGCAGAAAGCAAGTGACATGGCCAATCCCAAAGCCAGAGAGTGGAAAAGTATACTCCACCCATTTCGAGGGTATGAATATAATACTACAGAGAAACGAATAATTGGGATTGACATTTCAAAATACCACAGTATCCCCGCTATTAAAAGGACCTAGTATTCTCCAGTCTAGAGTCCCTGTTTCAAAATATTCTAAAGAATAAATCTCCAGGCTCCCTTTGAGCAGGAAAGGAGCAGTTAACCACATCTTTCATGTTTTTGACATCTATTTACAAGCATTTGGCACAACCAAATTATGAGCTTTTCTGTGATACTATAGTGCAAATTGGCTTGTTTCTGGGGTATTCACATTGTTGGTTTAGGACTCCGCTTTCTTAGGTCTGCTGTATCAGACCACCTGATTAACCTTCCAAACTTTGTACTTTCTTTTTTTCAATTATCTTTGTCCTTATGAGTGTATTACTTTAAAGAAAAAGCTGTTTTCTGCCATTGCAAGATTGTAGAGTAAGGCATGTATTTGATCTGCCATCATTAACCAAAGGCTATATTTATATGTATAATAAATGTAAATAACTCTTAATTTGTGGAGAAAATTCAAGCAGGGACTTGGCCTAGCTAACATTTAAGTTATTTGCTGAAAAGTAAGATAAGTACAGGAAAAAAAAGATAACATATGGTTCAAGAGAACAAGTATACATTCATTAGATGCAAAATTGGTTAAGAATTGGATGTGTATTACATATAAATGCTAAATGACATTTCTTCATCCTTCCTTGATCTGAGGGCTTTTGCTCTATTAGTCCTATGTGACTGGGAATGAAACACAACGGGTAATGGTCAGGGAAGTGAGGTGTTGGTGAGGAAGAGGAGTATGCCTTCTCGAAAGGGACGTTTATTCATTGGAGGATTTGTGGACAAAAGAATAATTTCTATAGTAGAGCAATTTAAGGTTGGAATTACTTTCTCACCTAAATAATCTGATTTTCTGAACAGTTCAGGTGATGGAAAGCTCTCTTCAAAACTCTCGTATTCTGCATAAGAGTCTGTGACTGAATAGCTCAGAAGAGAACTGGCCATACCATGGTGCAAACTTAATCCTGTAGAATAAAGGAAAAAAAAATGGATAAATCTTTTGATACAAAACAGATGTGAAATCCTAAAAATTGAAATGTATGGAAATGTACATGCTTAGTTATATATTATTACTAGAACACAAAACTGCTTCTACATACAACTAAAAAGGCATAATATTTTAAACTATTTTAATTTGATCTTGGACAATCATTCTATTTTTGATGGTGATAAATTTGTTATAATCCCCTTTTGTTGTTTTTCAAAGTTTTACAACTTACTCCTTTTCTCTAGTTTGGTTCAGTTGTGATTCTTGGCTCAAAAATTTAATGTTTTAATTTTTTTTTTTTTGAGACCGAGTCTCACTCTATAGCCCAGGGTGGAGTGCAGTAGAACGATTTCGGCTCACTACAACCTCCGCCGCCCGGGTCCCAGTTCAAGCAATTCTCCTGCCTCAGCCTCCCGAGTAGCTGGGATTACAGGAATGTGCCACCGTCCAGGCTAATTTTTTTTTTTTTTTTTGTATTTTTAGTAGAGACGGGGTTTTACCATGTTGGCCAGGCTGGTCTTGAACTCCTGACCTCATGATCCACCTGCCTTGGCCTCCCAAAGTACTAGGATTACAGGCGTGAGCCACCGTGCCCAGCCAAAATTTAAGTTTTATATATAAGTAACCTACTAATTGTAAGCTAACTAGCTGAGGAAAGGGTGATTCTAGTTATTTCATCTAAAAAACAACGAGCCTACACATACACAAATATATTAAAGGAATTTAATAAGAGAGCATGGAAATAGACTCACATATAGATAAGCAACTGATTTTTGACCAATATGTAAAGGCAATTCAGTGGAGAAAGGATAGTCTTTTAAACAAAATGTGCTGGAACAACTAGGTATCCATATAAAAAAACAAAATAAAAAAACTTGCACTCATACCTTCCATCATGTAAATAAATTAACTCTAAATGCATCATATATCTAAATGTAACTCCTAAAACTCTAAAACTTCTTTTGAAAAATGGAGAAAATTGTAACACCGAGTTATGCATAGAATTTTTTTATATAACACTAAAAAAGATTCATAAAACAATAGCACTGATAATTTGGACATCAGCAAAATTTAAAACTTCCCTTCAAAAGAGACTATTAAAAGACAAGCTATAGGCTGGGTGCAGTGGCTCACGCCTGTAATCCCAGCACTTTGGGAGACCGAGGCAGGCAGATCACGAGGTCAAGAGATAGAGACCATCCTGGCCAACATGGTGAAACCCCATCTCTACTAAAAGTACAAAAATTAGCTGGGCGTGGCGACATGCACCTGTAGTCTCAGCTACTTGGGAACCTGAGGCAGGGGAATCTCTTGAACCCAGGAGGTGGAGGTTGCAGTGAATCAAGATCAAGATCGGCCACTGAACTCCAGCCTGGCGACAGAGTGAGACTCCATCCAAAACAAAAGAAAAAAGAAAAAAAAAAGACAAGCTACAGATAGGGAGAAAACATTTGCAAATGGACTGAAATCCAGAATGTAAAGAACTGGCTCGGCACAGTGGCTCATGCCTGTAATAACAGCACTTTGGGATGCCAAGGTGAGAGGATCATCTGAGCCCAGGAGTTTGAGACCAGCCTGAGCAACATAGTGGAACCCCGTCTCTACAAAAAAAAAAAAAAAGAAAGAAAAACCAGAATATGAAGAACTATGAAAACTCAATAATAAGAAAACAAATCCTCAATAAGAAAATGGACAAATATTTGAACAGAGAATCTTCCCAGACTCAGCAGTCTTAAAGTCATTCCTATGGGAGTGGACTAGAATGAAGAACTGTCCAATAAATGATGGTGACAGAACATAGTACTAAAAGTTGAGGAGAACCAGAGATTTGGTAAGAAAAGGGAAAATGTGCTCTGCTATATTTAGTCTACATTTATTAAACATTTCCAATATGACAAGATAGAGATCAACACTGATAGAAACTGGTTGCCGGGGTCGGGGGTGGTGAGTAAGAGATCAAAGGGGAGCATTGTTCTGAAAACCTATTATTTCCTGCCCTGGAACTAACTTACACCTATCTCTGCTCATCCACTACCTACTTGAGACAACTAACTCTTTGTCCTTCCTCCTAAGACCTCACCACAAATTTTTCTCCTATGCCAACTCCCTTGTTAAAAATGAGAATTGTTTTCTACCTAGCCATCTTCTCCAGCTGCCCTTGCAACACTTAAATTGACTGACTCAATCTGCCATCCTTCTCCATATCCTCAACTGTCAAGAGTAGTAGGCTGTCCCTCTGAGCATCTTTTGCTTTCCCTTCTCCAACTGCCCTAGAGTGTCCTGTCCCTGTCCTTGCTAACTTTTATCCTTCTCACACTGTCTTCATCCTTCCCATCCACATATTGTATCTGTCTTGCCTTCCATTTCTCAAAATTTCATGAATACCCCTCATAGCTGAGCTATCCTTAACACCAAGCCCCAGAACTCAAGCCAGGCTCAGAAATAAGGTAAGCCCACCATCTGGGTAGTTGAGTAGAAAAAATAATAAATGTTAATGCTGTATCAGTGGGAGGCTGTCCTGGTGTCACAAGTTAGAAATGTAAATGCAATTTAAAAATATATTTTTATCAAATTGTTCATTGTTAAAATGACAAATAGTTCTACAAGGCTTATAGCAAAAACTGCAATCTCTTGTATCATATCTCCCCATCATAATTTTCTACTCGCTAGAGACAACTACTTTCAACTCTACTAATGATTTCTTTTGATAGGCACCTCCTTTACATTTCTAAATTAAATGCATTCAATGTTTCTATTATTATGACTATTCAAATATACTCGTAGCCAAGCCCTATACTGTGAGCCACATTCATCACCTTTTTGCTACAATTTCTTTTCCTTTGAGCTATTTATTACCTAATTTTAAAATTTGTTTTCTAAGTGCTTATTAAGTATTAATACTAAGTACTATTTTGTTCCAACTTTTTTTTTCTTTCTTTTTGAGACGGAGTCTCACTCTGTCACCCAGGCTGGAGTGTAGTGGCAGGATCTTGGGTCACTGCAACCTCTGCCTCCCAAGCTCAACCAATCCTCCCACCTCAGCCTCCTGAGTAGCTGGGATTACAGGTGCGTGCTGCTACGCCTGGCTAATTTTTTGTACTTTTAGTAGAGATGGTCTTGAACTCCTGACCTCAAGTAATCCTCCCACCTTGGCCTCCCATAGTACTGGTATTACAGGCATGAACCACAGCGCCTGGCCTTGTTCCAACTTTTCCCAAGAGTATAAATTTCCTCTCAATACTTTTAAAAACACCAGGTTATCTATTTTTTATTTTCCTCCCTCTATCCCTCTTCTTCTGTCTTTTCTTCTTTTTTAAAAAAGTATAGCTATTGGAGATCTCAATCCATTTGCTCAAATTTGGACTGTTTGTCCTCTATGCATCCTACACAGTTGTCTTCTTGGTATTTCCCTTTACCATTATCCTAAGAAATTCATGTATTTCCTGTATTAGATAAGAGACTCTGATTCCTAGATCCCATGATTTCTTCCTTATTGATTTATTTCCTGGTTCACGAACATCTGCTTCATTTCTGAGAAAAGGTACAAAGAATATGTGTCTAAAAATTCCTTTATCCTAACAACTGAGTGACAGTTTGGTTGGGTAAGAATTCTAGGTTAGTATATTTAAGAGACTGATTCAATTTTTTGATGTGTGACAGCTTTTAAACCTCACTGTTCCCTCTTCCCCTTCCCACTTCACATCTGGGTGACAAGAGAGCCTTGGTGTTCCATCTTTTGGCAATGGTAGCAAGTTTAAACCATGCACAGGAAACCTCAACCTGGTCCAATCCTCTTAACATCATGAAAACTACAGGCCAGGTCTCCTTCCCCTGCATTCTCAAGTCATTTTCAGTTCTGCTTGGAGTCACCTTTCCCCCGAGAAAGGCTCGTTATATGAGTAATATACCTTTCCATACCTTCTTGGTGTGTGGATGGCATAATCAGTGTTGACATCCAGGACAACTTTTGAGTGGGAGTCCATCTTGACTCTGCAAAATCAGTGTTCTTCAGAATTCTGAATACGTTTTTCTCTCCACCATGTTCTACCTTCTGGAGTTGTTCTTCAGAAGTCCAATGCCATTGATATTCTTGATCGCTTATTGCAACTGATTATTTTTTCTTTGGAAAACTAATAAATTTCTCTATCCTGAGAATTTAAAAATTATATAATGTTGTAACTTGGTGTGATTTTTTTTCATTTATTGGGGTGAGCACAGTTTGCACCGTCCAAACTTGGCTCTCAGTATCTCTGTTCATACTATTCAGAATCTGAATGGCTCTTTCAGTAAATACACTCATGACCATTTTTAATTCTAGGAAAATTTCTAGCTTTGTGTGTTTAATAATTTTCCTTCTGTTTACTCTATAATGTCTGAACTACTGTTTTTGAGATGTTAGAATCATTGGACTCATCTTCTAATTATTTTTCTTGTTAAAATAACAACTTTATTGAGATATAATTCACATGCCATAGAACTCGCCCCTCACCCCCCTTTTTTTTTTTTTTTTGTGAGATGGAGTCTCGCTCTCTCACCTAGGCTAGAGTGCTATGGTGTGATCTCAGCTCACTACAACCTCCGCCTCCCAGGTTCAAACAATTCTCCTGCCTCAAAAATTCCGAGTAGCTGAGATTAGAGGTGCACACTGCCATGCCCGGCTAATTTTTTGTATTTTAGTAGAGACAGGGTTTCACCGTGTTGCCCAGGCTGGTCTCGATCTCCTAGGCTCAGGCAATCCACCCGCCTCGGCCTCCCAACGTGCTAGGATTACAGGGGTGAGCCACCATGCCTGGCCAAAACTCACCCTTTTAAAGTGTACAATCAGTGGTTTTTTTGTAGACTTATGGAGTTGTGTCACCACTGATGCTATTTCTATCCTTTATCTTCTCTTTCATGTTTGTTCAACTTTTTGGAATATTTCCTTAAATTTATCATCCAATTCTACAGAATGTTTTCTGATTTCATATTTTTATTTTTTAACGAATTTTTTTGTTCTGAACACTTTTTACAAGAGCCTGCACTTGTTTCATGGACATAACATTTTTTCATCATCCTGAGGATATTAATGAAACTGTGGCTTTTTAAAAGATTTTTCTTGTATTGTCATTGTCCTTCAAGTTTCTTTTATTTAGTAGCTGTTATTTTAAATGTTTACTTAAAATGTCTGCTAATTCTTGAATGTTCGAGAATGAAGTACCAAAATGGCATAATAACTGGGGCTTAGGAAGAAGTGGATTTTACTGAAGAGTATTTAGACAGGGACCAGGCCATATTACCAGAACGCACAAATTCCAGTCTTCTCCTGGGGACAGAAACTTCCAAAAGAGGAATCCTCTAATCTTCTAGTTGGAGTGTATTTGCCTGAGTGCATAAGGGGTCTGGGGATTTCACATCAAAATATACAGACTTTCACTTAATTCCCTTTCCTCCCCGGCCACTGCTAGTTTTCAGTACAGTATCCTTGAATCCAGTCCCTCTGCTTCAATGTCTTAGACTACCAGGGTGGGAAGAAGCATAGTTGCCTGGCCACAGTGTGTTAGGGAAAGGATCAAAGCATCTAACTGTTACTTTTGAAGATTCCAAAAAATCTTATTTTAAAGATTTCCTCCAGGAATATGTAATGCCTCTAATTCCTGAACCTTTAGCCTGAATCAGTTTGTTTCTTGGTTTGTCTCTACTCTAGACACCTAGTTTTCAGCTTTTTTTTTTTTTAAGATCTGTTAGGTCAATTATAATTCATTAATCTACCTTCCACATTCCAAACTTTCATTAATTATCTGTTGCTAGCTGAGGTCTCTTCTTTTTGAACCTACAGCTTTACAACATTTTTATGCCTTTATTGATATTTTAGTAGGGTTTCAGAAAAGAGAAGTAAATGTGTATTCAATCTTCCACATTAAATATAAAATCCTTAATTAATTTTTCAACGTGTTATAAAGTTACTAGATTCCAAGGTAGAATTAAAACAATAAATCATATGTTAACTAGAATTCTGTGGGCTGCTCAAAACTTAGCCCATCACAGTATTTTATTATGGGAAAAAGTATTTCAAGTTTCAAATATCAATCAGCAAATGAACTCTCAGAATACAAGCAGTTTGTAAGTTAGAGACAACTAATTTTCTATTTCCTTATACCGTTCACATGTCAACTTGATAAACCTAGTAATCAAGGACATTTCTCATATATTTAAACTATTATTTTAGAAAATGCTGATTATGATTAAATGGTATTTTCTCTAAATAGAGTACAAGACCCATCCAAAAGCATTTGAGACATTCGACAATTATTTGAATCTGTATTATCTTTGAAACTGTATTCCAAGCATGAGATAGGAAGATAAAAGATAGTACTAATTCTCAATGGTTTTAGAGCCATTTTCCTCTTTTTGAAGAGTTAAAGACAGACAAAAAACAATTATACTGTAGTTTTAAGTCTTTCGACAGAAGTATACAGAGTGCCACAGAACTACCAGGGTAGAACAAGTCACCTAGAAAAAGAGAAGTCAGAAGAGGCTTCCCAGGAGAAATGGCTCCTGAACTTATTTTTGAAAAAGTTAATAAGGCAAAGAAGGGAGAGGAAGGAGAGAAAAGCATTTCCTGAGCACCTCCCATGTTCTTTTGCACTGCATTCTAGGAAATATTCCTCTAGTCTATTTTCTAGCTCACGAATTTTAGTTGAATTAATTCCAATATTAGACTCTTCGGTTAAGTTTTAATTTGAAATAATATTTTTAGTTCCCAGGGACTATATTTTTTTTCATAGCAGTCTGCTATATTATGGATTCAGCGGCCTCTTGTATCTACAGATATTTAGTTTTGTGCCATTTCCTCAAATGTTAGTTCTGTTTGTTGCATTTGTTGCCTCTTTTCCATGGAACTGGTTTTCTTCAAAAGTTTGGATATTCCTGGTTGCCTTATTTGTGTCTCTGAGAATCTGTTTATATGGCAGTAAGTAAAAATTCTGAAATAGTGGCTTGCTTCTGGAGATTTTGGAAGAGTGATGAGACATTCTGGGAACTTGTGTTCTAGGTGGGGATGTCCTGTATTTTTTAGGTACTGTAGGTGACATGGGGGCACTGCCCTAACTGTCAGGCCAGTGTCCACACTGGAAGTCTGCTGTATCAGAAGTCTCACAGTTCAGAGAGCCATACTAACTTTATTATGGAGTTAACAAACATAAGAATTGACTATATCTTTTACTTTTTTCTTCCTCTGCTATCCTTGTAGCAATATGGAGTTACTTCAGACTCTCCTCTGTTTATCAACTCAGCCCCAACATTAACCCTTAAGAGCCAGCCCCCCGATAGTTCACTTTGCTTGTGAGTAATTATCAGGGTTTTCTCCTGGCAGCAGGCACTGGTAGCTGCCAGAGTTTCCAATATATTAGGGGATTATGAAAAAGGGACCAGATATTTTAAATGTAGTTCTTAATCCATCACCTTGACAATTCCTTCAAGATCTCTTCTTTTTTTTTTTTGTGATGAAGTCTCACTGTTGTCCCCCAGGCTGGAGTGTACACAATCTTGGCTCACTGCAACCTCCGCCTCCTGGGTTCAAGCGATTCTCTTGTCTCAGCCTCCTGAGTAGCTGGGATTACAGGCACCTGCCACCACACCCAGCTAAATTTTGTATTTTTAGTAGAGACGGGGTTTCACCATGTTGGCCAGGCTGGTCTCGAACTCCTGACCTCAAGTCATCCACCTGCTTTGGCCTCTCAAAGTGCTGGGATTATAGGCGTGAGCCACCGTGCCTGGCCAAGATCTCTTCTATTACAGTCTTTTGCTTTACTGATCAAGGGTTTAGAGTATTTCCAGGCTACTTTTACCTCTGCAGTGGTTTTTTTTCCTGCTGTTGATATGTTCATCAATCTTGTCTCATTTGCTTTTAAGAATTCCTCTGTATTTCTGATGTGCTGGTGGCATCCTTGTTTTCAAAATAACTTTGATTATACCAATATGTAGATGGCTCACAAATTTCTATCTCCAGCCTTTCATATCCAACTATCTGGTTGATATTGCTACTTAGTCATCTTAAATGCACTCATAACTTAATATACTAAAAACTGAATTTCTAGTCTTTCCTTCAAACCAGTTTTTCTTTCAGTGAATGACACTACCTTGTATCCAGTTACACAAGCCAGAAACAGTAGTCATCTTTGACACCTCCATCTCCTTCACTCTTCATTTGCCAAATCCTGTCTCATTACCTAAAATAGCCATCACATCACATCAGAACCCTTCTTTCCATCTCCAATGTGACCACCCTAGTAGAAGGCGCCATTATTTCTCCCCTAAACTACTTGAACAGCCTCTTAACTGCACTCCTGATTCTTTCCAGTCCTTCTTCCACACTGCAGCTAAAGTGATCATATCATTCTCTATTAAAATGACTTCAATGACTTTCTGCTGCTCCAAATATAAACATCAATATTTTTTATATGGACTACAAGGCTATGCAGGGCCTCAAACTGGTTGTCTAATCCTGTCTTACACTCACATATCCTCCTACTCTCTGTACTGCAGTCATACTGGCCTTCTTCAGTTACTCAATACATAATGCTCAGTCCCATGTTAGAGCTTCCCTCTGCCTGAATTTCTCTTTACTCATCTCTGCATAGTTAATTTCTACTCTCCTTCAGATCTTAATTCAATTACCATTCCCTCATGGAAGTCTTCCCTAATTTCTCTAGGTAAACTCAATTAATCACACTCAAGTCAATCTCTTTTACAGTACTTATCACAAGTAATTTCACATTTACTGGCATGTGCTTAAAGGCTTTAAGGATGAGAGATCTATAGCACAGTCAGAAGGATTCACTTTGGAGTAGGGAAAAGATACCTCTTCCACTGAGATGGGAAGATGGGGAGAGATACAGACGGATGCTTATGTTTGGAGGAAAAACAGAAAGCTGAGGGAGTTCACATTTGACAGTCTTACCTGATACTAGTTCACTATTTGATGAACTACTATCAACCTGGAGGTCATCAGTAACTGATTCCTAAGTGAAATAAGAATTAAAGCTATAGCAAAATTATGAGATTGACCATTTCTATATTATAATCTTGTACAGATTTTAGAAAAATGAAAACATCAACTTTGTATATGTTTCGTATATATAATACATTCATTCAGTTTATTGTTCAGATGTAATCTGATATTTAATATTAAACCTGAAAATAAATATTAAAATATAATACTATGAACATATCTTGTAATCAACAATATGCTAGTCAAGTAACTACTGTGGGATGACAGCAAATAGAAGATAGAGGCGAATATTTTTCTGGTTCCCTAGTGGGGAGGGGCTTTTTTTCCATCTATAGAGGCAAATATATAAATCAAAAGAAAAGACTAGTAAGTCTAAAATGCTAGAAATAAAATTAAAGGCAAGTAAACAAATATGGAAATATTGGTTATATATGTATGTACAAAAGTATAGCTATCTTTAATATTTAATAGACATTTCACAAAACAGTACAAATGGCCAATAATTTGAGAAAAAAAGTATCGACTTCCCCAGCATTCAAAGAAATGAAAAGTAAAAAACATGCTACTTTTCATCTATCTATGTATCTATTTCATATATATACACACACATATATAAAAGTTTCAGGTAAGATGGTGCTGATTTATCAACATGAATAAAAAAACTTGAAACATGATCCAACCTGTGATCCACTGCAAAGTATTTATCTTAGGGTAACAATGTGAGGTACACAAAAACCTTCTGTAACAGAATGTCTATGGATATCAATAACAGCAAAACCTAGGAAACAATCTCAATTTCCCAACCACAGAGAAATAGTAATACAAATTACAGTGTATCTATCTACAAGACAAAACACTATGAAGACACTGAAAGTCATATTTTTGAAGACTATTTAATGTATGGGAATATACAATAAGAACTTGTAATTTTTTTTAAAGCACAGGAAAAAAGGAACAGAAATATATAAAAATTTTAAGAAACTTTCAAAACACTATTTTTTCATAGTATAAATACTCTACAAGAACTACTTTACACTGTTAAACTATGGATAAAAGCCTTTTAAAAAAATGTCTTGTGTTGAAACTGCCTTCCCCCAAAAACATGTTATAAAGGAATATTAAGTTAAAAAAAAATAGAACTTGGCCAGGTGTGATGGCTCATGCCTGTAATCTCAGCACCATGGGAGGCCGTGGCGGGCAGATCGCTTGAGGTCAGGAGTTCGAGACCAGCCTGGCCAACCTGGAGAAACCCCCTCTATACAAAAATTAGCTGGGTGGTGGTACACGCCTGTAATCACATCTACTCAGGAGGTTGGGGCAGGAGAATCGCTTGAACCCGAGAGGCAGAAGCTGCAGTCAGTGAGCCAAGACTGTGCCACTGCACTCCAGCCTGGGTGACAGAGCAAGACTCTGTCTCCAAAAAAAAAAAAAAGGAACTTGACACTTGACTATGAAGTTTAATGTTAATGTCAGATGAGTCACAAGCAATTTTTAAAATCTGAGCTTCCCTAAATTAGTGCTGTACAGCTTTAAAATATAGTACAGAATTCATATTAAATACAGCACATCAAGAAGTTATAAAATATTCTAATAAATAAACATTAGAATGCTCTGTAACATATTAAACCCTTAGTAATGAATGTTTCCAGTTGTTAACGGAAAATCAAATGGAAACCATGAAAAAAGAAGTTATTAAGTAACATTTTGTATTTGTCATACAGAAAATTCACCAATTATGGACGTTTCTCCAAAAACGTTTCAAGAGAAAGAGAAAAACAAAAATGCATGACTATGAATCTACCCAAGTCAGAAATTCAAGGCCCTGTCTAAAGACACATCAGTGTTTATAAAAATACTGGTGAGCTATGTAACATCTACAGAACAAAGCCCATTTTATTCTTTCATCCGGAGGTACATCAGGTACTGATAGTCTCTACACTAAGTGTATCCAAGGACTAAAAGAGAAACATACATACACGCAACGGTGCAATCTTCTCATCCTGGGTGTCTTCACTAGACGTATTTTCTTGCAGGCTTTTCTCTCCTGTAACTCCTAAGCGAGGGCTAACAAAGAGACAACACAATTAGTTTGCACCATCTGGATTTGGCTCTCCACGTCTCTGTTCAGACTCTTTAGAATCTGAAAGGCTCTTTAGGGACATCTTTAGGAAGAAGTAAGGACCAGAGTGGTGACTTGCACCAAAACCCAAATGCAGTGACACAATCGTATAGCTCACCGACCAATTTATCTCACTTCCTTTTACGTAAATTGGCAAGCCTTCCCCTTTTTAAAAATAAATCTTCCCCAAATTTTGGGGTCCATGTTCTGAGAAGAGCAAAATCAGAGTACTGTATTTGTTTTGCTCATTGACTGTTAGAATAAAAGGCTACCAGCAGAAAATTCGGCTTGAAGTTTTCTGAGGTGGCAAGCTAGGATGGGGCTGTTACTGGAGGCTACATACCTGAACGGCCCAGAGCCGCTACCTCCCTGCCTGCTCCGCTCTGCTTTCTCTGCAATCTTCGACAAGCCGTGCGCTTTGCCTTTTCTCTTCGAACCTGAGAGAGGGCGGCACGTTTCAGGGCAAGAAACCTACCCACCGGCTTCGGGGGGTCCTGGGCCCGAGGCCTAGCACCCCCGCCCACCCTCGGTCCCGTCCCGCAGGCAGCTCGGCTGAGCTTACGGTGGGCGAGCCTTGAGCCTGTACCTGGCGGGGCCTCCGCCTTCGCTGGAGAGCCGAGGTCTGGCGTCGGGGTGAGATTGAGTCTCTGACCCTCCCGCTTTTTGCGGGTATAGACCCGTAGCGGCCACATTGCTATCCCACCCTACCCCCAGGCCTCGGGTGCCTCTGGACTCTCGATGGCCTGCCTTCCTGAGGATCAGGGCTAAGTCGCAGGGAGTCAGCGTCCAGGCGAGGCCCGCGGAGCAGCCTCACAGCAACTAATCGAGCGAAAGCAAAAGCCCCAGAACTGGAGCCGCCGGACCTCGCTCCCGCGCTTTTATCTCTGTGAGGCCGCGCAGAGGCTTCTGGGAAAACGGAGGAACGCGGCAGCCGCCCAGCCTTCCTGTAGGGGCCCAGTGGTTACTGGCCCTCTGGCGCAGGTTCCTTCAACTCCAGCGAAACGAGAGTTTTTTGGAAAAAACTTTTTCCTCGTCCAGAAAAAGGTTTAATTCAGCCCCTCGTCCTCCGTCTGAGCACTTAGGTTTCGCCTGTGGCTGCATGCTTAATTCAACTGGGCATGCAGGAGTAAAGGCGTTCCCTCCTTTGGGTGGGCCCAACACTTCCTCTGAGCGAGCTCTCCCTATCAGCACTGCATAAGGCCTTAGTAATGGAGTTTTAGGCCACCAGCAAAGGCAGTCTTGTGAGGGGTAGGCCTCAGTGCAGGAAGGTCACAAAGAGGACTGAATGCACCTTAAAGTGACAAGGAGCTTCTCCCTGAGGAATCAACTTCAGTCCCCTGGGCCTGCAACTGACTGGGAAGCTATGGTAATTAAGAGGCTAACCAAGCCTCTGAAGATCCCGGGCTCTAGGAGGCTGCTTCTGGACGACAAACAGTCCCTTAGCCTGTGTCCAGGAGCCATCTCTAGACATCTGGGCATCCTTGTGGTTAAGGTAGAAGATTCCATAGGGGCTCTCCTCCTTGTGCCCTGGGCCTCAACTTGTTGCTGCACCAGACCAATCTGTTGTTTCTTCTTCTTCTTCTTCTTCTTCTTCTTCTTCTTCTTCTTCTTCTTCTTCTTCTTCTTCTTCTTTTTCTTCTTCTTCTTCTTCTTCTTTTCTTCTTTCTTCTTTCTTCCCCTTCCCCTTCTCCTCTTTTTTTTTTTTTTTTTTTTAAGACAGGGTCTGGCTTGTCACCCGGCTGGAGTGGAGTGGTACAATCATAGCTCACTGCAGCCTCAAACTCTGGGCTCAAGTGATCCTCCCACCTCTGTCTCCTGAGTAGCTAAGACTACAGGCACATGCCACCATGCCCAGCTGATTTGTAATTTTTTTATAGAGATGGGGTCTTGCTATGTTATCTCAGCTGGTCTTGAACTCTTGGCCTCACGTGATCTTCCTGCCTTGGCCTCCTAAATTCTTGGGACTACAGGTGTGAGCCACCTTGCCCAGCCTTGGTTCAACTTTTATGTAACAAAATTGTGAGTTGTTTTTCAGTTGCCATGAACCCTGAGGTCATGTAACCTGAGCATGCCTAGATGAACCAAGCATGCAGCCACAGGGGAAACCAAGTTCTCAGATCAAGGAGGAGGGACTGAATTAAGAAGTAGATATGGCATGGTAGGATCCAACCAGGTTGAGCTCTGGCTTCATCCCATAGCAGGATCCAGTCAGATCATGCCTCCCAGCATCACCTCATTACAAGATCCAATCAGATCACATCTCATTACCCTATGCTTATAAAAACCAAACCAAACCCCAGCTTAGGAAGACAGATTTGAGCATTTCCTCCTGTCTTCTTGCAATAAAGCTTTTCTTTTCCCAAAAGCCGGTGCCATGGTATTAGCCTCTACATTCATCAGGCAGTGAGCCCATTGACTGCTCGGTAGCAAACTCTTCTGCTCTGTCAACTAGAGATATGTTGGAATTACCTCCCTTTCTCTCCATACACTAGGTTGAACCATCTGGCGACATCAGATGAGCATATTATGCACATAACAATGACCATCTTTTTATTCTAAAAAGTGGAAATATTTCATAACATTTAAAATGCAGTTTGAAGAGATAAAACTATGAAAAGCTTAAAGATTTTTCTGTAACACCTCAGTATTGTATGTGCGAATATAAGCACATATATATCCACAGTATTTCTGTAATATAATCACTGAATATTTTATTTAAAATCTGCTCACAGAAACATTTATGATAATCAATTTACTAGATAATTAATCATCAAAATCTAGCTTTCTAAAGAACAGATGGTAGGCATTCGTACCTGGTTTTACCTAGGGTTTTGAGTCATTGAATCAATATTTACTGAACACCTTAATCTGTATTAAGCACTGTAGTAGGTCCTGGGTATACAGAAGTGAATCAGAAATGGTCCTTCAGTTAAAGATCTCACAGCCTTGCTGCAGTATAAAGCAATTATCATCTTTCAACATTCTTTCTTTAGTCGTGTCCATAATATGCTGGCAGGCAGTCTCTAGTTTACAAGCCAGGCCTTTATGCTCCCCACTCTCCCTTTGGGGGCTGTTGTGAAAAAATTCAGACTTCTTAAATGACATTTGGGAGGTCTAGAGCCTGGGGTGCCTTAGGCCCAGAAATGGAAGAAACATTGCGAAATGAAAATAGGTTAAACCAAAAGCTGGTCTGCCATTTGGTGGTCCTGTTCCCTAGAACTCTGTCTCACTATACTGAATTACATTCACTGATATGTCATCAAGTAATTCCCATAGGTTTGTGGGAATTAATGTATCAGGTTTCAAACCAGAAATAAACTTTGATATGATTTCTTTAGCCAAAAGGGTCCTTAGAGATGATCTAGATGCCCCCTCATTTTGCCACTGAGGAAACCAGAGTGTAGGGAAGCTATTTAAAACAGATGATTGGCATAGGGAACATGGTTCTCCTGGCATCTGACTGCTGCGCTTGTCATACTCCCATTCTTCCTAACACATGGCTGGGAGAAAAGTAGGGGGAGCAAAGAGAGGAGCTTGAATTCCTTGGTAGCAAGGGAAGTGAAGGAACTAGAGACAGACTTGGTCTCTTTGATACTTCACCTGGAGTCAACCTATAAAGGAGGAAAGAAACGTGTCTCCTAAAAAGGATGAGACAGGGCAGAGATATCTCAAATTCAGTCATCTATCTCCCCCTACTCCACTTCCAAATCTGCAAACACCAGTGCAAGTGTTCAATCATGAGTGTTCAAACTTCTTCCATTTCCCCATTGCACTGCTTCCATACCTAGACCCAGAACTCAGTAATCAGCATTTCATTTCAACACATGGTGGATTTGACTAGGCTTGGAACAGTCATGGAGATATTAACTTCCATAGGAAAACAAATGTCAAAGAGATTTCTGAATAAATCTTTTGGGAAAACAGCCAATTTGTGGGTTTGAGATTCACTGGAGCCCAAAGTAAATCTTTTTGAATGATGTTTTCTTATGGAGTAACCCACTGACCATCTTTGTGGTGCTATCCGTGAACTACGGGAATCCAACCGCAAACCAGTTTATTTTTGCTCGGATGACAAGAATGGAATAAATTACAGTGAGAGAGGAAATATACCTTCAGATATTGCAGTCTTAATGCTATGCAACATAAGAAAAAGGACCAAGGGGATTTTCCTTAATAGGCATTTCTTTAGCATCTGCTATCAGCCAGAGCCGCACTGGGCATAAAACTTCAAGCAACTCAGTCTACGTGGGGGTGGGGCAAAAGGACCATCAACCAATCAACCACGTGGGAAGCTTCTCAGAGAAAAGGATGCTGGAATCCGAGTTTTAAAAGATGAATGGTTGGAGTTAGGGGAATTAGAGGAAAGGGCATTCTAGGAGAAAGGGACTATATGTGTAAAGGCATGTAGGCACAAGAAAGTATGATGCTTTTAGGGAACTACAAAAGTAATGAGTATGATTGGAGCCGAGGCTCCACGGAGGAGGGAGTAGAAGAGATGCTAGTCCCTGTGTGCTGAACCAGCGAGTTTGAAGTTTATCCTGGAAACTATGGGAAGTCACTGAAGGACTATTAAGCAGGAAAGTGGCATTTTCAATCTAGATTTTCAATTTAGAAAGATTGCCCTGGCTGAAATGTGGATGGCGAAATTTGAGGATGCTGGAATGGAAACATGAAGGCTAGTTAAGAAAGCACTGTAATATTCCAGACAAGAGATAAGGGTGGCACAAACTACACTAATAGCTGTGACAATAGGGAGGAATGGATGATAGCAAACATATGGAGAAGGCAGAATCTGCATATCTTGGACACAGCAGAATTCATTATTTTAAGAAATTGTATCCATTATTCTGAATATGAGTAAAAGACATGGAAATGATATTTTAAAGGCCACCATCATGGAAAATTTGAAGACAGTTATTTGTTATGTATTCATAAAAATGATTTAAATCCAGGAGATATCTGACAATAGCAAAAATTCCAACAGAGGCTTGGGCAAAGGAGCTCTTCTCTGGATGGACCATAATTTCTTGGAGTTTGTGGAACTTTAACAGAGGACGTAGAGTACGGATGTAAAGTATACTGATCGGTAATGCAGCTTGATACTATGTTTATCATAAGCAGTAACTGTGATTGATAATTACCAAATACACTCACATGAGGGTATTATATTATGCAAATATATAAAATAGTAATTATAAGCAACTTTGATAAATGAAAAATCTTTTATTTTTTACAAAAATTTTCATAAATGCATTTTATATTTAATATGCATGCTATTATAACAAAGCAACTGAAAATGTAATTACAGTTAAGATACTTTTATGCATATTTAAAAAGTAATATTTTAATCCCCTCAATTTTTAAAAATTGAAAGTGGAATAAGCAATTATTCAAAAAATATCCATTCTCCCCCATGCAACTGTTGCAATGATTTAACAAGGAAAATTAGAATAATCAGTCAAATGAATGTTTAAAAGCCACTGTCACCTCATGAAACCCTTTCCATTTGGTACCAAGTTTAGAAATGCTCACATTTCAAATATTTATCTACTGCCTCTGTGTTACAACCATTAATGTGTTCTAACTGAAGAGTTTCTCATTTGGGGTATTGACCTTACTTGAATGCTAACCCACTTCTTATTGCAGTTAATTGTAAATTCATAGCAAGTATTTTACTTGAGAGGAAATTCAGACTACTAGGATCCTTTTTTCTTTTCATGTAAATGCTTCCTTAAAATTAAAACTGGCAAGGAAATACAGCCAATTTATAGTTTACCAATTTTATATACGGTTATTCATTCTTTTTTTCCTGAGATATTAAGCACATTTGTAAGTAGTCTGTTTTCATGCAAAAATATATTTTCCCATTCTTCACATTCATTTTAAAGTATTTTATATTTTAAATAACTATATCGCATTTGTGCTTCATACATTTGGAAAATAAAGGATATTTCATTTTCTTTACTGCAGAAAAAGGAAAGGTTATTGGTTCTTTGATAGGTAATACAATCAAATTAAGTGCTGATTTCAAGTTGTTAAAACATTACCTGATTGGAAAAAATTCCAATGGAAAGTTCTATTTTTTTCTCATACTTGTAGTTTTAACTACATGTAGAATGAAAGCATGACTTGCATAAATGAAGGAGACATAAAATGTTTAATCCTTGGATTTCTGAGTTTATGAGTTCCTAACACATGGGGCTAGGCCTACACACTATACCTGACCAGAGTCTCGTCTCCCATTTGCAAGGGAAGTCTCAATATTATATAAAGACATCTTCCACAGCAAAAGGAAAAACAGATTTGGTATATATTTTATAATATACACAAAAGGATCTGTTTGCAAAATATGAGAATTACTAATACATTTGAATAACAGATAAAAAGGCCAAACATTTAAGAACATATTTACACTTAAGGAACTGATTATCTGTTATACTTCTAGGCTTAAATAGATCCAATGCCCAATATGAATGTGACCATCATAAGTACATCACCTTTTTCTATCTCTGTTAATGAGAAATACAGATTTTTTCTCCTCCAGAATAAAGTTGGGAAATCTGAAGCAAGAAGGATTTTTCCACTGATACATAGGGTTTCATTTCTCATTTCTTACAAAATTAAGTGGCATTAAACAGAGAAATAGATAAATGTACATGCAAGATATTTAGGGTACACTATTTACTTTTCTCAGCACATCTGAACTAACCCATTTATTGGCCCAAGTGTGATGATTTCCACATAGACCTGGAAATCTAGAAATATAAGATCTTTTAAGTGGCAAAAAGAAGAAACCTTGTTTTTTTGTTTTTTTGTTTTCTTTTTTTTTGAGACGGAGTCTCGTTCTGTTGCCCAGGCTGGAGTACAGTGGCAGGATCTCGGCTCACTGCAAGCTCCGCCTCCCAGGTTCATGCCATTCTCCTGCCTCAGCCTCCCGAGAAGCTGGGACTACAGGCGCCCGCCACAACGCCCAGCTAATTTTTTGTATTTTTTTAGTAGAGACGGGGTTTCACTGTGTTAGCCAGGATGGTCTCGATCTCCTGACCTCGTGATCTGCCCGCCTCGGCCTCCCAAAGTGCTGGGATTACAGGCATGAGCCACTGCGCCCAGCCAAAAAGAAGAAATATTAAGTTGTCCATAATCTGTTATATCTAACTATTATAAAGTATAAATAAAACAAAATAAGTTTTACATTACTTGTTTATGTCACATTGTTCAAAATTCTTTTGGGCTTAAAGCCAACTATGAATTTTAGTTGAGTAGGAGGACAATGGGAAACAGATTCTTTTTTTGTTGTTATTGAAATGTAAGCAACTTGCCCTTAAAATAGTATGAATATCCAGTTCAGGTAACAATTTTCACTTTTAATTCGTCAAATATATATTAAATATAAAAATCTAATGCTGTACAGATGTGACTTTGGACATTTTAAGTATTAGTTTATTCAGAAACGCCTTTAAAAATCAGTGTGTATAGAACTAGCTCATTTCTTAACTGTCAAATTTAGAAGTGCAACAGTGGGTCTTCAGAGAGAATATGCCCAAGAAAAACTGGATAAAAAGACTGGGTAAATACATCAAATGAAACAGTGATTCACTTTTGACAAGACTGAAATATAAGTATATAATCACTGATGCATATTTATTCAGTAGGCCCATGTGATTATGTGGTTTTTAACTAACAGCATTTATTTTTGCAAACTGCTTGGCATTCCTCCAAGGGAAAGGAGCTTCTAGACTACAAACACTGAGCACATACATTTTAAATTAACACACAAATTGCATATGGATTGTTGATATGCTTTTAGAGTCTTGTCTCTACAGAAGAAAAACACCTTCCTGGGGTCCATGCCTTTTTCAGAGGCACAATCTATAGCTTGGAACTTAATTGCTGTCCATGGTATCTGGACTTTAATTATAAGAAATTGTTGACACCCCAATACAGGGTGCATCTAAATACATAATGCAAGAAAGGAGGTTTTAGTGGTTAAACTTCGGCACACTTAAAGATTTTAGGAATGGAATTATGCCATTAGGCAGTATTTCTTTGTCTATGGACTTAAAAAGTTTTCTTGGGGCATTTTAAAGAGGTTTATCAAAGTTGTATTGTTGAAAAACTATTTTCCCTGGAAATAATGTCCCCTCCTTCCCACCTTCTGCCTTGATATTCTTACTGGAAAAAAAGTGAAATTGTTCAGAATTACAACCATATAGGGTTTCCAGGCATAGCATGGGCACATTGGGAATGGAAGACTAGAAGACCCCAGCAAGAAATGTAGGTACATTAATCGCTGCCTACCCTGAGAAATAACTCTGAGTTTCTTCTCCCAAGTCTTCCTCAAGGATCCATTCATTGTAGAGTCAACAGATGTCTTTTAGAATTCATTATAATAAGAAGTCCATGAACATACACACACTATCCTTGAATAGTTTTACATTATATTTTTTCTAGGTAGTTCCTGAATACTTTAATGAGCTTAATAAATGAGAAAATGTATTGAAAGGTCTTTGTAAGTTACTATATAAATATGACATGTGTTTTAATAATATCTGAATTTGGCTGGGAACAATGGCTCATGCCTGTAATCCTAGCACTTAGGGAGGCCAAGGCAGGAGGATCCCTTGAGCTCAGGAGTTTGAGACCAGCCTGAGCAAAATCTCTAAAAAAAAAAATTTCTATTAGCCAGGTGTGGTGGCGTGTGCCTGTAGTCTCAGCTACTTGGGAGGTGAGACAGGAGGATCACTCGAGCCCAGGAGATGGAGACTGCAATGAGCCATGATTGAGCCACTGCACTCCAGCCTAGGTGACAGAGCAGACCCTGTCTCAAAACAAAAAGGAAAAAAAGAATTTCTGAATTTTCATTTTTCATGAATGAAAGTAAAAATCAGAGAGAAAATTTTCACATATGACAATATGGATTGTCATGTTTAAAGACTCTGAAGTTACGTAGACTATGAGTTATCATGTTTTGTTTTAGCATGATTCTATACACCCAGCTTTAATTTTTGAAGTCTGATTTAATTGTGATTTTGACAATCAGTTACTGAATGAGGTAGTCCACATTGCCTAGATATTTGCTGCATCTGGTTACTGATTCACAAATAATTAAGTAGAATATATCACTTATGTTTTTCCTTTATGTTTAATATTTCTGTGAACATTGACAATATATTACTTTTAGTGGTACACAGTTCTTGAGAAAATGTCTTGATTTTTACATTGCCATTTGTGATATTTTTAGCAGCCCACCACAATATCATTTTAATAATAAAAATAAAGTATACTCATTGATGATAGAGAAAATATTGTTAAAGACCTCTTGGGACAGGAAAAGGCTCAGTCATAAAATCAGATGCTTATTCATTTTCAGCTGTGTCATTTTGACTCATTACTTTCAAGAATAACTATAATATTGCTACACAGTTCATTATACTGAGAAGAACTTTCCTTGAACTTCACATGGAGATTGAGTAAAGCTCTTCTATCTGTTTTTTGAAGTACTCTCTCAGCTCAGGTCTCTTAGCTTTTAGTGTTGGTGTCAACAAGCCATTTTGAACTGAGAACATGTCAGAATGGATGTGAATGGCTTTAACCTAAAAACCAAATGCAGAATACATCTTTAACAGGAATAGAACACAGTATTTATAGTATACATGGTAAAAAGCAAACAGGCACATGAGAGTAGATATATTGACATACAGACATTATGCTAAGTCAAAATTATGTTGAGAACATTTCAGCCTATTTTACGTATCTAAAAGCCAACTTTTTTCCTTCCTATTCATTCATTTAGCCAGTCAACAGAAATGAATTAGTTGCTTACTCTATGCCAGGCACTGAGGATACAAAGGAATCATGAATGCCTCTGCCCTTAGGGAGCGCACATTCACGTCCAGTAGTGGAGACAGAGAAACACTGGGCAATTATCAGTATGGTATGCATGAGATAAAGGGCACCCATCTCAGGCATAGGAGGGGAGAGGGAGAGACAGTCAGGGAAGACTTCCCAAATCAGACGGATGTTAAATAATGGGTTATAGTTAACCAGCAAACGGGGAAAAGTGGGTGGAGAAGGGCATTATAGGCAGAGGCAACACCAAAACAAAGCCATGGGAGTGAGAAATGTCAGAGTGTGAAAAGGGAACTCTAAGTGGTTTCTTGTTACATAAAATAAGAGGCAAAGAGTGTGAGGGATGAAGCTAAAGTGGTAGATGAGCCAGTTTATGGAGGAGCTCAAATTTTATTCCAAATACGATAGTAAGATACTGAAGGTTTTTAGTTAGGGCAATGGCATGGCTGAATACACATTTTGGAAAAATCTCTCCAAGAGAAATGGGAAGATTGTTTTTGAGGGGATTTCTAGGATATCCAATTTAAATAGCTGGAAATCTTGCCTAAAGATGGGCATCATCTTTATGGTATCATCTATGGCTAAAGATAGGTATCATCTTAAATAGCTGGAAATTTTGGCTAAAGATGTGTATGATCAAGTGTTTCAAAATCAGATATGGTTATTGTAAAAAGGGTTTTGTTTGAAAACTCTCTCAGTATGCTTGACATTCAAAGAAGCACAGGTTCAATAAGGAATAGGGCTGCTGTTCTTTGTACCCTATAGAATATACTTTTTTCCTAATTTGTTGTTACAAAACATAAACCATCCTAGGAGACCCAATATTTATTGGAAACAGGTCCCAAGGGAGACGTTTTTAAACCATAGTGCACTGAGAACTAGGTGATCTGCAGAGGCCACTGCTGGGGATGGTGTAGAAGTGGGGTTTAGATAGGTAAGGGTAGAAAGGAAATGGAGAAGGGTGGGAAGATGAGGTGAGGTGCTTAGGAGGAAAAGTGTGTGTGTAGAAGCTCTGACTCAAGCCCTAAACCAACCTGAGTAGCACTGCTCTTATGTTTTGTGCATGCTCAATTTTTATATAAGATGTCATCTAAGTTCTACTTAAACAAGTTTGGAAATCACCATTTGATGACAAAATTAATTAGCTTAAAGAAAACATTAACACAATCAAAATAAAATTTAATCTTAGTTACAGGGATTTAATGCAGTAGTAACTAACCTTTACTGTCAAAATGAAAAACTAAAAAATTGACAGTACTAATATCCTTAACTTTTCAAAAAAAATTTCTTTCTGTAGAAGCACTATCACATGAAGACTTCCGGTAAGTGCAAACCATCTATCCACTTTCTTTTGTTATTAAAATTAATAATATGCTTTTAAAAAGGAGATACAAATGCCAAGATATAATTTCTCAGTGTTGTAGCCTGGGTTTCGGCTTGTCTGCATTCCTAACAGCATGTGGAGAACATTGTATAATTGGGACAAGAGTCTATGTTCAGTATGGGAACTTGGGGTGAGTATCTTTGAAAAGCCAGCAGTGACAAGCAGAAACTACTAAAAAATACAGTACTGGAAATATAGATTTCATAAGGAGAGGTATATAATGTCATTTATATGGTTAAGTAGAAATGTAAAAGAAAACATTATGATCTTAGGAAGAAAGAACAGCATCAACAGGTAGATGTGGAATATTGCCAATCCAGCTACCTCCCCAAACCTAAATGGCTGAGTGGGACATCTGCAGCTCTATGTGGCTGTCTACAAAATAGTTCTGCCTGAGAAGAGGCTATATCATTAAATACAGCCTTGCAGAAGCCCAAGAAATATGACAGCCTGCTCTGGGCTCACCTTTCAGTCCCTTAGTGAGCAGGTCGGAGCGGCACTGCTGCTAGGCTGCCAGTCCCTGGTCTGGTCTGACCTACGGCCCTTGGACTATTTAAATCCTTCTATGAAAATACCTATACAACCTGCTTGAGTGACTAAAAAATATAGGCAGTAAGTGGAAAAAAATGAGTCAGCCAGTTGTTTAACTGACACTGACTTTAACTATGGGCCGCAAACCTATAGTTTTTTTTAGAAGTGAATCAATGATAAAAGCATATGTTCATTTTTTATAATAATTATTTTCTCCTAAAGCCAAACTGTCCAATTGTGAACTTTTTAAAAAAAGGTATGAGAGTCCTTATTCTCTCTTTATGCCACACACTTCATGAAACTGGAATTTCCATTTTTTAATTAGCAAAGTTTTTGTTGGGAAAAGAAAAAGGGAGATGCCTAATGTTAGCTTCCCTTCCTGAAACCATACTCTTTTCACTGAAAAGAGATGCTACAGGATTTTTAAAAATAATTCAGAAATACTGTAACATTTAAATATGGCCTTGGAATAAAATTCCTCAAAATTGTCCATTTATGCCAACTCATAAAAGCACAAACTTCATAATTTTAGAGACATAGTATTTTAAGTTTTTCAGTGGTCTTAATGAAATCCTTTAACACAATATTGCTTGTAGATAATAAACACAGAGTGAATAATTTAGAACAGGAGAGATAAAGTAAAAAAAAAACAATTACATGAGTTAGGGAAATGCTCATTTTCTTATTTAAAGGCAAATTGGTTAGGTAAGTATTCATTTCAATGAAAGGAGATACAATAAAATATTTTTAGTGAGTGCTTAATTAGTCAGAAATTGAAAAATCTATCAAGTGTCAAAGTTCACATTGTATTGCCTATGCAAATTAATAAGGCATATAAATGTCAAACAAATGGTTAAATCATGGTTAAGTATGCTCAAATACTGCCCAGCCATCTACTCATTAAAATATATCTTCCAAAGATCTCCATAAATTAATAATGGTTGGCCTAGTTCTAGGAATTGTCTGTTCTTGGAAATTAAATTACATCATTTGTTTTTCTAATTCAAGGTTTAATTCAGATCAACCAAGTCCAGTAAGTCTGAACTCCTAAAGCTTTTGTTGAATGACTTAAACTTTGGATATTGAACTTGAATTCGTTATTTGTGTGTGTATGTGTGTGTTTAATTAGAGTTATGCCTTAATTGGCCATTATTTTTGAGGAAGAGGGAAAAGGACAAGCTGACAATGGATTATGGATTAACTGAAATAATTTATGTTGAGCTTTGGATCACAACTGAGAGCACACCCTCCTCAGGCATGAGGCCTGGTTTTTGCTTTCCTGTGGTCAGCTGAGGGCACACACTGGCTATGGTAAGGAGGATGTCATAGACCAACAAAGAGGAGAATGAGAACAGAGAAAATCAAAAGGCGACAGCCTTGGCAATAAAACTAAAGGCCTCTGAGATCCCACATGGCTTCTGTGTATTTGAGGTTACCATGGTGAGGGCAGATTATTAGAGCAGAAACTCTGCGAAAGGCATGTGGAAAGTCAAGAACTCGTCTCCTCTCAGTGAAAGCTCTAACCAGAGCAATGGTTAACACTGGAAACTTAACTAAAGGTCTCTTTTAAGCATAATCTTAAGAGTTGGTATTTTTTTCCATGAAGAGGAATCTGGGTGTCATGATACTCTGTGTGCCCTGGGACAGGTCCCGCATCCAAACACCAGCAGGGGGCGTGAAGGCCTTGTGAATGCACCAGGATGTCTGCGGGAACTGCAGCTTAGGCTGCAGCCAGCCCTTCAAATCCACGTAGGCCCAGACCAGCCAGGCCTACGACCACTCATTTGTGGTCTCTGGTCTACATGATCACAGAGGATCCCATCACACAACTCCCCACTGAGGAAGGGCAATGAAGTCAGTTCATATGCCAAAATTGGCCTTTTTCTTTTAGAAAGATAAATGTAACTTGCCTGAATGCCTCAGATTCCATACTTTTAAAAAATATTTATTTACCCGGCCTAAATTGCCCTAAAACATACTGACAGTTGAGGGTAAAGCAGTGTTTCTCAAAATGGATTAATGTAAAGATCTATTCTTAAAGAAAAACAGTATTTTTGGACCCTGAAACTATGCTTAGATTTCCATAGTTTGAAACTAAAAAATAAAAATTTTAATCCATGAAAATGTTTTTTTAATTGCAAATTAAAGCACTATAAGAGTTTTATATTTTAAACTGGTTTTAAATGTTTTTAGGTTATTAAGCAAACATACAAAATTTAAAGATTCTTGTCAAACTTGAAGACCCCTGTCACTAAATTTTGGGTAACAAACTTGTATGAAAAACAATTATTTTAATGAAATGTTTATCTTATGAAAAACAATTATTTTAAATATAAGGAAATTTTAAAAATCAGTATATTAATATTTTTCCATTTGAAGCATTTTTCTCTTTGAATTTTTGACAAAAGAGGATGTATAAATGGTATATGTAAGTCAGAGTAAGTATGCTTATGAGCTCAATTACAGTAAGAACCCAACCTTGCAGAAAAAAAAAAAGTCTTGGAGGACTGCTGTGTCCTCTCCCAAAGCATTCTGTTTCCTCCTCTTTACAGAGGGCATGCTGGGCTGACAGATCACTGGCCCGAGGAGACCAATCTTTCCAGTGTCCTCCTAACAAGTAAACTTGTCTGCTGAAGCGAAGAAGATGGTCCCCACAAAAATAAAAATAAGATAGGACTGTCGTCTTCGGTAATGCAGGAAGCTTGGAAGACAGATCATGTACACATGATTTACTAGTGACAGCTAGGGTATTATTTCAGCCTTAGGAAAGTTTGTAATTATAAGGATGGGTGCAATCTCTTTTGACATGTGACCTATTTTGGTTCAGGAGGCAGCTTGGAACAGGCCTTCAGGGGTCCATTGGTACATAGCCTGCTGGCGGGCCACACCATGAAAAGTCAGGAATCTAGGTCAGGGTCACCATGGGTTAATTTAATTTTCATCACTGCCTAAAGGGTTGTAACGAGTATGGGGAAGGTAACAGTTACCTGCTCAAAAGAATGGAGTCCACTTTCTTTTCCTAACCTCACCATATCTTCCAAAATGGCTTTCTTCAGATCCTGAATCAAACCATATGAGAAAAATTACAAGACAAGAACACATTTCAAAATGGAGGTAGAGGAAACAACACTTTTGGGTAAAGTGCAACTGATGATTGTGCCAACATGTGCTAACCCACAGCCTGCAACTGAGGCTGATACTCCCTGGCAACACTCCAATTACCACCTCTCATCTGGCAAGTAAGTACCTGAAATGGCCAAAGGAGTGACCATGAATGGACTAAGGGACCACTCAATTTTTTTTTTAAAGCAGGCTTTTGGTCAGCCTGGTGAGTCTTGCTACCCCTAGATGAGCCCAGGGCCCAGGGTCCAGTAGGAGAGGGAGGGCCTATGGCTACTACTAAGAAATGGACCATGTGACTCAAGGGGCTACACTGAGTCACAGCACGGCGACCTCCTCCACAGAGTTCTAGATGTGCCATTAGAAGGTTTCAGGAAGGTGTGAGTAGCTAATGCTCTAAGCAGGAAGAATTGTGCTACTTTTTCTATTCCATGACTAGCTGTCTACACCCAGCAGATACAAAATCCACCTTACATCTGAAGGAGCATGGCAGGTGAGTCAGAAAGCCTATGCTCACATCTGACTCTGCTGCTAACCAGCTGTGTGACCTTGGGCAAGTTACCACCCTCCCTGGACTCTCCTCTAAGCCACAAAGCAACAGGGCTGGATAAGCTTTCTGTGATGTCTCCTGGCTTAAAATCCAAACATTTGTCAATCTTTCTAAGAAGAAATATGAGTTTCTTCAGTAACAAAAAGACAAATCTCTGGTTTAGAATCCCCACTATATATAAAGTAATGTTAGAAATTTCATACGAGCTCGAATTTCACTGGTCTACAACTTTTCTGTCTTCTCATTATGTGGAATCATAAAACATTCAGTAACCTTTCAGGAGACAGCCCCAAGATACCAACCTTATTTGTGCAGAGATCTGCATATGTTCCTTCAATTCCTCTCTTCTGGGCCCAGGAGGGCATAACTTCAGGGTCAGGCACAACAATGCCTACCAAAAAGGCCTGTAGTGCTCACCAAAGGAGAACACAGTCATGACAAATGCATTTAAAGTGGTTATTTGTGGTCCAGCATTAAAATTCTCAGACTCCACCTTTTTCAAAAACTAAGTATATGTTTATAAAACATTTGTTGATGTCATGAAATCTTTCTGCCAATATATCATACCATCCATTTTCTGACATATTCCCCTAGTTTTATATGAAAAAATAAGGACACTAAGAATCAGTAAAGTTAGACTGATATGCACCTTTGATTCTCATGCCAATCTCAAATCAGCACATTTTTAGGAGGCTGAGCAAACAACTCTCTGATCCAAATTCTCTGAACCAAAATGTTTCCCAGGATTACCAAACCACGTTGAAATGGTTTCATTAATACGATCTTCATTCATGAAAGACTTCTTCATTTTGTTTATTTTTTTCTTTTGAGACAAGGTTTCACTCTGTTGCCTAGGCAGGAGTTCAGTGGTATAACCATGGCTCACTGCAGCCTTGACCTCCTGAGCCCAAGTGATCCTCCCATCTCAACCTCCCGAGTAGCTGGGACTACAGGTGCATGCCACCACATGTAGCTAATTTTTGTATTTTTTGTAGAGATAGGGTTTTACCATGTTGCCCAGGCTGGTCTTGAACTTCTGGGCTCAAGTGATCCTCCTGCCTCGGTCTCCCAAAGTGTTGGGATTACAGGCGTGAACCACCATGCCAGGCCCATTTTGATTTTTAAAGCATGTCTTCGAAAATAATTTCATAATATTTATAGAAATGCAATGATAGTACAGAATATATTTGATATCAGGCAGGGCATGGTGGCTTATGCCTGTAATCCCAGCATTTTGGGAGGCTGAGGCAGGCACAACACTTGAGGTCAGGAGTTCAAGACCAGCCTGGCCAACGTGGTGAAACCCTGTCTCTACTAAAAAAAAAAAAAAAAAAATTATCCAGGCGTGGTGGTGGGCACCTGTAGTCCCAGCTACTCGGGAGTCTGAGGCTAGGGAATCACTTGAACCCTGGGGGTAGAGGCTGCAGTGAGCCGAGATTGTGCCACTGCATTCCAGCCTGGGTGACAGAGTGAATATATTTGATATCTTAGATATCATAGAATATACTCATGATCTTTCTGACTTTAAATCTAAATAATATTGAAAGGAAAATAAGTATAAAATTCCTCCAAATAACTGAATCCTAGTAACCTATATTAGTATTAGTACCATTAGTACATTTTTTTGCAGTACTCATTAATTTGTAAAGTTCATTTGCATATTAAAAAAATCAAAACAGGCCAGGTGTGATGGCTCATACCTCTAATCCCAGCACTCTGGGAGGCTGAGGCAGGAGGAGAATCACTCGAGCTCAGGAGTTCGAGACTAGCCTGGGCAAAACATAGTAAGACCTTGTCTCTACTAAAAATTAAAAAAAAAAATAGCTGGGCATGGTGGTGTGCACCTGTAGTCCCAGCTATTGGGGATGGGGAGGGAGGGGGAAGGGGATGAGGTGGGAAGATGGCTAGAGCCCAGGAGGGAGATTGAGGCTGCAGTGAGCCATGATTCTGCCACTGTACTCCAGCCTGGGTGAAAGAGCGAGACCCTGTCTCAATAATAATAATAGTAATAATAATTTTTAAAATAAAAATAAAAACAGTAGAAACCCTGAATCTTGCTCTAGTATTTTATCTCAAAAATCCTTGGAAGTAAGTAGAGCATAAGTGAAAAGGAATAGGAATGTTCATTAGTACTACTTCAGACAATTTACTTGACCTAATTACATTTCAACAAACTATAAGTAAGATTTCTCCTTTAAAAAGGAGTTTTCTCTCATGTTTTAAAATGCAGAGGAGAATCCTGGTGTCTGATTGGAGGTTAATGTTTAATCTGGGTTTTTCAGCATGCCCAGGATATGTGGGAGGGCTGAAGCCTAGGGGCCTCACCTTTAAGCTGTCCCCATGGACATAGATTTGCGCCACAGGTTGGCTCCGGATGTAGATGTTCTCAATCTTCTCGGGTGCAACATATTCTCCCTGAGCAAGTTTAAATATATGCTTTTTCCGATCAATAATTTTAAGAGTTCCTGCCTGTAGAGTTGGACAAACAGCTTTATAAGAACATGGCACTCTCAAGCCTGAACCTTTGCTCCTCAGTGCCGTAACTCCCTGCCCTACCCCACCCTGCAGACCCCACCCCGATTTCTTTTCCATCTGTTGTGTCTGCTCTTAGGGAGCTGCAGGGCTCCTGGAGAGAACCACTGTACACCGCAGGTTGATGGCATCCAAGTTCTGCTGGGCCGTGAGCATCCACTGTCCTTTCCCCTCAGCAGTTAGCCCCCCACACAGTCCTCCCACCACTGCCACCCTCATGCCTAGCAGCAGGTATCCTCACCTCCTCCTTCTTGGAGGCCCACCACCCTTCCATCAGGGCACCCCTCTTGCACACACCCTTGTTCCAGGTGCCCTTTTTCTCACCAGCATCTTTGGTTCACTCCCTTAGACCACACTCAAGTCTCTTGCCCAGCTACTGTCTCCACCCCTAAAGAGCAGCCTCTGCATCCCCTGGCATATAGCACAGACCTGACAGAGCCCCTGTGACTCCTACCTGACATGCCACATGGCACTAGGAGCCCAGGCCCCTGTAGGACTTCTGCAGCAGGCAGGTCACCTCCTTGGACAGGGAGTGCTGATGCCACTGGCCTCCAGGACCCGTCCTCACCTCCCTGACTCTCCTCGACCTTTCTGAGCTTCCAAGGTGATTACATGGGCCTCTTTCCCCTCACCGCCACTGACAATGCACCTTGGAGTAACCACCGTTTTCTCTTCATTGGTCTCTCCCAAGTCAGTTCAAGCTTCCAGCTCTTCACTGAGCTCCAGATCCAGAACCCAAATACCCTTGGAATGCTTCAAAAACTAGGCTGTTTGTCTCAGAGGATGTAACATGCTCCTATATGAAACTCACGACCAAGCTTCTCAAGCCTGCCCCAGCCTCCAAACCCCAAACCTGGAGATGACCTTGTTGTTTGCCTCTCCTGGGATCTCCAGTGGTCAGGCTCACCTGTCCTTGCTCACAAATCCATCTCATATCCACCACCTCCTCCCAGCAAAACCACTTTCTGACTGGACTTCTGCACACACTCTGTCTCCACTCCATCTTCTTGATCTGCCAGTGCCAGAGCAATCTCTCCAAAAGAGAAAAATGAGCAGACTCTGTTTTGCCCAAAACCCAGGCTAGACATCAGGCACTTTCCCTACCCCAGCTTATTTGGTCCTCATGGTCCATTAGCTGGGTGTTGTCACCTCTGTTTCACAGATGAGGAAAATGAGGATCAGAAAGCTTAGTTAACTCCTCCAAAGCCACACAGCTAGAAGTTGGGGAACCAGGATTGAATCCCGATCCTTCTGGACCAGAAGACTATGCTTATTCCTTGATCTATTTAACATGATTTCAAAATAACGTTTTTAAAAGCACAAATGTCTTTATAGATGATTTCTACCTAAATTTCAAGAATGAATCATTCAAAGCTTGAACATACTCTTCCAAAAAAATGGAGAAAAAACCCACTTACCAACTCATTCAATAAGCTGACAACAAAACCATAATAGGGTTGTATATAAAAGGAAAATTACAGATCAATCTCATTTGTGAATATAAATGGAAAGGTCAAACACAATTTTTAGGAAAAATATTATTTAAAAAGTCACATCATGATTAAGTTGAATTGAATTATGTCAAGAATGCATGATTTGCTTTACATGAGAAATATAGAAAAATAAGTATCTCAATAGCTGCAATAAATTTTAATTAAATTTCAAAAATCATTTAAAAATAATAATTTAAAAAATGGACTCTCACAGACTACCTGCCTGCAACTTTAGGCCCTGTGCTCAAGCACAACACTAAGTGCTTTACACGAATTCATTTATTTGCTTCATATTACCCCCTAAATGGTGAATGGTTTCATTCAAGTTACAGGGCATCAGCAGCAGATCCAGAGATTTGTGAGACTTCAAGCTTTTACAATATTGAGGGCCCTTTTTAAGAAAAACCAGGTAAAATGAAGTGCAGGGCCTTGGAAGGGGCTGATGCAAGTGAGGGGGCTTGAAGCCTAAGCTCCCTAAGCCGACAGGACAATCCACCTTCTGCAGATGTTCAGGACCTGCTGACCTCTCTAGCCTCTCTCTCCCACACCTATGGGTCTTCAGTTGGAATTAGCTGCTTCCCATGTCTAGTGCCTCTACTCAGCATATATTACTATCATGCCCTGATTGTCCTTCCCACTCCCACCTCTTGGAACATGACTCATATCCTAATACTTGGATGCAGTAGGTGCCTGTCCTCCTCTGCCTCTCCCGAGGTAAGTGTGCCCCCAGTGTGCCCCCAGCTCATGCCCATCACATTGGGTTGGGAACTGTCTAATCATGTATATCTCCCCTAAACAGAGTCCCTGGGCCAGGGCACTCACTGGAGATACATCTTTGTCTGGGGCAGGCATGAGGGTTTCTCAAAGGGAAGTACACAGGCCCAAGCAGGGGCAGATCCATTTACCAGCCCACTCAGCCCGCCTTGGGCTCAACATCATTCACGTGCCTCATTAACTCAACACCTCAAAATGTCCACCCAAACCTTAGCACTTCCCAAAGACACAGGAGAGTTTCCTGGGGTGGGCTGCTCCAGGCAAGAGTGCTCAGTGTCAGTGACAGCCGTTTTCTGGTGAAAGCATTCATCTAAGCATCTCCTATGTGCCCGGTACTGTGCTAAGTGCTTTGCAGGCATAATCTCATTTGTTCCTCACAAAAATAACTTTATTTTTCTTTCTTTTATTAAAACATTTTTAAAGGATAAAATCCAGGCTGAGTGCAGTGGCTCATGCCTGTAATCCCAGCACTTTGGGAAGCCGAGATGGGCAGATCAGTTGAGGTCAGGGGTTTGAGATCAGCCTGGCCAACGTGTTGAAACCCTGTTTCTATTAAAAATACAAAAAAGTTAGCCAGATGGGATGGCGGGCACCTGTAGTCCCAGCTGCTGGGGAGGCTGAGGCAGGAGAATCGCTTGAACCTGGGAGGTGGAGGTTGCAGTGAGCCAAGATCTCGTCACTGCACTCCAGTCTGGGTGACAGAACGAGACTCCATTTCATAAATAAATAATAAAGGATAAAGTCCAGATCTTGCACAACACAACAATAACTTCAGAGGTAAGCAACGTTATGATCCCTATTTTAAAAATGAGAGAATGAGGCAAAGTGGTTTTGGCTAAAAGCTGGGGGCCATGGGCAAGGAATGCTATGAAGGCTTGTTCTCCTGTTCTATAAGTGAGTGAAGGTGAAGCCACAGACGGGGATGAGGCTCTGCTCAAGGTTACATGAGCAACTGCTGGCAAAGCCACAGGAACTAAGGCATTCTCCCGCCTGTCTCCAAGCTTTCCCCTTCACTCAGTGCCACCTTTTGGCTGCGGGCCAGCATTGGAGGGCTTGCAGGCCTTGCCCTTCTCAGACGTCCTAGAGACATGTACCCCCTGTTCCTCCTACTTCACATCAGATTCCACACACTGTCAGATGTCTTTCTGGAAACCATTAAGGATAGGAATTCAGTCTCCAAGACCTCAGCCACACCCACCTGCACAGGTCCCTCATCACCTTCATGAGACGGAGTGAGAAGAGGAAGACGCTCTGGGGCTCAGGGAAGGAAGAGCCTCCCCCCAGGCCCCAGAGGTGCTCCTGAATGACTCATTGTCAGGGGGGATTTGGAGAAGACTCCTGCCTCAGTGACCCGGACCACACACCCTCCCACTGCCAAAATGTTTGGAGCTCCGTGGTTCCAAACGTACACACCGGCAGCCATTTTCCGATGTCTCCAGTGTGAAGCCAGCCATCGCTGTCCAGGGCCTCCTTCGTCCTGTCTGGATCTTTCAAGTAGCCTTTGAACACATTTGGTCCTCTCACACATATCTATGGGACAAAAACCATGGCTTCTCTCAGCCACATCATGAGGAATCAGGAGACGGGAAGCTGTCACCAGGCATACGGAGATAAGGTGCACTACCCATCAGGAAAGCCGCTGTGGATATGGCAGGGATGGAAACAGAGGACAAGGAACAGCCAGCAGCCATCTGAACTGTCTCCTGCCTTCTGTCAAGCAACATCCTCCCCATCTTTCCCCCCTGCCCTGGCCACCCTAGGCCTTTGTCATCTCTTCTCCCTCAGGAGCCCTCTGGCCTTGGCCACATGCTACTCTGTGACACTTGATGGGGACTCATCACAGATATTGATGGCTGGCTGATTCTACCAGGGATGCTTCAGCCCCCTGCTCCATTAGCAGGCAATCATTCCCACTTACTCCCATGGAATGAACAAGTACAGGCCAGCTCTATCTACTCCATCTGGCGTATTTGTAAAGGATCATGTTTCTGCTGGGACAGATCACACAGCAGCAGGCCATGACACAGTTAGGGGAAAAAATGAATTTTTACAAAATTTGGGGCTGGGCATGATGGCTAGCACCTGTAATCCCGGTGCTTTGGGAAGCCGAGGCAGGAAGGATTGCTTGAGGCCAGGAGTTTAAGATCAGCCTGGGCAACACAGCAAGACCCAATCTCTAAAAAAAAAATAAAAAGTTATCTTGGCAAGGTGACACATGCCTGTGGTCCTAGCTACTTGAGAGGCTGAAGCAGGAGAATTGCTTGAGCCCAGGAGTTCGAGGCTATGGTCTCGAGTTCAGTGGACTATAATCACGCCACTGCACTCCAGCCTGGGTGGCAGAGCAAGGCCTTGACTCTATTAAAAATTTAATTAATTAAGGGCCAGGCATGGTGGCTCACGCCTGTAATCCCAGCACTTTGGGAGGCCGAGGTGGGCGGATCATGAAGTCAGGAGATCGAGACCATCCTGTCTAACACAGTGAAACCCCATCTCTACTAAAAATACAAAAAAAATTAGCCAGGTGTGGGGGCGGGCACCTGTAGTCCCAGCTACTTGGGAGGCTGAGGCAGGAGAATGGTGTGAACCTGGGAGGCAGAGGTTGCAGTGAGCAGAGATCACACTACTGTACTCCAGCCTGGGAGATAGAGCGAGACTCCATCTCAAATAATAATAATAATAATAATAATAATAAATTAATTAATTAATTTAAAAATCTGGGAATTCCAAATCTTTATTTAGACCAGCTCAGTCCCAGCACTAGCTCTTGGTTGCCTCATAAACAGGAGAGGAGATGCTGAGTTGAGCTGAGTCAAATTAATCAGTAATTTAAAATGACTTTATACACAAGGCAAAAGGAAAATCATTCCATCCCTACTGTTCTTGTTTTTACTCACTACATGTAGCAGCCACAGGCATGAATGGCTAAATCCTTGTTTACCTCTCCCTCTCCTTTGCAGGCCCAGTAGTTCAGTTCCTCAACATCAACGAGCTTGATATGATTGCAGGGAAGTGGCGCCCCTACGTGCCCTGGAACACCGGAGCAAGATGGCATTTGTTAGTGTTCAGATCTGTTTTAGCACTGAAGATATTCCAAGCCCCTTAAAATCTCTGAGTGGCCAAAGTGGGGAATTATGGATGGAAAGTAACACATCTTTAAAGGGGCATTTGTTACTGCAAGTGTTGGTAATAAAACAAAGTGCTGGAGAAAGCAAAGGCCAACCTCTGCCTGGGCATTTGTTTTACATCCTATTCTTAATAAGCAGGACAGGCACACCTGGCCCAGCACCAACGTGCACAGGGTCCTGGGTAGGGTAGGATGGGGGGCATCAAACACAGGGTCAAGATTTTTGAAAATGGTGGCCACATTAAATCATTTTCCCCATTGTCAGATCACACGTCTTGGTTTGGGGATCATAAAATATAGCAATCATTGCTTTTCCTCTAGCCACCAGACTGTTGATTACTATGCTGGAAATCTAGAAATCATAAGCTGTGGATTCTGATTCAGTGGGTTTGGAATGGGGCCTGAGATTCGACAGGCACCAAGGCGATGCTGCTGCTGGTCCCACACCACACGTTGAATAACAAAGGAATGGAAAGCTGGGATGAAGAAACTTGCCCCATGAAAATAAGACTCCAAATTCTCTTGGTCAAATTTACCACAAAATTACATCTAAGTCATTTTTCTAGTGATTGTGGTTGTTAGATAATTCACTGGCAAGTTGGAGGGGTTTTAAGCAGATGCTAGCCAAGGTCCTGAAAGAAAATTGAGCCGCGTATATGAAAAATGAGGCTTACCACCTTGGTTTCTCTTTTAAAAGAGAGGCTGTCAAATCTTTGACAATACTATTCAAAGATATCTATCCTTATACACAAAAGCCTTTTCAAGTTTTATGCTAAGAGTGAACTGAAAAAGGGAAAAACCTCAGCAGTGTTTACATAGGAAAATGTAAAGGATGACTTGAGAGGGAAGAGACACATGTCCAAAAGGAAGGGATACATGAGGGTAGATACTGGAAGAATCTGCTCTACATCTGATGGGTAATCCATGGGCTGCCTACTACAGACCTGTTTCCCCTTTTGCTGAAAACCACTCAGCAAAAGAATCCTTCAGGATACTGACTTCCTTTCCAAGCCTGGGGCCACTCTTTGTACTTAAGTTTGCTCAACTACAAACTGGAAAATTTTAGGATGATGTGCATGTGAAAGAAATATGCTGTTTAATGCAATATTATTTTCAGAGTACCTTGAGATAGTCAGCAGAAACAGGATAGGTGGATTTTAAACTGAAATCATATTTGGCCAAGCTAAGTATAGAAGCATTTTTTCCTTAGTCCTGTCTTTTAAAATTATAGTTGAATAAAACCTATTTTGTAAATAAGTTATTTAATCAATTTGCTGCTGGCAGATCTCCCACAGGAACCACCTTTGGAGATTATTGTGTTTTTTTTTTTTGTCATAGGTTTTAGTATTTTCCTATTTCTTTTATAGCTAAATAGAAGTTATGCACAAAAGAATAGATCACAAGATACAACTCCAGATGGAAAAATGTTTATAATATCAGTATATTGGATTTTTATAGATTCTAGATACTACATGGCCTTGCTTATAGTATTTTAGAATGAAGGAAGCAGGCTATGAATTGGAGCTGACGTGTAAAGGAGAGGCAGGTTCATAGTGGCCAGGGTACTGTTTCTTAAAGGGCCATTTTAGAGGCCCTTTGAGAACTACGTTCTCCTGTGATATCAATGTCTCAAAGGCAGCGGCAACCTCAAAAAGGAACAGCTCTCATCCACACCCTCATTCTGAGGAGATTCATCCTTCAGGGCCAAGGGAAAACAGGGCTGTAGTGGGTAGCCCATGGATTACTCACCAAATTTAGACCAGATTCTTCCAGTATGCTAAGGATGAATAAAAAAGGGAAAAACCTCAACAGTGTTTACAGATTCACAATGCCACAACCGAGACATAACCACCATTAATGTTTTTTTCTATCTCTTTTGCTTTATTCCTAAGTACCCATGCAAATTTACTTTCCATGAGGGAGTTTTAGAGCTGGCTGCTTTTACTCCACAGTGCCTCGCGAGCCAGTCCCATATCTCTAGCCCATCCTACCTGAGGTCCAGTCGCCAGGCGTGGTGAAGGTACATCCAGCTGTGCACTCAGTTTGGCCATAACCTTCATAAACCTTCAAACAAAACACAGAAGCCACACTATGGGCACACACCCTCCAAGAGCTAACTGGCCACCCCTTCCAGACAGCTAACCTCCCACTGAGCATGTCTGACTGCTTCATGATCAGGGCGATGGAGGGAGGGAGGTGCTCTGGAGGTAGATGACTCCAGGTGAAACTGAACACAGACAACAAGCATGGCCACATTTGCCTGGAAGAAGTGCTATTTTTTTTTTTTTTTTTTTTTTTTTGAGACGGAGTCTCGCTCTGTCGCCCAGGCTGGAGTGCAATGGCGTGATCTCCGCTCACTGCAAGCTCCACCTCCTGGGTTCACGCCATTCTCCCGCCTCAGCCTCCCGAGTAGCTGGGACTACAGACATGTGCCACCACGCCTGGCTAATTTTTTGTATTATTAGTAGAGACAGGGTTTCATCGTGTTAGCCAGGATGGTCTTGATCTCCTGACCTCGTGATCCACCCACCTCGGCCTCCCAAAGTGCTGGGATTATAGGCGTGAGAAGTGCTATTTTTATCACAGACACTTAGTAGATAAGGTTATATAGTTTAGGGTAAAGATTTCTGACCTATTTTCAACCACTGAATCTACTTTTCATCTGGATAATAATGAATTAAAGATAAACATTTTAAAATCTACTCTGTGTTTTATTTTGGCTCCATAAGCTATTCCCCTCCAGAGCCCCACCTGTTTGCATGAATACACCATGCGGGAGTGTCTGCCTTTAGAAGTGGTTAGGCCATGCTGATGTGGAATAGGAGTACGGTGAATAAAGATCAAGGCTTCTAAAGCAGAAAAATTTAAGCACGCACAATTATGAAAAAGATGGGTCTACTTTACTTCAAATCTGTCAGCCACAACCACGTTATGATACCCTTCATATGCAGAAACTTAATAAAAATGAGCTGAATGGAAAATGAAGAAATACACTTTTAGAGATGACAAAACATAATAGATCAAATAACACATAAATGGGCTTTCTCCCTTGTTCTCCTTTTCTGGGTTGCAAGATATTTTGCAGGCTGAAGAAGGTAGAGATGCAGTACAGGTGTGGTACAGATTCTACCGCACATTGATGATCTGTCTATGGTTTGTCTGATCCCTTTGCCCTTTGTGAAAAACTTCCAAAGGTCCAGATAAAAGAATTTCCCAGAGTGGATAAACCTGGGCTTTCCAGAATGTGGCAATGCCATCCTGGCTTTCACTGGCTCTGAGTTTTTTCCTCCTCAGAGGAGGGAGCTTTTGTCTCACAAAAATCTTGTCCCCCGGTTCTTTCTCTGAGCAGTAGAGGGTATAGTAGTTTTCCTGCCCTAACGAACTTCCTGCTGTTCCCAAGGGAGGACACACAATGACAATACCTGGCACCCTAGAGCTGCCCGGAGAAATCCCAGAACTGTTGGTGATGCTGGGGCTGCTCCAGTAACAATCATCCGCACACACCCACCAAGACTGGCCTGTGGGAAGAAAGAAGAGCTGCCGAATTTTGTGATGTCTGAGATGGTGTCCAGTCCATCTGGGTTTCATCCAAGGTCAACATCCAACAACTGGGTCCTACCTGGATGCTAGGGCTGGGATCAGAAAGAAGGCCTGAGGTTGTACAACACACGAGCTGAGGAAATTCCTTCCCCTTCCTAATGATAAACACAATCAGCTCTGCAGCTCAATCCACCATATGACCAATTCTTTTATGCCTTTTGAGATAAGTACCATCAGTCTGGGTGGCATTCTATAATATTGGTTCTTCTCCCTTCCTTAAAACACACAGCTGTTCCCTCACTCTCCCATCATTGACAAGAATCCAAAACAATTACTTAGGACAATTTCTTCCAATTTCCATTTTAATGGCATTGCCTTTTTTCATGTATAAATCAATACCATGCTTTATTTACTATGTACTGCTGAGGACGAAGAATACTTGAAACACTTTGTTTATGTAAGTTGAGCCAAGATATTTTAAATATTAATTTTCATAACTAAAAATAGAGTAGCAAGAAAAAAATGAATAATGCTACTAATTGACTACAGGTTCCTTGGATAATGCAGAGTTTAAAAACTTTTGAGGAGGTACAGAAATGAGTAATTCAAGATTGGCCTGGTGTGGGAGATATTAAAGGGACAGAACACAGAAAAGAAAAAGATTTTGAACCATTTGGCTAGAACCATGCTGCTGGAAAGCCACCATGGCCAGGATTACAGGGAGGGGCAAGAGAACTTCAGGGCCCAGGAGCTTCTCAGTGGAGCACTGACCTGACTACCCAAGGGCAAAGCCACACTGTTGCCTGTGGAGATCAAGGGACCTACTATCCATAGTAGGTTTTCTTCTTGTTCATCTCAAATGTGACGTATCTCCAAAAATAAAAAATGTCTAAGTTTAAAATTTCAATCATAGCTTAAGCTTTGATTTCGTGAGCAAATGAGTTACTATTTCACATGATTACAGGGCACTGGGATGAACTTCTCCAGTTCTCCTGCAAGGTCACCCGTTGGATACTTAGGTGTCACTCTATAATCACTTGTTCATTTTCTTACCTGAATCTTATTAAAGAAGAGTTCATCCCAGATACTATCATTCCTGATGATTCCACTCCGGACCTCGGCTTGCTTACGCTTTGCTGCAAACTCCAGGAGCCAGCGCTTTAATGGTGTGTTTGCCTGGCTGAAGATCTGAGGAACATAAGTTGGAAGCAGCTGTCAGAGCCTGAATGTCTCACTTCTAGATATATCCCCCAGGAATAAGGCCCAGACTGGCCAGCAGAGAAGCCATGTTCCATTTTGCCCCTGCAGGAGGTCACTGAATGTGTGACATTGAGCTGAAGGTTAACACTGCCAGGGTCCAGGCATGCTGTGAAGATGGAAGTTCCTGAAAAAAAATCTCTCCCGCAGGGGTATTTGGAGAATAGGAAGAAAACAGGAGAAGGAAGAATGAGAAAGAGTCAGGAACTACAAGAGAGGAGGCAAGTTCCAGGACTTGGCAGTGGAGGCACTTAAAGCCTGCCTGGGGCTCCAGACCCTGTCCAAACAAGCAAATATGCAGCCCCTCAGCCTGGCTGAAGACTCCCTGCAGAACTTACCTTGTCGTACATCCGGTTCAGCAGTCGTGGGACCACAGGGAAGATGGTGGGGCATAGAGCCTTCATGTCATCTGAGAGAAGGCGGATGTCTCCCTGGAAGAAGCCAACACGCCCTCCGTGGCAATAGACGACAGACTGGAAAGACAGGACAGGAAGGGAGGAGTCCCTTAGGGTGGTCACTACTGGTGATAGTCCAAAGCTGTCCAAAGTGCTGCCCTACATGGAGGGCACCCATGACCCCCTGACCCAGCTCTGGCTGCTGCCATGAGACACTGATGAATGCCATCTGAGGTGACCCCCACCCCCTCACCTTCCAACCAAGTCCCACTCAGGCACAGGGAGATGAAGCAGAAGATAGAGTGGAATCCTGAGCCTCTGGGAGATGCCAAAGCAGCCATTCTCACTGGCATGTGCCCCCCTCACCTACTCCCAAACCCTGGACATGGGCCTCCCTGGGGACTCAGGCCTTTGAGATGTACTGCAGCCTACTAATGGGTCTGCTCCAGGTCTTAAAGTTGTTGGATTTCCCCAGGGAATTCTGGGAAGGTGAAGGTGTGTAGGCCCCATGAGTACTGGAGATGCTGCTGAAGTTGGCTGTGGGTGCTGTTTAGTGCGAGGCCAAGGGGGAGCCCCTGGCTGGATCCTAATGGGACTAGGAGTACACCAGGGGCCTTATATATGCTCCTTTCTTTAATGCTCATAGCAACCCTATAAGGGAAGCGGCATTTCTACAGGTGAGGAACACAAAGCTCAGAGAGGTTACATGACTTGCCCAGGGTCACAAAACTAATTTACAGTAATTGCTGGCATTGAATCCAGGTCTGGAAAGCTGGAAAGCATGCTCTCCAGATGCCATGGCCTTACCTGCACTATTACATAAGACCTCCCCCAAGGCAAAATGGAAAAGGCCTAGAAGACACAGTTTTTTCATATGCTGGTCCCTCGAGTGACACACATATGGAGAATTCCTTGTCTCCATAATCACATATGGATTCCTCCTCCCACTCCCTCTGTACTTCCACAAGGCCTGTCTCAGGGCCAGCCTCAGGCCAGTCCCCATCTGCAGCCTGAAGAGCCATGCCAGTTTCATTCCCCAACTTTACTCTTTTGTTTTCTCTTTTAGGAGTTTGTGAATTGTAAAAGTTATGGAACATAAGTGTTTTGGTCATAAACGGAGCTGTACTGCACAGAGCTTGAATGGTAAAGCACTTCTGCAAAGCTGCAATGCTCTCTGAGAAGATGCTATCAGCTGGGGTCTCTCTCAGCTGAGTGTGTCCATGGGTAAGACAGGGCAGGCCTGGGGGCTTCCCTGGAACAATGCTCCCAGGAGGGACAAGTGGGGTGACTAAAGTCCTCTGAGCCCTCTGACCCCTATGGTACCTTCTGAGGACAGGGCAGTTTGGTCCTACTTCATGCCACCAGTGACAAGTGACACCCGCTAGGGTTATGGGTTCTAGGCACAGAGTGTGCCTCCCTGATGCCAGGGCCTTACCTGCACCATTCGCTCAAACATGTGTGCTAAAGGCAAATAGGAAATGTGCACATCCGCACAAGTGGGAGCCCACTGACTCTGTAAGAAAAAAGAAGGAGCCCAGGCAAGGCCCGGTCAGTCAGGTGGGCGTCTTACCTGGATTACTCTCTCAAACATGTGAGCCAGAGGCAGGAAGGAGATGAGCACATCGTCCTGTCTCGGAAAGATCACTTTCTGCAGGCGACGGGCATGGGAGACAGAAAGGAAAGAAACACTGACAGGAAGACGACAAGAGAATCATAAAACAATAAAGAGAAAATGGTCCTGGAGGGCAAACAGGAAGAGGGGGAGGGGAATGGGAGTGGTGAGGACAGAGAGAGAGGTGAGATGAAAGAGAGAAGAAATGAGAGAGAGAGGGAGAGAGAGAGGGAGGGGGAAGGTGCAGAAAGAAGAGACAGAGAGACAGGGCAGCATAGGAAGCGGAGTGTTAGGTCGCAGCGTCAGTGGGTCTAGGTTATCTGCAGAAGCAAAGAGCCAAATGAAGCACACAGAAACCAGCAGAGTGGGCTCCGCAGGGAAGTCTCCTCTCTGAGGGCCTGCCCCTCACTTGCAGTCAGTCGGCTCTAGCCCGGCTCTCTCCCCTTCCTCCCCACACCTGCAGGACCTGCCCCACACCCCATTTCTCCAGGATCCCTGGGCTACCTGGGCAGGGATTCAGAAGGTCTTGGCTAGTCAGCACTTTCTAGTCCTTGCAGAGAAAGGGGCCCAGAGACTCCTAAGTCTATGCAACTGTGGCTGGGGTACAAGCCCCAGCCAGAGGAGGAGACAAGGCCAAATCCCAAACACTGGCTGAGCCTGGCCTCACAAGCCATCCCTGGAACCAGGGCCTTAAAGAGGAACGCTGACAGGGAGCCCTGCTGTGCCCCGCCAGCAAAGGGAGGGCCCAGGACACATCTCACAGATGGGACTGACCCTAGGGACAGGGGCTACTCCAGCCAGGGGAGCCCTGCACAAGGCTTGGGATCCGGGTGGGCTGTGCCTCCAGGTGCTCTCCTCTGCTGGACTTCCCTGCTCTCCACCCCTTTGCAGAGGCCTTCACTCTCCTGTGCTGGCTCTTGGGCCAGCTTGGGCAAACCTTGGCTCCTGACCTGGGCTCAGCCACCAACTGTCTCTCACAGTTTTCTGCTAAAATAAACTGTCTCTCACAGTTTTCTACTAAGTGTTTGGGGCACACACTCCATAATGTCATCTACCATGAATGTGGAGAGTGACTTTCTCCACAGTGAAGAAAAAGCCAAACTTTTTTGAAAAGATACACTCCTTTATGCTGAAGGAAACTGCAGGACATACTCACCACTTGTGGGAAAAGTCCTCCTTTGTTAGCCAATTATAAAATGCTAACATGCTTTGGTCAGGCCAAGACATCAAAGCTTTTTTGATTTTAGATTTACCTTTAAGTACAGCCTTATAAATTAGCAGTTGCCGTTGTTTCTCAGACTCTAGTAGTCCTTAAACACAAAATGACTGAATTAAACCCTGACCTTTGAAAAACAAGTTATTAAGGATTACTTTCTAAATAAAGGTACACACAAAACCATAGGTATATCAAATTTTGAAGTTATTTGAAGTTAGAAAGGAAAAATAGGTTTGCATGCTTTTCTTTCTGGGATCTTAGTACTCCCAGAAATCAACTGAATATTTGTCACGTATGGATCATTTCAGTATTTGGAGTGAAAAGTGATGGTAAAAGTGGGGTTGCTCTAATGAGAACAGAAACTCCTGCCTGTGAATGGCAGCCCAGATTATATCAGGAAAAAAAAAAAGAAAAAGAAAACAAACAAATAAAAAAAATCCTCTGAGGCTTGAGGTTGTCCTCAAGAGACACCTGCAACAGTAATTCTACTTTATTCACCTCTGTCACTTTCAGAAAGCCTGAGAAATCAGCCACCACGTTCCCATGGGTGAGCATCGCACCTTTTGGGTTCCCTATAAAAAGAAAGCAAGAAGTCAAATTAGTTGGAAACTCAAGGGCCACTTCTTGAGAGCAGTGCCCAAGTTGGCAGTCCCAGACACCCAGGCTGTCCACCCAAGCCTCTGGCCTTTGTCTTTAGCCACCTTTAGATTTACAGGCAGATAGATGCTGCTTCAGGGACCGCTATCCTATAGACATAGCCTACCATTAGGCTCCCAGCAGCATGGGACCAGGAGGCAGGTGATATGGCTGCACAGGAGGGGTGCCTCAAGGCCTGAAGGGTCAACTGCTTGTGGTCTGTGCCTTATCCTCTCCCGTCTTCCTTCAGGAGCAGAGGCTGTCAGCCCCGAGTCCCCTTACGTATAGCAAGGGCTCTGTACTACTCCCTGGGCCTGAGTGGGCCTGGTCTCCTAAGTCCAGCAGCCAACTCTGATGGCAAAGGACTTCTCTGCTGCATTTGGCACCTGGAAAGTCCCCAGGCTCAGGCCAGGCTGGAGATCCAAGAGGGCTGGGCAGCCCTTCCTGCCTGCTCCTTGGCAGAAATGGGACACAAATATTCTTGCTTTGTTTTGATATGACCTTTCACTACTGCTCGTGAGGCCTAGTTCTCTGGGCCCTTGAAGAAGTCAGGGGCTGCTAGGATGACTCAGAGGGTAGAGATGGCTAGGGATCCCAGGCACAGCAGGCTGGGAAGGGAGGACAACTTGGCCACCATTTCCTGTCAGGGTAGATATAATCCCAAAGTTCCTGCCGGACAGATCTGACAGGGCTCAAATCCTAGCCTTGCCACTCACTGCCAGCATAACACTGGCAAGCCATTGTTCCTCTCTGTTTCCTTACCTGTAAGATGGGGAGAGTAATGCCCACCTCACAGGCTTCTATAAGATCTAAAGATATAATCTAAGTATGAAAGATGTTAAATTAGTTTCCACTGAGGCAGCCAGAGATGTTAAATCAGACGTTTCCACTGAGGCAGCAGATACAATAGCTGCAAAACGCAAAAGTGAGGGGCCAGACTACATGCAGAATTTACCCAGGAAACATCAAATAAGCCAACATGTTAACTTTGCAACCCTCACCATGAATGAGGCAATAAAAGGGCTGAGAGAGACTAAGAGAGTGTTGTACTCAATGCCCCTGAATTGCTCACTTTAAAATGGAGTTGATTTTATGCTATGTGAAATTTGCCTCAATGAGGGGGTGGGGAGAGAAAGAGAGAGAGAGAGAGAGAGAGAGAGAGAGAATTTTTTTTCATCTTTGGAGACAGCTACACTGAGTCATAGCCCATCAAAAGGGGAGGAATGAAGGGTCCTCTCTCCCAATCTCAACCTAACACCCAAGCTAACTCAGCCCCTAATGGGATCACTTGAAGTGCCTGATTGTGCTCCCTGCAGCTGGGAGGCCCAATGAGAAAGATGAAGAAGACTGTGGTTGTAAAACGAAAAGAAACCAAATTAATCCCAGGGAATCTGGATATGGAGTCTACAGAAGGAACATCAGTCTTAGAGAGCAGTGGTGGGAATGGTGGGGTGCAAGATATCTTATCCATGAGACCAGTTTGCCAGGGCAAAATGACAATCGCCCATGAGGGGAGACAATCAAGAGTACACCAGAGACAGAAGCTGAAGTGGAGCAGGCAGCAGGCAACCCAAGGAAGGGCACCACCTAAATCAAGAGTGCTCATGAAGGCAGCCATCAAGCAGAGGGAGTTTTAGACGTTTGCCCAAAACCATCTTTCAACTTTCATAGTCCACTTATTTCTTCTCCTACCCCACTTCAAACCTGGTAGGAGAGGGCAGAAACCTCTGTTAGCAAGCTTGGGGAGAAGGAAAAACATCAGAGAGGAACAGAGGAGAGGAGGACCGTGCCCTCCTTACCAAGCCTGCAGCCAGCCCTCGCTCGGGAAAGGAAGGAGTCTCAGTGAAGTGTACTGATTCCTATTTTGGACTGACACTTGTAATTCTGAATTAAGACTGTGATTGTGACTTGCAATGTCCATAGGACTTTTTATTAACTGAGAGTGACCAGAAAAGGCACAAGATGCCTGAGTTTTTGCCCAGGAGCAGAAAAAGAACTACCCCCGCAGCACAAATTTAAAGGCACGAATGGAGATAAAAATAAAGTTGCTCTCATAATTATATCCCAGGAGGCCTACTTGTTCAACTTACTGGCGACCCATTTGTCAGAGATAAGAGCATCAGGCAAGGCCCAATCTTTGAATTCAAGAGACAAGACACATCTGTTTGACTGAAACGTATGGTGGATGGGATTTTAACCTGCACTCTGGCACTTCCACCCATATTGCAAATCACAGAGGTGATTCTGGGGACACAGAAGATTATGACATGATTTAAAAAGTTACATTTCTCTGATAAATATCTGTCAAAATATCTTCCTTTTGAAAAGAAAAAGTGCCGTTGGGTCTAATTTTATCTCTGCCTATCCTTCTTTCTTCCTAACATCTTTCCTCAAACCCAGGCTCAGATTAAGAAATATCCAAGTTGTCTCATATACAAATCCCACAGAGTACCTGGGCCCACAGAGTACCTGGGCCCACAGAGTATTCCAAGTGTCACCTAGCAATTTCTTCCCACTGACTCTTAGGATCTGGAAGTTTCTAAGGAATATCTCCCAAACACTAGGTATGAAATCAGAAGTGTCATGAAATAGAGTCCTGTGTTACAGAGCTTTGGATTTGCAAAGTTGGCTGACTTGTTCATGCTTGAGAGAACTCAGGGTGAATGGTGTAAGAATCTCAAGGGAAAACTGTCTTCATTGATAAAAAAAAATTCTAAAGCCGCCATTCAGTTCAAGCCCAAACACGTACAACAGCAGTAGTTATTCAATTCCACTTGGTTAGATAAGCCCTTTTCTTCTCCAACATGATGAGAAAAGTTCATGTCCTTTAGTTTTCTTGTGGATATGAATGCCATTTTATACATGTCTAATGGCATATGGAATTTTAAAACATTCCCAGACATGCCCAAATTATTTCTTTAAGTTGTCTCTACATGTGGTCCCAAAGGATGAAGAAGAAGTGAATGTTGGCAACAAATTGTGGGGGAAGACTGAAAGGTTGCAGAATCAAATTGCAGAATTTTCCTTGGTTTTCTCCTTTTCTGGTGCAATGTCAGTAAGAGATGCTGGCTACCCAGGCCGCCAATGTCTCAGCGGTATGAGACCCACTGTCTATTTCCCATCATCCACTCATAAGCTGACCATTCTTGTATTTAATTTTCTCTCTAGCCACTGAAGAAAAACTCTCCAAGTGTTAGATTCTGCCAATGACATTTTGGCTTTGGTCAGTGTTCCTGGGCAGGCCTCCCATGGCTATTATGTAGAAAGGCATTTTGCTGGGTGACGATCTGCCCTGGTTGGATGTTGGCTCCAGGTGACAGCAGCTGCGGATGGACTTGAGCTCAAGGTTTCTCCTGCAGGGGTGGAAGTGGGTTTGGGGACAGTTCTGGGCCACCCAGCTGGGGGATTCTGGCTGCTTGTTTCTGCTTTTAAATAGTCAAAGGTGGGTTATAATAGTTACTGGTGACTGACATTCTCTGGAAGTTTCATAATGCAGCTAGAGTGTTCGTCTTCCTGCTAAAGGCTCTCAAATCTTTAGGTCTGAGTCTTACTTTTATCAATCCCATATCCACCAATTTTTTAAAAATCAGACTTGAGGGCTAGTAAGAATAGAAATAATAACTATAATAGTAGCCAAGTACTCAACACCCACTAATGTTGGCACTGTGCTGGGCACTTCATACATGGTGACTCAGTTATTTCTTGAAATAACCCTGTGCAGTAAGTTAAATGTATTCATCTAATACCCAAGAAAACAGGCTTAAGAGAGATTAAGTAATTCTAAAGCTGTACAGCAGGAGTGCTGAGATTTAATTTTACGTCTACATTCATTCAGGTCCTGAACCAAATAGCACAAAACGAATAGGTCATGGTGAACATTTTCCCCAGAAAGCCCACCTCTGAGTAGCCACAGTTCTGGGGATGATGGGCACTTACATGCTCAGCTAAATGACTGTATATGCCTGGGCTTTCATGGGCATCCTCAGTTAGAACAGAAGGGACGCCCCAATTTGAATGGTCTCCACCCCCTCAGCCTCCCAGCCCCACAGCCAGTGCTTAGAATTGATCTCTCATGTTTTGAGACACTTTCATATGACTCCAGACCTGTGGCCCTTCCCCTCCTATCTTCTTTCTCATCCCTGCCTCCCTCCCATGCTGACTCCTGTGTCCCTCCCTTCAGTCACTCTCCTGTCAAGTGCTTCAGCTCTTGGGCCTCCCCAAGGATCCCATTCTGAAAACCCCACCAAGCCAATCCAGTTGCCAACCTTCCTGCTCCCTCCACAGCGCGGCCCCCGAGGCTCACAGTCTCTGTCCCAGAGGGGCTCTCTTCCCAGAAACTGTCAACACATGCCCCCTTTAGACTCCTCTCATCCTCAGCCAGGACTCTGACTCCCACTCCACAAAGGAGGCAGAAGCCGTCAGAGGACTCCCCGCATCTTCCTGGCCTCCCAGACTCTTCTCTTACCCCTTCCTTCCTAGCAGGGCCATCTCCTCCCTGGTACTTGGAGGCCTCCTTTCTCCCCCACCCACACCAAAGCTTCGGGGGCTTTGGCGCTTGAGCATCCTCTTCCTTTCTTCTGTCTCCAGTGGCCCCTTCTCAGCTATAAGAAACACTTTCAGGATCTCCAGAAGAGCAACAAACCTCCCCCAAAGCCCTTGGCTCCACCAGCTGCCAATTTTGCTCCCTGCCATACCTTCATAGTCAACTATTAAAAAAAAAAAAACCAAACAAAAAAAACCACAACTTTCTCCTCAAGTATAACACACACATGGAAAAGTGCCCAAATAAGTGTAAAGCTCAATGGAGTTTTCCAAAGTGAACTTGGCTGTACAACCAGCACCCAGATCAAGACATAGAACATCACCAGCATCCCAGAGGCTCCCTTATCACCCTTCCAGGGTGCCATTATCCCAGAAGACACCCTCTACCCTGATTTGTAAAACCACAGGTTAATTAATCATGTTTTATAATTTTTTATGAAAGAAATCATACAATCTTTTGTGCCTGGTTTCTTTTGCTCAACATTGTGGCATAATGTTCTACTGTAAGCAAATAAGCATTTGAATTATTTCAAGATTTTGACTATTACAAACAGTGTTGCTATGAACATGATGGAGCATGCCTTTTGATGGCATGGCCAAGCTTCATGAAAGAAGTGCACACATGCTTGTACTGAATCAATATCTTTACTTCCCATTTGCTCCTCAGTCCACAGCAACCAGCTCCTCCACCCCACGCCCCAGGACCAGCCTTTTTTTTTTTTTTTTTTTTTTTTTTTTTTTTTTGTGATGGAGTCTCGCTCTGTTGCCCAGACTGGAGTGAAGTGGCACAATTTCGGCTCACTGCAACCTCTGCCTCCCAGGTTCAAGCGATTCTCCTGCCTCCGCTCCCAAGTAGCTGGGACTACAGGCATGCGCCACCACACTCAGCTAATTGTTTGTATTTTTAGTACAGACAGGGTTTCACCATGTTAGCCAGGATGGGCTCGATCTCCTGACCTTGTGATCTACCCACCCCAGCACTCCATCCCAAAGTGCTGGGAGGACAAGTCTTTGTCAAGAGCACCAGCAGGTCATTTCATCGTGACATCCTCCAGTTACAACTTAACCACAGACGACGCTGACAAATCCTGTTCTCCTCTAGCCTCTCCAGCCCCTCCTGCCTGACCTCTATTGGGAATTCCTGTCCCATCATCTCCCTCATGCTCGTGTCCTCAAGCCCTGCCTCGGGCCCTCTCTTTTCCTCTCAAAACTCCCTCAAAGCAGCGTGTTCTGTGCTACCATCAGGCCTCCGCATGTGCTCTTTCTCCTGCAGGGAATGCCTTTCCCTGGCTTCTGCAGCTACTGATCTTTCAGGACTCTGCTTAGACTGACTTCCTCTGGGAATCCTTTCTGTCCTGCTGTACTGATCTCTCAGTGGCCGGGTAACCCATGCACCAGGGATGCAGACCTCAAGGCAGTGACCGCATCATATTGTAACTGCCTGATGACACAAGCTGGGAGCTCACGGGTGCAGACCTATGTCTTCTCCATCCCTATGCCCTCAGCACCTAATGCTAGGTCTGATGCATAGTGGGTACTCACAAAAATGAGCTGAATGAGTGAATATAGATGAATTAGAAAAAGAGTGCTAAAAACACATAGACTGAAAGTTATGTTTTTTAAAAGCGCTGTATTTTCTTTGCTGGGAAGACAAGGTATATGAACTCACAAGGATAAAACATCCTAACTATCATTCAAGAGACCCAATTTCCCAAACTGGGCTGTGTTACACCCACATATTATCTTTTTTTCAGAGGTGGGAATGGGTTCAGATTCCAGTCCAGCTAACTGTTATTTTGAAATGAACAGCAAACCACATGCCCACCCCTCAGCCATCACTGGGTACAGACAGACCACAAGCTCTCACCACCTCCCAGGCCTTCTTGGCCTGAATAGGGACTTCAAAGTACTGACTTATTCTAGGAATCTCCACAGATTTTTTCCACCACATGCTAAGAATGAAATCTTCCTGGAATGATTCCACCAGAATCATGGGCCAAATGTCAGGTTCAGATCATATTTTCCATCTTTCCCCATGAAAAGAACAATGTGGCCCTTGATGAGGCTGGGAGCCAGGACATTTAGCTTACATTTAAGGGAAGCTGTATCTGGGCTGTGACGCTGAGGACACACAAGGCTGATGTGCCCGACAAGAGGATGAGTACAAGAGGCACAGCATGGGCTTAGCCTAAAGCCAAGGAAATCCAAGTGCACAGCCAGATGGGGTGATATCAGGCCAGAGCCCTGCTCACTCCCCCAGCTCTGCCCAGGCAACAGCCATAGTTTTGGAGTGGGAGGTCTGGGATAGTAAATCACAGCCTATGTTTCAAGCCCTATACATTCTGCTTCCACCACACAGAGCTTGAGCAGGATGGCTCAGCTTCCTACAGTCTGGAAAAGCACTGGACATGATGTCTGCCCTCCCCAGCCAGGCAATAGCACATTTCTGCATCATGAAGTTTTTCTCCAGATCCAAGGGCAATGTCTGTGACCAAGTGACCTGTTAAAAGGCTGAAGGCACACTTTGAAGGCAGGTCCAAAGGTAAGGCCATAGCAGTGACCTGCTCCCCAAAACCATGTCACCAAAAATTCACATTGTAAAACTCAAGACAAAAAGACATTGGAAAGTGCTCTTCAAAAAGCAACATAAACCTGAAGGGCATTTTTGAATTCTGGGTTGGCTCTGGATGTCAGCTCCTGGAGAGGAAGGGCTGTGTTGTTATTTTTCTGATAAAGTTTAGTAGAATATGGTGGAAATCCTTGAACCCATGTGAGTTAATGGTAAAAATCTATCTATATTCAATAAAGCATGTTTATCATGATCCACTGACATGAATAATCCTGGTTGTAGGGCTGGTCACAGGTCTGTCAAATGCCTTAGAGGCTGCATCTGCAGAAGGCATGCAGAGCCCCAGTTCACTGCCCACTGAGAGCTGTCATCAAGATGGGCCAATCCTCAGTTTGGAAAAAGAAGGCTGGAGACTTCCTGCCCATTCAGGGCAAGACAAGTGACATCCATGTCATCAGATGAGATGGAAAGGCAGCACTGGGAAAGGCTCTGGCCTGGGAATTATGACAGCAGGGCACAGGCCCTGGTGCTTCTACTTGCTGATGGTGTCCCTTTGGAGCAAGCAGGCTTGGTGACAATCCTGCTCACCTCACAGGCTGTGCTGAGGCCCCAGTGGTGCAGAGAGAGGGTGGACAGCATGCTATAGAAATGCAGAGGGTTGTGCCTGTGCTGTGTGTGCCCTCTTGTGCTTTCTGCCTCCCCCAGGAAGCCTTCCTTGATTATTCCTGCCACTGTTGATGTGTGTGCTCCTCTGTCAGCTCCAAGCACAGAGGATATCATTTCTGCTTGTGTGCTTTGCCTGACAGCCTTGCTTATGGCACACCAGCCCCAGCCTGCAGAGCATCTGCATTGCCCTTTCACACACTGTCCCATCTCCCACTTGGCACCTTTAGCCACCCTCATGGCAGATGAGAAACTGGGGACACTGGTGGCAGAGAAGTTAAATGACTGGCTCACAGTCCCCCAGCAAGCAGTGGAGGTAGGACTCAAACCAAGGCTCTCAGACGCCAAACCTCACACTCTTTCCCCAGTCCCCAACACAAAGGCCAGGCAGGGGCAGAAAGCAGGGGAGTGAGAGCTGTTTACCAGAGAGAAATGATGCCAGTGAGAAAGGACCTTCCCTCAGCACATGATCCAGCTGCCCATGACTCTGCTGACTCAGCTCTGGGAGGTGCCAAGCCCTCACACTGGACCTCCCAATGCACACTGTCCATCTGCATCTGGCCACTCTTATGCCGGGCACTGGGAGGTGCAGGAGGGACCCAGTGTCTGGAGCCAGGCACAAGACAAGGCTCAGCCCATTTCAAACAGGGTATCAAAGACTCCAGCAGTCACCTGCTAGGCCACCAGGGAAGGGTGCAGGTAGCCATGGCTGGGGATCTGCGTGCCTCTGCTTACCTGTCGTGCCGCTTGTGAAACACACAATGGAGAGGTCATCAGGCTGCGGGGGCTGCAGGGGTGAGAAGAGGAGTGTGTTAGGGAGACCCAGTGTGGCCAGCCAGGGCCCAAGATGCCTGGGCTCCCCCACCAGCCAGGCCCATATGTATGCTGCGTGTGGGTGTGAGCATGTGTTGGGCACGCCTGCATGCTCCTGTGTGCTGCGCTCAGAAAGGTGGGCAGATGAGCGCTCAGGAAAAAGAAAAAGAAGCTGAGGAAACCTAACTGGGGTGTGAACACTAATCTGTCCCACCAACCTCACATCTGGTCCCACTGCCTCCCCTACTTGAGCCTGGGCTGAATTATCCTAGGTGGGATTGGGCTGCAGTGGCCACATCTCAGTTTCTATCAAAGCTCTGACCTTTCTAGTGGATGTGACCCAGTTCCCTCCCTCCTTCCCATGTTCTCCCAAGTATCTGAGGTTAAGCTTGGGAGCACGTGTGGCTTGGGCACTGAGCTGCCCACTGTGTCACCAAGGCTGCTCTGCATCAGCCCTTGCCCTGGCACTGGGCACATAGTCTGGGGTCACCAGAAGGAGCCCACGAAGTCTGCTTGCATGTAGAGGATGGCTTCCCAGAGGAGGTGACAGTTGAGTTGAGATGGAAGCGCAAGCAAGATTTCTCCCGATGAAGTGTGGGTGGGTGTTTTGGGGAGAGGAACCAGCCTGGGCACAGGCACAGAGGCAGAAGAGAGAAAGGGTGCTGAGGGATGGGAGAGTGGTTCTCTAAAACTGAGCCGTGATGTGTAGGAGATGGGCAAACACCAGGAGCTACCCATGCAGTGCCCTGGGAAGCCAGGGGTGACCTGCTCAGGCCTGTGTGAAGGGAGAGGGAAGGACTGAGCTGGAGGGAGGCCTGGAGGCCATATGCCTTTTAGAAAGTTGAAAACCCCCACATGGCCCATCCCGGGGGCAGCTGTCCTCACTGTGGCTCAACCCCAGGAAGTATCACATGGGGATGACGCACAGAACAGTTCACAAAGCAAAGATGACAAAGACAGCAGATGCCACAAGGCCATTTGGCACAAGAGTCCATTTCTGGTTCTGCTGTTGCTTCTGTCTACTGCATCTTCTGGAGAGTTCGCCATATTCATAGTGAGAAAATAAGACTTCCCAAAGAAGTTACTTGAAGAACCAAGGGTGGCCAGGATTGGCAGCTCTTTTTTCTCCCTCCCAAATACCTGACTCCTGTTCCAGGTCCTTCCCTGGGCCCTCGGCCCACAGAAGTCCTGGACACTCAAGTGGGCATTTCCTGGCTTGCACACAGGAGTTGCTTATTAACACAGAGGTGCTGTTCTGTGCACAGTGAGGGACTCTGTGAGGACAGGCCCTGCACGCCATCTCGCTCAATAAAGACCTGCAGGTGAATTCGCTTACCACAGGAGCCTGGTGATTCTCTTGGCCACAGTCCTGAAAGAAGAAAATGCTGTTTTTAAATGCTCAAAAGTTCTCTCTCTCTCTCTTTCTGTCCCTCTGTCTCTGTCTCTTTCTCTCACACACGCACATACACACACACACACACATACCCACACACTCACACACACACCCCACACACAAAATCAGAATAAACAGCTCAGTAGGCCTTACTCCTGCACCAATCCCAGAGTTTAAGATTCCAAAGCGGCCACTGAGATGGTCATGGCAGACATGACCTCAGTGGCCTCTTCTCAGACAGACATCTAAGCCTGAGGCTCCTGGGAGACAGGGAGGGTGACTAGAGGTTCTAGGCCACCCCACACATTACAGACAGGGAGTCTGAGCCCCAGGGAGAGGCTAAGCAAAGTGCACATGCCACCTGTATGATGGCAATCTGAGTGTGGGCATGTTGGGCTTAAAGTGCTCTTGGCACGGCTGGGCACATGCTCAGGATGCAGCAGCTGGGTGGACTAGGCTTCTGGATGAGCAGTCAGTGCTAGTGGGGCAGGTGGGGGCTGCCAGTGTAGGTCAGCTGCCAGTGCCAGGGAGGGGTACAATGCATAGGCATTACCAGTAGAGTGGGGAGCACACAGGGAGGCAGGAGAAGGAGGGCCTGGGGCCTAGATCCAGTAGGGCATAGTGGGGGGTCAGCTGCTACTGGGCAGGGCCTGAGGCCTTGGAGGCCAGGATGTCCTGTGTCACCCCAGCAGACCACCAACTGCCACCAACCTGATGTCTCTGGGGAGGCCAGGCACAGAAACATCCATTCTGCTGGCCGCTGGGGGTCTGGATCACATTTGCAAGAACCTCTCCCAGACTCCTGGACCTATGTCTGTAGTCCTCAGACACAGACAGGCTGAGGCTAGCTGGAAATGAGGAAGCTCCAGAGGCTGTGTGAGTACCTCTGAGGTAAGCTGGCACCACGGTCCACCAGTCAGCACCTAGTGCCAGGCTGGATTAACTGATCCAGCCACGGAGCCTATCTCCTAGAGGATGCCTGTGGGCACCAACCCCACCACCAACCACCAGCCCTTGCAAAGCCTGCCCTGTCTGGACACTGATATACCCTGCGGGCCCAAAACAGCCACCCCAGGGCATGAGAGGGACAGATAACCAGAAGTTCTGACTTGGTGACCAGCCAGCAGTAGCCCAGCAAACAGCCCAGAAGCAGACCCTCACCTCCACGGCCTGCATGGACTTAATGACCACCCCACACTTCTGCCCTCTCTCTTTCAGGGCTTCTTCAAATGGGTCCATGAGGATGATCAGCTTGAGGCCTGGAGTCTCCTTCCTCTCCACATGCTCTAGCAGAAGCACAGCCTTCTGAGGTTTGTCCACAATCACGGTGCTGATGTCCGCTGCAGGGGGCCATCAAGGAGAGTCAGGCCATGTGGGCCCAGGTCATGAGTGCAGGCAGCATGTGCCAGGCAGCACTTCCATGGTCTGTGTGCCATAGCTTATGTGTAAATAAATACATAAGACAGGCCTCGTGTACAGAGGAATTTGCCGTGGGTCCTGGGCGGAACCAAGGGCAGAAGGCCAGGGAACCTCCTCAAGCAGAGTCCAAGCTCCCCTTTGTTCCAGGCTCTGCCCCCATCATCCCAGGTCTGTTTGAGATATTTACCACCCCCCTGCATCTGTGCCAAGCTGTCATGAACTTCAGAGGGTTGTACCCTGTGTGGAGGCTGTTGCAGAGGCTCCTTCTTAGCAGCTGAGCCCTGTGGAAGGAACCTTCGTGTGAAGTCTGACCAGGGACAGCTTGACTCAGGAAGCCAACTCAGGAGCCACAGTGTAAGCCCCTAGTATTTTCTGAGAGCAAAGTGCCTCTTACGAGTGTCAGACAATCAGCATAACCTGAGAAGCTGGAGGCTGGAGGCTGGGGGCCAGTTGCCAGTGGCAGGGTGGGGTGGCAGTGGGCTTACCTGTATTGATGATGTAGCGGATAGCCCCAGGGCCCAGGGTGTCATAGAGTGGGACCACCACCATGGAATATGTGTAGCAGGCCAGCTCCGCAATGATCCACTGTGGAGACACACGAGGCAGGGAGTGGGGAAGAAGGGGAGATTAGAGGGCTTTCCTGCCCTTAGGCCCAGGTAACCAGCGTCCCTGCTCTAAGCCCTATGCCTGTGGCAAGGAATCCATGAGGTTAATGGGTTGTGTCTGCTCACCCACAGCCTTCTGGACCAGGCCTGTCCCAGAGAATTCTGTAACTCCTGGATTTCATGTCTAAACTGCCTCAAGGACAGTTCCATGGCCCGCATGAGCCTGTTCCTCAGGTCTTTCCTCCCCATTGGCTCAAGGGGCAGCTGTTTGTAGAGCTGGGTGGGGTGTGCATGGAGCATGGCTGGGGTGGCCAGTGCTGATGAGGGGCAGAGCCAGGGTGGGAAGAGGAGTGGTGGCATAGCCCAAGGGTCTCTGTTTTTTCTTTTGTCCTGGGCCCTACAAACAGTGAAAGCAGGACTATTCCATGGCAGCCAACCCCTACCCCACGAATCCCTCTAAAACCAGTCAAGGTAGATGCTCACCTCTGGCCGATTTTGTGCAAAAACTCCAATAAACTGATCGGTGCATGCTTTACAATTGTGCTGGAGAAGTCCGGACCCCAGAAATTCAGCCCTGTCGGCCACCTGCACACAGATGTGGGGAAGTGATGGGAAAACAAGGACTCTTCAACAGGGGAAGGAGATCCCCAGGAGGAATTCTTTTTTTTTTTTTTTTTTTTTTTTTGAGATGGAGTCTTGATCTATCACCCAGGCTGGAGTGCAATGGCACAATCTCTGCTCACTGCAACCTCTGCCTCCCAGGTTCAAGCAATTCTCCTGTCAGCCTCCCGAGTAGCTGGGATTACAGGTGCATGCCACCACACCTGGCTAATTTTTTGTATTTTAGTGGAGACGGAGTTTCACTGCGTTGCCCAGGCTGGTCTCAAACTCCTGTGCTCAGGCAATCCACCCGCCTTGGCCTCCCAAAGTGCTGGGATTACAGGCATGAGCCACCACGCCCAGCCGGGATTCTTATAGATCTGAGGGACCTCCCTGACTTCCAACCCAGGTATGCTGGAAGCCCTTCAAGGCTGTTGCCGGGAGTTTGGCAGACAGGCCAGGGAAATAAATGACCCTCCGAGACCCAGCAGGTGCTCACATCCCTCCCTACCTGCCCTGAGTGCCAGATCTGTATGGGTGGCCAGGGTGGGGCCTGTCCTGTATCACTCACCTCCTGGTAGGACAACCACTGGTAAGGCTGCTTAGGCTTCCTGAAACCAAGACAGGGCCCATTCCCTGTAGAGAGATAAGAAAGCCTTGTGTCAGGGAGGGGTCAGAGTGGGTGTGCCACCTGCGTCCGCCCATCAGAAACCTGGATGGACATCCCATACTGTAGTGTGTCCATGGGCCAAGTGAACTGCCCTCCTGCACTGCCAGCTACCTGTCTAATCTGCTGAAGCCCAAGAGGGCCTAAAGCACATAAGTATGGCATCATCCCAGGGATCAGGGAGGTCTGGAAATGGGGAATGATGCAGTGCCTAGTCCCCACCATAATTTGTGTGGTGATCCCTATTACAGACCCAAAGGATACAGACACCTGGGGACCACTGGGAGGAGGTGGTAGGCTGCCTCTCTTTGCCTCTTACCCTGAGAGCACCCAGACATCTCAGAGGTTCAGGTTCAGAACCATGCCAGCCAGTGGCCTGGCAGTTCAAGGCTCCCCAAGAGTACAGAGTGTGGGCCAAGTGATGGCCTAAGGTCAAGCTGCCCCAAGGGCTGGAACAAAGCTGAGTTCAGCCCTTTAGCCATATAATGCAGCTGCTTCTCTGACTGGTGGGAGGAAGGCCAGGAGTAGCTTCTCTCCACTGAACCTGGGGATAGCTCACCTGCCATGGCCCTGATATCATGCTTGCATACCCACCCTTGCACCCACTCCACCCCTGCCACACAGCCCCTCCACACCCCCCCACAACCCTTCTCACCTGAGATGCTAAGCCCACGGCGGAACACCTGGTACATGGTCCGGGCGTCATCATAGTAGTGGGTAAGTAGCTGAGGGCCAGACCCAATCACAGATCGCCGTGCCCCGCCACTGTCCTACAAGCCAAGCACCGGCCAGAGAAGTTGGCTGAGGCAGGTAGGGGTGCCAGGAGAGGGCCGCAGCATGCACAAGGCTGTACACAGCTCGGATGTACAACCCGTGCATGCAGTTAGCACTGTGGCATCTGTGTGCCCGCGTACACATGGACTACACACACCTGGACTGTATACACTCAACCTGCATGTAGCCACACTCCGACATAGTTGGCTTATGCATAAAGGCCGGGTATACCAGTGTCCCCACATACAAACTCCACACACACATACAGCATTCACACAGCAGGTCAGCATATGCAGAATGTCCAGAGTTTTCAGTTAATGTTCGTACACACCCATGTCTCATTCATACAACACAGTGGGGAGTATTGGCTGGATTCAGGAACAACCTGCCAAGGTATCTCCCATCCCATCATCTACTGCTATGCCCCTGAGTTAAGGATCAGTTGGGTGTGGTGTTAGCTAAGAAGGCTGCCACCCATCATTCACATAATGATGTGAGTTAGAGGACTGTGCTGAAGGTTCTGTCCCAGGCACAGAAGCCTAGGAGGCTAGGGAGGGAGGACAGGCTGAATTATGTTCATGTGCAATGGGGGAGGAGAGGCAGGCAGCAAGTTCCTGGGCCCAAAGTGGCACGGGTGCAGAGTGGGAAGGTGGCAAACCTCCTCTGTGCTGGTGAGTAGGGCGAGGAGCCAGCCTTCTCCTGCCTCCTCCCCTTCTACCCTGTCACCCTTCCCCAGGGTGCCCAAACCCAAACTCTCCAGTATCACAGCTCTACCTCTTCTTCAAGCACTATTTGAGCTACCCTGGGCTGGGCCAGAGCCTGCCACCTCTTGGAACAGCAGGTCTAAGGAAAAAAACATCTGTGAGAACCAGAAAGCAAACAGCCGAACTCAAAACCACAGGCAGCTCCCGACTGTTTTGGAGTGGAAAGTTCTGATTGGCCAGTGCTTTCAAGGACCAAGCCCACCTAAGACCTGCAAGAGAAGCTGGGACACATCCAATCAGACCCAGTTGCACTTGGGCAACAGATATGGTAAAAGGAGAGACTGTATGCCAGGGACAGAAGAGGCTCAACACTGGGCATGTGTGTTATCAATCAGCTGCCAAGTTGGGCTTTGAAGGATGCATGGGGGTTGCCGGACAGAGTGAGGAGGAGGGAATAGCAACCCTGCATAGGCAGCACCACATGCAAATGCACCGGCAGGAGGCACAGGTGCATTTGGGGAACTGTAGGCAATTCAAGGAGCTCCAGATGGCAATGGTGGGGGAGGAGGCCAGAGAGGCTGCAGATCAAGGCAGAATCTGGACTTGAGGTTGAGGGTAATGGGGAGCCAGGAAAGGGTTTTAGGCCAGGGGGAGTGACAAGATCTGAATTATTTCTCACCACACAGCAGGCACAGTCAGTGCTGCCAGGCCCTGTCTGATCTGGGCCCCTCTTGCCTCTCCCATCTCATTTCCTACCACTGTCTCCTTTGCCTACTCCGATGCAGCCACTCTGGCTTTCTGGGCTCCTGGGGGATGAGGCAAGGGAGGATGCAGTCATTCCAGGAAGGGAGGCATTAGCTTCATCCCATGTCCTGTCTTCCAGACCCACAAGGTGACTCACTCAGTGGCCCCTATACACGAGCCAGGGTCATCCCTCTCACCATTCTGACACCATCCAGACCACTGTCACCTTCAACCCAGATGCCTGCAGCTGCTTTCTTACGCTTGCCCCTGTCACACCCACCTTTCTACGGCACAAACTGGCCATGTCTCTCCCTACTGAAAACCTCAAATAGCTCCACGCTGTTCCCTCTGCTGGTCCCTGCACAGTTCACAGGGCTCTGTCCTTGCTGACCTCTCCAGATGTGATATAGTCACAAGCTTAACCAAAAACAGCTGTCCTTAGTGACTTCTCTGGGTCATCACACCCAAACTTTACCACACCTTAGAAAGCAGGTGCTCTTTTTATTACACACTTTACAACTGAGAGCCCTGAGGCTCAGAGAGTTAAGAAACTGCCCAGGGCCATACAACTCAGAGGCACAGCCAGGCTTCAAACCCAGGACTGCCAGTCACCAAAGGCCATTCTCAACAGCACTTGGCCAGCCCATCTCTGGCCCCTCTCCACTACCTAGCATCCCACGCAAAGCCCCCATGTGCTTCAGCACACACCTGCACCTTTGCACATACCATTCTTCCGCTGGAAAAATGCCCTGAAGATCCCAGCCCCTACCTCAACCTGCACCCTCCCCTACAAGGCAAAACATGCTTATGATCACCAAGGTGCACTGTCAAGAGCAAAAGGCAAGGTGCACAACAGGGTATGTGGTGGATATGAGTTAAAGCGTGGTGAGTATCTCTACACATCTGCTCACGGCCAGGACAGAGCATTAGCAGGTTGCCTCAGGGGAAGAGAACTGGGAGAGCAAGGAAGAAGACAGAAGCTTTTCAGTACATTCCATTTGTTTGTTCTGGACTATGTGGATACATTATCTATTCCAAATGAACAGAATTCAAGAGGAGAGAAAGCAAATTTTTAAAAGGCAAAAATAAATTCCATAAGCGTAATAATGAAACACGCCTCACCAGTCCTTCCAGGCTTAGCCTAGAACACCCTTGTCCACTGGCCCTTGTATCGTCTTCCCCTTGGTGGCACCATGTGTGAGTCCATGTACTCAGGGAGAGCAGGGCCAGGGGTGGGCTGAATCCTGGGTCCCAGCACCAGACCAGGAGAGTTTGGGAGGGAATCTACCAGGAAGCTCCTCAAGAACCTGCTTAGGCTTCCTACTGCAATACCAATGAGCCAAGGCCCTCCTACCTGAGAAGCAGGCAAATCAGAGGCCCAGTGCAAGGCCCAGGTCAGGCTCTACCCAGAGGCAGTTCCTGGGAGAGGCAGAAGGAGTGCCTGGTAGGAGACCCTGCCCAAGGCTGCTGCAGAGCTAAGTGGCTGACTGCCAGGGGAGACACCTTCTCTGGGCCATGTGAGGTCAAATAAGCCACAAGTCTGGCTTCTACTTCCAAGATGCCTGTCCTCCGCCCCCTACTTTCCTCAGTGGAACGTCTCCTACCCTGCTTACCTCTACTTCTTCTGACTGCATCAGGAGGTTACATGGCGGCTGCAAGGCCTTTGGCCGGTGAGTGAACCAGTAGGCAAGGATGGCAGCCAGGGCACCCATACTCACGAGGGTGGTGGCCGAGAGGCTGCGGAAAAACTGTCCCAAGTCACCTAGCTCAGGCAGTCGCAGTATCCTCAGGATCTCCTGTGTCTGCATCTTCTCCAGAAGTGAGAGGACAAACTCTGTTGAAAACAAGAGTCAGATAAGGCAAGAGACCTGACGGGCAGGTTAGGGAGGGGTCCTGGGTCACAGGACCTGATATCTGGTCTGAAACACTGTAGGGCAGGCCCTGGGGGAGTTGGGATGTACAGAGTGCACCCCAGAAGCTGGCTACCTAGAAGGGCTTTTCCCAGGAAGAGGCCAGAACCTTCTGCCATCACACCTGACAGTCAGATGTCCTGCCCACTTTTCCTGAGAATCATACGCTCAGGCCCTGGGCCATGGCTGACAGCTGCTTCCATATTTTCCAGGGCCACTGCTCTGGCAGCTCTGGGAATGATGCTTCCTGGACCTCAAGGCCTGGGTGCTCTGTTCTCCTGTGTGACTGCTGTCATAGCATTTTACTTATCTTTGCTCCTGGGGTGTGGAGAAGAGGGAAGGGCAGCAGAAGTGCTCAGCACAGTGCCCAGGGGTGAAGAAATGCAGGCTCCTCCCCCTCTACCTCTAATCTCCCAACTCCAGGCCCTGACCCTGAGCGAGAGCGAAGTGGGGGCAGGGCAAAGACCGCAGATCAGCCCTGACAGATACTCCAGCCCTCATGATGTGAAGGTGAAGACCTATCTGACTGTATGAGCACTATGGCTCTGCACTGTCCCTGACCGACTACCAAGAGGACAACTGGCCCCACCATAACTGGGCCCTGTGCTGTCCTCCCTGATCCCTTCAGCAAGTGTTCAGAGGCAAGGCAGGTGGCAGAGGAGAGCAGGTGTTAACCTGGTAGGAAGAGAAACCACGACTCAGAGAGAAATGGCTCAGCGGAGTGCTGTGTGCACTCCCCGGGGGACCAACATCTCCTGCCATGTCACAGATGGCAGCCAGGGAGCCACCTTCACCCACTACAGCCCAAGTGGGTACAGTGGGCCCATCAGGGAGACATGGCAGATGCCCTGGGGTAGAGAGAGGGAAGGTCTCTGTGAGAAGCACTGGAGAATGGCTGAAAGAGAAGCAGGCCCCAGGGGCCTGTGGCATTCTCCTCTCGGCCACTAAGTGAGGCAGTGTTGGCACAGCAAATACACAGCCAGCTTGGCTCAAGGGTTCTGTACCTTGCTTGGAACTGAGGAAAGTATCAAGGGTGGGCCAGGTGATGGGTGCTGGCATCCCCAATGAGACCCCCTCATGTCACTGCCTAGTAGGACTTGAGGCTAGAGGCACCTACAGGTCTGCCAGCCCAGTGATGGCAGGGTGGGCTCAAGGCTGCCCTGTACCAGCCAGAGGCACCCTCCTCACAGGCCCTAAGCCTTTGGAAGCATGGCTGTGCTTCCAAGAAGGGAAACAAGGAGAATGCAATAGTGGCTACTCTGCAGCCATGGGATATGAGCCAAAAAATTGCTTGACCCCTGAGAGAGAGGAGATCTGCTGAAATCCCAATAAATGGCATTTGTGTTAAACCATAACATCATGACACCGGAGATGAAGTCAGTGATGTGCAAAGTCATTGCAGAGACACACAAAAAACCCTTCAGTTGTAATTCCTTCTCCTTCTCTTATGAGCAATGCAAGGTTGAGCCTATCCTTCTTCTCTGAACCTCCACTTCCCCATCTTTAAAATGAGGGCAGTACCATTTAGACATATAAAGCCCCTTGCACTGCATCTGGCATATTCAGAGGACTAAAGAGATGGCTAAAGAATATGCTTGTCAAACCAAGAGGACTGCTCAGCCCAGGACACATGAAAAGGGGTCAGGAGCAGGCCTGGTACAAGCACTGGGCAGAGGTGATTTGGCCTGCACACTGTGGCCCCACAGAAGGAGTTTATGCCCTGCAGATGGCACAGCAGGCTGAGTCCTGGGAACACTCATCAGCCACCCACAGGCTCTGGGTGAGCCTCTAGCCAAGTGTGGTATTTTCACTGAGCTCCTGAGCTGGAAATCCAGTTTTAACAGAAGCTTCCTTGAGCTGGGTCAGTTATGAGACCATCCTGGAGGAACAACCCACTCCTAGCATATCCATCCAATTCAGCTTCTGCATAATAAAGCAGAGGCCAAGTTATAGACCACAGTAGATTCACCAGGGAAAATCACTCTGGAGAAGACTCTGGGTAGGTGACTAGCTGGCCTTCTTGGGACATTTACTTCCCTAAGCTATAGATGGGAAGATGAAATCACAGCTAGGCCTATCAGATAAATGACTCACTACTTAGTAGAAAATCCAGACATGCTCACCAACTCGTAGGGTGGGTTCTGAGCTGATGGACATTTTTCTTGAAGGAGCTGAACTGACTTAATGATATGAGAAGCCAAGGACCAAGAAACTCATGCCTAGCACGAGGGCTCAGCTGTATACCCCAAAAGTTTTAAAGGGAACCCTGGAAGGATACCTCATTACCACCAGTCCCTGGTCCTTGGCAGATGCTCACAGACTCTGAGCTTTGCATATTGTGGCATTCGGTGCAATGCTAGAGTTTTTACAGAGCACAGCCCAGATTAGCCAAGTCATCCATCTGTCTTTCCACCCATCTGGCAGACCCTCACACAGTCCCTCTTCTCATCTAGCTCAGAGTTGGGCCTGCCCTCGGTCCCCTGGGAAGGACACATGAGGAAATGGGCAGTGTTATGATCAGACATGGGGAGCCAGAAAAGCTGCCTGACTTAGGTACGAGGGAGTCAGGGCAGGCTTCTGGCAGGAAGTGATATTGATCCTGAGAATGAAAGATAAAGATGAAAGGGTGGCCCGGCAGAGGAAAGTAAACATACAAAGGCTGGAGTTGAAAGAGCACATGGGACACTTAGGGAACAGAATATTCTGTGCAGAAAATAAAGCACTGAACCCACAAAATCTCATACAAAGATCAGTGCTACAAGTCTGTGAGGCTGGCCTCTTGGATATGCTGAGCTTTCAGCAGTCACCATATTACCATGGTCCTCAGTGGGAGGAAGAAGGGGACTTGGCCTAAAATTCCTGAGTTCCTGATGCCTGGGCAGCCTTTTCCTACACACTGTACTGTTTGACCCTCACAACAGCTGCAGGTACTCCCTCTAAGCTGGGAGAACAGAGACTCCACTGGAGAAGCCACCTTGTTCAGCAAGCGAGGCACACAGTAAACAAGTAGTAGAGCATAGACTCAAGCCCAAGACTGCAGTCTCAATGCCAGCCCCTCGTGTGGTATGGCCACCCCAACCCCTGCCAACATTGGGCCCACTCCCACAATCCATCCTTTCCTTCGCATTGGCACTGAACCCACAGACAACCAGCTCCAGCTGCTTGGAAGAGCCCAGGCCCAGGTTCAGGGGCTGGGGGAAGTGCAGGGCCACCAGAGCCTGTATGAGGGGACCAGCCAGTTGGGCCAGTCATTTGCTATTTTTCGCCATGGACATGGGTGGGCTTCTTCCTGGCCTTACATCAAGAACTCACCATCTTCTCCTGGCTGAGTCCTTCTCCTCCTACCTGGGGTGATGGAAGGCAGTGCGCAAAGGGCTTGGCTGCCCACTCCTCCTTGCAACTTCTACTTAGGTGCTCACCCTGAAGGAGGTATTTGCAGCAGTGGCAGCTCCTCTGACCTTGAGGCTGGGCCTGTACCCCACCTTGGCTGGGCAGCAACCACAGGGTCTCGTTCTTTCAGGCTTATCGACCTTCTCAGACAGTCAGAACTGCTTGCGTTTACACTGAGGTTCCCTTCAGACCTGGGAGCCACTGCAAGGCAGAGCTGCGAGTCCAGGTCCCCTGAGGACATGGGCCTCAGAGCCAGCCCAAGCCACCAAGCCTTTGACATGGGGAGGGCAGAGCCTAGGCCTTGGAGTCTGGTCTCATCTCATTTCACAGGGCCTTGGCCTCCTCTGACCTCCACACCTCTCTTTTGACCTGGGGTAGGGCTTGGTGGTCTCTAGGGTCCCAGCCATACTGCCTCCTTCCATACCCCAAGAGACTCTCTTGGCTGCAGCAGAGATGTGCATTGTGTGTGTGTCGGGGGCAAGAGGAGTGTGGACAGCACTCAAGGGAATCAGTGGTGCTGGTGTTGCCAGGTGAGTGACTGTGTTTGTAAATATTCACCTGGCAGGAGGACTCAGGCATGAACAAGCCACCTAACATGAACTAACCACCTCCTCCTCTCTTCCTGGAATATCCGACATCTTTTTCTCCAGCACAGACCAGTTCAGAATACCAAGTGGTAGCTAAGGCTAAGGAAACTGGAACTTCCTCCCACCTCAGCATGCCCTCTGCTGATTTAGGGCAATCCAGCATGGGAGAGAACACGAAGAAAGGGGCCCTGGTGGGAAATATGTTGGCTCCAATGTGGTGGGGTGGCAGAAGCAAAGCCCCAGAGCACAGTCACTGTGGAACTGGCCCTGGGGACCCTGACATGGCTCCAAGAACTCTCTGCTGGTCCAGCCTCCTAACCTCAATACTCTAGGCTTCATTGTCTAGCTGGATACCCGACCACTCCTCTCTACCCCAACGGCCCCAGGCCTGACAGCCACCACCAACCACAGCCCAGACTCCCATACCACCCTCTCCATAGGTCTCCTTGCTCTAACAGGTGCTTGCCCTGTTACCAAAGTTATTTCCTGATATGTAGATAGGATCATGTCATGCCACTGCTCAGAAACCTCATCTGGCTTCCTATTGCCTTAGGACCAGAGTCCAAACTAATGCTCACACTGAGGCTCTCCATGATCCTCGGATTCTTCCCTCCCCTTTGAATCACTCCAGCTTCCTCTGTATCAGCCTCTCTAATAGGGGTTCATATGATGGAGTTCTGGGCCTCTGCAAACTTCTGAGGTCTTCAAAACGGGTGGGGAAGATCAAGCCCAGCCACCAAATCGTCAAAGAATCTCCTCAACTCCAAGTGAAGAGCTCTAAAAAGAAAACTACAACCTCTCCCAGGGCCCAGGGACCCTAGCAAATGAGCTTGGGAGAGGACCCAAAGTGGGTATTCTGGGTATTCCGGTGCTGAACTGACCTGGGTCCAAATCATGACTCAGTCTCTTGATAGCTGTGTGGCCTTGGGCAGGTCACTTTGCCCCTCTGGGCCTCATCTCAAACAAGCTCATGGACAGAGAGTGCAGTGCCAGGCATGTAGTAAGGGAAACACTTAGTAGATAGTAAGTAGCTGAAGCAGTTACTCCATCTCTTTGCAAGCCAAAGGGGCTCAAAGACAACTTGCACAAGTAGATGCATTCACACCCTACCTTTCCAGCAGGCTCCTGGCACTGAGGAGGCGGCTGAGCTCGTCCCACTAGAACCAGCCTCCCTTTATAGGGCCTGTGGGGCCCAGGGAAAGAAGTTACCACATCTTGATCAAAGCACAAAAGTGGCGAAGGCCCTGCCCCGAGTCTGCCCTCCTGGGGACAGTCGATGGCAACAGCCGCCTGCTCTGAGAAGCCGGGTGGTGGTAGAGCCGTTAGCAGTGGTAGCACAGGCTCCCTGGTGGCTGTGGAAGCAGGTCTGGCAGGGAACAGGGCACACAGCAGTTCTGTAAGGAGTTGCTGGCCCCTCAAGGCCCCCGCCAGCCCCACCTCCATCTGCATGCAGGGCGGTGCTGGCTCAGATCAGGTCAGAGCCAAGCAACCCAGCCTTAACCCTCACCCTGCCAGCGTGCCAGAGCCTCAGCTTACACCCCCCTGCTTTTCCCCTCACCCCACCCTGTTTGCAGTTCTGAAAGGGAGTTTGCCAAGTGGGTTTCTTAAGAACAAAGCCTCCTTACACATCCATTTGAGACAATGATTAGGGCCAGGCCTTTGCTGTGGGCTTGGGACTGCAGTGAGCATGAGTTTATGTGTGTAGGGGGTGGGGGGTGACAGGAAGTAGTGGGGAGTAGGGGATGGGGATGCTAGCTCTCTGGCACTGAGGGCGACTGTACCATCTACCCGGGAGATTCTGCCTCCAGCCTCTCCCAGGGGCTGCCTCTGCTCCCCACCCCCACAAGGTCACAGCCAATCTACTTGGGAAGAGGAAAGAAATGGCACGGTTCCAGATAAAACATCTGCTTAGGGATGCTCTGGGGAGTGAGGACACTTTGGACCAAGGATCAGAGCCAGCAGGTGGAAGATAGTGGCTGATCTCCACCACAAGACCCCAGGGCAGCACACCAGCCCTGCTCTCATGCCTGCACTAAGAGATACTGTTGCCTAGCTTGCATGGGAATGGTCACCCTGGAGCCAGAACCCACACCCTTGCCTATTAGGACCGAAGCTGAGCTCCGAAGTCCAGCAGCACCTCTGCCAGACTGACAGACTGAGGTCCCAGGGGCTCTCGGGGGTCTCACTACTGCAAGATCTGTGAGGCTTAGGGGTGTGGGTGGCTACTTCCATAGCATTTTCACTACCATTTCCATGGCTAACATGCGGCTGAGCACACAAGTATGATCACTGCGTATTTTGAATTGGACACTCATTCTGATCATAAGGTAGACAGCTAGACTCATGGTGGCACCTGCTAATAAGTAAAAGACAAGTCTAGGCCACAGGACCCAGCTTACTACCACCCCCAGGCCCTACCCACATCAGGTGCTTCTGGGCAATTACGAGTCTGCCTGCACTGGGCCACTGTCCACCCAAATTTAACCCTGCTCCCTTGCTGCAAGAATGTCCCAGGACAGGACCCAGTGCTCTGAGCTCCCTCTTGAAAGCTGTTTGCCCAATTGCCTGGCAAGTCTAGAGCCCACAGGCTTGCAACACCTTCCCTGGAGCAGATAACAGCTTCCACTACTCACCCTACCATCTGGGTGAGCCATGAGAAGAGCGTCCTGCCTCAGCGACCCTCATCTGGAACTTGGCCCTAGCTTCCCCCAACCCACCCCGATTAAAATGAACGAATATCTGAGCACCCCCGATCAGCCCACAAAGTCACTTCCCCTTTCTTCTAGGCAGGACCCTTACTTTTCTCCAAATATCTTCAGAGATGTTTTTAATATGAAAGCTTCCTTTAATGCTTCTCAAGGCAGCCTCTGGGGCAGGAAATCCAGTGGTCGGTGGGAAATCCCACAGAGTGCCAGAGGCATAGAGCTGAGGGAGTAGTTTCACCCCAAGCAGTGTGCAGCCCAGTTGCCAGGTTAAGAAATGCACAGCCTTCACCGTCACACATGTGCAACCCTGACCTGCAGAGGTGCAAACACAGCAGCACACACTTGCCCAACACCTGCCCTCTCCACACAGGGATTCAAGCTTCTCTCTGCTGTGAGAGAAGGGTTTGCTCTCCATTTTCCTCTTGGGTTTTAATTAGATTCACAGAACCACATAAGACCAGGGCAGAAATGGAGCAAAGAGCCTCCCTGACTTGGGAATTGCCAGGTGAGACCCACTGTACATCCCCCATGAGATAGAGGCCCAGGATACGATACGGGGTTGCCAGGTTACATGGTGGCTCACCTGCCAAGCTTCCCCAAGGAGCCTGATCATAGCTCTGATGGTTCAATTAAGCCCCTTGAATGTAGAAAGGCCCAGCTAAGGCTGACTGTGACTGAGTACTTTACAGAGACACCTGTTGCAACTAGCCCAAGCTCACTGTGAGCATGCCTCCCTTTAGCGGCCTCCACTGCCCGCTGGCCTCCCCATCCTCATGACAGTACCTCTCAAAAATCTCACTCACCCTAAGCCCTGCTCAGGGAATGTGGGTCCACATTGCTGATGCTAGCACCAGGAAGCCAGGCACAAACAATGCTTTCAGGAACTTTAAAATACGAATAGCCTTGAGAACAGAGGAGCAAACAGATACACAGTGTCTTTCACACGCTCTGAGATAAAGGTTGCCCTCACCATGAATCAGGCAGGACAAAGTTCTCAGAGCAAAGAGGGACAGCAGGGGCTAAAACAACAGCAGTAGTCCCTTTGGAAATATTTACAGGGTATGATAACCAGGACTGATGGTGTGGACGAGTTCAGATCCTTCCACGCCAAGCCCTGGGACAGCAGGCAGGACCCTAGGAATACTGACCAGGGTCACCATCACCTCACAGGCACAGGGACACTCCCTGGCCAGGCCCTCCTGTGCAGGAAGCCAAATTCTGTGGCTGTAACACGATCCTTTGCCTTTCTGGCCATGTCCACGTTCGGACTGCTGGTGTCCTGGCCTCAGGAGCAATGATTCATTTCTGCCACTGGCTCAAACTTAGGACACACTGCAAACTAAGCTTGAACCAGTAAAGGGCATATGGGCTGCTCATGGTGAGGCCATGCACTCAGAGCTCAACTGCAGGTGGCTGGGGTACAAGCAGGATGGGATGCGACCTCCTCCAGCTAGAGGGAAGCTCCTTGAAGTAGGGAGGGTCCTGCCAATATATGGTTGGGGGTCACTGAGGTGGGGGGAGCAACAGAGGGATTTGCTTGCCTGCTTGTTCACTTAGGAGCCCTGCTGGTCTCCTGGGGGCACGTGCTAGGGGAGAAATGCACAAAAGACAGAACCTGAGACATCCTTAGCCAGGGAGGGAGAACAAGGAGAGGATCCGAGCTGGGTGGGAAAGGGTAGAGAACAGGGCTATCAAAGAGGGACAGAAGTGGGTTGGTAAGTCACAGGAAGAGCCTGTAAGATGTTGGGGCCCCTGGCAGGAGCCCTCACACAGTGGCGGGAAGGAGGCAGAGGCCTGTCTGCACTGAGGACTGGGGCAGGAAGCTGAGGCTGGCAGGATGGCACTTAGCTATGGGAGAAAGGAAAAAGATGGTGATGGGTACTGTATATCTGCCTCATGCCTTCAGAGTGACAGCCCACAAGCTAATGGCACTCAGCCCTGGGGATGCAAAAGTGCCCCAGGCAAGCTGTGCTCCTCCATCCTTGGCAAAGGGATTGCTGCTGCAGCCAGGATCCGGCATGGCTCCTTCACCTACCATTCCAGAGTCATTGAATTTTTTTGTAGACTAGAAAGTGAGCAAGACAAAAAGAGTTTTGCCTTTGGTTAAGGGCACATTTTCTGGCAAATTTGGTAAATAGCTGAATATTCTGGCATCCCCATAGTCTGACAAAATTCCTCTTCTGAATGCCTGAAGAAAAAACAAATCTGAATTTCCTCCAGTTTAGCAAAAGGCTGTGCTGGTCAACGGGAATCTGCCACCTCCTGAATCCCCCCTCTGGAGGTCAGGCGGCACAGCAGCTGCAGCCTTAAGCTGCTCTCCCTCCGGCAGCAAGCGGTCAAGTTCTGCTGTTGGCCTGTGAGAGCCTACAGTGTCCACAGAGTTAACACTAGACTGGAGCGGCACAGCCCTCAGCGGGCAGGAGCACTGGGAACTCAGGCCTCCTTTTCAAGGCCAGGATGAATGGGAAATATGCAAATGGCCGCCTCCCAGGAGCGGCAGGGGAGGGCCTGCTGCTGGCAGGAGGGCATCACTCCACTTGGGTCTGTCACATGAAAGGGTTTGTATTCCTGCCGCTGGCCGGCTCCTGGCCAGGCTGGGGCTGTTCTCACCAGAAAACAAAAATGTCTTTCAGACCAAAGCAAAACGAGGCCCCAGCTGGCCCAGGCAGGCCATCGGGCGTTGTTCACACTGACCCACTATGAACACCAATCACTGGGGCTCTCACTTTGCACCCACTGGAAGGAACCCACCATCTTTGGAGAGGGAACTGGAGGCCTCAGTGGCTGCTGAGGAAAGCACTACGTAAGGTCGGGGGGATGGAGGTGGGATCCAGAAAGAGGGTCAGCCCCCTCTGAGGCTCTGTTGGTTTTGTGCTTTTCAAAAACAGTAGTGGCGGAATCTGGAGTAGCACCCTTTTTTTGGATAAGGAAACTTCAGTTATTCTCACAGTGTTGACGGTAAACATGGAGAAAGAAATGGGAAGAAAAAAGTGCTGGTACACAAGAAGACCCTGCAGTGCACAGAGAGGACTTTCAATAATGGAGGGCACGTGTGTCCTCTGCCTGGTGCCCACACTCCTGCTGCCACAAGTGCCCTCGAGTGGGAGGTGGGGATAAGGGCAGCCCAGAGCCCCATGTGCGGGATCACTAGCTTCCAGGGCTGGGGCTCCTTCTTCAACCAAGGCTCCATGCCAAGGTCAGGCTTCTATCCTTTTTTTTTTTTTTTTTTTTTTTGGCTGACTTTCAGCAGCCAGAACACTGCTTCTCTGACACCCCATGGTCACCAGGAGCTGCCTATTAACCACAGCACAGACCTTGTGCCCTGTGGAGCATGGATGCCACTCAGACTCCCACTACCAGGAGAAATAGCACAGCAAGATCTCAAGCACACATGTGGCCGTTGAGCCTGAGAGGACATCTAGGACAAAACCACTTTGGAGTTGATTTTGAACCAACAGGTGGGTTGGTGGATGCTCCACGGATCTCCTGAAATCCAAGGGAGATACGTCTTGTCAGCCTCTGGGGCTAAAGGAAACTAGTATTCGTTTGGGCCACACAGTATCTTCATGAAGCTAAGGTGCCAGGCATGTCTCTGTGAGAGGTCATGGAACTGTCCAGGGAGCAGAAGCAGGAGGCAGAGGAGACAGGACACTTCAGAATGACCTGGAAAAGTTGGCTCCACAGGTCATAGCCTTCCATATCTGGTCTGTGGCAAGGAGATCGGGGACACATGCACCCAAATCCCCTACCAGCCTACTGGATGGGGGAAGGCCCAACCTCCATTTCTCTCTAAACCCTCCCTGCCACCACAGACAGACCTAGGCTTAGGGGAGTTGGCCTGCAGAATATGCATGAGTTGGCTGGGCATGGTGGCTCACACCTGTAATCCCAGCACTTTGGGAGGCTGAGATGGGTGGATCACCTGGATCACCTGAGGTCAGGAGTTTGAGAACAGCCTGGCCAATGTGGTGAAACCCCGTCTCTACCAAAAATACAAAAAAATTAGCTGGGTGTGGTGGCAGGCACCTATAATCCCAGCTACATGGGAGGCTGAGGCAGGAGAATCACTTGAACCCAGGAGGCAGAGGTTGCAGTGAGCCAAGATCACGCCATTGCACTCCAGCCTGGGCAACAACAACAAAGCTCTGTCTCAAAAAAAAGAAAAAAGAAAAAAAAATGCGTGAGTTGAAGGTGTCCTCAGAGAATCACATCCAGCCCATCTGCTGGAAAGCACAGTCACGATGAACACTGAAGTTCTCCAGCCACTAAGCAGGGTCCTGAGGTCTATGTGGCTTCATGCAGCATCAGCTCTAGTGGCAAGGCAGAGTGGCCAGAGCTTCCCTTCCAAAGCAAAGGGGTCACTGCAGGCCTGGATGGGTCTCCACTGAGTCCACTTTCTCCATACTGACAGTTGTCTTCCTCTCACTGGCCGAAAGGCCTTACTCCAGCCAACCTCCCTGTCCAATCTCACTGGCCAGCTCACATGCCACCTTGCTGCTCTCTGTCCCAGCTCTAACTGTCCTTGCTGTGTAGCCTCTAGCTGCCCTTTCTATCCAATATCTAGTTGACCTCACTGTCTCTCCCAGTGACATTTCTGCCTGTTTATAAGGCAGGATCTGCAGTCAGTATCTAGAATGGTCTGCAGCAAAGCTAAGGCTGGGACAGGGGTGCGTGGGCAGGAGGAGTCCCACAGGGGAGTCTCAGCCCCTACAACAGTCCATGAGTTGGAGGGAAAAGCAGAGCTTTGTAGCAGAGCTGAGTCTTGATCAGTCCCTTGGAATCCACATCCTGCACTGGTGGGCCAGGCTGTGCTGAGAGTGAGGCGGGGTCCCAGGCACTGGTCAATAGGGTCTGTCCCAGAGCTGCCCAGTCAACCTGGGCCTGCCTACTCACTCATTTCTCCAATAGCTATCAATTACTAAGTCTGTTCCTGGCCCTAACAGGTGCCAGCCCACATTTGCTTATACCAGGGGCTGAGCACTAAGATGCTGATTGTTCCCTCACTGGCCTGGCTTCCTGCTCTAAATTCCCAGGAGACAGTGATCTCGGAACACAAGCTTAAATGGGCAGATGGCAAATCAGAAGCCATTCCCAACTCCCCCAGACGCCCCTACTACATGCCTGGCTTAGGTGCAGGGAGAGGAAGGGTATCTCTGGGAAGAGCTGGCAAATAGGGTCAGGTGAGACTTCTTGGGATTTGAAATCCTTCTGGCTCTGAGAGTATTGGTTGGGTCTCAGAATAGATAGCTCAGCTTGGCTTGAAATTTCTGTTCCAATCCACTTCCCATCTTCCCATTTCTGCCTGTCCCAGGCCCCAAGATTCACATGAATTAGGAGCTACACAAAGGAAGTAGGCCCAGGAATAACCACACCTGCCACAGATCTCCCGAGGCAGCCGAGCAAATGATGAGGAACCACCCCTGGGCATCCTGAAGGACAACCCCAAAGGCTCAAAGCAGCATCTCATCCACAGCACTCCCCTAACCCCACCAATCTGTGGACCCAGTGGATGGTTAGTGGGAACTCTGGCGAGGCCAACGCAAGGAATGGGAGCATCACACCAGACCATCCAGTGAGGTGAGGACCTTCACTGGGAATTCCTCTCATCTATGCTTGGCAGAGTGGCCCAAGCTCCCAATCTGTCAGGAGACTGGAACCTTGGAGCTCTAAGGAAGCAGCAGCCCTCAGAGAAGACTCTCTTCCACAAAACCGGTCACCCAGAAGCTGTGGGTTCACTAGTTCATTCATTCATTCAGCAAACACTTCTGGAGCACCTCCTTCTATTCCAGGCTGCACTGGTTCTCAGCACTCAGGGTTCTCCAGTGAAGGGTAACCTGGCCCTGCCTGCAAGGAGTTTACACCTGCTTTTCCCTACTGCTTCTAACATATTGGCATCATCCCCCACCTGGGCACAGAGCCTGGCATCCTAGCAGGAGCACACTCAAAATCTGTTGTTTACTGATTGACTTGTGGTAAGGAAACAGCTTATAAAACACATTATTAAAATAAATTACTCTCAGGGAATTCTTTAGTTTATGCAATAAACACTTATGTACCCTGTGTGCCCAACTCTGGGTTGGGGACATAGACATGAGACACCTGGCCCTGCCCTCAAGGAGACCATGGACTTGTGGAGGAGGCTTCTGGAGCACAGGAATAGTGTCACCTTGGTCATCCACATGCCCAGTTCTACCCACACCTCCTTGACACAACCACTGCACAGAATAAAGCCAATGCTGCTTGGCCTGTTATCCTAGGCCTGCAGAGCCCACCTCTGGCAACCTCACTGGCCCAGCAGAATTGGTCCTTCAACTTCATTCAGTCCTATTGCCAATCTTCCCTCACACAGGTCCCTTGGCCTGGAATGCCTTTTCTTTTCCTACTCCCTTTCTGCATGTTAGAATCCTGGATCCCCTTTAAGGAAAGCCTAACACAAGTTATTATAATTTTAGCTAACATGGCTGGCTGATCATGCCTGGTGGTCCCTTCCTGGACTGAAAGTCTGAGAATGTAGCCTGACTCACAGCTCTTACAAGTTGCTTCACCACTGAACCTCGCTGAGTCTCAGGGCCTCACCTAGGCAATGGGGAGAACACAACACAGTGTTGTGGGAGGATGGAAGGAAAGTTTGGAGAATCATAGACAGGGTGCTTGACACATGGTAGGTGCTCAGTGAAACAACAGCCAAGTCAGCCTGTTTGCAATAGTTAATCCCATAAAAACACCCCTCCACACACACCTAGTACTTAATGAGTATTTGAGTGCCTACTATGTGCCCAGTGCTGGCTGGATACACAGTGTAGCTTCTGTTATACAAAAGCCTGTAACTTTTGCCCATTTTTATAAACAAGCCAGAGCCTCATGATCACTCACCCCACGTATGGGACAGTCCTGAGTCCCATCTGGGGCTGTAGCTGAGCCAAATTCAGCCTTCTGAAGGTCAACCTATGAATCCTTATAACCACAAGGGACAGAACAATAGCTGGAGAGCATAATGACTGGGTTCTGCTGCCCCCTGGTGTCAGTATGTTCCTACCATATAGGCTGGAGAGCTGTGAGAAGGTGCTGCGGGCAAAATCCTGCTCCATGCTGGTGCACCTTGTACAAATTCAGGCTTTCTTTGTGAGGCATGTCCCCAGCTGGCCACAGAGCCACCTGTTCTGCCTGGAGCTCTACCATCTGTCCCAATTCATAACTGCCATCTCCAAACCCCTGGGGTGGCCCTAGACCTCAAGTCAGTTCTCTTCCCTAACGGGAGCCCAGAGTGGGATAAGGGGAGGATCTCACAGGCCTGAACTAAGCCAAAGTGTGCAAGTCTATGCTTGCCCTAGGCATCTATAGCCAGGAGCATGCCAAACCATTCTTTAGACGGGCAACCTTGTCTCACCCCACCAGGGCCAGCCCCACTTCTCCTAAGGCAGAGGCCAGGGGTGGGGGCTTATCTCTTCTCCTTACTGGAGCCCAGCCATGACTCAAGCCATCCTTGGACCACATCTATTCTTATCCATAACATCATAACGACCTCCTACTACCCTCCTGGACTCCATTCTCTTCCTCTTGACTCAGCAGCTAAATGGAGGCCTCCTCTACCACCCAAATAAAACCTTCTCCAGAATCCTCTCCCACAACCCACATTGCTCAGGCACAAGACCCTGAAGACTCATCCCCCATTGCAGTTCTTCCACAAACTCTGCTAGTCTGGCTTCCTCCACTTGGATCTTGGCCTCCCTATCTCTGACAAATTCCCCTGAATGCTGCGGAAGCCCACTCATATGTCGCTGATGGTTGGGTATATGATTGAACAGATTAGACCCTGCGGCATGGGGCTGCCTTAGCCTAGAGGAAGGTGTGCCCTTTTAGAAAGTTATCCACCAAGAGTGAGACTTCTTCCTACTTTGCACAAAGGTGCTGTATAGGCAGGCAGAAGCTCTGATCCTCTGCTCCCATTGTCCTCTAGGTGTTTATGGCACTGAGGGCATGCTTCCCCAAACCAGACCTAGCATCTGACTCATGCTGGACTTATTTTACTTGTCTCCTTGTTTAGTATTCAACACACAGGTGAGATCTGGGCTGGCCCAGGACTCATTGCTGGCCTCTCCAGCAGGCAACAGGACAGACACAGCCCAGAACAGTCAGCTCCTCCTCCTGGTGCACTGCCACACCCCCATCCCCGACTTTATGTCATCTCTCCCTGAGGGCCCTTGAGGGAAACCCTTGCCTGGCCCTACCTTGTCTCCCTAGGGCCAGGTTAGGTGGCAAAAAGCACATAACTCTACTAAAGAGAGACATTGCCTCCTGTTACTGGCTGAGTGGAAGGGATCTGGCAGCTGCCGTGGGACCATGGGACCCTGGAGATGACAAGGCAGAGCATGTTCTCAGGTGTGCTCACAGAACTACAGCTCTTAACTCAGGAGTCTCTTCTGCCACCAGAGAAAGGCTGGGGGCCAGGTGGAGTCTCAAGGAGGGTGGATACATAACTTAAAATGCCCCAGCATTTGTCTGGGTTATTCTATCCAATAAGCACCACAGATCAGCCTCAGCCTCTTGCTTTTTGCATTGGGAAGCTCGGCCTCTGTGGAAGCAGCCACTACCTGCCCCAAGAATCGCTCCTGCTTGACGGTTCTGAGGCCCTGTATAGTCTCTCAGTGAGGCAGATCCCCCAGTTTCCCATTAGAGGAGGGAGCTGACCACTGTAGGAAATGCTCCACAAGGAAACAGGACTCCACTTTGAGTCAGTGCCAGCTAACCCTGCTCACAGACAAGGACCCCACAGGGTGAGGGACTTTTTCTCATAGGCTGCTGATGACCCCGGTCACAAGTGGTCTTGCAGCCCCTAGACACCTCCCTGCAGCCACAGAAGACCAAGTCTTCAGAGAGCTGACCTTGGACCCATGGCTGGGTGGGGCCTCCTGAGGGTAGGGCAAAGGGGTCCTGGCAGTGGGGAGAGGCTCTGAGAACATCCATCACTCAGGCATTAAATGGTGGCTGTTACTACCACCATCACCATTATTTTAATTATCCTTGCCCTTTACCTCCAACCCCAGCTCTAGCCCTGCCCTTGTCTGCTGGATGTGCCTCAGGACTAGAGTTCCCCTGCACAGCCGGTCACAGACACTGGCAGACAGAAGGAGCTTAGGGAGCTGAGGGGATTAGGGAGGCTTCACTCACTCTCCCAGCTCAGGGGAAGTGTCCCTGTGGCCTAACTTAAGGAAATGGTGGTGGTGAAGGAAGTGATTACTTGGCCCACCAACCCTCCAGGTTCAGGCCTGATCCAGCCAAGCACTTAGCATTGGTTGATCAATTAAAACCTCGAATGGAATCCCAGTCTGCCAGATATCCATGTGACACTAGGCAAGTCAACTGACCTCTGAACTCAGTAAAAAAAGGGATGGTGCCACCGACCTCCTAGGGTTTTCCATGAATATTAAATAACACATACAAAGCCTCAGGTAAGGATTTCAAAAGGGTCAACTTCCTCCCCTTCCTTGGCTCAGAAAAAGCTTTATTACCACTTCTGATGGTGCTGTTTGAATGTGAGATAATAATAAACACTAACATTCATAGAGCATTTGCTGTGGCCTAGGACAGGTTTAAGGCCAATTTAAGGATCAAGCACTGCACACAAATTATCAGGCTGAATCTGCACATGGGGGTTGGGGTGGAGGTGGAGATCCTTTAGTGGTATTATATTCTGGAGGACCCCAGGCTCAGAGAGGGGAAGTAGCCGGTGCGGGTAGTAGAACTGGCAGATAAAAGGGCCTGTGGTGAGACTCCAGGTGTGGGTGTATGGGGGGTTGAGGGAGGTAAGCGCGGAGGCGGGATCGAGCAGGGGTCCTTGTAGCCGCCTAAGAAGTGCAGTGGTGAAGCTGACTCCTGTGAGGTGGAGGGGAGGGGTCTGGAAACAGTGGAGACACAGCAGCCCTGGGCAGAGCAGAGGAGCCAGGTGAACCCTACCTTACAGAAATCTTGTACTCTGGCTGAAGGACGGGCAGGGAGGGGTCGTGAGGAAGCCCCTCGCCGGGATCAGGAAGCCCAGGTCAGTCCGGGTTACATAGCTGACCTGCTGTGGGACCTCGGGGACCAACACCCTCGGTTTCTGGTCCCAGGAGATGGACAAGGACGCAATGTCTGTTCCTGGCCTTGGCTCAGGGCCTAATCTGATCCGCGGATGGTCCTTGCCATCAGGGAAGGGGGACGCAAGAACTCGGCGGGGGTTTGTGGTGGGGTCGCAGAGAGCAAGCCCCCTATCTCCCTCCGCAGACCCAGGTGCTCCCCAAACCCGGCCCGGAGCCCGCGAGAACTGGGGGCGGAGGGTGTACTTAGGCGGCCCTGGGGACCTTGACGGGACAGCTCAGCAGCAGGCGATGGGGGCTCGGCGGCCGCGGAGATGTAACACCTCCACCTCGGGCGAAGACCTCATAGCCTGCGGGAGATGGGAGTCCCGGACGCGGACAGGACGGGCACTTACCTACGAATAGCCAGAGGGAGCCCCCCGACACGAGGAAGAAGGTCAGCATGGCGGTCAGCGGGGCCCGGCCCGGCCTCCCCGGCCCGCAGCCCCGCAGCCCAGCAGCCCCAGCAGTAGCCGCGCCGCCGCCGCCGCTGCCGGGTATTTTTAGCCCCCGCCCTCCGGCCCCGCAGCTCCCGCCTCCCCGCGCCGCTGCGGAGACGGCTCAAGGGGGAGGGCGCGGCGCGCACTCGCAACCGAGCCTTACTCCCTGCCCTGCAGCCTGGCCGGGTCTGGGGCTTGCCCCGCACTGACCGCGGTGTCGGAACCGCCAAGCTCCCGGGCGGGGGAGGGGCCCGGCCGCAGAGCGAACCAGCCCTCTCCGGCCCCGCTCCCCAACGTCAGTACCTGTCATTCTGCGGAAACCGGCTGGAAGGGGGAGCACGGGCGACGAGCGCCAGAGCGTGACATTGAGCCCACCCCGCCGCCACCCACCCCATCAACACGCGACCCTGCCCCCGCGCGGCTCGCATCCTGGGTTTTATGGCTGGGCAGGCTCGAATGGCAGCCGGGTCGCGGTTACCTGTCCTAGGAGGTGCACACTCCTGTGGGCTGGTGCCTGCTGACACCAACGCCCCCTAGGACCCAATTTTGCAGACATGGGGAGCCTCCGGGTGCCACCTCTGCAAATCAGTGAGGGGAGGGAGTGGCAAGTTTTCACCTAGGCTCTGACAAATCGGGCAGCTAGACCAGATAGTGCCCAGATCATCTGGGGACGCACGAGTTCAGGTCTGAGGCTACGCAAGGTCACAGGAGACTCAGTGTGATCACAGGCTGCCATATGTGTTCACCAGTAGTAATATGGTCACAGGCAGCCACATGGAATCACAGGTGTCTCATGAGGAAATCATGATCTTCGTACACAACTGTATGTGGCACACGAGGTCTCAAGAAGCCCCTCATAGCCACAATGAATGGCCATATAGCCACACACAGCCACAGATGCCCACACTGCTGGGCAGAGGGCTTGGACACCTGTTGCAGTGTCTGTCATTGAAAGGAGGAAGCCCAGTTGCACATTTTCTGAAATAATAAGGGTAGGCATCCTGGTGGGCACCCCATGAACATCTGCACCTCCAAGCAAGATCACCTCCTCCCAATGCCCTTGCTTGTTTTCCTCAAGCATGCAGAGCCCACCAGGACTCCAGCACCGAGGACAGCGCTCAGGCAGCCGGGCCTTCTCTATACGCAGCCCTCCCAGGCCAGGAGCTGGCTGAGCCACAGCCCAGAAAGAAGAGGATAGAAAACCAGAGAGCAGAAGTCAGGAAGCAGAGAGTGGAAGAGCACGAGATCTCTTCAGGCCGACCAGAGACCATCAGCCATGAATGCATGTGCGCCCACAGCTCAGCAGCTGGGTGTGTGTGGGGGCCTGTATCTGTAGTACGAGTACATGGCATGTATGTGCCCAGGCCTGTGTGCACCTTGTAGTGGTGCAAGTGTGCAGATGTGTGCCTCTGAGTCACTTCCAATCTTTACAATAGGATCCTACACCTTCTCCATCATAGGATCTGGACTCCTGGGAGAGCTGCTCCAGCTTGAACTCAGCCACAGCCTGGCAGGGACTTTGCTGGGATCTCAAGCTTGGCAGGGCTCCTCCAAGAGGGTGTGACAGAGGCTGTGTGGCAGGACTCCTCCCAGCAAGTAACATGGCTTTCAGAATCCCCCCACCCCACCCATACACTCCCACTGGCAGCAGAGTAACTCGAGATCTGCTGGTACTGAAGAGGAGACCCAGAGGAACCAGAAGGCTGGGTAGAAAGAACATATCTCCCCAGACCAGACTGGTATAGGGAGGTGGTCAGGTAATTTCCCCATAGGCCAGTGGGCCAACAGAGCATTTCTTCACAGAGCAGGGGGCCAGGAGCCAGGCTGCAAGCCTCAGGCCTCTGCGGCACTCAGCTGCAGGAGCACTCCGGGCCCTATGCGGCTCTGGCAGCCTCCTCTTCAGAGTGATGTCATGGGACACATTTAGCTTGGCCTCCAGCAGGATGTCGCATCCCGTTACTCTCCCTACAGATGTCTCTGCTACTTGTGAATATTTTAATTCAAAAACCAGTACTGGAGCTGTGACTGATTCTAGCTTAGCCAAGTATTTTTCTGTTTTCCTCTGAGCATGGCTTGGCTTCCCCTGAGAGATGGGGACAGAAAGGCCCTAGCCTGGTTGTGGGATCATGGCCAGGTCTCTCTCTTCTCTAGGCCTGTTCCTTCCACTGAGTAATGGGACTTGTTCTTTCCTGTCCTGAGTTCCCAAGGTCTTCTTCCTTCTCTGTGAGTCTCAATCTGTGGACCATCTGCAGGCATGGGTAGACGCTGTGACTCAGGCCCTAGACTGCATGGGTGTGGCATCCATGGAACCCAGGGCCCAGAAATGCCCAGGCCAGGCTGGGGAGCCCTTGGATATCCCTCTTGGTCCTTAGCCAGCAAATCCAGCCACCATAGCTGCCAGCCATGTTCACACATATCTCCTCCCAGACTAGCATCTCTGAGTGGGTTGGCAGGCAGGAGCCTAATCATCTATTTGCAGCCCTGGCATGGGGTCTGGCCCAAAGAATGCAGAGGATATTATCCCATTTGACAGAGCAGAAGACTGATGTTGGGAAAGGCGAACAACTGTCTTAGGTCACACAGCAGTTCTGGGCTCCTGACTCCCATTTATTCATTTTTCATTCATTCTCTCCTACATTTTGATAGTTTCCCAAGTTGCAAGTGTCTCTGGTAGAATCCAGAAAACTCACTTTTCCAGCTTCCTTTGCAGCTAGGAGTGGATTAGTGACTTAGACTGTACCAATGAAACACACTCTCATGAGCCTTCGATAAAAAAGCCAGAAATGAGTGAAAGAAAGTCATGCACATGGCATCTACGTTGCTGGCACAAGGGTGGTAACAGAAGCCATGGATGGTGGATGATTCTGGGAGTCATTTCAGAAACTGAAATTTGAGCCTGTTTCTTGAACTGCCCCAAAAGTTGAGTCTTTTAGAAGTGAACATGTTCTTTAATGTACTCTTTTTCGATTAAAACAGTCAGTCCAGACTTTGTTTAGTCAGTTTGGAGCCAAGAACTCAAATTGATCCACTCACCATCCCACTGCTGAAGGTCTTTCCTGCCCTCCAGAGGGTGTGGATAGGGGGCTGGCACACAGCATGATGCATCCTCTGTCCCCATTACTGCATCTCCTAGTGGAAGCTCTGACTGATGGGGCTGGGTGGGCTGAGCCAGGTCTTTGCTTCTCTGTATTCTGACAACCACATATTCGGAGACCTGAACCAAAAACTTGAAACTCAACAAAGAATCCACTAAGGATAACTACCCAATCTGGAGCAAAGGCTTTTAACACATGATATAATGGTTGGGGAGCTGCAAACAATATTCAACCATGTCTTTTACTGAGTAGTGGTGTTTTTTCCCCCTCAGATTAGTAAAATTGTTCAACATAGAAATCTTGGAAAATACAGAAAAGTGTAAGATAAAATCACTTGTAATTTCATCCCCCAATGAGAATGCAATAATAACTAATGCAGTTCTGTATATTTCCTAACAACAATAATAATATCCAACATTTACACAGGGCTTAGTATGAGCCAGACATTATTTCTAAGCACTTTACGTATGTGTTATGGACCAAATTGTGTCCCCCACATCCCAATTCATATATGGAAGCTCTAACCTTCAATGTGACTGTATTTAGAGACAGGGTCTTTAAGGTAAGTAAGGATAAATGAGGTCATAAGGGTAGAGCACTAATCCAATAGGACTAGTGTCCTTATAAGAAGAGTAACATCAGGAATAAAGGCCTGAACTTTATTGCGAGAATGTTTATTGTGATAACTTTATTGCAGAGAGAAGGCAGTCATCTGTAAGACAAGGAGAGGTCTTGCAGACCAGACACCAACTCTACCATCACCTTGACCTTAGATTTCCAGCCTCCAGAATCATAAGTAAATAAAATTCTGTTGTTTAAGCTACCAAGTTTGTGGTATTTTTGTTATGGCAGCTCCAGCAGCCTAATACAATATGCTAACTTGTTTAATCTTTACATCAACCCTGTCTTTTCCCCATGTGTAGTGCAGTTCAAGAAATACTTGTTGAATGAATAAATGAATGATGGATATTGTTTATTCAGTATCTTATGTTGCCCTTTTTTTTTTTTTTTTTTTTTGGAGAGTGCAGTGGCATGATCTTGGCTCACTGCAACCTCTGAACCTCTGCCTCCTGGGTTCAAGCGATTTTCCTGCCTCAGCCTCCCGAGTAGCTGGGATTACAGGCGCCCACCTCCACTCCCAGCTAATTTTTGTATTTTTAGTAGAGACAGGGTTTTGCCAAGTTGGCCAGACTGGTCTCAAACTCCTGACCTCAGGTGATCTGCCCACCTTGGCCTCCCGAAGTACTGGGATTACAAGCATGAGCCACCGTGCCTGGCCCTTATGCTGCTATTTAAAAACCTAACATGAGTTTTTTTCCCATGTTATTACCTCTTTGCATTTTAAACAATGAATACATGAGAGCCATTCACGCATTCATTCATCTAACAAGTATATGCTGAGTCCCCACTATGTGCAAGGCATTGTTCTAGGTCCTGGGGATGTAGCAGTAAACAAACAAAAGGTCCCTGCCTGCATGGAGAGCACTTGCCCTGTGGAAATGCCATTGCCCATCTGTCAGGCATGAATTAACCCCGCTTATTGGGGAGGGTTTCTTCTAATTGAAAATTCTCTGTTGATCCAACCAGACAGACAAAACCAATGAGATTCGTTTAAAAAAAAAAAAACGCCAATTAAATAACTGAAGGGCTTCTGGGATTTCCCCAGAGCTATGGAAAGGCAAAGATAGAGCTCTTAGAAGTTGTCCTGAGTCCACTGGGCTGGAAGTTAGCAATCGTCAACTGGCTGGGAGTTAGCACTGGCACCTCCAGGTTCCTGAGGGGATGCCTGTGCATATGTCTCCCACTCACACGAGGTCAGAATTGAATGGGAAACAAACTACATTTTAAAGACTGAAAATAAATCCAACTTGAAGAAAATATAGATTAATGTTTACACCATCTGGGGATGGGGAAGGTCTTTTTATGCACAACAGAGAAGGCAGAAACCACAAAGGAAAAGACTGGTAGATTTGAAGGTCTGACTACATGCAAATTTTAAATGTTTAGATGTTAAAAAACACCATTACAAAAATCTAAAGAATCAATAGATAACTTGCAAAAATATTTATGCCACAGGCAACAGAGGGTATGACATGTAATCCAAATCAATAAGAAAAAGACAAAAGAGCAAAAGCCATAGACAGGCAATTCAAGAAAGAAATGCTGTCCTTCTCAGCCGAACTGCCCACCCAGGTGAAATGTGAAGCTGTTGCCTGTATGTTTTGTCTCCCTCCTCCAGAGACTATGGTGGCATCTCAGGATGCTGATCCCTGTGATAGGAGAGATGACCAGCATTCCATAAGCCCCATCTCATCCATCTGGAACCCCCTCACCCACCCCAATCACTTTTCTCTTTACTAAGAATCCAGACCCTTTTCCCCAGTGGCCACCTAAGCAACTCAAGCCCACCAACCAGGCCAGATGATTTTAAACAATAAAAGCAGGATAGAGATATTAAGAAACTGTGTATCTGAGGGTCTGACAGCCTGAGAGCCCTTTCTGGGGCGGGGCGGGGGGGTGTTTGGTAAGGAGTAATATAAACCTCAAAAAATTCTTACCTTTGGACTATCAATGGTGGGTTGCTCAGGAATTAATACGAAGTGTGTGTATGTGGTGAGGGGGGTGGGAGTCAGGAATTTTTTGTTCAAAAGGATTGTCATTGCAATATTATTTACAGTAGTGCCAAGTTGGAAGCTACCCTAATGCCCAATCACAAGGTTGGAAACATTTTTGGATATCTATAGGATGGCATATGCTTTGCTACCCACAAAAACGATGATGCAGAAGACTGCACAATGACACAGAGAGATGTTCATGGCATGCGGCCAATTGAAAAATGCAGGTTATAAAACAGTATAGTCAGCATTATTCAAATGATGTTTAGAAGCAGTTATATATTCACGGAAAAAATAGAAGGAAGGTTAATAGTTATCAGTGAGTGATGGGATAATAAGGCTTTTTTCTTCTTTAAATTTATCTGTATTTTCCAAATTTTCTACAATGAATAAACATTTTTGTAACAAGGAAAAATCTATTATAAGAAGAAGCCATTTCCGGTGTCTCTTGGTTCAGTGAGGACTGGGGTGCTGGAGAAGGGGAAGCAGGTCATGGGTAGATAATTAGGGAAATCAGAGTGACACCCCCTCCCACATTGCCTGACAGCAGGGTATGAGTAGATAGTTCCTCCTCCCGGGACCTGTCACCTTCTGACCCTGCAGTCTTTTGGCACCTGCCCCAGGTCCCCCTTTCTCTTGCGGCTGTTAGAAAACCACAGTGAGCTGGGGCTGGAGAGAGAGAGAGAACAGGGCTGGAGGTGGCCATGAGGACTTTCAGGGTAGCTCCTTTAAGCCTGGGAAGATGGTACAGAGGGTGAGAAGGGGGAAGAGCCAGAGGCTTTTAGAGGTGGTGGAAGGAGGAACTCCAGGAGGCGGCCAGGTGCCAGGAAGTCAAAAAAGAGAATTTCCAGAAGAGGATGGTGCACTCTCTGGAGGCAGGCAGAATGTGTCCTGCTCACAGAGCTTATTACAGGGAACCAAGATTTCAACACCTAAGACACTGGACCCTGCCCATTTGCACCCAGACCCATGGAAAACAAAACCTGTCCTTTGGGAGGACACCCTCAGGGCCAGGAAAGTAACAGGAAGGTGGAGAAAAAAGTCACTAGAAATCTGCTAGAGGGCACCAGAAAGGTGCAGAAGGGGCCTGACAAAAGAAACAACCCCAAGAACCAGTGGCAGACCACCCAGAAAGGCCAGCAGGGCGGGGGCCTGAGAAGCCATCGGAGCCAGCTGTCCTGTCCTCCCTAATTCCACAGAGGCCCAAGGTGGAGCAGGAAACTGCCCCAGGCCACACAGAAAATTAAGACTAAGACCAGACCAAATCATGGATTTCTAACTCCCTCCCCAATGCACCATTCATTATTCCCTAGGGAGAATGTTTAAAATGTTGAAAACTTAAATAATTCCTGCATATAAATTATTTAAAACTATATAAAAACATTATTTGTCATCCAGTTCAATTTATGAGGTAAATATAGACACAATTCCAAGACTTGATGTGACATCAAATTTTTTGAACTAAAAATAGACCAATATTGAATATAAATACAGGCACCATAATCCTAAATGAAATTTTAACAGATGGATTAACTATATAAATAGAAATTCCATGAAAATAAAATAGCATCTCTCTCCAAGGTGCCAGGTTGATATGGAACAAGCAGCCAGGGGCAGAACCCACAGACTTGTTGAGCATCATCCAAGCGCAACTGCATGATGAACTCACATTCTACCCCTAGCCACGCTAAAATATAAGGATGCTAGGATTATCTCTGCAGCAGCTTCTTTAGAGAATGCCTGCTCTCACTATGCCCTTCATTCCATCCATAAATTTATGATAGCAGCTGCCACGGTCACAGAAGTGTGACCCTGCTCACTGGTCACCTATGAAATGTCCAGGTGACCAATAACTAATTGGTCCAATAACTAGCTGGACCCATCATAGTTCTTCCCTGGGAACTCTGAATTGGGACTTTAGTCCTTTTCTGCAGAGAATATTTATCTGCAGAAAACATGACAAGTGAAGCAAATATGCCCAGAGAAGCAGAGATGAAAAACAGAGGAATGCATTGCTAGATTCTCTATAGGGCAGACGACAGGTGGGGAAATCAGTGCAAAAAATCAGACTAGAAGAGGGCTCAAAACCAACTATGCTGCATCTCAAAGCCCAGGTAGAGGTTTTCAGCCAGTCCTGAATGGAGTCTGACCTTTCAGTGGCCCTCATTTCCCACTGTGCCTGCAACTCTGATTCTAGTCAGCCCTGGAAGCCCAGCTGCACTCCTGCATTTGGAACATGTGAGATACTTCTGGTGACTGACTGATCAATCTCAATTCCCTTTTAGCTGGCTTGAGTAGGTTACAGTGCTTGTGGTCACTTGCACTGACTAAAACCTCATTTTACAGATGAGGAAACTGAGGCTTAGAGAGCTGACATAGCTTGCCCAAGGTCTCACAGCTGGCCTGAGATTTGAACCCAAAGCCATCCAAATTCCAAGACTGTGTTCTTTCCATTATACCTATTAACAGGAAAACTGGCAAAGATCATACAAAGAGGAATTCACAACAATTCAACATCTTTTCTCAATAAAATCTATTAAAATTAGAAATAGAGAATTTCTTATGTGGAAAAGGAAACGCAAGAATTAATTTCTTGGGAAGAGGCAAACTGAATTCAGGAGGCACTCTGTTTCATAGTAGGAAAACATAGCAAGTGTAACCCCAGAAACCTTAGTAACTGGAGCCTTTGCTCTCATCACTGAAGCTACTATAGCCTTGCTGTGGTTGTGTAGGGGCAAACCCCAGAGGGAAAGAAACAGAAGATCCCCTGCTTTTGTAGAAATACCAGAGCCAACCATGAGCTCTCAGTGATGACACAACAGCAGGGAATCCACCCAAAATACCAGCACATCCTACACTCCAACCTCTCTCAAAATAATTTCCAAAAAGAAAAGGTGAAATCTGTACAATGAAAACTCCCAAACAAGGAAAACGTAATGGCATGTAAGACACTCAGGACAGACACACTGAGCCAAGTGTGCAATGAAGAAAGGACAGTTTCACAAAGTGAATTCCCCGAAACTGTGAGGTGAGGAGTAAGAGAGGTGACTTGGCCACAAACACCTGTGAAAAGTCAGATCGAAACCCACAGGGCCACCCTTTCCTGACACTACGTCACCTCCTACACTCAGCAGGCACATGGTATCTCGCTCAGCCTTCTGGCAATCCAGAGACACTCAATAAAGGCATTCACTAAAATGTTGTGCTATAGAATTTCAGAATGAAAGAGAAGTCCTTGAGCAGGTGTAAACACCAGTAGGGCCTGTTCTGGTGGAGAGTCAGAAAATAATTCACCCTGGGGCAGTACTTTTTGTTCCAGAGTCAGCATGTGCATTTTGTGCCCTTGGTTTCCTCAGCAGGGCAGGGGCAGACAGTGGCTCTTGAAGGAAGAGGAGCATTGGCAGACAGGTCCGTACTCACCCTGCACCTCCCTCCAGGCACCTCTGTTCCTGCCAGCCCCCTTCTATGCAGATTCAGCCCCTCTTCCTCCATGGGCCATTCTTCTATTCCCATCACCATGCTCCTCAAGGGTGGGTCCTCCCTGCCCAAGCATAAAGTCCAGGTCCTCCAGCCAGCCCAAGCATCCAAGGCCTGGTCCTGCTGAACCTCCTGCCATATTAACCACTACTCCCTCCATGTGCTTTCTGCTTCCCCTAACTGATTTGCTCCTACCAGGGGACCTATTTCCACAGTTCCCTGGCTCGGTATCCCTCCTGACTCAACCTGGACAAGTCTATGCCTCCATACAAGACTCCTCTTTCCAAGATAAGCAACAATGAGCTCATTGGGGGAAGATCGCACTCCTCTGAGGACAGCAGCCCACACTGCTTTGTACTTCCGCTTTGGATTACTCAAATTTAGCTCTGCGTCTATATGTGGATGGAAGAGAGAAAAAGACCTAAAGTGAGTGCCTGGAGGGCAGAAACTTCAACGGAAGCAATTAAAAAGCTTTGTACATAAGAGGAGTATTTATGAGGTGGTTGAATATTTATTGCATATGAAAAGAAACAGAAAAATAACAGGAAAAATGTTTCATTCAAAAAGCAACAAAAAATAGAAAATAACTGGGAATACACTTAAGATGTGTGCAGGACCTAGATGAAGAGCAATATAAAACTTTATAGAAGGACACAAATGCACGAAGAGGTAAACTATTTTCTTGGATTAAAATACTAAATGTTATGAAGACGTTAATTCTTCCCAAACTTATGTTTATATTTAATGTAATCTCATTTTCAAACTTAACAATGTGAATCTAAATATCATTTGAAAATTGTACATGTACAATGCTTGCCAAGAAACATTTGTGAAAGGAGAATAATACTAAGCATTAAAATACCATATTAAATAAGTACAATGAATAGCACAAAAATAAAATCTGTGATACAAGTATGAAAATGGATAGATCAATTGATTAGAAAGCCCAAATATTAAATAAAAATACCATATAAAATTTAAAAAATTTCAACTCAAAAATATGTATTATATGAGGAGCTCTTTATAAATCAATTAGGAAAAACACACCCCAAAAGAAGCTGACTAAGCAATTCAGAAAATAAAAAATACAAATCACTAGTAAATATTTGTCAATCCCAAAAGTAATCAAAGAAAAAGCCAATAAAAATAAAAATAATGTACATCTTTCCTGTCAGTTATCAGAGTTTAAAGCATGATAATAGATTCTGTTGGAAAGGGTTAAGGACAGGGGTTTAAATCACCCTTTTGGGGAGGGAAGGCAATTTGGCAAAATACATAGAAAATTTTAGTAAACATGGTAAACCCAGCAAGTCTCCCTCTAGGAATTTATCTTAAGGAAATATGTACAAAAAATAGCTATATATGAAGATGTTCACCACGATGTTACTGATAATATAACACGTTTGAAGCAACTTTAATATCTAACAATGGTGGATTAGAGAAATAAATTATTGCATACCCATAGGACAAATACTATGTAGCCAGTAAAAATAATGGCATATGAGAATGGGAAATAATGCCAGAAGATGGCTGCACTGCATTAAATTAAAATGGGTTACAAAATCCATTCTTCCAACAAATATTTATTGAGTACCTACTATGTACTAGGAAACAGCAGTGAACAAAGAAGATAAAACCCCTGTTCTCATGGAGCCTACATTCCATTATGAAATTTATAAACTGGAATGGAAGGTATGGCTCCAATTAACAAAAAGAAGATGTGATTGGAAGGGAGTCAGGAAAGACACAGACTGATGTGTCAGAAGTAAATAATGACCTCTGAGCTGGATCGAGGGTGGTTTTTGTATTCTTTTTGGCGCTTTTCTGAGTTCTCCAAACTTTCTATAATGAACATATATCACATTTATAGTCAGAAAGAAAAATGAAGTTATATTTTTAAAAAGGAATGCAAATTAAGACATACGTAATAATCAGGTTTTCAAAATCACAGGGTTTGTTTTTCTCTAAATGCATTTCCCACCGCTGCAGAGAAGACAGGCTGGATGGGGCTCAGGAGTTGGCTGCTCTGGGAATGGAGGTGAGGGGGCTCTGGGGAAGGGACATCTCAGCAGCAGAGGTGGGTGTGGGATCCAGATAACACAGGATGAGAGGTGGGAGGAAAGAAAGTTCAGGCAAAGGAACATCTTGCAGGTCTTTCTCAAACAACCTCCCCCACAAAATCATATTGATCCTGATTACAGCGTCTTTCCCATGAGTCAGTGTCATCTCATCCCCAGGCATGGCTGAGGCCCAGGCTTCCCTTGAGCAGCTGGGACAGACAGGTTGCCCACTGGCTTGACTCAGTCCTTCCTAACCTAGCCTTTTTGATTGTATTTTTTCTGAGCCTCTGCTGACTTTTTGGAAATTAGCCTTCAGAATTGGTCAGTAATTATTTGACCGCTTGTTTTCTTTTTATTCATCAAATGGGTCACTTTTGGTTCCTTCTAGTACCCAGGTAATGGGTGGCCAAGATTTTTTTCCCACATCCTGAGATATTGTAGACCCACCACACCCATGACAATCCACCCAGCCCAGTCCAAGCCCTTTCCGAGATGCCTGAGGTCCCATTTTCTGACCTCTGCTCACCCTCAGGGGTATCCTATAAACCCCTGGCAATAGTCTGACCCCTGTAATCTCCACTCCTCAGGTCATTGGCCCCTCACCCCATTCCCCTTCAGCAACCTCCATCCCAGCCTCTGCTCCCATATGGCCTTCCTGTGTCCTCTGGACTCTAGAGCAGGAAAATCCCGAATGTCCTGGAAGTTTTCACAGACCCTCCCTTCACCTCCTGCCCTGATCTGGCCCAGGATGCTGCTCCTGGAAGTCCTCGGTAGGGGTTGTTTCTTCTCATGGACCACACTAAGGTGGGTTTGGCAGATGGGCAGGACAGCAGCAGTCACAGATCATCTACTTACTCCCTGTGCTCCAGCTCCTTGTTTGACCCCCAGTCCAGCCCTGCTCTATCTTCTAGAGCTGGTTATGATGATCCTCCCTAAAATGGAGTGCTGATAGTCTTTGGGGTTTCATGTGGCTCCTAAGTCAGCCATGGATAGATCTTGCCCTGATCTGTGCAGCTAATCATGTGGCTTCTTTCCCAGGTGTGGATGGGCCACTGGGCTGGAGTTCGGTGGCATGAGTGAAGAAATGACACAGCTCAGAAGGAGATGAAGGCTTCCAAACTTTATCATGACACATGTGATGACTTGGCACCAGCTTATGGGGCTTCTCCCAGCCCAGGCACCATCAGCCTCCAAGGATGGCCCAGAACTTTAGGATCCTGTTCCTGCTCTCTTCTTCCAGGCCATCACCTCTGTGTCCCAGCTCTCCCCTTCCATGACTTTTACCCACACACATCCCATACAACACAGCCTCAGGATGGTCCAGCACTCATGCCACTCTCCCTGCCATGCTGGCCATTGCGCCTCTACTCTCCCTCATCCTTTTATTTCCATTCCTGTCCAGCCCCAACTCTCTGATGCCCATGCCCCCAACTCCCTATCAATCACTTTTGTCAGTGCCCTGGGTTTTCCGTCTGTGCTGATGCCCCCATGAATGGGGCTTAATCTTCCACTCCATTGTCCCCAGCCCGGGACCAGCCTGGGCTGCTGAGAAGAGGTGGGCGTGGGTAGTTACAGCAGGGTGGGCTGTGTGCTCTGACAGAAAGACTCCAAGGGGTTTGGAGGCATAGGGCACAGGGGCTCTTAGCACAGGGCTGCTCTGAGTCCAAGTTCAACCCAGAACAGAGAAGAAAATGACTGTCCTGTGGCCTAGATGTTCCTTTTGGACCACAGCTGTGAACCACATGGGCACTAGCTCCAGCCATGATAGACTCTTACTTGAGTCCATTTTTACCGCCAAATATCGCACCTTTTCTCTTCCATTCACAGCAAAATTCCCTGATGGAGCCATCTACACTCACTATTCCTACTTCTCCACCTCATGGCCTGTCCTCCAAGGTGTGACTTGTCAAGGTCACTAACACCACCATGTTGCCAAATCCAGGGTCCACGTCTTTGTTCTCATCTTGCTTTTTTGCCGGGCAGCCTTCCACTCAGCTGCAGGGAAACAGCTTCCTGAGTGTTTTCTTCTCGTGCTTCCATGACAGCACACACCCCAGGCTTTCCTGCCACCTCTCCAGATGCTCCTTTGTTCTCTCCTTTGCTGCTTCTCCTCAGGAGCTGTCCTGCCTCTAAGTGCTGGAATGCTCTGGGGCTGAGTCCTCAGAGCACAATTTACACATGCTTCTCGATCCCCTCTCCCAGCCTCACAGGTGCAAGTACTGTCTACCTGCCAATGACAACTAAATTCTTATTTCCCACCCTGAGCTCTCTCTGGAGCTTCAGACTCCTACATCCACCTTTCCTCTTGGTAACTCCCACCGGATATCAAGTGGCCTCTCCAGTGAACTACAGCCCTATGGACATCGGTGCAGATGCGCTTTCCTGGCATCCTTCCCACACTTCCTGCTCTGGTACGCAGATACTCCTAGTGTGAAAGCAACTGGTAGAACCCTGCACCATTGCCAAAGTGATTGGTCATCTAAATTAAACAAAAGTTCAGGACTTTTGTTTAATGGTTTGACAGCAGAAACTTCTGCTGGTGGATGTCAGGACTGGAACCAGTGCAGCCATTTTGCCTTATTGAGGGATGCCAGACTGAGGACAAACCAACTGATGGAGAAGTGCTGACCCAGCCATGCCATAACCTGTACCACCTCTGGGCTTTTCAGTCACTGGAGTCTATGCAGTCCAACTGCAATCCTCCAGTTCACCCTTGCCTCTATCTTCTCATACCTCACATCCCGCCCACCTGTCAGCAGCTCCTTCCAGCTCTGTTTTAATGACAAATGCAGAGTCCATGGGTGACTGGCTGCTCTGCAGCTGCCCCCAGCTACCTGCCCTGCCATGGCAGGTGCCTCACTGGTCACCCCACTCCTACTCTTGTCTCCCTGCTTCCCACTCCACCACAGCAGCCAGGCTCATCTTTGAAAAACCTAAATGAGATCATGTCACTAGCCTGCCTGAAACTCTCCAACTTGGAAGAGAATCCAGAGTACTTATCAAGTCCACAAAGCCACGAGCGATCCAGCCCTGTCTACCTTTCTGGCTTATCCTCTCCATGGCCCCCACCCACTCATACTGGCCTCCTCTTCCTCGGAAACTCCCTGGTCACTCCTACCGCAGGCTCTGTCCCTGTTCCACTGCACCCATGTTCTTCCTATGCCATTCAGGTCTGAGTTCAGATGTCCTCTCCTCAGGGAGGCCTGGCCTGTGGCCCAATCTCATGGCGCCCACCCAAACTCTGTCACAGTCCCTTGTTGGATGAATACCACTTATCACTATGGGACATTACCTTGTGTGTGCATGTGTTCACTTTTCAATTGTCTGTCTCTCTCCCTCCCTTGGGAACTCCTTGTTGGCAGGCCCAGCCTTGTTCCTTACTATGTCCTAGGTCCTAGCATTGCATTTGGACAGAATGTGAATTCCAGCAATGTTCGTGGCCATCATAGAAGCAGAAGGTGGTTGTGGCCTCGCTGGTGTGGGACTTTCTGCCCCACTGCACTGGAAGCCAGAGTTTTCCTCCAGGCCTCTGGGCAGAATAGAGGTGCAGATGCAGATGCAGAGGGTTCAGGGGAGAATCTGTGAGGCTTTCAGAGACTGTGGCTCCAGAGAGTAGTTCACACCAGTTCCCAGATGTTCTATGGAAAAAGCATCAGAGAAAAGGGGCCTGAGAAACCTCTGTGGCTGCAGTCATGGGAAGCCCCAACTCAGAGAGGCCCTGGGGCAGGGTGTGTGTGGGGAGATCTCAAGTCATCCTGCGACCTTTGGTCATACATTCCACATCTGCTGGGGTCTGGAGTTTCTGATGCCATAGTGACCACCCTGACCACTATGGGGTGGGTGATACCATCTGGGACAAAGTGGGCCATGGCAGGCCTCAGGTCAGACCTGGGACTCTGCTGGACCAAGGCTACTCAGGTCTGGGCTGGGGGCGGTGGGGCTGCTGTACACATTTCCTGGCACACGCTTCCTTTCTCCCATTTGATGAGCAAACGTTGTCACTGGGTCCTTGGCCACAGTTTCCTGCCTTCTTCTGAGATCAGAAGCCATAGTCACAGTCTCAGTGACTGCCCCACAAGGCTGGTCTTGGCTGAGAGTCAGCCAGACTACTTTAGAGACAGGGCCAGGCATGTGACGTCAGCCCACGCTCCCCCACCCCCACCCCAGCCCTTCCCAAGGTGGGCACTCTGTGATTCAGGGGACACATTCAGTGGCAGCCAGTTGGATGTCTTGGGGAGGGTCAGCTCTGGCCCTGGATGGACAGGATAGCTCTGGGTAGACCTGCACTCACCACAGGTATGATAAGCACCCTTCGGGCTCTGGGGAACCCCACTGAACCCCTGGCCAAGGGTACAGATGTAGGTACTGGGGGCCATCTGTGGACCAACATCCCTGGACTGTGATCTTCACCCAAGCTCTCCACGACCCAGGCTGGACATGCCTCATGCACACAGCCCTGACCTCCTGAAGCCATGATTGGCCTGTGGCTTTCTGCGGAGCCACTCTCTCTTTCACTTTTCATGCTGCTTCCTCTGCCTGAATACCTTTCCCCACTGTCTTCACTCATGGGACACTCCTCCTGGAAGCCCTCCATAAACTCCCTGCCATCAGGGAAGGCACCCCTCTATGCTCTCAAAGGCCCTGGACAGTGTAGTTCTCTCTCTTCCTTTTCTTTTTTTTTTTGAAATAGGGTCTCACTCTGTTGCCCAGGCTGGAGTGCAGTGGTGCAATCTCGGCTGTCTGCAACCTCCCCCTCCCGGGTCCAAGCAATTCTCCAGCCTCAGCCTCCCGAGTAGCTGGGACCACAGGCATGTGCCACTACACCCAGCTAATTTTTGTAGTTTTTGTAGAGACAGGGTTTCACCATGTTGCCCAGGCTGATCTTGAACTCCTGAGCTCAAAGTGATCCGCCCGCCTCGGCCTCCCAAAGTGCTGGGACTACAGGCATGAGTTGCCATGCCTGGCCAACAGTGTAGTTCCCAATGAGGCTGCAAATGATCTCCCCAAGTGCTGCCTTGACTACTTTATTTAACATTGCTATCCCTCCTTCTTCTTCTTTCAAGTATCCTTGGTTCCCTTATTCTGCTCTACTTTTTTCCAAAGCATTTATCAGCTTCTAACATCCCATACATTTTCTTACTAAAATCACATGTAGTATTAGTATTGTCTCTCTTTCTCCTTGCTGAACTTTACAAGGACAGGGATCTTTGGCTGTTTTCTTTACTTATACATCTTAAGCACTTAGAACAGTTTCTGGCAACTAGGAGGCGGTCAATAAATATTAGTGGAATTCATGAACCATAGCTGTCTCTTTACTTGTTGTTAAGCTTCAAGGGTAAGGCCTAAAGATGAGCCACCTCTGTGTACTCAGCACTCAGTGCAGGATTGTGGGCAGAGCAGGCATCTGTAAACTAAAGCCCTTGGCCTGCCATTCAAGGCTCCTATCATCTACAACCAAGCTTTCTTTCTAGCCTCATTCAGCAGAGTACAGCGGGAAGAAGTTCTGGCTAAACAGTTTGCCAGCTGCTTTGCCCTGTTCACTGTGGCTCACTCCAGGCTGCCCACTCTGCCAACGCCTGCATCACTACATGAATGGGACAGGCTCTGCTAAAATCTCCTGCCAATGATCAGTGGTCACTTGTACCTGGGAGTGAATAATTCTAACATCTGAGCATGAGTGGGCATCAGTATGAGTTGTGTGTGACCATGGATACTGCTCTGGGGACGCTCAGAAATAATTGAGGGATGGTGGAGGGGCATGGACATGTGTGGGTCAGAGCAATTCCTGTAATGTTCCAATTGCTATAATTACATTTGAAGAGGGGTGAGTTACAGAATACAAATCAATGGGGGAAAGGATCAATTCTTCACTAATAGTGATGGGGAAAATGGCTTTTTAGGAACAAAACAAACAAAACAAAAGCTGATTGAGATCCCTGCCTCATGCTTAATCACAACAAAATTAATTCCAGCTGGATTAAAAGCTAAATTAAAAAAAAAAAGCCCAACAACTAGAAGAAAAGTTTAAATACTTATCCTCTCATTGAATGGTAGAAGAGTTTCTAAATAAAAATCAATGAAAGAATTTATCCAGGAGAAATCAAAGTATGTGTCCATATAATGAATGCCTGTTCATGAATGATTGCAGCTTTAGGTGTAGCGGCCCTAAATTGGAAACATCCCAAATTTCCACCAACAGATAAATGGATAAACAAATTGAGGTATAGCCATACAATGAAATACTACTCAGCAACAAGAAAGAATGAACTTTACTTTTTTTTTTTTTTTCTGAAATGGAGTTTCATTCTGTCACCCAGGCTGGAGTGCAGAGGCATGATCTCGACTCATTGCAACCTCTGCCTCCTGGGTTTAAGTGATTCTCCTGCCTCAGTTTCCTGAGTAGCTGGGACTACAGGCATACACCACAACACCTGGCTAATTTTTTATATTTTTTTGTAGAGACAGGGTTTCACTATGTTGCCCAGGCTGGTCTTGAACTCCTGGGCTCAAACAAGCCACCCACCTTGGCCTCCCAAAGGGCTAGGATTACAGGTGTTAGCCACTGCACCTGGCCTAGGTATGTCTTATATATAATAATATAGATAGATATGTGTACAACTCAGTGAATTTTTGCATATGCATATATACTTGTGTAAGCAACACTCAATCAGGATCTAGAACATTTTCAGTACCCCAGAGGTTTCCCTCATACTCCCTCTTACTCAATATCCTCCCAAAAGAAACCAGAGAAAGGCCAAAAGGCTAGTAGATGTGCTCATATAAATTTCACTTTTATGTGTGAAAATCATCATGAATTATATTAACAAGTAAGTATCGGGCTGGAGAAAATATTTTCCACAAATATGACAAAACATTTCTCACCTTAATATGTGAGAAGCTCTTCTAAGAAAAACTCTTGAGGCCCCAATAGAGAAATGGGCAAAGCAAAGGAAAAGGGAAAAGGAAAGGAAAAGGAAAAAGGGAAAGGAAAGGAAAGGAAAAGAAGGAAAAAAGGGAGAGAGGGAGGGAAGAAGAGAAAGAAGAAGGAAGGAAGAAAAGAAGATATTCAATCACTTTCAGTCAACTAGCATTTATGATGGGACTACTGTCTAGGCATTGACTAGATGCTGGGATTATAAAAGGAAATAAGGCACAGTGCTCACAGTGTCATGAGAAAGATAAGCAAATGACAATTAAACGAGAAGGATAAAGTCTACAATCCACCTGGTAAGCACAGGTGCTATCTGAGCCCAGAGCAGTTATCTGACCCAGACATGGAGGTTTCCTGGAGGGAGCAGTGTCTGAGCTATGGTTTGAAGAGAAAGAGGTGGTACGAGGGCAGGAGAGGAGGAGGCCAGCATTCCAGAGTGAAAGAAAAACTTGTGTAAAGGCCTGGGAAGGAGAGAAAGGAGCATGAGTTGTTCAGGCCGGGTGAACCCAGGGTTCAGGGGCACAGGAGTGATGGGAGATAAGGCTGGAGGAAAAAGGGGCCATGACCTTGGACACAAGCCCATAGAGAAACTGAAGAATTTTGAGAAGCAGGGGAGTGAGATGCCTGGAGTTAAATTTAAGAAGACCACATCTGGCTCTGGGTGGGAGAGAGATTGACAGAGCAGGACTGGAGGGCAGGATTCTAGTGAGAAGCCTGTAGTAGACAATGAGTAAGAAGCCATGGGGTTGGGGGCAGGGGACGGGGCCAGGAAGAGTCTTCCCAACAGGATTGAGAGAGTGCTTGAAGGTGGAGGTGAGGTGAGCAGGTGATGTGAGGGTGAGGCGCAGGGGAGGTGAGGATGACCATGTGGCTTGAGTTTCTGGGTGGATGATGGTGGTAGTCACTGGGTGAGAAATGCTTTGGGAAGAGGGGGCTCAACTAGAGAAAGATGATCCAGCTTAGAATGTGGTAAGCTGGAGGTCGGGCACAACCCAGGGGAGACACTGGCCTAGAGGTGTCATGGAGCTGTGGAATGCTGGCTGTCCTGGTCTAAGTGGTAGAGTTCCAAGACTGTTTTGGAGTCAGACAGAGGCAGAGGAATAAGTTACAAAGTCTAGAAGGAGCTGTCAGGAGGATAACCAGAAAAACCAATAAGGCTGCTGCTGCAACAGGTTAAGGATTCTGAAACCATTTAGTGAAATCCCTGGAGTAGATACTCACTGAAATTGAACCCTCATGTGCTTCAACTATAGCAAGGACCTTAAGCAGTGCTCCTTTCAAAGCAGCCTCCTTGGGTAGTGGGCTCACAGCCCACACTGGAGGAGTGAAAAAGGAAATATGAGAGTAGGAGAGAACAGGATTTCTACCCAAACTCCTATCCCCCTCATTGTTGCTTGTGGTCCCTGGGCTCTGCTCCTTATAACTTTCCTTAGTTCCCAAGAAGTCAAGGAAAAATCGTAAGATGACAATTACATTAAAGGAAAATGTTAGGGGATATTACCCAGTTGTAATTTCCTGGTAAATTGTTATCCACAAGGCTTCCCCAATTCCCATGGAATGTGATGTATCTGAGACTTCCAGGGAGGGGTCAGAAACAGAAAAAACAAAACAAAACAAAACAAAAAAACTTTTGAGTTTCAAAAGCCCAAACTCTTAAGGAATTTGGGACACAGGGAATGAATGCAAAATGATTTTGAGCTAGGCCTCTAGCCCAACTAGAAAAAGGTTCCCTAGACTGGTAGGAGGGAGTATTTGGGGTGATGCCAGCCAGAGGGAAAGCGAAGGTCCCTAGGAAAAGTCCTGTCCCTCCCCCTTCTTGGCCAGAAGGATTTAAAGGATCTCGGTGTGGAAGGGTACCCTCTTCTCAGGTGGAGCTAGAGGTGGGTGAGACCACACAGTGGCCAATCTAGGTTGCTGGGCCAGAGATTCTCACAGAGATTACTGTGAACCTCCAGCTTGGCCCAGGAGCAACAGGATGGCTAGGGGCAACAGAGCCATCCAACCTCTTCCCCTCATGGCGGGGTGTCTGTGACCTGAGAGAGGGTCAGATGGAAGAAGCCTGGGTGAGGAATGAGGGAAGATTTTGCAATGACATATGAAAACCAACATCTGAAGGCCCTCATTGATTCATGATTACGTGGTTTGTTGTTGTCCATGCCTCTCTCTTCTCTGATGGCTCCAAAATACCCAGAATGTAAATACAACCCAGGAAATGGGAGAAGACCCAGATGAATTTATCAAGTATCACAGAGGCTTGCAATGGAGAATGCGTTTAGTCACAAAAATAAACTAAAAGGCTTCATTTACAGTAATATACTGGTCTAGGTTATTTGAATTGAAAAAAGGCATGAATTACTTGATAAGATAGTCAAGAAGGACCAGAGTACAAACTAGGGGTAGAGTAAAAACTGAAGGGGAGAAAAAAGGGAAAACAAAATTCTGAAGCCACTTCTGCTCAAAGTATTTACCAGTCCTGCAAATCTTGACTTCAGTTCTGATGGTCTTACAGAGTGAGGAGTCAGAAGTCAAAGTGCAAGCCTGCCTGAGGTAGGGAGTCTAATAGGGCACACTTTCCTCACTAGCCTGTGACCCTAGAGGCCTGCACTTTCAGAATAAGAATGAAACAGAAATAAATCTGGCAGGAGCTAATGCAGTCACCTTCATCTTAGACCTCAATTATCACCATAAATAATTTTTCAAGGACTTTGAAACATGCACAGTAAAAATTAACCAGGCATATGAGAAAACAAAGCACTGTGAATGAGCACCAGAAGAAACAGAACCACAAAGACTTTAGATATTTCAATTATCAGACATAGATTATAAAACAACTATGTTTGTTAAGATTCAAAGAAACAGAAGAGAAGCTTGAAAATATCGGAAGGAAATAGGAAACTATAAAAAGTAATCTAGCAGTTTTGAATTAAAAAATAAAGTAGAACTTGTAGCATTTAAAAAACACAACACAAATAAAAAACTCAATGGAAAGGTTTATAGCATACTACATTCAGCTGAAGAGAGACTTAGTAAACTGTAAAACAGGTAAGAGGGAATTATCCAGATTATAGCACAGAGAGAAGAAAGAAAGACAGAAAAAAGAGAAAAAGAAGAAAGAAAGAAGAAAGAAAAAGAAAGAAGGAAAGAAAGAAAGAAAGAGAGAGAAGGAGGGAGGGAGGGAGGGAAGAAGGAAGGAAGGAAGGAAGGAAAAAATGGAAATTAGGATATATGAGGGATCAAATAAAAAGAACTAACCTATATTTAATCAGGATTCCAGATGAAGCAGAAAGAATGAAACAGAGGAAATATTTAGAGACAAAACAGATTTTATTTTTCCAAAACTGATGTAAAGGCATCAATTGTCACACTTAAGGAACTTATTGAAACCCAAAAAGAGTAAATAATAATAAATCTACATTAAGACACATTATAGGTATACTGTAGATCATAAATGACAAATAGGCAATCTTAAAAAGAAGTCAGAAAAGGAATATATTGACTTGAAAGGAGCAGGAATTAGATTGACAGCTGACTTTTCAATAGCAATAATAAAGCCAGGAGGCAGGGGAATCGTTTATGGAATGTGCCAAAGGAAATAACTGCCTGCCTAGAATTTTATATTCAAGAAATAAAAACTGAGAGATTTCGTAACCATTTAGTTCTGACTAAAGGAAATTCTAAAAGATACACTCAAGGCATTAGGAAAGTAATTCCACATAGAATGTTTGAGATGAAAGAAGAGCAGAGAAAGTATAATCATGGAGGGGGCGGATAGAACTAAGCAAACACAAACTGCATAAAACAGAAATAATAATCTCTTATGGAGTTAAAATATAGCAGGAAAATACACAAAAATGAAAACATATAAGTTGGGAAATAGGTAAATGATATCAAAATGTTCCAAACTATTTCTCAAGAGGAAAATAATAATTAACTTTAGACCTTGATAAGTTAAGAATGTTATAATTTCTAGGGTAATCACTAAAAGAATTGAAACACAGTGTATAACTTCCAGTCTAGTAGAGGGGTAAAAAAGATTTAAAAAAGAAACTAATCCAAAAGAGCAAAACCAAACCAAAACAAACAAAACAAACAAACAAAAAAACAAAGAAAAAGAGCAGGAAAGACAAATGAAAATCACTGTATAAGATGATAAATTTATCCAAAATATAACAATAATTACATTGATTGAAAAACAAACATTTTGGGTAAAAGATAACAATTGGGTTAAAAAGCAAAACTCAGTTATATGTTGCTTACAAGAGACACACCTGAAACATGAGAAAAGTTGAGGTAAGACTAGAGGAAGATAGATATACCATGCAAGCACTTACCAAAAGAAAGTAAGTGGAGCCATAGAAATATAAGACAAAATAGACTTTAAGGCAAACAGCTTTTCTAGAAGCAAAAAACTCAATGACCAGGAATTGTTCAATTCAAGAAGATACAATAATTTACGATTTGTATGTATAACCTCAAAATATATAAAGGAAAATTGATAGAACTACAAGGATAATTAGGCACATTTACAATCATAGTGGAAGATTTTTACATGCTACTCTGTGACTGACAGAATATACATATCAAAAATCCAGTAAGGACACCAAACTTTAAAAACCGTTTGGTTTTTAAAGAAAACCTGACCAAATAAACATGGATAAAATGCTGTATCCAATAACTAAAGAATACAGATTCTTCTCAACTATACATGGGGCATTTATAAAAATTGACATTATACTAGACAATAAAGTAAATCTTAACAAATTTCAAACCATGACATCATCTGTAGATCCACTGTCCAATACAGTAGCCACTAGGCACAGGCTGAACACTTGAAATGTGGCTAGTCCTAATTAAGATGTATCAACAATGTATTTAAAGACATTGTCAAAAAAGAAATGTAAAATATCAGTAATTTTTTATATTCATTGCATGCTGAAATGATATAGTATTTGGATATACTATATTGTGTCAAATAAAATATATTATTACAATTAATTTCCACCTGCTTCTTTTTACTTTCCCAATATAGCCACCAGAAAATTTAAAATTACATATGAGGCTTGCATTATATTTCTTTTAAATAGCACTGATATAGAGTATATTCTCTGACCATAATGCAACTAAATAGAAATCAGTGGCAAAACAGACAAATGAAAAAAAAAAAGAAAAAAAAAACAAGAAAACTAGAAATGTCTAAATACTTAGGCATTAAGAAACATTTCAAAAATAACTCGTGTGTCAAAGAAGAAATCAAAACTGAAATTATAAAACATTTAAACTGAATAAAAAAGTATAACATCAAGGTCTGTGGCATGTTGCTAAAGCAATACACTGAGCAAAGTTTAGAACAAAATGTGGCAAAATCCAGCCCACAACCCGATTTTATAAATAAACTTTTATTGAGACAAAGTTACTTCTATTTGCTTATTTACTGCCTTTGCTGCTTTTGCCCTACAACAGCAGAATTGAGTAGTTCAGACAGAGACCTGCCGAGACAAATATATTTACTATCTGACCCTTTACAGAAAAAATGTTTGGTTTAGTACATACATTAGAAAAAAATACAGCATGAAAAGTAAAAAATTAAGGATCTATGTCAAGAAATATGGCAAAGAACAACAAAATAAACCCTAATAAAATGTATGAAAGAAGGCTGGGTGCAGTGGCTCATGCCTGTAATCCCAGGACTTTGGGAGGCTGAGGCTGGCGGATCACTTGAGGTCAGGAGTTTTGAGACCAGCCTGGCCAACATGGTGAAACCCCATTTCCACTAAAAGTACAAAAGTTAGGTGGGTGTGGTGGCACATGCCCGTAGTCCAGCTACTTGGGAGGCTGAGGCAGGAGAATAGCTTGAACCTAGGAGGCAGAGGTTGAAGTGAACTGAGATTGCGCCACTGCACACCAGCCTGGGTGGCAGACTGAGACTCTATCTCAAAGAAAAAAAAAAAAAGGATGAAAGAAAGTAATAAATAGTAAAGAGTAATGAAATAGAAAATTATCATTTAATAGAGAGGATCGACAAAGCTCAAAGCTGGTGTTTTGAAAAGACTAAAACAATTAACAAACTTCTAATGAAATAATAAAGTAGAGAGAACTAATAACCAATACCAGAACCTTTAATGTTGCAGACATTAAGAAGATGAGCACATATTTTGAAAAACCCTATGCTAACACAATTTAGAAAAAATTGACAAATTACTACAAAATTATAACCTCAAAGTTGGCTAAAAAATAGAAAACAGTAATAACTCTATAACCTATAAAATAATGGATTCAGTAAGGAAACTTTGACCCCCAAATGGCTTCAATAGTGAATTCTACCAAACATTCAAGGAAAATAACTGTTCCAATCTTATACAAACTGTTCTCGGAAATATAGAATGAGAAAACATTGCTGTGATACCAAAACTGGACAAAGATAATATGAGAATATAATATCACAGGCCATTCTTACTAGCGTGACCATACACTTTATCATCCAAACCCAGGCACTTTAAGAGTGTAAATGCTATCAATAATGACGCAGAAAAAGAAGTGTAAACTGGAGTTGTTCCAGGTAAATTGGGCCATGTGGTCCCCTAAATCTCACTCATAAACATAGATACAAAAATCCTTCAAAGGTATAACACATAACTAGTAATACCAAAAAAATGGTAATAACATATGATGACCATGTTGGGTCTACCTGGAATATGAATTATTTTAACATTAGAAAATAACTTAATGGGATTCACCATATTAAAAGATTGAAGAAGAAAACACATATGATCATCTCAATATCTGTGGAAAAAACAATTGATAAAATCAACATCCATTCATGATGAAAGCTCTTAGCAAACCTAGGAATAGAAGGGAACTTCCTTAGTCTGATAAAGAATATCTGCAATACACTTAGAGGAAACATCATGCTTAATGGTAAAATGATGAAATCTTTCCCTTTGAGATCTATAACAAGGATGCCTGATGTTATTACTTCTATTCAGCATTCTACAAGATATCCCAGTCTGTGTAGTAAGGAAAGAAAAATAAATAAAAGATAGAAAACTATGAAAAATAGAAGAAAATCTGTCACTACTCATAGGTGATGCATTTGTATATGTAGAAAATTCAAAAGGATCTATAGATAAGGTTTTAGTATTGATAAGAGAGTTTAGCAAGTTTGCTGGATACAAAATCAATCCATAAAAATCAATTGCATTTCTTTATACCAGAAAAAGACATTTATTAACATGATATTTTAAAAGAAGTTGCCATTTTTTAATATAATGCCAAAATACCAAGTTCCTAGGAATAAATATAACAAAAGTTCTCTGTTAAGAAAATTTTAAACTTTATTGGGAGACACACACACAAACACACAAAGTGAAAATACTGTGTTTATTAACTAGAAGTCTCAATATTGTAAAGATGTCATTCTACTGAAATTGATTTATAGAATCAGTGCAATCTCAAAGTCCCAGCATTTTGGGGTGTGGTGGGAAAAGTTGACAAGCTAGTTTAAAATGAATATGGATAAAGAATAGCCAAGACATTCTTAAAGAAAAAGAACAAGGTGGGAGAACTTGCTCTTGTAGATACCAAGATGTATTATAAAGTTAGAATATTTAAGACAATGTGATATTAGTTTAAGGAGAGACAAATAGAGCAATGGAACATAATAGAAAACCCAGAGAAAGACCCACACCCACGTATCTATGAACCCTTGAAATATAAGAGTCAGCAATGCAAATCAGCAGGAAAAGAAGTCTTTGCAAAAAATGTGCTGGAACAAATGAGTATTAATATGGAAACAGCTAAACCAGAGCCCTGCCTCATGCAATTCCAGGTCAATTAAAGACATAGATGTGAAAGAAAAGACTATACAGTTTTTAAGATACTATACAAGAAAATATCATCTCAAGGTAGAGAAGGAATTCCTAAACAAAACAAAATCAGTACCTATTTTTTTAACTTTCATTTTAAATTCTGGGATACAAGTGCAGGTGTGTTACATAGGTAAACTTGTGTCATGGGGGTTTGTTGTACAGATTATGTCATCACCCAGGTATTAAGCCTAGTATTCACTAGTGCTTGTTGCTGATCCTCTCCCTCCTTTCACCCTCCACTCTCCGAAAGGCTGCAATGTGTGTTGTTCCCCTCTTTGTGTCCATGTGTTATCATTTAGCTCCCACTTCTAAATAAGACCACGTGATATTTGGTTTTCTGTTCCTGTGTTAGCTTGCTAAGGATAATGGCCTCCAGCTCTAGCCATGTCCCTGCAAAAGACATGATCTTGTTCTTTTTTATGGCTGCATAGTATTCAATGGTGTATATGTACCACACATTCTTTATCCAGTCTCTCATTGATGGACATTTATGTTGATTCCGTGTCTTTGCTATTGTGAAAAATGCTGCAATGAACATACCCATGCATGTGTCTTTATAATACGATTTATATTCCTTTGGGTATATATCCAGGAATGGGATTACTGGGTCGAATGGTATTTCTGTCTTTAGGTCTTTGAGCAATTGCCACACTGTCTTCCACAATGGCTGAACTAATTTACACTCCCACCTATAATGTATAAGCATTCCTTTTTCTCCACAACCTCACCAGCATCTGTCATTTTTTGACTTTCTAATAGTAGTCATTCTGACTGTTGTTAGATGGTATCTCATTGTGGTTTTTATTTGATTTGCATTCCTCTAATGATCAGTGATGCTGAGCTTTTCTTCATATGATTATTGGCTGCATGTATGCCTTCTTTTGAAAAGTTCATGTCCTTTGCCCATTTTTTATGCGGCTTTTTTTCTTGTAAATTTGTTAAGTTCCTTATAAATGCTGGATATGAGACCTTTGTTGGCAAAAATTTTCTCCCATTCTGTAGGTTGTCTGTTTACTCTGCTGATAGTTTCTTTTGCTGTGCTGAAGCTAAGTTTAATTAGATCCCATTTGTCCATTTTTGCCTTTGTTGCAATTGCTTTTGGCATCTTCATCATGAAATCTTTGTCTGTGCCTATGTCCTGAATGGTATGGCCTACATTGTCTCCCAGGGTTTTTATAGTTTGGGATTTTACGTTTAAGTCTTTAATCCATCTTGAGTTAATTTTTGTACATGGTGTAAGAAAGGGGTCCAGTTTCAATCTTCTACATGTGGCTAGCCACTTATCCCATCACCATACATTGAATAGGGAATCCTTTCCCCATTGCTTGTTTTTGTTGACTTTGTCAAAGATCAGATGGTTGTAGGCATGTGGTCTTATTTCTGGGTTCTTGATTCTGTTCCATTGGTCTACGTGTCTGTCCTAGTACCAGTGCCATACTATTTTGGTTACCATAGCCCTGGAGTATAGTTTGGAGTCAGGTAGTGTGATACCTCCAGCTTTGTTCTTTTTGCTTAGAATTGCCTTGGTTATTCAGACTCTTTTTTTTTTGTTCCATATAAATTTTAAATTTTTTTTTCTAGTTCTGTGAAGAATGTCAACAGTAGTTTAATGGAAATAGTATTGAATCTATAGATTGCTTTAGGCAGTATGACCATTTTAATAAAATTGATTCTTCCTATTCATGAGTATGGAATTTTTTTTCATTTGGTTGTGTCATCTCTGATTTTTCAGCAGTGGTTTGTAGTTCTTGTCAAGATCTTTTACCTCCCTAGTTAGCTGTGTTCCTAGGTAGTTTATTCTTTTTGTGGGAATTGTGAATGGGAGTTTGCTCATAATTTGGCTCTTGGCTTGAACGTTGTTGGTGAATAAAAATGCTAGTGATTTTTGCACATTGATTTTGTATCTTGAGACATTGCTGAAGTTGCTTATCAGCTTAAGAAGCTTTGGGGCTGAGATGATGGGATTTTCTAGGTATAGGATCATGTCACCTCCAAACAGCAATAGTTTGACTTCCTCTCTTCCTATTTCAATGCACTTTATTTCTTTCTATTGCCTGATTGTCTTGGCCAGAACTTCCAATACTATGTTGAATAGGAGTGGTGAGAGAGGGCATCCTTGTCTTGTGCCAGTTTTCAAGGGGAATGCTTCCAGATTTTGCCCATTCAGTATGATGTTGGCTGTGGGTTTGCCATAGATGGCTCTTATTATTTTGAGGTATGTTCCTTCAATACCTAGTTTATTGAGAGTTTTTAGCATGAATGGATATTGAATTTTATAGAAAGCATTTTCTGCATCTATTGAGACAATCATGTGGTTTTTATCTTTAGTTCTGTTTATGTGATGCATCAAATTTATTGATTTGTATATGCTGAACCAAACTTGCATCCCAGGGATAAAGCCTACTTGATCATGGTGGACTAGCTTTTTGATGTGCTGTTGGATTCTGTTTACCAGTATTTTTTTGAGGATTTTTGTATTGATGTTCATCAAGGATACTGGCCTGAAATTTTCTTTTTTTTATTGTGTCTCTGCCAGGTTTTGGTAGCAGGATGATGCTGACCTCATAGAATGAGTTAGCGGGGAGTCTCCATTTTGATTTTTTGGAATAGTTTCAGTAGGAACAGTACCATATATTCTTTGTACATCTGGTAGAATTTAACTGTGAATCTATCTGGTCCTGGGCTTTTTTTTGGTTGATAGGCTATTTATTACTGCCTCAATTTCAGAACTTGTATTGATCTGTTCAGGGATTCAATTTCTTCCTTGTTCAGTCTTGGGAGGGTGCATGTGTCCAGGAATTTATCCATTTCTTCTAGATTTTCTAGCTTATGTGCATAGAAGTGTTCATAATATTCTCGGATAGTTGTCTATATTTCTGTGGAGTCAGTGGTGATATCCTCTTTATCATTTCTGATTGTATTTATTTGAATCTTCTCCATTTTCTTCCCTATTAGTCTATCTAGCAGTTTATCTATTTTATTAATTTTTTCCAAAAGCCAGCTCCTGGGTTCGTTGATCTTCTGAATGTTTTTTTCATGTCTCTATCTCCTTCAGCTCAGCTCTGATTTGGGTTATTTCTTGTCTTCTGCTAGCTTTCAGATTTGTTTGCTCTTGGTTCTCTAACTCTTTTAATTGTGATGTTAGGTTATTAACTTTAGATCCTTCTAACTTTTTGATGAGGACATTTTTTCCTCTTAACAGTGCTTTAGCTGTGTCCCAGAGATTCTGGTATGTGTCTTTGTTTCAAAGAACTTCTTGATTTCTGCCTTAATTTCATTATTTATCCAAAAGTCATTCAGGAGCAGGTTATTCCATTTCCATGTAATTGTATGGTTTTGAGTGAATTTCTTAGTCTTGGTTTCTAATTTGATCGTGCTGTGGTCTGAGAGTCTGTTTGTTATTATTTCAGTTCTTTTGCATTTGCTGAGGAGTGTTTTACTTCCAATTATGTGATTGATTTTAGAGTAAGTGCCATGTGACAATGAGAAGAATGTATGTTCTACTGTTTTGGGGTGGAGAGTTGTGTAGATATCTATGAGGTCCACTTGATTCAGTCCCAAGTTCAGGTCCTAAATATCTTTGTTAATTTTCTGTCTTGAATAATCTGTCCAATATTGTCAGTGGGGTATTAAAATCTCCCACTATTATTATGTGGGAGTCTATGTTTCTTTGAAGATCTCTAAGAACTTGCTTTATGAATCTGAGTGCTCTTGTACTGGGTGCATATATGTACTTAGGTTAGTTATATCTTCCTGTTGAATCAAACCCTTTACCATTATGTAATGCCTTTCTTTATCCTCTTTGATCTTTGTTGGTTTAAAGTCTGTTTTGTCAGAAACTAGGACTGCAACCCCTGCTTTTTTCTGTTTTCCATTTGCTTGATAGATTTTCCTCCATCCCTTTATTTTGAGCCTGTGTGTGTCACTGCATGTGAGATGGGTCTCTTGAAGATGGTATACCAATGAGTCTTGGTTCTTTATCCAGCTCGCCACTCTGTGTCTTTTAATTAGGGAACTTAGCCCATTTACATTTAAGGTTGTATTGATATGTGTGGATTTGATATTGTCATCATGGTATTAGCTGGTTATTTTGCAGACTTGTTTATGTGGTTGCTTTATAGGGCCAGTGATCTGTGTACTTCAGTGTGTTTTTGTAGTAGCTGGCAGTGGTCTTTACTTTCCATATTTAGTGCTTCCTTCAGCGGCTCTTGTAAAGCAGGTCTGACATTAATGACTTCCCTTGCTTGTCTGTAAAGTATTTTATTTCTCCTTCACTTATGAAGCTTAGTTTGGCTGGATATGAAATTCTGGGTTGGAAATTCTTTTCATTAAGAATGTTGAATATTGCCTCCCAATCTCTTCTGGCTTGTAGGGTTTGTGCTGAGAGTTCTATTAGTCTGATGGGCTTCCCTTTGTGGGTGACCTGGCCTTTCTCTCTAGCTACACTTAACATTTTTTCTTTCATTTCGATCTTGAAGAATCTGATGGTTATGTGTCTGGGGGATTATCTTCTAGTGGATATCTTATTGGGGTTCTTTGCATTTCCTGAATTTGATTGTTGGCCTTTCTAGCTAGGCTGGGGAAGTTCTCATGGATGATATCCTGAAATATGTTTTCCAGATTGGTTCCAGTCTCCTCATCTCTTTCAGGTACACCAGTCGGTCATAAATTCAGTCTCTTTACATAATCCCATATTTCTCAAAGGTTTTCTTCATTCTTTTTCATGCTTTCTTCTCTTTTCTTGTCTGTCTTATTTTACAACAGTAGTCTTCAAGCTCTGAGATTCTTTCCTCTGCTTGGTCTACTCTGTTATAAACACTTCTGATTGCATTATGAAATTCTTGTGTGTTTTTCAGCTCTATCAGATTAGTTCCATTCTTCTCTATACTGGTTATTTTGTCTGTCAGCTCCAGCAATGTTTTATCATGATTTTTAGCTTCCTTGCATGGGGTTACAACATACTCCTGTAGCTTACTGAAGTTCATTCCTATTCATATTCTGAATTCTACTTCTGTCATTTCAGCCATCTCAGCCTCAGACTTGTTCCAAACGCTTACTGAAGAGGTGATGCAGTCATTTGGAGGAAAGAGGGCACTCTGGCATTTTGAGTTTTCAGCATTATTGTTCAGATTCTTTGTCATCTTTGTGGGCTTATCTATCTTCAATCTCTGAGATTGCTGACTTTTGGATTTTTTTTTTTTTAACAGATTGGCCACTTTGCTGCAGTTTGCTTGGAGTCCACTCCAGTCCCTAGTCACCTCAGATTTTCCAGTACCTGGAGGTATCACCAGTGAAGGCTGCAAAACAGTAAAGATGACAGCCTGCCCCTTCCTCTGGGAGCTCCTCCTTGGGAGGTATGGACCTATTGCTGGCCCAAATGCACCTGTAGGAGGTGGCTGGAGACCCCAATTGGGAGGTCTCACCCAGGAGGATCGGGATTGAAGACCCACTTAAGAAAGCAGTCTGGCCATGCTTTCATAGAGTAGGTGTGCTGTGCCAGGGTACCACTTCCACCCCCCATCGTCTTCAGCTCTCCAAAGCCTGGAAGCTGGAATGGCAAAGTCACCAAACAGCAAAGATGGCAGCCTGCCCCTCCCTCTGGGGGCTCTGTCCCAGGAAGTTTTCAAATCTCTGTTAGCCAGAGAACACTGGTGGTGGTGGCTGGAGGCTCTGGTTGGGAGGTCCCGCCCAGTGAGGGGGAACAGATTTGGGACCTACTTAAAGAAGTCTGGCCACATTTTGGTACAGTAGCTGTGCTGTGCTGGGTTATCCCTTCTGCCCCCAGTCAGTTTGAACTCCCCAAAGTCTGCAGGCTAGAATGGCTAAGTCACCCAAACAGGAAAGATGGCAGCCTGTCCCCCTAACTCTGTCCCCGGGAGAATTCAAATCTCTGTCAGTAGGAGAACACTGGAGGAGGTGGCTGAAGGCCCGGTTGGGAGGTTCTGCCCAGTGAGGAGGAATGGGATTGGGGACTTGCTTAGAGAAGCAGTCTGACCATGCTTTCATAGAGCAGCTATGCTGTGCTGGGGTACTACTTCTGCCCCGGTCAGTTTGGGCTCTCCAAAGCCAGAGTTGGAGGCTTTGTTGCCCTGAGTTGGGCTGAGCTGCCCAAATAGCACAGATGGTGGCCTGCCCTTCCCCTGGGGAACTTGCCCCAGGGAGAATTCAAATCTCTGTTGGCCAGAGAACACCAGTGGGGGTGGGCTGGAGGCCCCAGTTGGGAGGTCCTGCCCAGTGAGGAGGAACAGATCAGCGACCTGCTTAAAGAAGCAGCCTGGCCAAATTTTGGTAGAGCAACAGTTCTGTGCTGGAGACTCCCTTCTGCCCCCAGTTGGTTTTGACTCCCCACAGTCCAAAGGCTGCAATGATTGAGTCGCCCAAACAGCAAAGATGGCAGCCCTCCCTTCCCCATAGGAACTCTGTTCCAGGTAGGTGCAACACTGTTGCCAGTGGCTGGCTGAAATTCCAAGACAGTGGGTCTTATCCTGTGAGGTGCCCTAAAAGTGGGGTCTGCAGACTGTCAGTTCTTGGGCCCCTGGATTCAGCCTCCTTCCTAGGGGTGTGTATGGGGGTCTAACCTCCCACTTTGCTGGAGTTGCAGTTACTTTTGCCAGGAAGCCTGGAGCCCGAGTATGTAAAACTCCTGAGTGTCCACACATGCCTGAGCGGCTGCTTTATGTGTCACACTGAAGGCCCCGATGGAGTGGATTCACGAAGGGATCTCCTGACCCAAGGGTTGCAAAGATCCGTCGGAGAAGTGTGGTTTCCCCACTTCTTCCCCATTCACTCACCACTTCCTTGTCTGGGAGAGGTTCCCTCGGCTCCGTGTTGCTCCTGGGTAGGCCGTCATTTTGCCTTGCTTTTCTCCATCCTCTGTGTGTCAGGTTGTTTCCTTGATTACTCCCAAAGAGAGTACCTGGATGTTTCTGTTGAAGGTGCTGTATTTACTTGCCTCTTTCATTCCTGTGAGAGCCATGCACCCTAGCTGTTTCTAGTTGGCCATCTTGGCCACACTCCAGTATCTACAATGAAAATATTTGACTACACTAAAATTTAGAACTTTGGTTCCTCAAAAGATACCGTGGAATGAAAAGATACAAAATAGTGGGAGAAGATATTTGCAACATATATAATCCATAGAGCATTAGTAACCAGAATGTTAAAAAAAAAAAAACTTCAATAAATAAGAAAATTAGCCAGGACATGGTGGTGCACACCTGTAGTCCCAGCTCTTTGGGAGGCCAAGGTTCAGGGATCACTTGAAGCCAGGAGTTTGAGGCTGTAGTGAGCTACGATCACACCAACTGCACTCCAGCCTGGGCGACAGCAAGATCTTGTCTCTATGAAAAAAAAATAGTGCAGACAATCCTATAGAAAGCCAGACAAAGGTTGAACAGGCACTTTATAATACAGGAAATCCAAATAATCAATAAAAGGTTCTCAACCTCACTCATAATCAGATCAAGGAAAATTTAAACCACAATAAGAGAAAGAATTCAAATTTCTGTTGGGGGTGACTAGAGGCCCCAGTTGGGAGGTCCCACATAGTGAAGGGGAATGGATCAGGGACCTACTTAAAGAAGTTGTCTGGCTACATTTTGGTAGAGCAACTGTGCTGTGCTGAGGACATTTGTGCATATCAGATTGGTATAAATGAAAACATTTTGGGCTGGGCATGGTGGCTCATGCCTGTAATCCCAGCACTTTGGGAGGCCAAGGTGGGCAGATCGCTTGAGGTCAGGAGTTTGAGACCAGCCTGGCCAACATGGTGAAACCCCATCTCTATCAAAAAATACGAAAATTAGCCAGGCGTGGTGGCACACGCCTATAGTCCCAGCTACTTGGGAGGCTGAGGCAGGAGAATCGCTTGAGCCAGGAGGCAGAGGTTGCAGTGAGCTGAGATCCTGCCACTGCACTCCAGCGTGGGCAACAGAGTGAGACCTTTTCTCAAAAAAAAAAAAAAAAATTGGCAATTTCAGACAATTTAATGTATTGGCAAGGATGTGGAGCAAAAGGAATTCTCAAATACTGCTAATGGAAGTATAAATTGTATGTTTGTGAAATTGTTTAACATTATCTAGGAAAGTGAATATATCCTGTGATTAATTCAGCAATTTCAGTCCTATGTGTATGTGTGCATGTGCACATATACACATGCATAATCACAAATTTAGTGGCTAAATAATGCACATTTATTATCTTACAGTTCTAGAGCTAAGAAATCCTAAAATCAATGTATTGGTAGGGCTGCATTCCTTTTGGAAGAATCTGTTTCTTTGACTTTTCCAGCTTCTAGAGGCCTCCTGAATTTCCTGCTTCATGGCCCCTCCCTCCATCTTTAAGCCCAGCAGTGTAGTGTTTAAAAATTTCTCTCTCTCCTTTGCTTCCATTGTCATGTCTCCTTCTCTAGATCTGACCCTCCTAATTCCCTCTTACAAGGATTCTTGTGATTCCATTGGGCCTACCTGGATAATTCAGAATAATCTTCCCATCTCAAAACCCTTAACTTAATCACATCTGCAAAAGCTCCTTTTGCATGTAAAATAACATATCACAGGTTCCAGGGATTAGGACATGAACATTTTGGGGGGTGGTGAGTGTGATGTATTATTCTGTTTAATAAGTACATGTTAATGTATTCATATATACGTGCACCAAGATAATGTTCACAGCAGATTTGTTTGCATTATGTACCGAAAACAACCCCAATCTATTTATTTAAAGTTTAAAAACAGGCAAAACAAAACTGTATTGTTTAGGAATGTGTAAGTAAGTGACAAAGCTACAGAGAAAACCAAGGAAGAAAAAAATTGCCAGAGATCCAGGTTAAAAAAAAAAAAAAAAAGAAAAAGAAAAGAAAACCAAGGAAGCAATCATCATAAAAGACAGGTGAGTGGGTTACCTCTAAGGGCGAGCAGTCACGATTAGAGGACAAATATGGGGAGAGTTTTGGAGCTTGGCGATTTTTTTTTGACTTAAGCATGGTTAAATGGGTGATTGCTTATAATTACTTGTTAAATTAGGTTAATTAGGTTTTATTTACATGTTTTATGCTCTTTTCTGCATGCATTTGTGCTCTATTTTTTTAAATTAAAAAATAAAATAAAGTAAAACTATGTTTCTTGCACTTAAAATACTGGAAAACCAAAGAGAATCTGAAAAACTTTTAGAATGAAGAGAGTTTGGCAAGATGGCAAGAACCCTTGCTTTTTCCACTGGGCCTTTCTTCCTCCCACCCTGAGGGTGCTCCATGGAAAATGCAAATCTACTTAACTGACTTTCGCAAATGTCAAATGTATAGAGCATGAATTTCAAGGGGAGCCTGGGGCTGTGCCATATCCTGCTGTGAGCTACAGTTTTCCAGCCTCTAGAGCCATCTTAACATGGTGCCTGCCTGGTGTCTACTACCCCAGTATGTGCTCCAACCCCTGCCCAGGCCTCCTAGTGCTAGAGAGGATATAGACATGGCCTCTCCATGGAAACCTCCAGGGCTGGTATGACACCTTAACAAACAAAAAGGGAGGATTGCCGGTACAGTGGGGACCCGCAGGAGGATAGGTGTTGCCTTCTAGGTGGTAGGGAGGCTGAGAGGGCCATCCAGAGTAGGGACCACGAACTGGGGTCTCAACATGAAGAGTCGTTCATCAGATCTCAAGGGGGCAAGGCCCCCAGGCTAAGGAGGACTAGGGGTCAGGGTGGGGAGGATGCTGGGATTGGCTGGGTGCTGTATCTATGGGAAACCTTGGAAAGAGTCTCAGGGTCTATTGAGAAAACATCCAGACTAGACTTTTTTCATGTGATAAAATATACATAACATAACCATTTTTAAGTGTACAATTCAGTGGCATGAAGTACATTCACATTGTTGTGCAACCATCACCACCATCTACCTCCAGAATGGTTTCATCTTCCCAAACTGAAACTCTGTACCCATTAAATATTAACTCTTCATCCCCCAGCCCCCAGCCCCTGGTAACAACTACTCTACTTTCTAGCTCTGTGAATTTAAATACTTTAGGTATTTCATATAAGTGGAAGCAGGATGAGAGCGGTGGCTCACACCTGTAATCCCAGCACTTCGGGAGGCTGAGGCAGGCAGATCACTTGAAGTCAAGAGTTTGAGACCAGCCTGGCCAACATGCTGAAACTCTGTCTCTACTAAAAATACAAAAATTAGCTGGGCATGGTGACTTATGCCTGTAGTCCCATCTACTCAGGAGGAGGCTGCAGCATGAGAATTGCTTGAGACTGAAAGGTGGAAGTTGCAGTAAGCTAAGATCACGCCACCGCACTCTAGCCTGGGCAACAGAGTGAGAACTCTGTCTCAAATAACTAACTAACTAAATAAATAAATAGACGCATATAATATTTGTCATTTTGTATTGACCGATTTCATTTAGCACAATGTCTTCAAAGTTCATCCATATTGTCACATGTCAGAATTTCCTTTCGTTTTAAGGTTGAGTAATATTCCACTTATATACACACCACATTTTGTTTATCCATTTATCTACTGATGGACATTTGGATTGTTTCTACCTTTTGGCTATTGTGAATAATGCTGCAGCTACAGACTGAATATCTATGCCTCAATATTCTTATGTTGAAACCTAAGCCCTAATGTGTTGGTATTTGTAGGTGAGGACTTTAGGAGGTGATCAGGTCACGAGAGCAGAGCCCTCATGAATAAGCTTAGGCCTTTATAATAGACACCTCAGAAAACTCCATTACCCCTTCTTCGATGTGAGGTTATAGCAAGAAGATGGCTGTCTATGAACCAGAAAGTGGGTCCTCACCGGACACCAAATCTTCTGGTTCCTTGATCTTGAGCTTCCATCCTCCAGAACTGTGAGAAATAAATTTCTGTTCTTGAATAGCCACTCAGTATGGTATTTTATTATAGCAGCCCTAACGGGATAAGACAGCCACTATAAACATTGGTGTGTGAATACAGCCTAGATGTTTCAAAGTGAAAAACTAAGGCAATTTCAGTTAAGAAAACAACCGTTGGAGAGGCCAGTACAGTTACAATTACCAAGACCAGAGAGAGACCCAGGAACTCCAAATCCATCTCCTACCTGCTGTCAGTGACCTCTTGGCCCTGTTGGCACAGGCATCTCTGCAGAAATGAAGTGTGGTCATTCCAGGCCATGGGCTTTTCAATAGCAGCTAAAACCTCATCCCAGCCTCATGGAATACTATACATGTTCAGCAGAGTGACAAGAATGTGACTCAGTGGATAAATCAGAAAGTTTTCAGAGTTGAAAAAGTCCATCGCAAACCTGCGAGATCCAGTATGCAAGAAAATACTTGGAAAACGTTAGTGCTCAATAGTAAAGTAAATGTTTCAAACTAAACTCCTACAAATGAAGCCAAATGTAAGGTTCTATGTATAGACGAGAGACTCACCAATCAGGGACAGCATAGAGATCCTCACTACAGTGAGGTTTGCCTGGACCCATCCTGGTTTTTTAAAGCTAAAAGTCCTTTGTACTGGGAGCCCCCTCAGGCCAGGGCAAATCTCTTGTGCTCTTGGGCTTCACAGGGCCTTCAGCAAAGATGTCTCTGCCCTACTTGCCTCTGGGTGCCTGCAGGGGAAATACACACAGTGAGCAGGGAGTTTATAATCCCCATAATTGCAGCCACGTGTAGGAAAATAGCCTGTTGCATGGCAAGAGTGATGCCATCTTGAAGCAAAACCACCATTGTGATTGACGTTTGACTCCTGCATACCAAGGTGTTCGACAGCAAGGTGAAGAAACAATGCGTGTAGTATAGATAAACCATTGTAAAGATGCTTATCTAACTCCCCCAGAGGTTAGGAGTTTCACAAGAGTGTCTAAGATATGAACAGTTGCACATGCATTTATCCTAAAGCTTGCCGTATTAAGAGTACTTTCTGGAGGACAAGTGTGGGGATCCACTGTCTTGGCTGCCAGAGACATCACTTCCGTTCCTAAGTCCCTATTAAATGCTTCTTTCTGAGAAACTGGACTTGTCAGACTTTTACTTCAGCCTCTTATTACTTCAGCCTCTCAGCTCCCTTGGCCTTCAGGGGTGGGTGTGCGTTAGACCTGCTCACCGCAGAAGCTATGTAAATTAAAGGATGGCAACAGCAACGAGCCAAGCAAAGCCGATCTCCGCTAGCATGCATGAGGTGCCTTTGCATGGGTGAGAATTCGCCCTCTAAGTGGGCGAATTACAGAAAGACACTTTTCCTCCTGGATGATACACTCTTGTGCTCAGCCCATGTCGAGGTCTGGCTTATGACGCTCTTACCGCTAAAGCTCAAAGCCCTTTTGGAAAACTCAATGTGCGTGATTATCTGGGAAGAGCACTCTGGAGAGCTCTGAGTAAGAGGCAAGTGAGCTTGTCCTGGAGCTCATGTGAAACACAGAGCCCTGCAGCCCCCACTCCCTGCATCAGGAGTAAGGTTTATAAGGGCCCCGAGGTATTCTCATGGGCCTGCTCCTTTACCCCAGAAGTGGACACTGTCAGAAGGTGCAAAGTCTGTAGAATGCAGAGCTTACATGAAGAGGTGCAGTGAAACCCGTCCTGTGTGGTCCAGGCCTGTGTCATGGAACACTGTCCTCCAGACTTCTGGGTCACTCTCCCCTTAATGCCCAATTACATACAACCCGAGCCCCAGCCTGCTGGGACCACACAGCACTCCCGTGATCCGGGGCCCTGTGGCTTCCTCTTTCTCTGACCACTACTCAGGGCTCTTGGCACTTATGTTCCAGGCTGCTTGTCACACTTCCCTTGCTGCTGTAACTCGGAGCTACCCACTGTATGGACTGGAAACCAAGCAGTAGGGGGTGGGCATCACCCCTGCGCCCACAATTCCTGAGCCAGGTCTCCAGGCCTGAGATAGGGGGCCCTACCTGGGGATTTGAGAAAGTGGATCCAGGCTCTGCAAAGGAGAAGACCTCTGGCATCTTCTTGAGCTGAGTCCTGATGAAAGAGCAGGCCTGGGAGGAGGGCTTTCTCTGAGAAAAGAGGGTGATGGTCCAGGGGCTGAAGGATTTTAGCTCCCCAAAGAAGTGCCCTGGAGGAAGATGTGTGTGCGTCAGAGCAGTGAACATTTGTCCAAACTCTCCTCTCTCAGTCTCAGGGACTTCCACTTTAGCAGGAATGGAAGGTTATCCACACCCGACAGGTCTCCTTGGGGAAAGGTTAGTCAGGCATCTGAATGGGGAGGCAGGTGCATGGGAATAGCTGGCTTTGAGTGAAGGGCATGGGGGAGCTGCGGCAGGGCCGTGGGCAGCTGGTTTAGGTGCTCTACACCTGCACGTGGCTGTGGCATGCCTGGAACCTGGGGGGCACACACAGAACACTTTATTTTTTCCAATCACCAGCCACAACTGTGTCCCTTCCTGCCACTCACTCCTGACCCCGGTCAACTTCTAGGGCAGATTCCCAATTCTGGAGTCACTTGCAGCATTAAAAAAAAAAAAATCCAGCACAGCTTAGAGCCTCAATCTCTTTTCCAATGTGACACCCGTCTCTTCCCCTCCCCCGGGCTGACCAGCACTGGCCACAGACAGCTGAAATGGGGGTGCAGGGGAGGGCATGGTCTGGCCTTTCTGTTCTCCCCTCCCTCTTTAGGACCTTTTCTTCCATGGTGTACTGGGGCAGGGAAGAAGAGGGTGGAAAGAGACCTGTCTCTTACATGACAGACACTATTGTCCTCCTCTGATCTGTTGCTGCTGTTTGGACTGGCTGTGTCTGGCTGTGAGGCTGTCTGACAGATGGGTCCCCATGGGGCATGTGTATGCATCCTACAGGACTTTCCATAAGAACAAGCAGAGACCTCCCTCCTCACAGTTCCCCACCAAGGGAAAACCCATGATGTGGCCTCTTCTGAGCCCCCCTGCTCTGGACCCTGTGGTTGTCCTGCAACCTCTGCCTGATGGGTCGGTCCCCTTGCCTGGAAGGCAACCCTCTTAATCAGAGGTTTAAGCCCTCTAACTTTTAGGCGTCCACTTAGGGGACGGGAAACCCTATGTCCTTTCTCCTCCACACAGTGGGAGGGTAGAAGGCTCTAGGGTCCTCTGTCTGAACAGTTTCTTCCTGGCTCAGAGGCACGTGGTTGGGTGCCGCTTGTCTTTTCCAGGGCAGTTGGTAAAATCCTACCTAGCATCCTGTTAAACTGTTACCCAACACTGAGGGGGCAGTTTAGAACAGGCAGATGGCTCTAGTGGACAGTTAACTAGTAAGGAGGCAACACCGCAGTTGCCTGGTGTCTGTAGTTGGCGTCCTTTAGATGGAGACTGATGGCAGGGTTTTAGAGTATAGAAACTGGGGCAAGGAGCAGTGGCTCACGCCTATAATCCCAGCGCTTTGGGAGGTCGAGGCGGGTGGATCACTTGAGGTCAGGAGTTTGAGACCAGCCTGGCCAACATGGTGAAACCCCATCTCTACTAAAAATACAAAAATTAGCCGGGTGTGGTGGCACACACCTGTAGTCCCAGCTACTCGGGAGGCTGAGGCACAAAAATCGCTTGAACCCAGGAGGCAGAGGTTGCAGTGAGCCGAGATTGTGCAACTGGACTCCAGCCTGGGCAACAAGAGTGAGACTCCATCTCAAAAGCAAAAAAAAAAGAAAAGAAAAAAGAAAGTGGGGGCATGTTTCATCTCACATGGTACGGGTCGCATGCTTCTTATCCACTAGACCCACGGGGATAGTTCCAAGGAGGTGGAGGAGGGCAGGAGGGGAAAGAGAGAATCAAAGTCTTAAATAGGGGTGAGGGAGTTTTGGCAGGGCAGGGATCCCAAAATAAAAAAGACCCATTGTTCCCTGGACTGGAAGGAGCCTTAGGAATCCTCAGTGGGGATTTCCACAGGAAGAAAACTGGCTTGTTCGTCTCCTGGGTCCTGGTCCCAGGGAACCAACCGTAAATCAGTGGAGGGCCAACAGCAGAGGTGACGTGAGCAGAGAGGTGTCCAGAAAGGCTGCTCTGACAACTGGGAGACATGCAGTGGCAGAACCCAGGCCTGAGAGCTGTGGTGAGAACCAAGGCGGCCAGGCCTGGACCAGGATGGGGGAGTCCATGGGAGCGATGAGAAGCAGACGGCGCAGAGAGGCCTTCAGAGGCTTGTGTGGGCAGTGGGGAGAGGAGCGAGTAGGTGGAGCGGGAGTGATGGGGGTGACTGAGCCAGGGAGAATGAGCAGGGTCTGAGTGGGCCCACTCAGGGCATAAGCTAGGGAAATACCAGGAAAATCCCCAAAGACAGAGTCCTGAGAGGAATCCAAGCTGTGGCATGAAAGAAATTAACTGTGGAGTGTGGAAATTGCAACCCAGACCCAAGTCAAATGGAGAAGCCTTCTAGAAATGCAGCACTGCTGACAAAGGGACCCTCTACAAAGTGCTCACTTTCCCAGAGGAGAAGGAACTTACTGAAATCTGAGAGAGAAATGTAGATGCTCTCGTACCCGCTCTGAGCTCTGCTCAGAGGCTCCTAAGAGGGCTCCCTTATTAAAATAAAATAATTTCACAACAAAGCGAATAACCGTTAAGTAATCTGCAACATAAATACACATGATTGTCAGTATCCCCAAGATGAAAACTGAGCGGCTCATTCCAGAGCTAAACTTTCAACTGCCAACGTCTGTAACAAGGAGTGGAGTATTCCTGGGACATCGAGAAGGAATATTGGTGACCCAGGACCTGAGCCCAGCTCTCAGGCCTGGGAGTTCAAGAGCCTGAACAAAGGCATGAGAGATTTGGTTGGTAGCAAGAGCCCAACATCACCCAGGGTTCTCGGGAAGCTATTCAACAAGTTATTAAAATTGCTTTCTTCGATGTGCAGCCGCTGTTTTTCCCTTGAAGAAACCAGAACATTGGGTCAGGTGTAGAGAAGGTGGAAGGGTCGTGGCAGGTACCTTGCTCAGCCTGGGGCAGTGGGCATCCCAGCCCAGGTGGCAGCTTCCCTGGGGGGTGCGTGTGGAGATGGGCAAGGTTTGCAGGAGTTCCTGTGGGCCAGAGACAAAAGAGGCCAGTCAGCTTCTGGAAGCCAAATAGACTAGGGGGGCCTTTTGAAAAGACTGAGAAGGTCCTGGGTGGTAGCCCTGGCCCAGCCCTGGAGGGGCTGCTGGCAGTGGAGAGGGGAAGAACCTGGGGGGTGGAGGTGGAGTGGAAATGCTGTTCCTGTTTGGGAAAGGGCAGGACAAGGGCAGGCACTCTAACCCGGAACGGACTCTTCTGGGAACACAGAGACTCCAGTGACAGAGGGACGCTCCCCAGCCTCACACACCTCAATCATCTTTGGATTGTTACACATGGATAAAGAAGATGAGGTTTAAAGAGCTTTGAGGTGTTCAGTAAGGCAGCCAGGTTAGGCTTCAGAAAGGTGGTGTTCTACAGGGGCCAAGTGTGTGTGGTACAGCCAGGAAGGGCTGTCCTTGTGGCCTTGTTTGCCATTCCCCTGCCTCCTTTCTGGGGTGGCCTTCACTAGTTCCCCCATCACCTCCCCCAGCTCTGTCCTGCCCAGGCCCCAGGAGGAACCCCGCTGCTTTAGGAGCACAGCAGCCAAGCGGGTCACAGCACAGTCTGACACAGGCCGGCAGGGCAGGGACCATCATGCCTCCTGGCTCCAGATGCACTGGGCAAGGGCCTGGGGTATACGGGCACTTTCTGAACCAGCTTCCAGGATGCAAAAAGAAGGAAGCCAGCTGTGCCAATGTGAATATTACAACTCCCACACTTGGCAAAGAACATCTACCATGCACATCCTCCATGAGGCAAAGAATAGGCTGGTGGATGCACCTGCAGTGAAGATGCCAGATAAAGGCTGACTCCAGTGTGACCCTGCAGGTGCGCCTCACCCAAATGTGCCCAAGCCCAGAGCAGTGACCAGCAATACAATGGCAGTGACGACTGGTAGGGAGGGCAGTGGGACTTCGGGGCTGTGTGCCCACCTCAGGATCCATGGCTCCTGGATCTCACCTTTCTGCAGGGGAAGAGCAAGAACCCATGAGTGCCTGGCCTGGGGCCGAGCGGAGCTGTTCCTACCCTGTGCCCATCTGGCACCAGCTACTCATAGAGGGCATGCTCAGGTGCCACTGGATTTCAAGGATGATGTTCAAGAAGTTGTCTTTAGTCTGGATTCTAATGGCCATTGTGGGTAGGGGCTTTTGGAGGCTGAGAGGAAGAAGGATGAGGAGGAGGGGGAGGCAAAACGGTCTCCACATATCTGTACTGCTTGGAGGTACCACGGTCTTCCCTAACCTGTGTGGATCTGAAGTGGCCTGGCCCACATCCTCTGTAAAGGCCCAGCACGGGGGAGGGCGGTGCAGGAGATTCAGGGGGTGTGGGGGTTGGGGGGGATGATGAGGTGTGGGGAGAAGCCCCAGTGGACTGATACTCTTTTCTGATATGGAACCTCCACGACAAACACATCAACTTATTCATCATTTTCTGTAAAGAAAAGATCAGTAAGGCTGGAAACAATGTAAAAGGTTTCTCCTCACCTCACCAAGGAAGATAAGACAGAGCAGGCACGGCTGAGAGGCAGCCTGGCTCTGAGCTCACCTGGGTCTGTCTGTGCCCCTGCCTAGCTAGCATCTGGTCCTGCCCTTCCCTGGACAGCTCTGACCTGCAGCTGCCCACCCAGGCCGGCCCTTCCCCTCTCTCCCTGGGAGGCAGACAAGACTTCGCATGGCAACATCATCTACACAACTAACGCTCCATGTGAAGTCTCCCCCACTTAAGAGAGCATTTCCTGAGGGCCTGGACTGCCAGGTTCTTAGCATTTATGCCCCAACCTTGTCACCTCACAGTTTGGGGGCAGCTTCTTTGAGAACGGGGAGCTCTTGGTTTTGTCTGCGATAGATATGATAAATGCAATAGGAATGCATCTTCCAAAGCTTTGTATTTCAGGTGGGTAACAAGAGAGTGACAGACACTGAAAGCCCATAACTTATTAATAACAATAGGAACGATATGGCCACCCCAGGTATCCAGATATTGGAGCCCTGGATTGAGGCCAACAGATGGAGCACCTGCAGCCCCAAACCCAGCACTCCCTAGGGAACACTTCTTCTGTGGCATGCCTGGCTCCAGATCATCCTTTAGGTCATAGCTGTCCTTTCCTCCTGTCTTCTCTGATGGTGCAGGCTGGATGAGGCTGCCTCATTTCTGGGCTTCCACCTCCCACAGGCATATCATTCTAAATGGGGATTCTCCAACTGTCTTCTCTATTAGACTGGGCCTGGGATGGAGGGTCTGCTCTGCACCGACTGGGCCCCAAGGAAGCCATGACCCTGCAGCAGGGGATAGAAAGGCGAGGGTGCACAGGTGGAGGCTGTGTAGGTCTTGGGGATGGAGTGCAGAGCCAGGTTGGGACAGGAGGCCAGGGCTCTCCAGCTGGGCCCACTCGGTGGCTTTTTCCTGAGCTCTCTGCTCAGGTGAGCAGGGGACATCTGATTGCACTGCTTGGCTGGCCAAGAACCCTGAGCTGCCTTCTGTGGTGACAAAACCAGGCGATGTCATCAGGGCCACCAGCGGAAATACAACCGAGGTCATGGGCAGATTAAATCTGACACTTGTGATGCCATGGAAAGGGTGGCGGAGGAGCTCGTCACAGTGACTGAGGCCCAGGTTCTTGCCTGTGGCGGGTACCCCAGAAAATTCCACTAGGCCTGTGGGGGTGAGTGATAGGAAGAAGGAGGCATGTACCTCTAGTTGGACTGGACCCTGAGGGCCAGGACTTCCAACACTGTGGCCCACTCCATAGGGATGGGGTCAGGCCCACAGGGATCCATTAGACAGGGGTCCAGAGACCCCTCCTGAAACCTCCAGGGCTTTGGCAGACCCTGGGCTGCAGTCTTGGGCTGGCTCTCCTGTCCGGGCCCTGGCACACCCTCCCTCATGCCTGCCCCAGGGGTGGGCACGTGTGCTCATTTCCCTTCTTGATAGCAATCAGCCCAGCCCACAAAGGAGGTTTCCCCTAAGCTGGGCTGGGTTGACACAAAGGCCTGGGGTGGAATCACCATCTTACAGGGGACCAGGTCTCTCCTCAAGGGCTGGCAGGACTGTCACCTCTGGAGGAGGGAAGTGGTGCCCATGATTTTGCATGAAGCTCCTATAGAGTCAAGGCGAACCTTGAAGGAGACCCCCAGGATGACCCAGGCTATGCCTCGGTCCAAGGGCTCACGGAAGCGCTGTGGTGGCCAACTACCCAGATACCCTTGGCAGCCCCTTCGGAATGAGGTTTGCTTTTAGGAACATGTCCCTCCATTCCTCCCTGGTTCATCGAACAGCAGCAGGTATTGGGCTGCAGTCACTGGGCCTCTCCGGGGTCCGGGGCTGCACCACCTCCTGCCTCCTTTGCTCTGCCCGGCTGGCCTCCCTGCCCATCCCAGCCTCCTCCCATGGCCCCACACCCTGCCTCTGGGACCTTCCATTCCATATTCTTGCCTGCCAAGGCCCTGGGTCCTCCCAATCTCCTCGCCCTCTGACCCCAGGCTGCCAGCCCCTCAAGGTCACCTCCAGGTAGTCACAGCTCAAGCCACCAAACCTCACCACCCTTATTGCTTCTAGCCCCACCTCAGGGGCTGACTTGACCTCTATTTCACAGAGAACACAGAAGCCATTGTCCCCTCCCACCACAAACCTGTGGACCAACCAGGCCCACCCCACTGCACCTACCCCACCCAGATGGACTGGGCCACCCAGGCAGCCCTTCCCTGAGCTCTCTGCGAGGAGCCCGTGACAGCTGATGTTGGGGCTCTGCCTGTGCTGGCCAGCCAGCCATCTCACCCACTCCCGGCTCACCTCCTTAAGAGAGGAAGGAGCTCAAACTGCTGTGTGGAAGGTGCGTCTCTGACCCTGTGACTCCTCTGGCTGCCCCATCCCCCTCTTTCCTTCAAAATAAAACTTCAAAGAATCTTCTACCCTCCGTCTCACCGTCACTCGCTTCTCAGCCCACTGCCAGAGGCTTTGCCCCACCATACACTGAAACTACTCCGCCAGAGGCCTCAGGGATCTCCCCGTCAGTAATCAGAGTGGTTACATCTCATCCTCACCCTGCTGTCCCCTCCTGCCACATGGCATCATCCTTTAAGGCCGTCATTGTCCGATGCTGCCCAGGGGGTGCTCAGCCTCTGGGTTGGACTGTTCTGCTTATCTCAGTCCCAGTGATGTCACTTCCTAGCTACATCAGCTCAGCTTCTCTGAGACTCAGTTTCTTCATCTGGAAAATGGGGCTAATAACAGCACCTGCCTCACAGTTCATCATGAGGATTAACAAGTTCAGCCATGAAAAGAACTTAGTTCTCCACGCTTCACAAGTGCCACTCAATAGAAGTCAGCTGTGAGAGCGCTTCCCTTCACCCAGTCCTCTCCACCCCATAAGAACCTACCTAGTCCAGCTTCCCACCACCTGTCTTCCAGAGGACTCCCAATATCTCCTCACTGGCCACCCTGCTGCCTTGAACTTTCTCATCCATTCCCCCACAGCAGGTGCACCTGAGCTTCACCACGCCTCCCCTGGTTGAAAACCCCGCAAGTCCTCCAATGCTCCTAGCATGAAGCCTCAACCTCTTTTGCCTTTAATAAACTATGTGTATATATATAATTTTTTTGGAGAGATGGTCTCACTCCAACTCCCAGGCTGGAGTGCAGTGGCACAATCACAACTCACTGCAGCCTCGACCTCCCAGGCTCAGGTGGTCCTCCCACATCAGCCTCCTAAGTAGCTGGGACCACAGGTGTGCACCACCACACCTGGCTAATTTTTTGTATTTTTTGTAGAGATGAGGTTTCGCCAAATTGCTCGGGCTGGTATATATTCATTTTTAAAATGAGAAAAACACTACAAATGTCAAGATTTACAATACTACTATTCAGGATTTTGTGTGCATGTGTGGTTACAACACAAAGTCTCGACTTTTAAAGAAACAAAAAAAAAATACGGGAATGTTTTGTCTCCACAGCTTTAAATTCATTGAACTTTAAAATTCCCTAGAAAAGCCCACTTACATTAAAAAAAATACAGCTTTTCTCTGTAAGGAATCACATTATTTGTGTACAAGTCCCCAAAACATTTACATAGACAGTAACACCAAGGTACAGTTGAGTATGCAAGGAACAAACTCTGGGTCCGTGGGGCAATAGGGGACCCTACCAGAGCTAAGATTGCTGAGGTAGTTAGATCAGAGCCCCTCAAATGCACTGAATCACCGAGGATCTTATCAAAATGCAATTTTTGATTCAGAAAGTCTGGGCTGGGGCCTGAGGGTTGGCACCGCCAACAAGCTCCCAGGCAGTGCTGACCTGCAGGTCTGGGACCACAGGAAGGGTAGCAAGACTTGAAATCTGTCTCCTCACAAGACTGAGCTGCTAGTGGAGGTTACCATGTCTGTTTTATTCACAGCAAGTGCTTTGTAGACGTCTGTTGAATGAATTGTGCCTACGGAGTATGCAAGCTGGTGCTAAGGCTCCCCTCTGTTGTGTTGAGTTGTGCCTGTCAGACTCCACTCCGGGTCCAGAACCTAGGGCTCCTCCTGGTCCAGGGCCCAGCCTGGGGCTGAGCCAGGAGCGCATATCAGCTACAGAAATTATCCTCACAGCATGGCCTTGAGTCACAGCCTCTTCACCTGCCTCCCCACAGCCACATCCTGGTCCTTGTCTTCACCTGATCTGCTTATGCTCAGAAGCCCAAAGCACCCAAATTCCGCTGCCTCAGCATAACCTCCTATCCCGCATCCCCCACACTGATCACAACACACCGCACCATGACCCAGACCCTGGCCTTTCCTTACTGCTCTCCTCTCCCTCCCACCCAGGGCCAGTCATCTTGAAGAAGTCTTCCACATGCCCCTGTCACACTCATCCCTTTACCAAAAGCCCCTACCCCATGGGGTGGGTCAGGCAGGCCCCAAGACAGGCCCGTATCAGGAGGACGCCTCTTCTCTCAGGGGCTGCCCTCTGGGATAACCACCCCCGCCCTTCTGGGTTTCCTGCTTCCTATCTGGCTGCAGTTTCTCAGGTCCCTTGTGGATTTCCCCATGGTCTGTCCCCACTCACATCCCCTCTCTGCAAACCTTGCCTACTGGGCCTGCACCTGGCAAATCCATGCTCAGCACAGACGGGGATCAAGACCTCTCAATACAACTGTCTCCTGCCAATCCCTGCCCCAGCAGCCTGAGGCCCAGTCTGAAACCAGGGAGTTGCTCTCCTTTCTCCTCTCCTCCCTTGACCTCACCCCTCAGACTATGCCAATTCTACCTCCTAAACCTCCCAGGCCAGCCCCTCCCCCAGCTCCAAGTGACAGTGTCCTCAAGAGCTCCTGTCCTCAGGTACCTGAGCTCAGCTCTCGGTGCTACCAGAGGGACTGCCAGGGGCTGCAGCCAGGCCTCCTGCAGAGGCTGAGTCCCACACGCAGGGAACAGCCATGCCACTGCTAGCAGACCAGTAAGAGAATGGCCACCTGGGGCCTGAGCGCCCTCGGCCATCCACCAGAAACAAAGTGTCAAGGAGAAGCTGCCCGAAGCCCATGGGACAAACCACTGGGGACTGGAACAGCAGTAATTCTGTATTGGGAAGCGGCACCAAGAGATGTGCTTCTCAGAGCCTGAGGCTGAACGTGGATGTTTAGCAGCGTGACCGGCTACCAGACAAACTCTCATCTGTTCCAGTGGCCTCCTGGCCACCCACCAGGACCAAGCAGGGCGGGCAGCAGAGGGCCAGGGTAGTCCAGGTGATGGCAGATGAGATCCCACTGGGCAGGAAGCCTCAGTGAGCTGAGTCAGGCTTCCCCTTCCTGCCACAGGGGTCCTCTCACCTGCTGCCATGCTTCCCATCTCTCATCCTCCTTGACAAGATGAAGTGATACCCTTTAAGTAATCTTTTTTCTTGTTTCACTGATCTTGAGTACTAGAAAGTCATGGATGAATAATCACGTCTGTGGTTTTCTATGGAGGTTCCATGTCAGATAAAGATCCTTCCGAAGCCTGCCCCACACCACCACCTCCCCCCGCCTTGCCCGGGGTTGTGGGCACCGTGCTGCTGCACATATAAGGCGGGAGGCTGTTGCCAACTCTTCAGAGCCCCACGAAGGACCAGAACAAGACAGAGTGCCTCCTGCTGATCCAAACATGAGCCGCCTGCCCGTCCTGCTCCTGCTCCAACTCCTGGTCCGCCCCGGACTCCAAGCTCCCATGACCCAGACAACGTCCTTGAAGACAAGCTGGGTTAACTGCTCTAACATGATCGATGAAATTATAACACACTTAAAGCAGCCACCTTTGCCTTTGCTGGTGAGTAGCTTGGATAAGACTGGCCTGCAGCAGTGAGGGGTGGTGGCTGCCTAAGGCCAAAAGGCCTCATGGGCCTTTCTCTCCCTTCACCCCCACAGGACTTCAACAACCTCAATGGGGAAGACCAAGACATTCTGATGGTAAGAGCTCAGCCCGTGGATCCCGATCCACTTCCTGCCTGGGTGACTTCAGCCATGTCATTCCATCTTACCTAGCCTTGCTTTCTTCATCTGTAAAATAGGGTTAATAGCACCTATCTCAGTGGGATTGTTATGACAATCAAATGGCACAATGTGCATGTTCTGGCCCAGCATCTGGCACTTAAGAGTTCAATACATGGCCACAGCCATGGCTATAATAATGAAAATGACTTTTAAATTAGAAAATGAAAAGGCAGTTCTAGGTGAGGAATACCAAGGGCCTTAAGGTCAGTGTTTGGTAGGGCAGACTCTGGACTGACAGACAGAAATTTCCCCCTCAGATGTGCCAGCTTCTTTTTCCCTTAAAAAATTGAGTTTGTGTTTTCCACCCTCATTGGCTGTGGCATTATCATTTACAGTTATTTTTCATGGTTCCAGTTGGTTGCAGTGGTTCTGTCTCACCTTTGCATGACATTTCTTGGGTCAAACAAGAAGTGGAAGCCTTTGCTGAGTTCCTGGGCCATCTGTGTTTGGGGCACTCACAGCTCACATGCTGCACCCATTTCCATGCTGGGGTCTCTGTGATTTTCTTCTTGATTTCTAGGAGACTTTAATTCAGTCAGGGCATGAACACTGTTATCAGCCTCTGAGCTACAAATACTTCCCTTGGAAAACCCCGTCTTTTGTAGAGCTTCTTTTTGGAGATATTTTTTCCCCCAAGTGCAGAAAGATCCACCTAGGTACCCCCTCCCCACCCATTTTTTTTTTTTTTTTGAGACAGAGTCTCACTCTGTTGCCCAGGCTGGAGTGCAGTGGCACGATCTCAGCTCACTGTTACCTCTGCCTCCTGAGTTCAAGCAATTCTCCTGTCTCAGCCTCCCAAGTAGCTAGGATTACAGGCATGCACCACCACTCCCATTTTTGTATTTTTAGTAGAGACGGGGTTTCACCATATTGGTCAGGCTGGTCTTGAACTCGACCTCAGGTTATCTGCCTGCCTCGGCCTCCCAAAGTGCTGGGATTACAGGCTTGAGCCACTGCGCCCAGCCCACCTAGGCCCTTTATGTAGCTCAAATGGAGCCAGAGACTGGGGGCTTGAGGAAACCAGGTCCTGCCTGCCACTCACTTCTAGGCCTGTGCCCTTGGGCAGGGACCCACCTGAGGCAAGAATGGGACTAGGAGGGAACCCGAGGATGTCCCCAACAGTGGGCTTGGGAAACTGTGGGGGTGACTTCCACCTGCTTGTGGGAGGGATACTCTGTAACCTTTCCCCCTTAAGTGTATTCTCTGCCCCGTTAGGAAAATAACCTTCGAAGGCCAAACCTGGAGGCATTCAACAGGGCTGTCAAGAGTTTACAGAACGCATCAGCAATTGAGAGCATTCTTAAAGTATGTGAAGCTGTTGAGGGTTTGGGATCCCTGTGTTGGCCCTGCCCTGCCTCTGGGGAGGACAGCAGGGCCCACTCCCTTTCCAAGGGAATCTCTGACCATCTGCTTTGGTCTCTTTCCACAGAATCTCCTGCCATGTCTGCCCCTGGCCACGGCCGCACCCACGGTAAGCTGTCCCCCAAGATGCCCGTCATGGCTTGCTCCTCAGCTGGTCATCACCATTACAGCCTGGACTCACCTAATGCCACCTTCTTGGTTTCTTTATAGCGACATCCAATCCGTATCAAGGACGGTGACTGGAATGAATTCCGGAGGAAACTGACATTCTATCTGAAAACCCTTGAGAATGCGCAGGCTCAACAGACGACTTTGAGCCTCGCGATCTTTTGAGTCCAACGTCCAGCTCGTCCTCTGGGCCTTCTCACCACAGAGCCTCAGGACATCAAAAACAGCAGAACTTCTGAAACCTCTGGGTCATCTCTCACACAGTCCAGGACCAGAAGCATTTCACCTTTTCCTGCGGCATCAGATGAATTGTTAATTATCTAATTTCTGAAATGTGCAGCTCCCATTTGGCCTTGTGCGGTTGTGTTCTCATTTTTATCCCATTGAGACTATTTATTTATGTATTTATTTATTTATTTATTGCCTCCTGGAGTGTGAAGTGTATTTATTTTAGCAGAGGAGCCATGTCCTGCTGCTTCTGCAAAAAACTCAGAGTGGGGTGGGGAGCATGTTCATTTGTACCTTGAGTTTTAAACTGGTTCCTAGGGATGTGTGAGAATAAACTAGACTCTGAACAACTGCTTTGTTACCAGTGTCTCAATTTGACTTGGGACTTAGTGACCATTTTAAGGGAGACTGGTGTGCCACAAATCCTGGGTGGCTTGATCCTGCCACGTGGATGCTGTCTGGGTGAGCTTGTTCTCACACTGCCCTCCTGCCATCCCATTTCCAGAAAGGTGATGATAACCCTAGCAATCTTGAATATCCACAGAACTGCTACCAGGTACCAGGAGCCGTTCTGAGCATTTTACCTGTGCTATCTAACTTATTCCTCACCCCAACCAAGAGTATGTTTTCTCCGTTTCATGGGAAACTGAAGTTCGGCCTGGTTGAGCAACTGCCTAAGCTGATAGTGGCCCAGCTGGGGCTTGAATTCAGGTCCCTGGGGTCTGGAGCACGCCAATCCTGTGGCATGTCTCCCCCTAGTGGTCCTTCCAGAAACTGCAGCCGCCGCCCCTGCTCCTCCCAGGGCCAACATCAGGGATCAACATCCCCTGACCCCCTCAAGGCAGCAGGTTCTGCTGACACAAGCCACCCAATTCTTCATTCCATTCGTTTAAAACCCTCCAAGCCTGGAGTCTCCACCCCTGCCTAAGCCCCCAGCCTCTCCTGCCTGATGATTTAGCAGCCACCCTGTAGGCCTCCCGGCCAGCCCTGGAACCCACACCCTGACGATCTGTGCTCTACTGGGGAGCCAGATGGAGTTTTAGAAAATGCAAATCTGACCATGTGGATCTATACTGAATCCCCCAGTCCTCGGGGTCTTCTGGACCTTGTCCATATCCTTAGGACAACGCATAAGGCTCGCCTCCATCTGTTGCTTCTGTTTCCCCCATGGCTACCACCCTAATCAATGCTCCAGCCAACAGGAGTGCTGGGACTTCCTAGACAGGCTTCCATGAAGCCTCTCTTCATGCCCCGGAGCTTCTATCCACATTGTCACCTCAGTCTGGCATGTCCTTACTTGGCTTGATGAGTTCCTATTCCATGGACCAACTCAAACTCTGCCCACCTCTGGACTGTCCACACCATCCCAGGATAGGGCCCTCCTCCGAAATAGGTGGGTACACAGGGACCCACTGGAGGGACAGCCACTGTGGCACGGAGGTGGTGCAGACCAGCCTGGAGGCAGAAGGCGGGAGGCTGGGACATCCCGAGTGTGGCTTCAGTCTACCACCTGGCCCTTTAGCCCTGAGTGCCCCCCTCTAACTCCCCTGCACACCACCCTGTGGCCCTACTCAGTCTGCCAGTGGAAGGAGGGGCAGAGGGGCCTTCCTCTGTCACCACGTAAGCAGCAATAGCATCCTCTCTGATTCCTCTTAAGTCCCAGAAAAGCGTCAGAGGCTGACACCAGGTGCAGGGGTCCTGTCCCCCTTTTTCCTCTTTTCCACCTTGATCCATCCCTCCCTTGAGGTTATGAATAAGGAACAGCCCGGCTGCTTGAATGGCACTGGAGATGATGGAAGATTTATCTGCTACAGGCTCAGAACTCTTTTTCCCTAAATTCTTCCCCCTAAAAAATCGTTATGTTCCCACAGAAGAACTCTCTTCTCCCCCTCCCCCCACCTCTCCCCAGCCTGGCTCACTGAGGGCATTGCGCGGGGGCCAGGGGATGTCTGTTGTTGGACTTAGCCTGGGAGGAGATACAGAGGATGCTGCTGCAGTTTCTGGATTGACCACTAGGGGGAGGTGTGTGCCACTGGTCTCAGGGCACTTCAGGGGTCCTGGAGGAGCCAGGCCTGAGAGGGTAGGGTGAGAGGTCTGACTCTGGACTGGGTTTCCCAAGTCTCCTGCACACCCAGCCCCCCCAGCCCTCACTTTCCCTCTCTCTCGCATGTGACAGCTAGTCCTGTTTTCATCCTGGGCTGAGGCAGCATTTGTGCCCCAGCCCCATGTTCCCAGATGAGTCGCTGCTTGCCACCTCCTCTTCACACCCTGGAGAGTGGGTCAGCAGCCGTCTCCTCTGCTGGTCCTGTGTTAGTGACTGGTGCCTGCAAGAGGCAGGGTTAGTGGTTGGATCAGACACAGACCTGGTGCACGAGGCCAGTCGTCGGGACCTGTCGCTGGCGGAGGGTGGCAGGTGGAGGTGACATGCTGGAGAGGGCAGTGGGCGGACCTTTTCAGATACGCTGTGGGCTCCTCGCTGACCTTCTGGAATAGTATAGACTGCAGCTTAAAGCCAGACTGGGGCCAGAACCAAGTGGCAGTCAGTTCCTGGACAGGCTGGGGGAATTTCTACATGCTTTGACAGAAGGTTTATGTTCCCTCCAAATTTGTATGTTAAAATTGAATCCCCACTGTGATGGTATTAGGATGTGGAGCCTGTCCTTTGGGCCAGGTCTGTGTGTCCAGATGGCGCCAGGGGGCAGCATTGCCCCATTATAAATCCCAGAACCACCAGAGAAGGCCCAAGTTCCTGCCTTCCCACATCCCAGGTGTCTGCTCAGGGGGAAGGTGGATTACAGCTCTCAGCCAGGAATTTTATTTTTCACTTAAAAACTATTGTTGGAGCGAGACTCCATCTCAAAAAAAAAAAAAAAAAAAAAAACTATTGTTTTTCATTGGAGGAGAAGATGGGAAAGCATATATACTCTTTACTGAAAAACTTGGAAATGCAGAAAAATAGAACAAAGGGAAAATTGACAGAAAGGCAAGTGCCTAAGGAGGGCAGAACTCAGAAGGCACAACAAGCCTCACCCCTTGACAGGAATCCTCCCACTCCAGGAAGGGGCTCTGTTCCTCCTGCCCTGGACTCAAGCCCCCATTTGACTCAGTGGAGCAACTGCTCTGAGGACCCTCCACGGCTCCCCCAGGCTGGGGCGGGCATAGGTGAGACACTGGGCCAGGCCTTTCAGGCCTCCTGGCCTTGTGCTGTTGGCCCAGCACAGTGCGGTGGGGGTCATTACAGACAGCACAGGACTGATGGATGGGCGTGGACCTCATCGGAGGCACTGCCCATGGGTGGCACAGAAGGGGCCTGAGAGAGAAGTTCATCCAGCAGAGAAGGGTGGGAAAGGCATAGGGAAGGAAGGAGGCAGATGCCCTGGGGGAGGAGGGCATGGAGGTCGAGAAGACAAGGTAAGCGGAGGCACAGGAGAGACTAAGCAGTGGAGAGGCCAGAGTGTGGCTGGGTGCCAAGTGTCCAAGGTGAAGGCTATGCCTATGTCACTGCTTTTGCCCCTGGAGCCCAGCCAGCCTGGGCCCCAGGCACCTCTGGGTCTTAGCTAGTCTCTTCTCCCCATTCCTCCTTCTCTGATCCCAGGCCAGCCCAGCCCAGACTGGCCGCTGTGGAGACGGTAAGACTGGACGACCGTGGCCTGAGGAGGGGTGGGGGGAGGGAGGCGGAAGGACAGGACGGAGCCATGGCAGACACTGTGTGTTTAACACCAACAAGAAGGAGCAAGGGCAGAGGGAGAGAGGTGCTGGAGGAAATAGGGGCTGGTCCAGCACAGGGGAATCCCTGGGCCCAGGAAGATGGGGGACCCATGGTGGGAGAGAGGGAGAGGAGGCAGAGGTGGTGTGGACCAGGGGTGGGGGCTAGGGGCCCAACTTTCCCCCTTGAAAGCCTCAGGTCAAGCTCAATGAGGTGGATCAGCAAAGTTGCTGCTGCCCTCCTGGACTGAGAAGGGACTCGAAGAATCCCCACAATGACCCAGGCACCCAGGCTGTGATTATCCCCATTACACAGACAGAGACTGAGGCAGAAAAATGAAGGTTATTTGAGTCCAGAGCCTCCGAATCCTTAAGCAACAGTGGTTCACTAATGCCCACTGAGGCCCAGGAATTCTTTTAAGTCTGACCCTGGATGTGCCTGGGGTCTCCCCTTGACTGGATCCACGCCTCCCGTGTTAACTTCTGCCCTACAACCTCCTGGTTCCAGGCCCACAGTGAGCAGCGCAGCCTTAGCGCCTCAGCTCCACGCTTCTCACCTGACCACTCTCATATTGCCCAGTAAATGCCTCTACACGCCCATCTGTCCTGTCCTCCTACCTGGCACCCCCTCCCCACAACCAACACACACATTGGGGGCTTAGATCCAGGGAGGTGGTCCTCTGTGCTCCTCTTTGTCTCTGTCCCCATACCTTAAGGAACTTCTGAGACAGACCCTGGCTCCCAGCTGTCCCCTGCCATGGCTGGTTGTCAAGGCCTCCTCCAGCTCCCACTCAGGCTCCCCAAAGACCCCAAGCTCAACTCCACCTCCAGCCATGGCTCATGAGTGACCCCTTCCCTTTCCCTTCCATGAGCCCTCCCTGCCCTGTGGGGTCCATGGAATCCTTCTGGTGTGAGGCCTCCTTCCCTCCTGCTCAGACTCATGAACCCTTGACCCAGGGTGCTCCCGGGACCTGCTTCGGCAGAGGCTTGCCTGGTGCCTGCACTTGGAGACTCAGCCCTTTCCTGGAGGGAAAGTGGGCTGTGCTGGAGATCAGCGGGCAGCAAGGACAGCAGGCTGTGGGGATGGCGTGTGTGCCCTGAGGGGCCAAGTCAGGGTGTCAGGGAGGGAGGACAGCTGCGGGGAGGCAACGGAGGGCAGCGGGCGCCGGAGCAAAGGCCGAGCAGCAGAGCAGGGGTCTCCTTCACTGCCTCCCTTCGTGAGCACCAGCTGCGCACCTGCTCTGTGTCCTGATCCCATGGGCTGGGCCGAGGCCCTCCTGAGCATAAGGAATAAAAACACTGGGCAGCCGCCACTACCATTCAGAGAGCCTTGAATCAGGGAGGATGCCCCCATGCAGTGGGTCTGTGATCAACATGACTCCCCTGCTCTCCCAGGCTGATGGCCAGACTCAAGAGCTGCCCCTGGCAGCCTTGGACCACCACCTCCCCACCAGGACAAGTGGAAAGACTGAGGAGGATGGTTCCCTGTCCTGGTGTTCCAAGCTGGCTCTTTCTGGAAAATCTGTATGGCTCAGCCACTTTGCCATCAGTCAGGCTCGAGCACCAGGATGCAGGTGGCGTTTGCCTCCTGGGGCTGGGGTGGGGAGGCTTTAGGGCCCTGGGGAGGGGTCTACACAGGCCCACTTCCCATGAGGGAAACCTAAATTTACACTCACCTCCAGGGCATGAGAAGGCTGGGAGGCTGGTCCGGACCCTGGTAACCATTCCCCTCTCTTTGATGGACAGCGAGACTGAGGCTAGATGGAGACACCTAGCAAGCCAAAACAGAAAACCAAAACAGAAACACCTTCCTGTGCAGATATCCAGTGCATCTCCCAACAGCCTGCAAAAGTAGTGCTGCATGCCCTGTAGGGTGAGCCAGCCGGGGCTCAGAAGGGGCAGGCCACAGGCCAAGGACATGCAGCGAGCTGTGCCTGCCCAAACAGGGCCTCAGGGAAAGTCTGAGGGACCCGTGAGGGATCCAGAACAGTCTCAGAGGAGGCTCATTCCAGAACCACTCGTCCTGCTGAGAGCAGAAAGCCCACATCTGCCACCTCAATTCTGACCCATCAGTTCCAGGGGGATGCAGGTGCGCGAGCCGGGCAAGGGCCTGGGAATTCCACCCGGCATCTTGACCCAGACTCTAGCTCCAGACATAGAGGGCAGGAACGGATGCCTGCAGGACTTCAGAAATTATACAGGCTTCTGGTCTCATGATTTCTCCTGTTTTTGATTTTTAATGCACCTCCCGATGGCTCTTCCCAAGAGGGCACACATAGGCAGTGGCCCCTCTGGGTGCCTGATGATCCTCCCAGCCAGAGATGAGGCTCAGAGCAGAGACTCAGGAGCAGGGGATGCATTTCTGGCCCTAGAGGGAGTACACCGGGTGAGTAGTAGACACAGGTCAGGGAGGGCACTGTGGTGGGAAGGCCTGGCACACCCATGGGGCGTTTGTGTCCACAAGGACTCCTCTGCCTGAGTGATGTGCATGGTGGAGTTGCCAGATCCTGAGGGAAAAAAAGGAAGCCCCAAGAACAAAGAAGCAAACAAGGAGGTCTCATTGTCCTTGGCCATCCTCAAAAGTTGACACCCCGCCACTACTTTCTGCCTGGCTCACTCTCCACAGCCCCTCTGGTGTTGGGAGCCTCCTCTTTACCAGTGACTTCCAAATGCCCTGACTTCCAGACCCACATGGCCACAACTGACTGAGTCTTCCTGGAGGTCCCCTGGCCTCTCAAACTTGCCATTCCAGTGCAACATGGGCTGACCTCTCAAACCTCCCTGTGACCTTGTGTCTCCCCCATCACAGTAAATGGTCTCCATGTCTCTGCCTATGAGTGTGGGCCTTGTGCTCCCTGTCCCCCACCCCATGGGACCACCAGAAGTGAGCTCTCCGAGTGCAAGGGGCCTGTGAGGTGTGTACTCCGCAGCAAACCCTCCCGGAAGCTTGGCTGAATAGATGCAGAGACCACATGTGGTTGAGGGTTAACCACCCTCAGATCCTCCCAGGCCAGTCAAGACTCCCCAGTGCCAGGAACCTGGGAATACCAAGAGGCCAAACTGGAATTGGAGCTTGGCGAGGGCAGCTTCCCTTTTTGAGGTGTACATTTGGGGACCGAGACAGAGGGGATGCAGGTGGGGACAGAATGGGGCTGAAACCGCAGAAGCCAGAGATGTTGCTTCATATGTCTGGTGTGGCCTGGAGTGACAAGGGAAGGACAAACCACTCATGGTGCCATGCGGTACCAGGATCTCCTGTCGGTGATGCAGGACCCAGGAGCCCTGACTCAGGTGGAGGCCAGACTCCCTACCTCACCACGTGTGTCCAGAAAGTTGCCCGCTGCGGCTAGGGCTGGGCAATGGGCAACTGTCCCTGGAAACTCCAGCAGGCCTCGCTCCTCTGCCCAGTTTGGGCTTCAGAAATCTCCCCTAGCACCGGGCAGAGGAGAAATTGAAGGATTGTCTCTTCCCTGGGAGGATCTCCCACAAAGTTTCCTGGGGCAGGCAACAGTTTCCTCGGTGAGGCAGTGGCCATTAACCCATTGTACAGATGCAGGGGTTGAGGCTCAGGGAGGAGGGACTTTCCTATGCTTCAGGGATTGGTGGTGGCTGGGTAAGGGCAAGAGCCCAAGCCTGGGGCATAGAGATGCCTGGATGGCAGGATCTGCTGGGGAAACTCTGCCTTCAGCCCAGACTTCCCTGGGACAGTCACAGGCCACTCCAGCCTACCTGCCAACACCTGGCAGGCATCTCTCTTTACAGCTGCCTTGAGGGGACAAGCACGCTGGGTCCACCCCCTGCTGGTCCAGCCAGGTGATCAGCATTTCCCAACTTCCTGACCCCAAGACAATGGAAAATGCTAGGATAGCAGGAACAGATATGGGTTCAAATTCTGGTTCTGCGGTCACTGATTGTGTGGACTGGGCTGACCACTGGTCTCCCAGATCTCAGGTCCCCAGAGATAACAAGAACCCTCATCAAGGGTTGGACAGGTCAAAGAAGGATCAGATCAGCCCCAAAGCCTGTGCGGGGGTGCCATGGTACTGAAGGGACTTTGAGGCCCATTTCCTTCCCCTTGTGATAATGTCTCTCATGATAAGGATCCTGGAGTGACTCAAGCCCCTGTTTCCTACAGAGCCTGTGGGGTGGACACGCATAGGAAACTCCTTCCAGAGGGTTTTCTCCTGTCTCTGTAGGAAGGGGGGCCCCAGAGGGGTCATACCACCCATCGTGGTCCCCGCCTCTGCCCTGCCACAGCCCCATCGGAGCCCCTGAGTCAGCATGGCTGGCTATCGGTTGACACTGTTTAAAATACAGTGCAATCTAGGAATGCCTGCCTGTGTCATGGCCTCAGCCCTGATGTCATCTTTCCATGAGAAAGATGTGTGGCTGCCCACAAACCTCATCACCAAACCCATGGATTTCTGTCCTGTTTGTGCTGACTTGGGCACCTGCAGGCCACCACTGCCGAAATGGATTTCTTATTATGACTCTTGCTTTCCTCCTTTCCTTCCCTCCTAGGCCCTTGGCCACTGGCCTGTTACTTGCCCATCTGTTATGTCCCAGCCCTTAAACACAGCTTTGCTGGCCCTCAGCTCTTCTTCCTGAATAACTTCCGCTGCCAGATCTGTCTCCTGTACATGCAGACTCTGAAACTCCAAAACTTCCCGTGGGCCTCGCACTCTGAAGATCTGCTCCTTTGTCCCCTGGGTCCTCACCTTAGCCATGTGGACAGTGATTCTAACTCCTCTTACTCACATTCAAAGCACACTTTGGTGGGGGGGGAGGGGGGGGAGTAGACTAATCTTGCTCCTCCGTGGATGGGGTTAAAAAGTCCTTGGAGGCAGGACCCTGACCGTTTTTGTCATCCTTATGTCCCTTTTCCCTGCTGGGAACCTAGTAGATGCTCAAAAAATAATGAATGACTGAGTGACTTCACTATAGCACCAAGTCCTGTTGAGATTCTACCTCCTCAATCTCTCTGGAGTCTGCCTGCTGTTCCTTATACCCATTCCTAAAACCCCAGGGCTCCCTGTGCCCAGAACATTCTCCCCTGTCCTCTCCTGCCCCTCTCCTTCCAACCCAACGTACCCACCTGACTTCTAGCCTTTCAGCCTGGGCTTGCAGGCAGGATCTCTAGTGAAGCTCTCTGGTCCCCTTGGATCCCCAAGCTAGAGAAGGTGGCCCTCTGGGATCCCTCAGCTCTGGGCTTCCCCCTGCCAAGTCAAGGTCACACCATGGGAGGGTCCATTGCAGTCTGTTTCCTTCCAGACTGGGAGCCTCAAGGGCCAAATGTGAGGGCCAGTGGGAGGGTCCCGTTCACCTTCTCCCCAGAACAGGTCCTGGTGTGGATTGGAAAGACTTGTTGACTGACTGTCTGAGCTATGACAACTCATTTCTAGGAGGAAAGTGACCTTCTCTCCCAGATGGGTCATACAGGCTCTCTGCCTCCCTGGCCATCAGCTGAACCACTATCTATGGCTCCCTTCCCTGCCCTCCAGCCTCCAGGGTGCTATCCAACACATGTGATATCTATATGTAGTATCCATGTCCTCATCTCTCCCCCGAGAGCTCCCTGGAAACAGCTGAGCCAAGGCCTTGCAAAAAAGGTGGAGAAAGGGCCAGGGCCTGGACATTTCATGTTCCCACCCCAGCCTGGCCACTAGGAGTGTTCTACGCAGGCTCAGATGGATGGGGCTGGCCTCACAGTGGGGTCTGGAGGACTAAGGTTTGGTTTCTCTATGCAAGGTCAGAAAAACTCCCACAGTACAGGGAAACTGGCCAGGGCTGCAGACTCAGACCACAGTGCTAAAGCCGTGAACTCCACCTGCTCTCTGAAGGCTCGCCAACCTGAGTCCAGCAGAATGTTCTCGCTTGTGTCCAACCCCACTGGTTTAGGCTGAATCAGCCTCTAGGGCCCAGAGGCACTGCACCTGGAGTAGGGAGCTTCTCCAGTATCAGAGTCACCTTCAGAGGCCTGGAGCCTTTCATAAAGCAGGTAAGAGGACTCAATAGATGCATCTGCATGGAAAACATCCTCCCCTCTACCAGGCACCTATATGTACAACCAATCACAGCAGCACACATACACCCAGAAATGGGCACGTGTGGGCCCACACCCCTTTAGCTATGAAACCCAGGCACGGGGCAGCTTGAGCCAGATACCCTGTGCAAACACAAACTCGTGCTGTCTTCTCTGAACTCCATTGTGAAAATCAAACACTTGTCAGCCCCTCAAGAGCCTTTAGATTTCCTACTTCCACACTTCCACAGAAAGGCCTCTGGAGTTGGGGGATGCTGGGGTTATGTAGGAAATTAAGCCTGGAGGGCCTTGCTGGGGAAGCCATTGTCCCTGTACCTGAGATGGATGCAGCCACAGCCCTGGAGCCAGCCTGAAGCTCCTGGTGTCTTCTGGGGGCTACATATAGGAGTGTAGTCCGAACCTCAGAGGGGCAAACCTGCTCTGCAGAGGGAATCAAGGTTCACATAACCAGAGAGGGGAGTCACTCAGGAAGGTGGCTCCAGAGCCAAGAGTCAGACTCTGGGTCCCGACTTGACCCAGCCCCACCCCCTCTGAAGCTTGCTGAGAGTGGCTGCAGTCTCGCTGCTGGATGTGCACATGGTGGTCATTCCCTCTGCTCACAGGGGCAGGGGTCCCCCCTTACTGGACTGAGGTTGCCCCCTGCTCCAGGTCCTGGGTGGGAGCCCATGTGAACCATCAGTGGGGCAGGTCTGTGAGAGCTCCCCTCACACTCAAGTCTCTCACAGTGGCCAGAGAAGAGGAAGGCTGGAGTCAGAATGAGGCACCAGGGCGGGCATAGCCTGCCCAAAGGCCCCTGGGATTACAGGCAGGATGGGGAGCCCTATCTAAGTGTCTCCCACGCCCCGCCCCAGCCATTCCAGGCCAGGAAGTCCAAACTGTGCCCCTCAGAGGGAGGGGGCAGCCTCAGGCCCATTCAGACTGCCCAGGGAGGGCTGGAGAGCCCTCAGGAAGGCGGGTGGGTGGGCTGTCGGTTCTTGGAAAGGTTCATTAATGAAAACCCCCAAGCCTGACCACCTAGGGAAAAGGCTCACCGTTCCCATGTGTGGCTGATAAGGGCCAGGAGATTCCACAGTTCAGGTAGTTCCCCCGCCTCCCTGGCGTTTTGTGGTCACCATTAATCATTTCCTCTGTGTATTTAAGAGCTCTTTTGCCAGTGAGCCCAGTACACAGAGAGAAAGGCTAAAGTTCTCTGGAGGATGTGGCTGCAGAGCCTGCTGCTCTTGGGCACTGTGGCCTGCAGCATCTCTGCACCCGCCCGCTCGCCCAGCCCCAGCACGCAGCCCTGGGAGCATGTGAATGCCATCCAGGAGGCCCGGCGTCTCCTGAACCTGAGTAGAGACACTGCTGCTGAGATGGTAAGTGAGAGAATGTGGGCCTGTGCCTAGGCCACCCAGCTGGCCCCTGACTGGCCACGCCTGTCAGCTTGATAACATGACATTTTCCTTTTCTACAGAATGAAACAGTAGAAGTTGTCTCAGAAATGTTTGACCTCCAGGTAAGATGCTTCTCTCTGACATAGCTTTCCAGAAGCCCCTGCCCTGGGGTGGAGGTGGGGACTCCATCTTAGATGGCACCACACAGGGTTGTACACTTTCTCTCCAGTCAGCTGGCTGCAGGAGGAGGGGGTAGCAACTGGGTGCTCAAGAGGCTGCTGGCCGTGCCCCTATGGCAGTCACATGAGCTCCTTTATCAGCTGAGCGGCCATGGGCAGACCTAGCATTCAATGGCCAGGAGTCACCAGGGGACAGGTGGTAAAGTGGGGGTCACTTCATGAGACAGGAGCTGTGGGTTTGGGGTGCTCACTGTGCCCTGAGACCAAGTCCTGTTGAGACAGTGCTGACTACAGAGAGGCACAGAGGGGTTTCAGGAACAACCCTTGCCCACCCAGCAGGTCCAGGTGAGGCCCCACCCCCTTCTCCCTGAATGATGGGGTGAGAGTCACCTCCTTCCCTAAGGCTGGGCTCCTCTCCAGGTGCCGCTGAGGGTGGCCTGGGCTGGGCAGTGAGAAGGGCAGGTTCGTGCCTGCCATGGACAGGGCAGGGTCTATGACTGGACCCAGCCTGTGCCCCTCCCAAGCCCTACTCCTGGGGGCTGGGGACAGCAGCAAAAAGGAGTGGTGGAGAGTTCTTGTACCACTGTGGGCACTTGGCCACTGCTCACCGACGAACGACATTTTCCACAGGAGCCGACCTGCCTACAGACCCGCCTGGAGCTGTACAAGCAGGGCCTGCGGGGCAGCCTCACCAAGCTCAAGGGCCCCTTGACCATGATGGCCAGCCACTACAAGCAGCACTGCCCTCCAACCCCGGTGAGTGCCTACGGCAGGGCCTCCAGCAGGAATGTCTTAATCTAGGGGGTGGGGTCGACATGGGGAGAGATCTATGGCTGTGGCTGTTCAGGACCCCAGGGGGTTTCTGTGCCAACAGTTATGTAATGATTAGCCCTCCAGAGAGGAGGCAGACAGCCCATTTCATCCCAAGGAGTCAGAGCCACAGAGCGCTGAAGCCCACAGTGCTCCCCAGCAGGAGCTGCTCCTATCCTGGTCATTATTGTCATTATGGTTAATGAGGTCAGAGGTGAGGCAAACCCAAGGAAACTTGGGGCCTGCCCAAGGCCCAGAGGAAGTGCCCAGGCCCAAGTGCCACCTTCTGGCAGGACTTTCCTCTGGCCCCACATGGGGTGCTTGAATTGCAGAGGATCAAGGAAGGGAGGCTACTTGGAATGGACAAGGACCTCAGGCACTCCTTCCTGCGGGAAGGGAGCAAAGTTTGTGGCCTTGACTCCACTCCTTCTGGGTGCCCAGAGACGACCTCAGCCCAGCTGCCCTGCTCTGCCCTGGGACCAAAAAGGCAGGCGTTTGACTGCCCAGAAGGCCAACCTCAGGCTGGCACTTAAGTCAGGCCCTTGACTCTGGCTGCCACTGGCAGAGCTATGCACTCCTTGGGGAACACGTGGGTGGCAGCAGCGTCACCTGACCCAGGTCAGTGGGTGTGTCCTGGAGTGGGCCTCCTGGCCTCTGAGTTCTAAGAGGCAGTAGAGAAACATGCTGGTGCTTCCTTCCCCCACGTTACCCACTTGCCTGGACTCAAGTGTTTTTTATTTTTCTTTTTTTAAAGGAAACTTCCTGTGCAACCCAGATTATCACCTTTGAAAGTTTCAAAGAGAACCTGAAGGACTTTCTGCTTGTCATCCCCTTGGACTGCTGGGAGCCAGTCCAGGAGTGAGACCGGCCAGATGAGGCTGGCCAAGCCGGGGAGCTGCTCTCTCATGAAACAAGAGCTAGAAACTCAGGATGGTCATCTTGGAGGAACCAAGGGGTGGGCCACAGCCATGGTGGGAGTGGCCTGGACCTGCCCTGGGCCACACTGACCCTGATACAGGCATGGCAGAAGAATGGGAATATTTTATACTGACAGAAATCAGTAATATTTATATATTTATATTTTTAAAATATTTATTTATTTATTTATTTAAGTTCATATTCCATATTTATTCAAGATGTTTTACCGTAATAATTATTATTAAAAATATGCTTCTACTTGTCCAGTGTTCTAGTTTGTTTTTAACCATGAGCAAATGCCAGTGGTGCCTGCCTTCCCATGAGGCAGGGAAGGGAGGAAACGGGGAGGTGGAGAGGGGGTGGGGGCCTCCCAGGTGTTGGGCACTATCCAAGGGCCAACACTGTCAGAGCAGAGGGGAGGTGAGAGCCGGGCATAGGTGCGGAATTCTGCACACCTGGACGGGCTTCCCGGGATGCTCCAGGGCTCCCACCCCAGAGAATGGCTCTCAAGTTCACCTGGAAGTCCAAGTGACCAGCCCAGGGAACTCTTATCCCAGAGAAGGGCATCACCCTTCCTGGGGAGGCCTGGGGGTTGGCTGGTCACTGGCTGAACAGGCCCACTCTGGCATCAGGCAAAACACCTGCCCTATAGAGGCCTTGGCCCCTGTGCCCCACGCCCTGCCCCTCACACTCTGAGATTCAACCATTCCGAAAGTAAACAGCAAAATAGACTAACTGTTCAGGGGAAAAGAAACCAAACCACAGGGGTCACAGTGCAACGTATTTACCAAACTTGCCCCAAAATGGGTGATCTTAATCTCTGAGAGTCAGAATGTAAGGTCATAATTTGTTGGTACATGGCTGTAGTGCCGAATGTTTCTGAATTGGTTTTTATTTTTACATGAAATTTTGAATCTAATCAGGCACTTTCCCCTAAAACTCATGGCCTGCAGGCTAAAAACAAAGTAGGCCTCCTTCTTCTCCTTACTTTGACAGCTGGGCTGAAGGCCTTGTTCCTGAACCTGTTCCCTCGTCTCCCTCCAGGACTATGAGGAAGTGGATATGCCCCAAGTCTTAGGTGGGCAGCAGGGCCAGCTTCTCCTTGACAGGTGGGCCTAAGGAAGCTGGCTTGTGGCAGCTTTAGCCCCTGCCTGGCACTGTCTGCAGTCATGCGCCCACCACCCCTCTTGCTTTCTCTGCTTCAGTCAGCACCTGCAGACAGCGCCAGGCCTGGCCAGAGACCCACTCCATGCTCATGCAGAAAGACCGTGACTTCAGGTGTGATTACAAATAAGAAGTCAGGGTGAATGCTCAGGATGAAGCCTGAGTGTCAGCACAGGCAAGAATCCATGAAGTGTGCTGTGGTTGTTGAAAATGCATGAAAATCACATCTTGCCCAGCGATAAGGTCCTCTCTGTCTTCCGCGTAAGCCAGTGATGACTGATAAGAGGTTCAGCATTTCCTTAGCCTCACATATATAGGTACCCCTCTCCACAGAAATGCTGCCAAGCCCAGGGCTCGGACCAGCTTGGAGTCACCTTCAAGTAATACCATGCACCTGTACGTGCTCCTGGCTCATGTGCTCTGGGGGTCAGAAAGCCATTCTTCCCAATGAAAGTAGCCATGATATCTCCCCACGAAAATTACACAGCTATCTGTGCTGACATTCAGAAAGAACTCTCGGCTGACAATAACACACACAAGATAAGTCTGGGTCTCCATCAAACGTTATTTTGCTCTTAGTGCCCCTTTGTGCTCCTGACCAATTTCTCTGGCTTCCAGGGTCCCTTCAATAGGCCCCAGAAAACCAGTGAGGTAAGAAACAGCTACCCCGGGACCTTTCATACCACATTTGAACAGGGAGAGAGAGATCTCACCAGTCAGTGCCCAGGGAAGAGATAACAACAAGGGATAATGGAGTGAGAAATCTGGGAGAAAGCTCAGAGTGTGGGGATGGAACCTCCAGCTCAGTCAGCAGGTGAGCCTCCCAACCAAGTGCAGCCCTGAGCCCAGGGAGAGACCAGATGCCCATTGCCTCCACTGCTGGGCCTGCGAGACCCACAGGTCTCCTTGTGGGAGAATCAGGGTAGGGCCTGAGCTTGGGTCCAGGGCTCCTTCCGGCCAGGTTGACCAGGGATGGATGAGGCTGGGTCATCTGGTGCCCTGCTGTGCACCAGAGCCCTGAACCTGTTTCAGGAGCTCTGCTATGAGGAGTTTACAAAGAACTTTACCTTCACCCTGAAGAGTCTCATTAACAAATATGACAAACAGGACCATCACATAACAAAGGTTTACATGGACATGGAATAACTCATCAAAATCTGCCCAAAGCTGAAAGTACATTGTTTGCTGTTTGCTCTTAGCGGAACCTGAGACATCACTTCCCTGCACCACAGCCAGGGGCCTAGTGAGGCAAAGGGCTTTTATACACCCTGACTGCCACATGCAAGGTCTCTGGTGCTACTCCTAGGCCACAGGTGGCTATCCTCTGGAATTGTCTCCAATCTAAAAGAAGTCTACTCACTGACACAAGGTGGAGGGTGGAGAGTGCAGGGCTGGGTGTGAGGAAGTGGGGATTCAGAGATTCTCAGGGTTTCTGTCTGTGCTCTCTGCCAAGCCCCCATGCACAGGGATCAGCATGGGATAGGTCTGAGACAGGTCAGAGCAGGACTGGTCATGGACTCAGGCTGAGGTCATGGACTTGAACTGAGAGCCAGTGCAAGCTTGCTCCAGTTTGCCCTGTCCTTGGGGCCTCTTTTGGATGATGAAGCCCACTGAGAACCCATGATGGGGGGATGAGCAGCAGTTTGCAGGGGCATGCCTGGAGAAGTGACTGAGCTGCCTCCCCCTCTTTTCCCACTGCTCAGACAGTCCTGGGTACTCCTCCCAGCCTGCTTGTCCTTATGTCCCTGTCCTGGACAGCCACGGGACCTGCCTATCCTGCGGGCTCCCTCTCCAACACTATGGATAGTCCTCAGACTCTGGACCCTTCCATCACCACACAGCCCCTGTGCCCTCCCTCAAACAGTTGGGGAGGGCTGCCAGTTACCTCCTAGAGGATGGCTGGAAGGACAAGCGTTTGCTTTTATTTATTCATTGTTTTTCCTACTAAGAAGATGACTGAAATGTGTATTTCTCGTTTAGCCAACAGACTCACCCAAGAATGGTACTATTGAGTAAAGTCATTTCTCCAAGTTCAAGGAAGCCTTATAGAGTGTTATCATATCCATAGAAGGATGGAACTCTTCTAAGAGGATCAAGGGCAGCCTCTGGGCTCCTGCTCTCTCCCGAGGTTAGCACTGCAGGAAATTGATTGGAAAAGCATCAGGAACAACTTACTGCTGGGTTGGGGTGTGAGTTTGCTGGCCCTGGGCCGGCAGACAAGGGTGTGGGTGGGTATTGGGGGTGGTGGTGCCTGGGGACACATTTCTGTAACTGACACCTGCTGCTTCAATAAAGCTCAGGAGGTGGAAATGCTGGTGAGTGAGAGTCATGATGGTGTCCAGCCTCGTGGGGATGCAGTCCTGTTAGACTGCAAAGGGTGGAGGCGATGGCTCCATTTCTGGGCTCCATACCTGGAGTTCCACGGGTCTCTCAGGAGAAGTATCTGGCCGTGGATGAGGCAAATGGGACCCCACCTCATCTGAACCCCCACTGCATCTCCAGTGCCAGTGGGCACACAGTAGGGGCTCTATCAACTTGTTATGCCCCCCTTCTCCTTGTGTCCATCAGAACTCAAGATTTCAGGTCCTTTCCCAGGCCCGCCTCCCCAGCCTCAGTGAGCACCTGCCCACTCCAGATCCAAGTGCCAGGACTTGAAGATCAAAGCTCTCCGTCCTCTGTTCTGTATCATAGCTCCTGGGGAGCTCTAAATCTAATCCAGCCCTGCCACCCCCTCAAGGCCCAGTGCGGCACCACAGAAATGTCAGCCCTGGTAAATGGCTCAGGGGAACAGGGCCTTTCAGGTGACTCACAGAGCACTGGGCACAGTGTGGGACCTGGGGAGGAGGGGGCCCACAGAGGCCAGGGACATCTCCAAACCCCTGGCTTCCTCTGGACCAACAGAGTCATCTGACCTCAAAGTAAAATCTCTTTCTTGGCCTGCAAAACCCTGGCGAACACTCTCCTGTGTCTCCATGGCATGACGGCCCCTCCATGACTAGTGCCACCTCACACCCGCAGAGCACTGGGCCCTGCCTGGGGTGAAATGCCAGTTGCTTGAGTCCTAAAGTGCTGCCAGACTGGGCTACAAAGCTCTGACCCCCTACCCTTAGCTCTAACTTGAATTCTAAACATTTGAGTTTATTGGAGGCAACTGAGATTACTCCACAGTCCACACAGCTTCCTACAATCCAAATCTCTCCAACTGTGAGTTTCTCCACCTGACCAGGACCGATAAAGACCCATTTGTTCTGGAACATAATTGTTAAGTTGCAACCACAACTTAGCCCAGGCCAGACCTGCAGGGAGTTTGCCACATCTGCCCATCGACAAACCTGCCCAGCTGTAAAGCTTCGGACAGCACCTGCAGCCATGCAGGCCAACCACACACCTGCCCACCCCATCCCTTGCCCTAGGATCCCAAGACCCCCACTGATCCTCTCCACCTTGAGGGAACACATCAGTCTGGAGGTCAGCAACTGTGCCTGAGAAAAGTTGCCAAATCATCTAGAACATGGAGGGTAGCTCTGTGATTCAGGATCAGATGTCAGGGGCTAGTGCAGGGCCAGGGTCCAAGGGTGGTTTCAGTCCAGAGAAAGCCCACAATCCAGTCACCAGAGACTGTAAGCTCTTGTCCCTTGGGTGCACCACCTGGGTGCTCAGAGGTCCCAAGGCTCTGGAGTGTATGAGGTGCATAGCTGGATGGCGCTGCTGGGACACTCTGGCAAGGAGACCCTCCACTTCCCTGCCCCAGCCTCCTCTTCCCTGCCCCAGACCTCCTCTAGGCATGAGGTCTCCTGACCTTGAGCTCCTGACAAAGCCTGAGGTACCTGACAGTGGGGGTGGGGAGCATAGACGTATGTCCTTTTCACCTCAGTGCCATGTTCAGTACAGCATGGTACATGTGAGACTGGCCTGCCACTAGCTTGTTGTGTGACCTGGGACAGGTACTTCAGTCTCTCAGCCACAGAGTCTCCAAGGTGGGGTGAACTCCAGCCCCAGAGGCCAGATCAGAACTCAGGTCCACGGTTTTTATCCAGCGAAAGGACCTCAGGGCATCTGGCTCAACTCTGGGGAAACTGAGGTCAGAAGGGTTGACAGGGAGCTTCTGGTACCTCTTCTGGTAAACAGGGAAGTTGGAAGGGGCACTGGTGGGAAGCTGGCTGTACTAAACCAAGTGACTGCCCTCATCCTCCTGACAGCCTTAACCCTTGGTAAAAGTCACCAAACAGCTACCCATGAAAAGACTGCAGTGACGGCCACCTGAGTTTTCCATGTGCCCTTGTTCTACCGTCAGGTAGACTCATATCTGGACAGTGGGGCTAGGGAGGCTGCTGGGGGCTGGAACCAGGTGGGAGGGCCATGTGGGTACTGCACCTGAGACTCAGGCAGGCCTGAGCCCACAGCTCCCCAGAAGCCTGCTGGCATTGCTGCTTCAGGATCTCAAGATGCTGGCCTGCTGGATCCCTGGAGCCCTGGGCTGGATACCTGGGCCCAAGAAGCTTGGTCTTGACTCCCAATTGGCTGGGACTGGCCCTGGGTACTCCCTTTCCCAAGGAGGCCAAGAAATAGGTCCAAACAATATTCTTCCGTAGGAGACAACTATAGCAGGCTGGGCCCTGAGGAAATGCTCTAGACTGGGAGGAAGAGCAGGGCTTGGTGGCCTGAGAAGATTCATTCACACATCAAGACCTCTCAAGACAATGGGATAGCCCCTCCTTTCACATGGGCCTCCCAAGGACCACCTCTACTCTCTACCACCCTCCGTGTCCTCTGTACTCTCTCCCACTACAGAAATCAGTAGCATTGAGGCTGGAACCAGAAATCTAAGAAATACGCTAAGGCAGCAGGGCAGCCCTCTCTCGTATGCTGGGCCTTGAGAACCAGCAGCCCCACAGCAGTCTCTGTCACAGTCATAGTATGGCCACATCCTTTGACTTGGCATTCATACCCAGAGAGACCACACATAAGGAGGGAAGCTTCATCCATGGAAATGGCCAATCTGTCAGTCTGTGAGATGAAATGATGGGCATGAAACTAACAGGGCAACGTGGAAGGGCATCCCTGAAAAGTCCAGTATGGCACGGCTGCCAGGATAACCCCATGTGGGCCAAGGACTGGAAGGGAATTGGGATGATGACTTGGGAGGTGGGATGGCAGATGAGCTTTTCCCTATGGCTTGATCTGAAGAGAGGGGCTCAGTGCCCAGGTCAGCGGCCATCACATGGTCCCCGTGCTTATAGAAAATTTCCATCCTCAGTGTCCCTGGCTAAATGAGATTCTCTGTGGTGTCCTTGTGTCAACTGATTCCACAAGTTGGCTGTTCGGCCAAGATGCTGAACATCTTGATTAGCTTACAATGAGGCAGGTTCCCTCAAAGGCCCACAGCATTCCTGCCTGGGCAAGAGTCAAGGTGCCTCTTTCAGCACAGACAGCAGAAGAGGCCTGTCTGCTCCTCCCGGACAGGCAGAACAGCTCACAGCATGGCCTGAGAGGGTGCAAGTGCTGTCCAGACATCCTCAGTTAACCTCACATGTTAATGCCTTGTGCATGGAGTCACAGATAGGGGGCTACCCATTTGGCCTGCACCACGCCAGCCCCAAATGGACAGGACTGGCCCTGGTAATCAGATGTGCTATGTTCTGGAGACTTTACTCCTGGTTCCTGGCTGCCTGCATATGTATGTGCTTGGTAAGCTGGGTCTGCATAATTGAAGTGGAGGGCAGGGGCTGCAGGCACCACACTGTGCTGTCCCAGGCTTCTGAGCCCGCTGCTGGTTTGTGCTGAAGGCACATGGCTGGTGTCCCTGGACCCAGCGGCTCCTGCCGTGGATCCTCCCACTTTGTTACATGGGCTTCACAAGAAATGTGATGCGTGGGTCCCTCTCTGGCCTGTTTTCTTATCTGTGAAGTAGGGGTGAGGCAGAAATGGAAAGACCCCAGCCCAAGACCAGCTTGCCCTGACACCATTAAGACCAGGCAGATGCAGAGTCGGGAAAACCTGTTGCTGCTGAGAACACCCTGATGCGTGCCCTGTTCCTCAGAGGGGTGGGGAGGCCAGACACTCATGGCATGCAGTCTGCAGAGCAAGTCAAAACAGGGGCAGCCCCCAAGATGGGAGCTGGGGGTGATGAGCAGCCATCTCACCTACTGTCAGTGCTGGAAGCTTCCCAGCCCCAAGGCCCAGAGAGGGCAGGGACTTCCTCAGGACCACACAGGAGGTGAGCTAGACAGAATTGTTGAGCCTGGCCCCACAGAAACCCCCTCTCTGGGTCCTCTAAAGGGCTGCTGGACACAGGCCTCACTCTTGGAAACAGTTGACCAATTTCCCTTCTGTGAGGGGACCCTGCACCATGACTGCCAGGAAAAATGCAACTTCAAAAGTTATTTTTCAGTGTGGTTTAAGAAAAGAGCAGCGAAACAGTTTCATGTTGGTGCTGCTGATGTTATCTCTGGCCCAGACCTGCTCTTTCAACCTGAGAGATGATTAATTAAAATCTTTCTCCCTTTTTTTGGTCAACCTCAAGGGAAGATCAGCACGAACTTCCCAGGCCCTTCCCTTAACATACCACCTGGAAGTTCAGCACTTCCTTCAAAAGCCTGCAGTTCTTGTGTAGGTGGAGAAAAACCTTTTAAAAAGTTATTTTCATTTTTATTGCAATATTGTACAAATGAAGTGCACAAATCTTAAGTATATCGTTCAGTGAGTTTTTATATTTATACCTATATAAATAACTGGCACCCAGGGAAACACATACACCATTTTCCACTACCACCAAAGCCTTCCTTGTACTTCCCTGCTCCTAATCAGTATCCTCCCTCCAAGTATAGCCACTATTCCAACCTCTGCCACCATAAATTAGTTTTGCCCATTCTTGAACTTCATTTAGAACAGAAGCATGTACTATACCCTTTTATGATTGACTTCTTTCATTCAACGCTGTGTCTGTGTAATTCTCTAGTTATTGCCCATCATTGTAATGTTATTTTTCACTGCTGTATAATATCCCATTATAAAAATATCCTAAAATTTATTTCCCTATTCTGGCCAGGTGCAGTGGCTCATGCCTGTAATCCCAGTACTTTGGGAGGCTGAGGAAGGAGGACTGCCTGAGGCCAGGAATTTGAGACCAGTTGGTCAACACAGCAAGATCTCATCTCCACAAAAAAATAAAACAATTAGCTGGACATGGTGGCGCAGGCCTGTAGTCCTGGCTACGTGGAAGGCTGAGGCAGGAGGACTGCTTTAGCCCGGCAGTTCAAGGCTAAGGTGAGCTGTGATTATGCCACTGCACTCTAGCCTGAGCAACCGAGTGAGAACCTGTCTCTAAAAAAAATTTTTTTAATTAAAAAAAAATTTCCTATTCTACTGCTGACAGACATTTGGGCTGTTTCCACTTTGGGGCTAATATTAATAAAGCTTCACTGAATATTCCTGCACTCATGTTTTGGTGAGCATATGTTTACCTTTCTTCTGGAAATGCTGGGAATGACATGGAATTGCTAGGTCATAGGACATACATATTTTAGCTTTAACTAAATACTAGCTTTAGCTGCTGGCAAATATTTAATATTTTCCCAAGGAAAAGTCTTTCATTGGCCGGGCACGGTGGCTCATGCCTGTAATCCCAGCACTTTGGGAGGCCAAGGCAGGCGGATCACAAGGTCAGGAGATCGAGACCATCCTGGCTAACACGGTGAAACCCTGTCTCTACTAAAGATAGAAAAAATTAGCCGGGCATGGTGGTACATGCCTGTAGTCCCCAGCTGCTTGGGAGGCTGAGGCAGGAGAATTGCTTTAACCCAGGAGGTGAAGCTTGCAGTGAGCCGAGAAAGCGCCACTGCATTCCAGCCTGGGTGACAGAGCGAGACTCCATCTCAAAAAAAAAAAAAAGTCTTTCATAAACAATGTTGCTGTTGGTTTTCCTGCCTTTTGTAGACACTGCTTATCCACCAGACACTGGAACTCTCTTCTTCTTTCACATGATCTGAGCCTGCTTCCCAAATGCTCCCATCATTACCGGAAATTCTTCTCTGCGTTGTTTACTCAGGCATCTCCTTTTTGGGAGAGGTAGCTCACAAAGGGCCCAGTTTGATGTGGCTGTGGATGGTGTCTTGCCAGCACACTGTGGAGTGCAGCCCTTGTCTACAAGGTCTCAGAGCCTCTGGGAGGCTCCAGGTAAACTGTAATGTTTTGCTATCCTATGTGGAGAAACCAAGTGGAGAGACCTGGGTACTGTCCTGGGTTCCTCTTGAGGTCTCGGTCCCTTAGTCAGTCCCCTGCCATGTCCTGGTACATTCATCTTCCCAGCCCCTTTCCAACCTGCCCACTTCTCTTTGTCTTTATGGCTTTGCCCTGACCCAGTCCACCTCACTAATGCAGACAATCACCCCAAATACCCACAGGCCTTGTCTCTAGACCCTTCCTGCTTCTCTCCCCACAGCAGCCACCCATTAATTCATTACATAAATATGTACTGAGCACCTACAAAGTGTCAGGAACTGTGCCAGGCTCTGAAAGGAAACCAACCCTTGAGGAGCTTACACTTTAGGGGTTAGTCTGGCTGTGTGTCATAAGGGTTACCTGCCAGCTCAGCATGAACTCCAAGCCCTTTGGTCTGACCTAAGACCCTCCCTTACTGCCCTGGCCCCGTCAGCCCCTGCAGATACCTCTAGCCTCATTACCATCCATCTCCTTCATATCAGCCCTGGACCCCAGTAACACGAACCAGCCACAGCACTCCCACCATCACCTGCTACCCCTGCTTGGAATGCACCCCAGCCAAATGGTTGACATCTGTCTCCACAATGGGGTAAGACTAATGTCCAGTGGGAGGTAGAGAGGTCCTGCACTGGGGCCTCCTCTTCCTCAACACCTACTCTGAGGCTTGCCTGCCCACCTCTTACGCCACAGGGGTGGACTGTCATCTGTTCCTCAGGGGACTGTGAGGGTCTCTGCTCTGAACTACTGCTTTATCCCCCAGCTCGGAGGAGGGCCCCTCATGGCATCAAGTGCCAGCAGTGACTATGTTCCAGAGTCTGATGAAAGTGAGCCTCTTTTCACCTTTGAATAAAAGAAATGCACACAGCTTTTACAGAAGTCCGGATGGAAAGGCAACATCCAATTTTCCAAAGTTTAGAAAATGTTCTTGGGACCAAGATCAGCAACAGGCTATAAGCAGGTACTAAGTACACAGCCAGGGCTGTTGTTTTCATTATTCTTATCAAAAATAGCATCTGTGAGGGAGCCAAGAGGAGGCCCTTGGGGCCATCCAGGAGCCAGGGGAACTGGGAGCCCAACACCAGCACAGCTGCCAGCTCTTTTTCCCACTTAACGGATTCGGGAACCATCTCAAAGGAAGCTGCAGGAGGGAGGGAAGCCCAGCTCTCTGGGAATGTGTCACACTTCCTCCAGTTAGGCCTGGGGCAGCCCCAAGCTCTCCTGATGGAGGCCCTGGCTCCTATCCAGGCCTCTTCCTCTACCAGACTGGATAAGGGTGAGGTCATGTGCTGGGGAAGGGTGGGGAAGGGAGGCCAGGGAAGCAGCAACTGGGTTGGAGCCAGTCAGAAACAACACAATAACAGGATAACTCATAGTCTCCCCTCTCCCCTCACACTCCAGGAAGCTGTCCCTGAGTGAACTCCATACCCCTCAGGTCCCTTCTCCCACTGGGACCTCTCTGGGGCAGATTCTGTGGGTGCCTCTTAGTCCTCAACTGAAATGGAAGCTCTCTCTCTTCTCAGGGCTAGGGGCAGCACTGTGAATCAGACAGATCCTAATGCCTCCTCTCACCAATCCAGTCCTGGACATGCGCAGCAACCAGTGTTGGAACCCAGGTGGAAATAAGAGGAAGCTGCCAGAGCCTCGAGCCATACCCTGGGCCATGGTCACACCAAAGGTTCTTGTGCCTATGGGGCTGAGGGACAGAGATATGCAGCCTTGGGCTCTGAGATCAAACAAAAATGGGTGTGGGCCCGGGTCCCCAAGTTACAATGAACCCCCCTGTTAGGAAGGTGCATCTGACCTTAGACTCTGTCAGGCTGAAGGACCAGGTCCCCAAGTTACAATGAACCCCCCTGTTAGGAAGGAGCATCTGACCTTAGACTCTGTCAGGCTGAAGGACCAGGAGTCACAAGCAGACAGACAGACACAGCAGGACCATGACAGGGGCAGACAAACAGATAGGCATAGCTCAGGCTCCTGGCAGTGATGAGTAAACGGACAGACACTGACAGACAGTTAGACTCAGCGAGAGCCTGGAAAGGACAGATGGAGAGACAAGAGGGAACGCTGGCAGTGAAAGACTGACAGACATAGAGGAGATGGCGGACTTGGTAAGAGCCCCTGGCAGGGACAGACAGAGACGCAGTTGCAAGCTGTGGTCAGGTTAAAATGTGGCCATTCTGTCTCTGAGCTCAGCCCCTGACTGCAGATCCCGATTCTCTTGGAGGTTCCTCCTCTTGGCACTGTGATCAGAGACTTTGTGGGACTCTTGGGACCCATTTCTCCAGGACTACAATGCCCTCAACCCCACAAGTCTCAGGAAGGTAGCAGGCTGTGGCCCTCACTGTCCCTGGAGTCAGACTCAAGAATCAATCCATTCTCCTGGTTTTTTCCTCCCCTTCCTGGCCTGTGGGGCAGAGAAAACCTCCTCGACATCTCTCCTGGGGCCACCTACTCCCAGCATGGTGGCTGTGCTTGTCGTGGAAAAGGTCTTTTTAGGAACCACTATGAGTCCAGACTCTGTGGGCACAGGGGGTGGTGCCCAGAAGAGGCTATAGTCCGGCATTTGCATGACTATCCGAGGATGTTGAGCTCCACCTGGCCGCCTTCTCTTCTCACCACCCCTCATGACCTCCAGGCCCCAGAGGCCTGAGGGCCTAAAAGGTTTTGACCCAGGGGAGCAATTCCAGGCCAGGTGAGGATGGGGTGATTAGTCCCCTTCATAGCTGCGGAGACTGAAGCTGACTTGAACACACTCTGCTCTGAGTCTGTAGGGTCCAAGAACCCCCCTGGGGTGAGCTGAGGTTTTTCTATTTTCAGGGGACCGTTGTGCTGAAAGCATGACGAGGCTGCCTGCCTGAGGTTGGGTTCCCTGGGAAGCAGACTCTGAGACAGAAACTGGCATGCAGGACTGCTCATGGAAGGGAAGGGAAGGAAGCAGGATTGAACAGAGGGAGAATTTGGACAAAATACAGTCACAACAAAAGTCTCAGCTGATCCTAAGGAGACTTCTACAGCGGGGATGGCCCTTCAGACTCTTCCTATGTTGGAGCAAGGAGGTCAAGCCTTTATGCCTTCATTTTGATCAGTAATTGGATGTAAGCTGCCCCTGGAAGGAAGCATGACCTTAGGCACGGAAATTTTCTTCAGCAGGGGCAATCAGACCTTGACTCCTGAAGGTTATTCAGGGCAGCATATCATAGCTTCCACCACAGTCCATCCCTTGAGCTTTCTGGATCCACTTCTTCATATAAACACTTCCCACTGGTTCTGGGAGCAGCAACTCCAGGATTCCAGTGGTGTGCTATCAATAACTGGTTCTCCAAAAAAAAAAGAGAAAAAAAAAACTATCATGGTATAAATACTCCCACCATCGGTGCACTACCAACGGTTTAAAAACAGACTGGCAACAACTTTAGCAATGGGATCTCACGAGCAAGTAGCCAGCTGTAGCACACCAATGGTTCCAGCAGGCTTCTACTTCTGGGAGACTTAGAAGAGGAAGGTTCACAATGAACTACAGTCCCTGCTGTTGCAGTTGATCTCAGGGCCACAAATGACACTCATCATCTCCTCCTCTACTATCCATTCCAGATTCCCCCTCACTCTCAGTTAGCACCTTTGCTCATCCTGCTGGCTCACCTGGTAGCGTGACCGAATCCTTCATCTCTAAGAGGTCTGATTCCATCTCAGGCTGGGATTGTTGCACTTGTCCATTTACTGTCAAAATTGGGAAAGGGAGTAATAAAGAGGTATCCAACTGGATCACCGGGGTGCTACATGTATGCCTCCCTGCCTCCACTGTGCAGTCTTACCTCCTCCTGATGATCAGGCTCAGGTACCCCTGCCAAGATGGTACCTCCTTTTCTTTCCTGCTTGTCCCTAGACACAAGAAGGCTGAAGTGCCCTGGCAGCATCCCTAGCTGATAGTCTAATGGGACTTTTGCTGGAAATGTTCCCTCCTGGGGAACCAGGATCTCCAAACCCACAGAGCCCAGATTTGCAGGGATGGGAGGCATATATTTTCCAAGTGGGCCACTGGGAATGATAGTAAAGGGGGCCACTCTTGTTTTTATCTCTTGGTTCTGAAACTCTTGTATTATACCTATTGGAACAGAGCTCCATATAAGGTCTTTGATTTATAGTGAGAACTGCATCCTGAAGAATAGTTCATTATCCTGTAAAGTAGCACCCCAAGCCGGTGCTTCAACTATGCCATCAACAGGCTGTTGCCCAACACTCTACCAAACTGACAACACCTGAGTGGTGCAATATGTGATATGACTAGCACATCCTATGGTCATGGACCTGTGCTTCCACTTTCTTTGATATAAAGTAGATCCCTCAGTCTGATATGCTATGTGAGATCCCATACCAGGGGAATAAAAACTCTGAAGGCCCTTGGATAGTGATGTTGGCTGTGGCCCTGCAGCCAGGAAAGGCAACCTCATGCTTAAATTGTGTCTTTATTCTTGTCAAAATGAATCATTGGCCCTTCAGGGGTATAAGAGGGCTAATGTAGTCAACTAGCAGTGGGGTGGTCTCTTGATCTCCCTGAGGCCGAGTATTGTATCTGAACTTATTTGGGAATCAAGTTTGAGCTTTTACATCCTCCATCAGCTGGACACAAGGGATCACCCATGCAGCCATAGATGTGAGCTGGGGGAAGGTTTTGGTGTCCTGGAGTTGGATGGTACAGGGTTCTGGGTCACTTGCACCTGCAGCTTACTTGTGTCTTCCACTCCTGCTCATTGGTTAGAGTTGTACCACTTCCATCTTATGATGGATTGCTGTTGAGCCCACCTGACCTTATGGCTTAGTAGGTCTCACAAAAACCAATTCATCATGGTGGTTCTTGCTGCATGGTCACTGAGTCAGGCCCTCCAGGCCTACCAAGGCTCAGAAGCATGGCACAGCTGTTTTTCAAAAGGTATGTAATTCTCCAGTGCAGATGGTATGGCCTTGTTCCAGAACCCTAGGGACAGTGTATTTTCCCAGTACAGATACCTTTAAAACCACAGTATCTGATGACTCATATGGCCCACATGGCAGGGCTACATGTACTACAGCCAAAGAGCCCTTTCCTGCCTGGGGCCCCACTCAAAGATGGCAGGCTTTTGTGTCACTGCCAGGTATATGGTTCAGAATAATATTCCCAAGTGTGTAATAGGTTTCATCCATATAGGTTGCATCCATAACCCTAAGAGGCCTGCCAAACATTCCGCTTCCTTCTTCATGGTGGGAAGTACAAGACATAGTGATTTGTCCTATACTTTGGTGGGAATTTTCTGCACGCTCCAGACTACTGGATTCCTAAAAACTTCACTGATGTGGCAGGCTGTGAATATTCATAGGGTTTATCTTCTGGAGTGCATGTGTCTTGCCATGGCCATCAATCTTGTCTGACTGGCATAATATTATCAATAGAGTAGATCAGTGTGATGTTCTGCAGGATGCCCAAGTGGTTCAGACTTCTTGGAACTATGTTATGACAGAGGGCAGGAGAGTTAACTTTGCCTTGGAAATTTGAACTGTTGTTTGTCCCAAGTGAATGCAAACAATTTCTAACAGGGGTGGAAAAGAATGGATTCACCAAATCAGCAGCTACACACTGTATGCCTGAGCCCATGTTAATCTGTTGTAGTGAAGACACATTTGGCAAGCACAGTGGCTGCAAATGGGGCTACTGTTGAATTGGTAGTAGCCTGCTGTCATCTTTCAGGATTTAACTGGGTTTTGCTGGTAAATTAAATGAAGATATGACGGACTCCCTTTTAGGTCTATAATGGTGGCAATAATTTCTGCCATTAACCCTGGAATGTGATATTGTTCTTGATTTACTATTTTGGCTGGAATGGGAAGGTTTTGAAGGCTTCCACTTGGCTTTCTTCACTATGATCACTCTCACCATGCAGGCCAAGGACCCAATGTAGGGGCTGTGCTAATTATCAAGTGTGTTGATCTGATTATATCACTGTGGGTCTGTGGACCCAGAGGACCTGCTATTAGCAGAACTCAGGCCAGGAATCTATCACCTGGCCCACATATACCCCTCATTCTAATGAGAGGATTTTGGTGCCACTTCAGGTACCTAGGTAACAATGTCAATTCTAATCCCGGGTTCAATAGTCTTTCACATGTTAGGATATTCTCTTTCCTAGTGTGTAGCTATCCAAGTTAAGTGCCCACAGGTCCCCCTGGGAAAGGGCTGGGGAAATCATTATCATGCACACTTGCTGTGGTGGTGTGGGACTCTTCCTTCTGGGAGATCTGGCTTCTTCTTCAATCAGTAGGTTCTAAGTCTGAAAACTGGTTCAGATCTGGAAACTCGGCAGGTTACTTTTCATTGGGGTGACTGGACTCATTATCCATGATTGATTTCTTTTTCTTGCACAGAATAACCCGCAGCACTGTTGGCTGGCCATCTATTGTGACCCTCCAGATGCTATGTTTTATTAACCATGTCCATAACTCCCCGGGAGTCAGGCCCTCTTAACAGCCATTCCAATCTTGCCACCCAGACAACTGAGCCAAGTGCTATGACTTGGCCTCTATTATCTCAGAGTCCTATCACCCCTACTGCTATCAGTGAGCCCAGTTCTGTGACATTTCCTATCAATGCTGGCCTATTTTAGCCACCATTTTAGTTCTTGGTGATACTGGTGCCCTTCTTTCCAATACATTTCTTGTTTTGGTATCTTCTTGGTCCTCAGGCGAGTATTCTGAATTTGCTTAGTATATTTATTCCTGCACACCCACGTCCTTCATAGTCTGCCATAGCCATTCTGGCTACCCTCACTTAATATGGGCCATCCTCTTTCCATGCTTCTAGGAGCCATCCAAACGATGTATTTGCACCATCTCTTGGGGCCTTGCCACAGTTTTAAATACTTTATCCTGGAAGAATGTTCCCATATCCATAAACTCTTTTGTTCAAATTTCTGTTCCACCCCCTTGGTCCAGAATCCAGTCCTGTGCATACTCTCCAAGCTCCTGCTAGTACTCTCTGGATACGACCAGAATTTCCTTTGAGGTATACTCATTTTCTACACTAGCAAGTTCAGCATGTCTGGCCAGGTTAGGTTTTGACTTAACCCTAGTTATTGGCCTAGCACAAAGAGGTAACATGGGAGCAAATCCTGGAGGAATGAGAGCATGTCTTGCAGGACAGAAGCCTCCGCATTTTCTTTTTAAAGTAAGAAGCAAGTTCTAGCTTTTAATAGAGACGAGTAGGTCACTTCTGCAGGTCCAGAGTGTTTAGTGAAATCTGAGGATTCAAGATACTCAGGTGCAACAGAGGTCCTCATCCCACGTGTCAGGGTCTCATTCTTCCCCAACCAGGGCTCTGCCCTTGGCATAGAAGACCTGCCTTGGTTGGGAATATAACCTTCTTTGAAGCTTAACTACTTTGACAGAAGTCTGGGTCTGATTCTCTGCTTTTTCTTCTTTTCTATAGATGCACCAAAGAGGCCTACGGCTTTCATGCTTATGTTTTCATTGCCAATTAATCACTCTAAGCTCTTCATTTTCTTTTACTGAAAGTTAGTCAAGCTTAGCAATTCCATTGTCCTTGCAGTGGCTAATTCCCCCATATTTCTCAAACACCTGAGGCACTGCACCATCTAATGCATTCTCTTCCAACATAGGTAAAAGTTTTAACAATTATTACCATGGGCCAAAAGCTGTCTGCTTGACCTGCCACCTGTGATGGGAGTCCTCATTGGCAGCCAACAGTGGATGATCCAGCTCCAAAATCATATCTTAGCATCTCATTTTTTTTCTGTCACTCCTAAAGCCAGATGCCATAGATTAGGTTCTATAGGAAACAGACTGAGTAGGATATGAGCATGTAGGACCCTTATTAGGAAAAGCTCTTGGGGTCAACATCAGTGGAAATGACGACTGAAACAGGAATAGGCAAAAGGAGAAGTGGAGCTACTATGCAATTCCAGCCAAGGTTCCAGCTGAGACCAGGAGCGCTCATCTGTGATGATCCTTCAGAGTTTTCCCAAGAAGGAGAGAGAGCCAAGCCTTTATACCTTCATATTTATCAGTTGGTAGACGTGGGCTCCCTACAGAAGTAGGTGTGACCTTACACAAGGCAATTATTTTTTAGCAGTAGTCCAAAATAGGGCTGACAGCTGGGGCTGTCTTCTGGCAGCTCTCCCACCAGCTGGTGAAATAAATCTTTCATTCATAAAGGGGATGGGGCGGGGGGGTCTGAGCTGTGTATCACAGCATCCACAAGACCACCTTAAAAAGCCTGTACAAATCTTGTCCCTGGGCAGATGGGTCAGAGCCTGATGCTTACAAACCACGCTTCCCCTCACAACCCTGGCAACTGGGATTCTGTTGCTTTCCTATTGCGACACATAAGCCCAGGGAAGAGCCTCACTCTGCCATTCTCAGGTACTCAACTCCCCAGGAGAAATGGCTACAGGGTCCCTCTCCCCATCTAATATTGAGTACTCACTGTATCTCAGCCACCAGGTATCAGAGACACCTGTCAGGCAGCTTTTGTCCCTAGCAGTAGTGAGCAGAATCAGTATCATCTGGGTTGGGGCGGCTATAGTTTCTTGGTCAGTCTATGAAAAGAGGAGGAGTCGTTTGCCAGGTGGCAAAGGGGCAGAGAAAAACATGCTTGTGATGGGATGCCTTAAAGAAAGCCCTTCAACCAGGCCAGGTGATCTGGTAAGAGGTGTGGTGGGGATAGGCTGAAGCTAGATCAAAGAAATCTGGACCTAGTAGCTCGCATTTAGGATGGCTCCATAATCGTGGAGTTTCTCCCCAAAGAGGGGCATGCAGAAACATGTCTGGGAACACCACTAGTCTGAAGTGTTCTTTGTAGGGTGGCAGGTTAAGAAAAGGTAGGGACCCTTGTTGGAGGGTGCAGACCTTGATTTGGCCTTTAGACCGCAAGTTTGAGACCTGTAGGGTAGCCAAAGAGAGAAGTACCAAGCCCCAAGGAACTTGGAAACCTAGAAGATGGGCAGAGGAGGAGGCAGCTGTGTAAGAGGCTTGTAAGAACTGGTCACAGAAGAGAAAGAGAAACAGGAGTGGTGGCATCAAAGAAGCCATGAAAAACATAGAAGTCAGAAAATACCAATCCTGGAGGAAGCAGGTTGGTGTGGGGAAGTGACATTTGTTGGCAGGGGCCTTGGGGCAGGCCTGTGGAGGATAGGGAAATGGAACAGTCCTGGCAGTTCAGGTGGCTGGGGGCTGGGACCTTTGGACAGGCTGTATATTAAGCAGGTTTCAGGCGACGCCTCCCCTTCTGAGCGTTCCCCATGGCCTTGCTAGTGCAGGATGGACAGGAACTGTACTCAGGTCCAGGTGACAGCTCATGCCTGGATTTTCCCAAGGGGGTGGATCCAACCAGTCCACCAGTCCGTTCTGGCAGCTTTAAGCTCCTCTCAGACAGGGTGACATCCAACTGTTTCAAGGGCTTTCCAGTGGGCTGCACTTGTTCTGTCCCGCAGGATCTATAGGGAAACCCCAGCTCTGGGCAAACAGACCCCCACCCCCTGACTAAGGCCTCCAGAATCTGGGCCAGAGGCCAGGGTGGGGCAAGACACTGAGTCAGGACAGCGGTTTTCTGGCTTCCTTAGTTTGTGTCCACAGACATCCTCATTATCCTAGGAGATGACCCCAGCAGGAATGGGGAGCTGAAGCCTGAAGAGTCACTGAAATGATTTACATAATTTCCTTAATGCTCACCACGATCATGTGAGAGAGAGAACATGACCCGTTTCACAGACGCATCACTGAAGCTGTGAGCAGAGAAACGACTTGTCTGCCAGACAGTGGCAGATACAACACTTAGACCAAAGTCTCTGAGTCTCCTCAGGTGCCCTTTCATCACTCTTCCTGCTACTTGGCATCAACCAGCTGGGATGAGACACTGAAAGGGATGCCAGGTCTTTGTTATGTTGCATCCAAATGCTAGCTAGCCCCTGCCAGCCCATCCACCACACCTGGGCTGCCTCTCATATCTAGTATCTCAGCCCTCCAGACCCTCACTCCTCCTTGAGACTCTAGCCCCCAGTCCCCAGTTCCTCCCAGACTTCCCAGACTCTTCACAATCACCAGTGTGGAGGAACCCATTGTACCAATGAAGAGTCTAAAACACAGAGAAGCACAGGGAGCCAGGTGCAGAGAGCACATGGATATGACACTTGCCCTATGGCAGCTGCCCTAGTGTCCATGAATGGCAGAGAAGTGGGACAGTAGCCCTGTGTCTTAACCACCACAGTGAGGACAAGGGTGAGGCTGCTGGGGCAGTCCCAGCTCCAGGGCCTTTGGAGGGGATCTCCTCTCCTTGCTCTCCACAGGAAGCATGTGGTGCTGGCCAGCCAGCCACAGAGGTCTGGGCATCCCCAGGGAGCAGCACAGAGGTGCCCGGCAGCCCCCACCTCTCCACCCTTCAGCCCTCTTCCCACCTCTATCACGCTGGCAGCCACACTTCTTATCTCCAGGACTTGGCTTCCTGTTGCTTTTAAAGAGACACGTGGCCTACTGGCTGGCATCCACTAGGCCAAGAGGCCTTGCCCCGTAACTCCTGGGGTTATGGCAGGCTCATGCCTTGCTCGCCACAAGGAGAGGCTCTCCTCTCCACTCAGCACTCAAGTCAGCCTGAGGACTGCTTGACAGCCCAGTGACTGGCAATGTGAGCTCTTCTTAAAAATGTATTCATTCATTCATTCATTCAATAAATACTTTCTGAGTACCAATTTACCATGTTATCAGGCACTGTCCTGGGCATTAGGGCTAAGCGGGACAAATTGTCTGCCCTCTTGATGCTTACAAGGTAGTAAAGAAGACAGTAAAGCAGTAAACAAAAGAATGCTCAAGATAATGTCAGTGGAGATAATAAAATAAAATACAGAGTGGAATAACAGGCATTGGAGACTTCAAAAGATGGGAGGGAGTGAGGGTTGAAAAATTACCTATTGGGTACGATGTTCACTATTCAGGTGATGGCTACACTGAAAGCCCAGACTTCACCACTACATAATATATCCATGTAACAAAACCACACTTGTGCCCTTTAAACCTATTTTTAAAATAAAAATAAAATAAATAGAATATGTGATGATGGCATGGAAGATTTTAGATGGTCGATGGGAGCCTTTCTGAGAAGGTGACATTTGGCTGAGACCTGACTGACAAGAAGGAACTGGATTTATGTTTTTAAAGGATCCCTCAGGCTACTGTGCTGGCCAAAAGTCAGTAAGGGGATCAGTGAGAAGGTTTTTATATTTGCTTCGCCAGAGTTGATGGCCTGAACTGGAGAGTGAGGGTAAAAAGGGGGAGAAGTGGTCAAAGAAGGGCTCACAAAGGAATAGAGGACAGAGGCTGGGGCACAGGAGGCTGCCTGGGTTCAGTGCTCAAGGTCTTGGCAGGTGGAGGCTTTTCAACACCTCTACCTCTGCTCCTCAGTTGGCCTAGGTACTTGGAGGCCCCTGTCAAATGCCCTGGGACAGGGCCAGAAGTATCCAGAAGGAAGTGGGAACAGACAGCAAGGGAGCCCTGGGGCCAGGTCTAGCTGGGCTCTGTCCTCACTTGCAGGGAACTCTGACTCTGATCATAAAAAGAACTGAACTTGACATGCAGCAAGTGCCCTTCAACCTGGTGCTCTTGTATCTTGAACTGACAGAACTTTGACAGGTGGACGCCACAGCAGTTGCTTGTTGACTGCCTGGCACTCAGCACCTTGACCTGGTCATAATCCAAGCTGATGCCCAGATGATGCCCACTAAAGTTGTAGCTCATTGGTCATAAGGTGTCCAAGCTGGAATCCTCCTGGTCTGTAGCAGCTTTTGAGCTCCTGGCCATGGGGAGAGCAGAGAGGAATGTTTGAACAGTGGTAGTGGTAGAGCCGAGGGAAGGCGGCTGCCAGGAGGAGAGATAGTCAATTGTCATCAGAGGTCCACTAGTCATCTCCTGCTCACCACCAAAGAGAGCTCTCCTCTCCACTCAGCATCCAAGCCACAAAGATATCAAAGCAGAGGGCTGGGGATGCCAAGGTGAAGGGGGCAGAAATGGAAGCAAGGACAGTCGAAGCATAAATGGGAATATCAGGGAAGAGCCAGGGGCCTTGTGTGAGCATTCAGTGTTGGGGCAGAAATTATCCATTAAAGTCACTCCAATCAGCAAATCTCAGTGGCATGGGGCAGGGTGGATGTCTGTGACACATCCAGTAATATCCCCCCTCACAGTTTGGTACCCGGTAGTGGGACCCCAATGGTCAGAGAGTATGAGAATTATGCCATTTTCAAACTGGGCTGCCCTGGACTCTAAGAATGAGCCCAGGAAAATGTTGAATCAGGATGATACTAGGCTTCCAATATAGAAAACATCATGGTTGAAAGGCAGGTACTCAAATGTTTTGCTTCTGCACAATTTTATAGCTTTCTTGAGAGACCATTTGGGAACTTGGCCTGTCTCTTGAACTGTTTTACAGGCTAATGAAGCCAGTGTATCTGAGATTCACATGCAAATGTCCACACTGGCAGGTGCCATGAATCAAATCTCCAGGATTTAAACAGAATAAAGATGAGATTCCTGTTCTCATACATGCCAGTTCTACAGGAGGCCTGCAAGTAGAACTTCTGGACCTAAAGATTTTGTTATCCTGAAGCTGTCAAAGATGTCTCATGTTTACCTGAGCCCTCACTCACCACCAACCAGTGTATAGAGCAGGGGTGTCCAATCTTTTGGCTTCCCCAGGCCCCAATGGAAGAAGAAGAATTGTCTTGGGCCACACATAAAATACACTAATGATAGCTGATGAGCTTAAAAGAAAAAAGTCTCATAATATTTTAAGAAAGTTTACGAATTTGTGTTGGGCCACATTCAAAGCTGTCCTGGGCCGCATGTGGCCCACAGGCCATGGATTGGACAAGCTTGAGAGGGATACTACAAACCTCAAGTTGTTCTTACGTTTCTACCTGGAGAGAAGGCTTTCTCAGACAGTGATCAAATGACTAAGCACGTGCACGGCTCTGGGTCTGAGCAGTCACCAACCTCAGCTGAAGAGGGAAGTTTGGGCACTTCTAAGGAATCTGTTTTGCTAGGCCTCACTATCTCATGCACCCTGACTTGGGCTGTCCATCACGGTGTCAGCACAGTCAGGTGGCCCCTCAGATGAAGCAATGTAACAACTGAAAACAGTTAATCACACAGGTACCACACAAATCTTACCGGACATTTCAGAGACATCTTTACAAACTAGCCTATTGTCCTAAGAATGATTTAAGTTTACTGTTAAAAATTCAAACAAGTAAAGAGCATCCCATATCCAAAGATGGCCCTTGGGTAGCATCCTTCCAGGTACCTGGATTTTCTCATCCATAAAGTCAAGTATATCCAATTATTCCCTGTATGAAAATGCTTCTACTATACAGACTATAACCTTTTTTGTTTTGTTCATTTAAAAATTGTAATGTGCGACATGCCAACAATATTATTCAGAATCAAATGATTCAAATAGCTAAGATAAAGTTGTGACCTAATGTTAAGTCAGCCTACTGTCTTTTATAACAAAAGTGTAGTTTTGGAGAAAATCCTTCCTTTCTTGAACTACTGACAATGATTAACATTTATTAACAATGGTTAACCTTTCTCAAGCATTTACTAAGTTCTAGGCACAGTGGTACTAAGCATTTTTGCATATACTCATTCACTTAATTCATATAACAAGCCTCTCTGAACCTTTGTTCTTCATCTATAAAATGGGAATAATAGTACCTACCTCACAGGTAAGTAATTTTTCAACAGTCCCATAACAACCTGGGGGTGGGGGGACAAGGAGTGATATGGATGTTGGTGTGTGTCTGTAGAACCAAACTGTTCTGCTGAAGAGATCATGCCTCTTGCTCATGTGACACCAGCAGAGTGACTGATATGGAAACGGTGAGCACATAGATGGAGGCTGTCTGGGCGCCACAGTGCCCCTGATGCAGAAACTCATCATCACATCAGTGTGTCAACATCACCGAGAAACCTTTGACAAATCTAAAGACCCTGTTAGCAACAGTGAAAGTTTCCTGAAGAGTGAGAAAACCACAGGGAGGAGGCTGTCTTGGCATCTGATTGGCACATTACTTCTACAGAAAGGCAATTAGTCAAATTGGTTTGGGGACCCCAGCTGTTCATGCTTCACCACCTCTTTGAGAAAGAAAAAGGGAAAGTGACATTTACTAAGAGCTTGCTAGTACTAAGACCTTTCATATATTATCATATTTAACCCTCACTACAGCCTGTGAAGTATAATTATCCCATTTTATGTGTGCTAAAGTGAACTCCTAATCTTCCCCTTCATGCCTGCCCCACGTATAGTCTTCTTGTCTCAGTTGAGGTCAAATCCTTCTTTCCAGCTGCTCAGAGAAAAATCCTTGGAGTCATCCTTGACTCTGATCTCTCTCTCACACTCAACATCTAAGCCATCAGCAAATGCTGATGATTCTTCTTCCAAAACAGGTCCAGAATCCAACATTTCTCATTTCTCCCCACTTCCACCGAATCCATGATGATTCCAGCCACTATTATCTTCTAGAATATACTTCAGTGGAAGCCTAGCTAATTTCCCTGCTTCTACCTGTTCCCTGCTCTATAATCTATTCTCAACTCAGCAGCCAGAGTGATCCTGTTATGCTCTAGTCAGATCATACCCCTCTGTTCAAAACCCTCTTGGAGTTCTGTGTTTTACCACAGAAAAGCCATAGTTCCCACAGTGGCCTGCAAGGTCCGCATCATCTTCCCCTTTATCTTTCCATCACTTTCTTTTCCCCTGTGACCCTCTCTGCTCACTCATTCTGCTCCAGCCACACTGGCCTCCATGTTGCTCCTTGAACACACCAGCCTCAGAGCCTTTGCGCTGGCTCTTCCCTGTGCCTAAAAGGGGCTAACGCCTTCAACACCTTCAAGTCTTTGCTCAGATGTTATTTTCTCAGAGATCTGCCATGTCCATACTGTTTAAGATTGCAGCCCCTTCTACCACCACTCCAAGTACTGCTTATCTTGCTCTGTTTTTTCCCATAGCACTTACCACTTTCTAACCTGTTAACAGCTGTGTTGCTTATTTTGTACCTCCCATGCTGTGATACACATTTCTGAAGGCGGAACACTTACCTATTTCCTCTACTGATCACTCCCAAGTACCTAAACTAGTACCTGGCACATGGAAGCTACTCAGGAATTTATGTTGAGTGAATGAGTGAGTGAGGGCGTGAGTAAATGAATGAATTTGACAGGGGCAAATTCAAAGTTACCAAACTGTCCAAGGTCTGGCAACTAGCAGGAAGGAGGAAGTGGCAGGAACTGGAGTCTCCCACTCCAGAGGTCCGGCTATTTGCACCAAATACCTCTCAGGAAGAGTGAGGCAGAGGATCCAAAAGCAATGTGACTGCGGAACTTTTGCCTAAGTGACAGTCAGTGGATTCTTTTGGGGTTGGTGCCCATTCAGGGCTAGTCCTTCCTCCAGCTGCACCTGCATCTTCAGCTGGATTCAACACATGGTGGCCCGCCTGAGCACTGGCCCTGAGTCACCCAGAAAGGTATCAGTTGTGGTCAGCACTGTTGATTAAGGTGATTGGGGAAGTATGAGAAACCCCTGAAAAGAATGTCTAACAAAGAAGGTTTCACTAATGTCTGGAGTTTGCCCATCTGTGTTATTTAAGAGGCATTCCCCCATGAACTCAGACTTCCACTTTTCTGAGGGCAGAGTAGTCACCTCACCTATACCCAGTTGTCCTCTCAATTTCTTGTCTGCAGTTTGTACGCAAACCATCATTCACCTGCCAAACCTTCCTCTAAACCTGCCCTGAATGCAATGCCTGCTCATTTGCCACTCCCACTTCCTCATGTGTGGCAAGGCATCCTCTCCCTGAATTGTCTATCCTGAGATGACGGTTATACCCTGAGAAGGCAGTTATACCCTGAGAAGACGGTCTAAGGCTTTGAGGCTGAGTTATTTCTCAGCCCCCTCTGACTCACATCAATATCAGGTACCTGGGGAGGGTAGGTGGGTGATTACCTACTTCTGTGACTTCACGGGCATGAAAAGGGCCCTTAAAGACTTCCAAACATTTGGGTCATTGGGCCAATCCCTGGCTCCTCCAGAATCAAGGCAGCATGCAGGCCTTTGGAAAAAGAGGGATTACTTTCAAACAAACAAACAAATAATTAGAAACAACAAACATTCCTAATGCCACCTAAATGCCACCAACTGACAAGCAAAGCATGCGACTACCCCCATGGCTTTGGTGGCAGGGCCCAAGGGCAGGCTCTCCTCGCTCCTCAGCCTGGCAGCGCTCCGCCAATTCCAACAGCAGGTACGCTCCTCAGAGGCACCAGTCGAGCCCAGGAGCTGGGGTGAGACACTCTAGGAGTTTGGGAGAAGGGGCTCACCAGGTGAGATTCCCACAGAGAGATGGGCTGCAACTAATTCTCCCTTTCTAAGGGAAGCCCACCCTGGGAATCCAGGTGTGAATGCCACACAGGCTGACACAGTCCTGTCTTTCTAAAGGCAAGGAGCTCTGAGTCCTGTGTGGTTTCCTGAAAGTGCTTCATGAACTACTTCCATTAATAAATTCTTTCATCTTAAATTTTTAAAATGAAATGAAACTGTCCTAGAAAGTTACAGACTGAGTCCCTCACCATTATTGATACCTTGGAGTATATGGGTCTTCCCTCGAGTAGATTTTCTGGGAGCTATTCTACCCACGTCCGTTTGTTGAGATCTTACAGGATTTCTTGCCCCAGTTAAATCTCCTGGGGTAGGCAAAGTGCTCAAGAAGTTGGAATGGGGCTGTGGGGTTCCACAAACAAGGGAGGCACCCAGAGGGCCCAACATCAGTACTCAGGGCCTCCTTGGCTTCTGGCCTGCAGCTGGGGAGGCAGGGCTGCAGTGCTGGAGGGGCATCTCTGTCAGCCTCCTGCAGCACAGGGGCCAGGGTCTGGGGGCAGCAATCACTTTGGTGACTAATAACCTAATCATGGAAAATTACAACTTCCTGAGCTAGGTATATCCGAGGTGGCCACAAAACTCTTTATGATGTGGCCAAAAATTCCTCCTACCACCACAGCCCTTGAAAATAGGTCAAAGACACCTTCTATGGAACTCTCAAAACAGGGCTTAGCTCACACCATCTACCTCTGTCATTGTGCTGCAAACACTGGAGCTTTTGTGAGAATGCTCTCCTCTTCTGCGGTTTGAGTTCAGTTTTGGCTCTGGGCTAATCATCTGTCCTGTCCTACTTGTCTTCCACAAGGGACCGACTGGTCATGAAGGCCATGAAGGCTGTCTGCTGTGTGTCCCTGGAAATGTCTGTCGACAGCCTCTCTAGGCAGAAGTGTTTCTTCTTGTGTACCAACCAAGACCTATAGGCCTCGCCTCATCTCCCAAGCTATACCTCACCACAAAGCAGAACAAGGGTGGACTAAGAACTGGCAGAGACTTATACTTGGCTTTCCAGAGTCCCAGGTTTGTGGTAGGGGTTCATGAGGCTGGCTGCTGTCTAGATGAGATATGCAGAGTGAGCTCTTTTCCCTGAATGCTGGGCATCCCATCGGTAGTATGGGACAGGGTAAGCTCCTGGCCTGGCTGGCTCCAATGCTGCCTGAGTGAAGCTATGTAACCCTGGGACATCTCTCTCAGCATGCTGATATTTGGCTGCTTCTCTGATAATGGGAGCAGCATTCTCTGGTATAGGGGTGCTGTGGAAGACCTAGGGAATGGGACAACAGATTAAAATGGGCTTTGAAGACCCTTGCAGAGGTGACCAGGGAGTCCCAACCTTCTATTTCCTGTGCTCAGGCCTTGGCAGAGACAGAAACCAAGAGGCTCCAAGGTCCCCAACCAGTGGGACCCCGACACCAGGAGGACAGGACTCTCAGAGTTCTGTGCCTACTCCTCAGTTTCTTTTGTGTCTGCTGCTATCAGGAGTCCCAATCTACAGGGCTCAATCAGGATGGGATCCTTAGTGTGGCACCTGGGTCAGAAAGCCGCCCCTGCTAAGAGGCTCAGGACAGGGCTAACTGGGAGAAGAGGCCCCACCTAAGTGTCTGCCACCCAAGATGATACTTTTTTTGGCCCAGAAGCCTCATCTGACCTCTGGCCCAGGCCTCAGCCTGGGTGAGGGTGGACATCTCTGTCCTAACAAGATCCTTGGGAGCCTCCAGGCAGTCCTCTTCCAGGGATAAGAGGTCCTGTGTCTGCTTGGCCTAGAGCCAGGCCTGTGCTGAGTCACAGGACTCTGACTGGTGTTCAAGGCCAAAAACAATGACTTAAACATTCTGAAATCCAGGAAAAATCAGCACTGGCTTTCTACCTAAGAACCCTGCCCAGCTAGGCATGAGTTCACCCAGCTAGACAGTGACAAGGACAATGGGAAACTGCCTGTCCCCTGTAGGCAAGAGGAGCAGGGGGCTAAGCCTTGAGCCTGAAACCAACCCTGAAAGATTCTTTAAAAACCCCATATCAATTCATCTAAAATTAGCTTTCAGCATCTAAATCACTTCCTGTTACAGAAACCACAGGCCTGATGCTTCAGTCATCACCCTGCCTGCCTCTAGGGGTGGGGTAGGTGAGGTAGGAGTGCTGCACACAAAAAACAGTGACTATCCAAAAGTGACGCAGCAGTCAGGAACCCCTTTTCCCCCCACTGCAGAAAGGATGGCTAAGCAGGGCCCTATAATGGTGTTGTTGTGGGGACCAGAGCCAATGTGAACATGCATGTGCATGCAGGCAAATATACACACATATGCACACTCCCCTGCATGCACACTGTACACACAGGCCAGAGCTTTCTCCACTGCCGCAGAGAGACTGCCGTATGGACAGCCCAAGCACGTCTCCGTTGTGCCCCTTCTGAGCACAGGACTCACCAAGAGAGGAGGGCAAGTGTCTGGCCTCCTTGGAGCATCTGCATCTCTGTTTCCACTTCTCTTGCAGCCCTGGTTACTTTATGCCTAATTGGCTGTGAGCGAGGTTAGCCCAGCACTTGGCACTTGGCTCTCACTCATTGTTTCAGCCAACATTGCCAAGTGTTTCCTGTGTGCAGAAAACCAGGTGGTGGCCGGATTGAGGATGTGGAGCAAGTCAGAGGCCATCCCTGTACACCAAGAACTGAAGTTGAAGAAACCAACTGAATCTCTAAACCAGAGATGTCCAATCTTTTGGTTTCCCTGGGCCACTTTGGAAGAAGAATTGTCTTGGGCCACACATAAAATTCACTAACACTAATAATAGCTGATGAGCAAAAAAAAAAAAAAAAGAAAGCAAAAAATCTCATCATGTTTTAGGAAAGTTTACCAATTTATGTTGGGTCACATTCAAAGCTGTCATGGGTAGTATACAGCCTGTGAGTCATGGGTTGGACAAGTTTGCCTAAACCATCCAGAGAGCTCTGTTCTTCCTACTGCCTCAAGCTAAGCCCTGACCCAAACCTGAGACCTGGATTGAAGGATGCCAGCATCTGTGCACAGATAAACTGCAGCCACAGAAGGAAGACACTGATCATCTGTCACAAACTTGGTGAGTCATAAATAGTGCCACCTAAACCATGAGATAAACTGGGGGTGCACCTGGAAACCAGGTAGCCCCACTCAAGGGCAGGGGCTTTTGTATTATAGGTCTGCTGCTATTCTCCCAGTACCCTCAATGGCACATGTCATGTAGAAGAGTCTCAGTAAATACCTGGTGGGTGACAGAATGGAGGTGGGTGATTCTGTTGATGAGCAGGCTGGCACCGATGAGCATGGAGTATCTGCCAGCCCTAGGATGGTGCTGTGTCTGTGTCCATCCACTGTATGGTTACAAGAACTCAACGTACCTGGGATCCCTCAGTCCTCACAGACCAGCTCCCAACCTGGGCACAAAAGACAATGTATGTTGAGTGTTGTTTCTGACATGAGACTACTGGGACAGTAGGTGTCTGCCTGCTCCAGTATGAGGGATCCCACTACTTTGTCACTGGATGGCTTTGGTTGCAGTGGTTTTCTAACCAAAGCACAATGACCCTTCAGTGGGGTCAGCTTCAGCAAGATAAAGGCCTGGCCTGAAACAGGTGTCTTCTATAAGAAAGACAGAGTTGTGTCCATTATGCCTCTCTCGCTGCTTCCTGGTAAAGGGACCTAGGCATCCCTGGGTGACTGGAATGCCTGGTGACCACTTCCATCCACCCCCATTAGCTGCTGCTAAGGTACACATGAAGTATCTTAGGTTCCCAGAAAGAGAACCCCTGTTGAACAGTAACAAGCCCCAACACAGGGTGCTAATGATTTATCTGCTTTCACATTTGAGTGTGCTTTCTTGGAAGTGATGGAGAATCTTCGGCCTGAAGATGTGGAGGCGCATGGAGAGTCCTGAGCTCCCCACAGGCAGCTTAGGTGTAACTGAGAAGGAGCTGTGAGCATATCTGGCTGTCCAGCTCCCACAGCAAGCGGGGTCCACCAGTATTGACATGGCTCTTGTCTGCATGATAAGCTGGACCAACAAGGCCAGGGCTCTGCCCACAAAGCTAAACTAGTATGGGGACTTGGCACTTGTCCCTGTCAGGGGAATGGTAAGCATTTTCGCACAGACTAGACATATTTTCCAAAGGCCTGCTTTAAATCAGGCCTTATCTGGGCACTGAGGATACAATTAGGAAGAAGACAAAAGTCTGTCTCTCAACAATGGCATATTCCACTGAGGGAGACATGTAATTATAATACCAGATTGTAAGTACAAAACTAGAGAGGTATTAGAAAAAGACAGACATGGTGCTCTGGGTGCACAGAGAAGGAACATGCCATGCAGCCTGGAGGCTAGGCACAGTTTTGGTGAAAATTTTTACTGAGGTAGAACTCAGTAGGAATAAGACATTACCAAATTGAATTAAAAGAATAACAGATCATGATCAAGCAGGGTCATTCCCAGGAATGCAAATTTGATTATGGAAAATCTACCAATGTACTTCTCCACAATAATTGGTTGATCTAAAAATGGTCATCTCAACAGAAACATCCGTTTATGAGAAAAATTCTTTGTCTACTAGGACTACTAGGAAGCATCCTTAATAAGATCAAGAATTATACCAGAAACCGGCCAGGCGCAGTGGCTCATGCTTGTAATCCCAGCACTTTCGGAGACAGGCAGATCACCTGAGGTCAGGAGTTCGAGATCAGCCTGGCCAACATGGTGAAACCCCATCTCTACTTAAAAAAAAAAAAAAAAAAAAAATTATCCGGGCATGGGAGTGTGTGCCTGTAATCTCAGCTACTCCAGAGGCTGAGGCACAAGAATTGCTGGAACCTGGGAGGTGGAGGTTTCAATGAGCCAAGATTGCACAACTGCTCTACAGCCTGGGTGACAGAGTGAGACTCTGTCTCAAAAAAAAAAAAAAAAGAGAATACTATAAACACCTCTATGCAAATAAACTAGAAAATCTGGAAGAAATGGATAAATTCCTCGACACATACACTCTCCCAAGACCAAACCAGGAAGAAGCTGAATCTCTGAATAGACCAATAACAGGCTCTGAAATTGAGGCAGTAATTAATAGCTTACCAAACAAAAAAAGTCCAGGACCAGATGGATTCACAGCCGAATTCCACCAGAGGTACAAGGAGGAGCTGGTACCATTCCTTCTGAAACTATTCCAATCAAGAGAAAAAGAAGGAATCCTCCCTAACTCATTTTATGAGGCCAGCATCATCCTGACACCAAAGCCTGGCAGAGACACAACAAAAAAAGAGAATTTTAGACCAATATCCCTGATGAACATCGATGCAAAAATCCTCAATAAAATACTGGCAAATCAAATCCAGTAGCACATCAAAAAGCTTATCCACCATGATCAAGTGGGCTTCATCCCTAGGATGCAAGGCTGGTTCAACATACGAAAATCAATAAATGTAATCCAGCATATAAACAGAACCAATGACAAAAACAATATGATTATCTCAATAGATGCAGAAAAGGCCTTTGACAAAATTCAACAACCCTTCATGCTAAAAACTCTCAATAAATTAGGTATTGATGGGACATATCTCAAAATAATAAGAGCTATCTATGACAAACCCACAGCTAATATCATACTGAATGGGCAAAAACTGGAAGCATTCCCTTTGAAAACTGGCACAAGACAGGGATGCCCTCTCTCACCACTCCTATTCAACATAGTGTTGGAAGTTCTGGCCAGGGCAATCAGGCAGGAGAAAGAAATAAAGGGTATTCATTTAGGAAAAGAGGAAGTGAAATTGTCCCTGTTTGCAGGTGACATGATTGTATATCTAGAAAACCCCATTGTCTCAGCCCAAAATCTCCTTAAGCTGATAAGCAACTTCAGCAAAGTCTCAGGATACAAAATCAATGTACAAAAATCACAAGCATTCTTATACACCAAGAACAGAGAAACAGAGAGCCAAATCATGAGTGAACTCCCATTCACAATTGCTTCAAAGAGAATAAAATACCTAGGAATCCAACTTACAAGGGACGTGAAGGACCTCTTCAAGGAGAACTACTAACCACTGCTCAATGAAATAAAAGAGGATACAAACAAACGGAACAACATTCCATGCTCATGGGTAGGAAGAACCAATATCATGAAAATGGCCACACTGCCCAAGGTAATTTATAGATTCAATGCCATCCCCATCAAGCTACCAATGACTTTCTTCACAGAACTGGAAAAAACTACTTTCAAGTTCATATGGAACCAAAAAAGAGCCCACATTGCCAAGTCAATCCTAAGCCAAAAAAACAAAGCTGGAGCATCACGCTACCTCACTTCTAACTATACTACAAGGCTACAGTAACCAAAACAGCATGGTACTGGTACCAAAACAGAGATATAGACCAATGGAACAGAACAGAGCCCTCAGAAATAATGCTGCATATCTACAACCACCTGATCTTTGACAAACCTGACAAAAACAAGAAATGGGGAAACGATTCCCTATTTAATAGATGGTGCTGGGAAAACTGGCTAGCCGTATGTAGAAAGCTGAAACTGGATCCCTTCCTTACACCTTATACAAAAATTAATTCAAGATGAATTAAAGACTTACATGTTAGACCTGAAACCATAAAAACCCTAGAAGAAAACCTAGGCAATACCATTCAGGACATAGACATGGGCAAGGACTTCATGTCTAAAACACCAAAAGCAATGGCAACAAAAGCCAAAATTGACAAATGGGATCTAATTAAACTAAAGAGCTTCTGCACAGCAAAAGAAACTACCATCAGAGTGAACAGGCAACCTACAGAATGGGAGAAAATTTTTGCAATCTATTCATCTGACAAAGGGCTAATATTCAGAATCTACAATGAACTCAAATTTACAAGAAAAAAAAACCCATCAAAAAGTGGGCAAAGGATATGAACAGACACTTCTCAAAAGAAGATATTTACGCAGCCAAAAGACACATGAAAAATGCTCATCATCACTGGCCATCAGAGAAATGCAAATCAAAACCACAATGAGATACCATCTCACACCAGTTAGAATGGTGATCATTAAAAAGTCAGGAAACAACAGGTGCTGGAGAGGATGTGGAGAAATAGGAACACTTTTACACTGTTGGTGGAACTGTAAACTAGTTCAACCATTGTGGAAGTCAGTGTGGTGATTCCTCAGGGATCTGGAACTAGAAATACCATTTGACCCAGCCATCCCATTACTGGGTATATACCCAAAGGATTATAAATCATACTGCTATAAAGACACATGCACACGTATGTTTATTGCAGCACTACTCACAATAGCAAAGACTTGGAATCAACCCAAATGTCCAACAATGATAGACTGGATTAAGAAAATGTGGCACATATACACCATGGAATACTATGCAGCCATAAAAAAGGATGAGTTCATGTCCTTTGTAGGGACATGGATGAAGCTGGAGACCATCATTCTCAGCAAACTATCGCAAGGACAAAAAATCAAACACCGCATGTTCTCACTCATAGGTGGGAACTGAACAATGAGAACACATGGTCACAGGAAGGGGAACATCACACACTGGGGCCTGTTGTTGGGGGGGGGCGGAGTGGGGAGGGATAGCATTAGGAGATATACCTAATGTTAAATGACGAGTTAATGGGTGCAGCACACCAACATGGCACATGTATACATATGTAACTAACCGGCATGTTGTGCACATGTACCCTAAAACTTAAAGTATAATAAAAAAAACAGCTCTGTACAATATTAAAAAAAAAAAAAAAGTACAAAGGATGTTCCTGAGATGAAGGTGCATGTGGGGGCTGCAGCTCCCCACTGCCTTTCTTGCTTTCTCACAAAGGCATCCTCCAAGTTCAAAGGTCTTGGCAGCCTGCATAAAATGAGATGTCCCTCATGTCAGAAGAGTCCAGATTCGAGCCCTCACTGCCCTTTACAGTCCTTCCTGTGTGAGCACCAGAAAGAGCTTACACTACCAAAGAAAGCAAGAACTCTGCTCTTCAGTAAGCCACATTACATAGGTCTAATATGCAAATCCTAGGCCTTAAAAAGTCTTGTTGCCAGTATCTTGGGCAATCTTTCTTTAACTAGTTGTACAGTTTTGGAGTTTACAGTTCATGTTTACTCTGGGTCTTTGAGGAAGCAAGCCTGGCCAGGGTCTAACACAACTGGCATTTTATGTCAGTATGAAATGAAGAACCTTTCAATAAACAGCACTGAGGCAATTCTTATTAAATTGGTTAGGAACACTTTCAGATTTAAGTAAGAGAAAAGACAACTCAAACTGGTTTAAACAATAAGGAAAAGTAAATGTATAGAAAGAGGTCGGGAAGGATATACACCTAGCTGAGAATTGTGGTTACTTGCAGAAGCTGGAGTAGGGGATGGGGATCAGGGCAGCCAAAGGGCGGCCACTTTATTTAACTTTACAATTTTACAATCTTAAGACTAAATAACTTTCTTTTTTATTTAAAAAAAAGGATTTTCTCTTTTTAAGATTTGACAAAAGAGTGTATTCATGCATCATTGGGGTGCTGAAAAAACAAAACTAATTTTTACAGGATCATTAGAAGTCAGACAAGCAAAGGCCAAAGGAGGCTGCTCCCTCTGCAGGAGGCCCTGCTGACCATGGGTGACCTAGCTCCAGACGCCTCTGCTCTCCTGTATATCTCTGCCTAGGCCTCCCTGCCATACTGGTGGGCCTTCCTGGCTCCTGAGGGTGGGAGAATGGGTCTCTCACCTGCACCACAGCTAAACGCTCACAATTATGGGACAGGAAGCAGGTACAAGGTACTAGAGAGCCACAGGGCTAGATGATAAGGGTTCCTCTGTTGAAATAAGTTCAAAGACAGAAAATAAGGAAGGTCAAGCATTCAGAGTCTGTATGCCTATCCCCCTGCACTCCCCTCTTCTCTCAGCCATATCCCAACTTCCTGAGGCTCTCTGCCCAGACTTTGAGAGACTGTCCCTTAGCTCACCTTGGGTCTGGGGCACTGGCTAGAACCAGGGTAGGACTAGAGGAAGAATAATGATCTGGGATAGTATCAGGGTCAGAAAAAGGGGTGTGCAGAAGTCAAAACAGAATAGGAGCTGGGAAAGGGCCAGGGGTCTGCATCAGGAGCCCAGGTTCTGTTCACATCCATAGGTAGTAGTGGCAGATGAAACCACTACCTCCCTCTTTCTCTAGCATAGAGCAAAATGTCTTTTACCCACAGGGAGAGCTACCTTAAATCCCATTTCATTTAGCCAAGTCAGAGAGGAAAAAGCCTGCCCACCAGGCCAGGGCAAAGTAACTCACTCTTTCCACTGGAGAAGTTCTAATGGAACTCAAGGCAGAGGGCAGAGCCCTCCCAAGGCATGGTCCAGAGGCCTGGGCCAAGATGGCTAGACGTGCTGCTGCTACATCTGCAGGAAATGGAATTCTGGGGGTGGTGTGGTTAAGAAAAAACCCTCTGGTTTTGATAGATCCACTTGTAAGTTTACCAAGAAAATTCAGACCAAAGCATCACCCTCACCTTCCTCCACCCACTCTGCAATGACTTCAGAGAAGAGTTATGAGAACTAAAGTGCTCCATCCCAAGAAAAAGAAAGACTTCCTTTGAGGTTAAGGTGTAAAATAACAAATACTACTGCACCTAAGAAGGCCTTTCCAATGTGAGACTTCCCACTCCTACCTTCAGAGACTCAGCAGGAACTGGGGAATAGGTGAGAACATAATTAGGGTCTTAAAAGGAATAGATAAGAAAAACTTTCTTTGCATCCTTTTATAGCTGAATGACCTTTCATTAAATGAGATAGCTTCAAAAATGGGTTTGTTTTCTTATTTATGCCAGGCCCAAGGGGGCACAATTTCAAAGTGAGGGACTTCTTTGCAAAATAATGTAAGGTACTCGCTTTATTATGGGTAGAGAAAATTTTGGAGCAATTAGGAAAATGCTTTTCCTCCTTCTTGTAAATTTAGAATATCCAGTCTGTAAGAATTAATGTGTGTGTGTGTCTGTGTGTGTGTGTGTGCGTGCATGTGCATGTGTGCCTGATCTAATAGTTACCAGATGGGCAACTGGAATAATGAAGAAGTTATACTTTCTATAGTGGCAACAGGGAACGTGATAGGAATGTGCCTTGGAGTACTTACATCTACCTTGATAGTCCTGCTGGAATTTGGCAGTATTATTCTAGATTAGCATTATCCAATAGAACTTTCTGTGGTAATCAGAATGTTGTATATCTGCACTGTCCAATGTAGAAGCTACTAGCACATGTGGCTATTGAACACCTGAAATACGGTTACGGCAACTGAGAGTTTTAAATTTCTAATTTTATTTAATTTTAATTAATTTGCCATATTTAATTAAATAGCCATATATGGCTAACGGCTACTGTACTGGACAACACAGTTCTAGATTAATTGCTCTGTTTGTTTGGGGCAGGGTTTACCAAAGGGTAGGAGAGGATGTGTAGTGGAATTTGGTAGGAGAAAACACTACTATGAGAAACAAAACCCTCATGACAGATGAAGCTAAGAGCAAGCACCATGGCAACATAAAACACATTTGGCACTGCAAGTCTTCTCAAGAATCTGCTCACACACAAAAATCTTGTACAAGTGATATTTTCAGAAAAGCCCAAGGAAAGGTGCTATATTGGTGAAACTGAGTTATATGAAACAAGTCTAGCAAACCAAATGACAGAACAGTGTGATCCTACTGATAATCTGGATAAAACCTTCATTTTTACTCCCATTAGTGAGAAGTCCCACTTTGGCAAGTGGCCAAAGGAAACTATGGTTGGAACCATAGTGCACAGTTTTGAAATTTGACTTACCTGTTTTCCATAGAGAGGGACCCAGGAAGAAAGAGTGATGAGTTGAAAGAGGCCTCAACTTTCCAACCATGCTGGAAAGTGCTCCCAAGAAGCAAAGAAAAGTCATGATATTAAGAAAAACTGAATCCATTAATATGTACTGTACATTGAGGTCTGCAGCTGCAGTGTGTCCACCATTTCAAGATAAATGAATCTAGTGTAAGGACCATTGTTAAAAAAGAAAATGAAATTTATGAAGCCATCACCGCAGCTATGTCACCATGTCCAAAAACCTTGCATTTTTTTGTGAAATATCTTTTTATCTCATATTGAAATTGCAGTTTTATGTGGGTAGAGGATTGCTAGAAGAAAGGTATAACTATAGACCCTACTGTGACTTGAGAAAAAGCAGAGTCATTATATGACAACATAAACCAAAAGGAAGGTGAAGAGGCCAGGTACACTGGCTCATGGCTGTAATCCCAACACTTTGGGAGGTCGAAGCGGGCTGATCACCTGAGGTCAGGAGGGAGTTTGAGACCTGCCTGGCCAACATGGTGAAACCCCATCTCTACTAAAAATACAAAAATTAGCTGGGCATTGTGGCACATGCCTGTAATCCCAGGTATTCAGGAGGATGCAGCACAAGAATCACTTGAACCTGGGAGGTGGAAGTTGCAGTTAGCCAAGATTGCACCACTGCACTCCAGCCTGGGAGACAGAGTGAGATTCTGTCTTAAATAAATAAACAAACAAATAGGAAGGTGAAGGATCTAAAGCTGAAAAATTTAACGCCAGCAAAGGATGGTTTGATAATTTTAGCAAGAGGTTTGGCCTTAAAAATATCAAGGTAATAGGAGAAGCAGTTTCTGCTGACCAAAGGCAGGAGATAGGTTCCCAGGTATCATTAAGAAAATAATTGAGGACAAAGGATACCTGCCTCAACAGGTTTCAAATACAGACAAAAATGCCCTATTCTGAAAAAAAGTGTCACAAACGATATTTATTAGTAAGGAACAGAAGCAAGCACTAGCATTGCCCTTATCCATGAAGCTGCTAACTCCCAATCCTTGCAGGGAACAGTTGTATACCAGCTGCCAGTCTTTCAGCTGTAGAAGAAGGCCTGGATGATGAAAATCCTTTTTCTGTATTGGTTCCATCAATGCTTTGTCCCTGAGGTCAGGAAGTACCTTGTGAGTAAGGGATTGCCTTTAAAAGCTTTTTTGGTGTTGGATAATGCCCCTGGCTACCCAGAACCCCATGAGTTCAACACTGAAGGCATCAAAGTAGTCTACTTATCCCCAAACATAGTCTCTATTTCAGGTATCCAGGATGCAGAATTCCCCTTTGGAAAACTCTAATATCTCTGCCATATCTGACATGCTAGCCAGGGTTCAGACTGCAGTAGCCACTAGCAAGTAAACTGTCTGATGCTGACCTTGTTACTGCTTTGGGGATGGTAGTAATCAGAGGTCACTCCAGGGAATATCCCAGGAGGCTGATCCAGGTTGGGGGAGGGGAAGAAATAGAGAAAAGGCAAGCTGGGAGCAGTGGCTCATGAATGTAATACTAGTGCTTTGGGAGGCTGAGGCAGGAGGATCACTTGAGGCCAGGAGTTTAAACCAGGCTGGGTGACATAGTGAGACCTTGTCTCTACAAGAAAAAACTTTTAATAATTAGCCAGGCATGGTGACGTGTACCTGTAGTTGTAACTACTTGGGAGGCTGAGGAGGAAAGACTGCTTGAGCCCAGGAGTTTGAGGCTATAATGAGCTGTGATCACACCACTGCACTCCAGCCTGGGTGAGAGTGAGACCACATTGAGAGAGGGAGGGGGTGGGGGGAGGCAGATGGGGTGAAGGCAGAAAAAGACAAAAGGAGACATCTTGCATCAATGGAGTTTTTTTTTTTTTAATGGCCCTTGTCTTAATGCAGAATAGAACTTCTTGAAGCACTTCTAACTATAATTCTTTCTTCCTGGCTCAAAGGCTTCCAATACCTTCCTGTAGCCACAACGTAAAGGCCCAAATCCTAAGCTTAGCAATCAAGATGAATGCTCACTGGGTCAGGACCTAAGTACTCTATGCCCTGTATGCCTTTTCTACCCCAAATGAACCCTTTTACTTCTCCCACACGTCATGCTGATTAGGGCCTCTACAACATCTTTATCAGTTACTCCCACTCTCTAGTCCACCCAAACCACATCCTTCCTTTTTCCAACTACTTCTTCAAGATGTAGCTAATATTGTCCCTTTTTGGAAACCTTCCCCAACTATCCAGTTTGGAGGAAGCCCTCCCTTCTTTCAGCACGTCTAGATTTCTTGAGAAATCTGTTGTTATTATTTAACTCTTCAAATGGCTAATATCCCCTGCTAGATGTAGCATCCTTGTAGGATGGGCTGTGCTTTTATTATCCCTGAATTTCCCATAGCACCTAGGACAGAGGCATACAGCAATCAGTCAGTATACTTTGATTCATTTCAAGAAATGCATTCTGAGTACCAACTCTGTATCAGAAACCATACTAAGTGTTTCTGCCTGGGATCATACAGATAACTGAGAGGTGGCTCTAGTTTATAAATATATTTACTTCACCTTCAGACATAGCTAGGCCAGTCTCCATTTCCTCTGACTCTCCAAGGTTGGAAAACCTCCTTTTAATGACAGACAATTCTCTATATCAGGCCTGACTCTTGACTTTATCACAACTCCCACTCCCACATCACTTGCTTGAGATGTGCAGGGTCACAGATGTCAGCAATGTAACAGTCAACAACTCATACAAGGTAATCGCTTTTACTGAGTAAAAGAATAAACAATCAAGAATATTTCAGATATTGATAAATGCTTTGAAGAAAAAATAAAACATAAGAATGACTTAGTGATGGAATGGCTACTTTAGGTGTCAGGGAAGAATTCTCTGAAGAGGTGACAAGTGTACTTAGTCATTAATGAAAAAAAAGCATTCATCATGAAAAGGAGCCCTCTAGGTACAGATACTAGCTACTGCAAAGGCCCTGAGGGAAACATATAGCATAGTTAAGGAGGAGAAATAAGGTCAGTATGTCTAGAGCACAGTGAGCAAAGAGGAGAGCAGTAGGAGATGAGGGTGGAGAAGTATGCTGTGGGCTGCTTATACATATATACGTAAGGCATGATAAGAAGCATAAGTGTAAGGGAAGTCATGAGAGGGCTTTTGGCTGGAAAATATTCCCTTTGGCTGCTGGGTGAACAATAAATTGTTGTTGGTAAAAGACGAGGCAAGAACACCAAGTAGGAACCTATGTCAATAGTCTAGAAAATGGATCACAGTAAACGTGGACTTGGGTTTTAGCAGTGGATATAGACACAAGCAAATGGATTAAAATAGATGGGCAAAAATACATAAAATAAGAAATCAGAAGCAGTAATAGACAATGAAATCAGAGGACTATTTTGCTATGATAATACAGAATGAAGACAAACATTCGTAACAATTTCTGGGCTGAATAACAGTTTACAAAATAACCAAAACAACAAGGAATAAAGAAAATTCAAGATAAAACTGATAAAACCATGATAATAATGAACATCGTGAACGTATTTCTTTCAAGAAGAAGACAGAGAAATTGACTATTATTAATAATTAATAAACTTGGCTTAAGAGAGACATTAAACACTACAGCACATAAACATTGGCTATACATTACTCTTAAAAAGTCATAAAAACAACCTCAGCAAATTTCTCAAAGCAGAAATTTTATTGCCCATATTCTTTGACTGCAATGATATAAGAACAGAAATATTCTTTTACAAAAATCTCAATTTTTTAAAGTCACTAAATTGCAAATAAATAAAAGCAAACATCAATTGGCATTGTATACAGTAGAACATATGAAATAGATTATAGTAAAAAATTCTTAAGAGAGAGTTGGCAAGATGGCTGAATAGGAACAGCTCCGGTCTGCAGCTCCCAGCAAGATCGATGCAGAAGGTGGGTGATTTCTGCATTTCCAACTGAGGTACCTGGTTCATCTCACTGGGACTGGTTGGACAGCGGGTGCAGCCCACGGAGGGCGAGCGGAAGCAGTTGGGGCATTGCCTCACCCAGGAAGCGCAAGGGGTCAGGGAATTATCTCTCCTACCCAAGGGAAGCTGTGAGGGGCTGAGCCTGAGGAACAGTGCACTCTGGCCCAGATACTGCACTTTTCCCACGGTCTTCACAACCCCCAGACCACGTGCCTATACCACCAGGGCCCTGGGTTTCAAGCACAAAACTGGGCAGCCATTCAGGAGACACTGAGTTAGCTGCAGGACTTTTTTTTTTCCATACCCCAGTGGCACCTGGAATGCCAGCGAGACAGAACCATTCACTCCCCTGGAAAGGGGGCTGAAGCCAGGGAGCCAAGTGGTTGGGCTTGGTGGGTCTCACCTCCATGGAGCCCAGCAAGCTAAGATCCACTGCCTTGAAATTCTCGCTGCCAGCACAGCAGTCTGAGGTCAACTTGGGATGCTTGAGCTTGGTGTGGGGAGGGGCATCCGCCATTGCTGAGGCTTGAGTAGGTGGTTTTACCCTCACAGTGTAAACAAAGCCACCTGGAAGTTCAAACTGGGTGGAGCCCACTGCAGCTCAGCAAGGCCACTGTGGCCATCCTGCCTCTCTAGATTCCTCCTCCCTGGGCAAGGCACCTCTGAAAAAAAGGCAGCAGCCCCAATCAGGGGCTTACAGATAAAACCCCCATCTCCCTGGGACAGAGCACCTGGAGGAAGAGGCGGCTGTGGGTGCAGCTTCATCAGACTTAAAAGTCCCTGCCTGACAGCTCTGAAGAGCACAGATCTCCCAGCACAGCATTTGAGCTTTGCTAAGGGTGAGACTGCCTCTTCAACTGGCTCCCTGACCTCCATATATCCTAACTGGGAGAAACCTCCCAGTAGGGGCCAACAGACACCTCATACAGGAGAGCTCTGGCTGGCATCTGGCAGGTGCCCTTCTGGGATGAAGCTTCCCAAAGGAAGAGGCAGCAATCTTTGCTGTTCTGCAGCCTCCACTGGTGATACCCAAGAAAACAGGATCTGGAATGGACTTCCAGCAAACTACAGCAGACCTGCAGCAGAGGGCCCTGACTATTAGAAGGAAAACTAACAGAGACCCCATCCGAAGGTCACCTACATCAAAGACCAAAGGTAGATAAATCCACAAAGATGGGGAGAAACCAGTGCAAAAACGCTGAAAATTCCAAAAACCAAAAAACCTCCAAAGGATCACAACTCCTCGCCAGCAAGAGAAAAAAACTGGAAAGAAAATGAGTTTGATGAATTGACAAAAGTAGGTTTCAGAAGGTGGGTAATAACAAACTCATCTGAGCTAAAGGAGCATGTTCTAACCCAATGCAAGGAAGCTAAGAACCTTGAAAAAAGGTTAGATGAATTGCTGACTAGAATAACCAGTTTAGAGAAGAACATAACGTGATGGAGCTGAAAAACACAGCACAAGAACTTCATGAAGCATACACAAGTATCAATAGCTGAATCAATCAAGCAGAAGAAAGGATATTAGAGATTGGAGATCAACTTAACGAAATAAAGCGAGAAGACAAGATCGGAGAAAAAAGAATAAAAAGGAACGAACAAAGCCTCCGAGAAATATGGGACTATGTGAAAGGACCAAACCTATGTTTGATTGGTGTACCTGAAAGTAATGGGGAGAATGGAACCAAGTTGGAAAACACACTTCAGGGTATTATCCAGGAGAACTTCCCCAACCTAGCAAGACAGATCAACATTAAAATTCAGGAAATACAGAGAACACCACAAAGATACTCCTTGAGAAGAGCAACTCCAAGACACATAATCATTAGATTCACCAAGGTTGAAATGAAGGAAAAAATGTTAAGGGCAGCCAGAGAGAAAGGTCGGGTTACCCACAAAGGGAAGCCCATCAGACTAACAGCAGATCACTCTGCAGAAACCCTAGAAGCCAGAAGAGAGTCGGGGCTAAAATTCAACATTCTTAAAGAAAAGATTTTTCAACCCAGAATTTCATATCAAGCCAAACTAAGTTTCATAAGTGAAGGAGAAATAAAATCCTTGAGAGACAAGCAAATGCTGAGTATTTTGTCACCACCAGGCCTGCCTTACCAGAGCTCCTGAAGAAGACTAAACATGGAAAGGAACAACTGGTACCAGCCACTGCAAAAACATACCAAATTGTAAAGACCATTGACACTATGAAGAAACTGCATCAACTAACAGGCAAAATAACCAGCTAGTATCATAATGACAGGATCAAATTAACACATAACAATATTAACCTTAAATGTAAACTGGCTAAATGCCCCAGTGAAAACACAGACTGGCAAATTGGGTAATGAGTCAAGACCCATCAGTGTGCTGTATTCAGGAGACCCATCTCATGTGAAAAGACACACATAGGCTCAAAATAAAGGGATGGAGGAATATTTATCAAGCAAATGGAAAGCAAAAAAAGCAGGAGTTGCAATCCTAGTCTCTAATAAAACATACTTTAAACCACAAAGATCAAAAAAGACAAAGAAGGGCATTACACAATGGTAAAGGGATCAATGCAACAAGAAAAGCTAACTATCCTAAATGTATATGCACCCAATACAAGAGCACCCAGATTCATAAAACAAGTTCTTAAGATCTACAAAGAGACTTAAGACTCCCACACAATAATAATGGGAGACTTTAACACCCCACCATCAATATTAGAAGGATCAATGAGACAGTAAATTCACAAGGATATTCAGGACTTAAACTCAGCTCTGGACCAAGTGGACATAAAAGACATCAGAACTCTCCACCCCAAATCAACAAATTATACATTCTTCTCAGCACCACATTGCACTAGTTCTAAAATTGACCACATAATTGGAAGTAAAACACTCCTCAGCAAATGCAAAAGAACAGAAATCATAACAAACAGTTTCTCGATACCACAGTACAATCAAATTAGGACTCAGGATTAAGAAACTCACTGAAAACCATACAACTACATGGAAACTGAACAACCTGCTCCCGAATGACTACTGGGTAAATAACGAAATTAAGGCAGAAATGAAGATGTTCTTTGAAACCAATGAAAACAAAGACACAACGTACAGAATCCCTGGGACACATTTAAAGCAGTGTTTAGAGGAAAATTTATAGCACTAAATGCCCACAAGAGAAAGCAGGAAAGATCTAAAATCTCCATCCTAACATCAAAATTAAAACTAGAGAAGCAAGAGTAAACAAATTCAAAAGCCAGCAGAAGACAAGAAATAACTAAGATCAGAGCAGATTGGAAGGAGATAGAGACATGAAAAACCCTTCAAAAAATCAATGAATCCAGGAGGTGGTTTTTTGAAAAGATCAATAAAATAGATAGACCGCTAGTCAGACTAATAAAGAAGAAAGGAGAGAAGAATCAAATAGACACGCTAAAACATGGTAAAGAGGATATCCCCACTGATCCCACGAAAATACAAATAAACTAGAAATCTAAATACACCAGAAAATTGAGAAGAAATGGATAAATTCCTGGACACATACACCCTCCCAAGACTAAACCAGGAAGAAGTCAAATCCCTGAATAGACCAATAACAGGCTCTGAAATTGAGGCAGTAATTAATAGCCTACCAACGAAAAAAAGCCCAGGACCAGACAGATTCACAGCCAAATTCTACCAGAGGTACAAAGAGGAGCTGGTACCATTCCTTCTGAAACTATTCCAAAAAAGAGAAAAAGAGGGAATCCCCCCTAACACATTTTATGAGGCCAGCATAATCCTGACACCAAAACCTGGTGGAGACAGGCCAGGCTTTGGTATTCAGAAAATTTCAGGCTAATATCCCTGATGAACATCAATGCGAAAACCCTCAATAAAATACTGGCAAACCAAATCTAGCAGCACATCAGAAAGGTTATCCACCACAATCAACTCGGTTTCATTTCTGGGATGCAAGGCTGGTTCAACATACACAAATCCATAAGTGTAATCCATCACATAAACAGAACCAATGACAAAAACCACATGATTATCTCAATAGATGCAGAAAAGGCCTTTGACAAAATTCAACACCTCTTCATGTTAAAAACTCTTAATAAACTAGGTATTCATGGAACATATCTCAAAATAATAAGAGCTATTTATGACAAACCCACAGCCAATATCATACTGAATGGGCAAAAGCTGGAAGCATTTCCTTTGAAAACCAGCACAAGACAAGGATGGCCTCTCTCACCACTCCTATTCAACATAATAATATTGGAAGTTCTGGCCAGGGCAATCGGGCAAGAGAAAGAAATAAAGGGTATTCAAACAGGAAAAGAGGAAGTCAAATTGTCTCTGTTTACAGATGACATGATTCTATATTTAGAAAATTCCATTGTCTCAGCTCAAAATCTTCTTAAGCTGATAAGCAACTTCAGCAAAGTCTCAGGATACAAAATCAATGTGCAAAAATCACAAGGATTCTTATACACCAATAACAGACAAACGGAGAACCAAATCATGCGTGAACTCCCAGTCAAAATTGCTACAAAGAGAATAAAATACCTAGGAATACAACTTACAAGGGATGAGAAGGATCTCTTCAAGAACTACAAACCACTGATCAAGAAAATAAGAGAGGACACAAACAAATGGAAAGACATTCTATGCTCATGAATAGGAAGAATCAATATCATGAAAATGGCATACTGCCCAAAGTAATTTACAGATTCAGTGCTATCCCCATCAAGTTACCATTGACTTTCTTCACAGATTTGGTAAAAACTACTTTAGCTTTCATGTGGAACCTAAAAAAAGACTGCATAGCCAAGACAATCCTAAGTAAAAAGTACAAGTTGGGGGCATCATGCTACCTGACTTCAAACTATACTACAAGGCTATAGTAACCAAAACATGGTAATGGTACCAAAACAGATATATAGACCAATGGAACAGAACAGAAACCTCAAAAATAACACCACACATGCACAACCATCTGATCTTTGACAAACCTGACAAAAACAAGAAATGGAGAAACGATTCCCTATTTAATAAATGGTGTTGGGAAAATTGGCTAGCCATATGCAGAAAACTGAAACTGAGCCCCTTCCTTACACCTTACACAAAAATTAACTCAAGATGGATTAAAGACTTAAATGGAAAACGCAAAATCATAAAAACCCCAGAAGAAAACCTAGGCAATACCATTCAGGACATAGGCATGGACAAAGACTTCATTATTAAAACACCAAAAGTAATGGCAACAAAAGCCAAAATTGACAAATGGGATCTAATTAAACTAAAGAGCTTCTGCACAGAAAAAAAAACTATCGTCAGAGTGAACAGGCAACCTGCAGAATGGGAGAAAATGTTTGCAATCTATCCATCTGACAAAGGGCTAATATCCAGAATCTACAAGGAACTTAAACAAATTTACAAGAAAAAACCAACCCCATCAAAAAGTGGGCAAAGGATATGAACAGACACTTCTCAAAAGAAGACATTTATGCAGCCAACAAACATATGAAAAAAAGCTCATCATCACTGGTCATTAGAGAAATGCAAATCGAAACCACAATGAGATACCCATCTCACGCCAGTCCGGGAGGGAGGTGGGGGGGTCAGCCCCCCGCCTGGTCAGCGCCCTGTCCGGGAGGTGAGGGGCGCTTCTGCCTGGCCGCCCCTACTGGGAAGTGAGGAGCCCCTCTGCCCGGCCACCACCCCATCTGGGAGGTGTACCCAACAGCTCATTGAGAACAGGCCATGATGACAATGGCGGTTTTGTGGAATAGAAAGGGGGGAAAGGTGGGGAAGAGATTGAGAAATCGGATGGTTGCCATGTCTGTGTGGAAAGAGGTAGACATGGGAGACTTTTCATTTTGTTCTGTACTAAGAAAAATTCTTCTGCCTTGGGATCCTGTTGATCTGTGACCTTACCCCCAACCCTGTGCTATCTGAAACATGTGCTTTATCCACTCAGGGTTGAATGGATTAAGGGCGGTGCAAGATGTGCTTTGTTAAACAGATGCTTGAAGGCAGCATGCTCCTTAAGAGTCATCACCACTCCCTAATCTCAAGTACCCAGGGACACAAACACTGCGGAAGGCCGCAGGGTCCTCTGCCTAGGAAAACCAGAGACCTTTGTTCACTTGTTTATCTGCTGACCTTCCCTCCACTATTGTCCTGTGACCCTGCCAAATCCCCCTCTGCCAGAAACACCCAAGAATGATCAATAAAAAAAAAAAAAAGAAAAAAAAAAAAAAAAGAATGGCAATCATTAAAAAGTCTGGAAACAACAGACGCTGGAGAGGATGTGGAGAAATAGTAACACTTTTACAGTGTTGGTGGGAGTGTAAATTAGTTTAGCCACTGTGGAAGACAATGTGGTGATTCCTCAAGGATCTAGAAACAGAACTACTATTTGACCCAGCAATCCCATTACTGGGTATATACCCAAAAGATTATAAATCATTGTACTATGAAGACACATGCACACGTATGTTTATTTGCGGCACTGTACACAACAGCAAAGACTTGGAACCAACCCAAATGCCCATCAGTGATATACTGGATAAAGAAAATGTGGCACATATACACCATGGGATACTATGCAGCCATAAAAAAGGATGAGTCCTTTGCAAGGACATGGATGAAGCTGGAAACCATCATTCTCAGCAAATTAACACAGGAACAGAAAACCAAACACTGCATGTTCTCACTCATAAGTGGGAGTTGAACAATGAGAACACATGGACACAGGGAGGGGAATATCACACCTCAGGGCCTGTCGGGAAGTTGGGGGCTAGGGGAGGGATAGCATTAGGGGAAATAACTAATGTAGATGACAGGTTCATGGGTGCAGTAAACCACCATGGCACGTGTATACCTATGTAACAAAACTGCACATTCTGCACAGATACCCCAGAACTTAAAGTATAAATTAAAAAAAATTCTTAAAACACAAAGAAATTGCAGGATGTGGAAAGCTGGGATGAGTATTACACCCTAACAGCAACAATAGCCAGATAAACTACAAAATCATAACTTTTCCTAAACTCATTAGAGAACTGAGATCATAGGGCAATCAAAAAGTCTAAAATGGGCCGGGCATGGTGTCTTATGCCTGTCATTCCAGCACTTTGGGAGGCTGAGGCGGGTGGATCACCTGAGGTCAGGAGTTCAAGACTAGCCTGGCCAACATGGTGAAACCCCATCTCTACTAAAAATACCAAAAAATCAGCCAGGCATGGTGGCACGTGCATGTAATCCCAGCTACTCGGGAGGCTGAAGCAAGAGAATCACTTGCACCTGGGAGGTGGAGGTTGCAGTGAGCTGAGATCTTGCCACTGCATTCCAGCCTAGGCAACGGAATGAGACTCCGTCTCAAAAAAAAAAAAAAGTCTAAAATGTAAGAAAAGATAGAGCCACCAAAGAGAAATGAGACATGAGCACTGGGTCATCTGTGGCAGAACACAAAAGGAAGAAACACTGGGCAACATAGAAGCAGGTAAAAATAATTTCTGTGGGGTTTTTTTTGTCTTTTTCATTTTTATTTATTTATTTTTTAATCTTACTTTGATATCTGGGATACATGTGCAGAATGTGCAGGTTTGTTACATAAGTATACATGTGCCATCATGGTTTGCTGCACCTATCAACCCGTCATCTAGGTTTTAAGCCCCGCTTACGTTAGGTATCTGTCCTAATGCTGTCCCTCTCCTTGCCCCCCACCCCCAACAGACCTTGACGTGTGTTGTTCTCCTCCCTGTGTCCATGTGTTCTCATTGTTCAACTCCCACTTATGAGTGAGAACATGCAGTGTTTGGTTTTCTGTTCCTGTGTTAGTTTGCTGAGAATGATGGCTTCCAGCTTCATCCATGTACCTGCAAAGGAGACGATCTCATTCTTTTTTATGGTTGCGTAGTATTCCATGGTGTATATCCAGTCTAGCATTGATGGACATTTGGGTTGGTTCCAAGTCTTTGCTATTGTAAATAGTGCTGCAATAAACATACATGCACATGTGTCTTTATAGAATGATTTCTAATCCTTTAGGTATATACCCAGTAATGGGATTGCTGGGTCAAATGGTAGTTCTGGTTCTAGAACCTTGAGGTATCGCCACATTGTCTTCCACAATGGTTGAACTAATTTACACTCCCACCAACACTGTAAAAGCATTCCTATTTCTCCACAGCCTCGTCACCATCTACTGTTTCCTGACTTTTAATAATCACCATTCTGACTTACATGAGATGGTATCTCACTGTGGTTTTGATTTGCATTTCTCTAATGGTGGGATGATGAGCCTTTTTCCATATGTTTGTTGGCCACATAAATGTCTTTTTTGAGAATTTTCTGTTCATACACTTTGCCCACTTTTTCACGGGGTCATTTGATTTTTCTTGTAAATTTGTTTAAGTTCCTTGTAGATACTGGATATTAGACCTTTGTCAGATGGGTAGACTGCAAAAATTTTCTCCCATTCTGTCGGTTGCCTGTTCACTCTGATGATAGTTTCTTTTGCTGTGCAGAAGCTCTTTAGTTTAATTAGATCCCATTTGTCTATTTTGGCTTTTGTTGCCATTGCTTTTGGTGTTTTAATCATGAAGTCTTTGTCCATGCCTATGTTCTGAATGGTATTGCCTAGGTTTTTCTTCTAGGGTTTTTATGGTTTTGGGTTTTCCATTTAAGTCTTTAATCCATCTTGAGTTAATTTTTGTATAAGGTATAAGGAAGGGGTCTAGTTTCAGTTTTCTGCATATGGTTAGTCAGTTTTCCCAGCATCATTTATTAAATAGGGAATCCTTTCCCCATTGTTTTTGTCAGGTTTGTCAAAGATCAGATGGTTGTAGATGTGTGGTGTTACTTCTGAGGTCTCTGTTCTGGTCCATTGGTCTATACATCTGTTTTGGTAGCAGTACCATGCTGTTTTGCTTACTGTAGCCTTGTAGTATAGTTTGATGTCAGGGAGCGTGATGCCTCCAGCTTTGTTCTTTTTGCTAAGGTCTTGGCTATACGGGTTCTTTTTAGGTTCCATACGAAATTCAAAGTAGTTTTTTTAATTCTGCAAAGAAAGTCAATGGTAGCTTGATGGGAACAGCATTGAATCTATAAATTACTTTGGGCAGTATGGCAATTTTCACAATATTGATTCTTTCTATCCATGAGCATGGAATGTTTTTCCATTTGTTTGTGTCCTCTCTTATTTCTTTGAGCAGTAGTTTGTTGTTCTCCTTGAAGAGGTCCTTCACATCCCTTGTAAGTTGTATTCCTAGGTATTTTACTATCTTTGTAGCAATTGTGAAAGAGAGTTCATTCATGATTCGGCTCTCTGCTTGTCTATTGTTGGTGTATAGGAATGCTTGTAATTTTTGCACATTGATTTTGTACCCTGAGACTTTGCTAAATTTGCTTATCAGCTTAGAGAGATTTTGGGTGAGACAATAGGGTTTTCTAAATATAGAATCATGTCATCTGTAAACAGAGACAATTTGACTTCCTCTCTTCCTATTTGAACCCTTTATTTCTTTCTTTTGCCTGATTGCCCTGGCCAGAACTTCCAATACTATGTTGAATAGGAGTGGTAAGAGAGGGCATCCTTGTCTCGTGCTGGGTTTTCAAAGAGAATGCTTCCAGCTTTTGCCCATTCAGTATGATATTGGCTGTGGGTTTGTCATAAATAGCTCTTATTATTTTGAGATATGTTCCATGAATACCTAGTTTATTGAGAGTTTTTAGCATGAAGGGATGTTGAATTTTATCGAAGGCGTTTTCTGCATCCATTGAGAAAATCATGCAGTTTTTGTCATTGGTTCTGTTTATGTGATGGATTACGCTTATTGATTTGCATATGTTGAACCAGCCATGCATCCCAGGGATGAAGCTGACTTGATTGTGGTGGATAACTTTTTTGATGTGCTGCTAGATTTGGTTTGCCAGTATTTTATTGAGGATTTTCTCATCAATGTTCATCAGGGATATTGGCCTGAAGTTTTCTGTTTTTGTTGTGTCTCTGCCAGGTTTTGGTATTAGGATGATGCTGGCCTCATAAAATGAGTTCAGGAGGAGTGCCTCTTTTTCGATTATTTAGAATAGTTTCAGAAGGAATGGTACCAGCTCCTCTTTGTACCTCTGGTAGAATTTGGTTGTGAAATCTGTCTGGTCCTGGGCTTTTTTTGGTTGGTAGGCTATTAATTATTGCCTCAATTTCAGAACTTGTTATTGGTCTATTCAGGGACTCGACTTCTTCCTGGTTTAGTCTTGGGAGGATGTATGTGTCCAGGAATTTATCCATTTTTTCTAGATTTTCTAGTTTATTTGTGTAGATGTGTTTATAGTATTCTCTGATGGTAGTGTGCATTTCTGTGGGATCAGTGCTGATATTCTCTTTATCATTTTTATTGTGTCTATTTGATTCTTCTCTTTTCTTCTTTATTAGTCTAGCTAGGAGTCTATCTATTTTGTTAATTTTTTTTTTTTTTTTCAAAAAACCACCTCCTGGATTCACTGATTTTTGAAGGGTTTTTTGTGCCTCTATCTCCTTCAGTTCTGATCTAATCTTAGTTATTTCTTGTCTTCTGCTAGTTTTTGAATTTGTTTGCTCCTGCTTTCTAATTATTTTAATTGTGATGTTAGGGTGTCAATTTGAGATCTTTCCAGCTTTCTGATGTGGGCCTTTAGTGCTATAAATTTCTCTCTTAACACTACTTTAGCTATGTCCCAGAGATTCTGGCATGTTGAGTCTTTGTTCTCATTGGTTTCAAAGAACTTCTTGATTTCTGCCTTAATTTTGTTATTTACCCAGTAGTCATTCAGGAGCACATTGTTCAATTTCCATGTAGTTGTGAGGTTTTGAGTGAGCTTCTTAATGCTAATCACACTGTGGTCTGACAGACTGTTATTATTTCCATTCTTCTGCATTTGCTGAGGAGTGTTTTACTCCCAATCATGTGGTCAATTTTAGAATAAGTGCCATGTGGTGCTGAGAAGAATAAATATTCTGTTGATTTGGGGTGGAGAGTTCTGTAGATGTCTATTAGGTCCCCTTGATCCAGAGCTGAGTTCACATCCTGAATATCCTTGTTAATTTTCTGTCTCGTTGATCCATCTAATATTGAAAGTGGGGTGTTAAAGTCTCCCTTTTTTATTGTGTGGGAGTCTAAGTCTCTTTGTAAGTCTCTAAGAACTTGTTTTATGAATCTGGGTGCTCCTGTATTGGGTGCATGTACATTTAGGATAGTTAGCTCTTCTTGTTGCATTGATCCCTTTACCATTATGTAATGCCCCTCTTTGTCTTTTATGATCTTTGTTGGTTTAAAGTATGTGTTATCGGAGACTAGGACTGCAACTCCTACTTTTTTTGCTTTCCATTTGCTTGGTAAATATCCCTCCATCCCTTTATTTTGAGCCTATGTGTGTCTTTGCACATGAGATGGGTCTACTGAATACAGCACATGGATGGGTCTTTACTCTTTATCCAATTTGCCAGTCTGTGTCTTTTAATTGGGGCATTTAGCCCATTTACATTTAAGGTTAATATTATTGTGTGTGAATCTGATCCTGTCATCATGATGCTAGCTGGCTATTTTGCACATTAGTTGATGCAGTTTCTTCATAGTGTTGATGGTCTTTATATTTTGGTGTGTTTTTGCAATGGCTGGTACCAGTTTTTCCTTTCCATAGTTAGTGTTTCCTTCAGGTGCTCTTGCAAGGCAGGCCTGGTGGTGACAAAATCCTCAGTATTTGCTTGTCTCTCAAGGATTTTATTTCTCTTTTGCTTATGAAACTTAGTTTGGCTGGATATAAAATTCTGGGTTGAAAATTCTTTTCTTTAAGAATGTTGAATGTTGGCTCCCATGCTCTTCTGGCTTGCAGGGTTTTTGCAGAGAGATCTGCTGTTAGTCTGATGGGCTTCCCTTTGTAGGTGACCCGACCTTTCTTTCTGGCTGCCCTTAACATTTTTTCCTTCATTTCAACCTTGGTGAATCTGAAGATTATGTGTCTTGGGGTTGATCTTCTCGAGGAGTATTTTTGTGGTGTTTTCTGTATTTCCTGAATTTGAATATTGGCCTATCTTGCTAGGTTGGGGAAGTTCTGGATAATATCCTGAAGTGTGTTTTCCAACTTGGTTCCAATCTCCCCATCACTTTCAGGTACACCCATTAATTGTAGGTTTGGTCCTTTCACACAGTCACATATTTTGTGGAGGCTTTGTTCATTCCTTTTCATTCCTTTTTCTCTAATCTTGTCTTCATGCTTTATTTCAGCAAGGTGGTCTTCAATTTCTGACATCCTTTCTTCCACGTGATTTGGCTACTAATACTTGTTTATGCTTCACTAAATTATCATGCTGTTTTTTCAGCTACATCAGGTCATTTATATTCCTCTCTGAACTGGTTATTCTAGTTAGTAGTTCCTGTAACCTTTTATTAGGTTCTTAGCTTCCTTGCATTGGGTGAGAACATGCTCCTTTAGCTCAGAGGAATTTGTTATTACCCATCTTCTGAAGCCTACTTCTGTCAATTCATCAATCTCATTCTCTGTCCAGCTTTACACTGTTGCTGGAGAGGTGCTGCAATCAGTTGGAGGAGAAGAGGCATTCTGGCTTTTGGAATTTTCAGCATTTCTGTACTGGTTTTTCCTCATCTTCATGGATTTATCTACCTTTGATCTTTGAGGCTAATGACCTTTGGATGGGGTTCTTGTGTGGGGATCTTTTTTATGTTGTTGTTGTTGCTGCTTTCTGTTTGTTAGTTTTCCTTCTAACAGTCAGGCCTCTCTTCTGCAGGTCTGCTGTAATTTGCTGGAGGTCAACTCCAGACCCTGTTCACCTGGGTATCACCAGTGGAGGCTGCAGAACAGCAAAGATTGCTGCCTGCTCCTTCCTCTGGAAGCTTCATCCCAGGGGGCACTGGCCTGATGCCAGCCAGAGCTCTCCTGTATGAGGTGTCTGTTGATCCCTGTTGGGAGGTCTCTCCCAGTCAGAGGCACAGGGGTCAGGGACCCACTTGAGGAGGCAGTCTGTTCCTTAGCAGAGCTAGTACACTGTGCTGGAATAATCCCCCTTGTCAGGATCAGTTGCTTTCTTCAGAGCCAGGAGGCAGGAAAGATATAAGTCTGCTGAAGTTGTGACTGCAGCTGCCCTTCCCTCCAGATGCTCTGTACCAGGAAGATGAGAGTTTTATCTGTAAGCCCCTGACTGGAGCTGCTGATTTTCCTTCAGAGATGCCCTGCCCAGTGAGGAGGAATCTAGAGAAGCAATCTGGCCACAGTCACTTTGCCATGCTGTGGTAAATTCTGCCCATTCCAAACCTCCCAGTCTCCTTAGCACTGTCAGGGGAAAACCGCCTACTAATGCCTCAGTACTGGTGGATGCCCCTCCCGCCACCAAGCTCGATCATTCTGGGTCAACTCCAGACTGCTGTGCTGGCAGTGAGAATTTCAAGCCAGTGGTTCTTAGCTTGCTGGGATCTGTGGGAGTGGGACCTGCTGAGCGAGACCACTTGGCTCCCTGGCTTCAGCCCCCTTTCTAGGGGAGTGGACGGTTCTCCTGTCTCTCCTGTCTCCTGTCTCATTATGGTTCCAGGTGCCGCTGGAGTACAAAAAAACTCCTGTAGCTAGCTCAGTGCCTGCCCAATCAGCTGCTCAGTTTTGTGCTTGAAACCCAGGGCTCTGGTGGTGTAAGTTCACAAGGGAATCTCCTGATCTGCAGATTGCAAAAATCCACGGGAAAAGTGTAGTATTCAGGGAGGGTAGCACAGTCCCTCACCACTTCCCTTGGCTGTGGAAGGGAGGTCCCCTGGCTCCTTGCACTTCCCAGGTGAAGCGATGCCCCACCCTGCTTCTGCTTGCTCTCTGTGGGTTGCACCCACTGCCTAACTAGTCCCAATGAGATGAACCGGGCACCTCAGCTGGAAATCACCCACCTTCTGCGTTGGTCTCACTGGGAGCTGCAGACTGGAGCTTTTAAAAAAAAAATTACTAAAGGCAAATTGTGGGCTAATGTGTGAATATGAAATTCCTGGGAGTCACAGACACAAGAAAAATTCACACCTCTCTCATACATTTTTCTCCACAGACCTTTACTGGATGCTCACAAGAAAGATTGGCTCTCCATGTCTGGAGATTTCCTGGTGATCCTGATCCCCTCTCTGAGACAGCCAAACTTTTCCTTGTTTCTTTGATGGATCTTGACCTGGAAAGAACATTCTACCCTTCCAACAGTGGTAGAACACCTCATGGCCAGGTGCAATGGCTCACACCTGTAATCTCAACACTTTGGGAGGCTGAAGTGGGTGGATCGCTTGAGGTCAGGAGTTTGAGACAAGCCTGGCCAACATGGCAAAACCCCTTCTCTACTAAAAATACAAAAATTAGTTGGGCATAGTGGCACATGCCTGTAATCCCCTCTACTCAGGAGCTGAGGGAGGAGAATTGCTTGAACCCAGGAGGCAGAAGTTGCAGTGAGCTGAGATCGCACCACTGCACTCCAGCCTGGATGACAAAACAAGACTCTGTCTCAAAACAAACAAACAAACAAACAAACAAACCAATAACAAAAACCTCTAATGAACTTGGGCCAGACCATTTCCTGCCCTTCCCACAGGCTGACAGAACTTTTAGCCTGTCTAATAGTGAGGCTGGACCAGGACAGTAGAGAGTCCTCACTGGTCCCTATCACTGGACTAGCAAGCATGAGTAACAAGGAACAGGAGACCACTGCTGGACAAGGGGCAAGCATGCATCAAGAAACATCCCTCCAAGGTACAGGTCCACTGGGAATTCTGAAAGCTGCAAGTAAAGCAGGAACATTTTAAGAAAACAAAACAAAAAACCTCTGGAAACCCAGCCTCTACTCTAAGCACAATGCTTTGAAGTTGGAGGTACACTGAAAGCAACCACAAAAACAAAAACAAAAAAATCCCAAACCCACACCACATCCTAATAAACTGACTCAACTCCACTTTTCTTCTGGAAGTGTACACAACTCTTCTCCTAAGCCTTAAAATTCCAGAGGAAGGAAGTAGATTTTATTTTAATTTTTCTTTTAAAAAAATTTTTTATTATACTTTAAGTTCCGGGATACATGTGCAGAACGTGCAGGTTTGTTACATAGGTATACACATGCCATGATGGTTTGCTGCACCCATCAACCCATCATCTATATTAGGTATTTGAAGTAGATATTTTTTAAAGAAGAAATATTTAAAGATAAATTAGCCAAGAATCTTCAGAAAATAATGAAAGATACAAACTACAGATCCAAGAAGCTCAGAGAGATGATTGGGCATAGTGGCTCATGCCTGTAATCCCAGGTGGGAGGATCGCTTGAAACCAGGAGTTCAACACCAGTCTGGACAACACAGCAAGACCCTGTCTCTAAAATAAATAAATATATAAAAAATATACATTTAAATATATATTAAATATATATATATGTATTTTTTTTTAAAATAAACTCAGAGGTCACAATCAGGATAAATACCTCACCACCACCACTAAAAGAAATCACGCTTAGAAAGATACGTTATATTTAAACTGCTGAAAACCAAAAACTAATAGAAAATCTTAAACATGACAAGATAAAAAGAAACATTACACACAGATAAACAAGATAAGAATTACAGCAGACATATTCAGAAATTATATAATCCAGAAGACAATGGTGTGAGATCTTTAAAGGAATAAAAAAAAAAAAATTGCTGTCAACCCAGAATTCTACACCAAGTGAAATAATCTTTTAAACTGAAGGGGAAAAAATCTTTTAAAAAACAGCAGTTTTAGGTTCACAGCAAAATTGAGCAGGAAGTACAGACTCCTCATCTATCCATGCCCCTACACATGCATAAACATCCCCACTATTGATGTACTGCATCACAGTGGTACATGTGTTAGATCAATGAACCTACATTGTCACATAATTATCACCCCAGGTCCACAGTTTATATTAGGGTTCACTCTTGGTGGCGTACATTCTGTGGGTTTTGACAAACGTATAATGGGGGTGGGCATGGTGGCTCATGCCTGTAATCCTACCACTTTGGGAGGCCAAGGTGGGCGGATCACTTGAGGTCAAGAGTTCAAGACCAGCATGGCCAACACGGTGAAACCTTGTCTCTACTAAAAATGAAAAAATTAGCCAGGCATGGTGGCACGTGCCTGTAATCCCAGCTACTTGAGAGGTTGAGGCATGAGAATCACTTGAAGGTGGCCTTCTCAGATGAGCTTCTTTCACTTAGCAATACGCATTTAAGGTTCCTCCATGTCTTTTTATAGCTTGATAGTGCCTTTCCTTTTAGCACTGAACAATATTTCATTGCCTGGATGTATCAGTTTATTTACCCATCCATCCTTCCAAACCTGGAAGCAAGACATCTTGGTTGCTTCCAGGTTTTGGCAACTATGAAGAAAGCTGCTATAAACAGCTGTATGCAGCTGTTTTGGGTGAACATAAGTTTTTAACTTATTTGGGTAAATTCTAAGGAGTGCAATGGCTGGATCATGTGCTAAGAGCATGTTTAGTTTGGTAAGAGACAGCCAAACTGCCTTCCAGAGTGACTGTGAAGTGTTTACTGATATAGTTTGATCTGCCATATCTGTTACTATTTTCTATTTGTTGCCTTTGTTCTTTGTTCCTATTTCTGTCTTCCACTCTTTTTCTGCCTTCCGTGGTTTTAATTGAGCATTTTATATGATTCCATTTTCTCTCTTTTCTTAGCATACCAATTATACTTCTTTTTCTTACTTTTTAAAGTGGTTTCCCTAGAGTTTGAAATATGCATTTATAACTAACCCCAATCCATTTTCAAATAAGACTATACCACTTCCTATACAGTGCAAGTACCTAATAACCAAGTATTTCTAATTCTCCCTCCCATCCCTTGCATCATTGCTGTCATTCATTTCACTTATTCATAAGCACACATAAATGTGTATATTTATATACACACACAAAACTGAATGCATTGTTAATATTGTTAAACAAACTGTTATCAGTTACATCAATTAAGAATAAGAAAAATGTGTTTATTTTATATTTACTTACTCCTTCTCTGATGCTTTCTTTATATAGATCTGAGATTCTGACCTATATCATTTTCCTTCTCCCTGAACAACTTCTTTTAACATTTCTTACAAGGAAGATCTACTGGCAACAATTTCATTCAGTTTTTGTTTATCTGAGAAAGTCTTTATCTCATCTTCACTTTTGAAGGATAATTTTGCAGGGACAGAATTGTAGGTTGGTGGGGTTTTTTTTTTTTCTCTCAATGCTTTGATTTTTCACTCCAATTTCTTCTTGCTTGCATGATTTCTCAGGAGGAGAAATATTTCTTATCTTTGCTCCTTTATAGATAAGATTCCCCCCTCTACCCCCTGCTTTCTTTCAAGATTTTTTTTTCTTTATCTGAAAATTTCTGCAGTTTTAATATGATATGCCTAGGTATAGTTTTTCATTTTGGGGGCTTTTTAAAATTTTATCCTATTTGGTGTTCTCTGATTCTTAGATCTGTGGTTTGATGTCTGACATTAATTTGAGGAAAATTATTTCCTTACTGCTTCAAATATTGCTTCTGTTCCTTTCTCAGTTTCTTCTCCAATACTATCATTATATGTACTTACATTTTTGTGGTTGTCTTACAGTTCTTGGATATTCTGTTTTTTAAAGTTTTATTTCCTCTTTGCCTTTCATTTTGGGAAATTTCTATTGACATATCTTTAGTCTCACTGTTTCTTTCCTCATCTGTGTCCAGTATACTGATGAGCTTAACCAAAAGTATTCTTAATTTCAGTTACTATGTTTTTATTTCCAGCATCTTCATTTGATTTAAATCTTTCTTAGAGTTTGCATTTCTCTGCTTACATTACTCATCTGTTCTTGCATGTTACCTACTTTTTCTATTAGTGCCCTTGGCATATTAATCATAGTTGTTTAAAATTCCCAGTCTGATAATTCTCACATCCTTGCCAGATATGGGTCTGATTCTGATGGTTGCTCTGTCTCTTCCAATCGTGTTTTTTGCCTTTTAATATGCCTTGTAGTATACTGCTGAAATGTGTACGGGGTAAAAGGAATTGTGGTAAAAAGACTTTTAGGTTGTGTGTTTGTTTGTTTTTGAGACAGAGTCGCACTTTGTTGCCCAGGCTGGAGTGCCGTGGTGTGATCTCAGCTCACTGCAACCTCTGCCTCCCGGGTTCAAGTGGTTCTCCTGCCTCAGCCTCCCAAGTAGCTGGGATTACAGGTGTGTGCCACCACGCCCAGCTATTTTTTGTATTTTTAGTAGAGATGGGGTTTCACCATATTGGCCAGGATGGTCTTGAACTCCTGGCCTCAAGTGATTCTCCCGCCTCGGTCTCCCAAAGTGCTGGGATTATAGGCGTGAGACGCCGCGCCTGGCTACATAGGCTTTTAGTAATGTAGTGGTAAGATATGGAGGGCAGGGAAGTGTTCCATAGTCCTATGATTAGATCTCAGTCTTTTGGTGAGCCTGTGTTGCTAGACAATGAACTTCACCAGTCGTTTTCAGCTTTTTATCCCCTCTTTAAATGGGAAAGGATAGCCAGAGGGGGCTGGAGTTATTTCCCTTGCCCCAGATGGGTGGAGCTCTTATAAAACTTCAGCAGGTTAGGCTCAGGTCTGGTCAAGAACAGAATGCTCTTGACATATTACAAAAACGTTCCTTTTTCCTCCCCCTGCTGGAAGCGTAAGGAGATTTTTCTCCAATCCTCACATAAAACTTATAGAAGTGTGAGGGATACCTGATGACTGGGATCCCCTGGGGTTTTTATTACTCAGGCTTGTCCACACTGAGCCTCCACAATTTGTCAACTATAGTTCAGGTTTTTCTATCCCGGTACTTCTTCTCATGGAGGTGAGTTTCCGCTCTGGTAAGTTGTGATTTTCTGTATCTGCCTGTTTTTCTCCCCAATTCTGGGGGCAGAAGTTTACCTTGTGACCTCACCTCTCTTATAGATCTAAGAAGAGTTGTTAATTCTTCAGCTTGTTCAGTTTTTATTTGTTGTTAGGATGGAGTGGCAACTTTTTAAAACTCCTAACATGCTGGACTGGAAACTCAAATTCCTAAATATCTTTTCAGACAAATAAAAGCTGAGATAATTCATTATCCACAGACCTGCCCTACAAGAACTTGAATCTACACAAAGTAATAAAGATGTCTGGGAATGGATAAATGAAGATAAACATAAAATATTTTTTCTTATTTTTAATTATCTAAAACATAATTGTCTAAAGCAAAAAATAGTAGCAGTGTGTTGGAATACAGCATATAATAAAGTGCATGAAAACTATAGCACAAAATTGGGAGGAAAAAATTAGGAGTATCATAAGGTTCTTAAACCTTATATATATTATACGTACTATTTGAAGGCTGACTGTGATTAATTAAAGGTGCATACTATAAACTTAAGGACAACCACTAAAATTTTCTTAAAAGAGGTTATAAATAAGCCAATAAAGGAAGGAAAAAAACAGCATAAAAAATAGTCCAACAATGATAGACTGGATTAAGAAAATGTGGCACATATACACCATGGAATACTATGCAGCCATAAAAAATGATGAGTTCATGTCCTTTGTAGGGACATGGATGAAGCTGGAAACCATCATTCTCAGCAAACTATCACAAGGACAAAAAATCCAAACACCACATGTTCTCACTAGTAGGTGGGAATTGAACAATGAGAACGCATGGACAGAGGAAGGGGAACATCACACACCAGGGCCTGTTGTGGGGTAGGGGGAGAGGGGAGGGATAGCATTAGGAGATATACCTAATGTAAATGACGAGTTAATGGGGGCAGCACACCAACACGGCACATGTATACATATGTAACAAACCTGCACATTGTGCACATGTACCCTAAAACTTAGAGTATAATAAAAAAAAATAGCCAATTCAAAAGCAGGCAGAAAAGGGGAAAAAAAGAACAGAAAACAGATGGAACAAATAAAAAATAGCAAGAAAAATGACAGATTTTAGTCCAACTATATCAATAACTATATTAAGTATAAATGATCTAAACATACAAATTAAAAGAGATTGTCCAATTGGATGAAAAAGTAAGGCATGATTATATGCTTTCTATAAGGAGCTCACTCTAAACATAAAGGCAAAGATGGATTAAAAGTAAAATATGTCAAGAGAATAAAAAGAAAAGCCACAGACTGGGAGAAAATATTTGCAAAACACGTATCTGATAAAGGACTGTTATTAAAAATATATAAAGAACTCTCAAAACTCAACAATAAGAAAATAACCCAACTTTACAAATGGGCAAAAATATCTAAACAAACACACCTCATCAAAGATGATATACAAATGGCAAGTAAGTATATGAAAAGATGCTAAATATTGGCCAGGCGTGGTGGCTCACACCTGTAATCCCAGCAGTTTGGGAGGCTGAGGCAGGCAGATCACGAGGTCAGGAGTTGGAGACCAGCCTGGTCAACATGGTGAAACCCCTTCTCTACTAAAAATACAAAAATTAGCCATGCATGGTGGCAGGCGCCTGTAATCCCAGCTACTTGGGAGGCTGAGGCAGGAGAATTGCTTGAACTCGAGAGGCAGAGGTTGCAGTGAGCTGAGACTGCACCACTGCACTCCAGCCTGGGCAACAGAGCAAGACTCCATCTCGGGGGGAAAAAAAAGCTAAATATTATATGTCATTAGGGAATTGCAAATTAAAACACCAATGAGATATCACTATGCATCTGTCAGAATGATGAAAATCCAAAACACAGGCAACGCCAAATGTTGGTGAGTACATATAGCTATAGAAACTCTGTTGGTAGGAATGCAAAATGCTATAGCCATTTTGGAAGAGAGTTCAGCAGTTTCTTACAAAGCTAAACATAGTCTTACTATACAATCCAGCAATCATGCTGCTTGGTATTTACCCAAATCAGTTGAAAATCCAAGTACACCCAAACACCTGCATACAAATGTTCACAGTAGCTTTATTCATAATTGCCAAAACCTGGATACAACCAAGACATCCTCCAATAGATGAATGGATAAACAAACTGATACAGCCATACAATAAAATATTATTTGGCAATATAAGGAAATGAGCTATCAAGCCACAAAAAGACAGGGGGAAACCTTAAATGCATGTTGCTAAGTGAAAGAAACCAATCTGAGAAGGCTAAATAATGTATGACTCAAATTACATCACATTCTGGAAAAGGCAAAACTATACAGATGGTAGAAAGACCAGTGGTTGCCAGGAGTTTGCGGGCAGAGGGAATGATGAATAAGTGGAGCACAGAACATTTTTTTGGCAATGAAACTATGCTGTATAAAACTGTAACGGTGGACACATGTCATACAATTGTCAAAATCTACAGAACTGTACAACACAAAGAGAGAACTCTAATGTGAATTGTGGACTTTAGTTAATAATAATGTATCAGGCTGGGTGCTGTGGCTCATGCCTGTAATCCCCGCACTTTGAGACCAGCCTGGCCAACATGGTGAAACCCCATCTCTACTAAAAATGAAAAAATTAGCCGGGCATGGTGGTGCATGCCTGTAGATCCAGCTACTCGGGAGGCTGAGGCAGAAGAATAGCTTGAACTCAGGAGGTGGAGGTTTCAGTGAGCCGAGATCGAGATCATGCCACTGCACTCCAGCCTGGGTGACAGAGGGAGACTCTGCCTCAAAATAATAATAATAATAATAATGTATCCATATTTGTGCATCACTTGTAATGAATACACCACGTGAAAGCAAGAAGTTAATAATAGGAGAAACTATATGGGGGTAGGGGATTATAGAAGCACTGTACTTTATGCTAAGTTTTTTGTAAACCTAAAACTTCTTTTAAAAATGAAGTGCATTAATTTAATAAAAATAAAATGATGGAAAATGATATATTGTTGAAACATAAATCAAAAGAAAGCTAGAGCAGCTATATTAGTATCAAAAAAGTAGACTTCAGAACAAGAAATATTTTATATATATATAAATTTATATATATAAAAAATATTTCTTGTCCCTGTTTTCATATATATATATATATATATATATATATGAAAACAGGGACATTATAGGATGATAAAGTGGTAAATTAACCAAGAATACATAACAATCCTAATTATGTACTTACCTAACCAAGAGTTTCAAAATACATGAAGCAAAAATGATAGACCTGAATAGAAACATACAAACCCACAATTACAGTTACACCTCAACAGTCCTCAATAAATGATAGAAAAAATAGAGAAAAAATAAATAAGGATACAGAAGACCTGAACAACACTATCAACCAACTTTAACTAGTTGACATTTAAAGAGCATTCAACTAAACAACAGCAGAATACACATTCTTTTCAAGTGCACATGAAACATTCATCAAGCTAAACCATATTCTTGGTCATAAAACAATCCTCAACAAATTTAAAATAACTGAAAGCACACAAAGTATGTTATCTGACCACAACAGAATAAAATTAGAATAACAGAGATATCTGGAAAATCCCCAAATATTTGTGAAATAAGCAACATGCTTCTAAATAACTCATGAGTCAAAGTGGAAGTCATAAAGGAAATTAGAAAACATTCTGAGTTGCATTTACATGTAGGGACAACATATCATACTTATGTGATGACCTTGGCCAAGCGATCAAAGTTTACTTCATCAGTCACGTTCCCCTAAAATTATGCAACATGAAGGGTACATTCTTCCCTCAAATTGGTAACTTTGGTGTAATCATAAGAAAACATCAGAAAAATCTAAGTTGGTGGCCCTTCTATAAAACATATGACTCTTAATAACCATCAAGGTCTTTAAAAATAAGGAAAGAATAAATGAAAGAGACATGATGACTAGATGCACTGTGGTATTTTGGGTTGGATCCTAGAACAGAAAAAGGACATTAGTAGAAAAGTTGGTTAAATCTGAATAAAGTCTGGATCTTAAGGTAATAGTAATATATCAATGTTAATTTTTCAGTTTTGAAAAATGTACCATGGTTATGTAAGTTATTAACATTAGAGGAAATGATGAAATATATGAGGGAACTCTATATTCTATTTAAAACTATTACATAAATCTAAAATTTATCCCAATATAAGAATTTTTTTTTCAAATTTTGGCACAATATACTCAAAACAATGCTTACAAGAAAATGTAGATTATTAAATGTTTTTATGAAAAGTTTCCAGTCAATAACCTAACCTTCTACTCTAAGAGCCTAGAAAAAGAACAACAAATTAAATGCAAAGCAAGTAGAAGGAAAAAATTTATGTAGAAGGGCAGAAATCAATGAAATATGAAAAAGAGACACAATAGAGAAAATCTGCGAAACCAAAGGTTAACTCCTTGAAAGGTGAAAGACCTCTACAAGGAAAACTATAAAACACTGCTGAAAGAAATCATAGATGGCACAAACAAATGGAAACAGATCCCATGCTTATGGATGGGTAGAATCAACATTGTGAAAATGACCATACCGCCAAAAGCAATCTACAAAGTCAATGCAATTCCCATTAAAATACCATCATCATTCTTCACAGAACTAGAAAAAACAATCCTAAAATTCATATGAAACCAAAAAAGAGCCCCCACAGCCAAAGCAAGACTAAGCAAAAAGAACAATCTGGAGGCATCACATTACCTGACTTCAAACTATACTATAAGGCCATAATCACCAAAACAGCATGGTATTAGTATAAAAACAGGCACATAGACCAATGGAACAGATTGCAGAATCCAGAAATAAAGCCAAATACTTACAGCCAACTGATCTTCGACAAAGCAAACAAAAATATAAGGTGGAGAAAGGACACCCTATTCAACAAATGGTGCTGAGATAACTGACAAGCCACATGTAGAAGAATGAAACCAGATCCTCATCTCTCACCTTATACAAAAATCAACAAGATGGATCAAAGGCTTAAATCCAAGACCTGAAACCATAAAGATTCTAGATGATAACATTGAAAAAATCCTTCTAGACACTGACTAGAAGGCAAAAACTTCATGACCAAGAACCCAAAAGCAAACAAACAAAAAAAAAGATAAACAGATGGGACTTAACTAAAAAGCTTCTCCACTGCAAAAGAAATAATCAGCAGAGTTAACAGACAACCCAAAGAGTGGGAGAAAATCTTCACAATCTACACATCCAACAAAGGACTCATATCCAGAATCTACAAGGAACTCAAACAAATTAGCAAGAACAAAACAATCCCATCAGAAAGTGGACTAAGGACATGAATAGACAATTCTCAAAAGAAGGTACAGAAATGGCCAACAGACATATTAAAAAAAATGCTCAACATCACTAATGATCAAGGAAATGCAAATCAAAACCACCATATGATACCACCTCACTCCTGAAAGAATGGCCATAATCAAAATATCAAAAAATAATAGATGTTGGTGTGGATGCAGTGAAAACGGAGCACTTTTACACTGTTGGTGGGAATGTAAACTAGTACAACCACTGTAGAAAACAATGTGGAGATTCCTTAAAGAACTAAGTACAACCACCATGGAAAACAGTGTGGAGATTCCTTAAAGAACTAAACGTAGATCTACCATTTGATCCAGAAATCCCACTCCTGGGTATCCACCCAGAGGAAAAGAAGTCATTATACAAAAAAGATACTTGCACATGCATATTTATAGTAGCACAAGACATATGAAAATAAATCATATGATGGAATACTACTCAGGCATAAAAAATGAACACAATAATGGCATTCTCAGCAACCTGGATGGAATTGGAGACCATTATTCTAAGTGAAGTAAATCAGGAATAGAAAACCAAACATCGTATGTTCTAACTCATAAGTAGGAGCTAAGCTATAAGGATGCAAAGCAAAAGAATGATATAATACAATGAACTTTGGAGATTCAGGGGTAAGTGAGAAGGGATGAGGAATAAAAGGCTACACATTGGATACAGTGTACACTGCTTCGGTGACAAGTGCACCAAAATCTCAAAAATCACCACTAAAGAACTTACTCATGTAACCAAACACCACCTGTTCCCCAAAAACCTATTGAAAATTTTTTAAAAAGTTAACTCCTTGAAAAGATCAATTAAAGAAACTTCTAGTCAAACTGATATTGAAAAAAAGAAGAAACGAATTGCTTATATCAGGAATCAAAGGACTATCACAGATTTCTCTGACATTAATATATTTAACAACTTGGATGAAACAAACACATTCCTTGAAAGACACAAACTACCAAAAGCTCATTCAAGAAGAAATAATATGAACGATCCCATACTTATTAAAGTATATTCCAACAAAGAAAATTCCAGCATAAATGGGTCCATTTAGTGAATTCTACCAAGTAAGTAAGAAATACTAGCAATTCTATATAAACTATTCTGGAAACTAGAAGAGAATGGAATAGTTCCCAACTCATGAGGTGAGCATTACCCTGATAACAAAACCAGAGAAAGACAATATAGAAAAAGAAAATTAAAGAGCAATATACCTCATGTACATAGATTTTAAAATCTGCAAGGAAAACATTAGTAAGTTGAATCCATCAATACATTAGACAGATAAGACATCATGATCGAATAAAGTTTTTAATCCCAAGAATGCAAGGTAGAAGCTACAGCAAGTGATCCAGAAGACCTAGCTAAGATCCCTGATGAAGGTGGCTATACTAAACAACAGATTTTCAATGTAGATGAAACACTCTTCCATTGGAAGAAGGTGCCATCTAGGACTTTCATAGCTAGAGAGATGTCAATGCCTGGCTTCAACGGACAGGCTCTCTTGTTATTGTGATATTCACTTTATTGTGGTGGTCGAGAACTGAACCTGCAATAGCTCTGAGGTATGCCTATATTTCTGTGTGAAGTATGGCAGTTAGAAATGAGGCATTTTGGCCCCTGTTGAGATGTTCTAAATAAAAATGTTTTATAAAGTATGACAGTAGAAGTGATATAAGTTTTTTCAAATAAGCTTGCCTCTTCCATCCCTTGACTATTTTCAAAGAAGGCACTGCTCTCGAGGGATGATCTAGTAAGGGCTAAATGAGTATTGATAAAAAAAATACTTAACATAAAAAATAGTAGATTTATGTATCTAAATATTTAAATATAGGCAATTTTTCAGCTATTTCATTTAAACATAGGCAATATATTTATTTTATTCAAATAAAAGGCAATTCTTTAAATATAGGTGATTCTTTTAGTATTTAAATATAGGCAATTCTTTTAATATTTAAATACAGGCAATTCTTTTCAGCTATTTTAACATTCATGCATAGCATATGTCATTTGCTGAAAAGAAAAGCAAATTCAAACAGCTGAAAAAGTTCTGGTTAGTGACATTGATTATTTGAAATGTAACAGGGTGTCATAGAAAAAGATATCCTTCTAAAAGCAATTTTAACTACATAAATTTCTGAAAACCACCAACGAAGAAAAAAATTACCCATTATTTATGCCTACATTGTAACTGGGAAACACGGAATAGTACAAATTTCTGTTTTCTTAGAAGTGAATAAATAAATATTAAATGTCAGCAGAGTACTCCAGTGACAACTATGCAAAGAACCAGTCTGGGACTGCAGAAAGAGTCAATGATGCAGTGTGCTTTTAATGTGGTGTAACATATATATCATCTAAGGTCCTGCTTTCAGAGGAAAAGGGCTCCACCCTGAGTGGAAAAGTACAGAGAGAACATCTGAGACTTAGTGCATCAGAGGACTGGCTTATGGATATTTTAAACACAAGAGCTTGTAAAGCACATAGAGATAGTATAAGGAAGGCACTGTTTCTGGGGTGAAAGAGGAACCATGAAAAGTGAACTGTCCATTGGAGGTGTGGTGGTGAAGAGAATGAAGTGGCTGAGAGTAAGAGCCCTATTAAAATTATACATTAAGAAACAATTTGAAGAAGACATACCATAGAAGTACCTTTAATTGAAAAAACTGCATTTCACTATAGAAATAAAAGAAACAGTTGACTCAAGATCACTGGTTCAGGAAAATCCAACACAAATAAACATAGGAACAACAAAAATAAAATTAAACCCAACATCCACATAAGTTACTATAAATAGAAAAACATAAAATATAATCAAAATTTTTCAGGAGTTGAAAACACAACAAAACAATCCTGCCCTATCCAAAAAAAAAAGAGAAAAACTATAACAAAATACAGTAAGATTAATTAAATATAATTAAGCAAACAACTGTAGATATGAAAGAATGCCAAAAATCAGAAATATAAAAACTCGGAATGGATATGGACAACAAAAGATGTAAAATAGAAACTGATCAAACTCAAGAAAGTTATTGAAGAAAATGATAAAATAATCGTAGAAACAAATACTAAATTATAATGTGCCTAAGAAAGAAAGAGATATGACCAAAACTGTACTAAACAACACAGAGGAAGATGAGAAAAGTCAAGAAAATGAAGCAAAAATGAACACAGAGGTAAACAGGGCCAGAAATAGTGATAAATATAAAAGAATCGCAAAGAAGAGCAACATAGGTATAATTGGAATCCTTGAAAGAAGAAAAATCAAAGAATGGAGTTAACCTAGAATGGCCAATTCCAAGATATATCCTAGTAAAACAGGAAAATATAAAATAATAAATACAGAAAATTAACCTGGAATAATATGTCAAATTGAAACCAAATATATCAGTCATAAGAATAAAAAATTACTATGAGTAAATTATTTTTATTAAAAATAAAAGATGTGAAAAATATGGTTGAATATTTTTCTATCACAGTGACCCACACACAGATAACAACTATAAACTCTGGATAAAATACAAAATACAATTAGTAGAAGTCAATGGAGAGTAAACAAAAGCAGGCAGATAATGGGTGGAAGTTGACCCTTGAATGAAGAGAACAGTACAGGGTGATTTCCTGTTTTTAAAATGACTATTAGCCTCAGGACATACCATAGTTGATGGCATATACAGCTGCTAAAATTTTGATAGAAAACCCAGTTTTCTTAACCTAAAATATCAGATTACAGAGTCTGGAGTAAGCACAAATTCTGAAAAGTAAAAAGGAAATCCCAGTAAAAAGAGAGGCATGGAGACACTCCATCTGTGTGTAAACTCTGCCCAAATCTCCGGCAGACTGCTAAACAACACATATGCAAGTAGCCCAGCCAGGAATAAAAGAAATATACTGCACAAAAAAACAGTTTGCAGTTTGTGTCCAACCAAGTTAATTGCTTGGTAATTAACAACAACAACATTCTTCCAGCCAGGCATGGTGGCTCATGTCTGTAATTCCACCACTTTGGGAAGCCAAGGCGGGTGGATCACTTGAGGTCAGGAGTTCAAGACAACATTCTTCAAAGGAATATAACAGAATCTGGAGTTCCCTCAGTAGCAACCAGGATACAATAGAAAGTTGCTTCACATGTGAAGGACCAGAAACATGTGACCTATTTCCAAGAGAAAAGACACAGAGATCAACCCAAAGATGAAACAGATGTTGGAATTCACAGACAAGGATTTCAGAGTGGTTAATTAGAGCCATGTTCAATGATGTAAAGAAAAATAATACTCATAGTTAGTGAAAAGAAGACAAGTTTCAGAAAAGAACAAGAAACAACAATAAAGAATTAACTAAAAATTATAGAACTGAAAAATACAGTATCTGAATTTAAAACTTTAATAGATGGGGTTAACATGAAAATAGAGATGACAGAGGGAAGAATCATTGAGATTAGCAGTAGACAATGGATATTATATAATCTGAAGAAGAGAGAAGACAGAAACAAATTAACAGAGCCTCAGGGAACTATCAGACAACAATGAAAGGTCTTACATATGTGTAAGAGGAATCCCAGAAAAAGAAAAATAAGAATGTGGTAGAAAAACTAACTAGAGAAAGAATGACCAAAATTTTCACAAATTTGGTAAAAGACATAAACATTACAGATTCAAGAAGCTAAACAAACCCAGCATGGTACTAGCATAAAAGTAGAACAGCACCAAGAACCTAGAAATAAATTCATATATTTACAGCCAACTGATTTTCAACAAAGATGCCAAAACAGTACTGGGGAAGGAATAGCCTCTTAAATAAATGGTGCTGGGAAAACAGAATATCCACATGCAGAATAACGAAACCAGACCCCTCTCTTTCACCACATGCAAAGATCAACTCAAAATGAATGAACTACTTTAATGTAAGACCCCAAAAAACTACGAGAAAATATTGGGGAAACACTTCTAGACATTTGGTCTGGGCAAAGTTTTTTTTGTTTTGTTTTGTTTTTTTCACCAAGACTTACTTTTATTTATATTTTTATTCGTTTTTTTATTATACTTTAAGTTCTAGGGTACATGTGCACAACGTGCAGGTTTGTTACATAGGTATACATGTGCCATGTTGGTTTGCTGCACCCATCAACTCATCATTTACATTAGGTATTTCTCCTACTAATGCTATCCCTCCCCCCAGCCCCCCACCCCATGATAGGCCCCAGAGTGTGATGTTCCTCTCCCTGTGTCCATGTGTTCTCATTGTTCAACTCCCACCTATAAGTGAGAACATGCAGTGTTTGATTTTCTGTCCTTGTGATAGTTTGCTGAGAATGATGGTTTCCAGCTTCATCCATGTCTCTACAAAGGACATGAACTCATCCTTTTTTATGGCTGCATAGTATTCCATGGTGTATATGTGCCACATTTTCTTAATCCAGTCTATCATTGATGGACATTTGGGTTAGTTCCAAGTCTTTGCTATTGTAAATAGTGCCGCAATAAACATACATGTGCATGTGTCTTTATAGTAGCATGATTTATAGTCCTTTGGGTATATACCCAAGTAATGGGATGGCTGGGTCAAATGGTATTTCTTCTAGATCCTTGAGGAATCGCCACACTCTCTTCCACAATGGTTGGACTAATATACACTCCCACCAACTGTGTAAAAGCGTTCCTATTTCTCCACATCCTCTCCAGCATCTGTTGTTTCCTGACATTCTAATGATTGCCATTCTAACTGGCGTGAGATGGTATCTCACTGTGATTTTGATTTGTATTTCTCTGATGACCAGTGATGATGAGTATTTTTTCATATGTCTGTTGGCTGCATAAATGTCTTCTTTTGAGAAGTGTCTGTTCATATCCTTTGGGCAAAGATTTTTATGGCAAGGATCTCTTTTGTGCACAGGCAACAAAAGCAAAAATAAACAAATGAGATTATATCAAACAAAAAAACCTTCTCCACAGTAAAGGAAACAATCAACAGAGTGAAGAGACAACCTGCAGAATGGCAGGAAATATTGGCAAACTATTCATCTGACAAGGAATTGATAGCCAGAATATGCAAAGAACTCAAACAACTCAATAGCAAAAAATAATAATAATCCGATTAAAAAATAAGCAAATAAGCTGAACAGACATCTTAAAAGAAGACATAGAAATGGCCAACAGGTATATGAAAAAATGCTCAACATCACTAATCATCAGGCAAATGCAAACCAAAACCACAATAAGATATTTTCTCACACCTATTTTTAAAAAGACAAAAAATAACAAATGCTGGCAAGGCTGTGGAGAAAAGTGAACTCTTATACACTGTTGGTAGGAATGTAAATTAATAAAGCCATTATAGAAAACATTATGGAGGTTCTCAAAAAAACTAAAATAGAACTACTTTATGATCCAGCAATCCTACCGCTAGGTACATATCCAAAGGGAAGGAAATTAGTATGTCAAAGAAATATCTGCAATCCCATGTTTATTGTAGCACTCTTCACAATAGCCAAGGTATGGAATCAACCTAAGTGTCCATTAACATGAATGGATAAAGAGAATCTGGTATATATATATGAAATATTATTTAACCACAAAAAGAATGAAATTCTCTCATTTACAGCAACATGGATGAGCCTGGAGGACATTATGTTAAGGGAAATTAAGCCAGGCAGAGAAAGATAAATAGCACATGGTCTCACTTACATATTGAAGCTAAAAAAAATTGATTCCATAGAAGAGAATAGAATAGTGGTTACTAGAGGCAGGGAAGTATAAGAGAAAGGGTGGGATAGCCAAAGGTTGGTTAATAGATACAAATGTAAAAGCTAGATAGGAGGAATAAGCTCTAGTGTTCTATAGCACTGTAGGGTAAATATAATTAACAATTAATTTTTTATTTTCACATATCTAGAAGAGAAGATTTTGAATGTTCACACACACACAGATAAATGTTTGAGGTGATAGATATGCTAATTACTGTGATTTAATCATTACACATTGTATATACATATCAAAATATCACACTGTACCCCATAAATATATACAATTATGTCAATTAAAAAGAAAAAGGCAACAAACCCTAAAAAGCCATATGCAATCTTTAAAACTAAGATAAAATGTTGAAAATTAATACAATTTAAAGAGATTTTTAAAATTCTCATCTGAGGTACCAAATAATACATAATGATATTTATTTCTTCTGGAGGACCAGGTCATTAAAAAATAAATCTGCTTGCAACTCTGCTACCAGCTTTTTCCTTAAGTTTCTCTAAAATAATGACAGCAAGGTAGGTCTCAGGAAGTGGCAGAGGGAAAATGTGGTGAGAACCAACTGAGAAACTTACTTTGGGCTTCACAATCTCCTTCATCCTTTTGATTTCCTCCTTAGACATGACATTATAATACCTGATGATGTCCCACTCATCATCCTCTTCCAAGTGAGTGATGAGAAGCTGTGGAGCCCTCTTGCCATGGTAGTACCTACAGAAAAGCCTCTGCTGCTTCTGTGGTGCCTGGGAAGCACAGAGCAACAGGCTCTCGCTTAAGTACCAGTCTCCTCTGGCTGTAGGCACTAGCCCCACTCCTTATGCCCACCTCCTTCACCCCTCAGAACTGAAACAAAAGTCCTTTTCTTGGTTGGCACAAATGACAAACATAAACCATTCAACAGCTTCTTATCTCTCAGGAACATTCCTCCTCACATCTACAAGCTCTATGAGGGAAGCCACCCTTACACAGGACTTGTACAACGGTAACAATTCAATTTCTATGGGGCTGGAAAGAAACAGCGTTTCTCTTCCAGTCATCTTTCTATCATGTCCAAGGTAACTGGCTCACTCCCCTGATTGAACCTCACAGTGCTTTCTATTCTGTACATCCTTGCTACTCCCAGTGTAGCAGGGAGATTGTTAGAAATACAGACTCTCAGGCTGTACTCTAACTTACTGAATCAAGATCTGTACTTTTCCAAGATTCTCAGGTGATTCCTATGCACAATTAAGTTTGAGAACTGCCTAACAAAGCAAAATCCAAGTTCTATGTCATGATCCACCTGACCCTCCATAATACAAGCCTGCATATATTAACATCTTGAACACCATAGTCCTTTTTCAAATTTTATGTTCTTCTAATAGAAAAAATTATTGCTGTTCTCAAAATACAGTGTAATTTTTTTACTGTACATTTGCATATGAAACAGCATCAGCCTAAAACTTCTCTTACTACCACTGTCTACATGAAATTCTAATTCAAGAGTCCTTTCCTTGTGAACTCTCAATCCTCTCTGTCCTAAAGCAGAGTTAATTGCGTCTTCTGTATTGCCACCAGACTTTGCACATACCACTACCATATTAAAATCACTGATTTACATTTTAAATTTTCCTCTAATAGACTACACTCTATCAAAGAAGGGGCATATATTAATTCATTTTTCCACATGTATCACTAGTACTGAACCAGAAACAAGTGAGTACAAAACATTAATGCTAATCATGCCAAAATACAGGAAAAAGGAACTTTCCAAAGGCAATAAACTAACAAACTATTAAGAAAATGTCCCATGAATTAATCAAAGTGAGTGCAATAATTCAGATATGATGAAAGACTGAGAAAATACTTAATTTTTTTCTATAGCCATTTAATAAAAAATTATCAAAAAGTAATATAAATAATGGTCTTAATGCCTAGCACCTAATTAGCCATCAATAAAAATAAGTGTTCAATATAACTGTAACACTGAGAGAGACCCAGAGGTGCATTTAAGGGCCAGGTTTGAGGACTGGAATACTTTCTCAACCAAATCTGGCCCTTCAAAGCCAAGGTCCCAAGCATTCATATTATCAGGGGATCTGAAGGTCTCTCAAGGACCCTAAGCAGCCCTTTCAACCCCATCCACCTCCTTTCCCATTTTTACAGGTGTCTTCGTCTAGCCGGGCTGCTCTAACAAAATACCTTTGACTGAGTGACTTATAAACAAGAGAAATTTATTTTTCACAGTTTTGGAGGCTCGAAGTCCAAGATGAAGGCACCCAGCAGACTCACTGTCTGGTAAGAGCCTGCTTTCTGGTTCACATATGGAGCCTTCTAGCTGTGTTCTCACATAGTGGGAGGGGTCAGGAAGCTCTCTTGGGTCTCTTTGACAAGGGCACTAATCGCCTTCCAAAAGACCTCACCTTCTAATACTATCACCTTGCAGGTTATGATTTTGACATATGAATTCCAGGGGGACACAAACATTTAGAGCACAGCAATGAGTTTGATACCCTCTCCACAGCAGAGGCCCTCATAGACCTCCCAGTTTTCCAGACGGTCCAGAGAGTCCTCAAGGACACTACTCAATGTCTCCTTCTTGGTCTTTGATGCCTTGTATCCAAGCTTTCCTGCCCTTTCTTCCTCTAACAACTTCTTAAAGTTGGCAGATTCAACTAGGCTTGTTTGTGAGAGGAGTCTGGACATTGGAAAGAAGAGAGGGTAGGAAATGGCTAGCAATCAGGGAGGTCACTTAGAGAAGCTCTACAAATCCCTTTTTCAAACTACTGTCACAAAACCGTGTAGAATTTGAACATTGTCCAGAATTAGAATCGAAAGAGAAATAAAGATTAGGGTGGAGAAAACCCATCCCACCTTTCATCACCCACTAGTCCCAAGGTCTCTAGCACAGACAGACAGACAGTTGTCCTACCTCTCACTCACAATTCACATTCATGCGATCACATCTGCTTCCTAACATGTTTTCATGACAATGTTATGTTTTACACCGCTGACCATAGTTAAAATGTACGCTAGAGTCCCAGATAACTTATACCTTCCCTGATAATTTCGACAGGTATCATCATCTCATCTGCCTTCACAATACCCAAGAGAAAAGTCCAGCCAATGTTTTGGTTTCCCATTCTTCAGATAAGAAAACTGATTCCCAAAGTAATCAAGGAACTTAGGTCAAGGTCATATAGAAAAAGAGGGGCAGATCAGAATTGGAGCCTAGACGTCTAACTCCTAGTCCAAGGCTCTTACCAAATAATTGAAGGAATTTACAAAGCTTATTTTTTACAGCAGTCATGAAGGATTCTCCCATGCTAGCCAAAGTCAAAGACAGGACACTGGCAATAGTGTCAACAGAAGAAAGATTTTCCTAACATGAGTTAGCGCAGCAAAGTCTAAGAGTGTGAAATCAGCCAGTCATGGTGGCTCACACCTGTAATCCCAGCATTTTGGGAGGCTGAGGCAGGCAGATCACCTGACATCAAGAGTTCGAGACCAGCCTAGCCATCATGGTGAAACCCTGTCCCTACTAAAAATACAAAATTAGCAGGGCATGGTGGCGGACGCTTGTAATCCCAGCTACTCAGGAGGCTGGGGCAGGAGAATCACTTGAACCCAGGAGGAGGAGGTTGCAGTGAGCCGAAATCATGCTACTGCACTCAAGCCGGGGTGACAGAGCAAGACTGTCTCAAAAAAAAAAAAAAAAAAAAAGGAAAAGAGAAGAGTGTAAAATCTTCCCAAGATTATCTAAAACAGGTTTTTATGATGGTATAACTAAAAGAAAACATATTGCAGTCAAATTAGAAGTTGCCCTTTGGTCAGCTACAGTGATTATAAAATTATAAATCCAGCATTTGAGTACATTTCCCTGAGCTCTCACAGTACTCTGAACATCCATTTTATGACTTGCCACACAATCAACTGAAGACGTCTGTTTAAGTATCTAGTCTACCACCACCATCCCCAAATAGACCATAAGATATTCTGGACACAGGCCATAAATGTTTCACTTTTTTGCTTAGTACAGCATCCTAGTATGTAACAGATGTTAATAAGTTTACTGAATTCAATAAAAATGAGGTGACTCTGTAGTATCCCCATTTGTTGGTTGTCTACTTTATGCCAGAACATCTCCTTGGATAGAAATGGAGTGTACTACCTGTCAAGCAGTTCCTTCCACTTTTTGGCAGTTAAGATATTTATATATATATATACTTTAAGTTCTGGGATACATGTGTAGAATGTGTAGGTTTGCTACATAGGTATACATGTGCCATGGTGGTTTGCTGCACCCATCAACCCATCATCTACCTTAGGTATTTCTCCTAATGCTATCCCTCCCCTAGTCCCCCACCCCTGACTGGCCCCAGTGTGAGAAGTTCCTCTCCCTGTGTCCATGTGTTCTCATTGTTCAACTCCTACTTATGAGTGAGAACATGCGGCATTCGATTTTCTGTTCCTGTGTTAGTTTGCTGAGAATGCTGGTTTCCAGCTTCATCCATGTCCCAGCAAAGGACATGAACTCATCCTTTTTTATGGCTGCATAGTCTTCCATGGTGTATATGTGCCACATTTTCTTTATCCAGTCTATCATTGATGGACATTTGATTTGGGCTGGTTCCAAGTCTTTGTTATTGTGAATAGTGCTGCAATAAAGATACATGTGCAAGTGTCTTTATAGTAGAATGATTTATAATCCTTTGGGTATATACCCAGTAATGGGATCGCTGGGTCAAATGGTAGTTCAGGTTCTAGATTTTTGAGGAATCACCACACTGTCTTCCACAATGGTTGGACTAATTTACACTCCCACCAACAGTGTAAAAGCATTCCTATTTCTCCACATCCTCTCCAGGATCTGTTGTTTCCTGACTTTTTAATGATTGCCATTCTAACTGGCATGAGATGGTATCTCGTTGTGGTTTTGATTTTCATTTCACTAATGACTAGTGGTAATGAGCTTTTTTTCATATATTTGTTGGCTGCATAAAAGTCTTCCTTTGAGAAGCATCTGTTCATATCCTTCGCCCACTTTTTGATGGGGTTGTTTTTTTCTTGTAAATTTGTTTGAGTCCCTTGTAGATTCTGGATATTAGCCCTTTGTCAGATGGATAGATTACAAAAATTTTCTCCCATTCTGTAGGTTGCCTGTTCACTCTGATGATAGTTTCTTTTGCTGTGCAGAAGCTCTTTAGTTTAATTAGATCCCATTTGTCTATTTTGGCTTTTGTTGCCATTGCTTTTGGTGTTTTAGTCATGAAGTCTTTGCCCATGCCTATGTCCTGAATGGCATTGTCTAGGTTTTCTTCTAGGGTTTTTATGGTTTTAGGTCTAACATTTAAGTCTGTAATCCATCTTGAGTTAATTTTTGTATAAGGTGTAAAGAAGAGGTCCAGTTTCAGTTTTCTGCATATGGTTAGCCAGTTTTCCCAACACCATTTTTAAATAGGGAATCCTTCCCCCATTGCTTGTTTTTGTCAGGTTTGTCAAAGATCAGATGGTTGTAGATGTGTGGTGCTATTTCTGAGGCCTCTGTTCTATTCCACTGGTCTGTATATCTGTTTTGGTACGACTGCCATGCTGTTTTGCTTACTGTAGCCTTATAGTATAGTTTGAAGTCAGGTACCATGATGCCTCCAGCTTTGTTCTTTTTGCTTAGGATTGTCTTGGCTATACAGGTTCTTTTATAGTTCCATATGAAATTTAAAGTAGTTTTTTCTAATTCTGTGAAGAAAGTCAATGGTAGCTTGATGGGGATAGCACTGGATCTATAAATTATTTTGGGCAGTATGGCCATTTTCACGATATTGATTCTTCCTATTCATGAGCATGGAATGTCTTTCCATTTGTTTGTGTCCTCTCTTATTTCCTTGGGCAGTGGTTTGTAGTTCTCCTTGAAGAGGTCCTTCACATCCCTTGTAAATTTTATTCCCATGTATTTTATTCTCTTTGTGGCAATTGTGCATGGATGTTCACGCATGATTTGGCTGTTTGTGTATTATTGGTGTATAGGAATGCCTGTGATTTTTTGCACATTGGTTTTGTATCCTGAGCCTTTGCCAAAGTTGCTTGTCAGCTTAAGGAGATTTTGGGCTGAGACGATGGGTTTTTTTTTTTTGGTTTTTTTTTTTTTTTTTTTTTGAGATGGAGTCTCTCTCTGTAGCCCAGGCTGGAGTGCAGTGGCACGATCTAGGCTCACTGCAAGCTCCGCCTCCTGGGTTTTCACCATTCTCCTGCATCAGCCTCCCATGTAGCTGGGACTACAGGTGCCCGCCACCACACCTGGCTAATTTTTTTTTTTTTTTTTTGTATTTTTAGTAGACACAGGGTTTCACTGTGTTAGCCAGGATGGTCTCGATCTCCTGACCTTGTGATCCACCCGCCTCAGCCTCCCAAAGTGCTGGGATTACAGGCATGAGCCACTGTGCCCAGCCGAGATGATGGGGTTTTCTAAATATACAATCATGTCATCTACAAAGAGAGACAATTTGACTTCCTCTTTTCCTATCTGAATACCCGTTATTTCTTTTTCTTGCCTGATTGCCCTGGCCAGAACTTCCAATACTACGTTGAATAGGAGTGGTGAGAGAGGGCATCCTTGTCTTGTGTCGGTTTTCAAAGGGAATGCTTCCAGCTTTTGCCCATTGAATATGATATTGGCTGTGGGTTTGTCAAAAATAGCTCTTATTATTTTGAGATGTGTTCCATTAATACTTAGTTTATTGAGAGCTTTTAGCATGAAGGGGTGTTGAATTTTGTCAAAGGCCTTTTCTGCATCTATTGAGATAATCATGTGGTTTTTGTCATTGGTTCTGTTTATGTGATGGATTATGTTTATTGATTTGCATATATTGAACCAGCCTTGCATCCCAGAAATAAAGCCAACCTGATTGTGGTGGATAAGCTTTTTGCTGTGCTGCTGGATTCGGTTTGCCATTATTTTATTGAGGGTTTTCGCATCAATGTTCATCAGGGATATTGGCCTGAAATTTTCATTTTTTGTTGTGTCTCTGCCAGGTTTTGGTATCAGGATGATGCTGGCCTCATAAAATGAGTTAGGGAGGATTCCCTCCTTTTCTATTGTTTGGAATAGTTTCAGAAGGAATGGTACCAGCTCCTCTTCATACCTCTGGTAGAATTCGGCCGTGAATCCATCTGGTCCTGGGCTTTTTTTGATTGGCAAGCTATTAATTACTGCCTCAATTTCAGAACTTGTCATTGGTCTATTCAGAGATTCAACTTCTTCCTGGTTTAGTCTTGGGAGGGTGTATGTGTCCAGGAATTTATCCATTTCTTCTAGATTTTCTAGTTTATTTTCTTAGAGGTGTTTATAGTATTCTCTGAAGGTAGTTTGTATTTCTGTGGGATCAGTGGGAATATCCCCTTTATCATTTTTTATTGTGTCTATTCAATTCTTCTCTCTTTTCTTCTTTATCAGTCTGGTTAGCGGTCTATTTTGTTAATCTTTTCAAAAAACCAGCTCCTGGATTCACTGATTTTGATTTTCTGGAGGGTTTTTTGTGCCTCTATCTCCTTCAGTTCTGCTCTGATCGTAGTTATTTCTGGTCTTCTGCTAGCTTTTGAATTTGTTTGCTCTTGCTTCTCTAGTTCTTTTCATTGTGATGTTAGGGTGTCAATTTTAGATCTTTTCCACTTTCTCCTGTGGGCATTTAGTGCTATAAATTTTCCTCTAAACACTACTTTAGCTGTGTCCCAGAGATTCTGGCACATTGTGTCTTTCTTCTCATTGGTTTCAAAGAATTTATTTCTCTCTTAATTTCATTATTTACCTAGTAGTCATTCAGTAGCAGGTTGTTCAGTTTCCATGTAGTTGTGCAGTTTTGGGTGAGTTTCTTAATCCTAAGTTCTAATTTGATTGTACCGTGGTCTGAGAAACTGTTTGTTATTATTTCTGTTTTTTTGCATTTGCTGAGGAGTGTTTTCCTTCCAATTATGTGGTCAATTTTAGAATAAGTGTGACGTGGTGCTGAGAAGAATGTATATTCTGTGGATTTGGGGTGGAGAGTTCCATAGATGTCTATTAGGTCCACTTTGTCCAGAGCTGAGTTCAAGTCCTGAATATGCTTGTTAATTTTCTGTCTCATTAATCTGCCTAATATTGACAGTGGGGTGTTAAAGTCTTCCCACTATTATTATGTGGGGGTCTAAGTCTCTTTGTAGGTCACTGGGAACTTGCTTTATGAGTCTAGGTGCCCTGTATTGGGTGCATAAACATTTAGGATAGTTAGCTCTTCTTGTTGCATTGATCCCTTTACCGTTATGTAATGCCCCTCTTTGTCTTTTTTGATCTGTGTTGGCTTAAAGTCTCTTTTATTGGAGACTAGGACTGCAACCCCTGCTTCTTTTTGCTTTCCATTTGCTTGATAAATATTCTTCCATCTCCTTATTTTGAGCCTATGTATGTCTTTTCACGTGAGATGGGTCTCTTGAATATAGCACACAGATGGGTCTTGACTCTTTATCCAATTTGCCAGTCTGTGTCTTTTAATTGGGGCATTTAGCCCATTTACATTTAAGGTTAATAATGTTATGTGTGAATTTGATCCTGTCATTATGATGCTAGCTGGTTATTTTGCCCATTAGTTGATGCAGTTTCTTCATAGTGTTGATGGTCTTTACAATTTGGTATGTTTTTGCAATGGCTGGTACTGGTTTTTCCTTTCCATATTTAGTGCTTCCTTCAGGAGCTCTTATAAGGCAGGCCTGGTGGTGACAAAATCTCTCAGCATTTGCTTGTCTGGAAAGGATTTTATTTCTCCTTCACTTATAAAGCTTAGTTTGGCTGGATATAAAATTCTGGCTTGAAAATTATTTTCTTTAAGAATGATGAATATTGGCCCCACTCTCTTCTGACTTGTAGAGTTTCTGCAGAGATCCACTGTTAGTCTGATGGGCTTCCCTTTGTGGGTAACCTGACCTTTCTCTCTGGCTGCACTTAACATTTTTTCCTTCATTTCAACCTTGGTGAATCTGATGATTATGTGTCTTGGGGTTGCTATTCTTGAGGAGTATCTTTGTGGTGTTCTCTGTATTTCCTGAATTTTAATGTTGGCCTGTCTTGCTAGGTTGGGGAAGTTCTCCTGGATAATATCCTGAGGAGTGTTTTCCAACTTGGTTCCAATTTCCCCCTCACTTTCAGATACACCAATCAAACGTAGGTTTGGTCTTTCACATAGTTCCATATTTCCTGGAGGCTTTGTTCATTTCTTTTCATTCTTTTTTCTCTAATCTTGTCTTCACAATTTATTTCACTAAGTTGATCTTCAATCTCTAATATCCTTTCTTCTGCTTGAACGATTCAGCTATTGAAATTGTGTATGCTTCGTGAAGTTCTTGTGCTGTGTTCTTCAGCTCCATCAGGTCATTTATGCTTTTTTTCTAAACTGGTTATTCTAGTTAGCAATTCCTCTAACCTTTTTTTCAAGGTTCTTAGCTTCTTTGCATTGGGTTAGAACTTGCTCCTTTAGCTCAGAGGAATTTGTTATTACCCACCTTCTGAAGCCTACTTTTGTCAATTTGTCAAACTCATTCTCCATCCAGTTTAGTTCCCTTGCTGGTGAGGAGTTGTGATCCTCTGGAGGAGAAGAGACATTCTGGATTTTGGAATTTTCAGCCTTTTTGCACTGGTATTCCTCATCTTCATGGATTTATCTACCTTGGTCTTTGATGTTGGTGACCTTTGGATGGGGTTTCTGTGTGGACGTCCTTTGTGTTGATGTTGATACCATTTCTTTCTGTTTGTTAGTTTTCCTTCTAACACTCAGGTCCCTCTGCCGCAGGTCTGTTGTAGTTTGCTGGAAGTCCACTCCAGACCCTGTTTGCCTGGGTATCACCAGCAGAGGCTACAGAGAATGCTGCATGTTCCCTTCCTCTGGAAGCTTCGTCCCTGAGGGGCACCCGCCAGACGCCAGCCAGAGCTCTCCTGTATGAGGTGTCTGTTGACCCTTACTGGGAGGTGTCTCCCAGTCAGGAAGCATGGGGTTTGGGGACCCACTTGAGGATGCAGTCTGTCCCTTAGCAGAGCTCTAGGGCTGTGCTGGGAGATCCACTGCTCTCTTCAGAACCAGCAGGCAGCAATGTTTAAGTCTGTTGAAGCTGCACCCACAGCTGCCCCTTCCCCCAAGTGCTCTGTCCCAGGGAGATGGGAGTTTTATCTATAAGCCCCTGACTGGGGCTGCTGCCTTTCTTTCAGAGATGCCCTGTCCAGAGACTAGGAATCTAGAGAGGCAGTCTGTCTACAGAGGCTTTCTGGAGCTGTGGTGGGCTCCGCCCAGTTTGAACTTCCAGGCAGCTTTGTTTACACTGTGAGGGGAAACCTGCCTACTCAAGCCTCAGTAATGGCGATGCCCCACCCCCTCACCCCCCCATCCGCCCCCCACCCAAGCTTGAGCATTCCTGGTCAACTTCAGACTGCTGTGCTGGCAGCAAGAATTTCAAGCCAGTGGATCTTAGCTTACTGGGCTTCATGGGGGTGGGATCCACTGAGCTAGACCACTTGGCTCCCTGGCTTCAGCCCCCTTTCCAGGGTAGTGAACTGTTCTGTCTCGCTGGTGTTCCAGGTGCCACTAGGGTATGAAAAAAAACTCCTGCAGTTATCTCGGTGTCTGCCCAAATGGTCACCCAGTTTTGTGCTTGAAACCCGGGGCCCTGGTTTGTAGGTACCCGAGGGAATCTCCTGGTCTATGGGTGGCAAAGACCATGGGAAAAGTTCACCGAACCCTTGCACTTCCTGGGTGAGACAACCCACCCTGCTTCAGGTCGCCCTCCATGGGCTGAGATGAGCTGGGTACTTCAGTTGGAAATGCAGAAATCACCTGCCTTCTGCATTGATCTCGCTAGGAGCTGCAGACCAGAGCTGCTCCTATTCGGCCATCTTGCCAGCCCATGGCAGTTAAGATTTATCTTCATACAGAACCCAAGTATATCTGTCTGCATGTTCTACATATGTGCTCTAGGGCTAATCCTCAGGGCCACAGAGAAAAAAAATATAATCAATTGCTTTAATTCATTAGTTCATCCTTTCTTCCTTCAATAACTTCAATTTCATTCAATACAGATCAAATTAAGTACTCAGCACCACAGTTGGGCTTGAAAATGCAAAAATGATTTAAAAATCAGTCTTTGCTTACTGAGGGAAACAGTTTAATAAAAGCAATATAGATGTAAATGGACAATTAAAATTAAATATAACCAACTTCTGTAGTGGAGCGAATCACGGGCTACTATGGAACAAATGGAAGATACACATATTGGGAGGTTGGGGAGAGGAGAAGGATGTCAGAGCAGATTTCTCAGAAGAGAGAATGCTCCAGTTGTGAGCCTTGTTGCTTTATGATCCAATGAAGTTTTTTTCTTTTTCATTCTCTATGTCTCTATTCCACATGCTGTTTTTCATATTATGTTCACATAACCCTTTAACATCCAGGCTACTTTCTTCTGAATTAAACGATAATGTACAGCTATTAATATATATCTGGAAGGCTGGTCCAACTGAGAAACAGCCACCACTTTCTCATTCTAAATGCCAGACCACTATTAATTCTGTCTAGGATTACACTAGGTTGTAAACGTATTTTATTGCCTCAGATTTCAGCATACTTCCTGTTTGTCACTATATGTGTCACTGGAGTTCACTAACAATTCAAGGGGTAGAAGAGACCCAAGGAGGTCAATAAGGCAGATTTGGGTTCAAGAGATTAAATGGAAGAAAAACCCAATTTTGCAATTAAAAAAATAAAGTGATTTCAGCACTTGAACCTTAAAATACAATACAGAATTTTCACTTACCTTAACAAAGCTTAGCTCATTAATTCCAGGCTTTCTTCCTTTCAAACTTAGTCATTTAAGGCTATAAATAATGGTAAAGGGATCAATTCAACAAGAAGAGCTAACTATTCTAAATATATATGCACCCAATACAGGAGCACCCAGATTCATAAAGCAAGTCCTGAGTGACCTACAAAGAGACTTAGACTCCCACACATTAATAATGGGAGACTTTAACACCCCACTGTCAACATTAGACAGATCAACGAGACAGAAAGTCAACAAGGATACCCAGGAACTGAACTCAGCTCTGCACCAAGTGGACCTAATAGACATCTACAGAATTCTCCACCCCAAATCAACAGAATGTACATTTTTTTCAGCACCACACCACACCTATTCCAAAATTGACCACATACTTGGAAGTAAAGCTCTCCTCAGCAAATGTAAAAGAAAAGAAATTATAACAAACTGTCTCTCAGACCACAGTGCAATCAAACTAGAACTCAGGATTAAGAATCTCACTCAAAACCGCTCAACTACATGGAAACGGAACAACCTGCTCCTGAATGACTACTGGTACATAATGAAATGAAGGCAGAAATAAAGATGTTCTTTGAAACCAACGAGAACAAAGACACAACATACCAGAATCTCTGGGATGCATTCAAAGCAGTGTGTAGAGGGAAATTTATAGCACTAAATGCCCACAAGAGAAAGCAGGAAAGATCCAAAATTGACACCCTAACATCACAATTAAAAGAACTAGAAAAGCAAGAGCAAACACATTCAAAAGCTAGCAGAAGGCAAGAGATAACTAAAATCAGAGTAGAACTGAAGGAAATAGAGACACAAAAAACCCTTCAAAAAATTAATGAATCCAGGAGCTGGTTTTTTGAAAGGATCAACAAAATTGATAAACCACTAGCAAGACTAATAAAGAAAAAAAGAGAGAAGAATCAAATAGACGCAATAAAAAATGATAAAGGGGATATCACCACTGATCCCACAGAAATACAAACTACCATCAGAGAATACTACAAACACCTCTATGCAAATAAACTAGAAAATCTAGAAGAAATGGATAAATTCCTCGACACATACACTCTCCCAAGACTAAACCAGGAAGAAGTTGAATCTCTGAATAGACCAATAACAGGATCTGAAATTGTGGCAATAATCAATAGCTTACCAACCAAGAAGAGTCCAGGACCAGATGGATTTACAGCCAAATTCTACCAGAGGTACAAGGAGGAACTGGTACCATTCTTTCTGAAACTATTCCAATCAATAGAAAAAGAGGGAATCCTCTCTAACTCATTTTATGAGACCAGAATCATCCTGATACCAAAGCCGGGCAGAGACACAACCAAAAAGGAGAATTTTAGACCAATATCCTTGATGAACATTGATGCAAAAATCTTCAATAAAATACTGGCAAACCGAATCCAGCAGCACATCAAAAAGCTTATCCACCATGATCAAGTGGGCTTCATCCCTGGGATGCAAGGCTGGTTCAATATACGCAAATCAATAAATGTAATCCAGCATATAAACAGAACCAATGACAAAAACCACATGATTATCTCAATTGATGCAGAAAAGGCCTTTGACAAAATTCAACAACGCTTCATGCTAAAAACTCTCAATAAATTAGGTATTCATGGGACGTATTTCAAAATAATAAGAGCTATCTATGACAAACCCACAGCCAATATCATACTGAATGGGCAAAAACTGGAAGCATTCCCTTTGAAAACTGGCACAAGACAGGGATGCCCTCTCTCACCACTCCTATTCAACATAGTGTTGGAAGTTCTGGCCAGGGCAATTGGGCAGGAGAAGGAAATAAAGGGTATTCAATTAGGAAAAGAGGAAGTCAAATTGTCCCTGTTTGCAGATGACATGATTGTATATCTAGAAAACCCCATTGTCTCAGCCCAAAATCTCCTTAAGCTGATAGGCAACTTCAGCAAAGTCTCAGGATACAAAATCAATGTGCAAAAATCACAAGCATTCTTATACACCAACAACAGGCAAACAGAGACCCAAATCATGAGTGAACTCCCATTCACAATTGCTTCAAAGAGAATAAAATACCTAGGAATCCAACTTACAAGGGATGTGAAGGACCTCTTCAAGGAGAACTACAAACCACTGCTCAAGGAAATAAAAGAGGATACAAACAAATGGAAGAACATTCCATCCTCATGGGTAGGAAGAATCAATATCGTGAAAATGGCCATACTGCCCAAGGTAATTTACAGATTCAATGCCATCCCCATCAAGCTACCAATGCCTTTCTTCACAGAATTGGAAAAAACTACTTTAAAGTTCATATGGAACCAAAAAAGAGCCCACATCGCCAAGTCAATCCTAAGCCAAAAGAACAAAGCTGGAGGCATCATGCTACCTGACTTCAAACTATACTACAAGCCTACGGTAACCAAAACAGCATGGTACTGGTACCAAAACAGAGATATAGACAAATGGAACAGAACAGAGCCCTCAGAAATAACGCCGCATATCTACAACTATCTGATCTTTGACAAACCTGAGAAAAACAAGCAATGGGGAAAGGATTCGCTATTTAATAAATGGTGCTGGGAAAACTGGCTAGCCATATGTAGAAAGCTGAAACTGGATCCCTTGCTTACACCTTATATAAAAATCAATTCAAGATGGATTAAAGACTTAAACGTTAGACCTAAAACCATAAAAACCTTAGAAGAAAACCTAGGCATTACCACTCAGGACATAGGCAGAGGCAAGGACTTCATGTCTAAAACACCAAAAGCAATGGCAACAAAAGCCAAAATTGACAAATGGGATCTGATTAAACTAAAGAGCTTCTGCACAGCAAAAGAAACTACCATTAGAGTGAACAGGCAACCTACAAAATGGGAGAAAATTTTCGCAACCTACTCATCTGAGAAAGGGCTAATACCCAGAATCTACAATGAACTCAAACAAATTTACAAGAAAAAAACAAACAACCCCATCAAAAAGTGGGCGAAGGACATGAACAGACACTTCTCAAAAGAAAACATTTATGCAGCCAAAAAACATATGAAAAAATGCTCACCATCACTGGCCATCAGAGAAATGCAAATCAAAACCACAATGAGATACCATCTCACACCAGTTAGAATGGCGATCATTAAAAAGTCAGGAAACAACAGGTGCTGGAGAGGATGTGGAGAAATAGGAACACTTTTACACTGTTGGTGGGACTGTAAACTAGTTCAACCATTGTGGAAGTCAGTGTGGTGATTTCTCAGGGATCTAGAACTAGAAATACCATTTGACCCAGCCATCCCATTACTGGGTATATACCCAAAGGACTATAAATCATGCTGCTATAAAGACACATGCACACGTATGTTTATTGCGCCATTATTCACAATAGCAAAGACTTGGAACCAAGCCAAATGTCCAACAATGATAGACTGGATTAAGAAAATGTGGCACATATACACCATGGAAGACTATGCAGCCATAAAAAAGGATGAGTTCATGTCCTTTGCAGGGACATGGATGAAACTGGAAATCATCATTCTCAGTAAACTATCGCAAGAACAAAAAACCAAACACCGCATATTCTCACTCATAGGTGGGAATTGAACAATGACAACACATGGACACAGGAAGGGGAACATCACACTCTGGGGACTGTTGTGGGGTGGGGGGAGGGGGGAGGGATAGCACTGGGAGATATACCTAATGCTAGATGACGAGTTAGTGGGTGCAGCACACCAGCATGGCACATGTATACATATGTAACTAACCTGCACATTGTGCACATGTACCCTAAAACTTAAAGTATAATAATAATAAATAAATAAATAAATAAATAAATAAATAAATAAAGGCTGTAAATATCGCTCCAAGACAATCTAAATGCATCCCTCAAGATCTGATATATATTTTTATTATATTCATTCCATTCTAATATTTTCTAATTTCTATAGTGACATCATAACTTTTTCATTAGCTATTTAACTGTATATTTAAATTTTTAAAACATGAGCTTTTAAAAGTCACTTTTGTTACTTTCTGACTTCAAGGAATGATTATCAGAGAACATGGTCTGTTCAGTTCCTTATTTTGGGAACCTGAGGTTTGTTTTATAACCTAGTATGTGGGGAATTTTTAAAAGATATTCTATAAGCACTTGAAATGAACATGCAGGATTCTCTATGTGTTCATTGTATCAACCTTGTGAAATGTGTTATTCAAATTATCAATAACCTTACTGTGCTTTGATTTGCTTTATTTATTTGCTTTATTTTTTGATTTGCTCTATTTACTGAATAGGTACATTAAAATATCCCACAATAATTACAGCTTTATCAATTCTTCCTTGTAATTTTGTATTTGTTTTAATATTTATATGCTGTATTATAATGCCCAAGCAAGTTTAGAATCCTTAACATCATTTGCCTTAAAGATCATTTTGTCTGATACTAATATTGCCATATCAGCATACTTTTTTCTAATTGTCTAGCGTATATATAATTCCTTTACACTCAACCTTTCTGTATTCTCGAGTTTTATGTGTCTTTTGTAAACATAATATAGCTAAATTTTTTATTGAATCTGAGAACATTAAATTCCAACTTCCCAGCACCCCTAGCCTTGCTCACACTACTCTATTTTATTCATAGCACCTAATATATTTTAACATACAAAAAACATACTTAACCAGTGTATTTTATTGGACTTTTTCCCTTAACTAGAACATTAGTTCCATGAGGGTGGAAATTCTTGTCTAGTTTGCTTGCTGATGCCCCATGTATTTACAGCAGAGCCTGGCATATAATATACACTGAGTATTTGTCGAACATTAAGTGAATATGTCTCTTCTAATTGCTAAGTTCAATGCATTTGTATTTCTTGTAATTACTATTATATTCAGATTTCTACAATCCTATGTTTGAAGCATAGTTTAGTAGACCATCTAAGAAACAAAAAGATAAATTTCTAAAGTACAGCTTTTCTTTGCTAGCCAACCAGTTGTTTCTTCATCAGGAAATTCAAGAACTGACGGACTCCTTCATCAAATGTTCTTTGGTTAATGTACTGGCCTTGATGAAGAGTGAGGATGTTCTTCCATCCACCACAATTGGGGATCCTTTGTCTTAAATGTAAAATTGAGTGAACTTACTTTTCTTAACAGCTTTACTGATAATTCACATACCATAAAATTCATTTAAAGTAAAGCGTAGTTTTAAATTACACAGCCATCACCTCTAATTCCAGAGCATTTTTGTCATATCAAAGAGAAAGCCCGTATCCATCAGCAATCACTCCCTGATCCCCCTTTTCCATCCCTTGGCAACCACTAGTCTAATATCTATTTCTATGCATTTGGCTATTCTATATATTACGTATAAATGGAATTAAACAATATGTGGCCTTTTGTGTCTGGCTTCTTTCACTTAGTATAATTTTTCTAAGTTTCATCCATATTACAGCATGCATCAGCACTTCATTCCTTTTTATTTTGCTGAATAATATTCCATAGTATGGATATACCATAATTTGTTTATTTATTGGTCAGCTGATGGGCATTTGGGTTGTTTCTACTCTCTGGTTAATTATGAATAATTCTGCTATGTACATTCATGTACAAGTTTTTGTGTGGATATATATTTTCATTTATCTTGGGTATGTACCCAGGAATGAAATAGTTGGGTCATATGGTAACTGTATGTTTAACTGTATGAGGAGCTGCCAATCTGTCTTCCAAGGTGGCTGCACCATTTTACAACCCCACCAGCAATGAATGAAGTTTCTAATCTCTCCACATCTTTGCCAACACTAGTAATTTTCTGTCTTTTTTTATTTTAGCCATCCTACTGGATAGGAAGCGGTATCTCACTGTGGTTTTGATTTCCATTTCCCTAATGATTAGTGATGCTGAGCATCTTTTCATGTATTTATTGGCCATTTGTATATCTTTTCTGAGGAAATTTCTATTCAAATTCTTTGCCCACTTTTAAATTGAGTTGTTGGCCAGGCATGGTGGCTCACGCCTGTAATCCCAGCACTTTGGGAGGCCCAGGCAGGCGGATCACCTGAGGTCAGGAGTTCGAGACCAACCTGGCCAACAAAGTGAAACCCCATCTCTACTAAAAATACAAAAATTAGCCAGGCGTGGTGGCAGGCGCCTGTAATACCAGCTACTTGGGAGGCTGAGGCAGGAGAATCGCTTGAACCTGGGAGGCGGAGGTTGCAGTGAGCTGAGATTGTGCCACTGCACTCCAGCCTGGGGGACAAGAGCGAGACTTTGTCTCAAAATAAATAAATAAATAAATAAATAAATAAATAAATAAATAGGGTTGTCTTTTTATTGTTGAGTTATAACAGTTCTCTATATATTCTTGATACAAGTTCAGATATGTGATTTGCAAATATCTGCTGCCCTCCCCCGCCACCACCTACTTATTCTGGAGTCTGTCTGCACTTTCTCAACAGCGTCCTGTAAAACATCAGAATTTTACAATTTTGATGAAGTCCAATATATATTTAAAACCAATATATCAAATTTTTCTTTGATTCTGTATGCCTTTGATGTAATATATGAGAGATCATTACCTACGCAAGGTCAGGAAGATTTAGTCCAATATTTTCTTCTAATAGTTGAGTTATTTGAGTCCTCTGTATTTTTTTATTGGTTAACCTAGCCAAAGGTTTGTACATTTTGTTGATTTTTTTTTAAATCCACTTTTGGTTTTACTGATTTTTTTTTACTGTGTTTCTACTCTCTACTTATTTCTGTGCTAGTCTTTATTTCCTTCTGTTTGCTTTGGCTCAAGTTAGCCCTTTTCTGATTTCCTAGGGTAAAAGATTATGTTTTAATTTAATATTTTTCTCCTTTTTAAATACAGGTGTTTACATCCATAAATTTTCCTCTAAGCGCTGCTTTAGCTACATCCTCTAAGTTTTGGTATATTGTATTTTCATTTACACTCATCTCAAAATACTTTCTAATTTCTCTTGTGATTCCTTATTTGACCTACTGGTTATGTAGGAGTATGTTAACAAATTTCCACATATTAGTGAATCTCCCAAATTTTCTTGTTATTGGTTTCGAATTTCTACTGTTGTAGTTAAAACATACTTTATATAATTTGAATTCTTTTAAGTTTATTGAGACTTATTTTATGGTCTGACATGAGGTCTAGAGGTTGGCTGCAGTAGCTCATGCCTATAATTCCCTATCTGGGAAGCCAGGTGGGAGGACTGCTTGAGGCCAAGAGTTCAAGACCAGTCTGGGCAACATAGTGAGACCCTTTCTCTACTACAACAAAAATATTAGTGAAGCATGGTGGTGCACACCTATAGTCCCAGATATTTGGGAGGCTGGAGCAGGAAGACTGCTTGAGCCCAGGACTTTGAAGCTGTAGTGAGCTGTGATCATGCCACTGCACTCCAGCCTAGACCACAGAACAATATCCTGTCCAAAAAAAAAAAAAGAGAAAGAAAGGGAGAAAAGAATTTTAAATGTGTATTTGAGAAGAATGTGCCTTACACTGTTGGGGAGAGTGTTTTATAGGTGTCTATTAGACTAGTTGGTTTATAGTGTTGCTGAAGTCTTCTAGTTCCCCAGTGATCATCTACCTACATGTTGTATCCATTTTTCAAAGTGAGGTATTGACATCTCCAACTATTATTGTTGAATTGTCTATTTCCCTTTAATTCTGCTGGGTTTTGCCTCATTTATTTTGAGGCTCTGCTCTTAGGTGCATATGTTTATAACTGTTATGTTTTTTTGATGGACTGACCTTTTTAATATAAAATGTTCTTCTTGGTCTCTAGTAACAATTTTTGTCTCAAAGTCTATTTTGTCTAATACTAGCACAGCCTCTCCAGTTCTTTTTTGGAGAACTGTTGTATTCTATATCTTCTTCCATCTCTTCACTTTCAACCTATTTGTTTCTCTGAATATATATTTGTCTCATAGATAGCATATAGTTGGATTATGTTATTTTATTCATTCTCTTAATCTATGCCTTTTGACTGTAGTGCCCATTTCATTTCTTGGAATTACTGATGAGATTTACATTTGCTGTTTTCTGTACATGCCTTTATGTTCCTCTATCCTTTCATTACTGCCTTCTTTTGTGTTAGTTTTCTAGTATACCATTTTAATCCACTTGTTAGCTATTTTACCACATTTTTTAAGTTCTTTTATTAGTATTTGCCCTGGGGACTGCAATTAACATCTTAACTTAAAGCAATCTAGCTTAGAGTAATATTGACGTAATTTCAATAATATATAAAAACCCTGTTCCCATACAGCTCCATTCCTTCTCCTCTCCTTTTATTATTATTGGCATTAAAAGAATATCCTTACACATTATTAAATATATAATTATAATTATTGCTTTATGTAGTTGTCTTTTGAATCAGATAGAAGAAAAAGGTTACAAACAAAAATAATATTTATACTGACTTTTACATTTACCTATAGAGTTATCTTCACCAGTACTCTTTATTTCTCTGTGTGGATTCAAGTTACTATTTAGTGTCCTGTCATTTCAACCTAAAGAACCCCCTTTCATATTTCTTATAGGGCATGTCTGCTAGTGAAGAATTCTCTGTTTTTGTTTACATGGGAATGTTTTAAATTCACCTTAATTTTTGAAGATTAGCTTTGCTGAATATACAACTCCTAGTTGACAGTCCTTTTCTTTCAGCACTTTGAATACATCATCCCTCTGCCTTCTGTGGTATCCACAGTTTCTAATGAAAAGAAAGCTGTTAATTTTATTGAACATGCCTTGCTGCCTTCTCTATTTTCAATATTCTCTCTCTCTCTCTCTCTCTCTCTCTCTCTCTCTGTTTCTTTTTGAGAGGTCTGGTTCTATTGCCCAGCCTGAAGTGCAGTGGCACAATCTTGGCTCACCACAACCTCTATTTCCTGGGCTCAAGCCATCCTCCCATCTCAGCCTCCCGAGTAGCTGGGACTACAGGCATGCAACACCACGCCTGGCTAATTTTTGTATTTTTTGTAGAGACAGGGTTTCTCCACATTGCCCAGGCTGCTCTCAAACTTGTGAGCTCAAGTAATCTGCCCACCTCAGCTTCCCAAAGTGCTGGTATTACAGGCATGAGCCACTGTGCCTGGCCAAGATTCTTTCTTGATCTTTGGCTTTCAATAGTTTGACTATGACGTGTCTCTAGGTTTATCCTACTTGGAGTTCACTAGTTTCTTAGTGTGCAGATTAGTGTTTGTTATCAAATTTGTAGTTTCTTGCCATCATATCTTCAAATATTCTTTCTGCCCTTTCTTTTTCTTTTCTTTTGGGATTCTCCTTATGCATGTATTGATACATGTGATGGTTTCTCACAAATCTGTATGGCTCTGTTCATTTTTCTGCATTCTTTTTTCTTTCTGTTCCTCAGACTGGGTGATCTTAAGTTCACTGATTCTTTATTTTGCAAGTTCAAAAAGGATGATGAGTCCCTTTAGTGAATTTTACATTTCAGTTATTGTATTTGTCAACCAGAATATCCATCTGGTTTGTAAAATAACTTATATCTTTTAATTGATATTCTCTATTAAGTAAGACATCATTCTCAAACTTTAATTCTTTAGACATAGTTGTCTTTAGTTCTTTGAAAATATTTATAACAGTTGGCTTAATGTCTTTATTTAGTAAGTTCAATATCTAGGTGTCCAGTCTGGTTTTTTCTTGCATGCCCTTGTCCCCTCTGTAGTCTACTCTTTACAAAATAATCTTCTATGATCTCACTCATAGTAAAACCTCAAAGTCCTTCCCCCGACTTTCAAGGTTCTGCATGCTCTGATATCTGGCTACTTCATCTACTAAAGCTCCTTAACCTTGTTCATTCGTTCCAGCTACAGTAGTCTGACCTTTACTTTTCCTCAAAAACACCAACTACTCTCCACTCCCAGACACCTTGTATTTGTTACTCCCTTTGCATGAAATGTTATTTTCTTTTACTGCATTCAGGATTCTACTCAAATGACTCTACTAAGAGAGAGTTTCCTAGTCTCTCTATTTAAGATAGTAGACTCTATCAATCTCTACCCTGTTAGGCTGCTTTATTTTTCTTCATAGAAGAAGCTAATCCAGGTAATTGCACTTCGTGTCTTTTGTAAAAATCAAAGTAAAATCCTGTTAGGTTTTTAATGGTAACAAGAGAAGAGTATACATTCTAGAGTAATTTCTGAAAACAAAAGAAAAGGTCAGAAGAGGGAGGAAAAAAGAAAAAGTATAATAAAGGGAACTGACTGCCACACTCACAGGCAGCATCTCTAAGAAAGAATTAGACCTAAAAAATGATGGTTCCATGGTACACCAAAAAGAGTACCAGGACTTGTCATCTGCAGTTTCATGAACCCCAAAGTGGCATAGAAGCAGAAAACTACCATCCTTTAAGGAAACTCTGTGGATATGGACAAATATCCACATACTAGCCCAATGACCATGACAAACTCAAAGTTAGAAGTTTTCCTTCTATTTTCTAGCAACCTTGTTAGTTTGTTTGGTGGGAACTTCTGAGGTGACACAGCCCTAATAGTGACTGACAATACATTTCTCACCAGCTCAGCAGGGAAGAGTATCTAAGTCAAATTTAATTTGAATTAGGAAAAAAATTACAATACGCTATTTCTTTTCTTTTCTTTTCTTTTCTTTTTTTTTGAGATGGAGTCTTACTCTGTTACCCAGGCTGGAGTGCAATGGCGCAATCTCGGCTCACTGAAACCTCCACCTCCTGGGTTCAGGTGATTCTCCTGCTTCAGCTTCCAGAGTAGCTGGGATTACAGGCACCTGCCACCATCCCCAGCTAGTTTTCGTATTTTTAGTAGAGACGGGGTTTCACCATGCTGGCCAGGCTGGTCTCGAAATCCCGACCTCAGGCGATCCACCCGCCTCGGCATCCCAAAGAGCTGGGATTACAGGCGTGAGCCACCATGCCCAGCCTACAATATGCTATTTCTTGCTTACCAAGGTTTAGATTCAGATTTCGTACACACAAATTGGATCAAGTTTCTTCTACTCTTCAAAAATTTCAATGACTTCACACTACTTTTTCAATAAAATACAAACTTTTCACCATAGACTTCAAGATTCTGCAGTGTCACCCTTGTTTAGCATACTACCCTTCATCTGCCACCACATTCCCTTTGCTCACTATGAACCAGCTTCTCTTTCAGTTCTTCAAAAATGTCAAGCTCTCTTATCACTCAGGGTCTGTTCTCTTGATTTATAATGCTCTTTCCTTTCCCTTCCCTTCTTCACACTTTGATTCCTTCTAATCTTTAGTATCAGCTTTATGTCACCTCTACAAAGAGATCATCCCTAAACAATCTATCTGAAACCCTTCTGCTCTGAGATTCTCTACCACTGAACCACCTTGATTTTTCTTAGCAAACTCAGAGCTTTTCAGATTGAATAAATAAAACAAGATCCAAATACATGCTACATACAAAGACACACTTTAGATTCAAATTATCTAAAAAGGTTTTTAAGGTTAAAAAAAAAAAAAAAAAGGTAAGCCAGGCACAGTGGTTCACACCTGTAATCCCAGCACTTTGGGAGGCCAAGGTGGGCGGATCACTTGAGGCCAGGAGTTTGAGACCAGCCTGGCCAACATGGTGAGACCTCATATCTACTAAAAATACAAAAATTATCTGGGCATGGTGGTATGTGCCTGTAATCTCAGCTACTTTGGAAGCTGAGGCAGGAGAGCCACTTGAACCCGGGAGGCAGAGGTTTGGGTGAGCTGAGATCACGCCACTGCACTCCAGCCTGGCAACAGGGTGAGACCCTGTCTTAAAAAAAAAAAAAAAAAAAAAAAGAGGTAAAAGATGTACCATGCAAACAACAGCTACAAGAGAGATGGGGTGGCTGTATTAATATCTGACAAAATAAACTTTAGGATAAGAAATACTGCTAGAGACAAAAGGAAACATTTTATAATGTAACAAGAGTCAATATATCAAAAAGATGTAATAATTATAGATGTATATCACTTAATGAAAGCCCCAAAAGACATAAAACAACAATTGACAGTGCTGAAAGAAGAAATAGGTAATTCAATAATAGCTGGATATTTGAATACCTCACTCTTATGAACTGGTAAAACCACCACACAGAAAATCAGGAAGGATATACAAGATCTGAACAATGCTATCAACCAATTTCACCTGACACCTATAGAATTCTCCATCAAAAAACAGCAGAATACACATTCCTTTCAAGCTCACACAGAACATCCTCCAGGAAAGACCATATGTTAGGTCACAAACCAAGTCCTGATAAATTTTAAAGATTTAACTCATACAGAATATGCTGTCCAACCACATGGAATTAAACATAAAAAATAGAAAGAAATCTTGAATATCTTCAAATATTTGGAAATTGAACAACATTCTTCTAAATAACCCATAGGTCAAAGAAGAATTCACAATGAAAACTAAAATATATTTTGAACTAAATAAAAACAAAACTACAATATATTAAAATGTATGGGATGCAGTTTCAAGTGGTACTTAGAAGAAAATGTATAGCTTTAAATGCCTATATTTAAAAAAAAGTCTCTAATCAATAACCCAGGCTCTCACCTTAAGAAACTAAAAAAGGAGGGGCAAGTTAAAATGATCAAAGCAAGCAAAATAAATGAAATAATAAGGATAAGAGCAGAAATCAACAAAATAGAAAATGGAAAAATAGAGAAAACCAAAGAAACCTAAAGGCTGATTATTTGAAAAGATCAACAAAATTGACAAACCTTTAGACTGACCAAGAAAAAAATAGAGAAGATAAAAATTACCCAATAAAGGGATGAAAGAAAGAATAGACTACTGATCCTATAGAAATTACAAGGAAATGCTGTAAACATCTTTATGCCAACAAAGCAGGCAACTAATATGAAGTGGAAAAGTTCCTAGAAAGGTACAAATTACCAAAATGAACTAAAAAATATACAGAACAATCTAAATAGGCCTATAAAAAGTAAAGAAACTGAATTAGAAATGTAAAATCTTCCCATAAAGAGAATTCTAGGCCCAGATAACTTCACTGGTGAATTTTGTCAAATACTTAACCAAAAAATAATGCTAATCCTTCACAAAGTCTTCAGAAAATAGAGAAGAGAACAGATCCCAACTAAATCTAAGATGTTTATTACCCTAATCCCAAAGCTAAAGACATCATACAAAAAGAAAACTACAAAACCCTCATGAACATCATCATGAGAATCCTTAATTATTAGCAAACTAAATCCAGGAATATGTAAAAAGAATGTATACACCATGACCAAGTGAGATTTCTGCAAGAATATGAGGTTTGTTTAACATGCAATTAATGTAAGAGACTATATAGAATAAAGGACACATGATTATTTCCACAGACGCAGGAAAGGCATTTGACAAAATTCAACACCTATTTATGATTTTTTAAAAAAAATCTAGGCTGGGCATGATGGTTCAGACCTGTAACCTCAGCACTTTGGGAGGCCAACGCGGGTGGATCACCTGAGGTCAGGAATTTGAAACCAGCCTGGCCAGCACAGTAAAACCCCGTCTCTACTAAAAATACAAAAATTAGCTGGGTGTGGTGGCGCACACCTGTAATCCCAGCTACTCAGGAGACTGAGGCAGGAGAATCATTTGAGCCCGGGAGGTGGAGGTTGCAGAGAGCAGAGAGCAGAGATTGTACTGCACTCCAGCCTGGATGACAGAGTGAGACTCTGTCTAAAAACAAACAAACAAACAAAACAAAACAAACAAACAAACAAAAAACCTCTCAACAGACTAGTAATAGAAGAGAACATTCTTAATGTGATAAAGACAGATATGAAACTCTCACAACTAACATCATACTTAATGGTGAAAGATGGGCTGCTTGGCTCCTAAGAGCAAGAACAAGGTAAACCCTATCAAAATCTTAGCTGGGCTTGTTGCAGAAATTGACAAGCTGATCCTAAAATTCACATGGAAATAAAAGGGACCCAGAATAGTCAGAACAATTTTGAAAAAGAATGAAGTTGAAGGACTTACATTACCTAAAGGACCAAGGAAGTCTTCTCTCAAGGAAGACTTAGCCCACTGAAATAAATGGGCTTATTTCTATGCTTAGCCCACTGAAATAAATAGATAGGCTCTTGACCACTCTGCTCACCCTCTCCCAAGAAACACTTCAGGAAGAAAGCTGACCAGAGGTAAGTTGCTCTCTCTTTGAGGTGATGTTATAATTTCATCTAGAACTCTATAGCCCTTATAACTCTCTCCCTTGAGCTGGCCAATTAGGAAAACTAACTCATCTGCTTAGTCATTTTGTTTATAAATTCTCTCAATTGTTCTATCTGAACAATAGCTGCAATAATAACATGGAATTGATATATTATCCCATTGTTATAGCAAAGTAAATTAATGCACAGTGTCATTAAGTTAACTTGCTCTAGGTCATCCAGTAGGTGGTGGAGTCAGTATCTTATTGTGGAACCAGGATAGGAAGAGCTGTTTAAAAATGTATAATCATCTTCTAAGTTAGTATCAGCTAGCATTGATAATAGCATTATACAAAGTCTATAAGGTAGGCCTGGCAAGAATTTTCCACTGTTTGAAGAAACCAATGACGTTCTAAATATTTAAGTGATGTATCCAAATTTAGACATTTGCTATCTCACTGGTGGCTACATCCAAAATTGGAATACAATATGAGAGAACAGAGAAGATTTAATTCATTTTTTTACAAAGACCATGATTTAGAGAAATATTTTTGGTTTTTTTTCCAGGTTATATTTAAGTGATTATATACCTTGGAACTGAGGAGCTAAACCCACTTAAACTGACAGTAGTTTCTCATTGTTACTTTGCTGTTACTGAATAATCTTAAGAAGAAAGGTTGATATTTCTCAAAACAAATCAAAAATCACCATTAAGAGAGACAGAAAAGGCAAGCAGCCACTAAAGGTGGAGAATATCTACACAACATATACAACCAATAAAAGGCTTGTATCCAGAATATACAAAGTCTTTCTACAAATTAATAAAACAACTCAATAGATAAATGGTCTAGAGACTCAAAAAGAACTCATAAAAGAAAATATTCAAAAGACTGATAAATATATGAAAGTGTTCTATATCATTCATAATCAAAGAAGTGCAAAATAAAACTATGGGATACAACCACATGCCACTAGGAAGTTTGAACTTTAAAAGTCTGACAAATACAAAGATACTGCTTAGGATGCAGTTTAGAGGGGAACTCTCACACACTGCTATTAAGAAAAAAATGCGGCCAGGCAACGTGGTTCACGTCTGTAATCCCAACACTTTGGGAGGCCGAGGCGGGCAGATCACTTGAGGTCAGGAGTTCAAGACTAGCCTGGAACATGGTGAAACCCCATCTCTACCAAAGATACAAAAATTAGCTGGGCATGATAGCACATGCCTGTAATCCCATGTACTCAGGAGGCTGAGGCGGGAGAATCGCTTGAACCCAGGAGATGAAAGTTGCAGTGAGCTGAGATCACACCACTGCACTCCAGCCTAGGCGACAGAGCAAGGCTCCATCTCAAAAATAATAATAAGAAGAAGAATGCAACTATTTTAAGAAAGTGGCATAATCTAGTAAATTTCAGTGGACCAATAATTCCATTCCCATGTATAACCTGCATAAAAATATACTTTCAGGAAATAAGTACAGAATATTCATGCCAGAATTATTCATTATATCCCCAAACTGGAAGAAACTCAAATGCCCACAAAAGTCAAATGGATAAACAACCTATGGTATGGTCATCCAATGGAATACCATAAAGCACTTAAAAGGAATAACTATAGATATACAGAAATAACATGGATATATCTTAAAAACATAGCATTGAGTAAAATAAACTGGATAAAAATAATATGTATTATATGAGTCCATACACATAAACTTAAAAAAAGGCAAAATTAAACTACATTGCTGTTATAAATTAAATTTATGAATTTAATAAAATTGAACTATATCACAGACCATTAAACTTAAATAATTAGTTATATGTACTTAGTACATATTTTAGTTATATATACTTAGATGGAAAAATCTTCAAGACATATTAACAAAACTATAGAACAGTATGTATAATATGATTCTATTTATGTAAAACAGAACATCTATTTGCGTGATATATACCTAAAGCACTGTCCAACAAATCTTACTGCAATCATTGAAATGTTCTATAATCTATGCTGTTTAATTCTGTAGCCATGTGTGGCCATTGAACACTTAAAAATGTACTTAATAGCACTGAGGAACAGAATTTTTATTTAATTTTAATTAATTTCAGTGTAAATAGCCTCACATGGCTAGTGGTTACAGTATTGGATAGTGTAGTTATGGAAAATGATATATAACAGATTACCTCCAGAGCAGTTTTTCAACCTGGGCACTACTGACATTTGGGACAGAATTACTTTTTTTATTTTTATTTTGTTTCCTTTGGATTACCAGTGCAAAACACATTTTTTTACAATTACAGTGCAAAATCCATATTTATTTGGCTAGCTTTATGTATTTATTTTTAATCTATGTATTAATTTTTTTAAAAAAGCCATAATAAACACTTGGATTCCAAATACAGTATTTTGTTGAATACTGTGCCAAATACATATCATACAGAGTAAAAATTTGAAAATATCTCCAAACCGTAACAATAAACATAATAAGGTAATGATATAATACCTTAGAAGGTGTTAAGAACAAAGGAAGGAAACAAGACTATAAACAGGTAATGGGAACTGTGGGTGATGGTGTTGTTTATATATATATTATAATATATATTTAAAATATTTTTATATTTAATATATTTAATATTAATTATATTAAATATATTTAAAATATATATTAATATATATTAAATAGATATTTATATATTAAATAGATATTAATATCTATTTAATATAATTTAATATATATTTAATATAATTTAATATAATAAATATATATTATATAATATATTAAATAATATATATTAAATATATTTAATATATATTATATATATTTAAAATATATTTTATATATTAAATATATTTTATATATTAATATAGTTTAAATATATTCAAAATATATATTTAAAAATATAAATATATATTTATATATTTATATATTATATATTTATATATTTATATATTATATATTTATATATTGTATATATTTATATATATTTATATATATTATATATTATATATTTTTATATTTTTATATATTATATATATTTATATATATTTTTATATATTATATATATTTATATATATTTTTATATATTATATATATTTATATATTTTTTATATATTATATATATTTATATATATTTTATATATATATATATATATATATATTTTAGTGCCCAATAGGTAGTTTTATTCCAGTAGTATCCCCTAAGTCAAGGCAATCAAAATTGTCTCCAGACCTTGTCAAATATCTCCTAGGGCAGAGGTCCCCAATGCCCAGGCTGCAAATCAGTACCGGTCAGTGGCCTGTTAGCAACTGGGCTGCACAGCAGGTGAGCAGCAGGAGAGTGAGCATTACTGCCTGAACTCTGCCTCCTGTCAGATCAGCTGCAACATTAACTTCTCATAGCAGCGCAAACTCCACTGTGAACTATGCATGCACATGCGAGGGATGTAGGTTGCATGCTCCTTATGAGAGTGTAATGCCTGATGATCTAAGGTGGAACAGTTTCATTCTGAAAGCATCCCCCACCAACCCCCGTCCATGGAAAAATTGTCTTCCATGAAACTGTCCCTGGTGCCAAAATGTCTGGGGACCACTGCCCTAGGGGACAAAATCTCCCCAGCTGAGAACCACTGCTAAAGACATAGGAGAGTAATGGGAGGGAGGGGGCACTGTAATATTTTATTCTATTTCTGTTTTGCCTAAATTTGCTTAGAGGTAACATGCATGTACATTTTCTTTGTGTAATTAATAATTTTAAAAGTAAGCCTGTTTTCTCATGAGTAAAATGGGAACTATATACCTAAACTCTAAGGTTGCTCTAAAGATTAAGAGCAAAATAGAAACGAGTTACCAATTTCCTGGAACAGTGGGGGGAAAATACCAAGCAAAGTGAAAAAGGAAGTTCACATGAATAGTTATCAAGAACAGTGAAGAAAGAAGAGAGAATCGCCTCCTAGCTGAGGCTAGGAGAATGATCAGTCATTTTTGCCATTTGCAAACATAAGTAAAACAGAAATAGGAACCATTTAAGGGAAGTATAATGAACCTGGTTAGGGATCTATTAAAATGGAAGAACTTGTGGGCCATCTAAGTAGAGCTGGAGCTGGAAGTTGGAAAGTGATAAAAGCTAGAATTAAAGACTCAAGAGTTATCAATATCAATATACTGATATCAAGTATTTGGAATATCAAGTATTTGGAAGTCATGAGCCTTCAGAGAAAAAAAAAATGGCTATAAAGAAACTCTGAGCCATAACTGAGGATTGGGAAAGGAGGGCCACAGGAGACTACAGTATTGAGAAGTTGTAGGCAGAGATAGAAGAAAAACCAGAAGCTAGTTGGATCATGGCAGCCAAGAGAAGGGTTTAAACAAAGTGGATAATGTCTCCTTAGATCTCACCTTTATTAAAAAATAAATATTAACATATCAATACAAGAAGAAAAGAGATGAAATATATTTCATTCAAGAGAGAGTGGGGGTCAATCTCAAAACAGTACTCATGGACCATCAAGGCAATAACTCTGGAACTGAGAAGTCACTGGCCCAACAAATAAAGAAGGCAAGTTCTGCTGGAAGGAAACCCCTGGCACCTCATGCACTTCTACGACTGCCTGATCACTCAGGGCTCCTACAAGGCACCAGGCCTCAAAACCTTATCTGTATTCCCGTCCAGCTGGAGGGGAGCAGATTACACTCTTTTTTTTTCCCCCAAGAGAGTCTCACTCTGTCGCCCAGGCTGGAGTGCAGTAGCGCAACCTTGGCTCACTGCAACCTCCGACTCCTAGGTTCAAGCAATTCTCCTGCCTCAGCCTCTCAAGTCACTGGAATCACAGAAGTGTGCCACCACGCCTGGCTAATTTTTTTGCATTTTTAGTAGAGACGGGATTTCACCATGTTGGTCAGGTTGGTCTCAAACTCCTGGCCTCAAGTGATCCACCCACCTCGGCCTCCCAAAGTACTAGGATTACAGGCGTGAGCTACTGCACCCAGCCAGGTTACACTCTTAATAGCAACAACTTCGTAAATTATCTGAAGCAGGCCCTGGTCTCTGACCAGGCTAAGGCTATTTGGACTGTGAAACATGCAACCCACAGTTAATCAGAAACTCTCTTTGAAATGTTAACAAAAGACCATGAGATGCACAGAGGAAGAAAAGGGAAAAAAAACTATTTTCAGAGGGAGAAACAATCTACAAATTGGGGAATGCAACCTCCCAGGAAAACCAAAAGGACATACTCCAAAAGGGAATAGGAAGCTGGTATTTATGCCTTACAGGGATAGCCTTACGTATTATATTTAGCAGGCTTGAAGGAATCTGTGAATATTCATGAGGGAAGTCAAGCATGCGTGCAGTGGGTAAACATATATGTAACATGCATTCCATGTTCACTTTGGGGTGGGGTTTTAGCATTAAAGTAAGGTGAATTTGGCTCTTTGCATCAAAAAGGTGAACTACAGGGCACAAAGACAGTTTGTGTACAGTCTCTATAAGCTGGCCAAAACTGGCTGGCTTGAGGCCTATGGCTATTTATCAGGAAAGAAAGTAAGGCCAATTCTCTGTCCCATCAGAATTGTGGCAGGACCATGGTGGGCAGCCAGCAGATCGGTCGGCTGGTGTCAAGTAGTAGTCTATCAGGGTCAACAGGAAATTTCCAGCTGTAGTTTCTGTGATGTTTTTCAGGACCTGGTTTCTGCTTACAGGAAAGAAAACCTTATGGTAGTTAGTAACACAGGGATACATGACCAAGCCCTCATCTTGCTGTGGCCGTTAGATTCTGGTTTTGGTATGTCTCATTTTAGCCACAGGGAGTCTGCTGGGGTATATTTCAACTCTAGGGCTCCAGATTTTTCATTCTATGTTGCTACTGCTAAAGACAATGTTTCCATAAATCAGCCTGATGTGATTAATCAGGGTTAACGTTTGATGACGGCTGGAATACAATGCATTCCCATTGTAAGTTTCTAAATCTGATGCTTATCTGTGAAAACACACTTTTTCATTTTATCATTATCATATCAGGAAGCTCTAACCAAAGGCTCAAATTCTTGAACTACAGAAGGTCTAGGAAGCTTTGAAACAGGCAAAATTTTGTGTGCACTTTTTAAAGGGATAAAGACCCTGAAATTTCATATGGGTCTCAAGAGGGTCTGTCACCCCAAAAGGTTAACAGTCATTGTAATTGTATTTTTCCTACATCAGGCCCTATTTGTGATCATTTGTTGAATAATTTGTGACACCTATTCTAGATGTTGGTCCAGGTGGGTATGTCCTCTAGAAAGTTGGATATAAGGGTCTAAAACAGAGCTCAAGAGAAAGATTTGAGTACAAAAAGACAATTCAATAAATCATAAACATATACATGTTAAAGCAGTGGAAGTAAAGATCCTTCCTCCTATAGTATACAGTACTACCGTGAAAAGGAAACAAACTGGACTAGGGAACATATATATGAGAAGCCTAGGCTGATGAAAAGGAGCCAGGGAGGCCGGAAATAAAGGAGAACTTGAATCACGAAGTGCTTCGCTAGAGGAAAAAAAAAAAAACTGTCCGAAGTGTCTACTGGGTTTGGCCACTAGGAGGACCCAGAACACTTTACCAGACAATTCCAGAGAATTAGTTGGGGTAGACTCACTGCGTCAAAAATTTAAGAATGGAAGGTGAGGACAGTAAATCTAGCATAAGCAGTTTGCCTTAAGCTTCTTGAAATCAAAGAAGCAGGCAAGATGACAGCTGTGAGCCCACTGGGTACAAAAGCAGTTTGGGTCATTACTTTAGTGAGGCTCCGTTGGCTGCAAATTTCAAGAGAAAGAGATGGACTTTTCAGAGAAGAGTAAGAGAAGGGAGGACCAAGCTGGGGTGTGGGGAGGGGGCTGATCCTCCATGTTATAAACGCACTTTCAGAAAGACACTGAAAAGTGCCTTAAAAACAAAAAACTTTGAGCTTGCCAAATACCCATGGCCTTTCCTACCACTTATCTTCTCACAACCCCCAAATGCTTTACAAAAAAAAAAAAAGTTGGCAGAAGGGGTATAGCTCAGTGGTAGAGCATTTGACTGCAGATCCAAAAAAAGTTTCCCCCGAGTTTAGAATAAAGAATCTTCACAAAAGTTAAACCTCTTCAAAGTAGCGTCAGCCTTAGATATTACGTCCAAGACATCATTTGACGCACCCAGACCCCCGCTCAGAGCACATCCTTGACTCACCAGCCTCTCTCTGACTCTGTCCTTGGGGAGGGACCGCCTCACAGGACAGAGCCCCACTGGCCCCAGGAGCCTTGCGAGCCGGTCCTGCGGGGCTGCTCTGCCAGACCAGGTCCGAAAGGAGGGGCCAGCCAGAGCCCTAAGCCAGGGCAGCCACAGACACAGCCTGTAGCCCCGCTGCTGTCCGCTGACCCCGCCATTCTCACCACCTAACCTCTAGGAACACGCCCACAGGTCAAAGGCCTTTCCAGAAACCTCTGGCCCTGCCAGACCCCGCCCCCAGGTCCTCAGAGGCCACGCCCCTTCCTGTGGCCACGCACGGCCTCGCCCTTTCCCGAGGCCTGCGCGGGGGAAGGGGTGGTGTCCTTTATCTGGGGGGTGTCCTTTATCTGGGTACTGAGCTCCCAGTGCCATTTCAGTGCCCACTGAGCAAGAGAGGCTGCTCGATGCATTCCAAAGGCCCATTCTGGGCACTGGGGATAGAGAAGTGGAAAAGCAAAGTTCTTTCCTTCAAGGACCTTCTATACCATGGGGGAGACAGACCACGAACTAATACACAAATTAAATCTCTTAACGGGTGGTAGTGATGTGGGGTAGGTGAGCCCCAAAGTGGAGCTTAGCCCACGAGAGTTCTTGGCTTTGCCCAGGAAAGAATTCAACGGCAAGCCAGAGGTAGAAGAAAACAGCTTTCTTGAAGAGGCAGAGCAGGGCTACCCCATTGACAGTGGGTAGCAGCTCAGGGCAGTTTTGCAGTCATGTTTATTACTACTGTTAATTACATGTAGATTAAGGGGAGGTTTATGCAGACATTTCCAGAGAAGGAGTAGTAACTTTGGGGTCATTGGGTCATTACCATGGAAAGGGGCCCTAACGCCAGGGTGTTGTCATAGCAACTGCAAACCGACGTAGCACCCTGGTGGGCTGTCTGATTGAAAGCTACTTTGGCCCTGGCCCTGTTTTAGCCAGGCCTCAATCTGGTCTGGTGTCCGACGCCTGCCTCTGGAGTCAAGTCCCACCTTTTACCTCAGTGATAAGTGCTCTAAAGAAAAATAAAACAGGGCTGGGCGTGGTAGCTCACGCCTGTAATCCCAGCACTTTGGGAGGCAGAGGCGGGGGGATAACTTGAGGTCAGGGGTTGGAAAGCAGCCTGGCCAACATGGTGGAACGCTGTCTCTACTAAAAATACAAAAATTAGTCGGGCGTGGTGGTGCATACCTGTAATCCAAGCTACTCGGGAGGCTAAGGCAGGAGAATCGCTTGAACCCAGGGGACGGAGGTTGCAGTGAGCAGAGATCGCACCATTGCACTCCAGCCTGGGCTACAAAGCAAGACTCCATCTCAAAAAGAAAAAAAAAGAAAAAGAAAAAGAAAAAAGAAAGAAAACAGGCTAAGGAGGAAGAGAATGAGAACGCAAATCCTTCGTAGTAGTCATGAAGGCCTCTTGGAGTGGGTTGCAGTGAGCCAAGACTGCGCCCCTGCACTCCAGCCTGGGCAACAAAGCAAGCCTGTCGAAAGAAAGGGAAGGAAGGAAGGAGGGAGGGAGGGAGGGAAGAAGGGAGGAACCTCTTGGGAAGATTGCTTGAGGCCAGGAATTCCAGACCAGCCCGAGCAGCACAGCAGTGAAACAAGAAGAACTCTTTTGGATAAGGTAATCTTTGATCAGTCTTGAAAGGAATGAGGGTAGAAACTACTAGGTATAGGTACCTTCCAGGCAGAAGGACCAACAAGCACGAACGTACTGGGGCCGTCAGTGTGACTGAAGCAGAGGGAGCTGGGGAGAGGGTCATGGCAGTGGGGAATATGCTCGCTCCTCTGCCCTCGGATGGAGTGAGGCTGCTGTGTTCTTCTAGACCTGGTAAGGACTGGACATACCTACAGGCTGGACAGTGTGACACAGAAGCCATATGACTTCCCGTGTGTGCGCTTCAGTCATCCACATAACCAGCAATCAAACAGGCAAGACGGTGTTGGTGCAACAGTTACATTGTACTAAGAAGCAGGCAGCTTTTTCAACCATGTAGGATAATTATTTTTAGAATTACCAGATATACAAAATGCCCAGTTAAATTTCAGATAAGCAACAAACTTTTTAGTATGCATATATCCTATGCAAAAATTATGTGTTATTTATCTAAAGTTAAACTGGGTGTTACTTGTATTTTCATTTGCTGAATCTGGCAAATCTAATATTGGAGTCAAAATGCCAAGTTTGGAAACTTAAGAGCAGTGCTGTGCCAAACTATATTGAAGCCTGAGGCAAAATGAAAAACGTATGCTTCTTTTGTACGTTTTCGTGTTTTTGTTAATTTTTACACATTAAATTGGTTGACAATATTGAAAGTTGGTATATTAAAACTCATATTAAGTTTAAATATTTTATACCAATGACTTTAATGGAAGTAAACTGATCAATAAAATTGTCAAAATCTACTCTTCTTAAGTGACGATCTTAAATAATGTTTTTTTTTTTAGACGGAGTCTCGCTCTGTCGCCCAGGCTGGAGTGCAGTGGCGCAATCTCGGCTCACTGCAAGCTCCACCTCCCGGGTTCACGCTATTCTCCTGCCTCAGCCTCCCAAGCAGCTGGGACTACAGGCGCCCGCCACTACGCCCGGCTAATTTTTTGTATTTTCAGTAGAGACGGGGTTTCACCGCGTTAGCCAGGATGGTCTCAATCTCCTGACCTCCTGATCCGCCCACCTCACCCTCCCAAAGTGCTGGGATTACAGGCGTGAGCCACCGCGCCTCTTAAATAATTCTTAATTAACTTCAGGATTTTGCAGGATACCATGGTGCATTGGTCTGTTCTTGCATTGCCATAAAGAAATACCTGAAAATGGGTAATTTATAAAGAAAAGAGGTTTATTGGCTCATGGTTCTACAGGCTGTACAGGAAGTGTAGTGGCTTCCATTTCTGGAGAGGCCTCAGGAAACTATGAATCATGGCTAAAGGCAAAGGGGAAGCAAGCACATCTTACATGGCTGGAGAAGGAGCAAGAGCAAGAGAACGAGACAGTGAGAGAGACAGAGAGAGAGAGAGAGAGAGGAGGTGCTACATTTTCTTTTTGAGACAGGTCTCTGTCACCCAGGCTGGTGTGCAGTGACACAGTCTTGGCTCACTGCAGCCTCCACTTCCCGGGCTCAGGCAATTCTCCAACCTCAGCCTCCTGAGTAGCTGGGACTACAGGAGTGAGCCACTATGCCCAGTTAATTTTTGTAGTTTTTGTAGGGATGAGGTTTCACCATATTGCCTAGGCTGGTCTTGAACTCCTGAGCTCAAAGGAATCCGCCCGCCTCAGCCTCCCAAAGTGTATACACACTTTTAAACAACCGGATCTCACAATAACTCACTATCAAGAGAACAGCACCAAGGGGATGGTGCTAAACCATTCATGAAGGACCACCTCCATTATATGATCTAATCACCGACTACCAGGCCCCATGACCAACACTGAAGATTACAATTTGACATGAGATTTGGTGGGGACACAGATCCAAACTATATCACACTGTGACTGGTATTGTTTTAAAAAAATTCTCAGGACCATTTTGAAATTTGGGTAAGGCTGCCCGAAGAAAAATTTGCAAATCCGTTTTAGAGGATACAAACATCATGATTTTATATTACAAATGTGAACAAAAGTTCTCTGGAAGAAAGAGACTTTATTCCAGTGAATAGTTTGCAAACTAGGGAGTCCAACACAGCCTTCAGTGTAAAAGGAAGGTGCGGTCCAAAGAACAAAGGAAGGGTTCTAGCTTTATAGCAAAAGTTCCTGCCCTGGTTCCCCATCAGGTGTACTGATACAAATGAGATGGAAACACAGTTCTGATTGGTTGATACAACTGAGCAGCAAGGGAGGTGGGCTCTGATTGGCTGGTTCAGGTGAGCTCTGAAAGTTCCAAAGTTAAAGAGGTGTGGGTTTTCAGGGAACTCAAAATAGGTGTGTGGCCTCTAGTCACCACATGGCTTCTTGGCTCTGCTTTAAATTTAGGCCCACTCAGCCACTTAAGATCCATCTTGAAGGACTGGCTCTTTCAGGGTCACATTTGTTCATGCAAACTATTGATATTGCATGCTATTTACCACTATTTCAGATGAAATTGCCACAGGATATAAATCATTGGACTATTTAAGAGGTAAGTCAAGGCCATGGCTGCTTTTTGTTAATCAGATGTATTCGTAGAAAATTTCTCCAAGTAAAAATACAAAAATACTTCATTTGATTTTTCATATCTCCATCTCTAGGACATCTGTAATCTCTTTAATTTCTATTTGACGAACACTTTTCCCACAATAATTGATATACTCATTCAGTAATTTGTATATTTCTGATTTTTCTTTCAGTATATTTATATCTCTTTTAAAGTTTTACATTAACCAAACATAACTTTAAGTTACTTTCTCTCATTTGTTATAAGCAAAGGAATAGGCCTTTTATTAAGCATGCAGCTTTGTATATAGTCTTTTTTTCATAAACCTTTTTCTACTAATTTAGTTCAAAATACCATGCCACATAGACAAGTTACATGAAAATTTGTAATCTGTTCACACAAAGATGGTTCCTATTTCAGGATATTGTATTTTGTCATTTTATGTTCTTTTAATATTTGACAAACATCTTTGTGTAAAGTACCTTGATCATATTTGACTTTGATGCCTCTCAGGATTTGTTTTTAATGTAGTTTTTAGAACAAGCATAACATTCCACTGCTCAATGAATTCATAAAAGATTATGTATCATTTGTACACACTAAAAAGGTTATATTTTAATTCATAGAAGCAGCATTTTTGCACAGATTATGAACTTATTTGGCATAACCATTTTGGGGGAAAATAATGGCTTTTCCACCCTTATATACACACCTGCTGTATTTGTCCAATTATATCCATGGCCTCAAAGATATTTTATGTCAATATCTTTTTTCAATTTATTAATAATTTCATAAGAGCCTATATCTCTTTTCTCAAAATAAAAAACTTCCAGTGTTATGACATTATTCTTATGCAAACATACTTAATAATCAGATACATTTGTTCATGATGGGCTATATCTGATGTACAAAGAGTAAGGAAAAGTATTTTGCTTTAGTCTCAATAGTATATCAGATCTAACATGATTTCCTAGTAGTTTTATGTGTTCTCCCAAAATTCATATGCTAAAGTCCTAACCCAATATGTGACTGTATTTGGCAACAGGGCATTAAAGACATAATTAAAGTAAAATGAGTTCATATGTGCAGGCTTTAATCCGCTATGACATAGACAACACATAGACCAAGAGGTGACATAGACAACACACAGACCAAGCCAGGCAGTGAGGCCTCAGAAGAAACACAACCTGTTGACACCTTGATCCTAGACTTCTAGCCTCTGGAACAGTAAGAAAACAAATTCCTTTTGTTTGATCCACCCAGTGTGTGGTATTTTGTTATTGTAGCCCTATCAAATTATATATATTATAAATTCATTTTGAATTCTATTAGACAAATAAGACACAAATTCCTTTTTATGATTAGCTACATCAACATTATAGTGACTAATTCAATGAAATTAAGAAACATAACATTTGTGTTTTTCACTTTTAGAAGCAACTTACTATGGCTACTAAAATAATGTCCAAAGCATAACTGACCAGCAGTTGGGAGACAAAAGGGTATATGATACTTAATTCTATGTGTCAACTTGGCTAGACAATAGTGATCATTTGTTTGGTAAAATTCTAGTTTAGATCTTCATCTCACCATCTTAGTTTTAACCAAACAAAAAAATTTATGTTGCCAGGCAAACAAGAGAGGACTATACAAAATATAACTATCAAAAAATGGCAAAGGCAGGGGGAGGTACCATGGGAGATAGTGAATATAAACTAAATGATCATCTCTCAAATTTCTGAAGTGGAAAAATCAAGGAACAGCATTTTATAAGCATTTAATAGGCAGAAAAATTTAAAATAATTTGAAAAGGTTCCTCTAGGAAGGGGGACTAGGAGTTGGCAGTAAGGTGGGACAGCAACTATTTAGGGTAATTTCCTTTGTCCCTTATTTTTTAAGCCACGTGCATGTATTTTAAACTAGGATAGCACAGTAAACAAATTCCTGCTCATACTTCAAGACCCAGCTCTAACGGTGCCTACTGTAGTGCCAACTTCTTGGTTAAAGTAGACCTTCACTCTACTGTGCTCCTCAAGCACATTCTCTGTTACCAGACTTCTCACATTTCACACACCTATTTATGAGTCCCTTCCATTGCTCAGAATTCTTTAAAGATAAAGACAGTCTTTATGTTTCCCCATCAAATCTTTAATAACTGTTAAATGCATGAAAATATAAATTTTGTTTTAGAGCAAAGGCTTTTGGAAGCTGCCAGAGTTTCATTCCCAGGTCCTCCACTTACCAGCAATGAGACTTCATGTGACCTCAGTTATATTACCTAACCTTTCTGACGTTCTGCTTCGTATGTATTCGTTCTGAAGAGTTGCTGAATGCAGTAACAGACTGTAACATCCCTAGCACAGTACCAAATGCATAATGAAACGCTCAATAACTCTTTACTGCCCTAGTGAACATATTAATGCCAAGCTCAATTAATAAGGATTGCTGAAAGCAGTGCCCTGGCTCTAAGACAGAAGTTATCTCATGCTTGTTCCCAGGACCATGCTGGGATTGATAGGCAGACATCAACATATAATAAGATTCTTTAACGGCTGATTCCATGCTTAATGTCAGAAATGCTCAAGATGAGTGTGAAGCGTCTTGTTATACTAGGTAACAAAAGAAGATATGAAAGATAAGGTTTTCTGTATCAGTACAGGAAAAATGATTTTTTAAAAAATGAATAGGCCACTTCTACTTCCAAGATAGAGTAGCTTATGGTAGACCAATTTTCATTCCTAGAATAAAGCTGAATAAAATATCTTAAAATTGTTGGAAGACATCAGTCAATTGCTGAAGCAAAAAGAGTTTGAGCATCAAGATCCTGAAGAAGGATAAATCTTGTGGGTGAGCCAAAAGTCTGTAGTCTCTTTTATCCTTAAACAATTTACTGGCCGGGCGCGGTGGCTCATGCCTATAATCCCAGCACTTTGGGAGGCCGAGGCGGACAGATCACGAGGTCAGGAGATTGAGACCATCCTGACTAACACAGTGAACCCCCATTTCTACTAAAAAATACAAAAAATTAGCCGGGCGTGGTGGTGGGCACCTGTAGTCCCAGCTACTCGGGAGGCTGAGGCAGGAGAATGGCATGAACCCGGGGGGCGGAGCTTGCAGTGAGCCGAGATTGCACCACTGTACTCCAACCTGGGTGACAGAGCCAGACTCCATCTCAAAATAATAATAATAATAATAATAATAATTTACTGATTGTAGCCATGGGGTAAGAATGAGGATCCAGAGCAATGGGCAACTACTAAGAGGCAGAGAAACCAAAATAATTTTTGACAGTGTAAAGGGGCATTGAAAAACCAAAATTAGCCAGTAGTTTCTCAGAATATTGAATAAGAGGGAGGAGTGGAGAACTTGGCCACTCAGCCTGTTTACCCACTGAGGCATTTTCTGAATTCTGACGCTGTGCAGAATGCAAGGCTAAGAAGGTAAGCAAAAAATATCTGCTTAGATTCAAAAATTCAAATTCTTTGAAAAGGAGGATAAATTTTTTGGGCTGAGTCTGGTACTGAGAAGACAAGAATTAGAGTTGAGGAACTGCCAGTGGAAACAGATCCAGTGAACACACTAGGCTCTCAATTAGAAAATCCTGGAGGACTACATCCTATAAGGGGGGAAATAAGGGTAAACCACAGATAGAGCCTTAAGAAAACTACCACCCAGTCTTAATTTTAAGTCAGCTCAGATCCTTACTGGATTAAGGTGATTGATCCCCACTCTGCATAGTAGAGGAAAGGGTGAGCCCTTTGTGCAGGAGGTTATCCATCCAGAGGCTCTACAATTTGTCATACACATTCAATCAAAAATTGCCAGGCATATCAACAGAGTGGACCAAATGACCAGAAACTAAGGAGGGAAAAAGACAATAGAAAGAGAGCCATAGAAAATCGAAATCATGGCGTTATCGGACAAAAAAATTCACATAACTGATTTATCAGTCCGAGAAAAACACAGAGAAAACAGAAGACAGATTCTCCAGAGAATTAAAATCCATTAAAAGGACATGAATGGACCAGCCGCGGTGGCTCATGCCTGTAATCCCAGTATTTTGGGAGGCTGAGGCAGGTGGATCACTTGAGGTCAGGAGTTTGCGACCAGCCTGGCCAACATGACAAAACCCCATCTCTACTAAAAATACAAAAATTAGCTGGGCGTGGTGGTGCGTGCCTGTAATCCCAACTACTTGGGAGGCTGAGGTGGGAAAATTGCTTTAATCTGGGAGACAGAGGGTGCAGTGAGCTGAGATCCCGCTACTGCACTCGAGCCTGGGTGACAGAGAAAGACTCCGTCTCAAGGAAAAAAAAAAAAAAAAAAAGACATGAATGGATATTTTAGAACTGAGAAATATAAGAAAAATGAAATTAAGAACTCAGTAGATGGGTTTAGCAGCAAAAGTAATAAATGAATTGCAAGACAGATCAATATAAAATATCTAGTCTGAAACACAAAAAAGCATGAGAGACACAAGAACTGGAGATATATAGAGCACTATGAAAAGTTCTAACATTCAGATTACTGAAGTCTCAGAGTGGATAGAGAAAAAATGGGACAGAAACAATAGTTGAAGATATAATGTCTGAGAAATTTCCAAAATTGATCAGACATCAACCCAGAAATTCAAGAAGCTAAATGCCAAGCAAGAAAAGAAAAAGAAACCCATACTAAGTGCACCATAGTAAAACTACTGAAAACCAAAAAGAAAAAATCTTTAAAGCAGCCAGGTGAAGGTAAAATCACCTTCAAAGGAACAACAAAGGACCAGATAGCGACTTTTCAACAGAAATGGTATAAGCCAGAAAACAAAGAATTACATCTTTAAAGTCCTTAAACAGACTCCTGTATGCACTTGATAGAAGACAGAATTAGTGAACTTTGTACAAAACAGCTATAAAGTTCTCCCCAAATATAGCATATATATAAAAATATGAAAGACAGATTAAGAGATAATATCATGATATGATCCAACTTACATTTAATCAGTTACAGAAGAAACAGACAATGCTGAAAGAAAAAATCATTTAATTTTCCACAATTGATTAAAGATACCATTGTACAAATTCAAGAAGCCAAAAAAGTCTCAAACAGGAAAAGAAAAAACCTACAAACAAACCACCTAGTGTGCCAGTCACGTTTCTATTCTCAGCTGCAAGCTCATCCTTGTAGTCTCTACTGTTCTACTGTAGCTGCCACTCTGTAAACTACATTTCCCAGATTCCCTTATCAGCTGGCTTCCTGTTAGGGTCTACCAATGGAAGCCACTAGAGGGAGATTAGACGGCAGTAGATAGCAATTGCCCTAAACCCAGTGGTTTTTTGCATGAGAATTTTATATATTAAGCCCCTGAGATTTAGGGATTATTTATTACTATAGAAAAAGCCCATCCTATCCTAATAAAATATGCAAAAAATTAAAAGTAGAACTTTACACTTCATACCACGTATAAAGATAAACCTAAATGACAAAGACTATATAGCTTTCAGAAGAGAACACAGGAAACATCCTCATGATCTTGGGGTATAGAAGGATTTCTCAAATAAGACATAAAAAACATAAATCAAAAAGAAAAAGCTTGATAGATTTGACATAAAAATTAAAAGCTCCTGTTTATCAAAAGACAGAACTAAAATAGTGAAAAGACAAGCCACAGAAGATATTTGCAAAATATATAATAAAGAACTTGTGTACATATTTTAAAATTTGTATGAATCAGTAAGAACACTTGAAGAAACCTAATAACTAATAAACATGAAAAGTTGTTCAACATTATCAATAATGTTCAAATAGACACTATACATGTACTGTCTTAGGTAGAGCTGCTATAATAAAATACCATACATTGAATTAAAAACATTTATTTCTCATGGTTATGGGAACTGGAAAGTCCAAGATCAAGATGCTAGTAGGTTTGTTTCTGGTAAGGGCCCCCTGGTTCATAGACAGGCATCTTCTTGCTGTGTGTTCACATGGCAGAAAGAGGGCTGGGATCTCTTCATAAGGGCACTAATCCCACTCATGTGGGCTCCATGCTTACAACCTCCCAAAGGCTCCGCATCCTAATATCATCACATTGGGGGTTAAGATTTCAACATATGAATCTGGTGGGGGGACACAAACATTTAGTCCGTAACATGTACCAAGCTAGCTAAAATTCAAAAGTATGAAAATACTAAATATTGGAAAAGATTGGGGTAATAAGAACTCTCATTTACTCCTGGTGAGAATGTGTATAACCACCTTGGAATACATTATTTAGTAAAGTTGGAACACCATTAAGACTCCACATTTCCACTCCTAGATATATATCCTACAGAAATATGTGTTTATATGTGCACCAGGAATCATGTATAAAAATGTTTATCACAGCATTATTCACAATATACAAAGACTGAAATCAATTCCAGTGTTTATCAGCAGCATGCTGCCTGTGTTATGGTACAGTCCTACAATAAGCTTTAACAAAACTGAATGTACTATAAAGATTAAAACAAATTACAGCTACACAAGCAACACGGATGAATCTTAAAACAATGTTGAACAAAAGAAGCCACATACCCAAAAATATTTACTCTCATTCTATTAGTAAAAGTTCAAAATCAGGGAAAACAGAATAACTACTTATTTAGGGATCTAATCATAAATGGTAAAACTATAAAGACAAGCAAAGGAATGAGTACCACACATCATGAGACAATGATTTATCTCCAAAGTGCTGGGGGCAGTGAAGGAGATGTGATCTAGGAGGGGTTCCCAAGGGGCTCCTGAGGTACTGACTTGAAAACGTTCTCTTTTCTAACTTGGTGTTGACACAGGTGCTCCTGCTCACCTTCATATTTTTTTAAGTATACATCTGTGTATCATGAACAATTCTTATCTCAAAATTTAAAAATGAAGTACACATTATAACAGCATTACAATCATGAACACATGTGCTATGTTCTCTGGGAGACAAAGAGAAACTATTTACCCTACTTTCCAGAAAAGGACACTGACACTTAGAGGGAACACAAGTGTTGAAACCAGGTCTGAAATCCAAGACCCAAGATGCTTTTTTGCTGCTAAAGCATTCATTATCCAGACTCTGCCTGCATGGAGGTGATGCATAGGAAATGATGAACCTGGTAAAAGCTTCCAGTCTTAAAAATACTCCAAGTAAGGCTCTTTAAGGCTTCTGGTAGGGACATTTTATTTTTTGGTAAAGCCACAATAGATAGAAATGCCATAAAAACAAACATGTAAACAAGGTATCAGAACTTTGGTTCACTGAAACATCTCACACCTAAAACATCTGAGGTACAAGGGCACCTTGCTAGGCGCTAGACAGCTAACTCTGCTGCAGCCACTTTGATCCTAGCCTTGGGGCCAGGGATGGCACAGGCTGAATGGAAGGGCTGGGACTTCAGTCACACAGGAGTCGCCCTAGTATGGTCTCCCTCTGCTCCAGACAAACATTCATTTCTCCAAAAATCAGCCTGATAGGAACATACAAAGGAACATACAAAGGTGTCTGTCACGTTGACATGGGCTGAAGGACCAGGAAGGGGAAGGACAGAAAAGGATGTCAGTCAACTTCTGTTGATCCACAAGGTCTCAAGAACTCCTGTCCTCGTTCATGGAACCACTTATTGGAGACTGTGAAAAGAAAGCAAGCATGTTACAATCCTATTGGTCAGTTTAGTAGCCTGAGTGAATGACTCCTTCATGATGACCCCCTGCACTGTGCCCTGGAATCAGACACAAATAAGACAAGACATGATCTCAGGCCTCAATTTGCTGAAGAATTGGTAAGGAAGACACATGTAAACAGATAATTGTATGAAATTCTGCCAGTGGGACAAGATACATGTGTGCAGGTTGCCATGGGAATAGCACCCAAGGGCATCTAATCATGCCCTTTCATGCCCATGACCTTTGATGCCCTTTGGCTCTATTCCCATGGCAACCTGCACACATGTTTCTTGCTCTTACAGGGAAGAGGAAATCCTAGGGCTAGAATATAAAGCTACATAGAAGTTATCCTGGGAAGAAGATGGGCATACCCAGATGGTTCTCTCACCAAGAGGGTCCCAGGAGTGACAACAGGATGAGAAAGTAATCAAGGCAGAAGCCACCCTGACGTGTGTTGGGGACTCAAGAGGCCTAATATTACTGGGAGGTGGCAGGTAGAAACTGAGAGGTAGGGTGTGAGGATGAGGAAGACTGTCAGCATTGCAGAGGGCTTGGACATTAACCTCAGGAGCCGTGGACCAGCAGATCCAGTCTGTATGCCATGGGCACAAGAGCAACAGAGCTGCTGCCAGCACTATCACCCCACGCCATATCTTCAAACACACAGGAACCATGATTCTGTTCCTCACAGACTCTCTCATAATGAATAAAAATTTTATTTCAATGCACTACTGAAGTCACAGAGCTTTTAAAATATAAAGTAATAACATGTACTTCATTGAAAAAAATAAAATTGTCACAAGGCTTATAATGATAAATAGCACTCCTCCTAAGCCTCTCCTTCCCATCCCTAATCTCCACTCCCAGGGAATATTAAACTCCTCTAGCTGTTTCTTCTGATATTTAACCTCATTTTTCTAGATAAGATGCTTATAGTTCTATTCCTTGACTTTCAACTTTGGAATTCTTTTATTCTACCCCTAAAACACAAACTCATCCCCTCCCATCTTTCCAGAACAGGTAAATCATAAGTTTTAGTTAAAGTAATATTCAGTGTGTACATAATTATATCATGTGTTACACCTGAGCCATCTAGTAGATTATACTTACATTTCCTTTCTTGTACAACTTTTTTTTCCCCTGAATTCAGCAACTGCCTTGTTTTCTTTTCCATTTGCTTAATTATCTGCAAACCTATCACTATTTATCTTCAAAACTCTCCAAGGGGGCTACACACTCATCTCCTTACAAACACTTCCTGTCATATCCTGGTTTGAGCCTCTCCGAGGCTCACCACAACTGCTCCCAGGATAAGGCTCAAGCTTGAGCCTCTGCAGTTTGGTCCCAGCCTCCAGCCTCATCTTCTGGCCCCTGTGCCACAGGCCTCCCTTTCTTCAACTGACAAGGGAGCCAGCCCCCACACCTGTATGCTGGTTTTAGCCTGTGCCTCCATCCATATGGGCCTTGTTTGCCTGAGACACTCTTTCCCCTCACTGCTTCCAGCTCTCCACTCTGCTCCCTCAGAAGCCTTGCCAGAGGGTCCTGGACCTATGGTGCTTATGCAGCTGTTCATCCTCAGGCCTTCTTCAGCTTCTGTGTATCTCTGAGTGTTTCCAACCAGCTGCCTTGGCATTTACCAGCTGCATGGACATTACATGGCTGGATGGTAGTAACAGCAGAAAAAAACCTAAGAAGGGAGACAGTCTCAGCAAATTTGGCAGCAGTTGCCTCCCAGCTCAGAATCTAAGGCCAATAAGCAAAGCCCAAGCTGAGGCCACCAACACCAACGCTACCCCTTAAGACACTCACCCCACTTGCAGCCCACAAGCACAGGGCAGGCAGCATGTCTTGTTCGGTAGTCACCTTCCCCGCTCCGCAAGAGGTTGTACCAGAACACAGCTGTACCCTGGGAAAGAGATGGCCTTTCAGAACACATTCTTAAGAGACTGTGCTCAGGGACCTGACTGCAAGCATCACAGAAGCTCTGCCCTGAGCAGAAACACCCTCATTTTCCCATGGACAGGGGATAGGGCTCTGGGACTCCAGCAACAGAGACATTTCCCAGAAAGCACCTACCTTTCTGAGGTAGAAGTCTGGGAACTCACCCAACCCTGAAGGGACTTCCCTCCCTGTCCTTTCTTCACAGGGAGAAGCTGGGCTACCAGGTCAGACCCCAGGTGGGCTAAGGCACATCACAGTGACAATCAGGCAGGCCAGGTAATGGTACTGGGGGACATGGACAAAGTAAAGTCTGAGCCTTGCTTCAACCTCTGACCCACAAGAATCAGAACTTACCTTCTTAGGCCAAATTGCAGCCCCCAGGTCAGGGAAGACGGTGGCACCACCAGCTTCTACATCACTCATCTGGAAATATAAGACATAGAGCTTGACCCTCCTACCCAAGGCTCTCAGAGCAATTGAGCCACAAAGGACATGACAAGGTATACAGATTGCCCTCCTCTCAGCATGAGTGACACTACTTGGTGTCTGCTCCATGGCCAGCCCTTTAGCCAAGAAAGGCTCTTCCCATGCCTACTTAACCAGTATGATTCATTAGAACAGTCTCCATGTCATGAGTGTTCAAGAGTTGAGGCCCACAGGAGACCCACATTCGGGCTGTCCTTGGATGAAAATAATCTGAGTCTGTACTCAGAAAATGCCTCTTCTGACCCCCACCCTTTGAATCCCCATCTAGCCTTGGCCTTGCCTAAGCCACTGTACTCTGCAAAGTGCCCTGACCAGGAGCTCTGTACTGTTTCCAACACCATGTGCAGTCCCCACTGCAGCTCTGTTTCTCTGGCTCTAGTAGTTTGCTGCTCTAGTCAGACCTTCACCTTCCCAGAGTAGCCACCCTTCCTGGGGCCAACTGAGTGGAAAGGTGGGGCACTGTGTCTCTAGAGGCCCTGCTTTCTCCTATGGTAAGGCCTTAAACTACATTGAACACAAGTTCCACACTAGCAAGGCTGTACTCGTGCCCACAGAGCATGCCTTGACTCATGGCCAAAGCACTACTTCTTTCCCATCTGGCTCTCTTACTTTTTTTGTCCATAATTTAATAAAAATTGGAGGTAAAAAATATTTCCACAGGACACATACCAGACTCACTGAAGGGTACTTGACAGACATATGGTAAATGAATAAGACAAAAGCTCTGATGGCTTCTCACAGCCCTCTGGATCAAACTCAGATTCTTTTCTAGAACCCCAAGGCCCTGTCAGTCTCACTAGCCTCTCTCCAGACACACCAGCCTTTTTCTACCTTTCCAACATCCCAAGTTCCTTTTCTCTTACAGGACTACATACACTCTCTCTTCTGCCAGAAACCATGTTCTACCAGCTAATTTCCACTCAACTTTTAAGTCTCAACTGATATGTTACTTCCAAAGAGAGGCCTCCACTGAACCCCAAGCCTGGGGTTCACAGCACCTGTCTCCATAACTGCATAATAATCTCTCTGATGTTTAGGCTGGGCGTGGTGGCTCACGCCTGTAATGCCAGCACTTTGGGAGGCCAAGGCGGGTGGATCACTTGAGGTCAGGAGCTTGAGACCAGTCTGGCCAAGATGGTGAAACCTCATCTCTACTAAAAATACAAAAATTAGCTGGGCATGGTGGTGCACACCTATAATCCCAGCTACTCGGGAGGCTGAGGCAGGAGAATCGCTTGAACCTGGGAGGCAGAGTTTGCAGTAAGCTGAGATAGCGCCACTGCACTGCAGCCTGGGCAACAGAGGGAGAGTCTGTCTCAAAAAAAAAAAAAAAAAAAAAAAGATGAAGAAGAATCTCTCTGATGTTTAAAATAAGTCTCTCATATTGGACCTCAAGCACAAGAGAGACCACATATGTTCTGCTCACCAGCATGTACACAGCACAATCCCCAGCATGTAATAACCACACAATAAAAGCATAAAAGGAAAAAATGGACACAGGCTTCTGTCTCCAAGTTACTTTACTGCCTCTATGCCTCTTTAGAGCTGGCTCTCAGCAGAGGGGAGAGGAAACTGCTCCTCATGTGAAAGATAAACCCTACAACCTATGGATAGAACAGAGGCAAGAGGTGGGAATCAGGCCATTAAGCCTTGGAGAACACAAAGGCAGCTCTCATCTAGAGAGAGCTAAGGCTATCTCCTCACTCTGATGCCAAGGAGGGAACCCTCCAGGGCACCCATCCCAAAAGTCCAGACTAGCACTGGGCCCATCAAAAAGGAACCAGAATGGCAGGGCGCAGTGGCTCACGCCTGTAATCCCAGCACTTTGGGAGGCCGAGGGGGGCGGATCACCTGAGGTCGGGAGTTTGAGACCAGCCTGGCCAACATGGTGAAACCCTATCTCTACTAAAAATACAAAAATTAGCCAGGCGTTGTGGCTAGCGCCTATAATCCCAGCTGCTTGGAAGGCTGAGGTATGAGAATCGCTCGAACCTGGGAGGCTAAGGTTGCAGTGAGCCGAGATCCCACCACTGCACTCCAGTCTGGGTGACAGAGCAAGACTCCATCTCAAAAAAAAAAAAAAAAAAAAAAGAAGAAGAAGCAGCCAGAATATGCTACAACATGGATAAACCTTGAGGACATTATGCACCAGCCACACAAAAAGACAAGTGTTAATACTTTGATTCCATTTATTTAAGTAACCAAAATCACAGAGACAGAAAGCAGAATGGTGGCTGCCAGGAGCTGCAGGAGGGGAATCTGGAATTATTGCTTAATGGGTAGAGTTTTAGTTTTAGATGATGAAAATAGATGGAAATGAATGGTGGTGATGCTTGCGCACTATGAATGTATTTAATACCACTGAACCGTACATTTAAAAAATGGTTACGATGGTAAGTTTTATGTTATGTCTGTTTTATCACAATTTTAAACACTGGGGAAAAAAATAGGAGCCAGGAATGTTAAAGTCCTGCTGATGGCAGTGGGGAAAATGAATAGAAACAGAGGCCAACTCTCCCTACTGCAGCCAAGAAGGGTGCTGAGAGCCAGAAGGACCTGACCATTACTTAACAGCAGATGAGATCAGCCCTGATGGGGGTGGGATATAAGGCAGCCCTCTGGACCCAGGGTCCCCTTAGGGCCCATCAGCACACATCATACTCACGTAGTTTAAGAAAGTGGCCACACGATTCCCCGTCCCTAAATGCTTGAAAGTATCTCGCTCATCATTCTACAAAATTAAGTGAGAATGAACAGGTGGGCCTGGACCCAGTACTTACGTAGTTAAGAAACGTCGCTAACCTATTCCCCTCTGTTTTGAGGCCGCTGTCAAAAGGTCGCTGCAACAGACAACAACTTTCACCCAAGTTTACAACAGGCTTCATCCACCACCCACAAGACTAGGACCAAAAGGGTCAGGGAAAAGTAATAAGTGTGTGTTCCATAAATCAGCCTGGAATATGTGCCAAGGCTGCAAAGTAAATTCTGGCTAGGGCATGGAGTAGATGGGGAAGAGGAAAAGGGACAAGAACACTTTTCACAAAGACCTAGTGAGGCTCTTTGCTTTAGAATCAGGGCAAAGGGTGACAGAATTAGGGCAGGGGATGAACTCCCCACATCTACAGGGGAGACAGCCAGGCTCCACTGCATTCTGCAGGACCCTTGGTTCCAGATTTGGGATTCACCAGTAACGAAGAGTTTCCCCTGGTGATGCAGAGGTGGAGGGAGGACAAGGGGTGGGGGTACTGATGTGGAGGCTGAAATGCTCCTAGAAGCTCCACCCTTCTCAAATCAGCTAGAGCAGGGCCCTTTGAAAGCACCTGTGATTTAGGCCTTACCCTAGAGAAGTCGAAGTGCGGTTCATATTGTCCTCCCACTCCATAATTTGCAACCTGTGGGAAATAACAGCATTAGACCTTGTAAGCAGCATGAACAGCTCTGTAGCAGCCAATCACTCTAGGGATACCATCTTCCCAGGCCTGAAAACAACCAGAACTCCCAAGAGCAGCCTCTCTAAGGTGGAAGACAACCATGCCCTGGCAGCACAGGCAGAGCAAACATCACAAACAAGTCTACAGTTCTGTCCAAGAGTAAGGCTGCGGCACAAATGTGGTTTCCCAAACAAAACAAGATGGGTGAACTGCATATGATCACTGAGGAAAAGCACCAGCCCTTCATGGACACTCAGACAGCAGCAAAGGGAACACTGCTTGAGGCGGGCCCTGGCCTGGACCCAGTTTGTTTGGGACATATTAAGAAAGTAATCCAGAGGAAAGTGAGTAACAAATTTAAGACGAGGATTATCTTTTTTAAACTAGTTTTGGAGGTACTCAGCACCTGGCACTGTTCCTACCACCTCTGCTATTCCTGGTGAGACTGAGTGGGGCAGACTCCCACAGTGGTCTACTGCATGGAGTGAAACAGCACAACATGGGTGGCCAGCTGCCAGGCAGTCAAGAATTACCGTGCTACATCAGCAACCCCAGTGTGACCCTGGACCTGAAGTAACATCTGAGCAACTACCAGGTGTCATAAATTGGATTAGAAATTGTAAATGCCTTTGTGGACAGCTTATCAGCACAATGGGAAGTCCTAAATCACAATTATTGTCTCAGCGTCAGTAGACAGAATGAGAGACAAGGTTAAAGATGAAGCACAGAATCTGACATGGAAGCTGATGGATCAAGTAGCACCACCAATGTCCATCTGGGAACAGTTGGCTATTGTGTCTCACTGAAAACATAAAAACCTCTGGGGCTAGGCCATAAGTTCTCAGAAAGTTGGTATTTTTTGTATATCCTTTTCTGCAATCCCAACAGTCAGGTGAGAGATGCTACAAAACTAGCAATAACAGAGACCTATAAAAACATGGGACAGAAGCCAGGCATGTTGGCTCACGCCTATAATCCCAGCACTTTGGGAGGCTGAAGTGAGAGGACTGCTTGAGCTCAGAAGTTTGAGACCAGCCTGGGCAACATAGCAAGACCCCATCTGTCTCTACTAATGAAAAAATTAGCTGGGCACAGTGGCGTGCACCTGTAGTCCCAGCTACTCAGGAAGCTGAGGCAGGAGGATTGCTTGAGCACAGGAGTTCAAGGTTGCACTGAGCTATGACTGTGCCACTGCACTCCAGCCTGGGCAACAGAGTGAGACCCTGTTTCACATACACACAAAAAAAGAAATGCAAGAAAGAAAGGGACAGTGGACTTTATAAGAGAGGAAATCCTCTTATTAGAGCACAAAATGTTGGCAGTATCATTTTCAATGTCTACAAAAATAAAAATTTTAATACAAAGCATGGATGAAAACATGTTGTCATCCATCGCTTCAGCCTTTAAGATTCCTGCACCAAAAATACCTGGAAATCCTGTCAACAGCACAAGGAAGCCTGGTTCAGCAGGTGGCCCTAAGGCTGGAGATGCATCTAAGGAGAGAAGTGCCAGAGCAGCTGAGAAAGCATATCTCTTTTTGTAGTCAAGAGCTTGAAGAAAATTTTTTTCTCTCTCCTTTTTTTTGGGGGGAGGCGGGGGTAGAGACAGAGTCTCACTGTGTTGCCCAGACTGGTCTCAAACTCCTGGCTTCGAGCAATCCTCCTGCCTTGGCCTCCCCAAGTACTGAGTTACAGATGTAAGCCACGACACCTGGCATGGAAGAAAATTTTAAACACAACTGTGACTGCTGTGCCGGTACACTCAGGAAAATCCAATTAGTGCTTGTTGCTGGAGCTGCAAAGTATGACTGCATTTTCCAATACTTCCACTTGTTAAATGGATTGCTTAAATTTACAAATCCCAGGCAGGGAAAGAAGCTGCATTGCGAGAGCTGGCTCATCTTTTAGGTTTGGAGAATTATATTTGATTATGGTTCTGAAGCCACCGTACCTACATTCTTTAATACAGTTCCCAAATAAGTACAAAATGCATAGGACCATCTAGATTTGCAGCAGTAAGATTCCCTATCCAGGCATACTCAAGTCCCCAGGCTCACGCCTTTAATAACAAGAAACTGTACGTCAAGACCGATTCATGTGAGGAGGTATTCACTTAAATCTTTAGACTTACTATTGTAAGAATGGAGTCAGTTATTTGAAAGACGTGGGTATTTACAATGCTAAGGACAGAGTAAAGGCAAAATTAAAAAGGTCAGAAATCACTTTTCTGGTGAGGCTGAGACATCATGCAGCCAAAGTCTTCAATCTTTAGAATCCTAGAGGTGTAGCATCTCTTCCTCTCTATCAGATAAGCCCTCATCCAATTCACCAGAAAGCCTCAATTACCTTTTTCCTTCAAATGATCTACAGCAAACATGTGAGCTACAGCTGAAAGAATGTCAACAGATAGAAGAACCAGCTCCTTTCCAGAGGCCTCCAGCATTTCCTAAAGGACCTGGTGTGAGGGCTGTTGCTAGTGCCTAGGCATGTATCATACCACAAGCATTTCATATGGAGTAAGCACTTAGGGATACATGCTGAAACCCAGGTTCCTGTTCCCCAGACCATGAAGGATCAAAGCCTTCAATACCACTGACTGGCAAAGGAAATGTCAAGACAGTTCCTAGGAGAAGAATACAAACAAAAATGGCATCTCAACCACTTGGCAGCTGTGGTCTGAATTTCCAGAAGATCCTTAACTATAAGAGCCCCTCTACCAAGAGGTCTGGCATTCGGGCCCCAGACAATTGAGCTACAACACAATGAGAGGGCAGACAAGATAAAGGCTGAATTGTAGCAGAGAAGTCAGTCCATAGGCAAGAAGCTGCTATCTTCCACGGGTGAGTGTAAGACAGGGATACAGTGAGTACAGCCGCACAGCTAGCCAGGAAAGCAACAGAGCCACAGGTCCTGTCTACTCAGCCTCTTGGTCCAGGGTATGAAATCAGCCAAGCAGACTGTGGTCTTTGATCAGGACCATGAAAGTCCTGAAGACTGGCTCTGACACAGAGGAAGCAGTGGCAGATGTCTTTAAAAACAAAAACAAAAACCTGCTCCAAGAAGATATGAATCAAGACAATGCCAACAGGGACTCATCTAGCACATCAAGAGTGCCTATCACTCTTGAAATGGTGGTGCTCTTACACATACGCAGCAAGTGGGAGATGAGGCAGAAGTCCTCCATGGATGTGCTTATCTGCAGAATTTATTTAAAAATTACAAAACACTAAGTTGAGCTGAACTGAAAAAAAAATTAAAATTTCACAGTACTGTTTGCAAGGTAATCAGTATGCTTTTTAAAACTCTGGTAGACTTCACACCAATCCATAAAGATGACCTTCAAAATTGATTTTCCAATTGCTGATGCAGCTACACAGAAAAAAACAACAAAAAGAAGGCTGATTTGCTTAGGCGTGTCCAAGCAAAAGTTCAAAAAATCTTTTCCAAATGATCTTTAGTCAATATTCTAATGAGATCTATGGTAGATCAGACCCAAATGCCAATCCTAAAGGTAAAGGCTGCTATCTTTAAGTATACAGAAACTTTGGCCAAAGAGAGAGACCCAGAGGCCTCTAGAAAGATGCCAGTGAAACTTCTCTGATGGTGTCTCAGGTCATCAATTTTACAACAGAACACAGAAGTTCCAATATTTATAAGGGAACATAGCCAGTGCTGATTTGAACTCAATACCCAAGAGGACACTTTACTAAGCTTTACCCAAGAGGATATTTTAATAAGGAGCTTTACCCAAAACCTTTCAGCAGGGTGCTGCCACATTTTTTCAAAATCACCTCTGAATAAAGGCAGGAAGCCAGGGTCCCAGTGGGAGTACTTGGACAAGAACATTCCACCTGCACCAGCTTAACCAGTCCAGGCCTCTCACTTCCACCTACATATCACAGTGTAAGGTCCCCCAGACCCACCCCACCTTTCTTTCTTTGTTCTGACTGAAAATCAGACTCCCTTGACAGCTCTGTGACCCAGCCAGCTGCAGGTTTTTCCCTTCAGGCTGGAACACAAGCTGGAGTCTTCAACATTCCCAGGCACTGATGAAGGTGTTTAGGTTGTTGCCCATAACACTGAAAGAAACTAGCCCCAGCCCTGAACCAAATTCCCTAAACCCTCAAATAAACTCCACACTCTGACTCCCTCACTGTGGAAATACTTAGGTAAAACAATTCTTGTCTCTTGCTGTCCATTTTGAGGATTGCTGCAGCCCACTCTGCAAGTTCCCTAATAAATGCTGTGGACTGAAGACCCAGGGGTTTAGTGCCGCTTTCTTTGAATTCTCAACTGACCCCATCTTGGCAGTCCCTCATGGGAAGTCCCCTGCTGCTGCTTTTGGAGCAACTTCAGTTGTGGTTCAGCAGGAGAAAACACACAGAATACTTTGACCTTCAAATGTATTTGATTATGACACAGAACCATGGCCTCTGAAGTCATTTTTAGCTCTCTTAGAGATGTCCCTGAGACCATTCAGGATTTGAGCTTCTGTTGTCAAGAAGACATGAATGAACCTACCATAACTACCCCTGATCCCTAGCTTGCAGCACACTTGGGCACAGAGCAGATGCTCAATAGATATTTGTTGAACACTAATTGTTGAAAGCCAGCAGGCATGATTAATTCTGGTTTCCTAAAATGAGATCACTCCATATTCATAGCATCAGGCAGTAGTCATACAGTTGGGCCTCTTGGCCCAGTTCTGGACACCCTGTGAGACCATCTAGCCACAAATACCCACTTCCCAACTCCTACAGTCCCAGGGACTATCTGTACCTGTAACAATTCTGCAGTCTTTACTGTTAACCCTGTGATATGCTGCATCCGACGATTTACTCGGGCCACAACAGGGTCATCATCTTCCTCTAGCCAGGAGCTGGGCAAAAAGAAAAGGGCAGAGAAAAGAAGATGGAAGGGCAGGCTTCCATGAGGTCCTGAACTCTGTCCCCAGAGTCAGGGCCAGCATGAACAGGCAGTACAGGATGCCTGCTGCAAGGGGGTGAGGAGGTGCCAGCAGGCAGGAAAAGGCAAGCCACCCATCCCTAGGGTAGGCACTGAGAAGTCCTGAAGTTGGGGCTTGAGCAGCTACGAACCCCTGCTCTTTGCTTACCTTTTGGAAACCCGGTAGCTGGCGACAGTGAGGACTCCTGTCTTGGGATCACGAACGGTGGCTCGTGCAAGCTAGAAGGAAGGAGGAGAGAGAAGACTTGATTTGTTTGTTTGTTTTGCCTTGAATATTTTCCCAGAGAGCACTGGGACCAGATTTACTGCCATGCTAGTGGAGGAAGCTTTGCAGCCAATGGCTCTAGCCAAGGCCCCAAGATCCTGTAGGCCAGTTGAGGGCAAGAGTCTGAGGCCTCCACATTCCCAATCTGCAATCAGTTCCTGGCTATTGCCCTGCTCGGTCACTGCTCATCCCTTCTCCTCCCCAGGTCCGCTTTGCCTGCAGAATTATGCCTGCCTTGTCCATCCATGCATCTGCCTGACTAGCCCCTTTCCTTGCCAGGCCCACATACCACCCCTGCCTGAGCACAGCCTGCCTGAGCTTAGCTACTCCCACCATATTCAGACTGTGCCACCATGCCTGAGCCTCCGCCTTATGTACTTCTCTCAACTGAGTCAAGTTCCACCATCCTTCCGAACCTCAGTGGGCTCCTCTGCCAAGAAACCCATCCAAACACTCTCCTGCTGCACCACCTCACACTGGGTTCCCACAGCCTCAAGAAGCAAAGACAGATGGCACAGTTTTCGCTCCCTTGGGATCCTTACAAGTCAGATGATAAAACCAGGAAAAGATTCTGTAAGTTAAAATAAGTGAACCACTGCCTGGAAGCCATCCACTCATACAGGTACACACTACACATGCACTCCCTGCATCTACTTCATCTCCCCCAGCCTCCACAGTTAGGCTTAGTGAAACCCCAAGGGGGACTCGCCGCCCAGAGCCAGCCAACATGGCAAAGGTCCATGTGCTTCAGCTGTGGACTGTCCTCATGACCTCACATGGGTGGGGCCGTAGGCCCAGGTACTCCCACCCCAACACACTTCCCCTTGATTTCAATAAATATTGATGAGTGCCTACTTTGTGCCTGGCACTATGCTAGGTAACTGAGACATGGCCCCTGCACTCTTACAACTCAGTCAAGTGGGGAAAGCAGAAAACCAGTCAGGTAACTGCAGCACAGCATGGGTGAACTTACCATCCTGTGGAAGCTCAGGGTATAGTGTCAAGAATAGCTTCCTAGGGGAGGAGACCACCTAGCTGAGGCCTGAAGGGTTAACATGAGTTATCCAAGTAGAGGAACATTACAGGAACAGGGAAAGAGCAGCAATCCAGAGGCCTGGGAATGAAAATGGGTGTTGCAGTAGGTGTGGATTAAAGGTTATGGGAAGTAGTAAGAGAGAATAGGCTGAAGAGACAAGCAGGGGCTAGGAACTAGATGCAACCTTGTGGCCAACAAGAAACGGGGAAGGCTTTATGCAGGGGAGGGACACTCAAAATGTGAATGTAAAATGGATCACTGTGAATACCTCATGGAGAGTTGACTAATGAGGGGCCAGAGTGGGGACTGGGAGGCTAGTGAGGCCACGGCAGAGGTCAGGGCAAGAGATGATGGTGGCCCGGGCCAGGTGGTGGCAGAAGGGATGGAGAGGAGTAGATGGACCAGAAGGCTAGTAAGGGGGTGAGATGGACCAACTTGGACACTGTGCTGCTAAGGCATGATCTGGTAAGATGGCCAGCACAAGCAGGACAGACGGCTCCCAAGCTCCCACTCATGGCCCTTCCTGAGCTTCAGCTCATGTCAGTCCCTCCCTGAAAACTGCAGCCACAGCCAGACCCCATCCAAACATCTGTGCCTCAGCATTGGCCTGACACCCACAAAGAGGCTCTGAGCAGCTGTGCTCTGCCCCAGGGGAAGCACAGGGCTATTTTGAAAGCAGGCCAGAGACCCCACAGACAGCTGCCAGGCATTCCCCACAGGCCAAGTTAAGCTCATTGGCTCTACTTCAAAGCCAGACTAGCATCTGTCCCTCACAGTCTCCGGAAAGGAGGGGTCAGCTTATCTTTGAATAGAAGCCATGTTAAGAGCCAAACATGTTTGCCAACCTTGTTTGGCTCTTTGCATGGCTTCTATTCAAATATATCTTTTCCTAACACTACCCCCTGGCCAGCCACACACATGTGTACACATATGCACACATGCACAGAGAAATGTTCTCAGTGTCTGGAACTGAAGAACAGGTAAGAAATCTCTCAGGAAATCCTGGCACAACCAACAAAGTAGTTTTCTTTCCTGGTGGACTCTGGAGCTGAGTAGAAAGGGCAGTCCTAGTCCCCATTCTCCATACATCTGGCTAGCCCCCTTCCTCAGCCACATCAACGATGCCAACCACTGACTCAAAGCCCTAGATGTCCTAGTACCTCAAGCCAAAGCTGTTCCAAGATGAGGTCCAGGGGCCAGGATAGGAACCTATTTCAGGTCTCTCCATGAGTGTCGGGCCTCCTGGTCACCTCAGCCCCTACAATTCTATTAGGAGCAGAGCAATAGAGAATCGAGCTAAATCCTCCCTCCCAATCATCAGTGATGGGATATGGCAGCAAATAGGTCTCTTTGAAAGATGTCAAATGGGGAGCAAATCTTTTATGAACTAGAAACAGAAGAATAATTTTAAAACATGGCATATATACAAAACCAACAGCCAACTGCATTCTTAGCAGTAAAATACCATAGGAATTTCCAGGAAATTCAGGAATGAGACAAGGATGCCTATTCTACGTAATTATGCTCTAGAAGTTCTGGGCAATTCAATAAGGTTATAAAAACAAAGGAACTACAAGTATCAGGAGAAAATAAAATTTTCCTTATTTCCAGGTGTTAATGCTATCCAGGCAACCAAAGAGAAATCAGCTAAAAACCAAAAAAGGAATAAGTAAATTCAACCACTAGCTGCAATCTGTATGAGTTTGCTTTTTCATAGGTAAAAGAGAGACAGTGACACCGTTATGAGCAGCTGTTCATAACTGTGACATAACACTTAATATATATGTTAAGCACTTAGAAGTTCCTGCCACAGTTAAGAATTCAGTAAACATTAGCTCTTACTATGAAATGTATTTGTAAAATCAATAGTTTGGCATATAATAGTAAACTAATAAAATAATGTAACCAGTTAAAAATAATAATGAAGAAATAAAGTAAATTAACAGTAACAAAGAAACTACCAAGGAATAAACTTAAGAAATGTTCAAGGCTTATATGAAGAAAACTTAAAAAGATATGGAGAGACCTGTCACGCCCTTGGATGAGAAGACCCAATATTATAAAGATATACATTCTCCTCTAAGTCATTCACCTCATTTGCAGTCCTAATCAGGAGCTCCACAGGACCCGGCTTCACAGCATCCTATGGAACATTTCCAAAAAACTCACCCACGCACCAGTCTCCCAACCAGGTGAACTGACACACCAGTGTAGACCTGCCCTGTTCCCAGCGTGACCTTCTATGATAGAACTTGGCTGTCCACATTGGTTACCCTGTTCTTCTTCCACTGGACCATGAACTCACAAGGTCAGGCTGAGTCTGAAGCATCTCTGTATCCCCACGGTAGGCCCATGCTAGATATGGATAAAGGGTGGCTAGATGGGCAAACCAACCACCCACAGTGCTAGGGATGAGAAAAAGGACCTTCCCCCTTCAGTGACCCGAGAAGGACCTGCAGTGACACCTACTTTAGGTTTTGCGATCTCCTTGATCCTCTCGATTTCCTCATCAGACATGACATCGTAGTACCTGACGATGTGCGGGCTGTCCCACTCGTCCTCCTCTTTGAAGGGGGCAATGAGCAGCTGTGGGGCCCTGTTGCCATGGTGGTACCTACAGAAAAGCCTCTTCTGTCTACGGGGTGTCTGGAAAGTACAGAGTAACAGGCCCTGAGCTGAGTGAGTCCTAATCCTCGGTCCCAGTCTGGCTGTCTGCAGACACTGGACTCACCTCATGGCCAGCAGCTGCTCCCTCCCACCACACCACAGAAGAAAACAAAAGTCCCAGCAGGTGGGCATGCACAGTGGCTCATGCCTGTAATCCGAGAACTCTGGGGGGCCAAAGGATAGCTTGAGACCAGGAGTTTGGGACCAGCCTAGATGACATAGACCTGTCTCTAAAAAATTAGCCAGGCATGATGGTGCACACCTGTAGTCCCAGCTACTCAGGAGACTGAGGCAGGAGGATTGCTCAAGGCTGGGAGGTCAAAGATGCAGTGAGCTATGATTATACCACTGCACACCAGCCTGGGCGAGACGAAAGAAAGAAAAGAAAAGGAAAAAGAGGAAACAGGAAAAAGAGAAGAAAAAGGAAGGAAGAAAGGAAGGGAGGGACGGAGGGGAGGAGAGAGGAGGAGAAGGGGGAGGGGGGGGAGGGGAGGGGGAGGGGGAGGGGAGGGGGAGGGGAGGGGGAGGGGAGGGGGAGGGGAGGGGGAGGGGAGGGGAGGGGGAGGGAGGGGGAGGGAGGGGGGAGGGGAGGGAGGGGGAGGGGAGGGGAGGGAGGGGGAGGGGAGGGGAGGGAGGGGGAGGGGGAGGGGAGGGGGGAGGGGAGGGGGGAATGGGGGGAGGGGACAGGAGAGGAGAGCCCCTTCAGCTTAACTGGCATGAAATAACACCCCACAAATCATGCAATTTTTCTTCTCTCCCAAGATCACCTCACATCCTCAAGTCCCATGGCAGAAAGTAATTCCTGACCCTTTTCGTGAAGACTTGAGTAGGTCTGAAGGGCTGGGACAGGGGAGAAACCTTTCTTGGTGGAGGAGCCAGTGGAAGCCATGCAGACAAGGGCATGGAAAAGGCTGAGAGCCTGTCACACCTGGGCCTCCTCAGGAAGCACTAGGATCCCAGGGCTCTCAAAGGCTCGATACCAAGCTCTAGTACACGCTGGTGTCTTTACCACAGAGACTTACTCTCCACTTATACCATGACTTCTTTTGGGGCCTGAGGTACATCCACCCATTGTTTTCTTCCCAACAGTGAGTGAAGCAAAAAGTGGGACATGTTGGGGTAAGGAGGCGAGCTCACTGGTAACTTAGAGGAGCAACACTCTACCTGGGGCACGAGGGGAGACAGTCTCCTTTCCTACACCTCAGAGAATATCCACATGTCAGCCTCAGGAGATGCCATGAAAAACTGGGGGATATACTGAGAAAGTACCTACAGAATGAAGAACACCTTCCCCAAATCTGCCTGCCCAGAGCCAGAGTCCAGGTCCACAGCTTTGGCACCCTAGCCCCCTCACACATCTCACCAGTTTGACACCCTCCCCACGACAGAGGCTCTCGTAAATATCCCTCTCAGGCAGGTAGTCCACAGGCCTCTCATAGATGCCTTCTGGGGTTGCTAGCTCAGCTTCTGTCTGATTTGATAACGTTTTTTCTCTCTCTTCCTCCAATAACTGCTCAAAGTACCGCAGATTCCCTCCAGCTCGTTCATGGCTTGGGTCTAGAAAAAGCAAGGAATGAGAAGGAAAAGGAAACCACAAACATCTGTTAGGTCATTTAGAGAAATTATTCTGTAAGGGTTTCTCTCCCAGCAGCTCACCTGCATGCTGCATTCTACCTTCCACAGCATCTAACCAGAGTATGCTGGTCGTAACTGGAAAACCAACAGAGGCCAGGCGCGGTGGCTCATACCTGCAATCCCAGCACTTTGGGAGGCCGAGGCGGGTGGATCACGTGAGGTCACGAGTTCGAGACCAGCCTGACCAACATGGTAAAACCTCATCTCTACTAAAGAAAATACAACATGGGGCATGTGCCTCTGTAATCCCAGCCACTTGGGAGGCTGAGGCAGGAGAATCTCATGAACCCGGGAGGCGGAGGTTACAGTGAGCTGAGATCGTGCCACTGCTCTCCAGGCTGGATGAGTGAGACTCTGCCTCAAAAAAAAAAAGGTAGATGAGTTTTAAAGGCACAGTGCTTTTGGCCTTCTTCAGTCCAACAGCACAAGGCACACAAAGTATCAATGCCATATGAAGTCCTACTATTAGACCTCAGGCCTCTAATAGCACCGCTACTGTTTGTCACTGTAACAATCCTAAAGTACAACCTGACTCCTGAGCTGCTCCTGATGCAGTAAAGGTTCCACCCTGTGTAGTCCTGCATGGTGACAGATACACCATAACAGAGTCCTTATTAAAAAGGCCCACAAGTGCCACAGGCCTGAGCGTATCTATCAGCGACTGTGCAAAGCTAAGGCCAGGATTGAGGTGGGTAAGGAGCTAGTAAGAAGCTGGACTGGTCCTAAAGTCAGTAAGGCATTAGTCACTGGCCAAGTGACAGGGTAAACTGACTCAGTCCCAGGAGAGGGGTCAGGCAGATGCCAGCACAGTGCAGTTCCTCTGCCACTCTCCATTCCCATCTTACCTTCCCCTAGAATCTCCTTACCAAGGGAGAGCAGGCGGCGGGTGAGCTCCAGGGCACGGTGCAGATCACCCAACTGGAAGACAGCATAGCTGAGGTAGTCCAGCACCTGGGACTTGGTTGTGGTGGCCTCCTCCCCGGCATCAAGCTGCTTTAGCACCTGCTCCATCCACAACACCGTATGATAATAGTCCCCTTCATTGTAGGCCGAGCGGCCCATCCCAAAGCAGTCATCCACACTCAGCATTGCCTGGTACTTGGTTCCTACAGCAGGGGAAGTAAATTGTCAGGCTCCAAAGAGCCTCTGGATTAGGGAAAGAGATTCCCGCTTCAAGGAAAGCCTGAGCCACTGGATAGGGGGCATCACCAAGCAGAACTCCATCGGACATTTAGACTGCATATCCTAAAGGGCCACTGACACAGGGAGCACAGACAGATGGCCCAGCCCTGCCCTGGACTGGGGTTCACAGCCACCTCTTAGCCTCAGATTCCCCATCTCCCAAGTGGGAAGGGGCCTTTTTAGGGGGAGCCCCAGAAGCCCACCAGGAAGCATTGTTGAGGACAGTGGGAAGGTCCTGTGGACCACAGAGAAGAAGATGTCTGGTGGGCAGTTTGCCATATGAGTCTAGAGGATGGAAAATTTAGCTGAATATAAAAAACATAAATTTAGGTGGCAACCAAGCCATGGGTGAGGAAAATAGCTTGCAGGAACTCTAAGGAAAGAATGGAGAAGATGGCTAAGGCCAGAGCTCCAGGGAGCACCTACCCAGAAAGAACAGACAATGAATAACCCTGAGAATGAACTAAAGATAGGAGAAACAGAGGGAGTGGGAGTGGTGTGAGACACACCAAGGGAGGCCAAGAGCCAAGGTTGCAGTGCCAGCTTTGGCTGTTAAGTGGCAGGGACCTTGCTGAGTATCAGTTCAGTGGGTCTTATGACCAAAGGTCATCTGCTGTAGAGGGAGTGCTGGAAAGTGACCATGAAGATAGTTTCAAGCCAATATGAAGAAGCAGCTATAGGGAGATGCAGGATTTAGGGTGAGCTCAAGATGGGAAAGGCTATGTGTGTGGTTCCTCAGAGAATAATGAGAAAGCAGATACCATGGAGGGGAAGTGGGGGCTGTGACTCTCCCTGGAAAGCAAGGAAGACTCCCCACAGCCCCATTAACAGCAACCTGGGCATGGCTGACACAAAAGAACTCAGAGAAGGCTCTTTCTGCCTGGAATGAAACCACTACACAGTAGGCTAAATGCTTCAGAGACCAGGGTCTGCTAACCCCGGTGGCTCAGGAACCAATAACGAGGAATAGGAAGTTGGGGACAGTAAACACAAGATGAAGTCCCTAGGTAGGCCAGGGACTGGGGGGCTCCTGGAGCCCCTTTTCCCTCTCCACAGGTCTCCTCTGGCTCTGCAGGCCCAGGAACCTGCATTGCTGGGGCAGAGTAACATAGCTGACTGAGCTGGGGCTCTGGAGCTGAACTAAACTAGGTTTGTGTTGGCCTCATTAGGGCACCAACCAGCTGTGTGACTATAGACAAGTTACCATATCTAAGTCTCAGTCCCCTTATCTCTAAATAAAGATAATATCATCAATTTTAAAGAGCTTGTGGCAAGAATTCAATAAGATGACATATGAAGATGTCTCCTATGATCCCCAGGATGCTAATGACCAGTAGCTATTATCAACATGTCTCCCAGATGCCAAGAATGCTAAGAATGGCTCCCTGGCACTCAGCATCCTCCCCAGAGCCAACTCGAATGTCTACTCCCTGGAGAGCATTTGGGAGAGTGACAGCTGAGCTGAGTGCTGATAGGCAATCAGACATGGAGTAGCCTAGCTGACATGGGTAAAGGTATTCCTATAGAGGGGTTGAGACAAAAGAGCTGAGTGATAGGGAAAGCTGAGTACAATGGGCAAGGAAGCCAGGAAAATGGAATCATGCAGGACCCCAAAGACCACACACAGGAGGAGTTTGGGTTTAGCTTTGGAAATTAAGCACAGTAATCAGGAACTCATGTGAACAAATGTGTGCTTAAGACCACATGGAGGATGGTCTTAAGCAGTAAGCTGGAGGTAGGAGACAAGTCAGAATGGTATTTTGATAATCAAATTGAGAAAAAAGTAGCTGTGAGGCTGGAGTCAGGGGATAAGCACGGAAGACATGAGAGAAGGAGGTAGAATCCATAGGCCTTAGGCTTCTGGCTTAGGCAGCCAGAGGATGGAGGTCCTTTTTGCTGAGATAGAAGGATGAGGGGGAAGGTAAAGTGTTTACAAGGAGATGAGGATTTCAGTTCAGGACACATGAAGTTCGAGAAGTCCATGGGACATTCAAGTACAGATGTCCCAAAGGCATCCGTCTACGCTGGTTAGAAGCTCAGGAGACAAGCCTTGGCAGGAAACACAGATCTGGATGTCATCCACCTCAGGTGATGGAATGGCTGTGCTCACCTGGGGAAGGTGCTCAGGGAGAAGATGAGGTAAGGATGGAGTCCTAGGGAGTAACTCCTTTCTGCCCCATATCCCTATTCAGGACACTCATGGGTTTGCTGAGTGAACGTGAGAGGTCAACGCCAGGGTATGGTTCCCTCCTCCAAGCAACCAATCTCAAGGCTACAGAGTGAACAGATCTTGCAGGTGCCCTGAACTTCCCTCTCTCTAATGGAGTCTAAAGGGGGAAGCTGAGGCTCTGGAGCTGGAATAAGCTGGGTCTGCATGGGCCTCACACAGTGAATCGCTGGGTTTACTGGTCTCCAGCAGCCCTCAAAACATCTTCTTATAAACACTAACACTGGGAAGTCAGTGGGAGAGGGGCCACTTGAGAGAAAATGACCAGAGAGGCTAAAAGAGAAGCAGATATCAGTATGCCAGAATTCAAAGGAGGAGAGAACATCACAAAGAATGAGGCAATCTATCTGTCAAATGCTGCTGGGAAGTTAAAGAACATTATGTGTGAACCTTGTTCGCTGGGTTTACCAGCCAAGCGGCCACTGATGACCTTGCAAGAACAGCATCAGTGACAGTGGGGAAAAAGGTCAGATACTGTGAGTTCAGGAGTATATGGGAACCAGGAAAATGGACAGAGTGTAGATTACTCTATCCAGTAGCCTAACCAGGAGGGGAGAAGAGATGAATCAGCAGCAAAGACTCAAAAGACTCTCAGATACCGAGGGAGGCAAGTGTTAAGATGAGCAAGAATAGAGCCTATATGGGAGCTCAAGGGTAGAACCCAGAGAGGTGGAGACAGAATGTATAGGAGCAGAGACTGTAACTAAGAGGACTCAAGACAGGGGGCCAGTAAGCCCAGATCAGCCTTAGATGAAAAGACATTGGAGGGTGGGAGACAAGAAGCAGGTCTGAATGCAGATCTGTGTGGTGCTCTGGGGACAGACGTGGAGGGGGTTCCTGAGCAGCAACTTTGGCTTTCTCTGAGATGCAAGAGGAGAGGGCCTTGGCTAATACATGGAGGGAGGTGGCAGGGCAGGGGCTGAGGGAGAAACCTGTCATGGGAGAGGGAGTCCAGCACAAACTGGTGAGCCAAGAGGTGCACCCGAGGTTAGAGGCCACAAGTTGGTGGTGGCTCCAACCTGTCCCGCCACTAAAGAGACACATGCGGGACAGGCAACGCCTGGAGTGGTGAGTTACCTGGAAGTTCCCCTCTGGAAATTGTGCCTGGGTCCAGCCTGTATGTGTCCTGAAGTCTCATCAGGGCTTTGGCAGCTCCTATCTCGTCCTCATCAGTGGGGAAGAACTGCCGCTGCACAGAGAGGTTGGCGATAAAACCTTCCAAATGAGAGTCAGAACAAGAGATTACCCTTGATCCAGGGGCAGAATTCCACTTGGGACCAGAGAGGCAGCCACAAAGAGGGTCTCTGGCTAGTGAAATTTCCCCGCCCCCTCCCTCAAAGGCTGTTGCCCCCTTCCACCAGGAAGTTGTCCCTGATGACTCCAGTCTATGGGGACTTTTCCTTTCTTACTCCTCACCGTACCTACTGCCTGTGTTGCTCTTTGGAACTAAGTAGAAGCAGCCCCCCATATTGGTTAATATTTAGGAGTCCAGAAGTCTTGGCTCCAAATCATTCAGTCAGAGCTGGTGGAGACAGAAGAAACAGAGGATAGAGAGGGTAACTGAGAAGAGCACAGGAGAGGACTCAGGAAGAACTGTCAACCACTCAGTGGAAAATGAATCCCATGGAAAACCTTGATCCAGGGTAATTGGGCTAGTCAGGTAAACACAGACTTCCAGCACACATTTCAAGTTGAGGAGTCCAAGGGACAATGACAGTTAACTAATGAAGCCGAGCTGGCCACTCATTACTGACCACTGGCACTTATCATCCAGAAAGGTGATGATGAAAGTCCTGGAAGTCATCCCCCTCCCCCTAGGTTGACAGCTGAAGGACCACCTAGACAGGCCAAGGACCAAGGTGGGGTTGCACCAACCCAGCAAGGTCCGTCCCCTAAGAGACCACGGTGGGCCTGTTCTCCTCTGTACTCCCACCACTCAGACCTGCAATGAGTTCAGGGCATGGGCTCTCCAGTTATGGTGCTCAAGACCACAGCCTGAAGCGTGGGAGAGATTTTGACCACAGAAGTACTCCAAGGAGGCTTTTCTGGGACTCCAAGCCCTACCTGTAAAGTAAGATGTGTACCTCCTACAATCCCAGGTGGGAGCCAAGCCTTCCCAGGCTGACTTAGGGCCTTCAATTCTGCTTCTAAGCTGAGAAGTGAGAGGTGAACAACAAGGCCATTCCTTCCCCAACCTCTTCCCAAGAGTAGCTGTATCCACTGCCACCTATGACTTCAGACCTAAACATCCATTTCAGCCATAACTGGGGACAGGGACCAAGAAGCTGTAACCCTGCCTTCCTTGTCTTCATAGCTACATGGTCAGGGACTCTAAAGAGTTTAGAATCTGGTGGGGTGGGAGTAGGGGAACATGCTGCCAGGAAAAGCCACACTGTCAGCATGCCCTGCTCGTTTCAGGGGCAAGAACTCAAAGTCAGAGATGAAAACAACCAATTATTCTCTGGGCCTGCCCTATCTCCTTCCAGGTAATCATAAGGTTTTCCAAAGGAACCAGATGATGGTGGGAGTGTAGGGTGTGGAGAACAAGATTGGAGAGAGGAGGTCATCTGGGTAGGCTTAGTCTCCTGCCGTGCAGGCAGAACAGCCTGTCCCGAGCTGCAGGCCCAGGCGGAGAGGCGGGAGTCTGGGAAAGGCAGCCGTGGTTTCTGGAGGCAGTGAGCTCACTGGGCACAGCTCCAGCCTGGCTGAGCTCATCAATCCCTCTCCAGAGGCCACCCTGCCCCCAGGCCCAACCCAGTCTGGCCACATGGGCTATAATGTCTCAGCCAGAGAGACAGCTAGTCTGAAGTTAATCAGCACTCACAGCTCAGGGAAAAGAGGCAGTGAAGAGCTGGGTACAGTGGCACTGTGCCTATAGTCCCAGCTACTCAGGAGGCTGAGGCAGGAGGATCACGTGAGGCCAGGAGTTCAAGGTTGCAGTGTGCTACAATCGCACCTGTGAATAGCCACTGCACTCCAGTCTAGGCTAATATAGTGAGACCCTGTCCCTTTAAAAAAAAAAAAAAAAAAAAAGGCAGCGGGCATGGTGGCTCACACCTGTAATCCCAGCACTTTGGGAGGTGGAGATGGGTGGATCACGAGGTCAAGAGATCAAGAACATCCTAGCCAACAAGGTGAAACCCTGTCTCTACTAAAAATAACAAAAAAAAATTAGCTGGGCATGGTGGCATGTGCCTATAGTCCCAGCTAGTCAAGAGGCTGAGGCAGAAGAATTGCTTGAACCCGGAGGCAGAGGTTGCAGTGAGCCGAGATCCCACCACTACACTCCAGCCTGGTGACAGAGTGAGACTCAGTCTCAAAAAAAAAAAAAAAAAAAAAAAAAAAAAAAGTCAGTGAGTCCAGGGGACTAAACCCAGGGCTAGGAGTTAGGAGAGCCCACCTCCAGGCCCACCGTACCATCTCTTCTTATTGACAGAAAAGTATTAGGGCATAAAAAGTATTATCACAATAAAAGCACCAAGTATAGTTTAAAGCTTTTAAAAAGTTCACACTCTCATCTGTAAATATCACTTCTAGGAACTTACCCTAAAAAAGTAATCAGAAGTATACACCAAGAAATACGTAAAAAGGTGCTGATAATTCAGAAAAAATCCCATATCCAATGACTTGACCCATTTGACAGTATTATCAGTATGACAGATTATCACCATCTGACAGGTAATCACCATCCAGCCATTAAAATCATGTTGCAGAAGAACATTGAATGGCATATAAAGAAGCTGAGAAATTCACAGAAAGAATTTTTTCTTCTGTCACAAATCTACCAACAGATATGCTTTGTTTGTAAAACATATGAATAGGAATGAATTTAGATCAGACCTATGCTCCCCAACTTGCCCTGGCCCCACCATCCAGCCCACTTGACACTTGTAAATTCATTTGTCCCTCCAAGCAACTGAGTTTGCATGCCCTGGTATGTATGTATAGTTCCATTTTTTAAATGTATATGCATAGGTAGAAAAACTATAATTTTAATAATGCTCACCACTGGGCAACTGGATTAAGAATTATAATTCTCTTGTTTTTGTGTTTTCCGACTTTTCTATAAACATGTATCACTAAAGTATAATTGGAAAAATGTCATTAGCAAAAAATAAGAATAGACAGACACTAAAAAAAAGACGCTAAAAAAAGAACTGAACATAATTACATGTTAAAAACCAAGGCCAGCCAACTTCCAGGTCCCCACAGAGAAGGGAGAGAGCCATGAGACCAGCAGAGTCCTGTTTCCACAATGCACTTGCCCACCAACACCCAGACCCAAGACAGGCTCAGACACAACAACCCAGGCATGAGCACACAAACATATGGGCTCACTCAAGCACCTGTTCACCGTCCCTCACCTGCAGCTGAGTCCTGCAGGACAAGGTCCTCCAGCGCAGGCCAGTCTGTGTTTAGCCGCTTCACCAGTTTGTAGGCATTCACAGGGTGAGCCAGGTAGCCCTCAGCATCAGCAGCTGACTTGCTAGTCAAGGCTTCCATTTTGTTGGCCCAGCTGTGGAACCAGAGGAAAAGGAAGACTAATGCGTCCACCCACATAGGTCTTGACCTGCGACAATTTTCCTAGTGAGAATTCCCTGGTGCCAGGTTCTGGGGCCCTTTTCATCAAGAGGCAATGAAAAATGAATACAGTAACTCCCCACAGATACTTCTAGCCCCTTAATCTAGATAACAGCTGGGACCCCCAATGTAAGGGAAAAGGTCTTAAATAGAAAATAAATAGTGACTCCTTAGCCCATGTACTTAGCTCCTCTCAAGCACTGGCATGAAGTAACCAGGCCAGCCCCACATCACCCTCTCAAAGGTTTCCTCTTATAGGCACCCTGGATGGCTTCCTTGTTCCTTGAGGGGCAGAAGGGAAGGAAGGCCAACTAAGGATGGTATGGGGACTTAGGACACCTCTTAATCTTGGAAAGCTTGGCTTCCTCCACAAGGATGTACTCTTTCAGAGACTGCACCAGCTCTTTCTCTGCATAAATCAGGTCAGTCATGTGCCCTGCAAGGGAGAGAAGAAAGGCACCAGTAAGAAACAGATGAGGGATGTCCAGCCTCCTTCCTTGGGGCACAGAATACCAGCACAGAAGCAAGTCCCCTGGGATAAGAACATGTCAGCTCTCTGGGGATTATGGGGACTTGGAGTTAAAGGGGGCCTAGGCACTCATGGGGCCCTATCTCACAACTTCAGGAAGAAAGAGGCAGAGGCACCAAGGGGATGTTTGAGATAAGTGCACTGGATGTCACTCAAGAAGCAGCCCTAAATCTCATTCTCCGACTGTTATATAGCTGGTCATGACACTGGGGCATGGATATCCTGGGGACTCACTACAGGATAAAAAGCTCTGAACTTTAGGTCGGAAGGATAGGAAAAGCTTGATCCTCAGGATACAAAGGATTTGCTGCTCAGAACCACTCTCTGGTCCATGGGCAAGGTGGTCAAAAAGACCAGAGAGCCCAAGTGCAGCCTGCACTTCCCAGGAAGAAAGACCCAATTCAGACATCTGGCTCCCTGAACATCCAGCTCATTGGGATCTTATAGGGGAAAACAGCAACTCTGCCAGTTCCACTCTCCTCAGAACTGGCCAAAACCAGTAGTTAAGGCTATCCCACTCTAAATGAGAACAGGCTGCAGCCAGAGACATCCGTGGCATGTGAGCCAAGGTGTCAGGGAGACGACAGTCCTGTTGGCACGTACCAATAGAGGTGAAGAATTCGGCCTGCACACAGCTCAGGACACCAAACCAGGCCATCAGCAATGCAGACACCCAGAGTTTCATGGTCACAGAGGGAAGTGTCTGAAAGGCATTCAATGACAATCACTGGATCAACAAAGTGAAAAAGACTAATTTAGGTGAGGAGACACATAGGCATGTACACACATATGCAGATAATCAAACATATCAAAATCCTGGCCTAGCACACAGAAGCTAAAAAGGACAAACAGCAGAAAGAACAAAGAGCGTGCAGCCAGTGATGTGTGCTCAATTCTGGTCCCTGCTCTGGGAAGTCATGTGCCCTGTGGAGAGAGCCCATCCTCTCAACTCCCAGCAACCACCTGTACCATGAGAAGGCGGAATCGCAGTGGGGTACAGTCAGCTTGGGTTCCAATGGTCTGTCAGTCCAAGATTCTGGCCCACTCCTTCTTATTTCACAGACTGCTGTTTGTTTCTATCTTACCTTCCAACACATATGCGAGGACAGTGCCAGGTTTTGGGGAACCAGTCCCTGCCCACAAGGAGGCAACAGTACATGAGAGACAATAACAGAAAGATAATTTGACACAATATCCTCCAGAGTACCAACACCCAAACTAAGGTGTACAACAGATGGCCAGCCAGAAGAGGAATAAAACTAACCCTTGTCAGTCTGCACCTGCCAGAGAAAGAGCAGTCAGAGGAGACAGTCTCCTAGGCAGACAGTGTTCTTCCTGTAGTAAGGCTCCTTGGCAGACACTGTTCTCACTGGCCCGTCACCATTCATTCACAAATATTTACTGAAGACCCACAGATGCCAGGCACTGATCTAGGCACTCAGGATACAAAAATGAATATGCCACACATGGCCAAAACCTCAGGCTGGGCTGCTGACATGGGAAAGGGGCCAGCTACTGTCTTCTCATCAGCCCAGAAATAGGCACAACCTGAGACAAACCCCACTGGCAGTAAACCTCAGTCCACAACAGAAGCTTCCGATACCGTCTCCCAGCTCAGCCATGCAGCCTAGACTGTGCTGGAGGATTGGCACCCATCTGTACCCCAGCTCTGCCGGTCTTCTTCCTGCCCTGCTTTTGAGCACCCCACTGGAGTGCTCAAATGGAAATTCACTAAGACAAAACAAGCAAAACAAAGGAAATACAAATGCTTTCCCAAAAAAACATAAGCCTTATCTGACAGAATTCTAAGTCTAAGCTAATGCCAGTTCATCAGTTTTTTGCCCGCCATACTTGATTAGACACACAGCACACCCACCATTCCTCATCTTACTCTTTCAGAAGAAATCCTAATCCAATGAGATTCCAGGTTAGGCTCAGAGAAGGCCAACCACAACTCCCATCTGCAAATGGATCCTCTATCAGAAGGAAAGCATAAGTGAATGGCGCCATGTGTTCATGCCTATGCCAAATGTCTGCAGAGCTGACAGTCTTCCTGTCATAGTCTAGGTGTGGGGGTCCCAAGACACACAGGACAATTATCTTCCAACCTGGAACTTGCTGCAGGGTAGGGCGTATTGTGCTAAGGGGTCCATTAGGGAGTTAGAGCAGCAGAAGAGAGCAAGTCATCAAGAGAAAGTGAGTAAGCCTGGGCTTGCCCTGAGGCAGAGTCCAGGCCCTCCTGGTTCTAGCCACAGGTCTGCTCCAAGGCCTTACTATACTGTCTTCTCTATCCTAGGATTTCAGAAGGCCTCTCTCTTGCTTACACAAGCCCCTTATACCTAAGGGATTGGGTGTCTGTTTCTTGTTCCTCAAAAGGCTTGACTGGCTCAGGCTCAGCACCTTCTGTATGTATGCAGGGAGGGGACAGTGAAAACATAGAGCTGGGAGGATGTATCTGTGAACAGAAAGGGACCAGCTGACTGCTCCTCAGAGCTGGGGTGGTGGGAGAACAGGGCCCAGGCAGGTTCCAAACCAGACATGGTTGGAAGTGGGGAACCCAGCATCTCTCCCCAGGTGTGTCTCCAGTTGCAGTTGCATACCTTTTTTAGAGGCCAGATAAATTCCAGGGAGGAAGTCTGTCCATTCCTTTCAAATCATTCTGCTCCTATCATCTATGGTTCATACCTCACAACACTCAGGGAAAGCCAGGTTTCTTCATTACATGAATACCAGCTGTGATTTCTCTGGAATGTGCAATCTGGCTTAGACTGAGCCCATTCTTGAATCTCAGCCTGGAGGCAGAGCCTCAAAGAATCACAGATAGGGTTTGGGCAGAGCCTCAAAGAATCACAGATGGGGTTTGGGCAGAGCCTCAAAGAATCACAGGTAATTACAGATGACTTACCTACCAAGAGCCTGCAAAGTCTTGCTCTGGTGGGAGAAGGGGATAACTAACTCTGCTAGCCTGGAGAGCTGGGCACCTCCAAGCAGCAGCTCCCAGACTACCACATCAACACTGACATCTCTGGCAGGGGTACTCTGGAGCCCTACCCCATTTCTCCCAAGCCTGGGCCCCTTAACTCAAAAGGCTCTGTACAAAAAGTCCTCTAATTAGAGTCAGATTGGGAGGAGGCAGCATCCAAGAGGGACTGTGCCCCACAATGTGGGAAAGGCCAACCTCCAACCCATCTCATAACTATGCCCACAGCTTGCTTAAGACAGAGTAGGTGAAAGTATGTGTACCTGCTGAGTGCCCCTACAAAGTGTCCAGTGCTGCCAAAAGCCCTCCCAGAAACCCTCAAAATCCAACTGGAATAAGTCTGGAGGTGAACAATGTCAAATCCACTTTTATGAAAAACAAAGTGACATCTTGAGCAGAAAACCAATACTGAGTTTTATCTGTGCTGCATCCCCAGAGTTTAGAACAATGTCTGTCCCATACCAGGAACACAACAAAAAATACTTCACCACAGACTTGTTCAAATTAGGAAACTACAACAATAGAAGATTTTACATTTCTTCTATACAATGAGTTTTTATGGAGTATATTAAAAATGAATACTATATATCAACATGAAGAGATCTAAGCATACTGTTAAGTGAGAAAAGTGGGCCCCAAATAATATGCACTCTATAATTCCATTTTTGTAAGGAAAAATTAATGTATATGTGTATATAGAGAGATGCAAGAAAAGAGTCATACATCTGGCTATATCTTGGTGAAATAATTTCTTTCTATTTTTATGCTTGTTTCTCTACTCTTTCTACAAGAAATTCTATAGCAATTTTTAAAATTATTTTATCATATGCTTAAAATGTAAAGAAAAGAAAGCAGGCCCTTCTCAAACAGACTCCAAACGGGCCCTGCCAGCCCTAGTGTTTGGACCCCCACAGGAAAGTCCTGCAAAACCTGCCAACATCCCAGCACCAGTGATTCACCCATCAGGCGACTGGCACTGTTTCTAAACACAGGGCAATTCCAAGACATACAACCAGAGGTCCCACCAAACCTGAACTTTGGAAAAGACATTTACAATCTGGCCAAATGGCCATGAAAAGATGTTTCCAGCTGCAAACCAGCAGTGTCCTTAGCTTCTCTCCTTACCTCATCAGGCAGAATCTCTGCCAAGCTCCCAGCTGCAACCCAAATGCAACAGCCTGAGTTTTAACAATGTATTTAACAGCCTAGAGACAGAACATGAGCTTGCTGAGAACAAACTGGTCTTGCTTGGCACTGAACAAGAACCTGCCTGCCTTCTGTGAAGGGGGAAAACCTAACTGGACACGGCTCCCTGCTGCCTCCAACTCTAGGACAACAGGGCTGAAAGGACCTGTGTGTTCAGCCTAAGAGGATCCAGAGGCTCCAGGAGACCCTGCCACCAAAGCACATGGATGTCCATTCAGGCCTATAAGCTGCTGCCACGGCACCCTAGGCAAGTATGGGGGGTACCCTACTCTCCTTAGCCTCAGTCATCACCCTGATCTGAGCCACCCCTAACTTCCCCTACAGGCATCCTGGCCCCCACTACACTGGCCTCTCCACATGTCATCTGGCCTTCCTCCCACCTCTGCTCTACAAAGTAGCCAGCATGGTTTATCAAAGCCCTCCTTTGGCTCTCTACTGCCATCAGGATAAAGTTCAAACTCTTTAGCCCAAAGGGTCCTTTTGAGTGTGTGACCAGGCCCTACTGCCCTCTCCAGCCTCATCTCACCATGCCAGGTTTCATATCTTCAACAACTACTTTATGTGAAAAAATATTCTCCTTCACCAAGAACCTAATAAAGCCAAGATGTTTATCTGTATCTATCCACATACTTTCTCAGTCTGGTACATGAATAGTGGTTGACTTCCACTTCCCCACCGGGGTACCATCACCACCACAAAGTCTTGTTTCAGTAACTAGACAATGAAGTAGCAGAGAGGGCTGTTAAAACTGACATGCAAAAGCCAAGTTGGGTTTTCAGTCACAGTCTTGGCAGAGACTTGGCAGTCTGGATGAGACTAACCCATAAAAGGGAACTACACTTGAGGATAAAATCCATATACCACTATATTGGATGCATCTTACGTCCCACCTTGCAACCTCTTGGTCTCACCCATCTCCCAGGTCCCAGGGTATTTACTTTGCCTTAGCCCAGTGGAGGAGACTATCCAGGCCCACGCCAGAATCTCTGGCTCCTCTCACTATCTCCAGACTCTGTTGAAGTACCAGACTGGCCTCCCCAGTAGCTACCAAAGGGCCCTCATAGGGTAACCAAGTACATCTCTGTGCAGAGTAGCCAGCTTGCTAAAACACCACCTCCCATCCTCCTTTATACCTCACTTTTTTCTTTTGTTTTTTTGAGACAGTCTCGCTCTGTCGCCCAGGCTGGAGTGCAGTGGCGCAATATTGGCTCAATGCAACCTCCACTTCCCAGGTTCAAGGGATTCTCCTGCCTCAGCCTCCTGAGTAGCTTGGACTACAGGTGTGTGCCACCATGCCCAGCTAATTTTTGTATTTTTAGTAGAGATGGGGTTTCACCATATTGGCCAGCTGGTCTTAAACTCCTGACCTCAGGCAATCAATCCATCTCGGCCTCCCAAAGTGCTGGGATTATAGGCAAGAGCCATCGCACAGGCCTGCACCTCACTTTTGTTTTCCCTCACCCTGGCTGCCCTGCAATTACACCTTCCAATAAAGCATTAAGTACTTAAGCTCTGTCTCAGGCTGTTTCCTGGGAACATAGTCTGAGATAAGCACTATTTGTTTCCAAAAATCTTTCATTTCTACTATCTAATTCTCACCCAAACCTTCTAAGCTAGATAACTACCTCCATTTCAGATATAAGATAGATACAAATGACAAACAGCTGAGGCTGAGAGAGGGTTTCCTACATATCTGACATCTGACAGCAAATCAATGACAGAACCAAGAGTCAAACCCAAAACACACTCTGCTAGATATTGCAGCTATCCAGTCCTACTCAATAATCTGTTACCTTAAAGTGCAATGGACTCCCAAACAGGGAAGCCACACTTTGCCCAGGAAGAACATGCCTGCCCAGGTTAAGGACTTTATCATGGGTTACACCAAAGGTTCATAAAGCAGGTCCATGACACGCCTGGCTGGATCTCACCAGAGGGAGGAACGCAACATGGACCCAGAAAACAGCAACATGGTCCCTTAAGTTCAGATGGGCAGTCACTCCTACCTTAGACATGACAGCACTCACAAATAACCAGCCAGTCCAGCTCAGGGCAAGGCAGTACAGTCAAATGGACAGGCACACCTGCCCTAGAGTCAGACATACTAAGAGTTAAACCCCAATTCTATACCACTTCCCGGCTTTGTGACCTTGGACAAGTTACAGGATTCCTCAGTTTCCCCATGTATATAATAGAGACAATACTAGGACCTATATCTCATAGGGCTGTTGGAGGACTGAATGTGATGACAGATGTTGGCAGGTAGCCCTGCACTAGGCATAATTTATGTCAATCATTAGTACCAAGGGCACCAGAGAAACATCAGTGGACCTGAGGCAGCCAGCTGCCCAGCCCAAGTCAGCTGATTCCTGGGTGAGAAAGAAGGTCCAGACTAGGGAACAGTGAAGATGCAAACAAGGCAGAAATTGGGCGATCTCCACGTTCCAGGAGCACCACAAGAAATGAAACATTTAATTCAGGAGAGACTGGAATCAGGTGTAATGTAGTACATTGATCATCAGGGGATAACCGTGGAACTGGTCAATCACTGGCTCTAAAGCTCATCAAGCAATGTTCTCTAGCAAAAGGCGGGGGATTGGACCAATACTCTAGGAACTCAGGTACTTATATGCCTCTGACCTGCTCATTCCAGGCTCCTACAAGTACCCAGGCCTGAGGATCTCCACTACACCCTGGACCTCAGAGTGCCAGGTACAAAACAGGCCACACTCAAAGCAAGCACTTCCTGAAAGGTCCAGAGCAGATGCTGGCCTGTTACCAGGCTCAGATAGATTCCATCTGAGCTGGAGAGCACTCTACCCAAACACTTAATCCTCTGCCCTGCAATGACACCAGCTGAACAAGAACTCTCTTCTAGGGCTCCAGTAAATCATTCAGACTTTTCATTCCCCTCTGCTCTGAGGAAAAAAAAAAAAAAAACTGTCTTTCTATCTCTCATTCCATGTCCGTAACACAAAGCCCACAGACCACAGGACCTTCCAGCCCTCTTTGCTCTAGGACAGGCTGATGTCTTACCCTAAGGAACTTCAAATGTCCAAATTACTAGATGTGAGCAACTTTCCCGAAGTTTAACTCTCACTCCAGCACTCTGCTGGGCTTGCATGTACTTGCATCACAGCTTTTCCTGCCAACTTCCATCTGCATAATAGTAAACTCTTGACAGACCCCAGGAGCCAGGGACACACCTCCTAGCCCTCTGCACACTATCAGCCAGCGTGGCCACACATCAGCCAAGGCCTTGCTTCCAGTCTCAGACCCTCCCAAGGATGTGGGAGGGCAGAGTGAAAAAGGGAGGCCTTCTTAGGAAATGAGGAGACCCTAGATTCCCTCAACTGACTCATTCCTCAGAGCTGCACCCACGTAGTCTCTTCCTTTGATGAGCACTCACAGCCGGGCTCCTCCCCTGGCACATGGCCAGCTGCCAATATGTAGCAGCAATCTCAGAGTACGAGCTACCCACAGGCAAGAATAGTGCCTCGGCCACCTCCTCTCTGTCGTCCCTCATTCTAGCCCCAGGCACGCTCCAGTCAGAAGCCAAACAGGCAGAAGGCACTCAAGGGATGAACTGAGATCAGCTGGGGCCAGTCTAAACCAGTGACTAAGTAAGCACTTTCTAGAGTACCCCAATGCAGAGTTTTCGACAGGATACAAGGGCCTATCACATGCCACAGACAATGCCTCAGCTAAGCTGTCACCAAGTCTGCCTGCTGAGCTCTCAGAGAACTAGGGTGATCCAGTATGACAGCATCTTTGGGATGAGGCCCCCAGCCAACTCACTCCATCCTTGCTACGTGGCTTCATTGGCTGGGCCACACAGTGGACACTCGGCTGTGTAAGAACAAGGAGGCCCTAAAAGAAAAGAATTCAAAGACCAAACATTCTGTGAGTGGGGAGAAGCAACCAGAGAGACTGGGCGCTGAGGCCCAGAACCACAGTGAGAGGCTGCACCTTGGACACTTCAGGGGCAGTTTAAGTACAAGCCAAAGGAAATCCTAGTTCATTTAACAGAGACTAAATTATGGAACCTGCTAATGTCAGATGAGACACAGGCTGAGAACAAGCAGCAGACCCCAAAAACATCCTATAAATTCTTAGGTGGACAATGGATCTCTACAAAGTCTGGGACATTTAAGAATGCCCCAAGCTACAACGTAACGGACTCCAGCCCTTGCTCTTAGGACAGGATTTCCTACAAGAGGGCTGGGGCTGTGAGGCCCCAGGTAGTCTATTATCAAGAAGCACAAATCTCGGGTGTCACTCTACAGCAAAAGACAACAGTCACAGTCTTGGGAGGGATCCCAATGCTCTCCTGCACCATCTCTCTTTTTTTTTTTTTTTTTTTAAGATGGAGTCTCGCTCTGTCTCCCAGGCTGGAGTGCAGTGGCGCGATCTCGGCTCACTGCAACCTCTGCCTCCCAGGTTCAAGCGATTCTCCTGCCTTAGCCTCCCGAGTAGCTGGGACTACAGGCACGCGCCACCATGCCCGGATAGTTTTTTGTATTCTCCTGTACCATCATAAAGTCAAATAGAATACAAAGGCCAGGGACCCACCTGGGCTTTCCAGCAATACCTGAGGCAGGAAGTGCCCTGATCCAGGCTCCTGCTGCGAAGTTCAACTGGGCATCTTACACATGCAGGGCACAGTACCAGGCACGTTATCTCACTCCAGGGTCTTGTAGACAGCGTCCGTGGACAGCTATCCCCTACAGTGTTCCTTCCCCATCACCTTGCTTCCACTACAAGGCCATAAGGAATGGCATTGGCCAAGGTCTCTGCTCCCACTCACATAGGCTGTTCCTCTGTCCACGCTGCCCTTTTGCCAGCCTTCCTCTGACCACTCCAGCTCATGGGTCACCTCCTCCGGGAAGTCCTCTGGCCGGAGGTAGTCAGTGCTCTACCAAGTACCCACTGCCCGCATTCCCTTCCAGCACAGCGCTCACCACACTGCTCTGGGCCAGGACCTTCCCGCTCTTCCAATCCGCCTGTCCCACTGGGTTAGCAACTGCTTGCGGTTTCTGGTACACAGAAGGGTCCCGTTTGTTGAATTAGTTAACGAATTATCACGGGTCTCCGCAGCTGCCAAGGAAAAACAACGCTGGTTCCACAAGGATGTCTGGGGGAGAAAAGACTTTCTGATCCAATGGCCCATCTAATGGGCTCCAAGCTGGACCCTGCCCGGACAAGACCTAGGACTCCCAGCCCTTGGGAGCGTGCAGAACGGGCTTAGCCAATATGAAGAGGCCCCTCAGGGCCAGGCGGACGCCGCGCCCCCGCTCCCAACAGCCGGCAGCCCGGGGTCAGGCCGCCACTTCCCGGGAGCCTGACAGGGAAGAGCGGCCAAGTTCCCAGCCCCGCCCGACAGCCGATGGAACTGCACGAAGGGCGCCGCTGACCTCACCACCCTGAGCTCGGGAAAGCTTGCGGGCGGCGGGACAAGAACCCAGACGGGTGCAGAAACAGGGTGGAGGGTGCAGGGTTGCGGCCCGGACTGCACTGCTGGCGGCTAGCGGCGCGACCCCCGGCCCCGGCCCCTAGCTCTCAGCCCCGCGCGGGCAGAACGCACCGCCTGGCGACCCCAGCCCGCGCCCCAGCGCTAGGGTTGATCTGGCGGCTGAGCGGGCGGGGCGCTCACCTGGACACTCGCAGCTCCTGGCGTTTCCAGAACCTCCCGCGGCGTCGCCCGGTCAGCTCGGCGCCTCCTCCCTTGGCGACTCCGCCTCCGGCCGCTGCCGGGGCTCCGCCCACTTGAGCCGCCGCCACGTCCCCACCTCACGCTCCACACGCCTGCCTGCGTCCTGGTCCCCAGCTCCGGTGGCTCCGGCGGGGTTCGCCGTCCTCTGCGACCCCTGGGAACGCCCAGGCTACCCGGCCTCGCGGGAGCCGGAGCCGGAGCTGGAGCCGGAGCTGGCCGCCCGCGCCCTTCATGCCGCCCGCAGCCCACCGCACGTACTCCGCGCCCGCCTGGCTTTGGCGCCCCCACCTGCGGGCCTTGGCCCGCCCTCCTGCCCAGCCCCTGGGCGTCTGGAGAGGTCGCCACGACCCGATCCCCGCGCCGGGGCTGTAGGGAGAGCGTCCCTGGAGGCTGACGGATTTCCCTGCCTGCGCTCATGCCCATTGCCTGGGGGGCCCTGCCGGGTACACGGGCCCCTTCTTCCCAGCACCACCACAAGGAGGCTGTTACGGGAGGCTGGGGTCACCCCGGCTAGGAACTGGGTATCAGGAGAGGAGGCAGAACAGTGGAGAAGACCCTGAGGAAGACTAGGGACCTGGGGCCCACCCCCTGGAGACCGAGATTGGGAGGCCCATTCCCAGGGCCGAGCTCTTAGTGGGTTTCAGAGAGTCCCGGGCTCTGGTCCAGGCAGTCCTGGTGGCATGTGCAGGGGTGATGGATTGATGAGAAGGGGGCCCATCAAAGGCTGGGTGGGGGCGGAGGCGGGGGGGCGGTAACAACCTGGGGCACACTGGGTTGCCCAAACCCTTCTTTATGCCATGGGCCAAAAAGAGTGGACACCTGGTTCAGCCAATCCAGTCTGGAAGGGAATAAGGACAGAGATGCAGCAAACCTCAGCCTGAGCGGGAGGAGGCCCTGGCGGCCAGGCAGGTTCCCACGCCTGCTCTGTGAACCTTCCTCTCATGAATGAGGGGAAGCACGGTCTGAGAATCTCATCAGGGAGCAAGCCCAGAGCGGGAGATGCCCAGCCTCCGCCCAGGCCCAGTGTGGATATTCCCTACGGCACACGGGCCAGGCAGGCGGCCCAGACCTGGGGAAAGCAGGAGCACGCCCACGGAAATACACACAAAACATGGGTGAGCCATTGTTCCTGCCTGCGTCAGCCACCGGCTCGAGCCCGGCTAAAACTACACAAACCCTCCTGCATCTGCTACATCCACAGAAGCTTCCTTCCATCTCCTCCCCCTTCTCAGGAGTTTGCCCCATGGAACATCCCTTTTCTCTCCTGAAGGCTCAACTACCCGCTCTCAACTGGATCTTTCCCATTGGCCTGTAAATGTGTTCAAGCCTCTACTATGGGAACAAAACCCTCATTCGACCCCACTGAGTGTCTCTGTTCTCAACCGCAGCGGAATTTCTTGAAAGAGCTGTCTCCCCATCCTCACATCTCTCCCACTCTTCAGGCCCTAAAGGAGCTGTCTCTCCCACTCTTCAGGCCCTGCAGTCAGCCTTCTAGCTCCCTAACAGCACCAAACCAGGTCTCAATAAACTGTAGCCTCCAATCTCCAAATTCAACGACTGTTCTTCAGACCTCATCTGCCAGGGCCCTGAGCAGTGTCTGACACCCAGCGATGACCACAGCCCCTCTGGAACACTGATTTCCCTTGGTTTCCCCTCATCCTTTCTGGCCACCTCTGCTCAAGCTTCTTCAGCATCCTCTCCCTATTAGTAAAGGTTGGGGGTTCCTCAAAACTCAGGTCTAGGCTTTCCACTTCACACTTCTCTTTACACGCAGGTGACACAAATTTCTCTCTTTACCCTTATCCTTACTGCTGAACCCCAGATTCATGTAACTCACTGTTCAGTGTACATCCCCACTTGAGTGTCCACAGGCACCTCAATGGCAACATGTCCAACACAGAGTTATTGTTCTCCCCCCACATCTTCCCCCTCCACACATCCTGTCTTCACTGCTGTACTGAAGGAGATACTTCCCATCAGTTACCTAACCAGAAGCCTGGGAGTCATACTTGGCAGCTCCCTCTCCCTCATCCCCAGACCCTATTTACCTATATCCCAAGTCTGTTCAATTTTACCCCTAAATCTCCCTCTAATCCACCCACTTCTCTCCATCTTTTTCACATGAGTGATGGCAACACTTTCCTGACTGGCTGCTCCTCCATTTTTGTTCCCTCTCATCTCTCCTTCACTACAACCATGATGATCTCAAAATGCAGATCTGAGCCCATTACTTGCAGCTGGGAAATTGCCCTGATCTTGAGAAACATCGAAAAGTGGTTTATAAGGTTCCACATGGTTTGGCCTCTGCTCACTTCTGTAACCACATCGAACTTCCTCCAGTCTCTCTAACTGGCCATTCCCCCTCCCCACCCCAGACCTTTATACATGCTGTTCCTTCTGTCTAGAAAAAATTTTTCCCTCCCTGATTAAAACCTTCACAATCCTTTAGATTCCCTCAGAGGCAGAGAGATTTTCCTTACTTCCCTGAGTAGGTCAAAACCTCCCATAACAGACCAGGCACGGTGGCTCATGCCTGTAATCCCAGCACTTTGGAAGGCTGAGGCGGACGGATCACCTGAGGTCAGGCGTTCGAGACCAGCATGGCCGACATGGTGAAACCCCGTCTCTACAACAATACAAAAATTAGCTGGGCATGGCCAGGCACGGTGGCTCACGCCTGTAATCCCAGCACTTTGGGAGGCCGAGGCAGGTGGATCACGAGTTCAGGAGATCGAGACCATCCTGGCTAACATGGCGAAACCCCGTCTCTACTAAAAATACAAAAAATTAGCCGGGTGTGATGGCGCATGCCTGTAGTCCCAGCTATTCAGGAGGCTGAGGCAGGAGAATGGCGTGAACCCGGGAGGCAGAGCTTGCAGTGAGCCACGCATGATGGCGGTGTCTGTAATCCCAGCTACTAGGGAGGCTGAGGTGGGAGAATCACTTGAACCCAGGAGGCAGAGGTTGCCGTAAGCCAAGATCGTGCCATTGCACTCCAGCCTGGGTGACAAGAGCAAGACTGTCTCAAAAAAAAAAAAAAAAAAAAAAAAAAACCACACACACAAAACCTCCCATAACAGCTTCTCATGTCCCCGTGTGCTTCGTAACACTCGCCACAGTTGATAGAATTGAATGATCGCTTGGGTAACGTCTTCCCCGACTGGCCTGGGAGGTCTGGGAGTACATAAACTATGCATGCATTTGTCCATTGCCATTTTCCCACCACCAAACTGGGCTCAATATTTGCTAACTCCTTGAATGGACGGATATCTCCTCAATACCTTGCTCCACACTGTAGGATTTAGTCTCCAAAGGCATGAGTAAGACCTCCGCAGGGTCTTGGAGTCCTGGCAGCTCAGGACCACAGCATTGGTCAGATATCCTCCTAAAAATCTGCAGCCTTGAGAAGGGGCAGGACTTCTGAGGATCATGTCTCCTTGGTCTTCCTGCCTTGCAGGAAGTGGCCATTCATTTGTTTTTATATTCCTTTTCCTCTACCTGCCTCCACCCAGAAGATACCATTTCTGACCTCTGCCTTTGTAGCCTCACTTTCACCACTCAGCCCTTAACATAAGGCCCTCAGACTCCATCTGGGCTCCTGATCTATTCATTTCCTGGGGTTGCCACAACAAATTACCATGAACTAGGTGGCTTAAGTCAACAGAATTTTATTCTCTCACAGTTCTGGAGGCCAGAAGTCCAAAATCAAAATGTTACCGGCGTGTGCTCCCTCTGAAGGCTCTAGGGGCGAACCCCTCCTTGCCTCTTCCAGCTCCTGGTGGCTTAGGAGTTCCTTGGCTTGTGGCTGTATCATACGAATCTCTGCCCCATCTTCACCTGCACTTCTCCTCGGTGTCTGCATCTTCTGCCCTTCTGTTTCTTATAAAAATAACTGTCATTGGCTGTAGCGTCTACCCAGGTAATCCAGGGCAGATTGGGAGGTCTACCCAGGTAATCCAGGGAGGTTTGGCACTGAAGCCTCCCTGAATGCTGATGACTCTTGCAGGCCCTGGAACCACTGCAACAGCTCCCCTAATAATCTGTAACTTAATAATATCTATAAGGTCCATTTTTCCAAATAAGGTCACATTCACAGGATCCAGGTAGTAGGACATGAATGCAATTTGGTGGGGTTGGGGGGCACCATTTAATCCACTACATTTGACACTCCTCCATGCCCTCAAAGGCTTCTGGACCCATGTAAATCTATCACTCAGTTTTGAATCTCCAGCCTGGGTCCACTCCAGACCCACATCGTCACAGCCTTTTCTTTATGGCCACTTGATAAGTGAACTCATTATCTCATGTAGGGTCCCCCAGGTTCCCTCACTTTTTTCTCTCTCCTGACAAATACCAAATGCCTTGACCACTCTATGACCCAGACAGCCAAAGGTTTTTTCCTGTAGGCTTGAGCCCAAGCTGGGGCCTTAAACATTCCCAGGCACTGATAAAGGTGTTTAGATGGTTGCCCGAAACACTGAAAGAAACTAGCCCCGACCCTGAGCCAAATTCCTTAAAATCTCATATAAATTCCATACCCAGACCCCCCTTGCAGCAGGCATACCTAGATAGAACATCCCTGTCTCGCTGTCTGCCTAGAGGATGTACTGCAGCCCCCTCAGAGACCGAGAAATTTCCCTAATAAATGCTTTGGACTGATCACCCTGGCATTTAGTGCTACTTTCTTTGGAATCCCAACCATTTCAGGATAGTTTGGGGTAGTCCCGTATGGGGACCCCCCTGCCACTGCTTTTGGGGCATCTCCAGCTGCAGGTTCAGCCAGGATGAAACATCTCCCCCATACCACAGCCCACACCACCCAAACTGCTTCTGCCCCAGCATGTCCTACATCTCAGCAAATATCACCATCTCCCAGTCACTTCCCTTTTCTTTCCCACTGCATGCCCACCCTGGAGATCTTACCTGGTGGATCTCTCTCAGTTCACTTACTTCTCCCCAACCCTGCTGTCGCAGACCAAATTCAGGACACCACCATCTCTCACTTGGACAATCCATCTTAGCCCACTTTTCTACTCCGCTCCCTCTATCCTTACTCCATTACACAGGGCAGAATGACATTGTAACCATGTGATTCCCATCATGTTATTTCCGTATAGAACCTCTCAAAGGTATTCCATGGACCCAAGGGTAGACACAAATCTTGCCAATGCTGCCAATCCCCTTTATCCAGCCCTGATGGTCTCTCTTCTTATGCACAGCCTCAAACTTGATGCTGCAGCCACTCCAGGCACTTTTCAGTTCGCTGGCCTTTGAATGTGTTATTCCTCCTGCCTAGAACATTCTCTTCCCAAAAGGTGGTTTCTTTCAAAAGGCTTTCTGGGTCTAGCCTGAGCCAGATCCTGCCATAGGCCCCAAAGCTCCTCATGGATGAGTTTCACACATGCTACCTGACCTCATTCAATGTCTACTTCATTTACCATTTGGCCCTCCTGGGGACTGCCTCTAACCTGTTCATCACTGTGTCTCCAGCTCTAGCATAGGGTCTGGCACCCAGAGCCTAGAGAGGAATTGGTGAACAAAAATACATGAATGAATGAGTGGACATTCCCACTATTGTGGCCTCTAGCAGACCTCATTGAGTACACCCAGTGTGTGTCACTTAATGAATCCACAACCATCTTTAACAGCCACACATCACAGCATATTATAGAGATTCACATCCCTTCTCCCAAAATCCATTGTATGAACAAGGCCATACCTCCCTTCTGGAACAGCTCTATGGTGTTCATTTATGCGTTCACTCAACAAACATTTGCTGATCACCAGTTGAGGTCAAGGCGGGGGATTCAGGGACCACACATATCAAAGGGGCTCTGTCTAGTATAAAAACTAGTAGATAAGCAGAGGCCCGCCCAGCAACTTTGTCTAGGGAGGGAAAAGCCCAAGCCTTTCCAGCTGGGAAAGGCTACTAGTAGGAGGTACTGCCTACCTAGACCCAGTCTTAGAGACCCTTCCTAGGCTCAAGATCAGGCATGGCCTATGACCTTTCACCCCAGCATGGCCAGGGCATTGCCAAATGAGGTTCTACCTCCATGCTGTCCCTAGGCAATATCCCTGGCCAATGGCTCCTCGAAGCAGTCTGGACTTGTCTGCCCGCCATCCCCACCCCGAAGGAAGAACCTGGTGTTTCCCCAGAAGGGATAGTAAAAACATCTGTGCTGGGCGGACAGGAAATTGGATGAATAGGAGGGTGGGTGTGGCATAGCCCTTAACTCTAAACAGGGGCCTACTCAGCCTGCCCTGCCCCAGCCTCCTCCACTCCTACTCACCTGTGATCCCTGTTTTGGGGAAGGGGAGTGGGGCAAGCTCCACTGCTTGGCACTGAAGTCTCCCTGAATGCTGATGACTCTTGCAGGCCCTGGAACCACTGCAGCAGCTGGAGGTCTGGTCAGGGTTTACGACTATCTGGCCTTCCATGGAATTTCCCAGAGCAAGGCCCTCAGGTTCAACTAATGCCACACAGAGGGCATTGTATATGTGGATACACATCTGTATTCTTCGGTACATTCCGCATGCAGCTGTCCACTGGAGCCTGGAAACAATCCTCAACCCACCCTAGGTTTCTCCCCTTAGAGACTGAGGAAAGACCGAGTGTGTCTCAATTGGCTGGCGCTTTGACTCAAGGCCAAACACAGACAGCAAGACTTGTGGCTTGAGTGGGGCTACCTAGTAGTGGCCCTACTGCTTCTGAAATAGGGCCTATCCAGCAGTCTGGTCTTATAGCCTGGTGGTTGACCCTGGAAAAGGGAAAGATAATCTGGCAGAATCCCCAGAAGCCTGTGGGGACAGGCTGGGCAGGACCAAGTGTGTCCCTAGAGAGTGCCCCCCTAATCCCTGAACCCATCTGGTGGGTGCAAAAACCAAAGCAGGCTACAACTCTCCTACCATTTGCCTCCCCCATGGACCCCTGCAACCCAAGACAAGCAGAGTCAGCAATCAGGCTGAGTTGTCATTACAGGCATGCCAAGACCTTCAGGAACTGCAATTACACAGCAAGTCCAGGGCAGGCCCCCCATGGTATAAAGAGTGAGCTTACACTACAACTTTCCTCCTCACTTCACCTCCATCCTGGGTGAGAGGCTCTGGACTAGTGCAAATGTCCAGAGGGCAGGAGTTAGCTAGGCATGGTGCTTGAAATCTGATATTTTGATGTATATACTGTAAAGCACACTTTTAGAATTATTATTACAGTCCAGCAGCCACTTGTCCTTCCTTCCCCAGTTCTGACCCTATATTGGGGCTGGGTGGGGATTAGGGATAGGTGATAAGGTGAGGGTTAAGGATAGCTATTGGGCATCTGATGTAGCTACTATCTAAAAGGCTGAAAGTTGAGTGTTTTTAATGTTTTTTTCAGGCCTTGTTAAAATGTCAGGAAGCCAGTAGAGATAAGTCCTATAAAAAGGTTAATAAAGCTAATAAATGTTAAGTGAGATCATAGAGGTGAAGCCTTACTTGAATACGACTGGTGTCCTTATAAGAAGAGGAGAGACAAGAGAGTTGTATCTCTCCACATTTGCACAAAGATGAGGCCATGTGAGGACATAGCAAGAAGGTGACCATCTACAAGCCAGGAAGACAGGCCTCACCAGGAACCCGCCCTGATGACACCTCAATCTTGGACTTCCGGCCTCCAGAACTACGAGAAAATGAATTTCTATTGTTTAAGCCACTCAGGCTGTGATATTTTGTTATGGCAGCCTTAGCACACTAATACATCTCCCCAGTTTATTGTCACAAGCCTCCAAGGCCAAAACCTGGAAGCTCTTGATTGGGGAACAACGGTGGAGCAGACAGTAGGGGAGTAATAAGAGGTAAAGCTGCAGAGATCCCAGGGACAGATCACCTGAGGCCTCATGGACCACAAAAAAGGATTTGGATGTGAGGCTGAAGACAAGGAGCAGACACCCCAGAGCAAAGGCAGGGGAGAAGCAGGATAAGATTTGGGATTTGGGAAAAACACCCTTTCTACTGTGAGTGGGGGAGAAGGAGGAGCAGAGCTTGGCTGAGGCGGGGTGACAGCTGATGGTGACCTGAACTGGGAACTGCCAATGAATAGAGAGAGAAGTGGATAGAGTTAAGAATTGGTGACGTAAACTAGGAAGGGCTATGTTCCTTTGCTCATTCATTTATTCTGTAAATATTTGTTGAATGCTCTGCCCCCCATTCTGAGCTCCCTTTTAGGGATGAGGTCCTACTTGTCATCCAAGCCCCCTCAGCCCTGTTACCCTAGAGCAGCCCTTGCTAAAGGAAATTAGTGGCAGCCCCCAGACAGTACAAGAACAGAGAGTGAAAATTGGCTGCCTCCAGAGAACACGCCAGCACTCTTCTGGGTTTCAGGCTGACATGGAATCCTAATCACAGTGTCTGGCTTCCTCAAATACGAGACTCCTTTCATTGCGAGGTAACCACACATTTAATGACAGTTTCAGCACAAACTCTCCTGGTGCCACCCTTCCTCTCCTTTTTTCTTTCTTTCTTTTTTTTTTTTTTGAGACTCACTTTTTTTTTGGGTCTCACTCTCTCCAGGCTGAAGTGCAGTGTACGAACACAGGCTGGAGTTCAGAGGCTCACTGCAGCCTCAGCCTCCCAGGCTCAAGCAATCTTCCTACCTCAGCCTCTCTGGTGGGACCACAGGTACACGCTACCACACATGGCCAATTTTTTATTTATTTTTGTAGAGACGGGGTCTCACCATGTTGCCCAGGCTGCCTCTCTCTATTTTTAAATGAATGTACTTCACTTTGCTATAATGAAACATGTTTGTAAGGCACCTTACATCCTTTCAGGAGCAAGACTGGTGTCCATGAATCTATCCATGAGTGATCCTAGCCCAATCAAACATTGTTCAATTGGTGCACTGCACAATGATGTCTCCATTTACATGGCAGCCATCATAGATGTGCATAGTCATTACAATAAGTTTTCAGTAGATGGAAATAAAGTGAATTGGAAAGGGAGTATCTTTTGCTAATTAAAAAAAAAAAATTTGCCAGGCGCGATGGCTCACAGCTGTAATTCCAGCACTTTGGGAGGCCAAGGTGGGTGGATCATGAGGTCAGGAGTTCAAGACCGAGACCAGCCTGGCCAACATGGTGAAACCTCATCTCTACTAAAAATACAAAAATTAGGTGGGCATGGTGCATGCCTGTAGTCCCAGCTGCTCGGGAGGCTGAGGCAGAAGAATCGCTTGAATCCAGGAGGCAGAACTTGCAGTGAGCCAAGATCACGCCACTGCGTTCCAGCCTGGGTGACAAAGCAAGACTCCGTCTCAAAAAAAAAAAAAAAAAAAAAAAAAAAAATCACCACATGAGCTGTCAGTGGCTAGCCCTAATCCCAGTCTGCTACCACATAATCACAAAAGCCTGAATCACTGGTGTGGCTGAGGCCTGCTCACTCCTGTCTCAAGGAACCTAAACCCTCCTGTGGCCTCTTTCCTGCCCTCAACTGCCCTGCTAGTGTCAGCTCCAGTTGCAGCTCTGATCTCCCCTTCCCTTCAGTAGACACCAGCATTTGAACTTGCTAGTCAGCCCTGCCTTGTGGCCCTGCAGTACACTGCCCTGGGACTCTTACCCACCACAAGGAGGCCAGGGCACTCATTCCTCCAAAGGTCCTGACTACCTCATTCCACATCAAACCTATTCCACACACCCACATCCCACATAAATACATTTTAAACTTGACCACACAAGAACATGGCTGAACTTCAGTTGACTATGACTATGATATACTGTTAACATTTACTATATTTAGTATTTACATTTTTTATAGCTTTCTATATTTTTTTCATGTTTCAAACATTTGCATAAACCTGTGAGAAGCTTGATAATCCCTGACCTTCTAGTGCCTGAAAAACAGAGCAACTTGGCCATAGCCTCTAGTAAGAGGGCTCTCACCCACAAACACACACACATACGCACACACACACACACACACATTTATATGCTCACGCACAGAGGGATTCACATGCATACGCAAGCGTGTGGATCTGGCCTTTCACATGAGAAGGAGGAGGTTCTGTCCTTTGTCCTCTGGCTCTGCCCTTAATCTTGACTCTGAACCAGAGCCTGATATTGACTTTGGACCAGGCTCTGGCCTTATTACTACTCTGACCCTGAACCAGTTAGTTGCAGACTTGGAATCAGGAAGATGTCTACCTCTATCATCTGCAGAAATCAGAGCCCATGGGAGAAGGGATGGCTTGGACAGCACATCTTCTTGGCTGAAGAGTGAATGATCAAGGTGGTGAAGGTGGAAAGATGGCTTCCTCAAACTGGCTGGGCCATTAGATGCTGTCATTGGTGGCTGCAATTTTGGGGGCAAGTACTGCCCTCTCACCCCAGTGGTCACGCAACAGCTGTAGGCCAGGTTGACACCCTGCCCTCATCAAGATCTGGAATTTTCTCTGCACTCTCTCCTGGGGCACCAACAGCTATTTTTATCCCAGGGCAAAGATGTGTGAGGCCTTCTGGGAGAATCTTTTTAGGGGAGCTGCTTCCTTCTTGTCCAGAGCTGTAGTTGCAAAAATGAGGTTGGCCACCAGAGGGTGCATGGAGCTCAACAGGGCTCACTCAAAGGAGCAGCCCCAGCCTTGCTCAAAAAGCCCCTCCACTTGGTGCCCCATCCTTCCAACCTGCCAAGGTTTAGCTGAGACCTGTGACTAGGCCTGCATAATCATGAGCAACGGGAAGAGAGAGATGTTTTCCAGGCCCTGGGGAATGACTCCAATGCTGGGACCTCCACTGGCTGAGGAGGCAGGGAGGATATTGGGAAGACCCCAAATCCTTTCCTCAGCCCATAGTGATCAGGGGCCTTCATGGTCAGCTAAGTTGACTTGTAGCCTTGGGAAGCCTCAGGCTGTGGAAGCCTCGGGCCATAGGAGCCAGTAGCCCTAAGGAAACACCAAGGACTAGTAATGCAGTGAAGTTAGGAAAGGAGATGAGGAGACCTTGAACTCTGAACATACCCAGAATATCCTGGCTCTGTGGAGAGGAGCTCCTGGAGAAGAGCCAGAGAAGTAGGATGGGCAGTCCTCATCTGGGTTTCTATGATGCTCTGGGATGCTTCTGTGATTGGACAACTAATTTATGGAGCACTCTCCCTGTACCAAGTGTTACCTAACACTTGACAGATGTCATCTGCTTACCCTTCCAGATCTCCTCTCCTGTCTCCTCTTTCCCCTGCTCTGCGCCCTGACTGCTGACCTATATGGATAGCATCAACAGGTTCACCTGCCCTGCAGCTTCTGGTTGGGTTCAACCAATGGGGAGTAGCAGGAAAAGATCAGTAGGGAAGAGGAGATGGACTTTGAGGAAGCTGTCTGCAGCCTAGACATGAAGGCCTGGCTCTATGACCTGTCAAGCCTCAGGACTGCCTTTGAAGGAGAAGACCAGCTGCCTTGGTCATGCTGAAGTGTGGCAAGCAGGGTTTCCATACTTGGTCACTCAGCCTAGGGCTTCAGGAACCCTCTACACCCTCACTTACTCACATTCAGTCAGTCAACAGACATCCCCTGACACCTCCCTTGTGTCCAGTCCTGGGTACCCAGGGACACAGAGATGAGTCAGAAAAACACCCTGCCTGCATGGAGCTCATGTTGTTTTTTGTTTGTTTGTTTGTTTTGTTTTATGGGGGGAGAGGAGGCACAGATGAAGAAATTGACGGTGAATCGCAGAGGCTGAGGGAGACTACAGAAGGGGAGACTCATTTGCCGAGTGGTCAGGTAGGAGGATGAGGTGTGGGTCTCCCTGCATAGTCAGCCAGGGGAAGTGTTGCAGGTCTGGGAGAATGGTATTCCAGCAGAGGAGATAGAATGAGCAAAGCCTGGGAGAGGGAATGGCTCATTCCCATGGAGACCTACGGTGGCCAGGCAGGGCCTCATTCCTCTCTGGGCCTTGCTGTGTTTAGGAAGTAGAGGGAAGTGCCTAATGAGAGAGTATACACCCCACCACCATTGGGACTGGGCTGGGGGTATCAACAGTAAACAGCATCTCTCCCCAGTGGTGACAAACACAGATGATACTTCCAGCAGAGCAGAGGCCTCCCAGAGCCATGGACAGCAGAAGTAGCAATGGGTGTCAGGGCAGAGCTGTCAGTCTGGCTCAGAGGCAGAGGATTGTTGCAGAACACACTGAGGTGACCCCCAGGAAATGCTCTGAGATCAGTGGGGTGGAGGGGGCCAAATTGACATGGGTGTAAAAAGTAAATCAGCTCCTTCTGTGGATTGAATTGCATAGCCTCAAAATTCATAGTTGAAGCCCTTACCTAAATGTGACTGCATTTGGAGATAAGACCTATAAAAAGGTTAATAAAGCTGATAAAGGCTAAGTGAGGTCGCAGAGGTGAAGACTTACTTGAATAGGACTGGTGTCCTTATAAGAAGAGGAAGAGACAAGAGAGTTGTATCTCTCCACATTTGCACAAAGATGAGGACATAGCAAGAAGGTGGCCATCTATCTACAGGCCAGGAAGAGAGGCCTCACCAGGAACCCACCCTGATGACACCTTAATCTTGAACTTCCGGCCTCCAGAACTATGAGAAAATGAATTTCTATTGTTTAAGCCACTCAGGCTGTGATATTTTGTTATGGCAGCCTTAGCACACTAATACATCTCCCCAGTTTATTGTCACAAGCCCCCAAGGCCAAACACACAGGTCACCCTGGAAGCCCTCTTTGATTTGGGGAACCAATAGTGGCATGCAGAGAGAGGAAGAAGGTATGCATGAATGGGTTCCATGTGTGACCTGCAATTGGTATGCCCTGCTCCATAAACTAGGGGTGCGAATATGAGCCCATCTTCTATACACTGGAAAGCTATTAATAGTATCTCCCTCTTCGGGCCTCACGAATCCCCACTAGCAGGGGTAGAGAAGCATGGGCAGCCAGTGTGCTTTTGTTTAAAAACTTACTTATTAAGATATAGTTAACATACAGTAAACTAAACATGTCTGAATATACAGCTCAATGTGTTTTGCTTACATATAAATTCACATAATTACCTCCCACATAAAAATATAGACTATTTCCAGAATACCAGAGGGCTTCCATGTACCTTTTCATAGTCAGTAAACTCTCCCAAAGTTAACCACTATTTTTTCTTCTTTCACTTTTGATTAGTTTTGTCAGACTTTGAACTTTATAAAAGTGAAGTTATACAATATATATTCTTTTGGGTCGGCTTCTTCTACTCCACATTATGGTTGTGATATCCATCTATCTTGTTTGTAATAGTTCCTCATTCTTTTTCATTGCTATGTGGTATTCCATTGTTTGAATATAACACAATTTATCCATTTTTGTTGATGAACATTGGGTTGTTTTTAGTCATGTTAAATAAAACTGTTTTGTATATGTTTGCACATGTCTTTTGGTGGGCACAAGCACTTATTTAAATATAATAAAAATCCAGGAGTGAAATTCCTAGGTCATAAGACATGCATATATTGAGCCATTGTAGATATTACCATTTTTCTAAATGGATGAACAAAATTACATTCCCAATGGCAATGAATGAGAGTTCCAGTTGCTTCATATCTTTGTCAACATTTGCTATTGTTAGCTTTTCCAATTTCAGTCATTTTGGTGGGTGTGTAGCAATATCTCATTGCAATTTAAAAGAACATTTCCCTGGTGCTATTGAGCATCTTTTTAGGTGTTTATTAGTTATTTCTTGTGACATGACTGTTCAAGTCCTTGTCCATTTTCCTATTGGGATTTCTGCATTTTCCTCACTGAATTGTAGAAGTCTATATATTTTCTGCATATGAGTTTGTTGTTGGATATATGTATTGCAAATATTCCCTCTCAATCTGTGCTTTGGCTTGTTCATTCTCCTAATAGGATCTTTTGATAAATAAAAGTTCTTCTTACAAATCCAACATATTAATCTTTTATATTTTGGTTAGTGCTTTCTATGTCCCATTTAAGAAATGTTTCCCTACCCAGAGGTCATGAAACTATGCTTCCATGGTTTCCTTTAGAAGCTTGATTGTTTCATAGTTCAGTCTATGATCCATCTTAAATTAATTTTATGTGTGGTACAATGAGGAATCAAGGTTCAAATGGCACCGGACAGGTAGAGGTCACATTTACATAATAAAAGATTAAGGTGGGATGGCCAATTTCTTCTCAGGCTATGTAACCATTTACACCTGGTCAAACCAATCCCCTGGCCCCTGTGTAAATCAGACACCGCCTCCTCAAGCCTCTCTATAAAATGGATCGCATCCCACCTGCCCCGCTTTCTCTGTATGAGAAAGCTGACTCTCTCTTCTTTTTTGTCTATTAAACTTTCCCCTCCTTAACCTGCTTCACGTGTGTGTGTCTGTGTTGTTAATCTTCTCAGTGCAAGACGAACCTAGGGTATTTCCCCAGACAATGAAGCCACTTCAATACCACAGAAATACAAAAGATTATTCAAGGCTACTATGAAGACCTTACATGCATAAGCTAGAAAACCTAGAGGAGATGGTTAAGTTCCTGGAAATATACAACCCTCCTAGATTAAACTAGGAAGACATAGAATCTCTCAACAGACCGATAACAAGCAGTGAGATTTAAATGGTAATTTTAAAAATTGCTGGCTGGGCACGGTGGCTCATGCCTATAATCCTAGCACTTTGGGAAGCCAAGGTGGGCGGATTGCCTGAGCTCAGGAGTTCGAGACCAGCCTGGGCAACATGGTGAAACCCCGTCTCTACTAAAATACAAAAGAAATTAGCTGGGCATGGTGGCGGGCGCCTATAGTCCCAGCTACTCGGGAGGCTGAGGCAGGAGAATTGCTTGAACCTGGGAGGCGGAGGTTGCAGCGAGCCAAGGTCATACCACTGCACTCCAGCCTGGGTGACAGAGCGAGACTCCATCTCTTAAAAAAAAAAAAAAAAAAAAAAAAAAATTGCCAACAACAAAAAAAAATCCATGACCAGGTGGATTCACTGTTGAATTCTATCAGACATTCAAAGAAGAACTGCTACCATCCCTATTGACACTATTCCTTTCAAATCCTGTATCATGTTTTTGATTTATTTAAGTAGGACTTCACTTTTCTCTGGTACCTCCTTGATTAATTTAATAATCGACCTTCTGAATTCTTTTTCTGGCAATTCAGAGATTTTGTCTTGGTTTGGATCCATTGCTGGTGAGCTGGTATGATCTTTTGGGGGTGTTAAAGAACCTTGTTTTGTCATATTACTGGAATTGTTTTTCTGGTTCTTTCTCATTTAGGTAGACTATGTCAGAGGGCAGGTCTGGAATTCAAGGGCTGTTGTTTAGATTATTTTGTCCCATGGGGTGTTCCCTTGATGTGGTGTTTTCCCCCTTCCCCTAGGAATGGGGCTTCCTGAGAGCTGAACTGTAGTGATTGTTTTTGCTCTTCTGGGTCTAGCCACCTAGCTGAGCTACCGGGCTACAGGCTGGTACTGGGGAGTGTCTGCAGAGTCCTGTGATATGCTCCATCTTCAGGTATTGCAGCCATGGATACCAGCACCTGCTCCTGTGGAGGTAGCAGGGGAGTGAAGTGGACTCTGTGAGGGTACTTGGTTTTGTGTTGGTTGGCCTCCATGCAGGAGGTGGCGCTTTCAAGAGCACATCTGCTGCAGTCCTATAAGGAGAATGCAAATTTGCCCTAGGGACACCTGGTTAAGACGGTGGGCAGGGCCATAGAGCTCCCAAGAGATTATGAGCTTTGTCTTTGGCTACCAGGGTGGGTAGAGAAAGACCATCAGGTGGGGGCAGGGATATGCGTTTCAGAGCTCAGCCTCTCTTTGGCCAGGGCTTGCTGCAGCTGCTGTGGGGGATAGGGGTGTTGTTCCCAGTCCCATGGAGTTATACTCCCGGGGATGATTGTGGCTGCCTCTGCTGAGTCATACAGGTTTGCCAGGGAAGTGGGAGAAAGGTGGCAGTCACAGGCCTCACCCTGCTCCCATGCAACCCACAGTCCTAAAGGCCAATCTCACTCTCACCATGCCCCCACAACAGTACTGAGTCTACTTCCAGGTAGCCAGTGCCCAGGGCTGAGAACTTGTCCCAGACCATGACCCTCCCTGCTGAGAAAACAAGCAGACTCACAGTTTTTTTGCATCTCGAGGAGCCTGCAGTAGTGATCCAGTTCCTTCAAAGGGTCTGTGGATTCTCTTGGCTTTCCTGGTATGTTCCTGCAGTAGTTCTTGGAGCAAAAGTTCAGGATGTGAGTCTCCACACACTGCTCTGTTTGTCTGAGCAGGAGCTGCAAGCTAGTCCTGCCTCCCATCTGCTATCTTTATCAGTATTCTGGCAATTCTATTTTTAAATTCTCTAGCTTTTCATCTTTTTTTTTTTTTTTTTACTTTCCCTCCATTTTCTTGAATATTTTCATCATAATTATTGGAAGTCTCTCATTTCTGAAACACCTGTGGGTCTATTTCCATTGTCTGCCTTTTCTCTTGATTTTTAGTCATTTGGCCCTGTTTTTTTGTTTGTGTTTTGTTTTGTTTTTTAGCATGTCTCATACTTCTCTATTAGATGACACACATTTTGGATGAAAAGTTGGAAAGTCTCTGGGTGATGTTGTATTCATCCAGAAAGAGAGAATTAAGTTGACTTCTGGAAGGCAGAGTACCAAATAAATACCCTACTCCTGTCAAGGCTTTGGTTTATGTCATGTTTTGGCTGGTGTGGTTCTTTTTTGTCCTAGGACATATCTCTTATTCCTAGGATGTGACCCTCTCTCCTAGTGTGTGACCCTTCTGGGACTTAGCAGAACACCTACGCATTTACCAAGGCCTCTCTACCTTGATAGAAGTTGAATTCCAATTTGTCTCCCCAACACTTTAAGACTACTACAATTTGCTCAGTTCTTTAGCCTGATAGGCTAAAAGTAGGCCAATAGGGTGGGCATGGTGATTCATACCTGTAATCCCAACACTTTAGGAGACCCAGGCTGGAGTATTGCTTGAGCCCAGGAGTTCAAGCCCAGTCTGGGCAACATAGTGAGACCTCATCTCCACAAAAAAATAAGCAAAGTCAGCCAGGCATGATTGCATGTGCCTGTAGTCCCAGCTTCTTGGGAGGCTGACGTGGAAGGATGGCTTGAATCCAGGAGGTTGAGGGAGGCTACAGTGAGCCAAGATCACACCACTACACTCCAGCCTGGGCAACAAAGCAAGACCCTGTCTCAAAAAAAAAAAAAAAAAAAAGCCAATAAAGTTGGAGGAATTTGCATGCAATTATTGGGCTCCTTCTCTCTTCTTTCCTACCTTCTGGAATTTTTCTTCTTAATTTCCATCTTCTTCGGCAGCCCTGAACTCTGACCTTTGTATCCTCAGTCTGGTAAGACTGATGCTTTCTGCTTGGTCCCTATTCCCTCAAGTAACAATGTGTGAAATGCCCCTAGGGAAAAAGCAAAGGTAAATGTGGAACTCACTACACATTATTCCCTTTTCTCCAGGATCACAACTCCTCAATTCTTAGCTGTATTGGTTGTTCTCAAATGCCTTCAAATAGTTGTTTTATACATTTGGTCCAACTTTTATAGTTGTTTTCAGCAGAAGGATAAGTCTGACACAACCTGCTATAGTGGCCAGAACTGTACATTTTATTCAGTCCAATTCTGATGCCAGGTTAGAAAGAACTACAGCAGGGTATGCTCAACTGGCCCAGCTGCTTTGAGATGAAGCTCAGACTCTTAGACATTTATGACATCAGATCCACATCTTGAATTAAGGGTCCCTATTTTCTTTTCCTTTTCTTTCTTCTTTTAGTTTTCAAACTTTCCTTAGGTTCCAACCATAACTGATAAGTTGGTAATAAACTTCCCTCCCCACTGTAAACAACCATAAAACTCGATGAAATATTTATAGCCAGTGATTATAGGCATTGAACATCAAATAGCCTTTGTCCTTGAGAGAAGGGAAACAAAAGGGAAAGTGCTTTGCCTAGGATACTTTCCAAACCATGGCATAAGGAAGTGGTGCCCAGAAAGCAATGGCACCAGGCACAGTGGCTCATGTCTGTAATCCTAGCACTTTGGGAGGCTGAGGTGGGAGGATCCCTTGAGGCCAGGAGTTTGAGACCAGCTTGGGCAACATAGCAATACCCTGTCTCTACAAAAGTTAAAAAATTAGCCAGGCATTGTGGTGCACACTTGTAGTACCAGTTACTCCAGATGCTTAGGCAGAAGGATCACTTGAGGCCAGGAGGTTGAGGCTGCAGTGAGCCATAATCGTGCCACTCCATTCCAGCCTGGGCAACAGAGTGAGACCCTGTCTCCAAAGAGAGAGAGAGAGAGAACAATGGTCTCATCAAGTGAAGGAGACAAAGATCATAGATAGCAGACGCTGAGGTGGCTGAAATTTGTGGGACAAGGTATCAAAGAAGAAGGAGCTACACAAAGAAGGAGCTCTGGAAAGCTATACAGAGGTGCTCCTGAGGCTTTGTCTAAGCCTCACATGCAGAGCAAGATTCCATAAGGCCTAGTGGATTAAAAACAACAACCAAACAAACAAACAAACAAAAAACACACAAAAAAAACTTCTCTGGGTCTAAGAACTAAGTGGGGATTCTAGAGGGCTCATGATTCTGAGATCTGTTCTGATCAACAGGGTGAAAAGACTTTGTTGAACACCCTGAGCACTCAATGAAAACCCAAAAAAGTCCACGCTTTAAGAATAGGGCTACTCTGTGCCTGTAATACGCAGTGTCTTAGACCTGCCATAGTAAAGCCTAAAACCAAGCCTCAGGCTCAAATTGAGCCTCTAGTGAATTTACTATCTAATAAAACAAACTCAACACTCTTTAAACATGATCCAAACTCTTAACAATGAAGTATTCACAATTCCTAATATACAGTCAAACATTACTAAACATATGAAGAAGCAGGAAAATATGATTCATAACCAGGACAAAAAATAATCAACAGAAATAGGTCCAGAGGTAACACAGATATTGGAACTAGCAGATGAGGACTTTAAACAGCTATTATAAATATGTTAAAGAAGTTTAAATTACAAGATAGAGATAATAAATGAACAGATGAGCTATCTCAGCAGAGAAATGAAAACTATAAAAAAGGAGCTCAATGAAAATTCTAGAATTGAAAAATACAATATACAAAATGGAAAATGTACTAGATAAACTTATGAGTAGACTGGATGCTACAGATGAAAAGATCAATGAACTTGAAGTCAAGACTATGGAAAACATCTAAAAGTAAAAGGACTGAAAAATACAAACACAGCCTCAACAAAGTGACCTTGAAACAGTATCATGTAATCTAATATATACATAAACTTGGAGTCCCAGAAGGAAAGGGGAGAAAGAGATTGGGGCAAAAAAAATTCTTTTAAATGGTAAATGAAATTCTGTATTTGATTTAAAAAATTATTAATACACCATCCCAAGAAGCTGGGGTTTTAAAACTCCAAAGAAGATAAAAACAAGGAAACTACATCTAGGAACATCATAGTCAAAATCTTAAAACCAAATAGAACATCTTAGAAGTGATAAAAGAATATAGGCACATTACATAAGGGAAACAACGATTAGAATCACCATTTATTTCTTACCAGGAGTAATGCAAGACAGAAAACAATAAAATTATAGGAATTATATATTAAATATTAAATAATCTATGAGAAAAAAAAGCAACCTAGTATTCTATATCCAGAGAAGTTTTCTTTAAAAGGGGAATGAGGCCGGGCACGGTGGCTCACACCTGTAATCTCAGCCTTTTGGGAGCCTGAGGCGGGTGGAACAGCTGAGGTCAGGAGTTCCAGACAAGTCTGGTCAACATGGCAAAACCCCGTCTCTACTAAAAATACAAAAATTAGCTGGGCGTAGTGGCAGGTGTCTGTAATCCCAGCTACTAGGGAGGCTGAGGCATGAAAATCACCTGAACTCGGGAGTCAGAGGTTGTAGTGAGCCAAGATCGTGCCACTGCACTCCAGCCTGGGGGATAGAGCAAGGGTCTGTCTCCAAAAAAAAAAAAAAAAAAAAAAAAGGTTGGGGGACAGGGTGGGGAATGAAAAATAAAAATACTTCGGGATCTTAAAAAAATGCTGACAGAATTCATCACCAGTCCGTCTGTACTACCGGAAATGTTAAAGGAAGTTCTTTTTTTTCTTTCTTTTTTTTTTTTTTTTCCAGAGACGGAGTCTCACTCTGTTTCCTAGGCTGGAGTGCAGTGGTGTGATCTCAGCTCACTGCAACCTCCGCCTCCTGGGTTCAAGCGATTCTCTTGCCTCAGCCACCTGAGTAGCTGGGGCTACAGGCGCACGCCACCATGCCCGGCTAATTTTTTGTATTTTAGTAGAGACAGGGTTTCACTGTTGTTGCCTAGGCTGGTCTGGAACTCCTGAGCTCAGGCAATCCGTCTGTCTCGGCTTCCCAAAGTGCTAGAATTACAGGCATGAGCCACCGCACATGGCCTAAAGGAAGTTCTTAAGGCTGAAGGGAAATAAGCCATTTCTCTGCTGAGGTGGCTCATTGATACCTGTTGGAAATTCAGCTCTAAACAAAAGAACAAGTGCTACCAGTAAACCTAACAAGTAAATAGAAAATAGGTTTTCTTGTTTTTTAAATTACTTAAAAGACAGTTGACTGTTTAAAGCAAAAATAATGATTATTTATTATGGAGTTTATAGCAAATACAGAGGTAAACGCATAACAACATTAGCAAAAAAGAAGGGAGAAGTAAATGGAAGTGTATTATTGTAAGGTTCTTACATAAGAAGCAGTATTTGTCCTTCTGTTGTCTTTATTTTCCTTTTTATTATCTTCATTTTTCTAATTACAAACAGTAAAATTTATTTATATGAAATTAAAACACTGTACAAATATATAACTCAGAAAAAGTAAATGTCCCAAAATACCATCCCCAGAAATAAAAACTACCAACAGTTTGCAGCATATTTCTCTGATTTTTGAAATCTATATGTAACAGGAAAACATATTTCAAGTATTTATCTTCACGAAAGAGATGTTTCTCACCTCAAGTCTTAGTCTGCTTCAAGTTACTATAACAGAATACCAATAGCTGAGTAATTTATAAAGAAAAGAAATTTACTTCTCAAAATTCTGGAAGCTGAGAAGTCCAATATCAAGACGCCAGCATCTTTCAAGGGCCTTCTTGCTGCATTATTCCATGGCAGAAGGCTAGAGGGTGAGAGAGACAAAGGGGGACCGAGCTCCTCCTTCACAAGGACACATTCCCACAATAACAAACCCACCTCTGTTGGCATTAATCCATTGGGGGCAGAGCCCTCATGACCTTATCACCTCGTAAGAGCCCACCTCTCAACACTGTTGCATTGTGGATTAAGTTTCCAACACATGAACTCTGGGGGACACATTCAAACGATAGCACCATGATTATAAAAATATTAATCTATATATTTTTTTACCAGTCATTTCTTTAGTTTAAGCATATGAGTAGTTTATAAAAGCATTCACATTGGGAAAATTAAAATATATAGATCATGAATCCATTTGGGATTTACTTTATAATGTGGGAAATTATATAGCATATAGAATTATAGCCTTATTTTTTATGCATAATAGTAAATGGCCCCAACATGAGTTATTGAGTAAACTACCTTTTATTCCCTGAATTAAAATGTTTTCTTTATCTCATGCTATGGACTCTCTTTTGTTCCACTAACATATTCATCTTTTCCTATGCTGCTATCACATTCTTAATTATTTTAGCTCTATTGCATACTTTGATACTTATAGGGCAAATCTTACTTTATTAGTCTCTTAATCCAATATTTGTGGGTTTTTTTCATACTTACTTTTCAGTTGATCCTTAGAATCATCTTGTCAATTCCTCCCACCCAAACGAATTTTGTTTGGAATTGCATTGAATTTACTAATAAATTAAAAATATTGATTTTTCTAGAAACATGACATATGCCTGCATACCTTTTGTCTTCTTTTAAATCTATCCTAGATCAAAGTTCATAGGCCCTTTGTTCTCACCACCACTAGGATAAGAAAAAGGAAATAAAAAAGAAAAAAGTTTATAGGCCTTTGATGTACTCAAAATTCATTTCTAGATATTTTTAATGTTTCACCATTATCGTGAATGGTAAATTGTTTTCATCACATTTTCCAATCAGTTGTGACTTAGCACTCTTAAAAGCTATTAAAATCTATATACATATATTAATTTATTCTACTCTGCTCCATCCTCCTGGATTCTCCTACTGGTCATAATCATTTTTCAATTGATTCTCTTGGATTTTATGAAAGGAAAATCATAATATCTGCAAATAATGATCATTTTGACTCTATTACTTACTTCCTTTACTTCTCCCTTATTTCTTCTTTTCACCCTATTGTCCTGGTTAGGACTTCCAGAGCAACACTGAACAACAGTAGTGAAGAGGACATTGGATTCTCCCATTAGTAGAACTTTCTAGACTGTTAAATCTAATGCTGGCTTTTGGTTTTTTATATCTGTTCTTTAAAATGTTAAGAACATTTCCCCTCTTCATGGTTTTCTAACTTTTATCATGTGAATGGCTGATGAATTTTGTCAATGCCTTTTGAGATAATTACAAGATTCCTTTCTTCATTTTAATCTAATGTATTAATCATTAGGTTTTATATTAAATCAAGCTTGTAATTTGAAAAAGAATCCCCAAGGTGGTAATAGTGTTTCAATATATTATGGGAGCCAATTTGCTGTATTGACAATTTAGAGGGGGCCACCATTTTCTTAAAGGGGATATATTGGTGTTAGGATAACAGATCTTCACAAGGATTGTGGAAGCTCTCCATCTCTCTCTGGCTCTGGAACACCATGGTTCTCTGAGGGAGAATGCTTGTGCACCCTCTCTGGGCCAACAGTGCTTCATGCTTGAATGCCCAATGTCACAGCTCTCTGCAGTCAGCTTGTCTTAATCCTACACACAGCTACTTCTCAGGGACTGCTGGTCCTAGAGCCTTAGGTGGGGCCTTTTCCAACACTGTGTGCACTTCAAGCCCAGATCCGCCATTTTCTCTTCATCTTCCCTGGGATGAGACAGCTTCTTGTTTAACTCTCCACACATAGAAGTTCTCATTATACATTCTCTTAGAGCTCCTGGTTTCTCCTGCAGGAGAGGCACAGACTCCGTTGTTCCTAAGCAAGCCTATCTTCCCATTAATATGGTGATTTCACAGGGGGCAAACAACTTGATCAGGCATCCTCTTGGTGGAAGCTCAAGTCCTGTGAATGCTCTTACCATTGCGGGTGGGTATGAGAGATGCAGAGTGTGAGGATTTCAGTCCCACTCCCAATGAAAACTCTGCCTCCAACTCCACACTGCTGATCCTGAATCTACACAGCTATGGACCTAGTCTTGGGAGGGGAAGTGAAAAAGAATTTTGATTTTCTTAGAAGCCAAGAAAATAGCCACCCAGGACATGAGGCTGACTCATGGGCCCTGCTCCAATCCATTCTCTCAAGAGCCTCCAGCAACCTCAGCCCAGCTTCACCCTCACAGGCCTGGATCTGGCTCTTCCGACTTTAATCCCTATGGCCCCCTGCACCTGGATTCCCAGACCTCTCGGCCAGCTGGCAGCTACTGGACTCGGCGACATGGCTCTGCCTGACTCTCCCAGCAACAAAGGTGGCCAGGCTCATACCCGGTGGCCACAGCTGGCATCCTATGGCCAGGCCCGGAGGTGAGGTCAGCCTGAACAGTCCCCGCCAGCCTGTGACTCAGTCACCACTGGGCAGTGCTGGGCACCACGGGGCAGGGCACTTCACCAAGACCAATCAGTGACTAAAGGAGCTGGCACTGCAGGGGAGAGGGCCAATCATAAGAGATAGAAAGGATGGGGCAGGGAGGATAGGCTAGCGACAGGCCTATGCTAGCCAGACTCCTGAGGAGAGCTTCACCACCTCTGCCAATCTGAATCACAGCCCCCAGGACCCCTCAGGATCAAGAGACAGAGGTCTAATCTATACCAGTGAGAAAATCATGGGCATCAGGAGTTATGGGGGTCCCTCCTGAGACGAAGAACCAGGAAGACTGGAATTTAAATCTTTGAAGTTATTTCCAAATGAGGCTATCCATTTTAAATATGTATTATAAAGACTTAAGGCCTGGCACAGTGGCTCATGCCTGTAATCCCAGCATTTTGGGAGGCCGAGGTGGTTGGATTGCTTGAGCTCAGGAGTTTGAGACCAGCCTGGACAACATAGTGAGACCCCGTCTCTTTTTAAAAGATAATAACAATAAATAAATAAGTAAATAAATAAATAAAACTTAATAGTTTAACACTCAGGCCTAAAACAGTGCCTGACACATAGGAGGCTCTCAAAAATATCTGATGAATAAATAAACAAAGCAGAAGTAACAAATGCCATAATTCTTGAAACACTATTTTCACATTTCTTCCTTTTTTATTTTATTGGGAACGTAGAAATATGAAAGTGCTCTAAGCTCGTTCTAGCTGCTATTAAAAAAAAAAAAAAAGAAGGATGGGAGGAAGAAATACGGAAGTAGCATGGGCCTCTCCTGCCTTCTGAGTAGCCCTGGATGTCAGTTCTAGTGGTCAAGAAGAGAAGGAGGGGCCTCAGGCCAGAGACCAGACAGTCCTGGCCAGGCCACTGCTAAATTTGAGTGTCTGTGGATGTGTGCGCTGGGGCAGGGCTAAAGCTGGGCCATGAGTCCAGGCCCCAGCTGACAGATGAGTGACAGAGTATGTCTGGAGAGCCCCAGTAACTGAATTTCTGGGCTGCATGTATGTCCGTCTCCTTCTTGTCAACCCTGCACTTTTGCTCAAGCCTTACCTGCACCTCATAGCAGCGTCTCTCTCTCTCGGGCTGAGAAGGAAAGGGTTTTACACCCCTGCTTTTGTCCAGGCAGAGTGATGGTCAGGCCACGGCCAAGACATTCTAGGTCCAGGGCGTAGAATGAGCACATGGTACAGTTGCTCTGCAATCCCTCTGCTGCTCTGCCTGGAGGAGCTGATTTGTAAATGGAGGCACCTTCTCCTCACAGACACCAAGAGGCAAGACTAAGGGAAGGCTCCAGCTGTCAGGAGAAACTGGAAACCTGAAGACACCTGGGTTGGGCCTCTATTTATGGACTACAGGTAGACTTGGGACATCTGATGCTGGGGGAGACTAAGGGATGGCCGGCAGGCTGCCCGAATCCTCTGGCCTGAATGAGAAGTGGGAGGGGTGAAAGGATGGGGGTCTCCTTGAGGCAGAGGTGAGGCTGTGATGCTTTTGCAAGCTGCCTTCCTGAGGCCCCAGTTGCACAAGGCTCCATCACATGGGCCTCGCTGCCACCACAAACAGCCTGTTCTGTCACTTCCCTGCTGGGGCTGGGCTGAGCCACCTCTGGCTCTCCCACCTGTCAGCTGCCTTCCCCCTCCCACCCCCCCCACCCACCGTGTGAGATGCCACTCCTCCCAACACCTTTCTACACCCAGGCCTCAGGGCCAGGGCCTCTCTGGGCCCAGTTAGGTAAACCTGTCCCCGCCCTGCTGCCTGGCAACCCCTTTGTTGGGTCCCAGAGCAGACTGGTTTTCTCTGTGAAAACAGAGAAAGAGCAGGTCTGACAGGGGTGCTGATGGGGACTGCAGGTCCAGCTGAGACACATCTGTCCCTGGGGCAAGGCACATGGCACAAAGGCACCAACACAGGGTCTAAAACCCCAGACCTACCACTTGAAACTGTGTGAGCGTGTGGTGGTCACACACCTCCCCCAGGCTCAGTTTCCTGAAGAGAGTTGGTTCTGCTCTTGTGTCCGCCCTGGAATCTGGCTCAGGGCCAGTAACTGGGTCCCAGTTGGCAGAGTCAGCTTTGCCCCTGTTTGGATCCTCAGAGACTGACACCCTCTGGAGCCTCCAGCATCTCAGCCCCTAGAGAGGTGTGGCAGCTTGGAGAATCCCCACCACACACCAAGGTTAGTTGACCAGGTCTGGGCTGGACATAGAGCAGGCACTCAATAAGTGTTTGTTGAGGGATTGAATGGCACAAAACTAGAGCTGGGAAACGCCCTTTGCCACAGGCACGCCCTCCCCTGTGTGTTCTGCTGAACCAACCACGGCTCCAGGACCAGTTTTGTTGCTTCCTGACTGAGTCCTGTCCTTCCAGGATATGCTGGGCATCAGCCCCCAGCCCACCTCACAGGCTGTACTGTCTCAGACCTTCCTTTTGGATGTTGCCTGGTGCCCATGCCTGTGGCTGCCTCTACCCCTTGCAGAGCCCTTGACCCCTGCCTACAGTGGGCCTGCCTTAACTCCCTGTCACTCTAAGGCGCAGTTCTAGCCCTGCAGGAGACCCACGCTGCCCCCTCTATCCAGCTGTGCCCACCACAGACTGCTTCCTCTCCACCATTCGAGTTCCTGGCCTTGACCAGCAGGCTTCTAAGAGAGCAAACATCTGGGTGGAGCTGGGCCAGACAGGTCACACTGAAATGAAGGCATCTAAAGTTCTCTCTGGCTGTTTGCTGAGGCCCTGGAGTGGTCAGTACTGTGGACTGGGCATTCCAGGAAGATGGAACTCCCAAGCAAGGCTTTAGATCCCCTTGGAATCCAGGCTCTTGGCTGGGGAGAGGGGGCTGGGCCTTGAAGGAGAGATGTCTTGGCCTCCAGGAGCTGAGCCAGAATGGAGCAGACTCTACCTAGAGACCTGAGGCCACTAGGCCAGGGAGGAGCGGGTCAGCAGCTGAGCTCTCTGGCTAGCCCCCAGGGCTTCACGGGAAGGTATCCTCAAATATGGGCTGCCTCATCAGCTCCACCGCACCTCCCCACTCAGGGCTACATCAATTCTGGGCACTCTCCTGGATTGTCCTCCAGGTTGACCTCACCCTTAGCCTGAGGTTGTTCTTGTCCCAATCCTTCCCTCTTATTCTAGGCTCAGGCCCAACAGCATTCCCAAGGGTGTCTGCTCCTGCTGGAGCCTGCCAGCCCTGCCTGCCCATTGAGGAAAGAGCACCGTGACTTCTCCTGACCTTGGACAGACCTGGCTGCATACAGAAGGCCTGGGCATCGTGCCCTGAGCCACTGGGTGTGGCCTCGACGGCAACAGAAGCAGAATTCTTCACCTTCCTAAGCCCCCTCATGCCCTCCCTGCGTCCCTCTGGGTCATGTCCAAAGGGTAAGCTAAGATAATAATTCCTGTAACTGTGGTGTTGTTAATAGCAAATGTTTTTTAATGCCTTGTGTGTGCCAAGTTCTCTGCGGGGTGCTGGAGAGACACAAATAAATAAGACAGACAGAGCCTCTGCCCTTATGGATGATGCCTGGACCCATCCCTGAGTACTCAATACGTACTTATGCAGAGAAGAACAATGCATGAAATAAGCAGTCTGATTATTCCCAGCAGCACAGACACCTGATGGGTGTGCAGTAAATACGTGAAGGCCACTAGGGCAGGGGTGATGTGTGACCTGGCCACCACACATCCCCACCCTGAAGAGGGCTTCCAGACCCTGTGACTGCCTTATGACTTGGTATTCCAGCATGATAGGGTCTCAGCAATACAGCAATCTCCCAGGACCAAGGCCATTACAGGGGAAAAGGAAATCTGAGGGCTTCCTTAAAGAACTTTCGGGAGAGTTGGAGAAGCCATAGAATCTGCAGCTTGTCTGACCTGCTGCCTAGAACTCAGGGTACCTTATGAGTGGGTTTATAGCATGGCCCCTAAGAAGGGCCACCCCCAAACTCCAGGTACAGAACCTGACCTGGCATCTCCCCTGTGGGAAGGCACAGTCAGAAGTAAGCCTCTGATGTTCTCTTAAGTCAGGGATGTCAACATGAGCTCATGTGAGGGAATGACTGGCCTGGACCCGGATCCTGCATCATTCCAATCTGTCCAGATGCTGCCCAGTGAAATGGGGAAGTTTATGGACCAGATTCTAAAAAATTCATCCAGAGTCCCCACCCCACCTCCACCTCCAAACTTGTGATAGAAGCCTTTGGAGATGGATTACACTGCCCAGAGACTCAGGGGCCAGGAAGGTCATATTCAGGAGGACCACTTCACATTCCCCCGGACAGAAGTAAACGGGTAATGAAGGAATTTCAGGATGGAGGCAAGGAGTGTAGGCAGTCTTTGGGATGTGAAATCGGGGGAAACAAGCAATGTATGAAGAGGAGTTTCAGGAATTCACTTTGGGATACATTGGGTGGAAGCTTCCACAGACCCTTGAGGATCCCTTCCCCCCAGAAAAGGTCTGCACTGTTTACATTCACTAGGACTCTTGGAGCCCAGCTGACAGGCCTCTGACCACAAGTCATGCTGTACACCAAACCCTCAGGACAGCCAGTGATAAGTGATGGCTGCCCCTTACTCTCTACCCCATTTAGTAGGGTCTAAGTCCTGGGGAGCTTCTGGCCTACAGACCTCAGAGAGACAATGCAGTGACCAGCTCTCCTGCTGGCCCTTCCACCTTTCTTCACTTGGGATCCAAGTCTGCAAGGGGCTGAGCAGAAACCTCCTCCACCACAAAGTGATGGAGAACAGCCCAATGGCTGGTGCTCTAATGGATTCAGACACCGCACCCCCGCCCCACACACACACACCCCAAATACACTCCCATATAAACACCACTACCACACACCACTTGTTTCTCTCCCAGCTGAACAGATAGCAGCATCTTGCCTCCCACAGAGGCACCCACATACTACTCTGAAGGGCCCCTCCCTTCCTTGGACTGCCCTAGGTTTGCGCCTCTCAAGCAGTTCTCCTCTTTGCGGGTTGTCAGAGACCCAGTGGACACATTTCATCCCACCACCTGTGAGGAGCCCAAGAGCAGGGTCCTTATCACAGCTTGACTAAAAGGACACATAAGGTTAAGGATTTGGGCTAAATGAGAGACCTCCACAGAGTCTGGAAAAGTAAACGGTGTCTCCCTGATGTAGCCAGATAGAAGTGCCGAGAGAACCAGAGGGAGGTCGGTGGTGCCATGGCATCTGCATTGGCTGTTCAAGTACATCCCCGGAGGATAATGGTTGGGAATGGAGAGAAGACCTTGGAGAGAGAAGGGCCCAAAGTGAAGCGCTGCATATATTTCTTCCCTTCACACTGCACAGCCACGACCCCAGCCGCTCCAGCTGCTACTTTCTCAGGAGACCTGGGGAAACAAAGTTCCTGGCAAAGGACGAGGGGAGGGGGCTGTGCAGACAGGGAGGTGGCCTGCGAGGAGCCTGCAAGCAGCAAGAGAAGGCCTGAATGTTCTGGGGAAGCAGGGACACCTTGCTTCCAGATACAAGTCAGGGACCACCTCTTCCAGGAAGCCTTACTGGCCTCCACAAACTAGTCTGAGGACCTTTCTGTGTCCACTCCCACGCTCGGCGCTGCCTGCTGTCGTCTTGGGTCTGCGTCCCCGGCCCAGTGCTGCGCAAGCCCCTGGTTCATAGGGTTCTTGGTTCAGAGAGCTCCTCATACGGCAGGATGGGCCGCAGGTGTGCCAGTCGGGCCCATGAGGAGGTATCTGAGCTGGGGCAGCCCCATCCCCCAAGTGGGCCCTCCATCCCTCCTCGGGCTGGAGCACCGCCCCTAAAAGCGACTTCAAAGGGCCGGTGTCGACAGCCGGGTTTGGGTCCGCGGCCTGCAGATCCAAGGCCCGAGCAGGATCCAGGCCGTCGGGGCCGTCCGAACGCGGGGATCTCTGAGAGCTGGGTGGGGGTGCCGGGTTGCCGGCAGCCGGGGCTGAGGGCGGGTCCTCAGAGCCCCCCGAAGTGGGAGGGTCGGGCCGGCCGCGGGGCCAATCCAGGCGCACAGTGAGCGGGGGCGGGGGCTGAGCCGAGTGGGGACAGGGGCGGGCGGGCCGGGGGCGGGGCGCGGCGTCCAGGCGGCGGCGGCGGCTGCGGCGGCGGCGGCTCCTCAGAGTCCGGCTCAGGCTCCGGCTGCGGCTCCAGCCCGCGATGCCCCATTCCGTGACCCTGCGCGGGCCTTCGCCCTGGGGCTTCCGCCTGGTGGGCGGCCGGGACTTCAGCGCGCCCCTCACCATCTCACGGGTGAGTCTGGCGGCTGCGTGGCGGCAGGGCGGTCCCGGGTCTGAGACCCGGTTCTCGCGGTCCGCCCAGGACCCAGATCCCCTATGTATCCGAGGCTTGAAGGCGGAGGGTTGGCCTAGGCGCCCCGCATGCTGTAGAGGCGGCTTCCAGGCAGAGCAGGCAGCCCCAGCCGCCCTCCTCCCACGCTGGGCCTGTCTGCCGGATCCCGCGAAGAATCTCCCAAGAGTTCACGCACCCGCCTCCCTGCTGGCCTCATCTGGGGGAGCCACTGTGGACCCGGGAAGGACCCGCGGAGATGGGCCAGGGGTCTAGACAGCTCTACAGAGGCCCAGAAACTCTTCAGACTCACCCCCTGCCTGAAGATCTGGGGCAAAATGATTTAGAGCCCCCCTTCCCCTATCAGGGGTCCCTGCCGGCAGAGCTTGGTGACCCAGGGAGGTCTGGGGTCTTCGCTGAATCTGAGAAGACAAAGGTCCATCCACTTCCCACTTTGGGCGTGAGTCAGTCTCTCATTCATGACCTCAGTCACCCTAAGGGGAAGTGACCAGGAGGAATTTTGGCTTCCAGGGGAAAGGGAGACTTAACTGTGAGGTTGTGAGACCCCTCCCCACAAGACGACACAAAGCCGGGGGCCAGGACAGCCTCAGGCCCGTTCCTCAAGTTTCCCAGGGCCCTGCCTTGCCCACAGAGAAGGAAAAGGAGCCGGCACAGCCCTGGAGCGTGGCTAGTCTGAGGATAGAGGAGTGGAGGAGGTGACTCAGGCCCTGTTTGAGGGGGTGCCTGTCTAGGGGAGACAGGATCCTGGCCCAGCCTCGATGTCCTCGTGATGGAGGGCCAAAAGAGAGGACTCAGACCCTGCCCTTGGGGGTCCCCAGCCTAAGGGACAGAAGAGGAGAGAACCCAGGCCCTGCCCTTGGCGGCTCTCAGTCTGGAAGGAGCAGAGGAGATGACCTGAAACCATCTGACGGCCATCCCTTGCTCCCACACAGGCTGATCTTGTCTTTGGGGGCCTGTGTCAGAGGCACAGAGAAGCACCTTCCCCCACCCTACTGCCACCTCTTGCCATGGGGGCTGGGCCAAGCCGGCTGGGCTTTAAGAGACTTCTCTCCAGTTCTTGGGAGGGGGTTGGCACCAGGTGGAGCGTGGAATCATGGAATCCCGTTTCTGGGGGCCAGGGTGACAGGCAGGCCCAGCTGTCCTAGGAGGCTTCCCACATCTGCCCTCACTGCCAGGTCCCTGGGGCCGAGTGAGGTGGGCCTTCAACACATCCCGGAGCCTTTCATCTCCTCTTTCCTATAGGATTCCTGCTGTGTGTGTGTGTGTGTGTGTGTGTGTGTGTGTGTGTGCGCGCGCGCACGCAAGCCTGTGTCTGCTTGTGTGTGTCATGCTGTGTGTCCGCTGAGGGGGCTGGTGGGGACACTAAGCGGGCTGGCCAGGCACCCTGGGCGTGAGGCCGCTGACAGGCTCAGTGGCGGCGGCTGACGGCTGCAGGCGGCAGGGAGCTGAGACATCTGTTGCCCACGCGGCTGCCTGCCCTCCGAGGAAAGGCCTCCACACGTCACAGCTGCGGCTGTGGCAGCGGCAGCAGCAACAGCCTTGTTTGGAGCTGACTGGGGATGCAGGCCCCAGGCAGGCAGTCTGGGAGAAGGTTTGCCAGGAAGAGCCTCCTTTGTCCCCCAAAGTCACGCGGCAGCAGCTCAGGCCCAAGGAGCCAGGATGGCTGAGGTTGGGTTTGGGTGGGATCTGGGGAGATTTACAGCGCTGGGGAGGCACAGGCCACAGCTTGCCTAGCAGGTACCTCTGGGGCAGGTCTACAGGGACTGAAGATATGTGGGAGTGTCTTCACCAGTGGGGCTCAAGATCCAGCCCCTCCCTTGCTTCCAGGACCTCCCCTACGCGGGACCTGGTAGGGAGGGACAGCCTCACACAGACAGGGAGGAGGCTATCGGCCCGGCAGGGCTGGGGGCTTGCAATCTCAGCCCATGAAGCCTCCAGGAGTCCTAAGAACATCATCCGGGGCTCCTTCCCCACAAGCTGTAATGATGGCTGGCCTTGGCCAAGCATCCAGGGTGTGCCAGGCCCTACCCTAATGGGTGTTGGTAACAGCTCCCTCCAGTCCCTGGAGTGAGCACCACCTTATGCCCAGCCTCCTGTGGGGGCTTTACATGCCCTGTTTTTCTCAAGTAGTCCTTACAACAGCCTTTAGAAGTAAGGACTCCCTCTGGCCTTACATAGATGGAGACCCAGGCACAGAGAGGCTAATGTAATCAACCCAGAGAAGCAGAGTGGAGACAGGAGGAATCCAGGCAGTCTGCAGTTTGCTGTGACTGTGTAGGACAATGTGGCACCTGGTTCTGACTTGGACTCCCAGCCCACCACATCTAGGCTGGGTGGAGCAGGGGCTGGGAATGCAGCCACTACTGGTGAGGGGCTGATTCATGCCCTCACCGCCCACCTGACTTCACTGTTCCTGTCTCTGTTCCTTCTTTCTGTTTATCCTGTGCTTAGGAGCTAGACGGATCGGCCTGAATTCCACTCTGTCCTGTGACTTCCCTGCTTAGAGCCCTCTATGGTTCCCAGCCACCCAGGAGAAATGCCAGCTTCCCACCCGGGTGTACAAGACTCTGCAATATCTGGTCCCTGCCTCTTCTCTGACTTCATCTCTTCCACTCTCCCCTCACTCATGATGCTCCGGCCATACAACCTTCCTTCTTCTTTCTCTCCAGATATGCCATTATACATGCTGGTCCTTCTGCCTGGAACACTATCTCTCCCTCAGATACTCTCTTTTCCCTTACCCCTTTTGGAAGAAAAATGCAGGTGTTAAGAGCATAGTTTTAAATTTGGAACCAGGTGGCCTGGATTGAAATCTTGATTCAGTCTTTTATCAATTAACTATCCTTCTGTACTTCTCTGGACCTCCGTTTCCTGATCTAGGAAATGGGCTTGCCTTCAGGATTAATGAGATAATGCATGTAAAGGTGACTGGGAGAGTCACAATTTCTTGGCCTCACGCCCTCTCTGACCAGAACTCCCCTAGCTCAATAGAGCTGGCAGCATCCCAGCCACCACTGCTTTCAAGAAACTTCCTCTGCCCACAGAAGCCTGAATGCACCCCTTGTGCTGGCTGAGTCATCCTGCCGCAGTTAGCCGCCCCCTGAAGAAAGACTCCTCTCCAGTGTGGGGACTGGGGCATGGCATCCCTCCCCCAAGCTTCTTTCTCTTCATCTGTAAAATAGGGATGAGAACAGCCTCTGCCTCACCAGGTGGTTGAGGGGTTGCTGTGAGCTAGTTATGGGTAAAGCATAGAGCCCAGGCCCTGGCACAAGGCAGGTATCCATGAAGGGGAGGAGGCAGAGGATGGCCTTGAGGGGAGGGTGGGATGGTGCCAAGTGGGTGTCTCCCCCAGGATGACAGGCTTGCACAGGTGCCCAGGCCCTACAAATGAACATTAATGATGGGCTGGTTGGCTGAGGGTGTCATGCTTCAGAAGAACGTTTCCTTGAGGCAGCCTACTTCAGGGCAGGTCAGCTTGGGCAGTGCCAACACCAGGCCTCCAGCCAAGGAGCTGCCAGCACCTCAGCTTTGTCCACTCGCTACTGAGACCTGGCTGAACTGAGCCCAGCTGGGCTTCCAGGAGTTCCCACCAGTAGGAGCTCCCACCCAAAAGAATGGGGTCACTGGCAGCTTTTGAACCAGCTGGGCACTGGCTGGAGAGGCTGGGTAAGAAATCTATTTCTAAAGGCTATGTTGGGGTCAAGGCAGGGTGAGGGGTGCTCCATGGCCTGGATTCCCCTGAGTTGCTTACTTAGATATCTCTGTGAGTCTAACTCCACCCCCCATTCTAGCCTTCTTCAGTTGACCAGCATTGTAAGAGCTTCTGGGTGTGAACACTGCTTGACCCCGAGGGGTCAACAGTGGCACTGAGGTAGCCTGAGTTCCTGTCCTGCAGGGGAAGTAGAGGTAGAATTCTGACCCCCAAATGCAGGCTGTCAGCTGGAACTGGATGGCCCTGGACTTGCTCAGGGAGGTGATGTTCAGACCTTCCCATTTTAATTATAATGAAGTATTAACATGAACAGTGTAGGGGGAAAAGGTGGTCATGGGAGCACACTGGGTAGTGAGATCCCAGAGAGGCTCCCAGAGGAAGTGGCCTCTATGCTGAGATCTGAAGGATGAGGATGTGGGAGTCAAAGGAATGTTCCAGGTGGAGGGAGCAGCTTTTGCAGAAGTGTAGAGGTGAGTGATATATGGCGCCTGTGAGCACCCCATAGACATTCACATGGTCTGGACAGAGTGTGGGTGTGGAGGTGGGGATGAGAGTTGAAATCAAGCAAGTAGGAAGGCAAGGTCACTAAGGGTTTGAATATTAGGTCAAGGTGTGTAGTCTGTCTGGTTGGGGCCTTGTCTGTGTAGGGTATCTGTGATATGTCCATGCTGTGTATGTATCTGTGAGCACCTATGTCTCCATGTGTCTCTGTGTCCCCTGCATGTCCTTGGGCACATACGCAGGCTGCAAGAACAACATCCATTTGTCCCAGCCCAGAGGAAGCCCTTCTCGTATATCCTCATGCCCTGCCAGGCCTCCAGGTGCTGGAGTTGGAGGTGTTTCCAGCAAGGCTGTAGCCAGACTACATGGGGACCTCAACCAGCCACTCGGCTTGCCCATCCACAGGCCATGCTGGTAGCAGGCCACACTGGCTAGGTTCTGAGGTTGGAGGAGGCCTAGGGCACAGCTTGCAGCAAGGCCACATCATGACTGTGCCCAGCCATCTGGCTTGTCTGCTCGCAGGTCCATGCTGGCAGCAAGGCTGCATTGGCTGCCCTGTGCCCAGGAGACCTGATCCAGGCCATCAATGGTGAGAGCACAGAGCTCATGACACACCTGGAGGCACAGAACCGCATCAAGGGCTGCCACGATCACCTCACACTGTCTGTGAGCAGGTATGCACAGGTGGGCTGGGCTGGGAGGATGGAAGGACGAGGTGGGCAGTTATGGGCAGCTGGCATTTTGGGTGAGCCCAGCTTCACACAGCCTCTCTGCCTCAGCTTCTGGGTGCCCCATCCAGGAACAGTCCCAAGGAGTAGCACTTTCATGGGGGCCTGGCAGATACTGTTTAGAGTTATAGCTTAAGAAGGGAAGAAATCCCCTTTTAACTTAGACTAGAAGTGTGTTGGGGCACTTATGGCAAGTGTTGCAGGCAACTGAAATAAGACCTTGAATAGCCTCTGGGGCATTTGTTTCAGTCCTTTCCCCTCCCCTGAGTGACCAGCTTGATGACCATTTCAAAGTAGTTTCTTGTGCAACACCTCATTTAACCCTCATTTACCAACTTAAAAAAGGGCTACTATAGTCCCCACTTCACAGATGAGACAAGTGAGGCTCAGAAAGGTTAGATGGTGCTTAAAGTCACACAGAGAGGGAGTGGGGTAGCAAAATTTGATTTTGGGGCTCTCTCCTAAGACTACAGACCCTTTACTTGGCTGCTGACTACTCCTACCAGCCCCTCAGCTGCCCTGCCACAGCTGTCGCCACCGTGGCCCACACCTCTGCCCTGGTTAAATCTGGATTTGGGAAAAGTTCCCACTAAGGACTGTGTAATGCTTTGCAGCCAATCAAGAAGGGGAGGACAGGGGGTTACCAAGCCCATCTGTGCCCCATAAATGATCCTGGGATAGAAGGTCCACTGGGGGTGGGGGTGGGGGGACCCAGCCTTGCTCAGGTCCTGGGTCTTTACTCAGCTCTGAGAAGCAGTTGGCCTAAGCCTGGCTGAGTGGGATCTCCCCACTTCCCTGCCCACCTCGATCCACAGAAGTCGGGCATAACTTATCAGCTCTGCCGTGTTCACTGCTGAGGGGACTTCCATGACCCCCTGTGGAAGTACGTGGGCAAAGCCTCCCCAAACCACAACACAGCTAACCATGCCTCTGAGCTGGCAGGGTGGGAGGTAAGCCATTGGCTTGGAGCCATTAAACATAGTGAAAAGGCCTGTGAGGTCAGCCCTGTTTGTGCTTGGCCCTGGCACACGGTGAGGATGCTCCATCTTTGGAGTTCAGCAAAGCTGGTCCTCATCCAGCCTCTGGAGCCTTAGGTGCCCAGATGACCTCTATGAGCCCGGGTTTCCTTTCCCATTAATGGATCACATTCATCACCCTCCTCCAGACTGAGATACAGGCTGGATGGGGGAAATGTCAGCATTGCTCTGCCCATGAGTGACCTCTGAAGCCTCCCCACTTGGCTGGGATCCTGGCCCCTGACTCACCTCCAGCCTTGACTCTGTGTGGCTGAACAAGGGCAGCCCTAGTGGTAGTGGAGTAGTGGGGAGGAGTGCCTCAGGGGGGGCCTGAGTCAGGAGCTTCTCAGAGTGTATGATGTCAGCGGAGGGTGGTGGGGTGGAGGTCCCCCTCCTTCTTTCCTTCCTTCCTTCCTTCCCTGGTCCTTTGTTCCAAACCAGGCATGGATGGAGCCAGAGGTCCACTGACCTGTTCCACTCTGAGCATTTCAGCCCCAAAATGTCACTGGCCATGGAGCAGATGAGAGCACATTCTCTACTATTACAGAGCTGGGTTGAGAATTATGCTCATAATTTTACCCATAAAAGAGAGAGAGGGAGAGAGAACTATGCTGTGCTCCAGAAAGTGATTTAATCTCTTGAGCCCATAACTTCCTCAACCAAAAATATGGACCATCTTGCGCTCTGGACATTGAGTGATGATGTACCAGGCCTGCTCAGTCAGAGTGAAAACCTGAGTCCTGCCCTGCAGCCGCCATCTCCCGCCCTCACACATGCAGACTCTGGGGGATCAAGACATGAGGGCCACCTTGACCTTCTGAGCCAACATTTATTCTCCTGGACACTTGCCCACCTGCAAGCTTTCTGACTCTGCTCCCTATCTTGCCTGGTATGCCAGGACCTATGCCTGGCCCCCAACGACACTCCTCCCCGCCCCCACAACACACACCCACACAGCAAGGGCTCTGCAGTAAATCAGCCTGTTGAGCTGGCTGGAGTGAGCTACCCTGTGCTCTCACTCCCGGGGTTCTACCCCAGACCAGCTTCCCTATCTGCCCTCTTGTGTACAGAGAGCTCTAATCCCCCCACCAACTCCCCCACAGAATGAAAAGTGTATCAAAGGCCCAGCTTCCCCACTGGGCTTCTTTTGCTTTGAGCCCAAAGCCAGGCATCCAACAATCCAAGCAAAATCACACTTCCTGGGCATGTTCTATAGGTCCAGGACCTTTCTGACATCAACTCCAACACTGAGGCCACTGATAGAGTCTCTGTTGTCCATCACATGTGGCCCAAGGTACCTTTGCACAGCCTACCCTTTGCCTGTCATTTTGTTTAAAGAGCCCAGCCTGGGATGGGGGTTGACACATGATTAAGCCCTTCATTCTGATCTGATGCATTGGGCCACATTAATGGCTCTGGGTACTTTGTGCCCTTTGACCTTAGACGTCAGGCTTGTACTGCTCTTCTGGGCAGAACTTCAGGGAAGTTGAAGGCCAAATAGCCACACAAGTTGTCCCAGCTTTATCCCAGAGGAGTTCTGAGTAGATAGAGGCCACAGTTAGAGCTGTGAGTTAGGGTACCCACTTGGGAGCCTGGTTGAGGGGGCTAGAGACAGGGACTATGGGGCTGGTGTTGCCCTGGGGCAGCAGAGCTCTAATACCAAAGGCCTGGAGTAGAGAGGTAGCCTCCAAGGGACTAAAGAATGGGCAGAGGCGAGGAAGTGCAGAGTGAGTATGGACCATAGGCATAGACAGATTATTAAAACCCTCAACTGAAGGGGGCAGAAGAGGCAGGGGCAAGCTGCTAGGTCAGTAGTGAGACCTTGAGAAGCCTCAGGAGGCTTCGTGGGGTGAGTTGGAGGGCATTATTCCCCTTTGGTCTAACCAGCCTCACCTCATACCCACCTGCCAGTCCAGGGTCCATGCCCCTTCCTGGCCTGCCTTCTCACAGGGCTACTGAGTGACAGGGCTGGGCCTTAGGCACGTAGCCTCTCGGCCTGCCTGCCCTGCTTATGGCAGGTTTATGATGTTTTTCTCCCTCCTGAGTGGTGTTTGGCTTTTAGTTTCTATGGCGAAGCAGGAATTTCCTAATGGCCTGTTTCCCATCTGGGCTGGGCAGACTCAGTGATGACTCTGCCGGCAGCAGCAGCAGGAGGAAAGACACACCCCTCAGAGCCTCCATTCCACCTACCCCAGAGCCGACGGACGCCTGACCCCACACCCCACCAGAGGCTGTAGATGCCCAGAGGATGCGTGGATGGGCTTCTAGCTGGTCAATGTGTGAGGCCTGGCTTGCAGTGCTATAAGCTGGGCCTCTTTGAGCTGAGCTTCTGTAGGCCACGAAGAGGGTGGAAGATTAGGGAAGACACAGGGCTTCTCCTGCAGCCTCTCCAGGAACCAGACCAGAGAGGGATTGGGCAGCCGATGGGGACAGAAGCATATAGCCCTACCCCAGGAGGATGGCAGCTAGAGTTGTGGCTCATTGCCACAACAGTCACCATTGTGGTACAGGGGAAAGCACCAGAGTGGTGGTCTTCTACCTGCAGGGCACAGCCCAGAGCCCAGCCCCTCTTGGTCCTGGCTCCCAGGCATGGTGGGCATGGTAGGAGACATATCTGACCATCACAATTTCTGCCACAGGCCTGAGGGCAGGAGCTGGCCCAGTGCCCCTGATGACAGCAAGGCTCAGGCACACAGGATCCACATCGACCCTGAGATCCAGGTATGTACAGACACTGCCTGGCCTGGCCTGGCTCAGAGCATGCAGGTTCACCTGCACTGAGTGTCCTCACTGGGGCTATCAGATACCCAAGACAGAGACTGAAGCAGAAGTTTTCTCTGGACCACATCCATACCCCATCCCATGTTCCTCAGATCATGAGCACCTGGTGTGGGCTCTGTCTCTACTCCGGGCAATCCTGGATTCTGGACCAAGGTGCCTATGATGTCCAGGATCTGGGCTAGGCCTTGGTTTGCGGCTATCACACAGCCAGCTGGAGTTCACTCTGGTGCTCAGTGATGCCAGACCAGGAAGAAGTCACTGTGCTTGCAGCGGGGGAGATTGGTGGCAGTCTCAGGCTGTGGAGTGACCTCAGGCTATGGGACACTCCTCTGAGTGCCCTATCCAAGCCTGAAGTTCTCTCCTGGCCATCCTGTGGTGCTTCTAGCAGAACTTAGGCTGCAGGCCTGTCTGCCCAGTCACCTTTCTGTGTGTGATAGAAGTCATATCTCTGGTCCTGTCCTCAAGAAGAGTGAGGGGGTCAGGCTGTTCTAGGGCCTTGTTTTGCCATGGCATAAGAAGTAGCCAAGTGGGGATGACTGAGGTATCCAGAGCCATCTCTGGGCCACAGAGTTTGGGCAAGGAGACTGGGATAGTCTGTGATGGAGCCAGAACCATGGGACCCAGCATGTGGGACTATTGCCTCCTGGGCCTGCCTTTGTCCACCCTCTCAACATGAAAGAAAAGGGGCCAAGGCAGGGAGAGGCTTCACTGAACCAGAGGGAAGGATGTGCCCCAGCTTCTCCCTCACTATCTACCCCAATCCCATCTTGCTCTATTCCCTACACTGCCTGGCTGGCATCCCTGGAGCCAGATGCTTACCACCTTCCAGGCAGTGCCCATTCTGGCAGGGGAAAGGCACTTAGAAGTTCTGGGCTAGGGGAAGCCAGGGGCCAAAGGAGCCCAGAGTAGTCACATGACTCAGACAAGGAGTCAAGGAGTGCTTCCTGGAGGAAGGGGTATTGAAGCCAAGACCTGAAGGGCTAGGAATGGTAAGGCAGGCAAAGGGGTATAGGGAGAGGAAGTGTGGCCCAGAGGTGAGGTCTTGCACCACAAGTTCAGAGAAAAGAAAGGTCCAGGGGAAGGGAGGACAAGATGGAAGGAGTGAGAGGACAGAGGTGAGAGATGAGGTGGTGGAGCAGGGCCACAGAAAGGCTCTTGGGCTTCTCTATCCTGGACCTCAGCTGTTCTTACAGGGATTCATGGCCACATCTGTGTCTCAGAAACTTGCTCTGATGGCCCCATGGACCCCAGACCTTAGGGGTAGGGGTACATGTTGCCATAGACAAATGAGCCAGGTTTGCCACAGGCCAGGCAGAGGGGAGCAGCAGGGTGTGGGCCCCAAGCTCATGCATGAGGCCCAGCCTCCCTCAGAGGTAGCAGTGCCAGGATGACGTGGTGGGGAAGGGGTTCAGTCTTCCAGGAGAGGCTCAGGGCTGGTGGGCCTGGGAGGCTGGCGACTGTAGAGCAGCTCCCCCTGCCCCCACACTTGTTCTCATTGACTCCCTTGAAGACCAGGCTGCCAGTGGCTCAGACTGGAGAAGGAGGGAGTTTCCACAAGCACCAGGGCAGCCCCTCAGCTGCTGCCCCACTTTTGTACTTAAAAGGTCATGGGCTCCATGGGTGGTGACAAAAACACCCCCACCCCACCCCTGCAGGGCTGAGTCCTTGCTAACACAGACACAGGGCCCATTGTCCCTATGCTGCTCCCACCCTCTGCCTGAGTGGGGGTGTTGGGGAGGGGGTGGAGCTAGCTGGAGCCATCGAGGAGGAGGAAACCACAGTTGGCCCTAGGACCAGCACAAGGTGCCCTGGCACACATCCCCGAGTGGGATGGGACAGGGCCAGCTGGAACTTCAGGCCCACCTTCCCTGTGGGGCGATAGGAGAACCTCCTTCTCTCAGGCCTCTTGTGGGAACACAGGAGGCACTTGGCCTAGCCCAGGGTGGAGGAAGGATAGTAACTTATTACTATCCTTCTGGGTTAGTAGGGTTTTCTGGAAGGAGTGGCAATTATGCTCAGAACCAGGTGATGGGGAGAAGCAAGTCAGGTGGAGCAGGTAGTCCTTGCACACTCAGCCTGTCCTCCCCAGACCAGCAGAGAGCTAGAACTGAGCCTCTAGGAGATGGCACCTGCTCATCTGGACTCAGCGCCTGCCTCCATCCAAGTTGAGTGTCCCAAAGCAGGTAGTTACCCCCATCCTGCTGAAAAATCCACTGAGGCTTCAACAACCAAGTGGGCAGCAGGCTGGTTCTCAGAGCAGAGGAGCATATGGTACGAGGTGTACCACCCACAGAGGGGGAAAATACAGGACTAGGGGCCCAGGAATTCCCCTGACAGCCATTCATCCAACGAGTATGTGCTTTGTGCCAGGCACTGTGCAATTGTCTTATTTCATCTCCACAAGGAACCTGATGTGGAAAGCATCACATTCCCCAGCTCATAGATAAAGAAACAGGTTCAGAGAGGTGAAGAGACTTGCCCAGTTAGGGGATAACCCTGGGACTCAAACTAAAACTGAGGTAGCCATGTGTGTCCTAGCCACAGAGTTCAGGCCTAGAGAGGCAGCTGCATGGGTGACCGTGGGAGGGGCAGTGGCTCTGATGGCCCTGCAGTGGACCCCTGCACCCTGCTGGGTAGGGGTGAGTGAGGGCCTCCTTCCTCCCAGTCCCAGTCCCTCCAACTCCTCCCTCCCACCGAAGCCTCCGCCTGGAGGCTGAGCCCCACCCCCACTGGCCACAGCCCATCTGGTCCCCATTAGAGGCCAGCCCTGCCTCCATGCCTGCCCGACAGACACACGTGTGAGAGCGCTCAGGTTTCTCAGGGGCTTTTGTTGGGCCTGATGTGGATAGGGGTTTTCCTGTTGCTGCTGCATTGATGGGGGCCACCTGGGCAGCAAGACCCTCCCGTTTGTCTGTTGGGGTGGGGGGAATGGAGGGGGGCCCACCCAACTGCTGGTCTGCCTGTTCCCCAGGTTCCCACCCTACAAAAAGCAGGGGACACTCAGGGCAGAACCCCACAGGCTCAACTATGCCTCAGAGCTTCCTAAGTCCAAACCAGGGCTCTTTCCACTATGATAGGCATCCTTTCCTGTCCACACTGGGCTGTCTGTCCACACTGGGCTGTCTGTCCACACTGGGCTGTCTGTCCACACTGTAGAGCAGAGGAGGTTTACACGTCACTCCTAGGCTGAGGCTAAGACCTACCCCATGGCCTGGCCTCAGACATCATCCTAAAATCAGGCTGCTCTGGCTACTAGCCCAGTCTCAGCTATGGAGGCCACTATGGCCATTCCCAGGGTGACCAGTGCTGGCTCCAAGTCTCTGTAACCATGCACATGTAGTTAGTTGTATGTAGGGAGATTGGTAGGTGCATATGTGTTGTCCTTATGTGTGTGTGTGTCTTTAAAGCATAATTGCGAGAGTGTGCATGCCCCTATTTACATTGCTGTGGGGTGCTTGTGTGCACTTGCAAGCTGGGAACAGCACAGCTCTGGACTCTGCAGGGACAAAGATCCCCAGTCCCCACTCAGACCCACACACACAGAGATACTGCCCTCTCCTCATGGCTGAGGGGGCAGGTTCAGGACACTCCCACCCAAAATGTTTCAGCCATGGGCACCAGGCTGGCTGTGGGGTAGTGGGGCAGAGAGCCTTGAGCCCTAGCCTGGTCTCTGCCCCTCATCTGCTGTGCCTGCAGAAGGCTACTCATTGTGGCCTGGAAAGCAGGAAATGGGGGACAGGTGTAGGCCCAGAAGGGGCTGACCTCACAATGGCACTCTTGAGCCTCAGCCTGCCCAAAGGGCCTTGGACACATGACAGTCAAGGACCCTTTCTGGCTGTAGGACAGGAGTTACCTTTTTTGAGTTCTCAGCCATGGGCCTACCCAGTACCCACCACAGTTCAGGAAGGTGAGAAGGCTTGGCACCAGGGCCACCTCTGTCAGGAGGCCACATACTCTGCTGTAGCCACACAGACCTTAGGCTTCTTGGGATAGGCCTGCCCCAGTACTGTCCCTTCCTGAGTGGTGGTGGGCAGAACCACTGCAGGGCTCACAAGCCCAGGGTGAGTCTCAGCTGCCCAGGTTTTTGTGTCTGACTTTCCAAGGACATTTCTCATTTCTGCAGGGGCATAGCCAGTCCCCAGGCCCAGCCCTTCCCCAGAAATCCCTTCCCTGGCTGAGCACCACAGGCCAGAGATGCCGAAGCAGAGGAAGCCAACTGACATCCACCACCTGGCACAGCACAGCAGGGTGGGGGTGGGGTGAACAAGGAATGGCTGGAGGCCAGAGGGTCTCCCAGTGCCTTAGGCCTCTCTCTCATAGGACGGCAGCCCAACAACCAGCAGGCGGCCCTCAGGCACCGGGACTGGGCCAGAAGATGGCAGACCAAGCCTGGGATCTCCATATGGACAACCCCCTCGCTTTCCAGTCCCTCACAATGGCAGCAGCGAGGCCACCCTGCCAGCCCAGATGAGCACCCTGCATGTGTCTCCACCCCCCAGGTAGCACAGAGATGCCTTCGGTGCCATGCCCAGAACCCATCTTAACCCTTGATCCCTCAAATCTCACCCAGTCCCACTCTGACCCCTGACACTTGATCCTTGGGTCTTAGCTGGTTGCATTCTGACTCATAAGCCTTACCAGACCCCGAGTCCACAGGGTGAAGGCTGGAACTGCATCCCTTCCTCCTCTATTTCTTTCTCTCTCCCAGCGCTGACCCAGCCAGAGGCCTCCCGCGGAGCCGGGACTGCAGAGTCGACCTGGGCTCCGAGGTGTACAGGATGCTGCGGGAGCCGGCCGAGCCCGTGGCCGCGGAGCCCAAGCAGTCAGGCTCCTTCCGCTACTTGCAGGGCATGCTAGAGGCCGGCGAGGGCGGTAAGACGCCTGCCACCTGTCCCCATCTGCCTTCCCACTCCCTGCAGTGCCCAGGTTGCCCCCTAGCGACCCCACGTCCCGCCTCGCAGTCACCTGCCCTCTTCGGTCTCTGCGGCCCGGTCCCACGCCCTTGCTACAACCTTGCTACGCCCTGGCTTCCTGATTCCCGCTCCACCCCCTGTCGCTGCGCCTCACCCCACGCCCGCCAAACCCGTTCCCCAGTCTCGGGTGCCGATGGCCAGTCTGGCGCCCAACCAAACACCCCACAGAAATGGAGTTCTGACCTCCTCACCCCGTTCATGCCACCTACGCTCCGGGTTTCAGGGGATTGGCCCGGGCCTGGCGGCCCTCGGAACCTCAAGCCCACGGCCAGCAAGCTGGGCGCTCCGCTGAGCGGCCTGCAGGGGCTGCCCGAGTGCACGCGCTGCGGCCACGGTATCGTGTGAGTAACCGCCCCCGCTGCCCTTCCCGGACCCTAGCCTTCCAGGGCCCTGGATGCGGGCGCAGTCGTGAACCCATCAGTTACTCGACGCTGTCCTGTCTCGTTCCCCCCATCAGGGGCACCATCGTCAAGGCACGGGACAAGCTCTACCATCCCGAGTGCTTCATGTGCAGTGACTGCGGCCTGAACCTCAAGCAGCGTGGTTACTTCTTTCTGGACGAGCGGCTCTACTGTGAGAGCCACGCCAAGGCGCGCGTGAAGCCGCCCGAGGGCTACGACGTGGTGGCGGTGTACCCCAATGCCAAGGTGGAACTCGTCTGAGCTGGGACCCTGCTCCCACCCCTGCTTCTTAAGGTCCCTGCTCGGCCGGTGTAAATATGTTTCACCCTGTCCCTCTAATAAAGCTCCTCTGCTCCACCTTGAACCTGTCACCTGGCCTGCCACCCTCCTGCACAGGCCATGCATGGCTCCCGAGTACAGTAGCATCTGCTCAGGTGCCAGGCATGTCCTAGGCTCTGGGTGCAGTAGTGAGCAGGACGGGCACCATGCTGCCCTGAAGGGGGCCACAGCCTGGGTGGAAGGCAGACCTGAATCACAACGGGCCAGCTCTAGTAATACGAAGGTGAGGTCTGGGATGCTGCGTGCGGCGCGACGACAGGAGGTATGACCTGGGTGGGGTCAGGGAAGGTGTTAGCTGAGAACTAAGAGATGAGGGAGGCACAAACTCTGCACGGGGGAACTGTGTGTGCAAAGGTGAGCTGGGGGCGAGAAAGGCCTCTGTGGCCGTCATCGGCACTAGCGGGTTGGGGGTGGTGGCGGGGTGCTGGCAGCCTCAGGAGCGATCGCTCCCCTGGAGAGGGTGATTGAGTGTGGAGATCTCCGGGGCCGCCGCGGGCCGTCTGCACTTCTGTTCCAGGTTTTTCTGGCATTTTCTGTTCCAGGTTTCTTCCACCCACGAGCACTTTATTCTCCTCCGAGACCCCCTTTTCTTCCCCTTCCTCTCTCTCCCACCAGGGGGCGCGCTTAAATTTCCAGACAGAGACCAGAAGGAAGGTTTAGAAAGAAAAGAACACTTGCCCAGGGCAGCTTTGCCCTCCAAGAGGCTCCCTCCTGTCTCTAAGTCAATTCCACCCCTCCTCGAAGTCCCGGCTTCCACCCCTCTCCTCAGAGTCCCGGCGTTTACCTCGTGGTGGGTTTGCCTTGGGCCTTTCATGCCCCGGCTGCACACATCGTCTGTGAATTGTGGCTGTTCACTCCCGAGGATGTGTCCTAGACTCCGGGTCGCGTGGATCTACCCTCTAGTTTACTTGCTCGGAACAAGAAACTGACTCGTTTTATTTAGTGCCTATTTAGCGAGCCCAGAGTAACGTACATTTGTGCTGTTTTCAATTTTGTGCTATCGCAAATCACAAAAAAACTGTTATCAATTCACATTCATCATCAGCACGAGACAGTACCCATTTCCTTGTGCTCCTGCCAGCTCAGGATATTATGTTTCTTTTTTCATTTTTGCCAGTCTGTTAAGTAAAATGTCATATGCGTTTGTTTTAATTTGCATTTCTCTGATTACCAGTGCTGAACATTCAATTTTTGAGCATTTATGGTGTGTTTGCTGGGTGCCTAGCACTAAGGGAACAGAGTGGTCCTCACTCTCAAAAGAGCAGTTCTTGTGTAAGTTACCCCAAACCCTTCATGATTTTTTTCCAAGGCTTATTTAACTTCTTCTTAATGATTGGTAGGAACTTTTCCTAATTTTGTACGAATCTTTGTTACTGGATTCTGGTCATCTGATCTATTTCCCTGTTAATGTATAATTACTACTGTGTTGGAGTTTAATAACCAATCTCTCCTCCTTGTTGGTCATTTACAAACCTGTCAAAGCTATTCCTCTACATTTCCAGTTGTCAGAAGTTGAGACTGCATGCTTCAGGCTCTGGAAAAGCAAACCTCTGAACTGTGACCAGGTTGCCCTGAATCTAGAGACTCACTTGGGAAGAACTGGCATTAGTCTTTTCCTCCAGAGAGGACTGTGATCTGCACTTACTGTGCATTTATTCAGATGTTGTGTCTGTCTTCGCTTAAGTTTTTATTTTCCTTTCTTCTCATAGATCTTCTGTTCATGGTTAAATTTGTGCTAGAGATTCCCTCTTAAGGCTCCTTTTGCCGCCTCCTTTCCCTGAAGGAGCACAGTTCAGGGCAATGGGCAGGTGCTGATAGAGCAGTGAGGCAAGGCGGCGTCCTGGTCCTGCTGGTGACCCCAGATCATGTCTGGCCCTTGTCTCCTTTTGCTTCCCAAGGGGTCAGACTGTGTGCATTGAGGCCCTGAGGGCGCCCCACCGTAGCGCTGCGCAGGTGTGCATGCACACACGCTCCCTGCAGCCACACCCAAATAGGGTGGGGTGGTGGAGGAGTCTGCCCTTGCCTCCCCACCCTGCCTCTGCTGACTTGGTCCCAGCCCCACCCAGTCATAGGTGGGAGAGGAGAGGATGACTGGCACCCAGGAAAGCAGGGAAGCATTATTAAGCACAGGAGTGGGTGGAAAAATACCGGGAGCCATGGGCCCTGGCCCCCACCTCTCACTCCCACTCACCCGCAGAAACTCGACTCTCCCACTGGCCACCACAGATCCACTAGCCGCTGGTACTCACCTTAATCCCATGACATGCAATAACTCCTTCCCCCAGCAGGAACTACCAAACAAGAGGCTCCCTGCCACCATAGGCTACCCCGAGATCAACAGCTCCACCCCTTCAGGGTTGCAGCAACTACAGCAGCCCCTGCCTGGGCATCCTGGTTGGGGGTGGCTTGGAGGGCAGCTAAGGGGAGTGGCATTCAAAGCTGACAGCCTGATTTGTCGTTTCCCCAGCTTCAAGGCCCAGCCTCTACCCAGTCCCCCAGCCCACCTCGTCTGCCCAGGGGCCCTGAGTGTAGTAGACCATGAAAAGCTTGGGACAGGGTCCTCATAGGACAAGGTTTGTATGGCCCAGGGTCCCAGTACTGAGACAGGGGACATCAGAGTCTCTCTCCAGGAGGGGGAACCAGATCCAGGATCCCCAATTCACAGTGCTCCAGGCTCCAGCCTACCTGGCTAGGACCAACTTTCATTGTTGTCCCCAAACCTGCTACATCCCTCGAACCCCAGGGCCCAGTTCCTTACCACAGGGGCTTTCAGACCAAAGACATGGATATCATCCTCTACACCCTCATGCCAGCCATAACATCCTACCCAGCACTGTGTCTAGGATTTTTGCCTCCCAAGCATTTTTAGACCCATTTCAGGCAGCTGAAGGAATCTCTCATTCCTTTGCTTCAACTCTTCCAGGGCCCTCAGGATGGAGTCCCTGGTCCTCCTCCTAACATTTAAGGTCTCCCTGACCTCAGGGCCCTCAGGATGGAGTTCCTGGTCCTCTGCCTAGCATTTTAAAGCCTCTCTGACCTTGGGGCCCTCAGGATGGAGTCCCTGGTCCTCCCACTAGCATTTAAAGCCTCTCTGACCTCGGGCTGCTGACTACTTTGTCTCACCTCCTCTGCTACAGCAGACAGTCCAGTCCAGCATCCTCTGAGCTAGTCCACCTTTTCATAGCCCTCAGACCTCTGAAGCTCAAAATGCCTTTCTTCTTTTGTCATGGCTCAGCAAACTCCTACTCACTCTTCAAGGCCCAACTCTACTGCCCCCTCCCCTAGAGCAAAGCCTCGGCCCTCCCATCCCCAGGGAGAGTTAATAGTTTCCATCCACATGCCCTCCATCCCATCCCTTCCAGTTTTGCCTGGTGCCTCTGGCACAACCTGTTATCTCCTTGGTCAGACCCTGGCTCAGATTTACCTCTGTCCTGCCCAGCCTCCACCCAGGCCAGGAAATGGGAGGTACAGGGGTCCTGGAGAAGCACCCACCCTCACTCAGGCACACAAGCACACACACCCACTCACACATACACTGGGCTTCCCTTCCTCCCACTACCTTTCACCTCACCTCCCACATCAGGTTTCTGCAAGCATCCTGCCTAAGTTCTCAGTGGGAGGTAAGTCTTGGAGCAGGGGTCTTCAATCCCCAGGCCATAGACCATGGCCTGCTAGAAATTGGGTTGCACAGCAGGAGGTGAGTGGCTTGCAAGCGAGTGAAGCTTCATCTGTATTTACAGCTGCTCACTATTGCTTGCATTACCGCCTGAGCTCCATCTCCTGTCAGATCAACAGTGGCATTAGATTCTCTAATTCTAGGATTCTAGGAGTAGGGATTCTAGGATTCTAGGATTCCAGGAGTATGAACCCTATTGTGAGCTGTGCAAGCAAGGGATCTAGGCTGTACATTCCTTATGAGAATCTAACGTCTGATGATCTGTCACTGTCTCCCATCACCCCCAGATGGGACCATCTAGTTGCAGGAAAACAAGCTCAGGGCTTCCTTCACCATACATTATGGTGAGTCGTGTAATTATTTCATTATATATTACAATGTAATAATAATAGGAATAAAGCGCACAATAAGTGTAATGTGTTTGAATCATCCTGAAACCATCCCTGCCCTCCATCCATGGAAAAGTTGTCTTTCACAAAACCAGTCCCTGGTGCCAAAAAGGTTGGGGACTGCTGTCCTGGAGGGCACCTGCTCCCTCCTGCATCCTCAACCTCAACTCACTCAGTCAACTAAATATTTATTAAAAGGTCATGCACAGTGGTTCACGCCTGTAATCCCAGCACTTTGGGAGGCCAAGGTGGGGGGGGGGGTCACTTGAGGCCAGGAGTTCAAGACCAGTCTGGTCAACATGGCAAAACCCCGTCTCTGCTAAAAATACAAAAATTATCCCGGTGTGGTGGCAATCACCTGTAGTCCCAGCTGCTCAGGAGGCTGAGGCAGGAGACTTGCTTGAACCCAGGAGGTGGAGGTTGCAGTGAGCCAAGATCATGCCACTGCACTCCAGCGTGGGTGACAGAGCAAGACTCTGTCTCAAAAAACAAAAATACCTATTAAGAACCTTCTATATGCCAGGCATTGTGTTGCACACTAGGAAAACATTTTGAACGATCATGTAAAATAACTACAGGCTATAAGCAGTGCTATCAAGGAAATAAAGAAGGCATTACAGTAGAGCATAAGGGATTCTCTTCATATATGGAATCTGGAAAGGACTCACAGATAAGGTAACATTTGGGCAGAGAACTGAGGTGGTAAGATATCATCTGTGCAGGTATCTGGGGGGATTACATTCCAGGCAGAGGGCACAGGAAATCCTAAGGCCCTAGGCAAGCAGTGACTGAAGTAGTATAAGTGAGGTGGCTGGAAGTAGTAGATAAGGTCATCAGAGAGATGTGAGGGAGAGAAGGCTGTGTTGGCCTTTGTGAGCCATTTTTCCATGGATAGCAGGACTATGCAAACCCAAAGTCCGAGAGAGCTGAGAAGCCAAAGAAAGAGGTTGACAAATCCATTTTCTCAGAGAGAAATATATAAGAGGGACTTACGAACAGAAGTGATGTCTCGAGTGGCTGCAAGACTGAATCCTCACACCAACCAGCCTTCCAGAAAGTATCCTTTATATAGCAAGCTCTTAGGGTAAAACATGTGCAGCTGGTCCCGTCTTCAGACTTTCTTGCCAAGACTCGTGACCACTGGAGAGGTTAAATAAACATCTTTATGAAGAGTTTTCTATTCTACAGGCATTGTTTAAAGATCTTGCTGATGAATATCTTGGCATCTAGGGGTCAAACATTGGTCATTACGGTGGTTTTGGATCAAGTGGCCTGGAACAGTGGCCCACACCTGTAATCCCAACACTTTGGGAGGCCAAGGCGGGAGGATCTTTCAAGGCCAGGAGTTTGAGACTAACCTGGGCAACATAGCGAGACCCCCCTCTCTACAAAAAATAAAAATGAAAAAAAAAATAGCCAGATGTGGTGGCATGCACCTATAGTCCAAACTACTCAGAAGGCTGAGGTGGGAGGACCCCTTGAGCCCAGGAGTTCGAGGCTGCAGTGAGCTATGATCTTGCCACTGCACTCGAGCCTAGGCAACAGAGTGAGACCCTGTTAAAAAAAAAAAAAAGCATCATTCTTGCCATGCAACAGGCTGTTCTCCTACAGCCATGGTAAGGACTTTGACTTTTACTCTGAGATGGAAAGCCAGAGGAGCGGCATGACCTGGAATTATGTTTTAACTAGGATCACATTGTCTGCTGTATGGAGAATAGGCCCTAAGGGGCAAAGGTAGACACAGTAAAACCAGTTAGCAAGCATGACTGCATTCATCCCTAACTAATTCCAAACTAGCCCACTCTCCCCAGTCCAGATGCCACTGTCTCATGCTGAACAGTGTAACGGCCTCTGCCTTGTCTCTCTGTCTCCTGCCTGGCCCCTCCCTCAATCCTTTCTCTACATAACAGCTAAAGGAGGTTTTTCAAGTGCAATTCCCTGTCAATCTTGCCTATTATAGTTTCCATGGCTCCTCACTGCTCTTAGGACAGAGTCTAAATTCCAAATCCCAGCTCACAGGGCCACATGAGGTACACAGCCCCTGCTGGCCTCTGTGGACAACTTGTGCCTCTGTAACTCTCATTGTGCTTATCTGTAAGTTCAGCCCCATCAAACTCTCCTCAAGACTCTTGCAGGCTTCCTTGACCCTCCAAGGAGGTTGAAACACAAATGGAGTCCTTTCTGGTTCTCTGAGTGACAAGCTTTGTTATTTGATACTTTCCTCCTAGAGAACCAAAGAAAGGGGTGAAGGTAGGCAGAGCCCAGATGCAGCTTCAAGCCAGCCCTCCCTTCATGGCCAAGGACTCAGCCCCTCTAGGGGGTGTGCTAGCTTGGCCCTGGGCTCACAGCCCTTGAACTGCTGAGTTGGATGGGTGGGAGCAGTGTTGTGACTTGCACCACACCATGATGCTCAGAAGCCTGGGCTGTGGGCCCTGAGTCCCTCTGCCCCACCTGGGGAGTGCCCCACCTCCCCTCCACCTCTGGGTGCCCCTGTCCAGCTATGTGCACTCCAGTGCTATCCTGGACAACTCATTCTTACTCAACTTCTTGTCTTGCACCCCAGGCCGACCCCTGACTTGCTTTTCATGTAACTTCCTGGTTTATCATTTTCTCACAGAATAATCTGTCTTTCTAACAACATTCCCACAGCACCTCTGAATGGAGGTGGAACCTCTAAAAAGGTTTAAGGGTAGTGAAGAGGTTTCTCTAATAAGCAAGCACTGTCCTCCTGTGTCCCCTCTACCACAAGTGGGAAACTATTTGGGTCCCTACAGAAACCAAACCTCAACTTTGCTAGTGTCTGACATAGATCCATTTGTGGCTGGAATGCAGAGACTAGAAATCCCAGGAGAGGCTGCTAGAGACCTCACTGGGTCCTGCAGGGTCTGGAGTCAGTCTCAGCCATGTGGGCTCAGAAACCCCATTAACCAGCCCTTAAGTGGGTCTGTCAGGCCCGGTGAGCCAAGCTCAGAGGCTGATGCACCACCCCCGACACCCAATGTGCACACACACACACCAGCTTCACTGACAATGGCTGCAGTGCAAGAACCCTCAGCTGCCATCCAGGGTGTTCTTGGTCTGTAATTGAATTTTCATGGGAAGCTGGAGCACACCCACAGTCTCAGAAGAAGGGAAGGGAGTTGGATAATAACTATTATGGGAGCTAATGTGTCCCAGGCCTTCATCTCCAAGCCCTTAGTGAACGATATGATTGTTTTTAATCCTCATACCAACCAGAAAGGAAGTATGGTTATTATCCCCATTTTATGGATGAGCTCAGAAAGGTTAAAAAACTTGCCAAGGTCACACACACCCTAGCAAATCTCCATGGCAGGGGCAACCAAAGTAACGGCACATACCAGTCTTCCATGGAGAGTGTTGCCTGCCTACCAATGGTTTAGTGACTCTGACCAAGCCATTTCTGAAGGGTGCTGATCTGTTTCCACTTGGCAAGGTCCCCAGAACAGCCCAGAGTGCAGGCTCAACCTTACCAACTTTTTGCATGGGGCATGGAATGGTGGAAGCTGGGCAAAGTGAAGGTGACCCCTGAAGCTTTGGATCTGAGTGTGGACAAGGCTGGTGCCACAGCACCTGATCACCAACTCTGATATGCATGAACCTACCACCATGCCTGCTTGACTCACTCCTCTGGTCATGATCCCGGCTAAATGGGTCATCCCCACCACTCGCTGACCCTCCGTGGTTCCAGGAGCCTGCTGAGAGACAGCCTGGACTGGCCCCTTCCCAGCCCCCAGGGCTCTCTCTCCGATTGCTGGAGACTGTCTCACCACCCAGAAAGAGATTTCTGGGTGGAAGAAGTCTCTTACTCCTCAGTCCTGTCACCCTGTGCCTTCCCAGCCAGTGTTCCTGTCCACTCTCTTGCCTGCCCCTGAGGCACCACCCCTCAAGGCCCTGTCCTAGCTCCTCCATTCCTCCCCAGATGCTCATTGTCTAGGGTTGTTTGTGCTGTTTGCGCTGTCTAATAACCACATCCCTTCTAAACTGTCCCTACCCTCCTTTTGTGTTCTTACTCCAGCCACACTGGACTTGTTCTGGGAGGACAGTGATCAGAGGCCACCTGGCCCAGTCAAGGAACCACTCCTCCCCTTCAGGCTCAGTCTGAAGCAGGCTGCCCTGTTAGGGCTCCACTCTGGTCTGTCTACTTCCCAGGCGGGTGCCATCTCCAACAGCTGATTTCTGCTTATCTCAGCAGGACATCAGCTTTCCCATCAATTCTGTGAGCATGCTTGCAACCAGGAACCCTGGCTGGCTCTGCTGTCACAACAAGGGCCTCAGGAACTCTGCAGTTATGACCACTCCCAAATAGGTATCTCCAGCCCAGACCTAAATATTCCCTACTTCCGAACCTTAAAGACGGACATTTCTGAGACCCATACCCAAATTTCTTACATCTGTAAACAACCTACTGCTGCATTCTTCTTCTTCTTCTTCTTCTTCTTCTTCTTCTTCTTCTTCTTCTTCTTCTTCTTCTTCTTCTTCTTCTTCTTCTTCCTCTTCTTCCTCTTCCTCTTCTTCTTCTTTGGCTTCTAAATATTGATTTTAATTACTTAGAAACAACACAATTTCGTACCAAATGTTTAACAAGCATCTTTGCTAAAATGTGAAATCAGCATTATTTGCATCCAATCAGCTACACAAAACTCACCAATTTTTCATCTGACAAAAGGTAGTCAAAATCCCAAAGAATAAGGGAAAGACTACTCATTAAAGGTCATGTTCACTAATCTAGCACCGTAATTCCAGTCTTAGAACCTCCCAAACGGCTGAAAGGAAGATATGGAAAGAGATAAGGATGTCAGAAATATAAGGGTAATGTAACAAGAAAAATCCAAAATTGTATTTTTAAAAAAAATACCTTCTCCCAAATTGAGAGGGAGCCAAGAGACCAAAGAGTGCCTCAGACAAGTCCAGCTTGGTAAGCAAATGAGTTTATGAGGACTTACACACGAGGCATTCCTGGATGGCAGCGGGACAGCTTTAGAGATCTGTTCCACCTCCCATCCCTAAGCTGCTTTTAAGCTAATTTTCTGGCTCCTTGCTTCTTCTGTGTGTGTGATGGGACTCTTTTCCTTGGTAGGTTCTCAGCTATTCTCTGGGATGTTTGGGTCCTCAGGGTCATTCGCTCCTTGGCTGGGTACCATGGCCTTGGGTCATCACCTGATCTTCAGAGTTCAGGCAGCGGACATACACCCTTGAGTCACCTGGCCGGGGAACCTGTCATACTTCAATTTATCCCATTCCGCAGCTCTTATATTCTTTCCACCAACCTTGCTCGAGAGTCCCTGAGCAGGAAACGAGGGGAAGAGCTATAGAGGTCTATAATGTATAGCCACAGTTTGTGGATACAGGCCACTTCCATGGTATACATAAGAGCATAAAAAGCAGAAGCTATCTATAATTATGATGCCTATTAGCAAAACATAATTCCAGCAAGTAGGTAAGCTGTGTACCTAATTTAAGAATGAGTCAAAGTAACCTAATTGAGCTATATCATGGATCTGAATTGACAAATGATTTAAAGCATCTGTGACATGATTCTCTTTATCAGAGAAATAACAGGTAGTGCCTATGAGGACGTATGTTGTTTGGTCTCTGTCATGTTGGCAATTTGGCCTCCAGGTGGAGGCAGTCCCCAGTGAGCCGGATTGCCTTATTGATGCTGTTGAACCAATCATTCCAGTTCTGTTGGGAGAAAGGCAGAATATTCCAAGGCATACTGTTATCATTTGACAGGGGGAGGTATCCCTATACCCAGTAACAGGGCTGGTTGTTGACTGTTGCTGCAGCTGCAGCCCAGTCCAGGAAGACATTACTAGCTACCATGGGTAGCAGAAGCCATGGCCTTTGGGCATAAACACAGGCGTTTAGTAGAAACCCTCATAGGTGTATCTATTCCTTGTAACTTAATTATTGCTAACATAATCATTTTTCCCATTGGCCCTATTAGGGCAGATGCCCTGGGCCTCGAGCCTGGCTTACAGTACTATATAGGGTTTCCCTCCACAGGGGTGGGCATAAAGCCAATTGGTAAATTTCTGGCCTTGCCTGTGCTATCCACATTTAACGCATCTAGCAGGTGTTGGTGTTGCTGCATGTCGATAACGTCAGTATCTCGGATCTCCATCAAGGAGCACGGCTGGGACCATTTCCCCTCAGTCAGTCTTCATGGTGTCCTCCAGGGCTATAAAATCGATCTAGTACGGGGGCATTTTCCAGCTCAACTTTGGGTCCATGTAGCCATCGCCACTTGGTAGATCCACTGATGTGCTCAGGGGCAAAGTCTGGCCATTTGTTTCAGGATAATGGATCTGAGTCTCAGAGGTAACCCCAAGAGTTTGTGGGGCCTGGTTTACAAACCTTGCCAACCATTCACAGGAAGTGATGCCATGCATGGTAGTGGGTGACATTTAAAATTTGTATTACAGGGAGATTCTTAGTCCAGTCCTAAGACAATGCATGTAAGGCCTGCCCCTGTTGGGTTATATGGTAAGTGGAACTTTCAGTCTATGTTTTGTTCTGATGCCCAGTGTTTGATATTATGGCCTGTGAATTGGGGCCTTGATCATTATCTATCCTTTTTGGTATGCCATACATGACGTTAAGGGCAGTGAGGGCTGGGCATGGTAGCTCACGCTTGTAATCCCAGCACTTTGGGAGGCTGAGGTGGGTGGATCATTTGAGGTCAGGAGTTCGAGACCAACCTGGCCAACATGGTGAAAACCCATCTCTACTAAAAATATAAAAATTAGCCAGGCATTTTTGTATTACAGGTGGGCGCCTGTGATCCCAGCTACTTGAGAGGCGGAGGTTGCAGTGAGCCAAGATCGCACTACTGCACCCCAGCCTGGGGGACAGATTCTGTCTCACACACACACACACACAAAAGAGCAGTGAGACATTTGATGATCTCCAGTTGAGTGGCACATTTTATTGGGAAGGCCTGTAGCAGCCCCGTTGTGTCCATACAAGTTAAGGCATACCTTTTCTTTCTATTCTGGGGCAGGGGACCAATACAATTGACTTGCCAGGCTCACATAGTTTGTATGGCTCGATGTATGTGACCTGGTGTGGAGGGAATCTTTCTAGGTCACAGTTGTGAGCAGATCTCATGGTTCTGAACAGCTGCCAAAACATTTGCGTATTGGATAGGGATGCCTGCTGCTTTTGCTATGGGCCACTCTGTGATTGCCCCTGGTGGCTGTTTTTATGATGTGCACATACGGCATTTCCTCAGATGGGCTTGGGCAAATTGCCTGCACGTGAATGAGTAAGGCCACTCGCCTTTTGATTTCCAGAAGGTGGTTTGGGCTATGTGCATCCATATGGTACATCACAAGATGGACATCCCTTTCCTGTAACCTGATGTGGATGTCTTGCCACATGGTCATTCCCCAGAGGATCCTGCCCCAAACTTGCCAATTGTCTGTGGCACACTGATTGATCCACATGGTAAGGCCTCTGTATGTAGTCCAATTATCTGTGCAAATGACTAATGGCCAGGGCTTGTGGGTGATGAGTATCCAAACTGCCTGTAGCATGGCCCATTGACTGCTTTGTCCTAATTCCCATTCTAACCATATGTTGTCAGTGTCCATATTCCCCATGATTGCCAACCATTGGTGTTGGGTGCCTTTGCTAGACCCATCAGTGTATTAGGCCCTAGTGGGTATCAATGGAATCCCTTCATATATGATGGTTGGCCTAGTAGGTAGATTCATTGCCATGTCGGCCCCTTCCACTTGTTCAAAGTGGATGGGTCTGAGCATTTTCTGTGGTGCCTGACTTACAGGACTCATGGACAAGACACCCTCTGTTGTAGATAGGCATGCCACTTCAGCAGTGTGTTATAGTATCATCCCAGAGGTGGGCTTGGCTAGAAGGCCCTCCATCTCCCCTTTTACAGGAGAGGCAGTTTTTATTGTGATGGTTTGCTTTCTGGCGATGGCCTCCATTTGTTGCAATGCCCTATATACAGCCAGAGTTGTTGCTCCAGGACTATATAGTGGGATTCTGCCCCCTTGCATAATTGAGACCAAATCTTACAAGTACCATTACTGTTGGTTGCTTTTGCCACAAACACCATTTCATCCCTGCGGTGTCTCTAGTGACTTCTAATGCAAAAGGGTGCTGTGGCTGTGGGGCACCTAATGCTTGGGCTTGTTTTACCAACATTTTTGCTTTGTCAAATGCCTCTTGCTCTTTATGTGTCCAGTCCCATTTTGCATCCCTTTTTACTAGGGTGTGTAAAGGCCAGAGGGTTTGTGTCAAATGAGAGATGAATATTTTCCAGTAGCCTAATAAACCTAGGAAAACGTGAAGTTGCTTTATTGTCTGAGGAATAGGCTACTGTGCTATCTTATCAATAACAGCTCTGGGTATGTTTCGTGTCTTATCCATCCAGGTAATTCCTAGGAATTTGATGGCTACACTGGGCCCTTGTATGTTTTGGGGGTTGACTTCCCATTCCCTGTCCTTTTTAGGCTGTCTAAGATGGTGTGCAGGGCAGTCTCCAGATTTGTAAGAGATTCTGAGGTTAACATTATATTATCAGTATGGTAAAACAGGAAGACTGAGGTAGGCAAGAATCTAGATAGGTCCTGTGCAATCATATCGTGAAAGACGGTGGGGCTGCGCAGATATTCTTGTGGTAGCACCTGGAAAATCCATTGTTTGCCCTCCCAAATGAACGCAAACTGCTCCTGTGAATCGTCTGCTAAAGAAATACTTCAAAAGGCATTAGCCAAATTAATCACAGCATGGACATTTCCCAGCTTAAGGACCATTTGCTCTAGCAGCTGAGCAATACCGGGTACAGCTGCAGGTACAGGGGGCATCACTCTGTTTAGCTCACGGCAGTTTACTGTCATTTTCTAGGTATCATATGGCTTCTTCGCAGGCCACATAGGGCTGTTATAGGTGCTCTGGACTATTTGTGCCTTATGTTATTCCTGGATTGTTCAGATGATTTCAAAGCATCCCCCTGGCAGGTGGTATTGTTTCGTGTTAATTGCCTGCCTATACCAGGGCAAGTGTGCATTCAATTGGCCCATCCCCTTTTTGTTCTTTGATTATTTCCTAGACTTGGTCCTCGTTTTCAAACAGAGCCTCACTCTGTCGCCAGGCTGGAGTGCAGTGGCATGATCTCGGCTCACTGCAACCTCTGCCTCCCAAGTTCAAGAGGTTTTCTTGCCTCAGCCTCCTGAGTAGCTGGGACTACAGGCGCGTGCCACCACGTCCAGCTAATTTTTGTATTATTAGTAGAGACGGGGGTTCACCATGTTGGCCAGGATGGTCTGGATCTCTTGACCTCGTGATCCGCCTGCCTCGGCCTCCCAAAGTGCTGGGATTACAGGCGTGAGCCACTGCGCCCGGCCCGGTCCTTGTTTTTATCTAGCTCATTAAGGTCCACAAATACCTCGCCCATATCATAACGCTTTTTAAACTGGAAATGACCTCGACATTCAATGAGTACCTAAAATAATTTTAAGATTTTAAACTATACAGAATTTTAACCTACACACATTTATCTCATTTACATGTACTCAGTTTATTCATTTTTAGCAGTTTATCTAGATTACTTGTGAGAACCAAGACAGTCAACAAAGCTAATCATCATTGCAAGTTATTTCCCTGTTAACCATTTTCATAGCTTGTGAATATCAGGTGTTCATCTAAGCAAGAGCCTTAAAGTTAAACACATGGGGATTCTTGCTGATAACTCAGAAAATTCAGTTGTTTTCATTAAACCAACAATATTGAATTAGTCTTGCTTATCAAAAAAATCATACAGACAAAGATCATTTTATTTTTGGCTGGGTTTACAGTCTTCTAACTTTCATGTAAAACCCTGACCCCTTAAAGTATCTAGCAGAGGCAAATATAAAATGTATTTTATCAGAAGACTCAGACAAAAATGTATGCTGACACTTTTGAAGATATCTTTATTTTTATTTACTAATAATTAAAAAGCCAACTTATTTAGCAAAGATTATTGAATTCCTGTGAACTTGAAAAGCATTTGGACTTTATACCCATTTATTTATAATTTTATTTGGTAGCATGTTAGAACATATAATACATGCACATATATAATATATTTAAACATGTATATACATACATACACAAAGATCTGATAATTTTACTTCAGAACTCTAGCCATGAGACAATATAATAGATTTGTTATTTTTACAAAAGACAGTTGGACCCAAATTACTTTTGACAAAATTAGGACCTGTTATGGCTAAGCTCTATTTTCACTGATAGGTAATCCAAGGAAAGCTGTGGATCAAAATTTGGGGGAAAGAAGTTTCCATGGCAGTTTGATTTTTAAAAACCTCTTTTTTCCTTTTCGGTTTCAAATGAGTTTTATTGTTTACATTTTAACTAGAACTGGCTTAATTGTATAAGAAAAACAAAATCTCCAAATAACCTTGAATTAGTCTTACCATAAACAGTGAGTTTTATCTCAACACGGTGGCTTAATAACAGCAGATTCAAAGCATGTGGGAAAAGAAAGAGAGAAACAGAGAGCATATGAAGATACTATTTAACTCTATAGTTGCAGCTTAACCATTTGAGCTCTTTTTTGTTGTTGTTGTTATTTGCCCATCAGTTTTAGAACGTGCACAAGAATAGGCCATCATATGTAACCTGCTGGTGTCCTAGAAAACCTGGCATGCCTTTCACCTTCTGCAGGAGTTTTTACCCTTTCTCCCTTTCCTGCTTTCATGATTTCTCAGTAGCTACCCTTATTGCAACAATAGCACATTTATTATCTTTATCGTATTTTAATATCTTAACTTCTTACAATAGGTGATTCAGTTTCTGCCAGTGTTTTCCCAGAGTCCACGGTGGCCTGTGAAGATTGAGCAGTCGGGCAACTCCACACCACATGCATGTTGCCAACCACCCTAGGATTCTCCCTGCAGATGCGCCTTCCTAATTCATCCATTGGTTTCTCAGATCCTGCTCATGACAGCAATTGTAATGAGAAAAACCTGGAATTGTATTTAAAAAAACCTTACCCCAAACTGGGAGGGAGCAAAGAGACCAAGCATGTCTGGGACAAGTTCAGCTTGGCTAGTAGATGAGTTTATTAGGACTTATGCATGAGGCACTCCTGAATGGCAGTGGGACAGCTTTAGAGATCTGTGCCACCTCCCATCTCTAAGCTAATTTTCTGTCTCTTTACCTACTATGTGTGTGTGATGGGACTGTTTCCCTTGGTAGGTTCTCAGCTATTCTCCAGGATGTTTGGGTTCCCAGGGACACCTATTCCTCAGCTATACACCATGGCCTTGGCTCATTGCCTGGCCTTCAGGGTTCAGGCAGTGGACATGTACCCTTAAATAACCTGGCAGGGGATCTGTCACACTACATAGGTAGTTCTTAACTTGTGGCCCTATTTTTGTCCTAAGGCAGCACCGGGTCTAGCCAAGATAAAAATCGCTGAGGTTGGAGATGAAAACAAAAGCCTTTGGTTGAGATGGTAAAGGAGGCCCTCAAGAGTGGTGGAATCCGTGTATCCAGAAGGCAGTGCTGGAGTCGGCCTCATGAACTAGGGGGTTTTTTCTCGGCGTTGCCCTTTTTCATTTCATCAAGTGTTTTATCCAGGTTTGGCGTGGCATAGTTCTGAGCCAGATACATTCCAATCACATTGCCAAAGTAAATTCAAGCAGGAACTGGAGCATGATGTCGGCAGGGAGGATGGGGAAGGCAGGGAGGGCGCAAAAGGCGGCTGCAGCTCTTCGGGCTGGTCTGAGACTCTGCACTTTTTTTCTTTCTTTTTTTTTTTTTTGAGACGGAGTCTCGCTCTGTCACCCAGGCTGGAGTGCAGTGGCGCGATCTTGGCTCATTGCAACCTCTGCCTCCCAGGTTTAAGCAATTCTCTGCCTCAGCCTCCCAAGTAGCTGGGATTACAGGTGTGTGCCACCACGCCTGGCTAATTTTTGTATTTTTAGTAGAGACGGGGTTTCACCATCTTGGCCAGGCTGGTCTTGAACTCCTCATTTCATGATCCACCCACCTCGGCCTCCCAAAGTGCTAGGATTACAGGTGTGAGCCACCACATCTGGCCTCTGCACTCTTATATTGGCTTCCCTTCTTTCCTGTTTTACTCTCCCCAGTCACTTATTCCTGTTCCTTTGGATCCATTCCCAAATAAATCACCTACACACAAACTCTTGACTCAGGCTTTGCTTTCAGGAGGAAACCTGGGCTAAGACAGTCGACATAAGAGTGGTCCTAGAAGGCAGACCTGCAAGGAAGGGATTCACAGCTGTGATGGCTCTACTTTCTACAATGGAGTCACGGCCCTGATAGGAAACATATGGAACCCTGGAACAAAGAATGGGAACATTTGAATAGATTAATGTGAGAATTTTGAATTCCTGGATTCTCCTAAACCTTCAAGGCCAGCAGAAGCAGCTATCTTTCTCCTGCTATAGGAGACAAGCCTCTCCTTGCCTGGAATCCTGCCAAGACTCCTCCTAAGGCAAGTGGCCCCAACGATGATGCTTATTCTCCTCCATATCCCCTACCTCCCTTCATTGCCTGCAGACCAATAACTAGGGTTAGGTCTCAGCACAGCCTAAGTGGAGAAATACAGTATCTGATTTATAAGCAAATAGCATACACATTGAAAAAATTACGGGACCTATGTTGTGGCAGGAACAGGGATAACAGGGGTGTGAGGAGAGGGTTGTAAGAATGTATCAATCTGGGGGCACTCTCATTATTCAGGGATTAACATCCAATCGAGGATACATAAAACCATTTTCACATGCTTCTGAGATGCTTCTTTGAAACTTGGACACAATTACGACCTTCGGAAATGAAGTAGAGATGCCAGAAACTTCCTTGGCAGAATACTGAAGGAGTCAGAAGGCTCAGAGGGATTAGCATGTTAGATTGTAGTTATTATGCAAGACCAGAGAACCTACTAGAAGACTACATTCCCATGGGAAGTCCAGAGGCCACTCTTTTCACCGAGGCAACACAACATGTAAAGGTGAGGAATTCTTAGTGTCAGTGGGGATGGTAGGACTCTGGAATTGCAGAGACCAGATGGGTAACAATCAACAGAGGCAGGGTAGATATAAAAATTATCACAAAATGGCCAGGCGCGGTGGCTCACGCCTGTAATCCCAGCACTTTGGGAGGCCAAGGCAGTTGGATCACGAGGTCAGGAGATCGAGACCATCCTGGCTAACACGGTGAAACCCCATCTCTACTAAAAATACAAAAAATTAGCCGGGCGCAGTGGCGGGTGCCTGTAGTCCCAGCTACTCAGGAGGCTGAGGCAGGAGAATGGCATGAACCTGGGAGGCGGAGCTTGCAGTGAGCTGAGATCGCACCACTGCACTCCAACCTGGGCAACAGAGTGAGACTCCGTCTAAAAATAATAATAATAACCATAAAACCAAAGTGGCAGCTAAGTGCTTTGACCCATAGGGTCTATCTATGGCAATGGCTAATAGACCATAGTGTCCCTAGAGTTAACTAAATTGGCAGATGACTGGGTATTACTTGACTGTAACAACAGCAATCCCCAAAATCAAGGGCTCATGAGCAGAAGGCAGATGACAGCTGCCATAATGGAAAATAGTATTTCCTCATAAATTTCCTTGATCTAGGCCAGTTCTCAGGCTCAGAGCCTATTGATTTAAGGAAAGGCCAAGCCTTTTTATAGAAGAGCCCTCCAATGCTGCCAAAGGTATACAAGATAATTATTTCCCCAATCTTTCCACATGAGAGATCTGTGGCCCTTTATCATAGTAACTCTGGTCAGGGGGAAGAAAAAGAACCAGACTTTCAAAGGCTATTGGGTACAGAGTATGAGCTGGCATCAATGCTGGGGGAAACACTATCATGGTCCCCCCGTGACAGAGGCTCGTGAAAGCCAGGTAAATGGAGTACCCTTGCAAACAGATCCAGAAGTCTGAAGATCCACACTGTACTAATTTCCTTATCCCTAAGTAAATAAGTAGGACAGATGTTCTAGCAACTGGCAGTACACTAACATTTACTCCCTATTTTATTAAGAGCCATTAAGGTAGAAAGGGCCAAATGAAAGCCCCTGACACTTACCCTCACCTTTCTTACTGATTTATTAAATGAGAAGTAAAACCACATCCTGGGTGGTATTGCAGAGATTAATTTCAACATCAAATATTTTCTTCTCAATATCCTTCAGTCAGGAGGATGAAAAACTGTTTGCTTTTATGTAGGAATAATAGCAGTACATATTCACTCTCTTGTCTCTGGGCTATGTTAGTTCTCCTCTCTGCACAACACAGTATCTAGCGACTTTGATTGTCTCAATATTCCATTGAACATCATGGTAGTCCACTGTATTGATGACCTAATGCTAATTTGACCTAGTAAGCAAGAAGAAGCGAGAACTCTAGATGTCCTAGTAAAGACACATGTATGCCAAAGGATAGCAGATAAAAATATGAAGATTCAGGACATTCATATTGTTCAACTTTTTTCTTACCTTTTTGTTCTAGAATAAGTTAAATGGATGTAAAAGTAGACAAACTAGTAAAACGAATCCCTTGAACCACTATTCACAGCCCATATTATTTCATCTATATCCCCACCAACTTCTTCTATCCCATATTATTTTGAAACAAATGGGTAAAGTTATCAGGGATCAGTAGTCATGCCAGGTTATCCCCTGTAAAGACAAGTTATTGAGCTCTGTATCCTCCAACACTAAGGCATAGTGCTTGGTGGAGTATTCCTCTGACCCATCTATTTGGTGCCCCTGAAGGCTTTCAGTTTCAGGTGAAACCCAGAGCAGGAGAGAGCTGTACAGTGTGTCCAACTAGAGTACAAGCTTCTCTACCATTTGGTTCATATTATCCAGCAGATACAATGGGGCTAGAGGCATATATGATGAATAAGGCTACAGGGCAGAGTCTCTGACATGCCCTAATAAAAGAGTTTCAGCACAGATCTCTAAAGTTCTGGAGCAAGGCCATGCAGCAGAGAGAGATTCGACTTTTGAAAAGCAGCTGTTTGGCCCCAATAAAAACCAAGAGCCTAGCAATGGGACATCAAGGGTCTATGCAACCAGAGATACCCATTGTAAGCCAGGTATTGTCAGAGTCTACCAAGTCATAAGATTAGGCAGGTTTAAGCCAGGCATGGTGGCTCACACCTGTAATCCCGGCACTTTGGGAGGAAGCTGAGGCCAGAGAATTACTTGAGCCCAGGAGGCAACATGGCAAAACCCCATCTCTAAAAAATAAAGAAAAAAAAATTAGCTGGGTGTGGTGGTGTTTGCCTGTAGTCCCAGCAACCTGGGAGGCTGAAGTAGAAGGATTGCTTGAGCCTAGGGAGGTTGAGGCTGCAGTGAGCTGTGATTGTGCCACTGCACTCCAGCCTGGGTGACAGACTGAGAATCTCTCTCAAAAAAAAAAAAAAAAAAAAAAGCAGACTTATCAGCAATCTATCATATAATAATAGAACAGGAATGGTAAATTCAGGATCAGGACTAAGCAGGTCAATAGGGTGCATGTAAGTCAACAAAAGGTGGCTCAGACTCCTATGACACCTACCTCGGCTATCGGCTATACCAACCCTTCTGTCTTAGCTCAGACCTACAGCCTTAGTAGGTAGTTCTCTGTAACCAACTGATGGAGGGGAAAATAGCCCTTACTCACAGATGGATTAGCTTTAGACATTGATACTAGTTAAAAAAAGAAAAAATAATAATAAGAGATTGTTCCTGTAACATAGCTCCATTTAGGGGGTAGCCCTAAACAACTTTGAAGGGAAATTCCCCCAGTGGGCTAAGCTGTAAGCAGTATACTTGTTCATTCATTTTGTATGGAGGACAAAACAATTCCAGATAGAGGTTTACATACACTTGTGAGCAATGGCAAATAGTCGAGTGGTACCTGTTCAGCCCTCACTTATGTGCAATCTGGAAGTGCAAGCAGTTGACCAATGGAGACAGAACTAGGAAACAAATACCTCCTCATTCTATATGGCTCTTTAGAAGCCCCCAGTGGGATTAAACCTCAGTAACCCATAGCAATGGGGATTGAGACAAGGCTGAGGCGAGGAAAAAGAGCAAGGCACTTGTCTCTGGTGCAAATTTAAGGACGCACCAAGAAATTCAGTAACCAAGATTAATTATATTTTAATGCAATATTTTTAAAAATAGAAATTAATACAAATACCCATGATGAACGCAATATCAAAATTTTAAATAAAGACAGGCTCAGTATTGCTAATTTTCCCTTTATTCTTAGGCTCCACTAGGGCTCCACACAACACTGTTACTGATCTTGGTCATCGCCAATAACCATCTCAATTTCACAGTCTATGTTGGCTTTACCTCCCTCTCTGTTCACTCTCCTCCCTAGTCCCTCACTTCTGTTTTATGGTATCATTACTCAAAATAAACGACCTTATATACGTTCTTGTCTCCAACTTTGCTCTATTATATGGGGTGGAGTAGGGAGATGAAACCCAAGCTAAGTAAGATAATGACCATAATATATCATTCGAAGAAGGATACTTGTGAAAGTAAAGGGAGGCTCTGTTAATAATTTCACTGGATTAATAGGCATAAATCAGAGCTGTCCTAGCACATCAGGATGTATAGTCTTATTACAGGTAGGAAACTGAGGTTCCAAGGGGGTGGGAAGTCCTCCTAAGAGGAGGGGTCAGACTGGAAGCTACACAAAAAGAGGCAGAAATGTCCCTCCGCCTCTTAATCGGAGCCTGGGGAAACAAACACACTCGTGCAAAATCTCCAAAGAGGTGAGCTCTTCACCCTGTCAATTTTATCTGCCTCGTGAACCCCAGGGCTCAGGCTCCAGGCCCGGGCTAGCTCACACAACAGCAGAGGGGCCTTAGGTCTGGGCACTGAGCCAAAAAAAGGGAGGCTGTGGTCCCTGCTTTGGTTACCCTGCCGGGTCTGAGCGCCAAATCGGATCCCCTACTTCTCTCTCCCTCCCTCCCTCTGTTCCTGGACTGGGGGCAGGCCCTTCTGCTAACAGAAAGCCTTCCAGTCGGAGAAAGCTCTGGCAGCCTGCCGCGATAAAGGGCCCTGGGGGCGTGAGGAGAGCAAGGGGCTCAAAAGCAGAACCCAGCGTGACGACAGTGCCTCCATGACTGTGCTCCCGCAATGCGCAGGCTCCATGTCCTGGCGCCCGCCCGCCCATGGACCCGGCGGGGGCTTCCAGGCTGGGCTCAGCCATTACGCCGGCGTGCTGGGGAGGAAACTCGCCTCCCGGGCACTCGGTTGTCTCCTGCCCCCGCCCCTCCCTCCGATCCGGGCCCATCTCTGACGTAGTGTGACCTTGCTCATCCCTTCCAGGCTGTGGGCCTGTTTTCCCTGTGCAAGATGAGGGTCCTGGCTGTCCTGAGGACGCTGTCCGGGCGCCGCCAGGGGTGACCGAATTCAGCTCTGCTAGGACTGGTGGGAAATGAGCTCCTTGTCGGCGTGTACCAGCCGCCTGCGCGAGGCGCCACAAGAGAGGGCGCGCTCCTGTCGCTCTGCCGACCCCAGAAGTTTCCCGGGAACCGACTCCACTGACTCGCCCCTCCGCGCCCCACGCGTGGCAGCCTGAGCTCAGCCTCCAGATTGGAGGAGACCGCGGAGGGAACCCTGCTGGGGTCTGGGCCCGGGGCGACGCGGCCCGAGCAGATCGAGGGCCGACCCCTCCGAGACCTTGCTCTCTGGCCTCGGCTCCTCCCTTGCGCCCGCCCTCCCACGTGGGGCCCAGGTCTGGGAATCAGCGCTCGGGGGTGGCTGGGGACAACCGAGAACGAGCTTCTTCCCCGGCACGCGGGCGGAATGGCTGAGCCCAGCCTGGAAGCCCCCGTCAGGTCCCTGGGGGCGGGCGGGCGCGCGAAGCACAGGGCGGAGACAGCCGGGAGCCCAGCCTCCCGGGCTGGGCCGCCCTCCCCTTCCCCGCGCCGGGCCGGGGATGGGGGTGTGGTCCCAAGTGTACAGTGGCATCAAGCTCAGCGCGAGCTCCCGGGAACGCTCCAACGCCTTCAGCCTGTTTCCCAGGACCGGTCCCCGGCTTCGCGCCCCAATTTCCAACAGCCTGCCTGTCCCCCGGGAACGTTCTAACATCCTTGGGGAGCGCCCCAGCTACAAGACACTGTCCTGAGAACGCTGTCATCACCCGTAGTTGCAAGTTTCGGAGCGGCAGTGGGAAGCATGCGGGACTACGACGAGGTGATCGCCTTCCTGGGCGAGTGGGGGCCCTTCCAGCGCCTCATCTTCTTCCTGCTCAGCGCCAGCATCATCCCCAATGGCTTCAATGGTATGTCAGTCGTGTTCCTGGCGGGGACCCCGGAGCACCGCTGTCGAGTGCCGGACGCCGCGAACCTGAGCAGCGCCTGGCGCAACAACAGTGTCCCGCTGCGGCTGCGGGACGGCCGCGAGGTGCCCCACAGCTGCCGCCGCTACAGGCTCGCCACCATCGCCAACTTCTCGGCGCTCGGGCTGGAGCCGGGGCGCGACGTGGACCTGGGGCAGCTGGAGCAGGAGAGCTGCCTGGATGGCTGGGAGTTCAGCCAGGACGTCTACCTGTTCACCGTCGTGACCGAGGTGGGTGCCAGGCCCAGACCGTTGACCCGGGAGTGCCTGACCCTCCCTCTGCGTCAGCCCCCCTTGAGACTCCCTGCGCAGTGCCCGGGTCAGCGCTCCCCTCCCCCTCAAACCTGCTGTTCATACTTCCAGCAGCGGGTGTGCACCCCAAGAAAGAATAGGACTCACGCGAGGCGCATTCCTGGGTCGTTTCTGTCCAATAAGGAGGTGATGGAGAAAAGAGTTTGTCACCAACTGTCTTTTCATTTCCGATTTTCACAACAAATGAAGTTTCCTAAGAACCTAGATGTTGCGTTGAGGGAAGCGCAGCCCCAGGCTACCCAGACGCACTGCCTGAGTCACCTTCCTGCCAGGCATGGGAGGAGGGGTGTGAGGGACCTTGTTACTGGGCAGGGCGGGGCCAAATCTTGTCTGTTCCCTGGCCACAGACTTCTGGAGGCATCAGGAGGTGTACTGCTGTACCATATACTTGTGAGGTTTGGGGTCCTTTTCTGAGGCCCCAGTTTCTCTAAGACAGCAGATGGCCTCCTGAGGCTCATTGGGTGCAAGGAAGCACAGAAGGCGAAACCCCAGCTGGAAGCCCTGGCCCTCAGAGACCTCTCTGAGCACAGGGTGAGTTGGCAGGCAGGGGCCGTAGCCCCTCAGCACCCTGCGTGGTTAGTGGCAGGTTTTCTAAGTTCCAGGAATGAGGATGCACACACACTTCTCCCGCTTTTGCTGCTTCACATCTGGTAAGGACCTGGATCAGGATACACCTTTCTTTTGAGGAGAGCATCCTCATGGAGCCGTTGCCTGCTATTGGTCAGGCAGGTAGGATTTCCCTGCTGCTAGTCCCTCCTCTGCCTCATGCTCCTCCCAAGAAAAACCTGAGTGGCCTCTGCTAGTCCCTTATCCCTTTCCCTCAGCACGGTATAGCGGTCATCAGACATTGTGTCTGGCCTTGTGCTGAGCACTAAGGTGTGGACATCTGGGGTGTGGAGCCTACCCTCAGATGCCCATGGGGCACACTGGCTGTGTTACTGAGAAGGCTAACATTAACCCTGGTTAGCAATAGGGTTCTGGAACCCAAATTCAAGTCCTGCCTTGCTTGCTATGTGACCTGGGATAAATAAATCACCCTCTCTGTGGGACAATAGGTGGAGGAAATACTTCAAGAAGGGGTGATATGATTTTAGCTGATTCTGAAAATGTGAGCAAGACCTGTCTAGGCAAGAGTATGGGAAATTCAGGTAATGGAATTCTCATATATCAGAGTGGCTGGAACTCAAGGGATGACAGATATGACAAATGAGACTAGAAATGGCCACAAGGGCTAGTTCATAGTGGCCTTCTATGTATACTGAGGAGCTGACTTTATTCGGAGGACAGTGAGAAAATAGTAAGCATTCTAAGGCCAGGTTCGTGCTTTTGGAAAGAGCTCACTCTAGCTGCTATGATAAACAAGAAGACCAGTGAGGAAGTTTTGAAACTCTCCTCTGCAAGAGAATGGTGGCCAGCCAGGCGTGGTGGTTGTTGAATCTGTGGCACCTGTGGGAAGTGGGCTCAGCCCAGGGACTGCCTTTGGATCCCCCAGCATTGGCACCATACCTACCCCGGGCCCTAAGGTGGCCATGCTTCTCTGGCTTTGCTTCCCTAGCAGGGGCTCTAGTGCTTGCCCACTCCCTGCCCACAGCATGGCCTGGGAGCAGCTGAGACTGGGGGCCAGCTCATCCCACGTCGATTCCTGGAAGTGTTATCAGTGCCTGTTATGGAGGCTGGACCCATGAGTGGCAGCCTTCCCTGGCAGCTGGGCTGACCTGTCTGCTTTTCCATTGCTCACTGGTTTTGTTCACTGTAGGGCGTGAGGGGTGAGTAGCTGCTGGCCTCCAAGTCCATAGCTACTCATGTTGTACGCTGTTCACAGGGACCTCTAAGGATGTACATCATCACACATTCACACACATGCACCAGGATTTGCTTTTTTTGGCAGCTTTTCCCTTCCTGGCTTCCTTTTTGAGTGGTGGAAGTAAAATAAAAAGCAACTAGGGGCTGGGCACAGTGGCTCACGCCTGTAATCCCAGTACTTTGAGAGGCTGAGGCGGGCAGATTACTTGAGGTCAGGAGTTTGAGACCAGCCTGGCCAACATGGTGAAACCCCGTCTCTACTAAAAATACAAAAATTAGCTGGGAGTGGTGGTGCACCCCTGTAGTCCCAGCTACTCGGGAGGCTAAGGCAGGAGAATCACTTCAACCTGGGAGGCGGAGGTTGCAGTGAGCTGAGATCGCACCACAGCACTCCAGCCTGGGTGACAGAGCCAGACTCTGTCTCAAAACAAACAAACAAACAAACAACAACAACAAAAAACTGGGCTCTGGTGGTTGGGAGGAGGAGGGAAGGAAGCAAGTACCAGGGTGAGCAGGATGGATGGATGGCTCTCCCCAGAGGGGCGGCGGCACACAGAGTTCTGGAGTCAGACTCAGTAGAGGGCCAGTTTTGACTCCACTGCCAACCACCTGGCTGACTCCAGGCAGGTTACATCACTGATGAAAGCCTCAGTTTTCTTGTCTATAAATCGGGGGTACAAGCGATGAAAAGAGGCTCAACATCACTAATCACTAGGGAAATGCAAATGAAAACCATAAGGAGGTACCACTTTGTACCCTTAAAAATAGCTACTACAAAAAAAAAAAAAACACCCAGAAATCCACTTTGGGAGGCCGAGGCAGGAGGATTGCTAGGGGGCAGGAGTTCAAGACAGCACTGGGCAACATAGTAAGACCCCCATCTCTACAAAAAATAAATAAAAAATTAGCCAGGCATGAGGGCATGTGACTGTAGTTCCAGCTTCTCAGGAGGCTGGGGCAGGAGGATCACTTGAGCCCAAGAGTTTGAGGTTGCAGTGAGCTATGACCATATCTCTGCACTCCAGCCTGGGTGACAGGGCAAGACCCCGCCTCTAAAAAAGTGTCGTTGTTGTTTTTAAACACAGAAAATAACAAGTGTTAGTGAGGATGTAGAGAAATTGAAACCCTTGTTCATTCCTAGTGGGAGCGTAAAATGGTGCAGCCACTATGGAAAATAATGTGGTGGTCCCTAAAAAAATTAAAAATAGAATCACCATATGATCCAGCAATACTAATTCTGGATATATGTCCAAAATAATTGAAACAGGGTTTCAAAGAGATATTTGTACACCATATCTATGGTAGCATTATTCACAATAGTCAAAAGGTGAAAGCAACCTAAGTGTCCTTCCACAGACAAATGGATAAACATAATGTGGTATATGCGTACAATGGACGATTATTCAGCTTTAAAAAGGAAGGACATGCTATAACGTGGATGAACCTTGAGGAGACTACGCTTAGTGAAATAAGCCAGTCACAAGACAAATTATTGTCTGATTTCACTACAGGAGTAGTCACATTCACAGAAGCAGAAAGTAAATGGTGGTTGCCAGGGACTGGAAGAAGGAAGGAGTAGGAAGTCGTTGTTTCATGGGTATAGAGTTTCAGTTTTGTAAGATGAAAGTAGTGTTGGAGATTGATTGCACAACAGTGTGAACGCTTCTGAACTGTACACTTAAAAATGGCTAAGATGGTAAACTGTATATTATGTGTACTTTATCTCAGTTTTCAAAATGGGGATAATAAGAGAAGCCACCTTATCTGAGTTGTTGGGAGGACTCAGTGAGATAATGCCCCATGCCCCATCCGGTGGTGGCCAGCACAGAGTGTGGCACCAGCAAAGAGTGTGGCACCAGCAAATGGGCTTCCTAGGTGGTGGTGAGGAGTGGTAAAGGCAGAAGCTCAGCACCTTCTTTGCCTTCTCCACTGGCTGGGCACAGTGGGCATGGTGGGAGCTGTTCTAAAGTCCAGGTTGTGGCCTGTGTAATAGGTGATGGGACTTGCTGGAGGCTGAGCCCCTCTCCCCACAGTGGCAGTTCCAAGCCTCAGAGAATAGAACACAAGTCCAAACCCATACTGACTTGGCCAGTGCCAGTGGACAGGGCCAAGCCCAGGGCCCCTGAGAAGGTTCTCTGCATCCCAGTTGGCACAACACAGGTAGTGGGACTGTCCTCAGATTGTGTCTTTGTCTTATACTGCCGTGCCAGGATCTCCCAATGGGCATATCTTTGGGGACAGACAAGTCTGCCTGAACTGCCCCCCAACACCTCTTCACAGGAGGACAGGGTTAGCCAGGAACCAAGGATGGCATGCTGTGCTGTAGAAATGCCTTTCATAGTATGCCAGGAGGTAGCAATAAGGTGTCTGAGTTGGGGTTTGCATGAGTGCATTCGTCTGTGTGTGTACATGCGTATAAGGTAGTTTCCTTCTTCAGGGGTTGATTGTGAGGTCCAAGTTTTTCAACCTGTGCAGTTACTAAGAGTCAAATTATTTTTCTTTTTTTTTGTTTTTTTTTTTTTTTGAGATGGAGTTTCTTTCTTCGTTCTTGTTGCCCAGGGTGGAAGAGTGCAATGGTGCCATCTCGGCTCACTGCAACCTCTGCCTCCCTGGTTCAAGCGATTCTCCTGCCTCAGCCTCCCGAGTAGCTGGGATTACAGGGGCCTGCTACCATGCCCGGCTAGTTTTTTGTTTGTTTGTTTGTTTGTTTTTTGTATTTTTAGTAGAGACAGGGTTTCACCATGTTGGCCAGGCTGGTCTCGAACTCCTGACCTAAGGTGATCCACCTGCCTCGGCCTCCCAAAGTGTTGGGATTACAGGCGTGAGCCACCGCGCCTGGCCATTATTTTTTAACTTTATTTTGAAATAACTTTTGATTTAGAGAGAAGTTTGAAAATAGTACAGAGATTTCACATATACCCTTCATCTAGCTTTCTCTGATGTTAACAATTTAAATACGCGTTATGCATTTATCCAAACCAGGAAATTAACATTGGTTACAATAGTAATAACTAAACTACAGACTTTGTTTGGATTTCACCAGTTTTTCTACTACTGCCCTTTTTCTATCGTAGGATCCCATCCAAAATCCCATGTTGTATTTAGTTGTCATGTCTCAGTCTCCAATCTGTGATTGTTCCTTAGTCTTTCCTTATCTTTCATGATCTTGACATTTTTATGAGTATTTTGATGAATGCTCCTCAGTTTGGGTTGGCATGATTTTTCTCACAATTAGATTGCGTTATGCACTTTTTGGTAATGATACCTTAGAAGTGATGCATTCTCTGGGCATCATACCAGTGGGTACATGATGCTGATGTGTCTTTTTACTGGTGATGTTAACCTTGATCATTTGTCAAGTTGGTGTCTGTGGAATTTCTCTGCTGTAAAGGTACTATTTTTTCCTCTGTCACTAATAAATATCTTAAGGGAGGTTCTTCGAGATTATACAAAATCCTGTGTCTCCTCAAATTTTTATTCACTGATTTTGGCATTCATCACTAGGTCTTGACTGAAACAATTATTACTGCAGTTTGCCTAGTGATGATTTTGCATTTTCTGATTCCTTCAACATTTATTAATTGGAATTCTTCTGAGAAGAAGAGCTTCCCCTCCACATCTATTTATTAATGTATGCAATTGTTAACTTATATCAGTACAGGTTCATACATACTTATTTTATTTCATCAGTTATAAACTAATGCTATCCATCTTTATTTTGTTGCTCCAGTTATTCTAGCTCAAACCAAGTTATTTTTCACTTTAAGGATAGAGAATGTAGATATCCAGGGTAAGGGCCTTTATCTGTCTCTGCAGTCAGGGCTAGAGGAGTCTGTGTTTACCCCTGCGGGAGGAGTGCCAGTCACAGCTCGTTGCTAAGTTTTCCATCAGGCAGCAGTTGAGCAGGAACGCAAGCAGGGACTGGTGGGACCTGGGTTGGGACTGAAGCTTCTGTTGGGGAAGGAAGTGCCCCAAGCAACCCAGAGTGTCTGATGCTGGGGTCCTCATCCCTGAGACCTACTGCAGGGGTCAGATCTCAGTCTCCATGGGCATGGCCCTTCATATATAGCCCTCAGGGCCAAGACCTCAGAGAGAAGAGGCCCTGCATGTGAGGAAACCCAGCAGCCTCCTGCCCTGAGGCTAAAGGAGCAGGAAGGGCAACAAATGCCCTGCTCTGGAGAGGGCCTAAGTTCATCTGCAGGGCCACAGGGCAAGCAGCAGAGGCAATCCTGGCTCGTGGCCAGGGGCTAAGCATGGGCTGGCCTTTGCCTCAAGCATGTCCTCTTCTCCCATGGAGCATCATTAGGGTCTTGACCTTCCCATCAGTCCATGGGCTGGGAAAACTGAGGCAGTCACCTCTAAGCTGGATACCACTTCTGCCAGGTCTTGTGCTCCAGAGGCCCTGGGGGAACCTTGTGTGTTAAGGACCAGCCTTCTTTGCAGGCCACCAGTGATCTAAGACAGGGCTGCTGCCACACCGTAGATCCTCCTGTCCTCTTCTGCAGCTGGGCTGCCTCCTCTAGGAACCCTAGTGGAGCTGCTGGTAGCCCACTGGTAGTGGAGTTGATGGAGCCTCCAGCAAAGGGCCTGGACCTCTGGTGGCACTAGCCTTGTGCTTTCCTGGGAACTGGGGTCAGGGCCTGAACAGCAGTAGGACTTACTGATTCCCCACCCATAACCCAGAGGCGAGCCAGGTTATGTGGCGAAGGATAGGGCCTCAGACCCTGCTAACAGGGAACTTCTGGGAGGCATTGAGAGCAGCAAGCAAGGGAATAATGAAACAGACTAACCCTCACGTGCAGCTGCCACTATGTGGGACTTCACATAGCGGCTCTCAAGGATGCACCTCCCCTGGGGTCTGGGTAGGCTCCGACAAAAGGGGAAAACCTTCCGTGATAGGCAGGTTTGTGGAGTTTCTTTCTATCAGGCCTGCAGGCTGCCCTGGGACATTGCTCACGGGTGTGGAGACTGTCAAGATAGCCTGAATATTAACCAAGTTGATCATCCAAGTCCATACTCAGACCTGCCCTCTGGCAGATTCCAAAGGGGATAAGGTGTGGGGGCCTCTGGCTCCAGCCAGCCCGGCGAGACTTCTATTTCCAGTCAATGCTTCAGAAAGTAGATCTTGCCAGAGAGCACATAGAGGAGACTCAGGGGCTTCCCCTTGCTCTGGCCTGAATGTGCTTCCCTGTTTGTTTATCAGCTGCCTCACCCCAAACTGTTTGCCTCTCTGCTGTGTTCCTCTGACAACAGCCACCAGGATCTCAGAATATGCTTTTGTTCAGAGGCTGCTTCACCTGCACCTCCTGCCAAGTTTCTGGATAAACAAACTTTGTCCATCCCTCTTGGTGGGCAGCAGAACTCTCAGACAGAGTCCAAATTGGCATTTTGACAAAAACAAGGCTTTGACAGGACTGGTCAGGGGGAGCTGCAGGTACCTTGGGCCTCTAGAAGGACTGTAATTCCTCCCTTATGGCAGGCTGCATTCAATTTAGGTGTAAGGCTAATACAGGTGTGCCTTGTTTTCTAAAGCTGTGTTGTGGTTTTATGCATGTCTCTGGAGTCCAAAAGAAAGGCAAGGATCCCCATTTGGAATGAAGAAGGTGTGGAGAGAATGGACGTTCTGGGGAAAGGCTGGAATGACCCACATGCTCTAGCAAGAAGCACAGACAGTCCAAGGCTGGTGGCTCCTGCTCAGCGTTTGCAAGACTGGAGGGCAGGTTCAGGCGGCAACTTCCAGAGCTTCCCCTCAGTGCTTGGTGACTGGCACGGACACGATGCCATTTGCTCATGTTCCCCTAATACAGACTGGTAGAGCTGTGGTGGATCCATTGTCAGGATGCAAGGGGCACAGCCAGGTCCCTGAGTGAGCCTTCTCCTTCCCACAGCCCCTCCACTCCCATCCCTATCTTCCCACTCACACTCACTGGTTCTTCTGCTTTGGTTTAGCCTCCAATGATCACAGAACTCGTCAGTGAGGCTTTTTCATCCGTGGTAGCTTTTCTAATATAAAGAAAGAAAGATACTGAGAACATTTTAAGGTTTAGCAGCCTTCTGGCTTAGTTGTTTGTAAATGAAAATATGAGTAGAAGAATTAAACAGCCAAAAAGATAACCCACAAAATGGGAGAAAATATTGACAAATCATATATCTGATAAAGGATTTGTATCTAGAATATAAAAATAACTCTGATAACTCAGCAATAAAAAGACAACCTGATTTAAAAATGGATAAAATCATTTGCCCATTTTGGAGAACAGATGTTTTGCCAAAGAAATACAAATCAATTAGCACATGAAAAGATTCTGAGACTTCGAAGATAGCAGTGTGAGGAGCGCCAGCGCCATAGACCAGCTCCTCAGTGAAACAGCCATAACTGGTGAAAATACACACACACACACACACACACACACACATTTAGAGTCTCTGGAAGTTGTCCTAAGGACATATATTTATTCAAGAAAGTCGACTATATCTTGGCAAGAACAGTGGAAGTCTATGATATTTGAGTCATAACTCCTTCAGCCCTCCCTTTCCCCTTCCTCCCAGCACAAGAAAAATGGAAGTTCCACTCTAGGTGGGTATGGCCAAGAAAATACTGTTCTCTCTCCCATCAGCTTCCAAGGAAGGGCTACAGCAGCCCACCAAGAGGGACAACCAATGCCCATCCCCCACCCATCCCTGTATTCTCTTAGCTCCAAACCACAGAAGCTAAAATCCTCGTGAGTGCAACCAGGGGATCATAGGTTCCCATCCTCCACCCACCGCCTATTCATATAGTAGAGACTCTACTCCAGGTGCCACAAGTTGAGAATATTAGAGCCTTGATTGCCCTTATCCCAGCTCATTCATACGGCAGAGATTCCACACCAAGCTCCCACTTCCACTCAGTGTCTGACTCATAAAGTAGGGGTGTCATTCTGAGATAAATGGGCCACTTTCCCTGCCTACCTCTCTACAACAGGAGCTCAGATATTTTGCCCAGGGGGGAGAGATAATCCAAAAGAACAGAGTTCTAAAGCTGTCCCCACAGGAATGAACTTTATTTGAAATAGAGTGTGTGAAAGGACAGCCTAAGATTGCTCTCAAGAACAATGGAGAATTTAGTGGTAAGCAACTAAAAGGATTCTGGTAACTCCATTAGAGCAACAAATGAACCCATAATGCAGCTAGTTTACCAGGAAAAAACAGAAAACAAACAAACAAAACAAGAAAGAGACAGCTAAGAGCAGCCCTTCTGGAGTCAAAACAAACCTTATAGATTTGCCTCAGAAACTACCACTGCAAAGAGGCTTGACGTCAACTGGATTAGACTGTGGGACAATATATGCCCCCAGGGCATTATTGAAATGAATGAGGCAACTGGCTAGCAATTAGTGAGGCTAACAACTGGGTGTGATACCAGCAGACACAGACAGCTTAATAGAAAGATCAGACTGGCGTGGTGGCTCATGCCTGTAATCCTAGCACTTTGGGAGGCCAAGGTGGGTGGATCACCTGAGGCCGGGAGTTTGAGACCAGCCTGGCTAATGTGGGGAAACCCCATCTCTACTAAAAATACAAAAATTAGCTGGGCATGGTGGCAGGTCCCTGTAATCCCAGCTACTCAGGAGGCCGAGGCAGGAGAATTGCTGGAACCCAGGAGGTGGAGGTTGCAGTGAGCCGAGATCATGCCACTGTACTCTAGCTTGGGCAACAGAGTGAGACTTCATCTCAGAAAAGAAGAAGAAGAAAGATCAGGGAAATGGGGGTGGAAGAATGTGACAGTACCTAATTTCTACAATATATTATCTAAAATGTCCAGTTTTTAACCAGAAATTATGAGATATGCAGAGAAACAGAAAAATATGACCTATACATGGGGGGAAAACATGGGCAACAGTAACTGCCTGAGAGGGTCCACATGTCAGATTTTAACAGACTTTAAGGCATAAGGCAGCCGTTATAAATATGTTCAAAGAATGAAAGGAAGTCATGCTTTTAAAAGTATGATGACAATATTGCATCAAATAGAGAATAGCAATAAAGAGAGAAAAATTACATTTATATTTTTAAAAGCTGAGCCAGACATGATGGCATGTGCCTATAGTCCCAGTTACTCAGGAGGCTGAGGTAGGAGGATTGCTTAAGCCCAGGAGTTCAACCCCAGCCTGGGCAACAGAAAGAGACCTTGTCTCTTAAACAAACGAAACAACTGAATAGAAATTCTGGAGTAAAAATATACAATAATTGAAATTTAAAAGTAACTCAAGGGCCTTAACAGAAGATTTGAACAGGCAAAAGAAAGAATCAGCAAACTTGAAGATAGAGGATTGGAAATTATGCAATCCAAAGAACAGAGAGGAAAAAGGGAATAAAGAAAATGTATAGAGTCTCAGAGAAATGGGGAACACCATTAAACATAGCAATATATGCATAATGGAATTACTAGGAGAGGAGAGAGAGAGAAAAGGGCAGAAAAAATGCTCAAAGAAATAATGACTGAAAACTTCCCAAATTTGGTGGAAAACATTAATCTACACATTTCGGAAGCTCAACAAACTCCAAATAGAATAATCACAAAGAGATCCACACCCTGATATATCATGGTAAAACTGCTTAAATAAAAAAAAGACAAAAATGAAGGGAAAATTTTGAAAGCAGCAAATATATGACTAGGTACATACAAGAGAACTCCAATAAGATCAACGTTTGACTTCTCATTAGAAACCATAAAGGACAGAAGGCAGTGGAGTGGCATATTCTAAGTGCTGAAGGAAAAAAGAAACTGTCAACCAAGAATCATGCATCCAACAAAACTGTCTTTCAAAACTGAGATAAAGAAATTCAAAAATACACAAAACTTGAGAGAATTGTTTCTAGCAGTGATGTCTTACAAGAAATATTAAAGGAGGCACTTCAGAAATAAATTTAACCAAAAATTTGCAAAATGTATACTTTAAAAACTATAAAATGTCATTGAAAGAAATTCCAGAAGCCCTTAACAAGTGGAAAAGCTTCCCATGTTCTGTTCATGGAGCAGAAGACTTATTGTTAGTATGGCAGTGCTCTCCAAATTGATCAATAGATTCAATGCAAAAGATGTTCAACATTAGTTATTAGAGAAGTGCAATCAAAACCACAATGAGATACCTCTTTACACCCACTACGATGACTAAAATTAAAGACACACAATAACAAGTACTGGTAGGAATGTGGAGAAATTGAAACCCTCATTCATTGCTGTTGGGATTGTAAAATGGTGTAGCCACTTTGGAAAGCAGATTAGGAGTTCTGCAAAAGGTTGAGTATATACTTACCATATGACCCAACAATTTCACTACTATGTATATACCCCAAAGAAATGAAAACATGTACACACAAAATGTTGTACATGAATGTTCACAGCAGCATTATTCATAGTAGCCAAAAAGTGGAAACAACCCAACTACTTATCAACTGATGAACAGATCATTGAAAACGTGGTAGACCCAAACTGTGAAATATATATATATATATATAGTTGTTGTTGTTGTTGTTGTTGAGATGGAGTCTCACTTTGTTGCCCAGGCTGGAGTGCAGTGGTGTGATCTCAGCTCACTGCAACCTCCACCTCCAGGCTCAAGCAACTCTCCTGCCTCAGTCTCCCAAGTAGCTGGGATTACAGGCACGTGCCACCGTGCCCAGCTAATTTTTGCATTTTTAGTAGAGACAGGGTTTCACCATGTTACCCAGGCTGGTCTTGAACTCCTGACCTCAGGTGACCCACCCGCCTCGGCCTCCCAAAGTGCTGGGATTACAGATGTGACCCACCGCACCCAGCCCAAACCATGAAATATTATTAAACCATAAAAAGTAATGAAGTGCTGATACACTGCACAATGACATGGATGGACTTAGAAAAGGAGCTAAGTATAAGAAGCCAGTCATAAAAGACTATATATTGTATGATTCCATTTATATGAAATGTCCAGAATAGGCAAATTCATAGAGACAGAAAGTAGATTAGTGGTTTCCAGGGGCTAGAGGAAGTAGAGAATGAGGAGTGACTGCTAACAGGTATGGGTTTTCTTTCAAGGGTGATGAAAATTCTAAAATCAGATCATTGCTGATGGTTGCTGAAGTCTGTGAATACACTAAAAATGACTGATTTGTATACTTTAAAAGAGTAAATGTTATGGTGTATAAATCATATCTCAATAAAGTTGTTACAAAAAAGTAATTAACTAGCCATGTTTGTTTTTGTTTTTCTTTGTTTTGTTTTTTCATATGGTCAAGGAATTCCCAGCTTTAAGTCACAATCAAGTGACAAAGATAGAACTGGGGTGGATGTATAGTCCATTATTAACTACTACTTCTTACTTTTCTCTAGAATAAAGGATAACTATGAGAGGATACTATAGAAATCAATCTTTTATTCTTAAAAGGACCATTGCTAATTTTTCACTCACAGTCATCTCTGGGATTGAATTCCATTTATAAAATCCCTTTTATAAGAGCTTTTCTAGCTTTTAGTAATGGACTGGAATAATTTTTATTTCTTAGAATTTCTTTCTCTTAGTCAGATTTAAGTGTAACCTGCTTTGCTTATTCGTCCATGTGTTCCAAGTCATGATTTTGCTCAGGACAAATAAAATGCTCTACTAGTATGAGCCTGGTAGAAAGGGAACTACCATTTAATGAGGCCTGTAATGTGTCAGACGCTCCACTGATATTTCCCATCCAATGCACACAACAAACCTAGGAGCAGGTATTATTGTCATCTTTTTGAAGGTGAAGAAGCAGGCTAATAGAGGTGAATGGATTGCCCAACATCACACAGTCCAAAGTTGCAGACCCCGAGAAAGCCTGTGTTCTTTGCTGAACACCAGGCTACCTTCCAGCGTTCTCAGTTCCGTGCAGGTCAGACGGGGTTCACTTATCTTTATGGTCCTTTATAGCTCTGGTAAAAACTAAAACTGCCAGACTTTGGCTACTTGGAGAGTTAGTTCAAGGCTGAGGGTGATTTTCCAAGTGCAATGCGTGATACTCCTCAGCCCAAGAACCACATTTTCCAGGCTGATTTTCTATGACTCCTAATTAATTGTTCAATATTCATTCAACAATTTGTTAAGCACCCACTGTGTGCCTAGCACTGTGCAAACACTAGTCATCTAAAATATGATTATACGGATTATTCAGGTTTTAGAACTCTGTCCTTCTGCTGGAGAATGGTGAGGAGGGGGTGCCTCTTTCCTCTCTAGCCAAAGAGCAAGGGTGAAGTGGCCCAGAACAGGGCCCACCCCACCCAGGGCTGCTGGCCTCATGCATGCACATGTGCACATCTGTCCTGTAAAGTATGCTTGACCTTGAGCTTTGTGAGGGCAGGGACCATGTCTTTCTTGTGCCCCACACAGAGCCTGGCCTGGAGCAGGTAGGTGCTCAATGTCAGTTGAATCAATGATTAAGCAATTTTTTTTTTTTTTTTTTTTTTTTACCAATTCACTAGGAGAACTTGGGCTGGTTGCTTTATTGCTCTGTGCCTTCATTTCCTCATTTGTAAAACAAGGATAAGAGTACCCATCTCACATGGCAACCCTGAGATCCCCTGAGATAATACACGGCACTCAGTGAGCACTCCACACACTGTTACTGTCTTTCCCATTACTCCCTTTACTATAGGGAGCCATGGGAAGCGGCACATCCTTCTATGCCAAGAGTGACCTCCTATCCCCTATTACCTTGTCACCTGGATTTTTGTTTCTTAAATTAGAGCTGAAGGCCATGTGGCCCAGCTAAATGGAGCTCACTCTGCTCTGTTGTGAGAACTTTGGTCTGGGACCCTGCTGATGGGACAGACATAGTAACCCCGGGAGGCCCCATCAGAGGGGCAGGGAGAGGGGAGGTAAGCTATGTTTCAGAAATGTTAGGGTTTGACTTGAAAGCACACCCCCAAAGCAATGCCAGCCAGCTCCTCACCAGGACATCTGCCATTAGCCTCTGAGCTGGTCATGTGTATGTATGTGTGTGTGCATGTATGTACAAACATGTGCAGGGACCCACAGGGACAGGTCTGTCCCATCAAGGAAAACACTGTCTCCCACTGGGCCCGCCATGTCACTGTTAACCACAGGGAGGTTTTGTGGCCCTGGCTAGCGGAGACCCAAGACATATCCCTCAAACCTGAAGGGCCCAGGGGCAGGCAGGGCCGGTTTCCTAAGAAAAGCCCTTTCTAAAGGACCCCTCTTAGGACTGGCAGCTGATTTACTGGACTCTAGCCCTTCGCTCCAGGTAGAACTTCATCTGCCAATCCTGTGTCCTAATACCAGGCCCCTCACAGCTTTCCAAAAAGACACTTTCGGCACCATAACTCCCCAAAGGAGAGCCCAGCCCTAGAGTTAACCATGGGCAGCCATGCAGTCTAGCTGCCTTCCCCTGCTGGTTGTAAGCAGGGTCTCCAAAGGCAGATGGCACCCCTCATGGGCTTGGGGCAAACGGCCACTGCGTGTGCATGGCTCTTCCTGTGCTGCATGATGCTGACAGGGCTTCTTGGGCCCCTCTTCAGGGAGGGAATGGGACCGAAAGCCATCGATGCAGAGCCTACAGGAAGGAGAATGATGGGAGATGGCCCTCACCTCACCCCCCTTCCCAGTGTCCCCATTCAGAACTCCTGCATCTGCTTCATTTCCTGGAGACCAGGTTTGATCCCCTACCAGGGCCAGCTTCATGGGCATGCAACTGTGCAGTCACACAAAGCGCCACACTTGGTTTCAATGCTTTGCCATTGCTGTATTGAAATTCTTAATAATTTTTGACCAAGGAGTTCTGCATTTTCAGTTTGCCCTGGACCTTGCAAATTAGGTAGCCAGTTCCCAGTCCTACCCTTTGCTCATGCAATGCCTGGCTCCACATCTAACAGCCTTCCTTTCCTTTCTATCTCTAAATCCTATCTATCCTGCCCTAAGGCAAAGTCCAGACAGAAAAATATTTGACAGACTACAAAGGAGAGCACATTATATTTGAAAGAGCTTTTCTGCTCAACTGCAGATGGAATGATGATGGTTGGCATGTTAATGCCTCTACCAATCTTGAGTTCTTCTTGGCTCAGTCTGAGGCTAAAGGCTGTGATGGAGGCCTTCTACTCCCAGTCCTGGGTAATTGTCTCCTGGTATCACATTCCTTGAAGAAGTGTAGGGCATCATATTTAATAAGCTCATTTTGTCCTGCCTTAGGGAGTATAGGTCCAAAGCAGGACACTGGTACAAGATTGGGTTCTGAGGCCCAAGTAGGTATCTATCATGCTCATTTACTTGCTATGACTTCAGACAAATCCCATTCTCACAGTCTCAGTTTAATCTTCTGCAAAATAGGTCACACCACATCATGAGGCTTTGGGCCTCAATTGCTCATCTCTCTAAGTCAGAAGCAGATCCCAAGCTTTTATCTGAAGCTTTGGACAGTTATTTTTGGAGGGAGATGGCCATGAATGCAGGCACACATCCTGTTTACCACTTCCGGTCTATGGACTGGCAGAACACATTAATCTGGCCATACAGTTTTAGAGGATTCATTTCCCTTTCTCCTGAAGCCCATGCAAGAGCCCCAGGTGAGGCAATCCTGCTCTGGGTACAGTCTGAGATTTATCCTTGGATTGTGCCTGAGCAGCAGAGCGCTAACTTCCTGGCCCAAGTTGTTTTTCTTCTGCAGAGCTGTGTTGGGCGTTGCCTGTGGCCAGCATTGTGAGCACTGTGACAGGCGGCCTCATGAATCTTGCTATTGTCTCTAGGTCAGGACTATTCTTGAGGACATTATCCTCAGCATCACAGAGTGGCTCCTTTGTGGAAGAAGTACATAGGAGACACTTCTTTCGGATCTCAGTATTCAGAACAACTGTGCTTCTGCGAATAAGCGGACTACTTCGGATACTGTAACCCTTCTGAGAGCTGAGCTGCTGGGATACGCAGAGCCAGTTTTGGAGCCCCGTCTGGCAAGCAGGCAGGCCCGTGGACAGGATAGTCTAGGGTCAGTCTTACCCCAGGCTTGGTTTTTGCAACTTCCCTCCTCTTTATTTTCCATTTGCCCCAATTCCCTTAGCTTTTTGTTTTACATTTTTCTCTTGTGTGTGTCTTTATAAACACCTCTGTCTGCTGCAGAATGAGGTGTGATATAAATATGCAAGTTTGTGCTTAAATCCACCATACTTTCAAGGGAGTTGTGAGGATTCAGAAGGAATTGTTTGGCAAATGCAGTAAAAGCAGCCCCATCCAAGATGGAGCTAGGGCTGGGTGGGAGGCAGGGGTCTTTCCTCCAGACTGGATCATCTCGCCACAGACAGCAGCCCCCAAAACCCAAGCCCAAAGTGCTCATTGGCATCTGTTTGTTTATTTGTTTTTAATAAATGAAAGGTCACTAAACACACTTTGAAATTTTTGTCACCTCCCTTGAGATGTTGCTTAATTGACTTAAGTCAAACTGAAACTCTGGCTGAAACTCATTTTGTAGATGCACTGGCAGGGACTTGTTAGGGCAGCAGCATCCCACAGGCCCTAGGGAATGGGAGGGACCACACTTCTGGAAAGACTGGATGGGAAGGAGGGTGTAGGGATGTAGGAGGGGAGCTAGGGAGCCCTGAGAGGAGTAAGTAGGCCCCAGAACGATGGGGCCCCGAATCAGGCCACAAGCTTGGCCTAGGCGTGAGTGGACCAGGGACCACATGATTTCTCAGAGGGGCCTGCTCAGAAAATAAAGTCACAGAGCTCCTGGAACCACTTGCACTTTTCAACAAGGGAAAAGAAATTTTACGCCTGGACCAAGTGGCCATGCCCTCTGCCCTGCCCTTTGGGCTTTTCAAACACCTCCCCTCCGCACTAGGCTGGCTTCTGAAGATGCAGTGCCACCTTTACTTTGGACTGCCTCACAGCTGAGGGGTCACCAGTCACAGCCATGGCCTTGGCTGGCTTCTTGCTATGTAATGCGAGCAGAGTAGGAGCATCACCCTCCCTTTCCAAAGAGGATCCTGAGTTTCAGGGAGGGCAGTGACCTGCCCCAGGTTACTCTCCCCAGTCCCGGCACAGGCCAGTCAAACCCAGGCCTGCAAGGCCTATGCCCTTTGTACAAAGGCAATATCCTGGCCCAGGGGAGGAGAGTCTGCCCGCCAGCCGTGCTAATATTCCCTCAGAGCTGGGCTGGGATTGAGGTCTGCCTCAGGGTTGGGCTCACGCTTCATGCTGTCTTCCTTGGCAGTGGAATCTGGTGTGTGAGGACAACTGGAAGGTGCCCCTCACCACCTCCCTGTTCTTCGTAGGCGTGCTCCTCGGCTCCTTCGTGTCCGGGCAGCTGTCAGACAGGTAAGCACATGGGAGGGGAGGAAGGTGGGATGGTGCCCCTTGTCAATCACTGCCTATCTTGGGGCTGGACTGAATTCAGGGTATTTCTACCCAGAGAAAGGGAGGACCCTCAGGCCACTGATTCAGTGATAGGAGGAGCCCCAATGTCTCCTATTCACCCTGCCCTCAGTCCCCTTCACCTGGACACACTTTTGTTCCATTCTCCCAGCCTCATGCTCCCAGGGCTTTGGCCAGTGGTGGGGAGGGGCCACTGACCCCACTGGAAAGTGGGGTCCTCATACCACAGACTCCTTGACAAAACATGACGCTGCCATCACCACTGCCCTCCCTGCTCCACCACCACCTCAGGGGTAGGGGTGGATGGCACAGGATCTGTCTGCAAACAGCCAGCAGCCAGACAGTGAGCCCCAACTGTGCACACACTGCTGCTGTGGCTTGGACCCTGGGCTAGGCACTGGGGCCACAGAGCTGACGCTGGCTCTGAGCCTCATAGAGCTTACAGGCCTGAGAAGGCAGCATCACAGCACCGGGAGACAGTATTCCACAGGCCCCTGTATGTGCTGGGTGACCAGTGCAGGAAGGTGGGGGTACTAAATGGCAGTGCAGGGGAAAGCCTCCCAGCCCAAGCCAACAGCCAGAGACATGAGTTTGGAAAATGGGGCGGGAAAGGCTGTTCTGCTCACACCTGTGCTCCATTCTATCCACTGGTCACTACCAGAATGTGAAGATAATACTTAAACCAACTTCAGTGTCACCAACAGACATTGCTGAAAGCTACACCTTCCCACAGAGTAGTGGTTTGCAATTTTGGTTGCACGCTACTCATCTGGGAAACTTTCCCAAATCCTAATACCCAAACTGTATCCCAAAATCTTGGGAGGTGGGGTGCTGGCATCAGTATTTTTTCCAAGCTCTCCAGGTGATTCCAAGTGCAGCCAAGGTTAAAAACCACTTGCAGAGTGACTCTTAGTTCTGGATTTACAGAATTTTCATGTTGCTGATTCAAGAAATATCTGCAATCTGTGCTGTACCCACTTTCCAGAAATGTGCTGGTAGCATCTATCTGTGGCTCCTTCTAAAGAGCATATTTCCACAAGGTCCTTGCGTACACTGCTCCATGCTTTTGAGACATGGTGTCTCCACAGGAAGCTGAGAATCTCAAAAGCTATCTCCTGAGCAGATGGATGCCTGAGACCTCACCAAGGAGGAAGATGGGAGGATGTGACAGGGAAAAAAGTCTGTCAGAGCCCTGAAAAAACACTAAGTCTGCATTGATGCCTGACTCAGGGCTTGCAACACACCTTGGCAACCTACACATCTCATGTTTTGTGTTATACTGCATTCTCTAGGTTTGGCAGGAAGAACGTTCTCTTCGCAACCATGGCTGTACAGACTGGCTTCAGCTTCCTGCAGATTTTCTCCATCAGCTGGGAGATGTTCACTGTGTTATTTGTCATCGTGGGCATGGGCCAGATCTCCAACTATGTGGTAGCCTTCATACTAGGTAGGAATGGCTTCTGGGACATGGGGTGCTTCCCTCTAACCCTCTGAAAGGCCCAGAAAGTGGAAATCATTGGGCCATTGGGCTGTGCTTCCAAAGCCTTTGGATATATGTGTGTTGGGAGGGAGCCGTAGCCACAGCTCTTGGAGCAAGTCAGGGGCAGGGCAGGCACTCGCAGGGAGCCACCTCTGTGCTGAGCCCTGAAATGTGGTGGAGAAGAAGAGCAGGAGCCATTAAGAACCAGCTGCACAACAGCTGAGACACATTCTCCGGAGCACAGGGCTTAAGAGAGGCACAGAGGAGGACAGTTTAGGGGAAGGGCAGCCTGAGGATGTCTTTGATCTGAGTTGTGTAGGCTTGAGACTTCTTCCTGGTTGCCTGTGAAGAGACTTAGGGTAGTCACTGTGGCCAGTACACAGGTGGGGAGGCTCATGTCAGACAGGGGGAGTTCAGTGCCAGCCCGCCATCACTGGGCCTATCTGGCCTCACCCTGAGTTAGGGCCCACCCCAGAGCCTATCAGCTAAGCACAGGACAAGCCTCGCCACACTGATAGCCCCATCTCCTGTCAGGCTGCATGAGGAAGACTCATCAGCTACAAGGTCATGAAGAGGTCCCTGGGGCCCTCAGCAGCTTTTCCTGGGAGGGAGTTAGGTGAGCTCCAGGCGAGTTGATGAGGGTCATCCACAGGAATGAGAGAGTGTGTTCTCTTGAGCCCAGCGAATGGGCAAATGAGAGAAGCAGAGGTGAGGGGTATCCCTGGGACAGTAGACACCAGTTCCCATCATCTCTAGGGTGATAATATATTCTAGGTGGCTCAATACCATCCCAATTTGTCCCTATTGTCACAGTGTCATTATTAATAATACTCCTTTAATAGAAGTCTAACGATTCTTCTTGCCTCAAAAGTCCGAATCTGGTTAGGTGACTCTGATTGCTTTTTAAGAGTCTGAAGGACTCGTTGGCTTTGGAGATGCTGTACTGTCTTAATTGATGGTGTGTACACCTTCTGTCAAGTTGCCAGGATGGAAATATTCCAACTCTACTCCTTTAATTATTTGCGAAGAGCCCCGTGCCATGGGCTCAGCCTCAGTGTCTGCAGAGGGGAGAAGGGAGGAGACAAGGTGGGAAGAACATGCTGGAGCCACATGGTCCCAGCAGGTAGCACACTCTTCAGCAGGCCCCAGCAGGAGGAGGCTGCTCCCCTTCCTGCAGGGGGAAGGAGCGGGGCAAGATTTTCTTGAAGATCATTTGTGTAGAGGGCACAGGGAGCTTCAGGCCAGTGTTGTTGGAAACTGGAGGTTGGAGGAACTTAGGATAGAAATTGCAACCTCCTAGTCCCCAGTGGCTCCAAGAACACAAGGCAAAGCCTATTGTCTTCATGTTCAAAGTCCCCAGAATCCATCTTCCGTGTGACGATCCTCCCTAAGCCTGAAAAACCTTGGGCCAGACACATACCAAAAGCCAAACAGGCCTCCCCAAAACGGAGGACTCTGACCAGCAGGCCCATATCCCAGGAGGACCTGAAGGACCATCTGGAACAGAAGGGCAGAGAGTCACGGTGAAGCCAGAGAAGCTCTCTCCATGGGAATGGGAACAAGGTGGGACTTGTGCCAGGTGGTGGCATCCCCAGTTCTATAGAATGGGCAGCACTGAGATCTGCCTTTTCAGTGGCACAGGGTGATTCTGGGGCCTCCAAGCCTCCCCTGTGTGAGTGGGTGAGGCAGGGAGAGCATACCCCAGGCTTCCTACAGGAAAGGGCTGCCCTCCCCTGCCGGCTCTGACACTATCATCTACTCTCCTCCCAGCTCCCATGCAGCGTGTGGTCCCACATGCAGGGTGAAGAAGGGTAAGAGGGCCAAGGGGAAAGTAAGGCCATGGAAGATCAGTCAAGCCAGCCAGTCAGTAGGTAAGACCCTGGGTGCAGCAGCCTCGCTATCAGCTGGGATCCAAGCCTCTCAGGGCTTGCCATCAGCCTGGGGCCAGGCCTGTTATAGGGTGCTCTGGGAGCCTCTTCGTGGTAGTTTTACTCCATTGTGCTCTGCAGGAAATTGCTGGCTTTTGTATCCTGGTATGAGACTCGTTGTGTTGGGTTCTCAGGTCTGAAAGTTTAAGTGTCCCTGAAAACCAGCCTGCTCTGGAATGGCTGGACGCCCCAGTCAGCACCTGGGGTTGGGGGACACAGTACAAAGGCAAGGTGGCTGCTAGCTTCCCTACAGTGCAGCAGCGCTCTCTGGTGTTTCTGGGATAAAATAGCTGAATTCCAGGTTGTATTTGACTAAAATAAACCAAAGGGTGTGGTCTGGGCTGAGGCGTTTGGTAGGCGCCTTCGCTTCCACCCTCTGGCCCTAAGGAAGGGTTGGCAAAGCTCTGCATGATAATTTCACATTAACTTGGGAAGCCAAATTACTCCCACTGTCAAAGCAGTGCAGAAATGAGTCCTTGTTTTGTGCTGCTTTTTAAAAATGATCAAGGCTGCCACAGTCGTAGCAGACTAGAAAAGAGAAAGAAAGAACAGTGCTACCCTACACAGCATAAAGCAGACATGCCTGGAAGTGATGGTGTTGCCGGAATGATGCTGGTTTAGGAGGAAATGACCACTCGGGACCAAGGACACTAACCCTACCCACGCTCCAGCTCCCCTCACAATCTCCTACTGTTGCCCAGAAATAATGGCCTCCACCTGTCAATAGCCTTCTGGGTAGAATGCCATCAGTATCCTCTCTTATCCCCCATAACTAGCTGCTTAAACACAAAAAGTGTTTCTGTATTTAAAAACACAAAAAAACTCTTGACTGATTCATTAATTCAGTATTTTTCAGTACTTCTAACATCAACCTCCATGTGACATTTCTTTGGGCATGCTGAACCATTTAAAGCTTTGCTTCCTCTGATGTCTAGAGGTTCCTCCTTTTGATAGGTGTGTAAGTGATGGCATCTTCCTTCACAACTCTGGCTACCAGGAAGCTCAGGCAAATTTGAAATTTAACTACATCAATGATGCAGCTTTTACCAGCCACATATATATATATTTTACTGTTTTTAAATTGAACAGTTGAAATATAATTTTGTCTTCGCCTGTTTAGGATGCCGTAACAAAATCCTATAGGCTGGGTGGTTTAAACAACCAAAATTTATTTTCCACAGTTGTGGAAGGTAGAAGTCCAAGATCAAAGTGCCAGCAGGGTTGGTGTCTGGTGAGGGTTCTCCCATTGGGTTGCAGATGGCTGCCTTCTCCCTAAGTCCTCACATGGTCTTTCCTCTGCGCAAGTGCTCAGAAAGAGGGAAAGCAAGAAAGAGAGAGCGAGCCATAGAGAGCTCACTCTCTGGTGTCTCTTCTTGTAAGGACACTAATCCTATACCCTATCAGGTCAGGGGATCAATGAATGAATAATAGAGGGACACAAACATTCAGTCCATGACAGATTTGCATACCATGATATTCACACTTTTAAAGTGTATAATTCAGTGGTTTTTAGCATATTCACAAAGTTGTACAGCCATCAACACTATCTAACTCCTCATCACCCTGAAAAGAAACCCTATATGAATTAGCAGTCATTTCCCTCTTCCCCTCGCCCCTGGCAACCACTAATTTACTTTCTGCCTTTAATGGATTTCCCTATTCCGCACATTTGATATAAACAGAATCATATATTATGTGGCCTTTGTGACTGACTCCACTTGTTTTCAAGGTTGATCCATGTTGTAACATGAATTAGTATTCCACTGGATGAAGACAACACATTTCAGTCATCCATTCATCAGTCATTGAACATCTGGGTGTTTCTACTTTGGGGCTGTTATGAATAATGCTATGAACATTGGAGAATAAGTATTTTTGTGGATATATGTTTTTAATTCTCTTGGGTATAAGGTAGGACCTCTGCTGGGTCCTATGGTGATTCTATATTTAACCTTTTGAGGAACTGCCAAACTGTTTTCAAAATAGTCAGCTGCATATTTTTGATCTTTTCACCAAGGCACAACTTTTTACTTTTCTTTATATCTTACTTTAATGTTACCATTATTTTATTGTATTTAAATTTGAAGTTGCCTCAAAATCTCCAAGGGATGAGCTGGCATATAAATACGTAAACGTGATGCAGAAATTTGCTGGCATACCTTTTTTGCATTGCACCGTAAGAGGGAAGAACTGGGGAGACCCAGGGAAGAGCAAGAACTTACTCCTGTCTATTCACAAGGAGCTCACTGCCTGGTTGTGCCTCTGCAGCCAATGCAGCTGTCACTGTGGACATGGGGACATGGGTCAAGGGAGTGGGGCACATATTGCTGGGTATACACAGAGATAGGAAATGTTACTTTTGACTGGAGTGATTGGTGCAGACAGAGGGGAAGCCCTGAGCAAGGGAACATCTGTTAAGCCCTGAAGAGGAGTTCTGTCTTCCACTGGGCCTTTTTGGATCAAAAGCATTGTACTTTCCATCATTCCCCTGATATGTAGCACATTTCAACTGCTTGATCAGGATAAAGAATAACTATTACTGAGCACCTGCCACATGCCAGACACCCTCCTAGGCACTTTACATACATGATCTCAGTCTTCATAATAATATCTCCATGAAGGACGGCTTATCACAGTCACTCTAGTAGCAACTCAGCATCAAGGAACCCAGGTTCTCCCCATGCCAGATGGAGGACACTCCTAGCCCATGGTTCCTGGGTCTCACCTCATATCCTGGCAGCTGCACTACAGTCTTGTTTCTTGAGCTGGGGTCTACTGAGAGCCTATGTTGGTCATTTATGAAGGTGCATGTCCTGCCTCTGTGTGGAATGGGCCCAGCGGTTCCTGGGGCAGGTACTGCTCTACATGGAAGGCAGCCTGGCCCTCTCTGAGTCACTCCCTCTTGGAGAGAGTGCTCAGATTCAGATGGGTGTGACAGGTGGTGGGCAATACTCCTAGGGCTATGCTGGCCCTCATCCTAGCCAGGTCATGTCCCTTTGGCTTAGATGTCAAAGTTTCACTCCCAGGAGAAACTCAGAGGCCCAGCCAAACCAAGACCAACCAGGCTTTGCCCTAGAAGCAAAGCAGGCAGAAGAGGCAGATAGAGCATAGGGGGCCAGGACAGGGATCCCCCGTCAGCACAGCAGGAGTCACTGCTGTGTCATGTTTCACTGCCACATGGAAAGCTCATGGCAGCTGCAGGCCATAAAAGATCTGTGTAATCAGGCTTCTCTCCTAGCATTACTCAGAGGGGTCTGGCTGGCTTCCAGTGACAAGCCAAGGAAGGGAAAATGTAAATCCACTTCTGAAAGGGGGATAAGGTGGGTGGATCACCTGAGGTCAGGAGTTTAAGACCAGCCTGGCCAACATGGCAAAAGCCCGTCTCTACTAAAAATACAAAAATTAGCCAGGCATGGTGGCAAGCGCCTGTAGTCCTAGCTACTTGGGAGGCTGAGGCAGGAAAATCGCTTGAACCCAGGAGGCAGAGGTTACAGTAAGCTGAGATTGCACCACTGCACTCTGGCCTAGGCAACAGAGCACAAGTCTGTCTCAAAAAAAAAAAAAAAAAGAAAGAAAAAAAGAAAAACTGTAAAAATGACAGCAGGATATGGCCTTACCCATCTCCCCTCATGTCTCTACTGGAATCTCAGTTGAAGAACTGCTTTATAAGGCCAAGTCATGCCCCCAGTAATTTTTTTCTTGGAAGGTAGACCAGTATCCATAGAGCAAATAAGGCTTAAATCCTGGTGCACCACTTATTATGTGCATGAATTTAGGCAATTGGTTTTAACTCTGAAGTCTCAGCTAATTATGTGTAAAGTAGGAGGAATATTAGCTTTTGTTTTAGTTTTTGTTTTTGTTTGAAATGGAGTTTCGCTCTTGTTGCCCAGTCTGGAGTGCAGTGGCATGATCTCGGCTCACTGCAACCTCTGCCTCCTGGGTTCAAGCGATTATCCTGTCTCAGCCTCCCGAATAGCTGGGATTACAGGTGCATGCCACCATGCCTGGCTAATTTTTGTATTCTTAGTAGAGACAGGTTTCATCATATTGGTCAGGCTGGTCTCAAACTCCTGACCTCAGGTGATCTGCCTGCCTTGGCCTCCCTAGTGCTGGGATTACAGGCATAAGCCACCGTGCCTGGCCTGGAATATTAGTTTTTATATAACTGGTGTGAAGGGTCAAAGAGATAATATATGTAAACACTTAGCCTGGAACCTGTCTCAAAGTACCTACTCAAAAAAATGCTAGCTGTGAAGATGGTGATCCTGTTTAAGGAAGGGTGACTGCCTAAAAGAGAGCAGAAAGTAGGACTAAAAAGGAATTATTTCAATTTGTACCATCCATGCTGTCCACAGGAAGGCAAAGAGAGAGACCTACAAAGTCTCTGTCCCCAACATGCACTCTGCAAAGTTATATAACTGTTCTGGTCTGGGACCCATGCTTAGAGAGGGAGATTATCCAGGAACCCAGTAGTGTAACTTCTCTTTTCTTAACAAGGTCATGAAGGTAGGAGAAAGCTCCTCTGGCCTCACAATTCTACAAGATTCTCACTTGATCCTGCGCCCTTTCTCTTTTCCAAAATCAAACCCTCTGCCACTAAATCTCTGCCTAAGAATAAAGCACCTTCTATTTATTTCCACATCACAATCACGGCCAAGGGGTTTAGAAACCAGTGCATAGCAGGAAGGTCATTAATGAGGTCAGAAAAGACCTGGAAATCATACTCATGATCCTCAAAGAAGTCAGGCCCTATCCTTGGAAATGGGTTTATAGGCTGAGCAATGCTCTGGGTGGTTAGGGCAATTGTCTCCAACATGGGATGCAGGAGGCACAAAGTACTGGCTGTTTCTATCAGTCCGGGTTTTTAAATGGCCTCTTGAGAGGGACCCACTGAGGCAGATCTCTCAGTTATGAACAGTGAAGGGGAATGAGTGGGGTGGGATGGGAACAGGTAGGTGGTAAAATGAGAAACCAGCCAACATAGTAATTTTGCTGCTTCTCTGGAATTAGCTGTTAATCCCTTAGCCTGTGCCTAGGGCATATAAACATGACTGAGAAAATCTCTCTTAAAAGGCAAGCATGAATGACCTTTGAATTATCTGTTTTGTATCTTCCAGGCCACTTCTCTATAGCATGGGCAGATCCCCAACAAAAGGCAGAGCCATTGCCATTGGTCACATCTCCGCCCCAGGTGTAGTGAACCAAGGGCAGACTCTGTGGAAAGGGCCCAGAGCTCCGTGACAAGAGAAGGAGCTTTGTTCTTGGACTCCCATCTGGTGCCGAGTGATCCACTGTGGCACTGAGCAGAGCAGAGGCCAATAGTCGCCTGCATGTCCTTTCCCAAAAAGCAGTGCCCGCACCAAGCAGTCATGGGCCTTTCTGCTGTTCAGGGAAAGCACTGTGAGTTCAATGGGTGTGTGGCCAGGTCTAGGGCTGCTGCCTGCAGGGGCAGCAGAACAGCGCCTGCTTTTCTTTCCTTGGTCCAAATGGACTGTGTCTGCCTGGGCTGATCTCTGGGCACAGCATGCTGCAGGAAGGCCTGTCTGTGCACCTCCAGAGCCAGCTCACTCCAGCTGACTTCTCAGGGCTCAGGCATGGGTAAGTGTGCCCTGAGGTCTTGGAAATGGTGAACTCTCCACTGCTTCCTGATGGGCCAATGTCTGTTTATTTACAGTTCAGAACTGTTGGAAAGGCTACACACACCTTGACCCCACATGGCCCCTCAGAAGAGCCACTGCTTGTCTCCTGAAATGCTCTCTCTGCTTCTCATGTTGGGGCTCTTATTTTGGAAATGTGGCATTCTCAGAAGGGATTAGCTCTTGGGGCTGGGCATGATATTTTTATGACATGGAATAGCCTTAAAATAAGTTGGCCAGGCGCGGTGGCTCATGACTGTAATCCCAACATTTTGGGAGGCCAAGGCAGGTAGATCACTTGAGGTCAGGAGTTCAAGACCAGCCTGGCCAACATGGCAAAACTCTGTCTCTACTAAAAATACAAAAATTAGCCAGGCGTGGTGGTGCACGCCTGTAGTTCCAGCTGTTCGGAAGGCTGAAGTGGGAAGGTCACTTGAGCTCGGGAGGCGGAGGTTGCAGTGAGCTGAGATCACGCCACTGCACTGCAGCCCGGGCAACAGAGGGAGACTTTGTCTCAAAAATAATAATAATAATAATAAATTAATTAAAAATAAATAAATAAATCTATGGCTCCATTAAAATCTCATAGAAATTCAACCTTCTATAAGTTGCCAAGTCTTGGATCACGTCCCACCTTCCTCTACCCTGACCATGCCTGCTCTGGGCCATGAGGCAAATGCCTTTCCCCTTTTCTAAGTGGTGATAGTTTGAACTCTAACTGCTACATAATGATATAAAAAGCAAATATTAAAGTGAGTTAATATGCTAATACTCCTCCCTTGTTTTGAACAGGAACAGAAATTCTTGGCAAGTCAGTTCGTATTATATTCTCTACATTAGGAGTGTGCACATTTTTTGCAGTTGGCTATATGCTGCTGCCACTGTTTGCTTACTTCATCAGAGACTGGCGGATGCTGCTGCTGGCGCTGACGGTGCCGGGAGTGCTGTGTGTCCCGCTGTGGTGGTGAGTGTGACTCGTCCCCAGACAGGCCCTCTGCTGCGGGTCAGCACACCTGGAACACACCTGGAGCCTGGTGCTGACCTAGCCTGGGCTTGCATGACCTCCACGGAACTCGCGGAGGCCAGCTTCCAAGCCGGGAGAGTTTTTGCCTCATTGTGGGTGGGCCTGTGTGCTGGAGTTTGAGTCTCCATTGTCCTAAAAAGCACATTCTCAGGATTCCAATCTCTTCCTTGATACCAGCCACTCCTGTCTGTTGCTACTTGTTATTTGTGGAGCTGGTGGTGTTGGATTTTGTTGTTTTTAACTCTGCCCCCTGCTCTTTCATCACTTTTCTCTCTCTAGAAAAATCTCACTCTCTCCAACTAATGTAATTCTTCAAGCTTCCCTATCATATAACGATTAGCATCTATGAAAGGGAAGCCTATTTATTAGCACTATGATAGTGTGCCTATTTATCTGCTATGTCTTGAAGAGTGAGAAAATTACTTTTTATTTAATAAATTGTTAGAGAAATGTTCTCGTCTCTCCTCCCACAACCTCCCAACTCAGTTTTAACACAACAGTTATAGGAATAACAAAGTTTGAAGATTCTGGCCTCAGTCTTGCCCAATATGACTATCTGGGGGATTTCAGGTGAAAGAATAAATTAAAAATCATAGAACAAGGTGTCAGACATACCCTCTTTTTGGAGATTTCCTGTTCCTTTGCTTTTTCATATTTAAGCAAGAGAAAAGGAGATTCCTTCCATTGGTGGGTCTGGTTCTGTCTCTCTCTCATTCTCTTTCTCTCTCATTAATTCTTCTTCGTTTGATTTCATTATATCAAAGTCAAATCTTCCAGCACTGACTGGTTTCACCGAATTGCATAACTTCTACCTGCTTACACATAACACAAGCTTCTTTGACCATTTTTTGGAACTCACAATTTAGACTAGACCTCATGGTTGCCCTGTCCTTTGGATACCTCCTGACTGGGAAGCTGTCTAGGCCTTTATCTTACTGCAGCTGTTAGGCAGTCATAGAGGTTGACAGGCAGGCCACCTGTTTGACGAGATAGCGCAGGTCAGGTGGGCTCACTCTAAGCCCCTGTATTCTCATGACCTGTAAGAGTGCTGTGATTTACTAGTGTAAATTATTGGCATGAAGTGTGCAGGGGGAGTTGACAGTTTGTTAAAGGTTATGTATTATTCTGATTTGCAACATTCCTCTGGAACCCTGTCTGAGGACCGGGAAACCCAGCCTGAGGAGCAGTGAATAAGGGCTGGCCATTATCTACATAGCTGTGCCTCCAAGGAAAGCATCCCAGACTTACAAGAGCAGAGCAATTTTCTGAATGAGAGTAATTATCATCATCATCATCTGTCCTTCTCTCCACAACTCCCTTGCTAGCTGAATTTATTGGAAAAGATGTTAGTGACTAAGGTTCTCTCAAGACACAAGACAAGATTATTCAAAGGTTCTTTTCTGCCTCTTCAGCTGAATGATTTTAATAAACTATGTTCTCTGGCTCTAGTTGTCATTTTGACCTAAGAGACCAGTACTTTCAAAATGTTATAATTAGCCAGGTATGGTGGTTCACACCTGTAATCCCAGCACTTTGGGAGGCCAAGGTGGGAGGATCACTTTAGCCCAGCAGTTCGAAACCAGCCTGGGCAACATGGCAAAACCCTGTCTGTACTAAAAATAAAAAATTAGCTGGGTGCAGTGGTGAGCACTGTAGTCCCAGCTACTTAGGAGGCAGAGGTGGGAGGGTCCCTTGAGCCCGGGAGTTCAAGATTACAGTGAGCTATATGATCATGCCACTGCACTCCAGCCCAGATAGAATGAGATGCTGTCTCAAAAAAAAAAAAGTTATAATCAATCTGATTAAGGTATGAGTCTATCAGAGAGAAAGAGAGAGAGAGAGAATAACAATATAAAGCCTCTGATGGGCTGTACAGAGATTAGTAGGGATGGGGTCTTTGCCTCGGGACCATATGTCACAGCGAGGAACGAACAGCTCTGATCCATTAGCCCTCCAGAGTCAGCCTCCAGAGTTTCCAGCAGAGAAGGTCCATCCCACAGGGAGCCTGCTCACTCTGCCCTAAGGAGAGCTTTTTCTTCTATTCCCCAGGAGCCGGTCCATGAATGCTCCTGGCTGTGGGCATACTGTACCAGGGACAGGACTTGCCCCAGACAGAGGCCAGCCTGGGACCAGCACTGACAAGCTGAGTGCTCCCCCTGAACATTTACCAGTGGTCTTACCATTTTCCTATAAAAGAAAATAGCTTTCTTCTGAACATCCCATCCTTGCAGGTGGGTCTTCCCAAAGGGATGCTCATCAGTCTAGTGGTTGGGGTATGGAGGGATGCTTAGAGCTGACATGGACCCTGCCGCCTGCTCAGTATGAGACAAGCTCTCCAGCAACACCTCACTGCTGTTTAGTCTGAATTCAATCTACAGAGAGATTATAGTGTGCTACCTCATTTGGCACTCCATTGACTTTTGAAATGATCAGCTAGATTTGAGATTATGTGCACCAAAAAAAAATCAAAGCAATTCAAAACTAGAGATACCAGTGGCCCTGAGTACAGTGGGCTAGAAATGGGAGGTAAACCTACATAGAGGCACTGCTGGTGGTTTGGGGGACTTTTTATGTCCCAAGTTTCCTTTAAAAGGCTTGGCAGTAAGTGGCCACAGGTGTGAATGGAGTATGTGTATAGGCGGTGGGGATGGGGTAGGGAAGCAGGACATAGATGCAACGTGAGGAAAGCTATGCAATTTCTAGCTGATTAAACATTAAGAATCTGAGGCCAGTGGTCTGTAGAAAAAAAGGTAGGATATTTCTAAGCATAATCTGATTGGAGAAAGATACTGGCCCAAAGTAGAAGCATCCATCCATGAGGTATATCGTGGCTGTGTAGTAAGATCTCTAATTTTGCACTAATATAGTAGCCACCAGCCACATGCAGCTATTTAAGTTAAAATTAATTAAAAGTAAATAAAATTGAATTTTCATTTCTTCAATCACACTAGCTCAATAGCTACATGTGGTTAGTGGGTGCTGTCTTAGTACAGATACAGAACATTTCAGAAGTTTCTGTCGGACAGCACAGTTCTAATTACTGAGAGTCAGTGACCTAACATTATTGTAGTTCCTATAGGGACCCACTAAAGGCATATTCTGAAAAATGCAAACTAGGCTCATTTTTCAACTCATGTGCTATTAAGCTGGAGAGGGGACCTGCTGGTTGGTCATTTGTTTTGCTCTGAGCTAATTCCTAGTGTGGGTTTGGGGCCAATTAACTACACAGGACTCTGTGTCTGCTACTTATAATTTGTTTTCTAGGCTAAGTAAGTACAGATGCTCTTCGACTTATAATGGGGTTACATCCCAATAAGCCCATTGTAAATTGAGAATATTCTAGGTCAATACACCTAACCTACTGAGGTAGGAGGCCAGACACGACTCCAGAGGCAGGGCTTGGACACCGGACCAAATTGAGGACCAGCTAAAACAGAGCCAGGGCAGAAGACGCTTTCCATAAGACACGCCCACCCGTGTGCCATGTCAGTTTACTGTTGCCATGACAACACTCAGGCTTTATTGCCCCTTTCCATGGCAATGACCCAATGACCCAAAAATTACTACCCTTTCCCTAGAAATTTCTGCATAAACTGAACTTTCATCTACATGTAATTAAAAGTAGTTATAAATATGAGTGCAAAACTGTCCTGAGCTGCTACTCTCTGCCTGTGGGGCAGCCCTGCTCTGCAGGAGCAGTCACGGAGCTGTAACATTGCCTCTTCAATAAAGCTGTTTTCTTCCACCTCCAGTTTGCCCTTGAATTCTTTCCTGGGCAAAGCCAAGAACCCTCATGGGCCAAACCCCACTCTGGAGCTTGCCTGCCCTGCATCCCTACCAAATATCATAGCTCAGCCTGACCTACCTTAAACATGCTCAGAACACTTACATTAGCCTACAATTGGGCAAAATTTTCTAACACAAAACCTATTTTATAATTAAGTGTTGAATATTTCATGTAATTTATTAAATACTGTACTGAACGTGAACAACAGAATGGCTGTATGTATGAGTACTCAAAGTAAGGTTTCGACTCAATGCATATCATTTTTCTCCTATAGTAGAAAAATCATAAGTCGAACCATCATAAGTTAGGGACCATCTGTACTGACAATAGGTAAGGAAAATGAGAGCTGACAGGAGAATGGCTAAAAGACTTTGAGAAATAAAAATTTAGAAAGAATAGAAGCCCTATTATTTGCAACTGTGTTTGAGCATCAGCTATAAATGGGAATAGACTATGTAATTTAAAACAATAAGCTTTTTTAGACATTAACAAAAAGACAACATTGGGGCTCATCTCCCAAAAGCTGGTTTGGGCACTCGCTGATCTGGGAATCTGTTGAAAGCCATGGGGGCCCCACACAGGCGGGTGTCAGTGCCCTCACTTTCTCTTTTGACTAAAGGAAACGATCAAGAACACAGGTGCCCTGGCCATCCTTTTCCCAATAAACTGTGAACATCACCAGCTGGGACACCAGGAATTCTCCTTAGGATGGACCCACTGCAAAGACAGCCTCTTCTCTAGGGGAACTTATAGTCTAGTAGCTATGTTTCTTTTATGAGCCACACTACCTATAAGTTTTGGATGAACTTCTCCAGAGCCCTGGCTCAAACATGCCCATAGTTAATGTCACCCCTTATGGTCTGGTCCTGGTCTCAAGCACAACTGATGATCGGTCTTATAATTTGATCAGAAGTTTGAAACTTGAAGGTACTTTTATTTATTCCTATGCTCCAATAGAAATCTTATGTGGACTCCCTTTAAAAAGACAAACTAGAATTTTACAAAATTAAAACTATTTGGGGGAAACTCAGATTTAATAGTATCCAGCCCTGCTGTTGTGAAAAATTATTAAATATTAAAAATAAATTATAGGTTCATTCCTGAATCTCCCCGATGGCTGATATCCCAGAGAAGATTTAGAGAGGCTGAAGATATCATCCAAAAAGCTGCAAAAATGAACAACATAGCTGTACCAGCAGTGATATTTGATTCTGTGGAGGTAAGCATTTGCAGATGTTTCCTCTTGAGATCAGCTATGCATTCTTGATTTTATGGAATTTAACCTAATTCAATATTTGTTAAGTGCCCACTATGTACCAGGCATTGCACTAGGCCTTAGGAACACAATCATGATTAAATTCTAAGATAAAATCCACCTTAAAGGGCTGTTTATAAGAATTAAATGCAATAATATATGTAAACTGCTTAGCAAATAGCAAGCGTTCATTAAATATTAGTTTGCTTTATTTTGCAAGTTTATCATCAACTTTCTATTGGCATTGCTCCAAACCACTGACACAGCTATGTACTGATGATTTTTAAATGTCCAGATTAAGTGGAAAAATATGTTTCAGGGCTAGTCCACCCTGGGTTCTCCACTGTACCCTGAATCTTACCACAGACTGCTGAGGAAGCTATGCATGTCTTTAGTCTCACTCTGTGTCATGTCTAGAACCTTAAGGCCTGAAAGCACAGGCTTGAGGATTCACCCTTGAAAGCTGGTGGCCACAAGGAAAAGCTGATATTCTGTGGAAGCAGCCATACCTCCTGACAGTTCGTGAGGATATGCAGTGTGCCATGCCCTGTGCTGGCTCCTAGAGGAAATAAGAAAAGACACAGCCCAAATTCTAAAGGAACATAGAATGTAACTAAGATTGGCAAGAGGATTAGATAAAAAGATAAAGAATGGCATAAGGGAGGAAATGGTAAGTATCCAAGTAGAGACACTGTGTGCCAGCAATACAGAGAAAGATAGCAGGGTGGCCCATGGCTGGAGGCAGGTCCAAGCCAGGGAGGACAGCAGGACTCACTTAAATGAGTGGAGAGGATGGGGCAGGGCATTCCTGTCTAGGAGATAGGTAGGAGTCTGCTCAGGACACCTAAAAAAGACTGTGGTGGCTTCAGTAACATTATACATGCCCTGCACCAAAGCCTGTAGTACGGAAAGCAGAACTCTGTAGAGGACGGTGGGCATGCCACTGCTCACCCCCACGGCTTCCCCGATCCCTGGCCTTCAGGACCTTTTCCAGAAGCAGATACTCTGGCTATGGCTAGAGGCTTAGACTGGCCATGAACTCAAGCTCTCAGAGGGCTGCCAGGACAAAACATCCCTTAATCCTTTGCCCTTCAAATCAAGAAGTCCATTTCAAGTCTCAGTCAATTTAAATGGATAAAACAACAACAACAACAACAACATTGGGAGTGTCTAACACTTCTGCCCTTCAGGGCTGTGCTGGGGTGTTTATTGGTATTTATCAGCTAGGTGGCCTGATTCCTATCTGTGAAACTTATAGTCTAGTTGTAGGGATCTACCTATGTGGATGACAGCAATCATAAAATAGATATGAGATATATAGTTATGGACAAATAAGAATATAGTTCAGTGTTAAAACACATGGTTCTGGCAGTGCCTTTATATATATATATATATACACACACACACACGCATATATAAATGTGTATATATATGTGTGTGTGTATGTGTGTGTGTGTGTATATATATATATATATATATATATACACACACTTTAAAAAAAATTTGAGTCTCACTGTTTTGCTCAGGCTGGAGTGCAGTGGTACAATTACAGCTCAATGTAGCCTCGACCTTCTGGGCTCAAGCAATCCTCCCACCTCAACCTCCCAAGCTGGGACTACAGGCACTTGCCACCAAACCCAGCTAACATTTTGTATTTTTTTTTGTAGAGACAGGGTTTCACTATGTTGCCCAGGCTGGTCTCAAACTCCTGGGCTCAAGCAATCCTCCTGCCTCAGCCTCCCATAATGCTAGGATTACAGATGTGAGCCATCATTCTCAGCCTGACAGTGCCTTCTTTCTTCCTGCTATGATGCACATCTAGCCTGAACTGGACAAACCCATTAAGGGAAAGGGGGCTTGCGCTTTCCTGAGGCCTGGTCATCTCCCCTGCTCACCTCCCGTAGGATCCTCTTTAGGAGGATATGCAGAGCCCTGTGCCAGCAAATGCACCCTATTTAGAATGATATTGAAGAGCCTACCAAATGCCAGGCACTGTGTTCTGCTCATTGCTCATGCATTTTTTTTTTCAAAAAAAGAAACTAAGGCACAGCGAAGTTAAGTAACTTGCCCAGGATCACACAGACGTTAAACTGGGATTTGTGACCTAGTTCTCCCAGGCACCAAAGTACATGCTCTTAACAACTGTGATTTTTCACTTCATGTTACAGGCAGTAGCATTAACTTGGATAGGAAAAGATATAGAGTAGAGTATTGCCTTAGAAAGCAATCTCAAGCATCCTTGGCTTCAGAAGAAGCGCCTTCAACCTGCTCCTGGTACCTGATCCAAAGACATTTTGGTGGCTCCACCCAGGCCAGGGACAACCACTGGATACAAGCATATTCTTGTTCTGAGGTTTCCAATCCTGGCTGCTCATCACAATCACCCAAGTGCTTTCAGAATACAGATTCTCAGGCCTCTGTTTAAAAGAGTCGAAGTAGGCAAGCCCAGGGAGGAACCTGGCAACCTGCATTTGAGAAGGGCCCCGTGGAACCACCAAGTATTAGCACAGGACTGGTCCACAGGTCCTGTCTATGTGCACCACCCCGGAACCCTCCAAGAGGATGTCTGGTTCCCACTAGTTTATGCAGTGGCTTTGCTTTGTTATAATACCAGGGTTAGTCTGCTGGGGGCATGTTCTGGGGCTCTACAATCCAAATAGTGCAAGAGAGAAAAGGCAATGTGGCTGTGAGCTGTGTAAGTGTCTGATCATTCCTAGAAAAAAGGACACTCACATTTGGAGAGGACCTGCTGTGAAGGCAGGCCTGGCACTCCCACTTCTTCATAATAAAAACTCCTCCATCAGTCTCTTACTGCGCATGCACTGTGGGGCCACAAAGTCACAAAGTCCTGGTACTTCATCCCTGAGAGATTCCCCACCTCAGAGCCTAATAACTTTTATGTTAGTTTCAATTCTAATCAGCTTGGTTACCTTGATTCATAACTCATAGCAAGTTAATATCAGCAAATTAAAAGCAAAAGAATAGGCCGGGCACGGTGGCTCACACCTGTAATCCCAGCACTTTGGGAAGCTGAGGTGGATGGATCACCTGAAGTCAGGAGTTTGAGACCAGCCTGGCCAATATGGCGAAACCCCATTTCTACTAAAAATACAAAAATTAGCCAGGTGTGGTGGCAGGTGCCTGTAATCCCAGCTACTCAGGAGGCTGAGGCAGGGGAATTGCTTGAACCTGGGAGGCGGAGGTTGCAGTGAGCTGAGATCGCGCCACTGTACTCCAGCCTGGGCAACAAGAGTGAAACTCCCTCTCAAAAAACAAACAAGAAAATAAATATAAATAAAAGTAAAAGAGTATAAACCCATTGATAGCAGTAAGGATTTGTCACTGACCGCTGATGGCTAGCCTCTTTTCCTCAATGATACAGTAATAATAATAATAGTTTTAATTTACTGGACATTTACCATGGTTCAAGCACTGTGCTAAGCTATATATATATGTTCTCATTTAATCTCTCAACTCCCAATTAATATACCCATTTTATATAGCAGTAAGCTGAAGTTCAGAGAGGATCGTTACTTGCCCAAGGCCCGCCAGTAAACTGAAGTCTGTTCTGATGCTAAAAGACTACAACAAGAGAAGTGTAAAAAGCAAGGCTGGGTAATCCCAGCACTTTGGGAGGCCAAAGTGGGCAGACTGCTTGAGGCCAGGAGTTTGAGACCAACCTGGCCAACATGGTGAAACCCAGTCTCTACAAAAAATGCAAAAATTAGCCAGATGCGGTGGTGCTCGCCTGTAATCCCAACTACTCAGGAGGCTGAGAGGCAGGAGAATCGCTTGAACCTGGGAGGTGGAGGTTGCAGTGAGCTGAGATCACAACACTGTACTCCAGCCTGGGCCACAGAGCGAGACTCATCTAAAAAAAACAAATAAACAAATAAACAGAGAAGCGTAAAAAGCAGACGTGGCCTCAAGGAAGGGACTACATGGCCCTACCCTTCAATAGGCAGTCCTGAGGATCACAGATTAGTGTGGTAAATGACATCCATTCTCTGACTGTCAGTCAGAGAAAGGCTATGTTAGCCAACAGGCTTTGTCTAACGAGACAGGGAAGGGGGTGTTATATATTTAAAAGGCTTCTGTGTAAAATGGGCTACAAACATTTTAAAGTGTCAGAGTAAGTGTCATATGTGTAGATGCCCTATTGCCTCCAATCACCAGACTTCTAAGCATAGTCAAGGTGAAGTGAGAGTTGCATGCCTAAGTTTTCCCCATGCATCATAGCCAAAGATACTTCCTTACTACCTCTTAATCTCATGGTTATTTGCATTATTTTGGTTACAGGAGCTAAATCCCCTGAAGCAGCAGAAAGCTTTCATTCTGGACCTGTTCAGGACTCGGAATATTGCCATAATGACCATTATGTCTTTGCTGCTATGGTAAGTAATAAGTGACCTGGAAATGCAGATATCCAGCACATAAGTATGCAATTGATTTTCTTTAACTCAGAGGAACATTATGACAACGACTGGGTTTTCCTGAGGAAAAATTAAGATTATAAAATTCTAAATTATTTTGAAATGCCTCTATTCAGTTCATGGGACTAGATATTGAAAAATGTCACTGGGCGCAGTGGCTTACGCCTGTAATCCCAGCACTTTGGGAGGCCAAGGTGGGCAGATCACCTGAGGTCAGGAGTTCGAGACGAATCTAGCCAACATGGTGAAACCCCGTCTCTACTAAAAATACAAAAATTACCTGGGCATGGTGGCACATACCTGTAATCCCAGCTACTTGGGAGGCTGAGGCAGGAGAATCACTTGAACCCAGGAGGTGAAGGTTCCAGTGAGCCTTGATCGCACTACTGTACTCCAGCCTGGGCAGCAGAGCAAGACTCCATCTAAAAAAAAAAAATGTCACAGGGTACAGTATTTAAGTCTGCAGTACTGCGACCCAAAGGGAAAGCATTCCCTTCCCCCTCCTAAAGTTATGGGATTGAGATCATTGATGTCCCTGGGTAATGGTTCCCTCCCCACCAAAAATTATGAGATTAAAACTAATGATGTCCGTGTTGCCTGAGGCAGAGATGCTAATTCAGCTCCTGCTTCCTGAAGCTGACCTGGCAATTGAACACTGAGGCTAGAATAACCTAGATCCCCATTGCCTGGATTGGAGCCTTGATCAGCTTTTTACACGTGCCAATAGCAAACTAACAAGTGGCTTTCAGGCGCAGAAATACTGAATTGGCTTTATAGATTAGATTTAATAATTTATCTGCCAAGAAAAAAGGAAAAGGAAAAAAGAAAATTCCTACTCTATGATGGCAGCACGCACACACACACACACACACACACACACACACACACACACACGATGATCGTCAGAACTGGTAGATTTAGGCTGCAGCTAATCTAAGTTTATTTTTAAGGGCCATCCTACTTGGCAATTAAAAGAGATCAATGACAGAGCTTATGCGTCTGAATTAAGCAAGTGTGTCCTAGGTACATGGGCTTCTTAGTTCTTACATTTCAGCATATATCCCTGATGCAAATGTTCTTGGGTAGTGGTGCTACTAAGCTAATAAAAAATTAGTCACTAGTTCTATCTAAGCTACTCCTATTACTAAATGGGAAAATCACTAAGATCCCTTGAGCATACTTATTTGTTTTGTTTATGAATTAGTCCTTGTATTATCTAATTTGGGTCTAGTATGTGTAAAAAGATCCACTAGTGTTCCTGAAATCATTTTTCAGATATCCTCTGCTTCTCAGTCATGTTAATAATAAGCAAATTTCTACACAGGGGTGTCTGCATAGTGCAGTTGTAACAAAAACTCAGGTTCAGTCACTCACAGCTTGCAGCGTCCAATTAACAAGAGCAAAGTCTGATGTAAGGAAAGTGACTTTTTATTCCAAAGCTAGCCTAGGGAGAAAGGTATCGGCTTCCTGCCTGAAGGGTACCGCTCCTCTTTTTGAAGTGGAAAGCAGGCACTTCTAAAAGGCAGGGGAGGACGCGAGCAGGTGAGGGATCAGAGGGCTAGCTTGCTGCCTTATCTACTGGGCAGTTGAGTTGGCGCCTTCATGGGCAGAAACAGGTTGTATAGGTGGCCAAAAACTCTAGCAGGCATACTTTGAGTTGGAAATTGAGTGATATCGCTTGAGGAAATCTGGGGGGTGAGAGTTCCACTCTGGAGCTTCTAAGCACATAGTTCGATGAATTTGCCCTGCAGGGAGTGTCCAGTGAAGAGGAGGTTAAAAGGCTATAATTGCACTTCTAAAGAGCTAAGTAGAAAGTGCAGAAAAGGAGGAAAGAGAAAAGAAGAGAGAGAGAAAATAAACTATCTCTTAGAAAAATGGGGGTACTCAGTTACATAGTTATTTTTTCCACAGAGAAGCTTCTTTTTTTATTTTATTTATGTTTTTATTTTTTTGAGATAGAGTTTCACTCTGTCACCCAGCCTGGAGTGCAATGGTGCGATCTCAGCTCACTGCAACCTTCGCCTCCCGGGTTCAAGCAATTCTCCTGTCTCAGCCTCCCAAGTAGCTGGGATTATAGGCACATGCCACCACCATGCCTGGCTAATTTTTGTCTTTTAAGTAGAGACGGGGTTTCACCATGTTGGCCAGGCTGGTCTCAAACTCCTGACCTCAGGTGATTTGCCTGCCTCGGTCTCCCAAAGTGCTGGGATTTCAGGCATAAGCCACCACGCATGGCCCACAGAGAAGCTTCTACATGGAAGTTAACTATAATGACAGAATATACAGACTGCAGTCTGTGATACTTTGAAGCATTAGGGGACATTCACTCTTTTCCCTAAAGAGAATCAGAATTTATTCTAAGTGAATCCCACAGTATGACCCTTGTATCTCTTTTTTGTTAAAGAATGAAATCTGGATTTTATGTTCACTGATGTGACTAATATTTTTTCTTCAAATAATAGCTCTAAGAGATTGAGGAGGTACAAACTATTCAGGAAATAGGAAAACTTGAAATCAACTAGCTGAGAAAAGTTATTGTTGAATATTGGTATATCTAGACTAGCACTGTCCAATAGAACTTTCTGCAGTGACGGAAATGTTTCATATCTATGTTGTTCAATATAGTAGCCACTAGCTACACGTGGCTATTGAGCACTTGAAGTGTGGCTAGTGTAACTAAGGAACTGAATTTGTAATCTTATTTAATTTTAATTTATTCAAATTTAAGTAGCCAATGAGGGTAGTGGCTACTTATAAGACAGCAAGATATAGAGAATTTCTTGACCATCATAAAATTTTAGAGCGATTCACACCATCCCTTTGTCATTTTTACCTTTTTCTTTCAGGATGCTGACCTCAGTGGGTTACTTTGCTCTGTCTCTGGATGCTCCTAATTTACATGGAGATGCCTACCTGAACTGTTTCCTCTCTGCCTTGATTGAAATTCCAGCTTACATTACAGCCTGGCTGCTATTGCGAACCCTGCCCAGGCGTTATATCATAGCTGCAGTACTGTTCTGGGGAGGAGGTGTGCTTCTCTTCATTCAACTGGTACCTGTGGGTAAGAAGTTAACCAAGATGAACAGCTTACCAGAAAAGACCCACATATTGACTAGGCTGCTTCTGAGTCACTGCTCCATGTTTATTCAGCCTTTACATCATAAGCCATTCATAAGTCAATTAGACAGGTGATTGCTCACTACGTATGTTGTTTCCTGTGTTCAAAACAACTACCCCAAACAGAAGAGACAGTCTCAGAGAAGCAGAAAGCACCAAAGAGGAAGAGTAACTCTCCCAGTCATCCCCTTCACAGAAAGACTCACCTAACATCTCCCTTTAACTCATAGTCATGATTCCTAATTTCTGGCTACTCTCAAACCTTTTCCCTGGGTGTATATTCAAGTATTACAGTGAGTAGGACATGTCGGTTCCAGGATACATTCAGTGGTTTTCTGGTCTGAATCTTTAAGTAGTTAAATAGCACACAAAAGGATATGTGCTTCCCTTTTCCCCTTGTGTCTGACGTTCTCATAATATTAAAATGTCAATAAATTATTGATAGTAATAGAAATACATATTTCTTAATAATAAGAAAGAGGATAGAAAGGATTGGTCCTCCTCTTTGAAGATAAAACTTAACTATATTAACATGCTAATAGCTCACCCATGAAACTGTTGTAACAAACAAAAGACAAGTGGACAAAGGTCACTGAATGCATTAATGACCTAGAATAACAGTAGAACAAAGTACAAAGCCACCCCTCACGTGAGCTCCATCTTTGTCCATGCCCAAATATTAGGATATTTGAAGAGAAAATGCTATTTTGGGAATATATTTATGTTAATAAAAGTACTCCCACTGAAGCAAAAAGGACAATAAAAATAACTGATATAAGAAAGTATCACTTCTAAAAGCACCATTGTTTATACCGGGTCTCTTTTCCAGATTATTACTTCTTATCCATTGGTCTGGTCATGCTGGGAAAATTTGGGATCACCTCTGCTTTCTCCATGCTGTATGTCTTCACTGCTGAGCTCTACCCAACCCTGGTCAGGAACATGGCGGTGGGGGTCACATCCACGGCCTCCAGAGTGGGCAGCATCATTGCCCCCTACTTTGTTTACCTCGGTGAGCTGCATCTTGTGCATTTGTTCTTCCTTTAAATTAGTTTTCAATATAAAAGTAAGATTTTCATTGTGAAAACGTCAAATAGCATAGAATGTACTGGAAAAAAGTACAAGTTCACCTCTCCTCTCCCAGGAGGAGCTCTAGAAAGCCAATCACAAACTGGTGAGTAGCGCTACAGACATTTTGTTTTGCACAACGTCATGTACACAGGTATGTATATAATTTTTTAAACACACAAGCAAGTCAGGCGTGGTGGCTCATGCATGTAATCCCAGCACTTTGGGAGGCCAAGGTAGGTGGATCACCTGAGGCCAGGAGTTCAAGACCAGCCTGGCCAGCATGGTGAAACCCTGTCTCTACTAAAAATACAAAAATTAGCCAGGTGTGCTGGAAGGTGCCTGTAATCCCGGCTACTCTGGAGGCTGAGGTAGGAGAATTACTTGAACCCAGGAGGCAGAGGCTGCAGTGAGCCAAGATTGCACCATTGCACTCCAACCTGGGCAACAAGAGCAAAACTCTGTCTCAAAAATAAATAAAAATAATAAAAAATAAAAAGAATAAACACACAAATAACATTATATATGTTAAAACTTGTTAAACTTAACATTGTATCAGAATATCCTTCCAAATAGTTACATATTGCTCCTTTACCTTCTTTTTAAATAGGTACCTCCTTTTAAAAATGTATATAAGTACATTTTAAAATAAGTATATGTTAGTATAATCTACAGATAGATTCACAGAAGTAAAATTCCTGGAGCAAAGAGTGCCGTTAAAAAATTATATATATATGTGTGTGTGTACATAATGTTGTGCAAAACAAAATGTCTGTAGGGCTACTCACCAAACAGTTCATGTTGGTTTTCTAGGGATCCTCCTGGGAGAGGGGAGGTGAACTTGTACTTTTTTCCAGTACATTCCATGCCATTTGAAGTTTTCACAATGAAAATCTTACTTTTATACTGAAACACATAATTTATTTAACCAGGCTCCAATGAATGGAGGACATGTAGGTCATTTCCAGGTTTTTGCTATTACAAATAACATTACAACGAACATTCTCCTATGCTCCTACACCCTTTGTGAATTTACTTACGTATATTTGGATTTACAGGTAGATTCATAGAAGTAAAATTCCTGGAGCAAAGAGAGCCATTAAAAAATTTCATAGATATTCCCAAATTGAACTCTACATATTGTGCCAATTATAATCTAATTATTAATAGGTAAGAGTGGTTTTCAATAATCTCACCAACAATAAAGATTACCTAATTCTTTTTTTTTTTTTTTTTTTTTTCTGAGACAGGGTCTCACTCTGGAGTGTAGTGGTGCGATCCTAGATTCCCAGCTCACTGCAGCCTCAATCTCCCAGGCTCAAGAGATCCTCCCACCTCAGACTCCCAACTAGCTGGAACTACAGGCATGCACACCGTCAAGCCCAGCTAATTTTTTTTTTTTTCTGGTAGAGACGGGATTTTGCCAGTTTGCCCAGGCTGGTTTCAAACTCCTGGGCTCAAGTGATCCACCCGCCTCAACCTCCCAAAGTGCTGGGATTACAGGTTTGAGCCACAGCACCTGGCCTACCTAATTTTTTAATCATTGGTTATCTGTTATGTGAAAAATGGATATCATTGTTACTTTCATTCCTATTTATTAATTATGAATGAGGTTGAGCATGTTTTTGTGTATTTTTTGGCCATTTTATTTATTTTTCAGTGAACTGACTGCTCATGTTCTTTGCCCCCTTTTTTTTTTTTTTTTGGAGATGGAGTCTCACTCTGTCACCCAGGCTGGAGTACAGTGGCGCAATCTCAGCTCACTGCAACCTCTGCCGCCTGGGTTCAATCAATTCTCCTGCCTCAACCTCCTGAGTTGCTGGGATTACAGGCGCATGCCACCACGTCCGGCTAATTTTTTTTTTTTTTGTATTTTTAGTAGAGATGGGGTTTCATCATATTGGTCAGGCTGGTCTCAAACCCCTGACCTCAGGTGATCCACCTGCCTTGGCCTCCCAAAGTGCTGGGATAACAGACATGAGCCACTGTGCCTGGCCTTCTTTGCCCATTCTTTAATGGTGAATATCGGGCAAAATTCAGCCCCGATAATTCACATAGGTTCTTTTCTATTTTCCCTAAGTGCCAGCTGGTCTGAGAAATAAAGGGACAGAGTACAAAAGAGAGAAATTTTAAAGCTAGGTGTCCGGGGGAGACATCACATATTGGCAGGTTCCGTGATGCCCCCTGAGCCATAAAACCAGCAAGTTTTTATTAGTGATTTCAAAAGGGGAGGGAGTGTACAAATAGGGTGTAGGTCACAGAGATCACGTGCTTCACAAGGTAATAGAATATCACAAGGCAAATGGAGGCAGGGTGAGATCACAGGACCACAGGACCGGGGCAAAATTAAAATTGCTAATGAAGTTTTGGGCACGCATTGTCATTGATAACATCTTATCAGGAAACAGGGTTTGAGAGCAGACAACCGGTCTGACCAAAATTTATTAGGCGGGAATTTCCTCATCCTAACAAGCCTGGGAGTGCTACGGGAGACTGGGGCTTATTTCATCCCTACAGCTGCAACCGTAAAAGACAGCTGCCCCCAAAGTGGCCATTTTAGAGGCCTACCCTCAGGGACGAATTGTCTTTCTCAGGGATGTTCCTTGCTGAGAAAAAGAATTCAGCGATATTTCTCCCATTTGCTTTTGAAAGAAGAGAAATATGGCTCTGTTCTGCCCGACTCACCAGCGGTCAGAGTTTAAGGTTATCTCTCTTGTTCCCTGAACATTGCTGTTATCCTGTTCTTTTTTCAAGGTGCCCAGATTTCGTATTGTTCAAACACACATGCTCTACAAACAATTTGTGCAGTTAACGCAATCATCACAGGGTCCTGAGGCGACATACATCCTCTTCAGCTTATGAAGATGACGGGATTAAAAGATTAAAGACAGGCATAGGAAATCACAAGGGTGTTGACTGGGGAAGAGATAAGTGTCCATGAAATCTTCACAATTTATGTTCAGAGATTGCAGTAAAGACAGGCGTAAGAAATTATAAAAGTATTAATTTGGGGAACTAATAAATGTCCATGAAATCTTCACAATCCACATTCTTCTGCCATGGCTTCAGCCAGTCCCTCCTTTCGGGGTCCCTAACTTCCTGCAACAGGTGTATTCATCTTTTTCTTTTTGACTTGTGCAAACCCTTTGCAATGGAAGAAATTAGCCCCTTGTATATATGTTGTAAATATTTTTTCTAGTTTACCATTTGTATTTTCACTTTATGATATCTTTGTAATGAAGACAATTTTAGTTTTTATATACTCAAAGGTGTCAATCTGAAATGACACTACAGAGGTGTTTCAGCGGCATGTTCAATCTGATGTAGGATCTGACACCCCATGCCTGGTCCTCATTAAGGACTCTACTGGTGAGAAATGCAGACACACCTCATCAGTTGGGCAATTGGTTACCTACTGGTACACACGTACACACACACACACACACACACCTGAAAACATGTATGAATTCTCAGGAAAGGTATAATCCAAACCCTTACAGAGAAAGAGAAACATTTTCCTAACAAACATATTCTGCACAGCTGCCCTGTGCCACACCTGAGATAGCAGATTATACAGAGTGGTGTTATTTTTCCCTTTGTCCTTCCCTGTACTTTCAAACTATTTCAAACTATGCTCAGATGGTCCAGTGGTCAGACACTGGTACATAAGACAGGGAGTCCAAGAGTCTCCTACTCCACACAGCTACTCCTGTTAGTGACACAGAGGCCTCAGAGAAGCTGCAATAACAATATTTTCCTTATGTTTTGGGTCAAATGAAATCCATGGGTGTGCTGTTCCTCTGTAAGCTCTGTATGTATACAGGGGCAAAGCAAGATGAGGATCTGTTTTTCTCCTGTGTGAGTAAAGCTTCACAAAGAGATTACATATTAACCCAAGACATGTAAGTGCTGCAAAAAGAAGCCAAATCCAGGCACACAGTGCCTTTACAGAATGTGCCTGATACTTATAATTTACTGACTTAATCTGAAGTGAACATAATACTTAGTTGTTTTTTTTTTTTTTTTTTTTTTTTTTTTTGAGTCTCATAGCCCTGTGGACCTAACTTTCCACTGCAGCCTACTAGTTTGGGCAAAAGCAGAGTCATGCCAGACCTATCATGGCCAAAACCTATCCCTGAAACATCCTGGTTAACCTCCTTCTCCTTGATGTCCTCCCATCCCCCATTTCCAATTACCTCCACCTTAAGAGGAGAATTCTGGTAGGCAAAGAACTCTACCAAAGGAACATCTGTCACACATGACTGAGTAGTAGCTTAGAGGATACCAGTTGACAGGAAAGAATGAAAAGCCTTATGATAATGCAAAAGGATTATAGACATGCACAATGTCATCTGCCAAAAAGAAACTGATATTTTGCTTACTTTTTTTTCTCTGAAAATGTTCAGATTTAAATCCATTCTCTTATACTGTTCACCAACTTCACAAAATGATGCTCAAGAGTGCCCAGAGAGTCCTCCTATCTGATTGATGTTCTTATGTCCCGGGCTTTACAGGTGCTTACAACAGAATGCTGCCCTACATCGTCATGGGTAGTCTGACTGTCCTGATTGGAATCCTCACCCTTTTTTTCCCTGAAAGTTTGGGAATTACTCTTCCAGAAACCTTAGAGCAGATGCAGAAAGTGAAATGGTAAGTAGAACTTTTAACAAAATGATACCAAAATGCCTTAGGGAGAATAAGCATGGAAGAATAGCTAGGAAGGTTCTGAAATAGAAGAGTAATAAGTAGAGACTAGCTCTATCAGATAATAAAGCATATTGTTGGCTGGGCACAGTGGCTCACGCCTGTAATCCCAGCACTTTGGGAGGCTGAGGCAGGTGGATCACCTGAGGTCAGGAATTTGAGACCAGCCTGGCCAACATAGTGAAACCTCATCTTTACTAAAAATACAAAAAATTAGCTGGGTGTGGTGGCAGTCACATGTAATCCCAGCTACTCAGGAGGCTGAGGCAGGAGAACTGCTTGAACCCAGGAGGCAGAGGTTGCAGTGAGCTGAGATCACACCACTGCACTCCAGCCTGGGCAACAAGAGCAAAACTCCGTCTCAAAAAAAATAAATAAATAATAGGCCAGGCGCGGTGGCACATGCCTGTAATCCCAACACTTTGGGAGGCTGAGGCAGGCGGATCATGAGGTCAAGAGATCGAGACCATCCTGGCCAACATGGTGAAACCCTGTCTCTACTAAAAATACAAAAATTAGCTGGGCATGGTGGCACACACCTGTAGTCCCAGCTACTCAGGAGGCTGAGGTAGGAGAATTGCTTGAACCCGGGAGGTGGAGGTTGCAGTGAGCCAACATCATGCCACTGCACTCCAGACTGGGCAACAGAGCTAGACTCTGTCTCAAAAATAATAATAATAGTAATAAAGCATATTGTTGAGCAATAGTAATTAAAACAATGTGATAATGGTATAGGAATAGAAACCAATGGAATAGGATAGAGTTCAGGATAAAACCCAAGAAAATATAAAAATTCAATATGTAATAAAAAGTAGCAAAGTCAAGGGGGAATAGTTATTCAGTAAAAGGTATTAGAACATTCAGCTAGACATTTTGAATAAATTAAAAAGTTGTCTCTTTAAAAAATGCATTGGCTGGGCATGGTGGCTCACACCTGTAATCCCAGCACTTAGGGAGATTGAGGCAGGCAGATTGCTTGAGGTCAGGAGTTCGAGAACAGCCTGTCCAACATGGTGAAACCCCATCTCTACTGAAAATACAAAAATTAGCCAGGCATGGTGGCGCACCCCTGTAATCCCAGCTCGCGGGAGGCTGAGGCAGGAGAATCGCTTGAACCAGGGTGGTGGATGTTGCAGTGAGCCGAGATCGCGCCACTACACTCCAGTCTGGGTGACAGAGCGAGACTCCGTCTCCAAAAAAAAAACGCATCAAGATAAAATCCAGACAGTTAAAAAATTTAGGCCTAAAAATGTAAAATCATAAATGTACCAGGAGGAAACAAACATTTTTATAACCTTAGAGAAGATCTTACTGAGCATAACATAAAATCAAAGAACCATAAAGGAACAGATTGATATATCTGATTGTACATTTTTTTAATTATTGGCAAGGCAAAAAGAAACCACCCACAAAGACAAAAGTCAATAAGCCAGGAGAAAATATTTGCTACACAAAACCTAAACATAAGGCTAATACACTTAATATACAAAAAGCTCATAGTAACCAGTGAGAAAAAGACAAACAATTCAGTAGGAAAACCAGCAAAGGACAAGAACAGACAGTTTACAGAAGAAGTCACTTCAGTGTCCAATATATACATGAAAAAAGTTATTTGTCCACATTAATAAGAAAATGCAAAAATAAAACAATTCAACATCTTTTTTTGGCTTATGAGATTGCGCAAGGGTTTTTCTTCTTGACGCAAACCAATTCTGACACCTATTGAGTGTCCTATAATGCAGTTCAATTTTGACAATACCTAAAGTTAGCATCAGACTCCACAGGTGTAAAGACTCAGTCCCACAATACTGCCTTGCTTCACTTGCCACTCACAAATGTCAGGTCCCCAGGTTACCCACATTTCTCTCTGACTTTGCTACCAAGTCTGGGGTTCCAACAAATTCCTTCCTTGGGTTTGATTATTTGCTAGAATGACTCACAGCACTCAGAACACTGGCCACTAGCGGTTTCTTACAAAGGATACAAATGAACAGCCAGATGAAGAGGTACATACGGAGAGGTCTAGAAAGGTCCTGAGTGCAGAGGTTCTGTCCCTACGGAGTTAAGGTGCACTGCCCTCCTGGCACGTGGATGTGGTCACCAACTCGGAAGCTCTCCAAACCCCATCATTTAGAGGTTTTCATGGAGGTTTAGTCATGTTGGCATGATGGATTATTAAGTCTATCCCCAGCCTCTCTCCTCTCCCCAGAGGTTCCAGGCTTCTAATCCAGGCTTGGTCTTCTGGTGACCAGCCCCCACCCTGAAGCTATCTAAGGGCCCTGCCAAGGGTTGCCTCATTAGAACAAAAGAAGCCTTTATCACCCCCTATCACTCTGGAAATTATAAGAGATTTAGGATCTCCATGTTAGGAGCCAGGGACAAAGACCAGTATCTTTTTATGACACCACAGCAAACATTTAAAAGATTAGTGGTATTTAGTAGAAGTTTAGAGTTTCGAGTAACACTGCCTGGCTTTAAATCCCAAATCTACTGCAAAAATTTGGGCATATCACTTAATATTCACTAAGCTTCAGTATTCCCATCTGCTATATGGGATATTTCATATGGCTATTTTGAGGTTATAAAAGATAAACTGTTCCCAGTGCCTGGCCTTGATAAAGGTAACTCTGCATATGAATTAATTCTGATCCCTGACAGAACATTTACAGCAAAAAGTGCCCATTTTTGATAAGTTGTTTTCTTCTAATGATAGAACTACTTCAGTATCAACTTTAATTGCCAAGAATTTCATGCCTCCCTCTCTATCCTTTGCTTGGGAAAACTGTGAAAGAGTTTAAATTCTGGCTTCTATGCTTAATTAAGAAAGTGGCCTCAGATGTTTAAAAGCATAAAATGTTAGATCTACACCATGAGGTTCTCATTAGAGTTCAAATAGTTACTTGTTCATTGATTGGAGAAATATTTTTCAATGTCAATTTGGAGCATTTTGAGGAGGAAAGTCTTGAATATTTAATTTTCTTTAGCATCTATTTTATTTTCAGGTTCAGATGTGGGAAAAAAACAAGAGACTCAATGGAGACAGAAGAAAATCCCAAGGTTCTAATAACTGCATTCTGAAAAAAATATCTACCCCATTTGGTGAAGTGAAAAACAGAAAAATAAGACCCTGTGGAGAAATTCGTTGTTCCCACTGAAATGGACTGACTGTAACGATTGGCACCAAAATGAACCTTGCTATCAAGAAATGCTCGTCATACAGTAAACTCTGGATGATTCTTCCAGATAATGTCCTTGCTTTACAAACCATTTCTAGAGAGTCTCCTTACTCATTAATTCAATGAAATGGATTGGTAAGATGTCTTGAAAACATGTTAGTCAAGGACTGGTAAAATACATATAAAGATTAACACTCCTTTCCAATCATACAAATACTATCCAAATAAAAATAACATCATTGTATTAACGCAAATATTAGGTGACAACAATGTGTGTGTGTGTGTGTGTGTTTGTACATGTGGAAGTGAACCAGCACATTCAAAATTATAGTAGTTTCTGAAGTGAACCAAATGATTATATGCAGTATTCCTATCCAGAAAACCTTCCACACTCCTTTGAGAGGGAGTAATCACTGTTAGAGGAAAAAACAAACCACTTTTTACCCTGTACTGTCACACTCAACCCACAATACTTCTGTGACCAGATGTGGTGGGGGGCTTCTCATACACCAAGTAATTCTCCAGCAGATACCAATGGGGTGTTCTCTAATAGAATTAAGCTCTGACCCTATCTGCGGGGAGATAGTGTCAGATCCCACAGGTTGTGTGCTCTGTCCCTCTTCAGATGCCATTCAAACATCCAAGCCACACGCACCTCTGACCTACCAACTACAAACCAGGGTTTCCACAGCCCCCTTCTTGGGTTCAATTAATTTTCTAGAAAGGCTCACCAAATTCAGCTAAACCTTTACATTTGCCAATTTATTATAAAGGATACAGATGAACAGCCAGATGAAGCAGCATGTAGGGCTAAGTCTGGAAAGATTCCAAGTGCAAGAGCTTCTGTCCCAGTGAAACTGGGGTGCAGTGCCCTCCCAGCTTGTGGACGCATTTACTGGAAGCTCCTCAAATCTTGTTGTTCAAGAGTTTTTAGAGAGCTTGATCTCCAACACCTTCCCCACCCAGAGATCAGTGGGTAGAGCTGAAAGTTCCAACCCTCTAATCCTCAAATGACCTGGTCTTTCCGGGGACTAGCCCCATCATAAGAATATCTAGGGCCCCACATTAAGTAACCTCATTAGCATAAACTCAGGAGTTATCGAATCAAAGGGGCTCATTATGACTAATGAGATATTCCTGCCACTCAGGAAGTTCTAGAGGTTTGGGGAACTCTATGACAAGAACTGAGACAAAGACCAGGTATCCATAGTTCATATTAAACCACAATGGTAGATATTAATTGTATTTTAGCCTGGCTCATCTGGCCAATCTGCCTGCAAGAAGGCAGCAAGGCAGCTCCTAGCTACAGTTTCAGCAGCTACACCTCACAGCCCTTACACCATTAAATGCTCCCCATTTGTTGTGCTTTTGTTGAGCACGTGACTAAACCTCCTGTTTCCTAAAAATGGCTTAAGATATATTTTGCTGGTAGATACAAAATCAGAAAAACTGCACAAACCAGTTAGATTTGTAGAGGTGGTTTATGTGCCCCATGGCCAAGAGAGGTGTGCACCAAGGAGGATATCATCAAATCTGACAATCTGGAAAGCCTTTGAAACTGTTCTTTTCCTAAGCACAGTATTCAGCTGTGTCCTCTTGAACCCATATCTATCAGGTCAACAGCTTTAGCCCATTCCACATGATATTGGCTGTGGGTTTGTCATATATAGCTCTTATTATTTTGAGAAATGTTCTATCAACACCTAGTTTATTGAGAGTTTTTAGCATGAAGGGCTTTTGAATTTTGTCAATGGCCTTTTCTGCATCTATTGAGATAATCAAGCGGTTTTTGTCATTGGTTCTGTTTCTGTGATGGATTATGTTTATTGATTTGCATATGTTGAAACAGCTTTGCATCCCAGGGATGAAGCCCACTTGATCATGGTGGAGAAGCTTTTTGATGTGCTACTGGGTTCGGTTTGCCAGTATTTTATTGAGGATTTTTGCATCGATGTTCATCAGGATATTGGTATAAAATTCTCTTTTTTTTGTTGTGTCTCTACCAGGCTTTGTATCAGGATGATGCTGGCCTCATAAAATGAATTAGGGAGGATTCCCTCTTTTCTATTGCTAGGAATAGTTTCAGAAAGAATGGTACCAGCCCCTCTGTACCTCTGGTAGAATTTGGCTGTGAATCTGTCTGGTCCTGGACTTTTTTTGGTTGGTGGGCTATTAATTACTGCCTCAATTTCAGAGCCTGTTATTGGTCTAATCAGAGATTCAACTTCTTCCTGGTTTAGTCTTGGGAGGCTGTATGTGTCCAGGAATTTTTCCATTTCTTCTAGATTTTCTAGTTTATTTGTGTAGAGGTGTTTATAGTATTCTCTGATGGTAGTTTGTATTTCTGTGGGATTGGTGGTGATATCCCCTTTATCATTTTTTATACCATCTATTTGATTCTTCTCTCTTTTCTTCTTTATTAGTCTTGCTAACAGTCTATCAATTTTGTTGATCTTTTCAAAAAATGAGCTCCTGGATTCATTGATTTTTTTGAAGAGTTTTTGTGTCTCTATCTCTTTCAGTTCTGCTCTGATCTTAGTTATTTCTTGCCTTCTGCTAGCTTTTGAATTTGTTTGCTCTTGCTTCTCTAGTTCTTTTAATTGTGATGTTAGGGTGTCGATTTTGATCTTTCCTGCTTTCTCTTGTGGGTATCTAGTGCTATAAATTTCCCTATATACAGTGCTTTAAGTGTGTTCCAGAGATTCTGGCACGTTGGGTCTTTGCTCTCATTGTTTTCAAAGAACGTCTTTATTTCTGCCTTCATTTCGTTATTTACCCAGTAGTCATTCAGGAGCAGGTTGTTCAGTTTCCATGCAGTTGTGCAGTTTTGAGTGAGTTTCTTAATCCTGAGTTCTAATTTGATTGTACTGTGGTCTGAGACACAGTTTGTTGTGATTTCTGTTCTTTTACATGTGCTAAGGAGTGCTTTACTTCCAACTATGTGGTCAATTTTGGAATAAGTGTGATGTGGTGCTGAGAAGAATGTATACTCTGTTCATCTGGGGTGGAGAGGTCTGTAGATGTCTATTAAGTCTGCTTGGTGCAGATCTGAGTTCAAGTCCTGGATATCCTTGTTAACCTTCTGTCTCATTGATCTGTCTAATATTGACAGTGGGGTGTTAAAGTCTTCCATTAGTATTGTGTGGGAGTCTAAGTTTCTTTGTAGGTCTCTAAGGACTTGTTTTATGAATCTGGGTGTTCCTCTATTGGGTGCGTATATATTTAGGATAGTTAGCTCTTCTTGCTGAATTGATCCCTTTACCATTATGTAATCGCCTTCTTTGTCCCTTTTGATCTTTGTTGGTTTAAAGTCTGTTTAATCAGAGACTAGGATTGCAACCCCTGCTTTTTTCTGCTTTCCATTTGCTTGGTAGATCTTCCTCCATCCCTTTATTTTGAGCCTATGTGTGTCTCTGCACGTGAGATGGGTCTCCTGAATACAGCACACTGATGGGTCTTGACTCTTTATCCAATTTGCCAGTCTGTGTCTTTTAATTGGGGCATTTAGCCCATTTACATTTAAGGTTAATATTGTTATGTGTGAATTTGATCCTGTCATTATGATGTTAGCTGGTTGTTTTGCTCGTTAGTTGATGCAGTTTCTTCCTAGTATTGATGGTCTTTACAATTTGGCGTGTTTTTGCAGTGGTTGGTACAAGTTGTTCCTTTCCACGTTTAGTGCTTCCTTCAGGAGCTCTTTAAGGCAGGCCTGGTGGTGACAAAATCTCTCAGCATTTGCTTGTCTGGAAAGGATTTTATTTCTCCTTCACTTATGAAGCTTAGTTTGGCTGGATATGAAATTCTGGGTTGAAAATTCTTTTCTTTAAGAATGTTGAATATTGGCCCCCACTCTCTTCTGGCTTGTAGGGTTTGTGCCGAGAGATCCGCTGTTAGTCTGATGGGCTTCCCTTTGTGGGTAACCCGATCTTTCTCTCTGGCTGCACTTAACATTTTTTCCTTCATTTCAACCTTGGTGAATCTGCCAATTATGTGTCTTGGGGTTGCTCTTCTTGAGGAGTATCTTTGTGGCGTTCTCTGTATATCCTGAATTTGAATGTTGGCCTGCTTTGCTAAGTTGGGGAAGTTCTCCTTGATAATATCCTGAAGAGTGTTTTCCAACTTGGTTCCATTCTCCCTGTCATTTTCAGGTACACCAATCAAATGTAGATTTGGTCTTTTCACATAGTCCCATATTTCTTGGAGGCTTTGTTCATTCCCTTTTACTCTTTTTTCTCTAATCTTCTTGAGTTATTTCATTAATTTGATCTTCAATCACTGATACCCTTTCTTCCACTTGATCGAATCAGCTATTGAAGCTTGTGCATGCGTCACAAAGTTCTCGTGCCATGGTTTTCAGCTCCATCAGGTCATTTAAGGTCTTCTCTACACTGTTTATTCTAGTTAGCCATTCGTCTAGTCTATTTTCAAGGTTTTTAGCTTCCTTGCAATGGGTTAGCACATCCTCCTTTAGCTGGGAGAAGTTTGTTATTACTGACCTTCTGAAGTCTACTTCTGTCAGCTCGTCAAAGTCATTCTCCACCCAGCTTTGTTCCATTGCTGGCAAGGAGTTGTGATCCTTTGGAGGAGAAGAGGTGCTCTGGTTTTTAGAATTTTCAGCTTTTCTGCTCTGGTTTCTCCCCATCTTTGTGGTTTTATCTACCTTTGGTCTTTGATGTTGGTAACTTACAGATGGGGTTTTGGTGTGGATGTCCTTTTTGTTGATGTTGATGCTATTCCTTTCTGTTTGTTAGTTTTCCTTCTAACAGTGAGGTCCCTCAGCTGCAGGTCTGTTGGAGTTTGCTGGAGGTCTACTCCAGACCTGTTTGCCTGGGTATCACCATCAAAGGCTGCAGAACAGCAAATATTGCAGAACAGCAAATATTGCAGAACAGCAAATATTGCTGAGTGATCCTTCCTCTGGAAGCTTCATCCCAGAGGGGCACCTGCCTGTATGAGATGTCAGTCGGCTACTGGGAGGTGTCTCTCAGTTAGGCTACATGGGGGTCAGGGACCAACTTGAGGAGGCAGTCTGTCTGTTCTCCAAGCTAAAACACCATCCTGGGAGAACCACTGCTCTCTTCAGAGCTGTCAGACAGGGATGTTTAAGTCTGCAGAAGTTTCTGCTGCTTTTTGTTCAGCTATGCCCTGCCCCAGAGGTGGAGACTACAGAGGCAGTCAGCCTTGCTGAGCTGTGGTGGGCTCCACCCAGTTCGAGCTTCCACAGCCACTTTGTTTACCTACTCAAGCCTCAGCAATGGCAGATGCCCCTCCCCATGCCAGGTTTCTGCCTTGCAGGTCAATCTCAGACTGTTGCACTAGCAGTGAGCAAGGCTCCATGGGCATAGGATCTGCCAAGCCAGGCACAGGATATAATCTCCTGCTATGCCATTTGCTAAGACTTTGGAAAAGCGCAGTATTTGGGCAGGAGTGTCCCGTTTTTCCAGGTACCATCTGTCACGGCTTCCCTTGGCTAGGAAAAAGAAATCCCCTGACTCCTTACGCTTCCCAGGTGAGGCGATGCCCTGCCCTGCTTCGGCTCACCCTCTGTGGGCTGCACCCACTGTCCAACCAGTCCTAGTAAGATGAACCAGGTACCTCAGTTGGAAATGCAGAAATCATCCGTCTTCTGCGTCAATCACACTGGGAGCTGCAGACCAGAGCTGTTCCTATTTGGCCATCTTGGAACGGAATCCTCAATGAGATATTTTAAGAAGTTAAAAGATAATTGTAAAGAGCATCTGAAAAAACAAATACGTAATATGTTTAAGAAATTTTTGAGAAAGATCAGTGATAAGGGGAAATGTTCTCTTACATATATAAAAACACACAATGACTACTCTGGGTTTCCTGGAAAACACACACACACACACAAACACACACACACACAAAAGATAAATCAATCAACGAAATAGAAGAGGTATCGCAGAAACAGACCCAAGTGTTGAAAAAATTGTAACATATGATAAAGGTGAATTATAAATTATCAAGAAAATGATACATTGTTGAAGACTGGTGCTGGGACAATTGACAAGCTGAAAAACTGGTAAAAATGGAAAAACTGGGGGAATAAATAGTATCCCACCATAAACCACATACCAAATTAATTCCTGATCAACTAAAGAGCCAAATGTAATAAATGTAAATAAAATAGAGCCAAGAGTAAATAAATCAAAAGCTAGAAGAAAATATAGGTGACATTTAAGTTTAAGATGAATAGGAAATTGAAGATAAATAGATTTTACTATAAACTTTTAAAGAATTCTGTACAACAGAAAATCTTAAAATTAACTCAAGTTGGAAAAGTATTAACAAAAACATACTGGACAAAATTACCATGCTTTGTACATATGCATCAATTTTTTTAATGGCCACTAATACTCCAGTTAAAGCAAACAGGGCTAAGTACATAGCCTTTGGAGACAAGTGTTCCAGGACCTGATGCTGGGTGTGTCACTTCTCTATCAGCTGTGTGACTTTGAGCAAGTTACAGTCTTCCCTAAAACTCAGCTTCTTCATCTGTAAAGAGGGATGATAACAATTCCATTTGGGTGGGGATTACATGAGACAATGCATACTGTGTTTGGCTCCATACCTGGCAAAGATGTCCACGTTTTTGCTATCTCTCATCTTACTCATGTCCTCACACCCCTTCTTGGCCAGCTTAAATTCCATGCTTAATCATCATAATCATCTTCCTTGCCCCTTTCTTATCTGCCTTGCTTTTGGGGGAAACTATAAAGCTGGTTAAATCTAACCTCCCTCCTACTTCTTGCTAGCACCTGCATAGCCAAATGTAGATGGAAAATATATTCCATCTGACTGGTTTCACTTTAAACTGACCATCAGTGACTTCAAGAGGATCCTAATTGCCCTGGTTCATTCTCTATCCTGGAAGACCTTCTTTCTCTTCAGAACTCCATCACCTCCTCCCCCATGCTCACCCTCAGCTGTGCCTTGGCTTCCTATTTCACCTAGAAAATAGAAGCAATGGAGAGAACCTCTACAAGCAGCATAATCCACCAGCCTAACTCCATCTGTACCCACACCCTCTGTCTTTTCTCCCGTTTCTCCTGAATGGTCTCTCCTCCCCGCTGGAGTGCAGTGGCTCACTGCAACCTCTGCCTCCCAGGTTCAAACGATTCTCATGCCTCAGCCTCCCAAGTAGCTAGGATTACAGGCATGTACCACCATACCCAGCTAATTTTTGTATTTTTAGTAGAGACAGAGTTTTGCCATGTTGGCCAGGCTAGAATTGAACTCCTGGGCTCAAGTGATTGGCCTGCCTCAGCCTCTGAAAGTGCTGGGATTATAGGTGTGAGCCACTGTGCCTGGCCCCAGCCTTATATACTTCTTACCCACCCCCAACCTCTACCCACTTACCAACAGCAGAAAAGTAACATGATGTAATTGAGATAGCCCTGACTACTATGCTGAGAGTAGATTGAAGGGGCGTAGGAGCAGCCTTAATGAAGAAGGATTGGCTGGGGGCTAACAGAATACAGGCAAGAAACTGGATTCTACATATGTTGAAATTATGGCAAAAGACTTTATTGACAGATTGGATGTGGAGTACAAGAGGAAGAGCAGCCAGGAAAATAAAGTTTCCATTTACTGAGTTGGGGAGGACTTCAGGAAGAGCAGATTTGGGATGAAATTAGGAGCACATGTTGCTCTAGCAATTCTCCTGACTCCCCCATCATAAATCTTTTCCCTCTCTACTGGATCTTTCCCATTCAGTATGCAAACAGGCTGTAAAAGCTCTCTCTTGACCCAGTTTCTGCTGTCAGCTCCTGCCCCATTTCTCCCTGTCCCTTAGCAGTGAAACTCCTTGGAAGATTGCTATATCTACTTGCTACTTTCAACTTTGTTCTTCCAATTTTCACTTGGCCCCACTACAATTAAGCTTTAGCCCTCACCTTTCACCAGAGCACCTCTATCAAGGTCCACAGTGACCTGCATGTTTCTGAATTCAATAGTCAATTCACAGTCATCATCTTACCTGACCTCTCAAGGCACTTGACAAACTCATTTCTCTTTCATCCTTGAACTGCTTTCTACAACATGACACTTGCGCCAGGCGTGGTGGCACACACCTGTAGTCCCAGCTACTTGGGAAGCTGAGGCAAGAAAAACACTTGGACCCAGAAGGCAGAGGTTATAGTGAGTCGAGATTGTGTCATTGCACTCCAGCCTGAGTGACAGAGTGAGACTCTGTATCAAAAAAATCAACAAAAATGACACTTGCTTGGTTTTCCTCTTACCTTGTTGGCTGCTCCTTTACCATCTAGTGTGCTGGTTTTTCTTCATCTCCGCTACTGCCCAAAATTGGAGTGCCCAGAACTTAGTCTTCAGTCCTCTTCCTTTTTAAAAAATCCAGTCTCATGATTTAAATATCATCTCTGCATTGATGACCACCAACACATAGAGAGAAGTGAACTCCAGGCTCACATAATAACTGCCCACTTGATATCCTCACTTGGATATATAATAGGTGTCTCAAACATAACATGTCACATTTAACATGTGCTCCTAATTTCATCCCAAATCTGCTCTTCCTGAAGTCCTCCCCAACTCAGTAAATGGAAACTTTATTTTCCTGGCTGCTCTTCCTCTTGTACTCCACATCCAATCTGTCAATAAAGTCTTTTGCCATAATTTCAACATATGCAGAATCCAGTTTCTTGCCTGCATTCTGTTAGCCCCCAGCCAATCCTTCTTCATTAAGGCTGCTCCTACGCTCCTTCAATCTACTCTCAGCATAGTAGTCAGGGATATCTCAATTACATCATGTTACTTTTCTGCTCAAAACCTTCCAATCGCTTCCCATCTCAGTCAGATTTTTTAAAAGCCCAAGTCCTTACAATGGTCTATAAGTAGAATGATTACACGTCAGAGTTTGTCCAGCACAGTCCTGGCTTCTCTCCATTGAACTAGTGTTAATTTTTTTTTTTTTTTTTTTGAGACAGAGTCTCGCTCTGTTGCCAGGCTGGAGTGCAGTGGCATGATCTCAGCTCACTGCAACCTCCGACTCCCCGGTTCAAGTGATTCTCCTGCCTCAGCCTTCTGAGTAGCTGGGATTACAGGCATGTTCCACCATGCCCAGCTAAATTTTTTTTTTTTTGTATTTTTTAGTAGAGAACGGGGTTTCACCATGTTGGCCAGGATGGTCTCAATCCCCTGACCTCGTGATCTGCCTGCCTCGGCCTCCCAAAGTACTGGGATTACAAGCGTGAGCCACGGCAACCAGCCCTAGTGTTAATGATTAATAACCCTCACCTCCAACTTTCATTCTAGAAGTCTCCCAATTTGGATGACAAATTATATATGGCAATAACCTACAAGTCACATTTGACAGTTTACTTTAAAAGTAAACAGCTTCCAAATTAACCCATCTTGGGAAGGTCTTGTGATTCATGGCGATACCTTGTCCTGAGTAAGGAATCTTAGAAGTTCCTCAAATTGTTGATGTACTGATCAATGCACCACCTACTGACACTGAAAAGGACACTGATTTATTTCTGAGTCATAACATTTTACTGATTGTCTTGCATGTAGACATGTTAGTCTGCATGTTGCAATCTGTAGCCAATTATTGTAACCTTTGTATTGTACCCTCCAGTGAAAAAGGACAACTCCTGTATGAAGAGTCCCCCTCCTGTCTTCTAACTTTCCAACTTGTAACAGACTCCAGAACACTCTCAACTTTGTTGGTGTGTTTTCCTGGGTTCATCCTCACATTTGGCTTCCAATAAACTTTTATCAAATCATTTCTGCCTCAACAGCCTTAATTTCATTTGACAGTGGTCACCCAGTTTATAGGGCCCTACTCTAATCTTCATGCCCTCCTTTAGCTCGCTGATATCATCTCTTATTACTCTCTCCATTGCTTTCTTCATTAAGGCTACCAAGGCTTTGCTATTCTTTGAATATACCAGACATGCTTCTCTATTAGATACTTGTTCCCTCTTCCTAGGAATGCTCTTCCCAGCTATCTACATAGCTTGCTGTCTTACTTCCTTAGTGTCTTGGCCCAAATGCCACCTCCTTAATAAACCCTTATCTGACCACACTATTTAAAATTGTATCCTATTCTCTCTCTGAACTAACTTTATGCATCCCTGCTTCATTTTTCTCCATGGGACTTATCACTCTCTGACATCCTGACTAATTTACTTCTTTGTTGCATTTATTGTCCTTCTTCCTCCACTAGACTGTAAGTTCCATGAGGAGCACTTCTGTATTCCCAGAAGTTAGAATAGTACTTGGCTGGTCAAATGGTTGTAACCAGAATGCTGATGGTGATATGGAAAGTGAAGGCGTGGCTGATGAGGTCTCAGATGGAAATGAGGAACCTAGAAATGGAGCAAAGGCCACCCTCATTATGGCCTAGCAAAGAACTTGGCTGCACTTTGTTCATGCTGTAGGGATCTGTGGAAGTTTGAACTTCAGAGTGACAACCTAGGGTATCTGGCAGAGGAAATTTCTAAGCAGCAAAGTGTTCAAGAAGTGACATGGCTGCATCTAACAGCTTAACTCAGATGTGAGAGCAAAAAAAATGACTTAAAGTTAGAAGTTATATTTAAAGGGGAAGCAGAGTGTAAAACTTTAGAAAATTTGCAGCCTGGCCATGTGATAGAGAAAGCAGAAGCATTTTCAGTAGAGGAATTCAAGCAGGCTGTGGAGCAACCACTTGCTAGAGAAATTTGAATAACTAAAAGAGAGCCAGGTACTAATAGCTAAGACAATGGGAAAAAGGCCTTGAAGGCATTTCAGAGATCTAAGAGGCAGCCCTTGCCATCACAGGCACAGGCCCAGAGACCTAGGAGGAAGAATCATTTTGTGGGCTAGGCCTAGGGCCCCATGGCTCTGCACAGCCTCCTTGGGACAGTGCTCCCTACATCCAGGCTGTTCCAGCTCCAGCTGTGGCTCAAGGGGCCTCAGGTACAGCTCAGGCTGCTGTTCCAAAGGGCAAAAGCCATATGCTTTGGCAGCTTCCATGTGGTGTTAAGCATGCAGGCATGCAGACTGTAAGAGTGAAGGAGGCTTGGCAGCCTCTACCTAGATTTCAGAGGATGTACAAGAAAGCCAGGGTACCCAGGCAGAAGCCTGCTGTAGGGGTGGAACCCTCACAGAGAACCCCTACTAGGGCAGTTTGGAGGGGAAATGTGGGGTTGAAGGCCCCACACAGTCTCCACTGGGGAACTGCCTGGTGGAGCTGTGAGAAGGGGGTCACCACCCTCCAGACCTGAGAATGGTAGATCTACTGGCAGCTTGCACCCTGTGCCTGGAAAAGCCACAGGCACTCAACTCTAGCCCATAAGAGCAGCTGTGGAGGCTGTACTATGCAAACTACAGGGGCGAAGCTTCCCAAGGCCTTGGGAGCCCACTTCTTGCACCAGTGAGCCCTGGATATGGGACACGGAGTCAAAGAAGATTACTTTGGAGCTTTACAATTTAATAATTGCCCTGCTGGGTTTTGAATTTGCATGGAGCTTGTAGCCCCTTTCTTTTGGCCAATTTCTCTTTTGGAATGGGCATGTTTACCCAATGCCTATACACCCATTGTAACTTGGAAGTATATAGCTTGTTTTTGATTTTATAGGCTCATAGGTGGAAGAGACTTGCCTTGTCTCAGATGAGACTTTGAATTTTGGGCTTTTGAGTTAACATTGGAATGAGTTAAGACTTTGGGGAACTCTTGGGAAGGCATGATTGTATTTTGCAACTTGAGAAGGACATGAGATTTAGGAGGGCCAGAGGCAAAATGATATAGTCTGGATATTTATCCCTGTCCAAATCGCATGTGGAAATGTAATCTCTAATGTTGGAGGTGGGGCCTGCTGGGAGGTGTTTTGGTCATGGGGGCAGATCCCTCATGGCTTGGAGCTGTCCCCACCATAATAAGTGAGTTCTTGAGAAATCTGGTTGTTTAAGGGTGTGGCACTTCCCCCCACCTTGCTCCTGTCTTTACCATGTGACACACCTGCTCCCCCTTCACCTTCCACCGTGAGTAAAAGCTCCCTGAGGCCTCCTTAGAAGCTGAGCAGATGCCTAGTGCCACACTTCCTATACAGCCTGTGAAATCGTGAGTCAATTAAACCTCTTTTCTTAATAAATTACCCAGTCTCAGGTATTTCTTTATAGTAATGCAAGAATGGCCTAACACACACTGGTTCTACAAAAAAAAAAAAAAAAAAGGAAGAAAAAAATTAATTTAAAAAAATTAGCAGGGTGTGGTAGCATGTGCCTGTAATCCTAACTTCTTGGGAGGCTGAGTTGGGAGGATCCCTTGAGCCCAGGAGTTCGGGGTTGCAGAGTCATGATCATGCCACTGCACTCCAGCCTCGGGCACAGAGTGAGACCCTGTAGCTAAAAATATAAAATAATAAAATAAAACCAGTATATGAGTGTTAATCAAAGAATGAGTGAATAAATGAATGAATAAAGTGAGTTTTTAAAGCGTGAAAAATAGCCAGGTGTGATGGCTTATGCCTGTAACAACAGCACTTTGGGAGGCCAACGCAGGAGGATCACCTGAAGCCAGGAGTTTGAGATCAGCCTACCAGCCTGGGCAACAGAGCAAGACTTCATCTCTTTAAAAAAAATAAACATATATACGTATGTAATGGCGGGGGGCTGGGGTGGTGGTGGGGAGGCATGAGAAAAAGACCAGAAGAAAGTAGGCTCAGCTGGGCACAGTGGTTCATGCCTGTAATCCCAACACTTTGGGAGGCCAACGTGGGCGGAACACCCAAAGTCAGGAGTTGGAGACCAACCTGGCCAATATGGTGAAACCCCCATCTCTACTAAAAATACAAAAAAATTAGCTGGGCATAGTGGCGTCTGTAGTCCCAGCTACTCAGAAGGCTGAGGCAGGAAAATCACTTGAACCTGGTTGCAGTGAGCCAAGATCACACCACTGCACTACAGCCTGGGCAAAAAGAGCAAAACTGTCTTAAAAAAAAAAAGGCCAGGCGCATTGGCTCACACCTGTAATCCTAGCACTTTGGAAGGCTGAGGCGGGCAGATCACGAGGTCAGGAGTTTGAGACCAGCCTGGCCAACATGGCGAAACCCCATCTCTACTAAAAATACAAAAATTACCAGGGCATGGTGGTGGATGCCTGTAAGCCCAGCTACTTGGGAGGCTGAGGCAGGAGAACTGCTTGAACCTGGGAGGCAGCGGTTGCAGTGAGCCGAAATCATGCCATCGTACTCCAGCCTGGGCAACACAGCAAGACTCCATCTCAAAAAAAGGAAAAAAAGAAAGAACGTAGACTAAGGTATTAACAGTAGGTATGTTTGGATGGTCAGATTATAGATGACTTCTGTTTTATTTTTTCCAGATTTCCATACTTTACGAATGCTTCATATATTACTTTTATAATCATAAAGCAGTTAAAAAATAAAAACTTACTGAGTGTTGACTAAGTGCCAGGTCTTCAGAAGCATAGATGAAGAGCATGAAGAATGCAAATTCATGCATCAGGCTGGGCATGGTGGCTCAAGCCAGTAATCCCAGCCCTTTGGGAGGCCAAGGCAGGTGGATCACTTGAGGTCAGGAGCTGAAGACCAGCCTGGCCAACACGGTGAAACCCTGTCTCTACTAAAAAAATACAAAATTTAGCCAGGCATAGTAGCGGGTGCCTGTAATCCCAGCTACTTGAGAGGCTGAGGCAGGAGAATCACTTGAACCAGGGAAGCGGAGGTTGCAGTGAGCCAAGATCACACCACTGCACTCTAGCCCGGGTGACAGAGTGAGACTCTGTCTCAAAAAAAAAAAAAAAAAAAAAAATTCTTGCATCAGTGGGCTTAGTCTAGCCTGGTTATAAACTCCTGCTTGTGGCCTTAGCAACTTGCCCAGTGCTCCCCTGGGGCTAAGCCCTGTGGAGGCTGAAACCCAGGTCAAAGTCATGTTCTCCAATCCAGAGCTGGGTGTCTCTCTCACTTCCTTTGAGCAGCAATCACCTCTACCCTGATTTAGACCAAGCCAAGCTTGCTATGCTGAGGTAACTTAGCTTATCACCAAGGTTATATTTAACAGACTGCTGAAAGGATTATAAAAAATTATGGGGATTTGAACTATCACCCAATGCCTCCGTCTGTTGACACAGACAAGTTTAAAGCTTGATTTTGTGAACCTTGAGATGATCTTCCTCCAGCACTGCAAATGTAATCCTTCTCATCTAAAACTCCCATTCTAATGCCCTACTGTGCTCCTGCCCCTGCAGAGCCCTCCAGCTCACCCTCCTGCAGTTGTCTTCCCTGTGACTGAGTCCTCCGCAACACATATTCCATTGTAGACATGCAACTCTCCTCTTTCAAGTACATCCCTGGTTGTTCTCTCCATCTCCTTTCCTTGATAGAGATCTGGCTTCCTTCTGAGCACTCCACTAGCCTCATGGCTCTGTCTCTCAAATGAAGGCTACTCATTTTGCACTATCCATGATCTTGGAAGCCAAGAGCTGAGCAGGCTCTCAGCATTCTCCTTGCTTCTCACTGCCATTTCTAAATCATAACTCCTTCACTTTCACATACATAAAAGACCTGCTCAGGTTTGTGCTGTGCCCTCCTGGTTGCTGTTACCAACATCTGCCTGGTTGGTTATCCACATTCTGTGAGCTCTCTGACACCCAGCCCAAGGTGCTGGTGACTTTTGTGCTCAGGAAGATGAGTAGTGCTACACCTTAGCCTCGCAGTACTTGACCTTCACCTATACTTCACACTCTGGCTGCTGAGGACACACCCTGGGCCTCTCATCAGTCACAACAGCTCCATCTCACTCTAGGACCTTTGTTTTCCTCCCAACTCTTCAGCTCTCACCTGATATCATTTCCTTTCCCTTTCAGTTTATACCTTGTGATCCCTCCAGCCCATTCATACTCTTGCCACTACCCCAGTCCTTTTGTTTACTAGTCTTGCAAAGTCTAAGCTCACAATAAGTCAAACCATTTTACTCTTCACTCTCAATCCAGGATGCTGACTTAAGATACAAGACAGAAGGGGGGCTGTTGATGGGTGCAAGGAAACATGGGTTGAGAGAGTAACAAGTGGGCTGAGGGTCCAATTGTGATTGGAAATGTAAATGTGTCAAGACACCAACTCACATGGTTGTGTGATTTCCTCCAGTGACCCAGGGTAGGAGTACAGTGACCAAATGGTTGGATTTAGGGCCTTGCAGTAGAGGTGAATGGAATGATAAGACAACGAAGGAACTGAGATAGACTGAAGCAAAGGACCATAGTAGTATCTAAATTGAAGAGGAAAGGGAGTAAAAGCATAACTTCTGTTGGGCCTAGTATGTACACTGTATCCATCTACTTTCTTTTTCTTTATTTGGGGTATATGAGAACCTGGCACAGTGTTAATAAGACCCAAGTGTTCAGAAGAGAATGCAAGCCAGGCTAATGAAGGTGGCAAGAATAGCACCATCTCTCCTGGACCATTCACCACACACAAATGTGACTGCGGTGACATGGAGATCTAAAATGATCTAATGCAGCCAGTTGGTAAGGGCTCAAGGCTAGATTTCATCTTTCAGGGTAATGAGATGTAGCATCAGTAATTGAGAGTGCAGGCTTGAAGGCAGGGGGCTACAATCCAAGAACACCAGGGGATTCCTGAAACCTCAGATAGTACTGAACACTATATATACTAGGTTTTTTCCTATACATACATACATACGTACCTAAGATAAAATTTAATTTATAAATTATGCAGAATAAGAGACTAACAATAGCTAATAATAAAATAGAATGATTATAACAATATGCTGTAATAGAAGTCATGCAAATGTGCGTCTCTCTCTCAAAATATTTTATTGTACTGTACTCACCTATTTGGTTTACCCAGTTGGCCGCAGATAACTGAAACTGCAGAAAAAAAAACTGTGGATAAAGGGGTATTAGAGTTTTCCAAAGAAACCCAACTAATAGGATTACAGATATAGGTATAGATCAATAGGAGGAGATTTACTATATGAACTGGCTCATATGATTACACAGGCTAAGAAGTCCCATGACATGCGATCTGCAAGCTGGAGAACCAGGAAAGGTGATGGTGTAATTCAGTCCAAGTCTGAAAGACTGAGGGGAAAAGGGTAAGGTGTAAGTCCTAGAGTCGGGAGATCCAAGAACAAGGAGCTCTGATTTCCTGAAGGCAGGAGAAAATGGATGTCCCAGCTCAAGAAGAGAGAGAATGAGAGAATTTGCCCTTCCTATGCCTTAAAAAAAAATTTTTTTTTTTTTTTGAGACGGAGTCTTGATCTGTCGCCCAGGCTGGAGTGCAGTGGTGCGATCTCCACTCATTGCAACCTCTGCCTCCCGGGTTCACTCCATTCTCCTGCCTCAGCCTCCCGAGTAGCGGGTACTACAGGTGCCCGCCACAACGCCCGGCTAATTTTTTGTATTTTTGGTAGAGACGGGGTTTCACCATGTTAGCCAGGATGGTCTCGATCTCCTGACCTCATGATCCGCCTGCCTCGGCCTCCCAAAGTGCTGGGATTACAGGCATGAGCCACCGCACCCGGCCAAAAAAATTTTTTTAAAGAGAAAGGTCTTGCTATGTTGCCCTGGCTGGCCTCAAACTCCTGGGCCCCAGCATCTTCCTGCCGCAGCCTTCCAAGAAGCTGGAACTATAGGCACATCCTCTGCCTTTTTGTTCTGTGTGAGCAGGAGTCCTCAGTGAATTGGATGAGGCCTGCCCACATTGGTGAGGGCGGACCTTATTTGTTCCGTCTACTGATTCAAATGCTTGTGAACCTCTCCGAACACATCCTCACAGACACAGACACAAATAATGTTTTACTTGCTATCTCATAAAATTAACCATCATGCAGACAGACCAGATCTCTAATATGGACCTACCACATGCTAACTATAGCAACTGGGTAAATTACTTTACTTCTCTTTTGTTTCTTTGCCTGTAAAGTGAAGACAAGAATATCAATCGCGTAAAGCTATTGTGAGGATGAAATGAGGTCATGCACTATTGTTAGTATTATTCTTGTAATAATACAATAGCAGAGCAAATTGATACTTGCTCAGGACCTCCTAATTTCCGCCTTAACCTGGCATCTAGCTTAGAACACATTAACATAGTTAATAACTTATATTATCCAAATTTAACTCAGCCAAGACCTCCTGATCTCCTTCGATGGAATTTTACTCTAAGATGACTGTATTCCCTAGGGAAACCTATGTGTTCCTATGTGACTTCTCTCCTGGGTGATTCTGTCCAGACCCATGGCCTTAAATACCATCTATATGTGGATGATTCCCTAATTTATATCTCATTCTGATCTCTTTTATGACCTTCAGACTCATATATCCAGCTGTCTATTTGACATTTTGACTTGGATGTCTAATAGACATCCCAAAATTGCATTTAAAATAAAACTCTTGCACAGGCAACAAAAGGAAAAATAGAAAAATTGGGCTACATCAAAAATGTAAAACTTCTGTGCGTAAAAGGATATAATCAATAGTGAAAAGGCATAGAATGGGAGAAAATATTTGCAAATCACGTATCTGATAAGTGGTTCATATCCCAAATATGTAAAGAACTCCTACAATTCAACAACAACAACAAAAAACCTGATTTTAAAATAGGCAAAAGAGTAGACATTTCTCCAAAGAAAATATATAAATTGCCAATAAGCACATGAAAAGATGCTCAACATAATTAATCATTAGGGAAATGCAAATAAAACCACAATGAAATACCACTTGATACCCATTAGGATAGCTTCTGTAAAAAAACAAAAACAAACAAACAAAACAACAACAACAGCAAAACCACAGAAAATAACAAGTATTGGAGAGGACGTGGAGAAACTGGAACTCTTGTGCACTGTTGGTGGGAATGTAAAATGGTACAGCTACTGGGGAAAACAGTATGGCAATTCCTTAAAAAAATTAAACATAGAATTACCACATGATCCAGCAATTCCACTTCTGGGTATACACCCAAAGAATTAAAAGCAAGTACTCAAATAGATACTTGTACATACATGTTCACAGCAGCATTAGTCACAATAGGCAAAAGATGGAAGCAACCCAAGTGTCCATCAGTGGATGAATGGGTAAACAAAATGTAGTATACATATATAATGGCATACTATTCAGTCTTAAAAAGGAAGGAAATTCTGACATATGCTACAACATGGATGAACCTTGAAGACATTATCCTAAGTGACAATAAAAGCGAGTCACAAAAGGACAAATACTATGTGATTCCACTTATATGAGAGTGGTCAAATTCATAGAGACTTCTGTATTATAGAATGGTTTTCGGGGCTAGGGTAAGGAGGGGAGTGGGGAGTTAGTGTTTAATAGGTACAGAGTTTCAATTTTGCAAGATGAAAAGAGTTCTCTACAGATGGATGATGGTGATGGTTGCACAATGTGAATGTACTTAATGCCCTTAAGAGTGGTTAAAATGGTAAATTTTATGTTATGTGTATTTCACCACAATTTTTAAAAAGCAAAAAATAAAAATAAAAAACTCTTAATTTCCCAAACCCCCACCCCATCAAATCTCCCCATTTCAAAAACAAACATGAAAAGCTATAAAGTTGCTCAGGCTAAAAATCCAGGAGTCATCCTTAATTTCCTTCCCTCATGCCCACATCCAATAGTAAATTATGTCACCTTTTTCCTCCAAAAATATTCTGAATTCATCCATTTATCTCTTCCACAGTTACCACTCTAGTTCAGGCCATCATAAGCTCTTGCCTATAATGCTGCAATGCTTTCTAATCAGTCAACCTGCTTTCATTCTTGTCCTCTACAGTCCCTTCTCTATATAGCAGCCAGAATGTTCCTTTTATGCTAGAAGTAAGACCTTATGCTTTTCTCTGCCTGAAAATACTCTGATAGGCCAGGCACGGTGGCCCACGCCTATAATCCTAGCACTTTGGGAGGCCAAAGTGGGCAGCGTTCAAGACCAGCCTGGGCAACATGGCAAAATCCCATCTCTACAAAAAATACAAAAATTAGCCAGGTGTGGTGCGTGTAGTCCTAGCTTCTGGGGAGGATGAGGTGTGAGGATTACTTAAGCCCAGGAGGCAGAAGTTGCAGAGAGTCAAGATCATGCCACTGCACTCCAGCCTGGGTGACAGTGAGACCCTGTCTCAAAAAAGAAAAAATATTCTGGTAGTGTTGCATCTAGAATAAAATCCAAACTCCTTGCCACTATCTACAAGGCACTAGACAATTTGGCTTCCATAAAAACTGGCCTCCTGCCATTGTCTCTGACTTATGTTCCAACATTACTCACTTTGATCACTATGTTCTAGTCACGCTGGTCTTCTCTCTGTTACTTAGTCACCCCGAGCACATCCCTTACCTCACAGTCTTTGTACTTGCTGCTCTTCTGCTTAGTACACCTGCTTCCCAGATCTTCACATGACAGATTCCTTCTCGTCCTTTGCCTCTCAGCTCAGATATCACTTTCTTAGAAACATGTTCACTTACCATTCATCTAAAGCAGCTACCCAATGACTGTCATTCTATACCATTACTCTCTTTTCTTTCACCTTGGCAATTACCACTACTTGAAGTTTGTATTTATTTGTACAAGTTTATTGTCAGCCTCTCCATCCTCCAAGTAAAATACGAGCTCCATGGAAACAGATAGCTTGTTTCTTTCCTCAGTTCCCAGAATTCGGAACAGTGTTTGGCACACATCAGTCTATTCATATGTTTGCCAAATGAACAAAGAAGTAAAAACCACTAGTGACCCAATTTTCCTGCCATGTCATACATATACATAAAAGTCTTTTGGGAAAACTCATATTTCTATATTGGCCCTCACTAATGTCTTTTCCATCTATTCTAGAATGCAATAACCAGTCTTTAAAATGCAAGCAGAATATTTCACATTTCATTTTTGCAGGTATCTCTGAAGGGAATGAATTTACATTTCTACTACCACAAATAGGATGGTCAAGTTTGTTGCAATGCAAAATTTTTTCTGTGGAATTCAAAAACTGTCCTGTACCTCTTGAAGCCAAATTGTGGGGTTTCACATTGGAAATTACACTCATCTAAAGAAACAGTCTGGACATTTAAGTCCTTAAAGAGTTGTTCAAAGTATTTTATTACATACTTTTTCTAGTCTTCAGAATGTTTCAAGGTCCATTGTCTTCATGGCTAGTTACCTGTCTGTCCAGGCCAAACAAACTGGAGTTAAAATGCAGAATCACATAACAGCAGAAATGTGATTTCTCATTCTATTGTGCAATCCAACAGAATTGTGCCAAGTCTTGCTAGGCTGACGCTGCTCTACTCTGCCCAAATGCCAATATGCATTGGGGTGATGACATCCCACTTGGGATGTTGTCTGATGACATAGACAGACTTCTCTGTTTCTCCACTCTTGGGTCATATAATTCAATGTTCTGGGGCTGAGGCAAATAATGTCTTACAGGGATTTTGGCAAGAAAAAAACAGCTATTTCAGATTTTGTTCAAGTTCCCCTAGTCATGTCAGACCCCATTGACTTCAGTAGGGATGGCACCATGTTCAAGAGGCTGAAGAAGAGACCTAGAACCAGAAACTGAGACATAAGGTTTATTGAGGGGACCTACAATACAGGGCAGTCCAGTGGCAGTGGGCTGGGCAGGAGAACCAAAACTCCTTGTAAAAAGCATGCAATTGGCCAGGCGTGGTGGCTCATACCTGTAATCCCAGCGCTTTGGGAGGCTGAGGCAGGTGGATCACCTGAAGTCAGGAGTTTGAGACCAGGCTGACCAACATGGGGAAACCCTGACTCTACTAAATACAAAAAATTAGCCGGGCCTGGTGGTGGGCACCTGTAATCCCAGCTACTTGGGAGGCTGAGACAGGAGAATCACTTGAACCCAGGAGGCGGAGGTTGCAGTGAGCCGAGATTGCACCATTGCACTCCAGCCTGGGCAACAAGAGCAAAAACTCTATCTCAAAAAAACAAAAACAAACAAAAAACACCATGCAGTTTATATAACATTTTTATTTAACACCTTTCCCCTAGCAACCTCCACCAGACAACCTTCATTTAACCTAAAACAAAGGGCTTTGATCACCTCATAGGGCCTGCATTCTACAGGATGGGCTGGGGGTGGGAGCAGTTCAGAAGTTCGTCATAGATAAGAAATGAAATCTCTGGGTTGGCCACTCCCAGATTCCTTAGCTTGGAGCTCTGAACACACATTCTTCTTAGACCATAGGGTCATTCTTCAGGTATGCATAAGTTATTGCTGCCAAGTGCATCTGTCGGGTGCATCTGTCATACACTCCTTACCAGAAGCGTCCAAACACGGATTTGCGGGATCTACAGCAGACACTGGACAGACGCTCTGAATCATTCTCTACTCTGATGCTGAAGCTATAATATTGGACTAAGCTCGGGCCTTCTACTCTTTTCTTTCTTTCTTTTTTTTTTTTTTTGAGACGGAGTCTTGCTCTGTTGCCCAGGCTGGAGGGCAGTGGCGCGATCTCGGCTCACTGCAACCTCCACCTCCCAGGCTCAGGCAATCCTCTCACCTCAGCCTCCTGAGTAGCCGGGACTACAGGCGCGTGCCACCACAATTGGCTAATTTTTGTATTTTTAGCAGAGACAGGGTTTCACCATGTTGCTTAGGCTGGTCTCAAACTCCTGACCTCAGGTGATCCGCCCTCCTCAGCCTCCCAAAATGCTGGGATTACAAGTATGAGCCACCGCACCCAGCCTATTCTTTTCTTAAAGGAGGAGGCCTTCCCTTCCTCAGGCAAGTAATTGCTGACTACTCCAGCCTACATAACGTCCAGACATATCCAAATCTGTGGAGAACACAAAGCTCTTAAGGTATTTATTTAGAGTCAATAATCAAAGTAAAACTAATAATTATAGCTAATATTTAGTTTGTAGTTAATATATGCTAGGAGCTCGAGCTAAGCACTACCATCCCAGGAAACTGAGGCTTAAAACACTTTTAAAATTTGCTCAAGCTCACAAGCTTGGAATTGAAGAAGAAAGCAATTGAATATTGGTCTTTCTTCTATCATACATCCAGAGGCTATGCACTTAATCAATACAACATACTGTCTCTTATTGCACAAGTAACTACAAGGTTCATCTGTAAAATTCTATTCTGTAGAATAGAAGGGAAAACAAATTAAGGAATTACAGATGTTTATTCTTCTGAGCTTTAATTTAATGTATTGTTTGATTCAAATAATTTATATATTAGTTATCTATTGCCACATAACGTAATACCTCAAAATTTACCATTTTAAAACAACCAACATTCATTATTTCTCAGAGTTTCTGAGGATCAGGAATCTGGGAGCCACTTAACTGAGTGGTTCTGGTCCAGAAGACTCTCATGAAGTTGCAGTCAAGCTGTCAGTAGTCATCTCGACACCCAACTGATGCTGAAGGAGCTACTTCCAAGCTCACTCAAGATTGTTGGTGGGCCTCAGTTCCTCATTAAATGTTGGCTAGAGACTTCATTCCTTGACATCACATGGACCCCTCAAAGGGCTGCTTATAACATGACAGCTTGCTTGTCTCTGAGCAAGAGAAAGAGAAAAGAACACCCATGATGGACATCTTTTATAATGTAATTACCCAAGTGATATAAGTATCATCACTAATGCTGTATGCTTTTGGTCACATAGACCAATCCTGGTACAGGGATCATTCATTGGGTGCCATCTTGGAGGCAAGCTACCACATCTGCCAGGGTATGAATGCATTTAATCTAAAGTTCTAGCCCTGAACTGTAGGGTTATCTACCATATAAATCAGTTTTACATTTTTAATATGTAAAATAGGAACATCCCAATTCAGAATATTGCAGGATAAAGGGCCTCAGGTAACTGATTCAGATTCTAAGCTCTCTTTCTCTTTTAAAAGATGAAATTTAAGGCTGGGCATGGTGGCTCATACCTATAATTCCAGTACTTTGGAGGCCAAGACGGGGGGATCACTTGAGGTCAGGAATCTGAGACCAGCTTGGCCAAAATGGCAAAACCCTGTCTCTACCAAAAATACAAAAAAATTAGCTGGGTGTAGTGGCGCGTGGCTGTAGTCCCAGGCACTTGGAAGGCTCAGGTGGGAGGATTGCTTGAGCCCAGGAGGTTGAGGCTGCAGTGAGCCAAGACCACCTCACTGCACTCCAGCCTGGGTGACAGAAGGAGACCCTGTCTCAAAAAAAAAAAATGAAATTTAAATAGTAATGGCATTCAGATAGTAATCACAGTGCACCTGGAACTGGACGGCACCATCTTAGGTTGATCTCTGCTTTGTGCATGTGGACAAGCCATCTATGACTAATAGTTTCTTTTCTTCCTAAGGATATGCAGCTTCTTTTGTAGTATACTGCATTGTTTTCAGTCCCTTTCAGGAATGTTATCTGATGCCCAACTGATATTTCTCAAATGTTAAAATAAGACTTCTTCATCTTGTTTGGTCTGGACACGGGTCAACATTCTTCTCATAAAAGCTTTCATTTCTTTTGAAGCATTAAAATAATATTTTAACACACAAAAAAGGAGTTTATTTTCAAGAAGCTTTGCTTTCTTTTTCAGTTAGTTCTAGATAAGAACTATAACTTCACATAAGATGTTAGAAGGATTTAAGTACATTGCTGAAGGTATAACCATCCATCTTCAGGAAGTAAGAATAGTGAATAGTAAGTATAAAGAAACAAACAAGTCCTGTGAGAACATCTTTATCATAATTTTTTTAAGTCTATTATGCTTTATGCAAATGTTTAGATTTCCTTGTTAGAAATCTGCTGGCAAGGTTAGGTTCCCTTTCTGTAGCTTTATTTTCAACTCATAATATAGTGACTATTAAATATTCTTTACCCAACACATTATATTGTAAAAATATACACTTAGTTCTGTTTCTATCACTAAGCCACTACTATTTTAAAAAGGAATATCTTGCATTGTTAAGTTTAGCAGCCCAAATTCTTAAAGGCCTTAGGAATGGTGCTGTCCAATAAGATAACCAATAGCTACATGTGGCTACTGAGCACTTAAAAAATGAGTCTGGCCAGGCATAGTGGCTCACGTCTGTAATTCAGCATTTTGGGAGGCTGAGGTGGGAGGATTGCTTAAACCCAGGAGTCTGAGACCAGCCTGGGCAACACAGGGATGCCTTGTCTCTGTAAAATAAAAACAAATAAAAAAAATTAGCTGGGCACGGTGGCATGTGCCTGTAGTCCTAGCTACTCAGCAGGCTGAGGCAGGAGGCCCACTTAAGCTTAGGAGTTCAGGGCTGCGGTGAGCTATGATTGTGCCACTGCACTCTAGCCTGAGTGACACAGTGGGACCGTGTCTCCAATAAATAAATGAATAAATAAATATTAAAAAATAAAAAGTGTGGCTAGTCCAAATTGAAATGTGCTGTAAAATACACACTGGATTCCTTTTTTTTTTTTTTTTTTTCAAATCCTGAGAACCTGTGAAACACACTGAATTCTTAAGATTTAGTATGAGGAGGGAAAAAAAGATCAATGATTTACATATAACAATGTAAAATACCAATAATTTCTATATTGATTATATGATGAAATGATCATGTTCTGGATATACTTGATTAAATATACCATTAAAGTTAATTTCATCTTTTATTTTTACTTTTTAAATATGCAGCATTGCCAGATAAAATACAGGACAACCAGTTACATTTTTATTTTATATATTCCTGCTTGGGACATAATATTTAAAAATTATTCATTCTATATCTGAAATTCAAATTTAACTAGGAGTCCTATATTTTTATTTGCTAAATCTGGCAATTTTATTAATATGGCTACTAGAAAAGTTAACCTAACAAATGTAGCTCCTTATCCTATGGAACATTGCTGCTTTAGAATCACCTCGCTGCTTTTTTTTTTTTTTTCCAGTTAGCTTCTGAATAAAAACTGCACGGAAATAACTAATCTGTGGGGAATATTTAATCCTAGGCTAGGATCGTTAATCGTGAAGTTAAATTTTTACATCTGCATGAACAAAATGGCTTGTTACAGACGAAAATGTGGAAAGGGCATCTGGACTAGAATGAAAAGTCATAGCTCCCAGCCTCTCTACTAGGGTAGTTAACAGTCCCAGGTTCAAAATAATCCCTGTCCCTCTTATAAGGATAGGCGGTGTCAAGAGCAACTATCTGTGAGACCCTGGGCTAGTGACTTTCTCCTTACCCCCGCCCCCAAGTAGGCCTTGCAAAAAGCTGGGAGGGGTGCGCACTGGAGCTTCGCGGCCGCTCTCCCACTCGCTCCCCGCCCGGCGCTAGAGGAGCGAGTTCGGACTCGGACCCCAAGGCCGCGAGTCCGGCTGCCTTCCTAAGCCGAGCCCGGGCTACCTCGGTCGTCCCCAGCAGGCTTGGCTGGCAGAGGCCGGGCCTCGCCAGGTCCCCAGGACAGGCCCCGCCCGGGCCTCAGGTGCACTCCCGGCCCACCCCGTGCCCTCGCGTCCCGCCCAAGCTCCGCCTTCGCCGGCGCCGCTCTGCCTGCCAGCGGGGCGCGCCTTGCGGCCCAGGCCCGGAACCCTCCCTGGTCGTGCGCCCTATGTAAGGCCAGCCGCGGCAGGACCAAGGCGGCGGTGTCAGCTCGCGAGCCTACCCTCCGCGGACCGTCTCGGGTCGTTTGCTGCCTGGCTTGCCTGGTCGGCGGCGGGTGCCCCGCGCGCACGCGCAAAGCCCGCCGCGTTTCCCGACCCCAGGCCGCGCTCCGTGGGCCTCTGAGGGCGGCATGCGGGACTACGACGAGGTGACCGCCTTCCTGGGCGAGTGGGGGCCCTTCCAGCGCCTCATCTTCTTCCTGCTCAGCGCCAGCATCATCCCCAATGGCTTCACCGGCCTGTCCTCCGTGTTCCTGATAGCGACCCCGGAGCACCGCTGCCGGGTGCCGGACGCCGCGAACCTGAGCAGCGCCTGGCGCAACCACACTGTCCCGCTGCGGCTGCGGGACGGCCGCGAGGTGCCCCACAGCTGCCGCCGCTACCGGCTCGCCACCATCGCCAACTTCTCGGCGCTCGGGCTGGAGCCGGGGCGCGACGTGGACCTGGGGCAGCTGGAGCAGGAGAGCTGTCTGGATGGCTGGGAGTTCAGTCAGGACGTCTACCTGTCCACCATTGTGACTGAGGTGGGTGCCGGCCCCTGCTGGGGCTGAGACCAGGGCGCGGAGGACCTGTCGCGGTCCTTGAACCCGAGCTCCTCTCTCCCAGATGCGCACTGGACGCTGTCACTCCCCCTCCCCCAACGGTCAACACCCTAGCGATGGAGACCCTCCAGCCAGGTGGCTTGGGAACGCTTCACGAGGTGACCTCCAGCCACAGTGTGCTCCTCCCTGCACAGGTGGTCAGTCTGGCCTCCCGTCCTGATGGCCACTTTGAAGAGGGTACCAGGAAGGTCCTGGCGGTCCCTGGGCGATGCTCTATGGCCCTGTGTGTCCAGGACTTACTCTAGTTGGGGTTGGGGGTGGTAAGTAGCAGAGCCAGGGCTTGGGCCAGGGGCTATCCCGTTTTTCCTCTAGTCTCTTGGTTTCTCTTTAGAAGAGAAGAAATACTTCTCTTTCCTGAACTTTTAAAAGTTAAATAAAGCATGTGTATACAACTGCCTCTTCCCTTTTTCCTCTAGTTACTCCTTCCCCTACCGTCCACAACCCAAAAATGACAATCTGGTCATGCCCTGTAAGTAATTGTTTGCCTTTTCCCATGGTCAGTTGTCAGTCTTTTTTTTTTTTTTTTTTTTTTTGAGACAGAGTCTCCCTCTGTCACCAGGCTGGAGCGCAGTCGTGTGTTCTTGGCTCACTGCAACCTTCGCAGTCGTGCGTTCTTGGCTCACTGCAACCTTCGCCTTCCAGGCTCAAGTGATTCTCCTGCCTCAGCCTCCGAGTAGCTGTGAGCCACGACGCCCAGCTAATTTTTGTGTTTTTAGTAGAGACGGGGCTTCACCATGTTGGCCAGGATGGTCTCGATCTCTTGACCTCGTGATCTGCCTGCTTCTGCCTCCAAAGCTGGGATTACAACCGTGAGCCACCACGCAAGGCCGTCAGTTGTCACTCTTTAAGATCCATTCATCTGAAGATGGGTTCAGGGTGACTTGTTGACCTGGAATATTTTCTCAGGTATTATGAGGCAAGACTGTTGGCCAGATTTAGTTAAAGCATACAGCATTAGGTCATAGGGTGTGGGGGAGCCTTTCTCATTTCTCATCCCCTTGGATTTTCCCTCTGGGTGGTTTTGTCTGTCCCCTCCGAACCTGTTGGAGCAGTTGTTGGAGCTGGATGTAGGAACATGATGTTAATGATGTATGTGTTTTGTGTCTTTTTTAGACACTGGCACTCTAGCTCCCTGAAGTTTCAGCAGCATTGAGTAAGTAGCCAGTGAATAGCCCTCATTGATAGATAGGCTCACTAAATGTGCAGATGACCAATTCACAGGTTAGAGAAGGCTTCCCAGAGGAGGAGGCCTCTCAGTGAGCCTAGGGTGTTCAGCTCAGCATAATAGTGAGCTGAAGGCCCCAATGCAGCAGCAAGAAACCACCCAGCAGGAGGGCAGAGTTCACAGAGAGGGGAGAGTTCATAGAGAGGGAGAGTGCCACAGGCCCTGGCACAGCTTCAAGCCCTGCTGGATGTTGGTGCTGAGCCTCCCCTCCTGGAGCCTCAGAGGGGCTTACAGGGGCTCTGGAGATCCCAACTGTGTTGCTTCTTGGCGTCATCACCCTTCAATGGAGTCTGAGAGCTACCCTGGGAGATTCAAGTGTGTGTGCATGTGTGTGTTTTTTCTTTTTGGAAATTTGATGTCCCCAGCATTTGGACCTGCTTTCTCCACATATATGTAGTGGGAGTGTGACCGGAGCCCCACTGGGATTTCTTAGCTAGTGACATAGCTTCAGTGTCCAGAGGCATCATGGCTTGACAAAAGAGGCACTCCTTGGAGGTAGCCAACTGTGCTTTCTGGCCCATGAATCCACAGGAAATTGGAACCTTCAGTTGCCACAAATCCTGGGTCCTAGCCTCACAGGTGGGTGTGTTACCTTCCCGGAAGCCAGTGAGTGTTATGAAAGCAGAGGCTGTCCCTGAGGTTGCAGGCAGAGGCCACAGAGGGGAACATGACACAGGAATCCCTACAAATTGTACTTGGGGCTGCCTAAAGAAGAGGGAAGTAGTGAAGCAAGAAGAAGCTCATGGCATCTCTTGGAGTTTTACATTGACCCCTGAGGGTTCCCCGGCTTACTCTAGTCACTTGTTCCTGCTTTGCTGCCTCCATCCCACATTGGGCTGAGTGGTGGTGGCATTGATGAGCTCCCAAAGGCCAGCTGTGCCAGGGGGTCTGACCTTATCTTGCTGCCAATGTCAGCCTTTTGTTTTTTAATATTTAGACTATTTATTTAGCTGTCTTAGCAGTTTCAAAGGAGTTATGTGCCCTTTCACCTACTTATATGTTTTCAGTCTTTGCAGGGAGGCCAGATTAATGCTTAGATCTTTGTTTTGGGCTACTGGAATGCTTGACTTGAAGTTCAGAGCTGCTTGTTCCCAGGTGAACAGCTACTGCTGGAAATTGCTGCATCAACATTCTAATGGCTTTTTCTATGGCCTGTTGTCTTTCAACCCAAACCTGGCCTGCTGACCACTGCATCTAGTCCCATGCCTGCTAAATGTCTCTAAGCCTGCCCTCTGCCCCAAATCATACATAAAGGTGTTTGTAAGTACACTGGTATTGAATTACTAGTCATATTTTTTCCACTGAAGACTGGAACCTCAGGTGTCCTGTTTGGATTTTTTTAATTTGTTCAAGTTAAAGTACATACATGTAGTACCAAACTTTGTGGTGGATTTAGATCTTTGCGTCTTCCTCAATTTCTGACACAATTCTGGATGCAGAGGGAGGTTCTCAGGAAAATTTTTATTGAATGAGTTAATGAATAATTTAAGAAATCATCTCTAAAGTTTGAGAACTAAAGAAAAATAGTTCAGTTCTTAGAAGGGAAACTTGAGGGTGGCTGAAAAGGATTGACTGGAATTTTTTAAAGGAAATGTGACTCCCCCTGCCCACTGACTGGGGCTTTGATGCCACATGGATGTGGAATGAGGTGTTGGGATTGGCAGAGGGAATCTGCTAGCAATTAATAAATAAATAAATATTGGCAGGGCGTGGTGGCTCACGCCTGTAATCCCAGCACTTTGGGAAGCCAAGGCAGCAGGTCACTTGAGGTCGGGAGTTCAAGACCAGTCTGGCCAACATGGTGAAACTCCATCTCTACTAAAAATACAAAAATTAGCTGGGTGTGGTGGCACATGCCTGTATTCCCAGCTACTTGGGAGACTGAAGCAGGAGAATCGCTTGAACCCAGGAGGCGGGCTTTGCAGTGAACCGAGATCGAGCCTCTGCACTCTAGCCTGGGCGACAAAGCGAGACTCCATCTCAAAAGAATAATAATAATATTAATAAATAAAAATGATTTATGAGGTAAAAGAGTTTTATGCCCCCATGTTTCAGGAATAGTTTGGTGGTCCACATGGTTCTCGGCTGGCCTCTCCTCTGGACCCTCAGTCATCCCTGGGGTACTGGGGAATTAGCCAACCCATCATGCAGTGCTTCTTGGCCATGGACTGCCCCATGTGCTGGAAACCTGGGTTGTTTCTGAGGTTGTCTGGGCTGTCCGCTCTTTGGTTTCACCACAGCTCTGTCCAGCCTATGGACAGACAGGTTCCTTGAGAAACTTCCGGCTGGGTGTGGTGGCTCATGCCTGTAAACCCAGCACTTTGGGAGGCTGAGGCAGGTGGATCACAAGGTCAGGAGTTCGAGACCAGCCTGGCCAACATGGTGAAACCTCATCTCTGCTAAAAATACAAAAATTAGCCCTGCGTGGTGGCGGGTGCCTGTAATCCCAGCTACTCGGGAGGGAGGCTGAGGCAGGAGAATTTCTTGAACCTGGGAAGCGGGGGTTGCAGTAGCCAAGATCGCACCATTGCATGCCAGCCTGGGTGACAAGAGCAAGACTCCGTCTCAAAAAAAAAAAAAAGAAAAAGAAAAGAAACTTCCAAGCTGCTCTGCATCGCCTTGCTCTCCACCTGTCTGCTTCTGAGAAGCCCTCGGCCCAGTCCTGGGTGGGACTCCCACTCCCTCCCCATTGTCCTGGACTAGCTTTTCTATCAGCTTTATCTTGTGTAGAGACAGATAGTCTTAGAAGATGGGAGAGCCCTCACTGTTATCCCCAAAGCTGCCTGGAGGAAAAGCCAGAGCAACCTGGGAGCTGCGGCCGGGGCTGACTCTGGGCAGCAGAGACCCGAGAGACCTGGAGCTTGAACCTCACTGTTACGCCTTTGTTGATTTCTCTCACTCAGGGGACACACAGACCCTCATCCAGGCTTTTGCAGCTATATGGCAAGGCAGAGAAGCCACTTGCGGGGTCCCGTGGCCCACTATGCACATACATAGTAGACACATCTGGCCATGAGTGGTCAGATTGAGCCACTCTCTAGCTAGCTGACACCTGTCATCCTGGGTCAAATTTCTGACAGTTGACACAAAGCAGGGGGTCAGGGAGCCAAAAAAAAAAAAAAAAGGGCCAGGTGTGGTGGCTCTTGCCTGTAATCCCAGGGCTTTGGGAGGCCGAGGTGGGCAGATAACCTGAGGTCAGAGTTCAAGACCAGCCTGGTCAACATCGCAAAACCCCGTCTCTACTAAAAATACAAAAATTAGCCAGGCTGGTGGTGCATCCCTGTAGTCCCAGCCACTCAGGAGGCTGAGGCATGAGAATCACTTGAACCCGGGAGGTGGAGGTTGCAGTGAGCCGAGATTGTGCCACTGCACTCCAGCCTGGGCGACAGAGCAAGACTCTGTTTCAAAAGAAAAAAAAGAATATTCTGGAGATTGAAGTTCAGGAGTTCAGGGTTCATCTCGACTTTGGGCAGCCAAGCAAGAACTAAAGTATACCAAGATGTTGAAGGTTGATACCTTTTTATTTATCGATTCATTCACTCACCTATGTACCAAAGAGCTCCTGAGCCTCTCTTCTATACAGGGGGCACTGCCAGGAGTTGTAGAGGATGTGATAGCAAAGATAGGAAATACCTTTTCTCTTTGCTCTGACAACGGTGGGGCAAGGATTCATCATTGATTTCAGCAGGAGGCAGGATAAAATGTGTGTAGGAATATAGGAATACATGGCAATCAGTAACATGTGGTACCTAGCAGCATGTCTGACTGTTGATACGGTCAGGCTAGGTACATCCCCTCAGGGAAGAACTTCTGCCTTAGGGGCACACACCCTATCTTTTTTCCCTTCCTGCCAATTCACAGGTAAGAACATTTAGTCCCAGGGAACTATGTCATCTCTCTACTTCTCATAACTGAAAAAGCAGTGCCAATTATGTATGAGGTATAGGAGACACAATTCTCCCTCTTTTTAAAAATGTTTAATAGCTTTATTAAGGTGTAAATGACATAAAAACTGCATGTAGCTAAAGCATGCAATTTGGCACACATGTATCTCTACACCCTTGAAACCATCACCACTAGAAAGGTGCATTTCTCCCCAGGAAGAGGGGCAAGTCTAGGCCCTTTGCCAGAGTTGCTCCCAGAATGTTTTCAGGTTGGGCCTGCATTCACAGCTCAGCCAGCTGAAGGGTGACAGCATTAGACTCGTGACCCAAATCTTAAACCCACACATTCCATTTTAACATTGATACCTGTGATCATCAGCCAGTATAGCCCATCCCATGTGCCAGGCGGAGGCATCAATAAGCTGGTCTATAGCAGCTTTAATCACAGCTGGGGAGCCAGGAGCTAAGGAATGCTAGACTCCTTTGTAAACAATTTAAGTAGGGGGTACTTAGCCTGGACTCTATGTGCTTCTCATCCACCTCTTCTCAGGGAGATTCTGGCCAAGTCCTGGAACCTACTGCAGTCCATCTGGTGGTTGACAGATATGTGGACGGATTGGCAGGCTGGGACCCAATCTATGTTTGCCCTTGTGTTCAGTTTTGAGACCTAGCACCTTTCCTGATCCTGCTCACAGACCCCCTGCGGCCAATAGGAAAGAAGTGTTAATGCATATTTGCTTTTGGAGGGCCCAAAGCCAGGCCCAGAGAGTTGTCAAGGGCGGTCAGTGGTGGGTGGATGGCAGAGTTAACCAAGGAGTTACACACCTGCCTAGACTAAGGACAGGCTGGACCAAGTAGAGAGGGTGGGGCTAAGGGAGCCTGAGAGATGCTCTGGGGCCTATCTCAAAATGAGCACTACAGTCACCCTGTCCCCTGCAGAGATTGTCTGACCTGGTTTTAGGTCACACCCAACCTTGCCAGCCAAGGAGTCTTTAGAAGCCTGATATTGGGAGACCTGTCCTGGGGTCTACAACCCCAGAACTCACTGCAGAAGCCCACGTGGATTGCTAGTCTAGCTCAGCCATATGGGTCCCCAACCCTCACCTCGTGATAGTCCTGTGAGAAACCGCTGCTGACCCTTTGTTCATGTTTTCATCTTTTCCACTATAAAAGACATGCTAGCTGGGAAATAGAGCCCATCATACTCAAGAGTGGCAGGAGCCAGGTCCTGGCCCCTGAAGCTTGGCCTCACACACAGAGGCCGGCACCCTGTCATCAATTCCCTCAGCTTTTTCTCCGCCTCCACTCCCAGTCCTAGATTTAGCAGCCATGTGTGGGTGGGGGCCACTGCAGGGATACTTACCCACCTACCAGAGAGATGGCCTGTGGGTGCTGGCCCTTCTGAGGCTGTGGAGGTTGGAGGCTGTGGCAGCCTGGGCAATCAGGCTGTGGTCCTCCCATGTTCTTGACTCCTGCTAGTCTGGGCTGCCTCCTGATTAGGGGTTGGGTGCTCCAGTTCTTCCCTGGGTTGGGGATTGCCACCCTACTCCCAGCCCATCCAGGTTCACGCTTATTCCAAAGCGGAGCACCAGCAGCCTGCCTGCTGCGGGAGTTCTCCGTGTCCAGCCTGAGGGTTGCCTGCCAACCCCTCTGAGAGGTGCCCGGAGGCTGTGCGCCCACACTGCCCAGCAGTGCGGAGAAGCAGGCTTGTTTTTCCCTGTCACTGGCTTGGAAGAGATGCTTTGTTCTAGGGAGCCGCATGTCCCCTTGCCTGCATTGTTGGTGAGGAGCCAGCAGGCTCCGTGGAGGGCAGGCTAGCAGCCTGGCGCCAGGGAGGCAAGGGTCTGAGTTCCTAGGAGGGTGGTTGCTCATGTGAGAAGTCTGCAAAGGTTACTACTGAGCACCATCTCTCTGTCTGAAAAACATTTTTCATTTTTCTGTGAACCACTAAGTTTCCCGTTTGGGCTTTCTTCCTGCTTTTGGCTCTTGGTTAGGCAGGCGCAGCCTGATCCGAGCGTCTGGCTGCTTCCCCAGGTCTTCAGACCTCTTTTTCTGTTCATGGTGACTATAGATGGAACCACACATTGGAAGCTGGAAACTCAAGCGGTGCAGCCTGTTCCTTACCCCAATCCCTGTTTTACAAATGGGGAAATCAAGGCACAGCATGGGGTGATGCTTATCTGAGGTTGGAAGAGTTAATAGTAGAGTGGGAGCTAAAACCCAGTTTCTTACCTCCAAGCTCAGGGCTTTCAGCTGTAATTGAGCCTAGTATAGTTGGTGTGCAGCATCAGGGATTCCAGCTCTAAAGGTCACAAAAAGGACCCGGGGGTCATTGGCCCAGGGTGGGAACCTGAGCAGAGCAGGTCCAGATGGTGCACTCTGTGCCCTGGCCTTAGTTTCTTGCTGGATGCTCTGGCCCGTAGAGCCCCAGAGCCCTGCTTCTAGAACCACTCCAGTGACGTTCATGCCAATGGCCTGAACCCCACTGAGCGAGGGTGCCCTGCCTCTTCCACAGCCCTGGGCTCCGCTCAGATTTTTAGGAGCAAGCGTTAGAGGCCTTGCTTTCTCCAGGGTCAGCATGTGGACAGAACACTTACTCTCTGCCTGTCTCTCCTCCTCAAAATGGAAGCAAGACAGTGGGGCCTACAATGCTATGAAAAACAGGATGGGAAGGAAGCCTGCTCTCTGCCTTCCTGCCCAGGTGAGCCATCACCTGACTAAGTGAGTTCACACTCAGAGCGTGCGGGGATGGCAGGATGTTCTGACTTCATTTTCCAGGATGCCTTTGCTTTAAAACCTTTTAAAAAGAAGTGAATGATACACCCCCTTTGCTCATCTTGCAGTGGAACCTGGTGTGTGAGGACGACTGGAAGGCCCCACTCACAATCTCCTTGTTCTTCGTGGGTGTGCTGTTGGGCTCCTTCATTTCAGGGCAACTGTCAGACAGGTAAGGTGTCTGTCTTCTGGAGCACCAGGGGACCTCAGCACTGAGGAAGAAGCGTGTGCCTGGCCCTTGATTTCAGTTGGTAGTATTCTTTCAGCGCAGGGCCCTGTATTTTAAAGAAGAGGAAGCTATGTCTGTGATATAGACTCCATGCCTAGTAAGAAGAGCCAACAAATCTGACTCCGTAATTCTTGCTAAGTAAAGAAACCTGAGCTGTCTAAGCTGAATGTATCTGTGATCCGGTTGACTAGGTAATATGCCATGATTCACTTCTGCAGTAGCCTGGCTTGCCTCCCCTGGGTCACTGTGACTCTGTCATGCCCCTGAGCATGGGAGAGGTTGACATCATGCACACATGCACATGTGCTAGATTGTAGATCTGTAGTAGTGCCACAGTGTCTGCCTCTGTAGTCCCAAGAAGACCAGCATTCTCTCTGCAAAGTGAAAGGAGCTCTCACCAGCCACTAGTGGTATGAAAAGCAGAACTCTTTTGTCCACAAGGCTGATGCCCCTTAGCTAAGTGGCCTGTGGTTTTGGCATTTACTTTATGACAGGAGGGAGAACAGTGTTTTGATCCATTTCTTATAAGCAGGTTATTTGTATAATTCTAAAGCTTTTAACTCAAGGAAACATTAACGGCTTAGAGAATCCCAAACCCCTCGAAATTATATGCACAATGTTAGAGACTACATGTGAGCATTTTTTTGGAGAGAGGTCCATAGCTTTCATGAAGTTCTTAGAGGGGTCCATTATGTTGTGTCTTCTTTCCCTGGAGCTTCAGGGTCTGTCAGAGAAGACTGTGAAGAGAGTAGCAGCCTTCAGCAAGTCCTTGGCCACATGGCACATGTGAGAACACCCCACAAATCGGTGGGTTAGCCGGTGGGAAGGAGTCCCAGCATCTTCCCTGGTTTTTAATTCCTGGCCTCAAGCAATCCTCCCTCCATAACCTCCCAAAGTGCTGGGATTACGGGCGTGAGACACCATGCGCAGCCAGATATTTTTTATTGTTGTTGTTTTTTTTTGAAAAGGAGTTTCACTCTTGTTACCCAGGCTGGAGTGCAATGGCACGATCTCGGCTCACTGCAACCTCTGCCTCCCAGGTTCAAGAGATTCTCCTGTCTCAGCCTCCCGAGTTGCTGGGATTACAGGCATGCACCACCATGCCCAGCTAATTTTGTATTTTTAATAGAGACAAGGTTTCTCCATGTTGGTCAGGCTGGTCTCAAACTCCCGACCTCAGGTGATCCACCCACCTCGGCCTCCCAAAGTGCTGGGATTACAGGCGCGAGCCACTGCACCTGCCCAGCCAGATTTTTTTTAAAAAGCAGGTTAACCTGTTTATTATTCCTAGTTTACAGATGGAGAAAGTGAAACAGAGGGATTAAATAACTTGCCCAAGGTTTCACAGCTGGCAAGTGGCAGAGTTAGGATTTGGACCCAGGTAGTCTTGCTCCTCTATTGTGTATGGACTACTGTTCTAGGTCCCTGCTGTCCTAAAACTTGCTTTCTAGCAAGGTGGAATGTATTAAACAACCAAGTGAGGAAGTCGTTGTTGTCCTTGGCCATGGTAAGAGATACAGAGAAGTGCAGGGTGCCACAGGAGTGTCTAACAGAGGAGGTCAGGGGCAGCATCCCTGAGAAGGTGAAGCATGAGCTGAGAGTGGGAAGATGAGTCAAAAGTAGCCAGCTGAGGGGTAGAGAGGAGAAAGAACATCCAGGCAGGGAGAATAGCAAGTGCTAAAGCCGGGGCTCATGAAGAGGCATGGGAGCAGGACAAAGTCCGTGTGGTAGAGGTGCGGAGAGTGGTGTTAAGATGAAGGGGAGAGGCAGGCAGAGCCCTGGGCAGATGAGCAACCAGGGCTTAGGGGATCACAGTTAGGACTTTGGGCTTCAGCCACAGAGCAGCGGTGGGCTACTGAGATTTTTTAAAGCAATAGTGTGACAATCAGATTTGTCCTTTTTTTTTTTAAAGATGCTTTGACAACCTTGTGAAGAAAGAATTGAAGGGAAGCAAAAGGTGTTGTAGAGAGACCAATTAAAAGGTTGTCACAGTAGTTCATGCCAGAGATGATGGTGGCATGGCCTAGCATGACGGTGGTAGAAATGGAGGGAAGTGGTAAGAGGTAAAATCAACAAGACTTGCCGATGGGCTGGATGTCGGAATTGAGGGAAGAAAGCTTTCTGGCCTGGGTAACTGGGTGAGTGAAGGTACACTTCTCTAAGACAGAGAATGCTGGAAAAGAACCACGTTCATGGATATTGAGTTCAATTTGTGTGTACTAAATTTGGGGTGACTATGAGACCCCTAAGTGGAGAAGTAGAGTGTGAAGCTGGCTGTATGGATATGGTACTGCATGAGAGGTTTTGGCTAGAGAAACACATGTAGGATTTGTCAGCATATAGAACCCTCAGCAGAGCCCCAGATAGGGATGAGGTTGCCTGGGGAGAGGGGAGTGGGGAGGGGAGGGGGGAACTGGGGGAGGATTGTGCTATGCTTAGAGGCCTCCTGAGTGGACATGGGAGATTCCTTCTCACGGAGCTAAGTGACAGCTACGGCTCAGAAGAATGCCCTTGATGTGAAAAGGAGATACCCCAAGTTCAGAGTAGAAATGCAGTGTATTTTTCTGGGTCAGCTGTGTCATGGGTCAGCTTAAGAACCTTCTTGCCATGTGACACAATGATTACCTGAGGAAAGCATTTAAGTTCCAAAAGGTCTATTCCCAGGGAAACTGGAAACAAAATTTGTGAGTGTGTTTAGGACCACTTTAGTCTACAGAAGGGCTAATATAGTGTTTTTCAAACCTTTCTAAACATTTTGGCCACAGAACTTTCATTAAAGTAGGATAATTTAAGTCTAGTAAATGAAATACACCCTAAGTGGCTAAAAGTATGGCTGTTCTGCCTGCAGCCCCTGCCTTCAATTCCCAATGCCCTGCCTCAAGCCTGTCTGTGCCCCCTTGGAAGGCCCAGGGCCCTGTGGGATGGACAGCTTCTGAGTGCATTACTTCTGAGTAAACCAGTTCTAAAACCTAAGCTAAATAGATTACCTGAAAGCAATCAATTCATGCCCTAACTTGTCTAGGACATCAATGTAACTTTTTATATAGTATAAAGGTTTCACCTTCTTTCTGGCCTATGAATATGTCTGAAATTCAAGAGCAATTAAAGTACTCCTGGGTTGTCAAAGCCCTTTATGTGACACTATTGAGTTATCTTTATGCGTCTGACTTGTAAGAGATGCACAACTCTAGGAAGAAGTAGACTGCTGTATCCTGTTTCCAGGTATGTGTGTGTTTGCCATTTTGTTGACAGACTTTAAAAGCAAACATTTCTGGCCCCAACCCTGAACTGCCAAGGACTGGTGCTATGTAAAGGGTTCTCTGGATCTGTCTCTTCCCTACCATCCCAGGGAGCTCTTAGGAAGGGAAAGGGCATAGAGATTATACCAGCCTGCCTTGTGGTTAGGAACCACCCCTTGGTTGGCATATAGAACACGCTTGTTAAAAAAACCATGCAGGGGAAAGTAGAGTCTACTACCAGGCGAGAGTTTCTCAACCTCGACCCTATTAACATTTTGAGCCAAATAATTTTGTTCTAGGGCATTTTCCTGGGCATTTTAGAATATTTAACAACATATCTGGCCTCTACTCATTAGATGCCAGTGAACCCCAAGTGATGGAAAAAAAAAAACAACAACAGAAAAAAACCTCTTATATTGAGGAAAAACACCAAACTCTTCCACATAGTTGCAAGACCTTGTGCAATTTGCCTCCTAGCCACCACTGTACTCTTGAATTGCACGCCTGTTGCCAACCACACTGGTTCCTCATGTTCACCATGCCCCCTCCAGCCATGGGGGTGTGTGGTCTTCTCAGAGTCTGAAGCATTCCCCACCCACCCCAACCCACCCCCTGTGGCCTTCTTTAACCATGCTGGCTAATTCAGGATCCCTAGTTCCTTATGACTTTCCTTTATAACGTCTACCAGAAATTGGGGGAAAAGAAGTGTTATTATAGGATTAATGTTGGTCTTCCCCACTATACTGTGAATATCATTGAGAGCTTGGTCCCTACACCTTAAATCCCCCATTGTCAACTATTTTTTCCCATCTCAGTGTCCCATGATCAAGGAGACCCTCCCTGAATGTCCAGTTCCCCAACACTTACCCCCAGTCCAGGGTAGCTTCCTTCCTTGTGCCTCTCATGAACCTGCATGCTGATCCTTCAGTGCACTTGACTCAGTGTGTAATTGTATATTCAGTAGGGTGTTGTTAGATTAAAATGTGGTTAATATGTGTTTCACAAGTTATACTATGACACTCCTTAAGGGCAGAAACAGCATCTTTTTTCATTTATTGATATCCAAGTGCCCTCTATAATAGATGCTCAATAAACATTGAGTGAAAATGGGTGTCAGCCAGTACTGGCCAGACTCAAACTGAACCCACTGCTTCCCACTAGCTTGACTTTTTCCTCCTGTTTGTGGCACTCTCTTTAAAACAAACCAAAATAAACCCAATTTTAAAAACTTTTTAAAATGAGCACGGATACAGAAAACCACACAGAACAAATGTGTAGCTTAATGAATTTTTTTCAGAGAAATAACCTTATGACCACCACGAAGTCAAGCAGTAGAACTTTGCTGTCCACTAAGAAGCCCTGTCCATGTGCCCCATCCCAATTACAGCATCCTCTCTCTCTCTCCCCATTAAGTAACCACTAGCCTGACTCCTGTAATAATCACTTCCTTGTGAGTTTTTTTAGTTTTATTATCGGAATATGCATCCTTGACACAAATTTAGTGTTGCCCACTTAATATATTTGATGTCTTTTAGTCTACTTAATCTATGGATTCTCCTTCTATCGCCTTCTATGCCTTACTGATTATCTATGAAGAACCTGAGCTGTTCCACCTATAGAATTTCTCAGTCTGGATTTGTTGATTGCACACTGATGATGCAGTTCAGCACATTCCTCTATGCTCTGCATTTCCTCAAAATTGGCAGTTGGATCCAGAGACTTGAGATTCAGGTTCTGATTCAGGTTCAGTCCTTTTGGCAAGACCATAGGAAGCATGCAATGCCTGACTGTCTCTTTATGATGTTAACAGTAATTAGTATATAATGCATAGATCTATTAATCCATTGGGGGCTATAAATGGTATTATTCTAATTTTATTACCTTTTCATTTAAAAGTTAGAATACTTTTGTACGTGATACTACCTCTTATCTATTATTGGTTGCTGTTCACATAGTTTACAAAGGAAAATCAGGACAAATGCTTCTTTCTCTTTATTTGCCAGTTTTCATTTATAATGAATTGTTTCTCTGTTATTCTCCAAATTTGGCAGATTCTTTTTTTAAAAAAAATATCATTATGAATGTATGGATTAAATAATTGATGTATTTCAGTCTCTTGCAATCATTATCATAATTGTAGCATTGCTTTTTAGGCAACCCTGGTACCCAGGCTGTACATTTGTCATGGGGAGTGGGGAGGGGGAGAAATAGCATGGGCACTGTGAGACCGAGACTGTCCCTGGCAGCCAGTATTCTGGCAACACTGTTCACACCCACTTACTGGATGGATCTTGGGAAAGCCCCACTTGGTGGAGCCCATTCCTGCTGCCCTTTTCCAGCTGGTTATCTGTCACTCTCCTTTTCTTCCCAGGTTTGGCCGGAAGAATGTGCTGTTCGTGACCATGGGCATGCAGACAGGCTTCAGCTTCCTGCAGATCTTCTCGAAGAATTTTGAGATGTTTGTCGTGCTGTTTGTCCTTGTAGGCATGGGCCAGATCTCCAACTATGTGGCAGCATTTGTCCTGGGTATGGCCATCATGTTGGAGTTGAGTACTTGATCCTGTATTTCACCATCATCCCATCACCTACCTTTCTGGAGACAGCTGTGATGTCCCTCAAGGGGGACAGGGTTTCTAACAAAACTAGCCAGAGCTTCCTGGTGAACCCTACTTACAGGCAGGGAAACTGAGCCAGACATGAGACCAGCCTGGGGTCCCCAGCAGCACAATGGCCTGACTTCTGATTTCCAGTTCTTTTCTGGCCTCTGAGCTGTGGCTCCTTGGTCTTAGTACTTGATGGTCAATTTACTAGGACTTGCCAGAGATCCTCCATTTACAAAAAGGGCCTGCCACTGCACAGGGCTGAGCCAGCCCCGGAAAGAGGGCGGCATGGTTGGAGGAGGAGGGGCCGTGACTGGCAAGCTTGCTAAGGTAGAGAACCCCTTGTCTGCAGAGCACTGTGGCTGGTGATATCTATGGACAAGAATAAATTGATAGGAAGGGGCTTTCGTCACCTTCAGGGTTTTAATTCAGAGTGCACACTGCAGGGCTTTGTCTCAAATGTGCCAGCCTGTTGTCACTGAGAAGCTGCCAGGCCGGCCTGTGTTTGGAGGAACCTGACTCTAGCTGATAAGGCCTTTGAGTTCCTTGGGTTGTATTGTTGAAAGGGTTGTTTTTTCTTTTCATATTTAATATTCTTTCCTTGAGGCTTAAGTCAGCATGTGCTGACTTAGTAATGACTTCACTTTTAATAAATTCTTCCTCATGTGAGGATTAAAGGGGGCCTACCGTGGCATCTTTAGCACATGGCTTCAGAACATGGCGAAATTTTCAAGAGAGAACTGTTGCTTGGGGGCCTGAGAGGCCACAGGGATGCACCCCCAGGAGACAGTCAGACAGGAGGGGTTCAGAACGCCATCCGCTCCCTAGCGCCATGAACTTAGAGAGAGTTCTCGCTGTTTTCTTGTCTGTGTATTCACAAAGATACCATAAAAAATTAATAAGGAAGGAACCCAAATTAAACTGCTAACTCGACCTCCCTTGTTTTGAACAGGGACAGAAATTCTTGGCAAGTCAGTTCGTATAATATTCTCTACGTTAGGAGTGTGCATATTTTATGCATTTGGCTACATGGTGCTGCCACTGTTTGCTTACTTCATCCGAGACTGGCGGATGCTGCTGGTGGCGCTGACGATGCCGGGGGTGCTGTGCGTGGCACTCTGGTGGTGAGTGTGACCCTGTGCCCCATGTGCCCACTGGCAGGATGATTTCTGTCTGGCCTTCACTAGAGGGCAGCAACAACCCATGAATCCCTATTTTGTCTCCCAGAGACAGGAAGCATAGATTATAAATTATTTCAGAATGTTTTCTCCACACTCAAAAGAGCCAAAACAAAACAGAATCCCATGACAGCAACAGACTTGCTCTCAGCCCTGTGCTGGGTTGCCCCAAGTGTGGGGAAAAGTAGCAGTAGCTGTGAGAAGATGGGGTCCAGCATGCCCTGTAGGAAGTTCCCAAGCCTCAGGGCAGGACAGTGTAGGCCCTAGTTCTGGCTGTGTGCTGCTGAAGCCTCATGCCACAGGCACTGGCACCAAAAGCAAGAGTCCTCAGGGTAGCCACATGGAGGAAGCCAGGCTCCTTCTGCACCACCAAGGTAGAGGAGTTGAACAGGCAGAGAAGAGGCCATTCCAGACCAAGAGGGGAACACTGCAGAGGTGCTAAGGTGGGAATCACCCCTTGCAGGTGGAGAAGGTGAGACCACCAGCCCAAGTGGAGCAGAGAGCATTTCAGGGCATAGTGGGAGAGTAAGCCGCACATCATGGGGCCCAGTCATGACCGAGGGTGGGGGGTGGCTACCTGGTCCCAGCAAGGTGGAAAATAATATCCATAGAGCACTCAAGTGCCTTGATAAACATGCTAATTTTTTTCCTTTTTTTCTTTTCTTTTTTTTTCTTTTTTTTTTTTCTCAGACAAAGTCTCTGTTGCCCAGGCTGTAGTGCAGTGGCGTGATTTCCACTTACTGCAACCTCCGCCTCCCCAGTTCAAGCGATTCTCATGTCTCAGCCTCCCGAGTAGCTGGGACTACAGGTGCCTGCCACCACACCTGGCTAACTTTTTTGTATTTTTTGGAGAGACGGGTTTCACTACGTTGGCCAGGCTGGTCTGGAACTCCTAGCCTCAAATGATCCACCGGCCTTGGCCTCCTAAAGTGCTGGGATTATAGGAGTGAACCACTGCACCTGGCCAAACATGCTATTTTAGGTAGAGTATCTGACTAATCTGTTGGATAAATCAGGGGTAGGGTGAGGAGAGAAGAGAAGCTAAGAGGCCAGTGCAGAAGCTTCTGTTGGTGCCGGGGACAGGGAGGAGAGTGTAGCAGGGCCTGGGCTGACATAGACATGCACAGAAGCCAGGCTTCCGGAGCCCATCTTGCACCCATCTCCTCAGCCCAGCAGATGGCAACACTGCTCTTCAGAAATGGAGGTGGCCAGCCAGCATGGGGATGCCGTCAGGGGGTGCAGGGCTCTCCCATTTTTGTGCGGTGTGGGGTACACATAAGCTCATCCACCCCAGGTTATTGCTGCGTGTGGATCAGCTCTTTGCTTCTGGCTTGTGATCACCAAACATTCCACAAGCTCTGGTTCTGCAACCTCATTCCCACCTATGGCTGTGCTCTGCCTGGTCTGTGGGTCTGCTGTTGGCAGGGAGGCCTCACTGAGATCGGACCTTGTACTGCCAGGTTCATCCCTGAGTCCCCCCGATGGCTCATCTCTCAGGGACGATTTGAAGAGGCAGAGGTGATCATCCGCAAGGCTGCCAAAGCCAATGGGATTGTTGTGCCTTCCACTATCTTTGACCCGAGTGAGGTAAGCACCATGTGGGTGTGGGTGAGAGGGACAGACTGACCGTGATTTGAGAGCAGCAGCACCCAGCCCTGAAGTCCTCCCTGCTCACAGCAGCCCAGCCCTCTCTCTGCCCAAGCCCCAACTGCCCATTCCCCCCATCCCCCCACTCCCCACCCCCACACAGGCCCTGTTAACACTCAGAAGTTGAGGAATAGGTTACAGCTGCCTCACTCTTTTCACCACGGGTTTCAGATTTTAATTTTTTACTTCCTTTCTAGGCAATCATATATTTTAACCATTACTTCTAACAATAAATACTCTTTTTGAGTAATAGGCCTTTCATAAAGTCAGCATTTGGGAAAATCATTGTTTCTTATACCTAAGGTGGCTTGTCATCTTACAAAGCTAACCCCAAACGTAAAATGTAAAGCACAAATAGATTTGGAGTTAGAAGTATTTCATCTCTTGAGTATTAGCAATTATTCATTAAAAAGAAAAAAAAAGTGTTTAGTCTCTTTCTGCCCTCCAATGGTTAATTATTGCATATCATCTTGGAGTCAGGTCCTTTTTGATGTCCACCTCTTCCCCCTACCCCACCCCTCCCATCAGCCCTGTTCTCACACACCATGACTCATTTCTTGGCTCTACCTAGTTCCTGGTTCTTGCTTTTCCTTCCCGTTCCCTCTCCTACCATTTCTGTAGCAGGCAGTTTTCCTTGGTCTCGTGACTATGAGAGGTTAGAAGCTGTAAATGCTGCCTGGTGGGGTTCTGGAATGTGTCTGTGGTCTGACTGGAAGATGAGGGGTTGGGTGTGGGAACAGCCACAAGCAGCCATGCTGAAGTGTGAGAGGCAGGCATGGTTGGGCTTGGAAAAGAGGGAACAGTTATTGTAGACAGCGGAGGCCAATGGCCACTGCCAGCCCTGCAGACTTGCCAGTGAGTGGTGGCCCAGCAGCCACTGTCAGCATGCACCAGAAAGGGGTCCTGTGCGCAAAGGTCAGGCAGGAGTGTGGCAGAGGGCTTTTAAGTTAGGTGGTTTTGGGGGCTTTTAAGTGAGGGGTCAATCTGGGTGAATGCATAAGCCCCACTGGCATCTTTGAGGAAATGAGGCTATTTCAGGGGATCCTTTCAGTCCAAAGTTGACCTTTTGTTGAACTTCTAACTCTGGAAAAACAAGCTCCAAACCTGGGTTTGCTTAAGAAAGCAACATCAGTGTGTTTAGACGTGTGGTTTATTAATGGCCTTGGCTGTGCTGAATTTCATAGGAAGTCACTCTGGGTGAAGCTCAGGTCAATTTTCCTGTTTTTCTATTTGAATTCTTTTTCCCTGGAAGCACACCAGTAACTACATAGTATAAGGACTCAAAACATTAACTTTTAAAAAATATCAGACCAATAAACCACACAGCCAGGTACTCTCTCTGACCCAGAGGGCAGGGAGCCAGGCTTCGGGAGGAATACTTAGAGGCCTCCTTGGAATGTGGCCACCAACAGGAATATGTGGGGGTGCAGTGAGGAAGCTGTCAGCCTGGGCCTCTGTCTTCCTGTACCCTTGAGGGACTGGTCACTTACTTTTCCTCATTTTCATTCACTCTGATTTGTTACTGACAAGGCCTAGGGAAGTTTTCACAGCCTAAAACACAGTCAATATACTTACTGTTCTTAGAAACGTAACACTCCCCGACGCTGAGATGCAGACAGCTAAGATGCCAGGGATTCAAGTATGTTATTGTGTGCTCTGAGTCTCTGACCACCTCTTCTTCCCATACACTTATCATGTTGTTCCTGCAGTTACAAGACCTAAGTTCCAAGAAGCAGCAGTCCCACAACATTCTGGATCTGCTTCGAACCTGGAATATCCGGATGGTCACCATCATGTCCGTAATGCTGTGGTATGTAAAAGAGACCTGCCTGAGGCTTCCAGACAAAGCTTCTTGAAGTGGCCATTGGGCCTCTTGTTTACAGACATGCCTCAGACCAAAATTCAAAGCCTATGTCATCAGAGAGTGAAAAGGATATGTCTTGTGTTAGATGGAAAAAATGGGCATGTCACAATTCTTAATGGGATGGAACCTCAGAAAAGGAGAATGAAAACAATTGTGGAGGCTGTTGTGGGAAATATGGACTCTTGTGGGGAATCTCTCCAGATCTTAAGATGAATCCTTGCCCAATTTGGGTCATTTAGTTTCCGTCTCCTACCCAGTTACTGACAGTGGCTGAGGAGGCCAGGTAGGGCTTTTAAGAAGGATCTGAGTGAAGACACCATGTCCTGTAGGCTGCAGAGGCTGCCAGTTACTTGGGATGTGCTCCTCCTGGGATGTCCATAAACGGTCCTGGAGTCAGGGCTATAGCCTAGATGTCCTTACCAGGTTCCCACTAATGAGGCAAAGTATGTCAGAAAGGGATTTGTGAATTACCAGGGAGAGGAAACATGTCCAAGTGCACATCGCTAGCTTTTGCTCAGCGGCCGAACCCTGGGATTCTAGGCGACTTCTGGAGCCTGGTGGGTTAGCGGTGAGAAGATGGGCGAGGAGAGCAGACTTCATCTCAGAGTCCTTATTACTAGTCTCATCCAGCTTTGAGGCAGTCAGCCACTGTGCCTACTGAGGGAGTGCTATGAGTCACCCGCTTCCAAGGAATGGCCCAGGATCCCTCCAGGCAGTTCACCATTCCCTGAGTTGGCCTCAAGACAGGAGCAGCATGTAGCCTGCACCACAGACATGCAAGCCTGTGATGAGTCACCCACTTTTGTGTTCACCCAGGCTCTCCTCCCTGCTCTGGATTTCCTGGGGACTCATGCACATACTCTTTTTATTGTACCAGCTGTGTGTTCCACCTGCAGATGAGTCAAAACAGTCGAATCCATAAAGGTCTGGTTTGTCAAAGAGTGTGGGTCATCAACAGAGAGAATGCCTACTGGGGATGCCCAGGTCAGGGGTACTGCAGGGCATCCTGATGAGAGGCAGTGTGGCCCCTCCATTGGGAGCCACCTGTCTGCTCCACAAGTACCGCGGGGCTGGTGTCAGCTGTCTCTGACCAGCCTCTTCCTGACTGGTCACCACAGGTAGTGTGTGAGGGTCTCTCTCCAAGTGTTTGACCTAATGTTGTTCCTTTTGTTATCTTATCCCCCAAATCCTATCACACCTCACTTGATGTCTGCCTCCTGACTCATTCTCTAGCTCCTTCTGCAGTTGCTGGATTTGAGGAGGTTCAGCTTAGGATTTTTAAAGCTGAAAGGCAGGTTGGAATTTTTCTTTTCAATGAAGTAAATCTATCTGAATTATACAAGCTTTTTTGCTGGGACACTGTCTATATGGAAGGCTCTGAGAGCGCACTGGCGCAGGGTTTACACTGTACCACTTGGGCTGGGGAAAATTATCTTTTGATCTATGAAGTAAGATGCAGGGTTACAGTTACTGCTGCCTTACTAGTCTCTGCTTAAAGATGGTTTGGAATTTACTGAAATAATTGCATTGTAAAAGTTGTACAGGTTGGGAAAGATGTGGATACTGCTTTTCTAGCTTTCTTCTGCACTCTGTTTCAGGATGACCATATCAGTGGGCTATTTTGGGCTTTCGCTTGATACTCCTAACTTGCATGGGGACATCTTTGTGAACTGCTTCCTTTCAGCGATGGTTGAAGTCCCAGCATATGTGTTGGCCTGGCTGCTGCTGCAATATTTGCCCCGGCGCTATTCCATGGCCACTGCCCTCTTCCTGGGTGGCAGTGTCCTTCTCTTCGTGCAGCTGGTACCCCCAGGTAGGGACCATGTGCATCTATGGTTTGGGGTCTTCACTGAGTCTCTTACTGTCTACCAGGCTGTCTCAATTAATAAAGAGAATAAAATCAAGCCCATCACAGCTCCCTTGCATATATACATTCTTGGCCTAAAAATCAATAGAAAGTGTCTTCTGAGACTAGAACACTTATGGCCTGGGCTTTGAGGGAGTGGGAAAAAGCAGCCATTGGGGCTGTTGGTTAATTTTACTCTGTACCCAAGTTAATGTGCTCATACTGTTTTCCACTCCAGAAGAAGAGGGAAGAAATAGCTATCCCATTCCTTTTTTTCCTGGCCCTGTCTTCTTTATTTATTCAACATATAGCTATGGCATGCCTACCATGGGCTGGGCACTGTGCTCGGTGATAACGATACACAAGAAAACAAGCCAGGCAGAACCCCAGGCCCTCATGGAACGTACACCCTAGATGAGCAGACAGACAACAAACAAGTAAATAAAATGCTTAATATAGTTCAGACTGTGTTACCTTCTAGGAATACAAATGAAGGACAATGCCGAGTTAGTTTACATAGTCACAGATAGTGTCCCTGAACAGGGGGCAGTTCAGTAGAAATGTACATAAAGTGACAGAAAGCCCTGAAAAAGTCTAGGAGAACATTTTAGGAAGAAGAAATGGCAAAGGCAGTGACCCTGAGCAGGGGATGAGCCTGGCATGTTTGAGGAGGAAGGAGAAGGGGAGGGGCCAGGCCACTGAGAGGGCCTCACAGTCCCTTAGCAGGATTTTATTTCTGAAACTATCTTAGTATCCCACAGATGGGTGGGAGGTAGCCATGTCCAATAATTTATAGAACAGTTCGTGGGACCTCATCTCTCCCTCTCCATCACTGTGCCCAGAGTCTTCAGTGTACCTGTAGATTTGGGAGCCTCTGATGGTCACTTTTGGGCCCATCAGGCTGAGAACACTGCACGGGAACAGCTCCCCATGGGATGTGGCAGGAGGAGCCCAGAACTGACGTAGAGGCTCACAGCTGAGCTCAGAGTGACCTTCAGGTCACACATAGCTCTCCCATCAGCACAGCACAGAGAGATTAGAAGATCAACTCGAGGTTCTGATGACCTATGATTTTTTTGAGGTCTGAGTGGGAGGAAAGCATGAAATGAGTTAGAACTGAATTCTCCATTCATCTAAACATCATGAGTTAATTCCATAGTGCCTGCAGTGTGAGGTTCTGGGGTGACAGTTAATCCCTGACAGACATGTCTTTAATGACTTATAGACTGGGAAGCAGGTTGATTGGACTATTAAGGAGCTTACTCTGGTGGTCTCCAGGTTGAGGAAAGTGCATGTCCTTATAGCTGCAGGTCCCAGCCTCCTTTCAGCAATCAATTTGGAGGGAAGTCTTGGCTATAGCCCCTTCCCCCACAATAGGAAGTGATAGAAACTGACTCCCCAAAAAATTTGGGAAGAAAGTATGTTTGTTTTGCTCTCAATAGCTGCATGCCATGGGTTGGTACCTACTCCTACCCTCTTTCCTTTGCTTCTCCAGACTTGTATTATTTGGCTACAGTCCTGGTGATGGTGGGCAAGTTTGGAGTCACGGCTGCCTTTTCCATGGTCTACGTGTACACAGCCGAGCTGTATCCCACAGTGGTGAGAAACATGGGTGTGGGAGTCAGCTCCACAGCATCCCGCCTGGGCAGCATCCTGTCTCCCTACTTCGTTTACCTTGGTAAGTCCCATGAGCCAAGGGCACACTAGAGCAACGGGATGGAAGTACTAACTGGCTTGAATGTGAGCTGGAGGTTGCGTGTTAACAGGAAAACAAGTTCATACAGTACATGGGCTCCATCCAGTACTGGATCTTTGGCCGGGAAGGGTTCTTGTCCCAGTGCACTGGCCCTCACTTTCAAATGGAAAACAACCTATAGATTACCTAGAAATTGATGAGAATATTAGAGGGTTTGTTTCTGTTTTAGCCATCCCAGGCCTTCCATCAGAGACTACAATTCCTTTATCCTAAGAACCTACAGAGTGGTTTAGGGAGCCAGTGTGCTTAGTTGGAGAAATTTCTTGGAATCAGAGCTTAAAAGGAACATGAGGGGAAAGATGTCCATGCAAGAGGTCTGATGAACTGAAAATTATCATAACCTAGAGCACTATAGAGTGATTTTATCTTGTGTGAAGATCCACCCCATGCCATTTTATGTAGCAGGTCTCCAGTTTTCTTTTCTCAGAATTATGTCTTCATAGCACCTGCGGTTTCCCTGCACATCCCTAGCCAGTACCTCTTTAGGGAGGGTGGCACCCACCTGAGAGTACTCAGAGTGCTTTGTGAACATGCTATGTAGATCTCAAAGCAAGCAAAAGCACCCTGCCTAATCTGAAGGCAGATCACATGGGCTGGGACACATCTGCAGAGGTGGAAGAGTTATTTCCATCCCTGGACAAGTACCTCGGGTTCCTTGGAAACCCAACCTTGGTAAATAAGAATAATCAGCATGGCCCAGAAATAGGAATAATCAGCATGGCCCAGCTCTTCTCCTGTAACCGCCCCTTTGTACTCCTCGCCTGCATGGTGGAACACTGCTGGGCTCTGGGCATGTCTGTGCCAGCTCTGGGTTCTGAAACCTGTCTAGATGCCAGATTCTAATCTGACTGCTCAGACTGTGGGAGATGTGAGACCAAGAAGGAAAGTGATCCCCTTCCAGAGTCCTGGGAGCATAAAGGGGTAGATGAGAGACCAAGTCTAACTGCAGCCCTGGGCCTGAGGCTCTGTCTGCTTTGCCATAGGTGCCTACGACCGCTTCCTGCCCTACATTCTCATGGGAAGTCTGACCATCCTGACAGCCATCCTCACCTTGTTTCTCCCAGAGAGCTTCGGTACCCCACTCCCGGACACCATTGACCAGATGCTAAGAGTCAAAGGGTAAGAAGACCTCCTCCGTCAGTGTTGATGCACTGGGTCTGGGTCTGGCCAGGTCTCAGGAGCCCCTCACAATAGAGCTACTCGCAAACTCCCTCTCACAGACACCATGGACTAGTTTAGCCATTAAAGGGTTGTAAATGGCAAGGTGCTTACTTATAGCCCATCCTCTCTGGTCTGTTCCTGTGTGGACATGTCACTATACACATCTCCATGGCAGTAGCCGCACTGGATAACTCAGAGGCTAGAAGAAACCTTTCAGAATCTGCTGCAGGATTCTCTTCCCAGGGAAGATATCCTCAGTTCTTGTTTGTTTGGAGACTGGGAGGCATCTTTTTAAAATGTGTTACTGACATATTTTTGCTTGTTTTTATAGAATGAAACACAGAAAAACTCCAAGTCACACAAGGATGTTAAAAGATGGTCAAGAAAGGCCCACAATCCTTAAAAGCACAGCCTTCTAACATCGCCTCCAGTAAGGGAGAAACTGAAGAGGAAAGACTGTCTTGCCAGAAATGGCCAGCTTGCGCAGACTCCGAGTCCTTCAGTGACAAAGGCCTTTGCTGTTTGTCCTCTTGACCTGTGTCTGACTTGCTCCTGGATGGGCACCCACACTCAGAGGCTACATATGGCCCTAGAGCACCACCTTCCTCTAGGGACACTGTGGCTACCTACAGACAACTTCATCTAAGTCCTAACTATTACAATGATGGACTCAGCACCTCCAAAGAAGTTAATTTTTCACTAGAACCAGTGAGATCTGGAGGAATGTGAGAAGCATATGCTAAATGTACATTTTAATTTTAGACTACTTGAAAAGACCCCTAATAAGGCTAGAGGTCTAAGTCCCCCACCCCTTTCCCCACTCCCCTCTAGTGGTGAAATTTAGAGGAAAAGGAAGTAATTGCACAAGGAGTTTGATTCTTACCTTTTCTCAGTTACAGAGGACATTAACTGGATCATTGCTTCCCCAGGGCAGGAGAGCGCAGAGCTAGGGAAAGCGAAAGGTAATGAAGATGGAGCAGAATGAGCAGATGCAGATCACCAGCAAGTGCACTGATGTGTGAGCTCTTAAGACCACTCAGCATGACGACTGAGTAGACTTGTTTACATCTGATCAAAGCACTGGGCTTGTCCAGGCTCATACTAAATGCTCCATTGAATCTACTATTCTTGTTTTCCACTGCTGTGGAAACCTCCTTGCTACTATAGCGTCTTATGTATGGTTTAAAGGAAATTTATCAGGTGAGAGAGATGAGCAACGTTGTCTTTTCTCTCAAAGCTGTAATGTGGGTTTTGTTTTATTGTTTATTTGTTTGTTGTTGTATCCTTTTCTCCTTAAGTTATTTGCCCTTCAGAATGCACTTGGGAAAGGCTGGTTCCTTAGCCTCCTGGTTTGTGTCTTTTTTTTTTTTTTTTTTTAAACACAGAATCACTCTGGCAATTGTCTGCAGCTGCCACTGGTGCAAGGCCTTACCAGCCCTAGCCTCTAGCACTTCTCTAAGTGCCAAAAACAGTGTCATTGTGTGTGTTCCTTTCTTGATACTTAGTCATGGGAGGATATTACACAAAAGAAATTTAAATTATGTTCATAGTCTTTCAGAGTAGCTCACTTTAGTCCTGTAACTTTATTGGGTGATATTTTGTGTTCAGTGTAATTGTCTTCTCTTTGCTGATTATGTTACCATGGTACTCCTAAAGCATATGCTTCACCTGGTTAAAAAAGAACAAACATGTTTTTGTGAAAGCTACTGAAGTGCCTTGGGAAATGAGAAAGTTTTAATAAGTAAAATGATTTTTTAAATAACAGCAACTGCCTAGAATCTTTATTTCTAGAATTTAGTGAGCCTGTGCCACACTGTCATCTGCCTTTTCTCTGTATCAGCTTGGGCTAATTCTAGCAATGGTTGGGATTAATCTCTAAGACTAAGATTTGATTCTTGTGCACTAGAATTCTTCACTTTATTAATTGACTATGGGCTGAGCCAGCCTTCTTGCACAAATGTATCTTGGGTTCCCTTGAAAGTAGAGACTGAGACAAGTGCTTCTGTGCAGTTAAGCAGTTTATGCTTTGGGGACAAGATTCCAGGGAGCAGCAGTAAAGGACAGGAGGAGAACAGGGAAGGAGGGAGGCTGAATACAAAGATGCATTTTCAGGTTGACTAGCACCAAAGGCAGGGATGCTCCATCCAGCAAGGATTTCAGAAGAAGCTTATGAAATGCATCTCAACACCATCTGTACTTTGAGTAAAAGGGGGAAGCATTTCTCTGCTGGCATCCATTTGTAAAGGCAGCCCACAGGTGTCAGCTCCACATGTTTCCAGGCTGCACATGCATGAGTCCCAAATAAGTTCTGTCCCGTGGGTAGAAAGCAAGAGAGAATACATTGCAGGGCTGAAGTAGGGGTTGCCAGAGCCCATCAGAACTGGTCACTGCAACAGTGGCTGGAGTAAGTGGTGGGCTGAGAGGATTGGGGGTTGAGTGTGGTGCACAAGAGGTGTCTTAATCTATATACAATTTGCACAGGGCATTTTGGGCTAGAAGGTGTGGATGGACCTGGGTAAAAAGCTCCAGTGTTGGATAGAAACTCAAGGGCATGTTGCATAACAAAACAAGCAGCATCAAACTTGGGGGAGAAGGAAGGCAGCACGTCTTCTGGAACACTGTTGGCTTCTCCACTCTCCTCAAACATGGTTCTGTGCTGGATTACTGATTAACTGTCTTCCCAGGGGCTCTAGAATCTGAATTGCAGTTCTGTCTACCCATTATCCTGTAGCAGGAATGAATAGTTTCTGCATTTTCTCTCTTATTCTCCATGCCACTGATTCCAGTCATTTGTGGCCTTCTGAGGGCAAAAACCATAATTACCTGAATGCTTAGAGCTCTTCATGTGGTGAGGCAATAGCCCAAGTCACTTCCAGGGTTGAGCCAAGCATGTGGAATTCCAAATCCTCTGTCTAAGCCTGTTGGATTCATGTGTGGCTTGTTTCCCTTAGAGCCATGACTTTGGGAAGACTGAGTGTGTTATCAGACCAAGGATCTCCTCTGCTCCAGGAGAGAGGCATACACAAACTGTAGCCACAGGGGCAGAGTTGGTGAGTGATGAGGTGTTCAGTTAATGTGTATAACTAGAAACCAGCATACCCACAGAAATATAAAAGACAAAGAAAAGGAGGTGGAGGAACAACCCAGATTTTCTTAAAAACCAGTTTCCTGCCACAGATCAAAGTAAAGGCAAAGATTTGCCATACCATCTTTTCCTATTCTTGGAAACTAGTTCTTATCTCTGTCAGGGTTCCCTGAACATTCTCATGGATTCCATAAGGCTGTTGTTTGTCAAAGAGAATTATTCTGCTTAATACCTGGTCTAAGTGATGGTCAATGAGGTGGGCACAAGACCCTATTCCCTGCCAGGTAGTAAATAGCACAATAGAACTTTCGTCTGGGGGTTTGTCTTTTAATTCTTTTCCTAAAGGGCTTTTAGGCTGATAGAGGCTTGATGCAATGCACTGGCAACACCTTATGTTCTATGCCATTGCTTTAAAAGCACTTTGGAAAATAAAATCTCATGAGATTAACAGAGGATGCACTGATGACAGACACAGGTTTCTCAGCAGAAATCATGTTTTGGAGCTCTCAGGCAGACCCACCCCTGAAGGTGTCACCTCATGAAGAAGGGACATAACCTCAGGGACAGAGTTCTGTAAGAAGCCGCCAGAGACACTGGCACATCATCTCTCTGTTGCGCCAGCCAGAGGGCAGCAGCCAGGCCCCTGACTGGCTCTTTACCTGGGAATAAGTCTCATAAAAGACTTCTCATAGAGGAAGTGTGAGGATATACTCCACATCAAGGATAAGACTGCTAAATACTAATACACAGTGATATTGGTATTTTGCATGGTTTGTCTACTGAAGAGATTTGAAACTTAATGCTCATGCAACCCCTGATTATGAGCAAAATAGTTCTGAAAATTCTAAATGTCCTCATAGAATTGCCCCCCACCCCATGCCAAACAAATGAGCACTAGAAACATAAAAGCCCCAGGAACAGCTCTGGTCTGGAGCTCCCAGCGAGATCAACGCAGAAGGTGGGTGATTTCTGCATATCCAACTGAGGTACCCGGCTCATCTCGTTGGGACTAGTTAGACAGTGGGTGCAGCCCACGGAGGGCAAGCCAAAGCAGGGTGGGGCATCGCCTCACCCAGGAAGTGCAAGGGGACAGGGAACTCCCTCCCCTAGCCAAGGGAAGCCATGAGGGACTGTGCCATGAGAAACAGTGCACTCTGGCCCAGATACTATGCTTTTGCCACAGTCTTCGCAACTCGCAGACCAGGAGATTCCCTTGGGTGCCTACATCTCCGGACCCTGGGTTTCAAGCACAAAACAGGGCAGCCATTCGGGTAGACACCAAGCTAGCTGCAGGAGTTTTTTTTCATACCCCAGTGATGCCTGGAACACCAGTGAGACAGAACCATTCACTCCCCCGGAAAGGGGGCTGAAGCCAGGGAGCCAGGTGGTCTTGCTCAGCGGATCCCACCCCCATGGAGCCCAGCAAGCTAAGATCCACTGGCTTGAAATTCTTGCTGCCAGCACAGCTGTCTGAAGTCAACCTGGGACTCTTGAGCTTGGTGGTGGGAGGGGCGTCCACCATTACTGAGGCTTGAGTAGGCAGTTTTCCCCTCACAGTGTAAACAAAGCCCCCAGGGACTGCAGTCTGGCAAAGCCGCTGTAGCCAGACTGCCTCTCTAGATTCCTCCTCTCTGCGCAGGGCATCTCTGAAAGAAAGGCAGCAGCCCCAGTCAGGGGCTTATAGATAAAATTCCCATCTCCTTGGGACAGAGCACCTGGGGGAAGGTGCAGCAGTGGGTGCAGCTTCAGCAGACTTAAATGTTGTGCCTGCCGGTGCTGAAGAGAGCAGCGGATCTCCCAGCACAGCACTTGAGCTCTGCTAAGGGACAGACTGCCTCCTCAAGTGGGTCCCTGACCCCCAAGCCTCCGAACTGGGAGACACCTCCCAACAGGGGTCGACAGACACCTCATACAGGAGAGCTCTGGCTGGCATCTGGCGGGTGCCCCTCTGGGACGAAGCTTCCAGAGGTAGGAACAGGCAGCAATTTTTGCTGTTCTGCAGCCTCTGCTGGTGATACCCAGGCAAACAGGGTCTGGAGTGGACCTCCAGCAAACTCTAGCAGTCCTGCAGCAGAGGGGTCTGACTATTAGAAGGAAAACTAGCAAACAGGAACAGCATCAACATCAACATCAAGAAAAAGGACGTCCACACAAAAACCCCATCCGAAGGTCACCAACATCAAAGACCAAAGATAGATAAATGCACTAAGATGAGGAAAAACCAGTGCAAAAAGGCTGAAAATTCCAAAAACCAGAACGCCTCTTCTCCTCCAAAGGACCACAACTCCTCGCCAACAAGGGAACAAAACTAGACGGAGAATGAGTTTGACGAAATGACAGGCTTCAGAAGGTGGGTAATAACAAACCCCCTGAGCTAAAGGAGCATGTTCTAACCCAGTGCAAGGAAGCTAAGAACCTTGAAAAAAGGTTAGAGGAATTACTAACTAGAATAACCAGTTTAGAGAAGAACATAAACGACCTGATAGAGCTGAAAAACACACACAAGAACTTTGTGAAGCATACACAAGTATCCATAGCTGAATCAATCTAGTGGGAGAAAGGATATCAGAAATAAAGCGTGAAGACGAGATTAGAGAAAAAAGAATGAAAAGGAACGAACAAAGCCTCCAAGAAATATGGGACTATGTGAAAAGACCAGACCTAGGTTTGATTGGTGTACCTGAAAGTGACAGGGAGAATGGAACCAAGTTGGAAAACACTCTTCAAGATATTAACCAGGAGAACTTCCCCAACCTAGCAAGGCAGGCCAACATTCAAGTTCGGGAAATACAGAGAACACCATAAAGATACTCTTCAAGAAGAGCAACCCCAAGACACATAATTGTCAGATTCACCAAGGTTGAAATGAAGGAAAAAATGTTAAGGGCAGCCAGAGAGAAAGGTTGGGTTACCCACAAAGGGAAGCCCATCAGACTAACAGCGGATCTCTCTGCAGAAACCCTGTAAGCCAGAAGAGAGTGGGGGCCACTATTCAATATTCAATATTCTTAAATAAAAGAATTTTCAACCCAGAATTTCATATCCAGCCAAACTAAGCTTCATAAGTGAAGGAGAAATAAAATCCTTTCCAGACAAGCAAATGCTGAGAGATTTTGTCACCACCAGGCCTGCCTTAAAGAGCTCCTGAAGGAAGCACTAAACGTGGAAAGGAACAACTTGTACCAACCACTGCAAAAACACGCCAAATTGTAAAGACCATCAATACTAGGAAGAAACTGCATCAACTAATGAGCAAAACAACCAGCTAACATCATAATGACAGGATCAAATTCACACATAACAATATTAACCTTAAATGTAAATGGACTAAATGCCCCAATTACAAAACACAGACTGGCAAATTGGATAAAGAGTCAAGACCCATCAGTGTGCTGTATTCAGAAGACCCATCTCATGAGCAAAGACATATATATTGTCTCAAAATGAAGGGATGGAGGAAGATCTACCAAGCAAATGGAAAACAAAAGCAGGGGTTGCAATCCTAGTTTCTGATAAAAACAGACTTTAAACCAACAAAGATCAAAAGAAACAAAGAAGGCCATTACATAATGATAAAGGGATCAATTCAACAAGAAGAGCTAACTATCCTAAATATATATGCAGCCAATATAGGAGCACCCAGATTCATAAAACAAGTCCTTAGAGACCTACAAAGAGACTTAGACTCCCACACAATAATAATGGAAGACTTTAATACCCCACTGTCAATATTAGACAGATCAATGAGACAGAAAATTAACAAGGATATCCAGGACTAGAACTCAGCTCTGCACCAAGTGGACCTAATAGACATCTACAGAACTCTCCACCCCAAATCAACAGAATATACATTCTGCTCAGCACCACATCACACTTATTCTAAAATTGAACACGTAATTGGAAGCAAAGCACTCCTCAGCAAATGTAAAAGAACAGAAATCACAACAAACTGTCTCTCAGACCACAGTGCAATCAAATTAGAACTCAGGATTAAGGAACTCACTCAAAACTGAACAACTACATGGAAACTGAACAACCTGCTCCTAAATGACTACTGGATGAATAACTAAATGAAGGGAGAAATAAAGATGTTCTTTGAAAACAACGAGAACAAAGATACAATGCACCAGCATCCCTGGGACACATTTAAAACAGTGTGTAGAGGGAAATTTATGCACTAAATGCCCACAAGAGAAAGCAGGAAACATCTAAAATCAACACCCTAACATCACAATTAAAAGAACTAGAGAAGCAAGAGCAAACAAATTCAAAAGCTAGCAGAAGGCAAGAAATAACTAAGATCAGAGCAGAACTGAAGGAGATAGAGACATAAAAAACCCTTCAAAAAAAATCAATGAATCCAGGAGCTAGTTTTTTGAAATGATCAACAAAATTGATAGACCGCCAGCAAGACTAATAAAGAAAAAAAGAGAGAAGAATCAAATAGACACAATAAAAAATGATAAAGGGGATATCACCACCAATCCCACAGAAATACAAACTACCATCAGAGAATACTTTAAACACCTCTACGGAAATAAACTAGAAAATTTAGAAGAAATGGATAAATTCCTGGACGCATACACCTTCCCTAGACTAAACCAGGAAAAAGTTGAATCTCTGAATACACTAATAACAGGCTCTGAAATTGAGGCAATAATTAATAGCCTATCAACCAAAAAAAGGCCAGGACCAGACAGATTCACAGCCAAATTCTACCAGAGGTACAAAGAGGAGCTGGTACCATTTCTTCTGAAACTATGCCAATCAATAGAAAAAGAGGGAATCCTCCCTAACTCATTTTATGAGGCCAGCATCATCCTGATACCAAAGCCTGGCAGAGACACAACAAAAAAAGAGAATTTTATATCAATATCCCTGATGAACATCGATGCAAAAATCCTCAATAAAATACTGGCAAACTGAATCCAGCAGCACATCAAAAAGCTTATCCACCATGATCAAGTTGGCTTCATCCCTGGGATGCAAGGCTGGTTCAACATACACAAATCGATAAACGTAATCCATCATATAAACAGAACCAATGACAAAAAATACATGATTATCTCAATAGATGCAGAAAAGGCCTTTGACAAAATTCAACAGCCCTTCATGCTAAAAACTCTCAATAAACTAGGTATTGATGGAATGTATCTCAAAATAATAAGAGCTATTTATGACAAACCCACAGCCAATATCATAATGAATGGGCAAAAACTGGAAGCATTCCCTTTGAAAACCAGCACAAGACAAGGATGCCCTCTCTCACCACTCCTATTCAACATGGTGTTGGAAGTTCTGGGCAGAGCAATCAGGCAAGGGAAAGAAATAAAGGGTATTCAATTAGGAAAAGAGGAAGTCAAATTGTCCCTGTCTGCAGATGACATGATTGTATATTTAGAAAACCCCATCATCTCAGCCCAAAATCTCCTTAAGTTGATAAACAACTTCAGCAAAGTCTCAGGTTAGAAAATCAATGTGCAAAATTCACAAGCATTCCTATACCCCAATAACAGATAAACAGCCAAATCATGAGTGAACTCCCATTCACAATTGCTACAAAGAGAACAAAATACCTAGGAATCCGACTTACAAGGGATGTGAAGGACCTCTTCAAGGAGAACTACAAACCACTGCTCAGTGAAATAAAAGAGGACACAAACAAATGGAAGAACATTCCATGTTCATGGATAGGAAGACTCAATATCGTGAAAATGGCCATACTGCCCAAGGTAATGTACAGATTCAATGCCATCCCCATCAAGCTACCAATGACTTTCTTCACAGAATTGGAAAAAACTACTTTAAAGTTCATATGGAACCAAAAAAGAGCCCGCATAGCCAAGACAATCCTAAGCAAAAAGAACAAAGCTGGAGGCATCAGGCTGTCTGACTTCAAGCTATATTACAAGGCTACAGTAACCAAAACAGCATGGTACTGGTACGAAAACAGATATATAGACCAATGCAACAGAACAGAGGCCTCAGAAATAACACCACACATCTACAACCATTTGATCTTTGACAGACCTGACAAAAACAAGAAATAACAAGAAATGGGGAAAGGCATCCCTATTTAATAAATGGTGCTGGGAAAACTGGCTAGCCATATGTAGAAAGCTGAAACTGGATCCCTTCCTTACACCTTATACAAAAATTAATTCAAGATGGATTAAAGACTTAGACGTTAAGATCTAAAACCATGAAAACCTGCCAGGCGCAGTGGCTCACGCCTGTAATCCCAGCACGTTGGGAGGCTGAGGAGGGCGGATCATGAGGTCAGGAGATCGAGACCATCCTGGCTAAGACGGTGAAAACCCATCTCTACTAAAAATATAAAAAATTAGCCGGGCGTGGTGGTGGGTGCCTGTAGTCCCAGCTACTCAGGAGGCTGAGGCAGGAGAATGGTGTGAACCCAGAAGTCGGAGGTTGCAGTGAGCCGAGATTGCACCACTGCACTCTAGCCTGGGCGACAGAGTGAGACTGTCTCAAAAAACAAAAACAAACAAACAAAAAAACACCATAAAAACCTAGAAGAAAACCTAGACAATACCATTCAGGACACAGGCATGGGCAAGGACTTCATGAATAAAACACCAAAAGCAATGGCAACAAAAGCCAAAAATGACAAATGGGATCTAATTAAACTAAAGAGCTTCTGCACAGCAAAAGAAACTACCATCAGAGTGAACAGGCAACCTACAGAACAGGAGAAAATTTTTGCAATCTACCCATCTGAATAAGGGCTAATATCTAGAATCTACAAAGAACTTACACAAATTTACAAGAAAAAAACAAACAGGGGCAAAGTATATGAACAGACACTTCTCAAAAGAAGACATTTATGCAACCAATAGACACATGAAAAAATGCTCATCATCACTGGTCATCAGAGAAATGCAATTCAAAATTACAATGAGATATCTCACGCCAGTTAGAATGGCGATTATTAAAAAGTCAGGAAACAACAGATGCTGCAGAGGATGTGGAGAAATAGGAAAGCTTTTACACTGTTGGTGGGAGTATAAATTAGTTCAACCATTGTGGAAGACAGTGTGGCAATTCCTCAAGGATCTAGAACTAGAAATACCATTTGACCCAGCCATCCCATTACTGGGTATATACCCAAAGGATTATAAATCATGCTACTATAAAGACACATGCACACGTATGTTTATTGTGGCACCATTCACAATACCAAAGACTTGGAAGCAACCCAGTTGTTCATCAATGATAGACTGGATTAAGAAAATGTGGCACATATACACCATGGAATACTATGCAGCCATAAAAAAGGATGAGTTCATGTCCTTTGCAGGGACATGGATGAGGCTGGAAACCATCATTCTCAGCAAACTCTCACAACGACAGAAAACCAAACACCACATGGTCTCACTCATAGGTGGGAATTGAACAATGAGAACACATGGATACAGGGCAGGGAACATTACACACCAGGGCCTGTCAGGGGGTGGGAGGCTGAGGGAGAGGTAGCATTAGGAGAAATATCTAATGTAAATGACAAGTTGATGGGTGCAGCAAACCAACATGGCACATGTATACCTATGTAACAAACCTGCACATTGTATACATGTACCCTAGAACTTAAAGTACTTAAAAAAATATGCTAAAGGGCCAGGCGCAGTGGCTCACGCCTGTAATCCCAGCACTTTGGGAGGCCAAGGTGGGCAGATCACCTGAGGTTTGGAGTTTGAGACCAGCCTGGTCAATATGGTGAAACTCTGCCTCTACTAAAAATACAAAAATTAGCCAGGCTGGTGGCACATGTCTGTAATCCCAGCTACTTGGGAGGCTGAGGCATGAGAATCACTGGAACTTGGGAGGCAGAGGTTGCAGTGAGCTGAGATTGTGCCACTGCACTCCAGCCTGGACAACAGAACAAGGAGACTCCATCTCAAAAAAAAAAAAAATGCTAAAGGGAGTCTTTCAGGCTAAAATGAAAGGACACTGGCCAGTAACTTGAATACTTGAATCTGCATGAAGGAATAATGAACATGGGGAGAGGTAGCTACCTAAGTAAATATAAAGGGCAGTATTAATTTTTTTCCTAACCTCTCTTTTCCTATATAATTTTAAAAGACAACTGCATAAAGCAATAATTAAAAATTTAGGTTGATGGGCATACAATGTGTAAAGATGTAATTTGTGGAAATACAATATAAAGGGAGTAGAGCTGAATAAGAACAAAGTGTTTGCATATTATTGAAATTAACTTGGTATTAATCTAAACCAGGTTGTTACAAATTAATATATGAACTGTAATCTCTAGGGCAATTATTAAGAAAATAAATAAATAATATATACTTTAAAAAGATACGGATTTAGAATTATCCTAGAAAATATGGATTTAACACAAAAGAAAGCAGTAATGAAGGAATTGAGGAGCAAAAAAGATAAAAGACATAGAAAACAAATAGCAAAATGGCAGGAGTAAGCCCTTTTCAGTAATTATATTAAATGTAACTCTTCAATTAAAAGGCAGAGATTCACCAAATAGATTTTAAAATCATGATGCAACTATTATGATGTCTACAACAGTTTCAATTTAGATTCAAAGACACAAATAGGTTGAAAATTAAAAGGTTGGAAAGCTCTTCCATACAAATAACCAAAAGAGAGTTTGAATGGCTGTATTAATATCAGACAAATAGATTTTAACAAGACAAAGAAGGTCATTATATTACGATAAAAGGGTCCAAACTTCACATATTTTTAATGCATTTCAACTCCTGATATGACACACTTTTAGCTCTCGATTTCTCCTTGACACTCCTGCCTCCATCCATACGTTGTCCTGCTTCATCTCTGATTATCCCAATTCTATTCATGTTCAAGGTTTACCCCATGACATCCTCTTTCTTGGAGGCACTATGGCTTTGGCTAAGTGCCCAGATCCAGAGCAGATAAAGTATATGGTCCAAAAGTAGATGTCTTCACTTACTAGCTCTATAACTTTGGGGAAGTCACTTAACTTTCCTGAGACTGTTTCCTCAACTGTAAAATTCGTTACCTATATCAGGTTTCTATAAAGATTAAATTAGATCATGCATGTAAATTATAATGTAATTATTGACTCTACAAATAATTAGTCCTTATCATATTATGCTTGGTTCCATGAGGGAAATTGTAACTACCTTTGGCGGAAAAGACAGGCTTATCCCTAAGGTGCTTAAGTAGTACACTCACTGTACATTTGGTAGTTTTTAAAAAAAAAAACTTAACAAATACTTTTACTCATTCATCCTTGAATGAGAGACACAGCCCTCAGGAAAACATCCTTCATGAAGCCCACACCTACTTCTTTCTCTTTTTAGACCAAGCAGACTAATAGTATCTGGGCTTCCTGACAGCTTGGGAACAAAGCATGTAAACTCGCCTACTGTCAGCCTCCACACCACCATGAGATGGATATGGGCTCCCTGGGGTGTGCAGTTGGTGAGGGAAATGCTATACTTGACTATGACTGAGTGCCGTGTTCAAATATTCATGTAGTACTCATGATTTGTGTTCAAGCCTCCTTCCATGGGAAGAACCAGCGGCGGACCTGAAGAGCTCTGCCTTCAAACAGATGATTCACTCAGAACAGGTTGCTGGTGACTGAACCTCAGTGACAGGGTCATCCTTTGACACCCAGCTCTCCAAGGGCACCTTGCTCAGGGAGGCTAAGCTCAGAGCAAAAGTGCCTTTTGGAGTGCTAGCTTCTTTCTACCAACAATGACAGATTTCCATCTGTGCTGCCAAACATGTAAGTTCTTTCCTTAAGGAACACTTATAAAAGATGACTTCCAGGCCGGGTGCAGTGACTCACACCTGTAATCCCAGCATTTTGGGAGGCTGAGGTGGGTGGATCACCTGAGGTCTGGAGTTCGCCACCAGCCTGGCCAACATAAGGAAACCCCGTCTCTACTAAAAATACAAAAATTAGCCAGGTGTGGTGGTGGGTGCCTGTAATCCCAGCTACTTGGGAGGCTGAGGTAGGAGAATCACTTGAACCTGGGAGGCAGAGATTGCAGTGAGCCAAGACCACAACATCACATTCCAGCCTGGGGAACAAGAGCAAAACTCCATGTCAAAAAAAAAAAAAAAAAAAGACTTCCTTTTCCCAGAAAACTAAGGGCCCCCTACATCAAAATTATTTCCCTTTGGCTGTTCAGGAACAATTGCTCATCTCCTTTCGATTTTTTGACTTTTAACTCCTCCTCAAGGAAGTTAAGGAATGTTTTTTGCTATTGGTAGGTTGTGCTTTTCTAGAGGGAAATAGTTCTAGTATTGAGATCTAAACTGAGAATTGCTGATTATCCATGGAACAAGCATTTTAAAAACAAGACCAGACCCTAGCTCCCACAGAGGACATGGTTGATAGCTTAGTACCAAAGCACAAGCACTATCTTCTGAGTGGGAAAGCAGATATGGATTTGCTTGCCCACCTGACACCTAAGCCAACATGTGCAGAATTGGAGCCCTCCAAAACTTGGGCCTCTTCCAAGGTTCTCCAAGTCAATGAAGGGCATCATTGTGTGAGCTTGGGTCCTCCTAGAGCAGACACCAAAATGGAATTAAACCTGGAAGAGTTTATTGGGGAAAATGCCTATGAAGAATAAAGAGGAGCAGAAGCAAGAGTAAGCAGAGAGAGCCCCACACCGTAATGCAGGTCTGACCCCTGTGAAAGAGAAGAGGGAAGGATGGAGGAGTAGATAGGAAGAGCCTCAGACTGCAGAGCCATTCTGAGAAAGTGCTGGCCAGACTGACAGGAAGCCCCAGAGTACAGGTGGCCTATTAGAGGAGTTTTGCCTCTGGCATTCCCTCTTACAGCGTCAAATGCATCTTGTAGTATTTAGGATGGCATTCTATATTTGACCAATTATTTGATTGCTTTATTACCTCACTCAAGTGTGTTTCCCAAGGGCAGAGACCACATTTAGTTTTGCTCATCACTGAATCCCCAGCATTAGCAGGGTGGCTGCATTTTGTAGTTGCCACAGAATATTTGTTGAATGAAATATCTAAAAGGGTTATTTTTTTCATTTTTATCTGAATCACACATCAGGTATTTTTTTTTCCTAACCAGTGACTCCTAAGTTAGATGCTGCTTGCACCATGCTTTCATTCCATTTATATCATTCTTCAGCTGTGCTGCGTGATCATCAGCTGTGCCCTGCCCCCCAACCCTCCATTGCCCAATTCTGTAGTAAAGTCTTTTGGGATTGGCCTTGGACTTGGACTTTTGCTTCTTTTGTGTCTTTACTGACTATCAGTGCAGGCCTGGATAAAGTTCTTGTTGCAGAACTTGCTACTGCACAAACTTTTGTTCCAGGGTTAGATCAGGAAGGGTAGTAAGGAAAACAGAGCAGTCTCCAAAAGGTGGGATAGAAAGCTGTCCTTTAGAAGTTAAATTATAAATCAAGCCAATCAGAGCAAAGATACAAAATGTCTCCATAAAGAAAAATAAGGGCTGCAAGACCTTACTGAGTAATGTTACTCAGTAACGCCTTGCTCTATCTAAAAATGTTCATCTGAGGAGAGGCGGCCTGGGTACCATAATACAGAGAGCCTCATCGACACAAACAGATGGTGTCCACCAGGCCCCATCTAGGGAGAAGGGCTGGCCAGGCCAGCAGGGATGAGTGAACAGTACTTCCTATAGGTTTTGACCTGTGTTGCGGAAAGAGACATCCCACATTGCCCGAGCCTGATATCATCAAACATTTAAGTCAGACAATTCACTCTTCTGATTCTGATTTTAGGCTCACTAAGCCACCTTCTGACTATGGGGCTCCAAACTGCATGGCTACAAGAAGAGAATGTGCTCATCAGGTGGCCTCGAGTCCAGTGTTTCTGACAGTCTTGCTTCTAACAGGAATGGATAAGCTTCAGGTTTTGGGGTCAGATGGCCTTGATTCAAACCCTGCCACTAACATACATAGTAACTATGTGACCTTGGGATTTCCTTCATCTTTTTTTCTCCCAAATGAAAAATAAATAGAGTATAATATACCACATGATAGTAGGGAGAAATAATGAGGTAATAATGCATGTAATGCATTTAGCATAGCACTTCTCTAGCAAATAGTGAATGAAATCAGTCAGTTGTCATTCTGACTTTATGCAACAGTGCTAATCGACTCTGGAACACTGGAAGTCAGATGAGATTTTTGGTCCCACAAAGTCAAGGACCAAACCTGGACCTTGGGAAGTTGCCAAGATGAAAAACATCAGGCCGGCCTTCACCTCCTGATGCTCTCTGTTCACATGTGTGATGTCTATAAAAGGTAACCAGGATTTGGCTTATCTGCTTACATCTCTTCCTGTCTTTTCCTGATCTTCATCTTCCCAAACATAGTTTTCATGCAGAAGCAGATTTAACTCTACTTTGCTATCTTGGAGTCAAGAATTGTCCTATAAGGAGGAAGAGGCTCCAAGGCTTGCCTTTTTTGTTTTTTCTTTTTCCTTCATACTACAGACTAAAAGTAGCATCTTCTGGACAGAGAAACAGGCTGCTGTTTTTCTAAGGTCATCATTTGGCCTGCCCCACTTTCCCACCTGCTCTTGAGGGAACTATTGCAAGGACACATACAAGCCCCTACATCAGTCACAGACCAGGGCCTCCATCTTGCAGGGAATGTGCCCAAATTACAAACAGGTAAACCAAAGTGACTCTGGGCAGATTTAATAGCTCATTTTGGTTTCTTGTTCCAGTTATAACAGACTGCTCTATGTTTGCTCTATGGCAAAAACTTTTATGTTTGCTTTGCAACAAACGTACAGACAGGGCAAACTGTGTTTGGAGTATGGTGTCTTACCAATGTTTTCTAAAAGCAAGTGAATAGAAATGCTTGCAAAAGTATTTTCAGACCTCAGTGGCCAGCGCTGAACACCGCTGTAGGAATGTCCATCAAACGTTGTGGCCATGCTCCACTCTAACAAAAACCTGGTTCCGTGGCATAATTGTGGGGGCTAATTGTCAGGCTAAGTTTGAGACACCTTCCAAAAAAAATTGCAGGGCTTCCTCAGTCTTTAAACTCCAGATAATATTGTCCAAACTTTGACAACTAACCTATTATCATGGAGATAGCTCCAAGTTGATGGACTGGCCATTAGAGAATGTCTATCAAGCATCCAGGTAAATAATGACTTGGTTGCTGCCCTCAAGGAACCCACTTAGAGGCTGGCAGAAAATTTTAAGTATTTTCTTCCTTCTATTGTTCATTCCTAAAATTCTGGCAGTAGGTATGATTATTATTATTCCCATCCCACAGGGGAAGTAATTAAGTCTAACTACTTGAATATTTTGTCCCAAATCACTGACAGTAAGAGACGGCCAGACACTGAAACCTGGAATCTCTAAATGTTTAGATATTGATGGGCACCGCTTAGACCAGGGAGTCCAAACCATAGGCTTGCTGTTCCAGTTTCTCTTATCGGATGAAGGGACCCCCATTTCACCGACGTCATTGACTTTTGGGTTCTCCGCTGACCCCAGATAAGATGCCTGGTACCTCATGGTCAAGTCCCCTCCAACGGGGACTCCTCAGAGGCTTGGTCCCAGTTGCTCAGGCTGCCATCTGCCTCCTCAGGCCAGAGCCCGAGGCGCCGCCAGCGGTCAGGTCCCGGGCCAGCTGCCAGCCACAGGCCCAAGTAAACGCTGAATGAAGGGCAGATGGAGGAACCTGTCCCGGTCGGCCGAAGCGCCGCGGGCGCCTTTCCACTTACGGCGGGCCTGCCCAGCCTCCCGCCCAGCCCGGGCCCGGGTCCCGCCGAGGCAGGTGTGCGTGGCGGACTATCTCTCGGGCACTCGGCTGGCCCAGCTCCACCCCGAACGCCACCGGGCCAGGCCACGCGCAGACCCGAGCCCGGGGCCCCCGCCTCTGGCTGCCGGCCCGCGCCCGCCGCGCGCCCCGCGTTCACTGCGCGCTCGGCCCCGGTCCCGCCTCCCGGAGGGTTTCGCTTTCGCTTTCCTGCCGATGTCTTTGAGGAAAATGAAAGCGGTCGTGGCCAGGACTGGCGCAGCTGCCGTTTCAGGCGAGGGGCGCAGAATGCAGCGGCCGCCAGCCTGGAGCGCGGGCCCTGGGGCCGCAGCCCGCGCCGGGCGAGGTAAGCACAGCCCCTTCGCGGCCGCCTCGCGGGCTCCTCCTTGCGGACCCAGCGGGCCCGACGCCAGGCGTTTGACCCGGGCAGGGTCGGGGGTTCTGCCGTGGGGGCGGGGAGGGCCTGAGAAGCGGCACCCTTGGGTTTCGTGGCTTTGAGCCTCCAGGCCAGGCTGGAAGACCTGGGAGGCCTCAGACAAGCGTGCCAAGGGGCTAGCAGCCCGGGGTCGAGCTGGAACCGTGGCAAGTCGGGCCACCTGAGCACGCCTTTCCCTTTTGTAGAGCACCGACCTCCCTGGGTGTTGGTAAAAATCAAAAGTGGGAGGGTGTACGTAAAATGCTGAGCAGAATGCCTAACCTGAGCTCATAATCTACTCCCTCTGACCTGTCAGACTCATTTTTCCCACTGGGCCCCACCCCATACCTCATGTAGTTTGCTTAAGTTTCCTAGATCTGGTGCACCTGGGGGCACTTGGAGTGCCTTCCAAGTGTTCCTTGACCGAGCAAGCTGGCAGCTCATCTCCCTTGATCACGGGCATGGAGAGCAACTAGGCCAGGATGTGGCCCCCTTGCCCTGGCCCTGTCCATGTGAAGTCAGGGCCTTACTCTGCTGGGGCCCCCATCCCGGGGCTAGCATAGATGTCAGGGATAGGTGCACTCACAGACCGAGTCCTTCCCAGACCAGGAAATTTCCAGTCCACTGCATCTGCCAGCAGAAGCATGAAAGATGCGTGCCACCTTGTCTTTGCCCTTCGTCAAGTATAGCCAACTCATTCTTGGTATGCAGGAAGGGGGTTCCACCCCAGGGCTGTGGAAACAGCCCCTGCCCTTAGGGCGTTCCCATCCCCTGAGGAGAGAAAATATGTATTCAAGTTACCCATCAGGCGGTTGTGTAGAACAAGGACAGGTGAGTGAAAGAGCTAAGAGCTGAGAGTAAAGTGACTAAATCATCAGAAACTTTACATTAAAGTTATGACAGGTTTTGCAGGCCAATACCAAGAATCCCCTTTAACTCAATTTTTGTCTCAATAATAATGAATTCAGCCTAATCACACAGATCTGATCATACGGCCCATTACTGAAACAAAACTTGAATGATCTTTACTTTGAGAAAACCATCTGAATTTGACAAAAGATGGTCTAAGTTCCTAAGTTTCAAAACATGGGGTCCGCCTCTGCCCTACCTCAGCAGGATGGTGTTGAGTAGTGACTGCTTTTAGAAAATGCTGCTCTTGCCGGGCACGGTGGCTCACGCCTGTAATCCCAGCACTTCAGGAGGCCGAGGCGGGCTGATTACCTGAGGTCGGGAGTTTGAGACCAGCCTGACAAACATGGAGAAACCCCGTCTCTACTAAAAATACAAAATCAGCCAGGCATTGTGGCACATGCCTGTAATCCCAGCTACTTGGGAGGCTGAGGTAGGAGAATTGCTTGAACCTGGGAGGCGGAGGTTGCAGTGAGCCAAGATCGCGCCACTGCACTCCAGCCTCGGCAACAAGAGCTAAACTCCGTCTAAAAAAAAAAAAAGAAAGAAAAAAAGAAAATAGAGAAAATGCTGCTGTTTTCATGAGCCAGAAAATTAGATGCACTTCCGTTCACATTCCATTGGCATGGACTAGTCTCATGGGTCTCACCTAATTGTAAGGTGGCTGGGAAATGTAGCCTGGTGGTGTTCCCAGGAGGAAAAGAACGAGAGACTGGTGAGCACTAGTAACCTCTTCCACAATCGACTAATGTAGTGAATTACTTTATCATGATGTATTTGTAATACACTTTCGTATTTGATTAGATAATATTTTATTTAGGAGTTTAACATCTATGTTTATAAGTGAAACTATCGTGTATTTTTCTTTATTTGTACAGTCCATATTTAACATTTCAAAATTAAGTAACAAATTGGGCAATGTTTTCTCTTTTTTTCTATTTTCTAAAGCAACTCCATTAAGATAGAGATTTTCTGCTCCTTGGAAGTTAGTAGGAGGCACTTGTAAAATCTTCTGGGTCTGAAACTCTATGGGGAAGAGGTTTCAAAATTATTTGAGTCTCTTAAGTGGTTATTCACATTTTTGTGCCAAATTTGGCCATTTTTATTGTCTAGAAATTATTCATTTCATCTGTATTTTCAAATATATTATCATGTGTTTATATTATTCCTTTATAAGTTTTTAAATGTCTGTTTTATTTGTCATTTCTTCCTTTTTCTGTAATCTCATTTTTAAAAAATCTTCTGTCAGTTATTCTTGATCAGTCTCACTAGAGGTTTGTCTACTTTCAAATAAATACTTCAAGTTTTGTTAACCACCTTTTTTTTGGTCCTCTATGTCCTCTATTTTGCTGATTCTTCCCTTATGTTTATTATTCCATTTTTTCATGTTTCTTTGGTCATATGCTTTTGTAATAAATTCAAACAGTATAGACATTTGTAAAGTGAGACAGGAAAGTCCACTTCAGCCTCCATAGGCAACCACAGATATCATATTGGTGTGTTTTTCTGGACCCTTTCCTATGCTTATACAAATATTTTTCTACAACTTTCTAAACTGAAACTCATAGGTAAACTGCTCTTTATAGGCAACCACAGATATCATATTGGTGTGTTTTTCTGGACCCTTTCCTATGCTTATACAAATATATTTCTACATCTTTCTAAACTGAAACTCATGGGCCTCTTTCTGTGGTGTATACACACACATACACATACATACACACACATACACATCCATTAAAATGGAATACATACCATAATTTATCCATTTTCCATTCATGGGCATTTAGGGTGAAAGTCTTGGTCTTTTAGTAATGGAATTTAATTCATTCATATTTATTTTGATCACTGATAAATGTGGTCTTATTTTTGCCATCTTGTTTTGCCATGTATTTATCATGTGTGTTTTTTTTTTTCCTTGTGACTCTATGGATTCATCAAAGTGTATTTGTCCCCTGTTTCTTCTTTCCTTCTTTTTATTCAGTGAGTTGGAAGTTCTATATCTTACAATAGGCCATCATTTAGTTCTTAAGCTTAGATAAACTTGTATTTTTGTCTCTGGCAAAAATTAATCAGAACCTATAACCTCCTTACAAACATAATAAATCTTTTTTTTTATTTTTTGTTTTTGTTTTTGTTTTTGAGATGGAGTCTCGCTCTGTCACCCAGGCTGGAGTGCAGTGGTACAATCTCAGCTCTCTGCAACCTCCACCTCCTGGGCTCAAGCACTTCACCTGTCTCAGCCTCCTGAGTAGCTGGGACTACAGGTCCCAGCATGCCCAGCTAATTTTTGTATTTTTAGCAGAGACGGGGTTTCACCATGTTGGCCAGGATGGTCTCAATCTCTTGACCTAGTGATCCACCCGCCTCAGCCTCCCAAAGTGCTGGAATTACATAAGGATGTTTTCTCACGTCTCTTTTTCCTTACCTTTTCCCCACAGGCACATATACACATAGGTATCTGCCTGGGAATTATTAAAATAACCTGAACAATTCCAATTGTTATTAATTCTTCTTGCTTCAAAATACAATTTCCTTTTTCTATGTTAGAAATATTAACAATTGCATTAATCTACAATCTAACCTATTTGTGCAATTGCATATTATACCAGGATAGGAAAGTTTAAACATGTATTTCTTTTAGACTTTTCATTGAATTGCTGAAAATTCATAGTGAATTGTATCTTGAGTAATGCTTCTCTGAGTCTCTTATTTCCCAAAAGTATACTTTGGAATCCATGCAATTCTGATCGTTGTTTGACCTTTGCTGGCACAAAGGCATTCTGAAATATTTGCAAATGCTAAAGTCACTTCCTCATCTTTTACAGAGTTTACTTCAGCTTGGTGAAACCAAGTGCAGTATCAGTTTGTTGTAAGCTTACCACTAACTAAAGGTTCATAAAATAGCCCTGCCCTAGGGTCAGGGACTAGCTAGAAGAGCATGAAAATAGCCTTTGAAGATTCAGCTGCTGGATATTTTACACCAAAAAGCTGAAACGTTTTAACTATTTTAATATTTTGTTTATAGTACTTAATATTTGTGAACGTGAAGTAAAATGGACACAGTCATAGTAAAACTGTGGTAAAACTAACTTGGATGGTGTTTGGGCTCTGGTTATCAGAAGCTGCTTAAAGTGTCCATACCTTTTATCCCAGTTCTACTTCCAGGAATATGTCCTAAGGCATGTTTTCATATGAGGTTATTTCAGGTGGCGCAGGGTAATTCTAGTTGGGACACATTTGCCACATTGTCTAACACTGACTCACAGTGAGAAAGTTATTCCCATGCTCAATTCCTTTTCAGTCTTCTGATCAACGGAAGGTGAAAAACTTTAGCTTGGTGCTAGCATACCTTTAACACCTCTCTAAGCCTCTCTAATCTCCCATTTTATATAAAAGAATGGGCAAAGGGGTAGCAGTATTTTGACTATATTTTAACCACAGTGTTTTTTTATTCCAATAAAACATATTATGATTGCCTTCATTTATGGCATATGATGTTGGTTTTCCACTTAAATAAGGTTTGTTTGTTTGTTTTTTGAGACAGAGTCTTGTCCTGTTGTCCAGGCTAGAGTGCAGTGGCATGATCTTGGCACACTGCAACTTCTGCTTCATAGGTTCAAGCGATTCTTGTGCCTCAGCCTCCTGAGTAGCTGGGACTACAGGCACGCACCACCACACCCGGCTGATTTTTTGTATTTTTAGTACAGACGGGGTTTCGCCATGTTGCCCAGGCTGGTCTTGAACTCTTGAGCTCAGGCAATCCGCCTGCCTTGTTCTCCCAAAGTGCTAGGATTACAGGTGTGAGCCACTACACCGAGTCAGGTTTGCTTTTAAAATACATTTGTTTAAGGACAGAAATGAGTTGATGTAAAGAGAAATGTTAAGTACATTACAGATGGTAATTAATTATAGCAAAATAGTAATGGCAATGCATGGATGTAGGAAATAGGACCCTAAGGAAATAATCAGAGCTATAGACATAGATTTATATCTAGGGATATTCCCGTAGATGAGGAGGTTCCTCCCATTGACTTATGTTACCATAAAGTTAGAAACTACTCAGTTGTTCAGCAATTAGGGATTGGTTAAGTGATTTTCCTACTTTCATATGATGGAATACTAGCATTATGAAAAACTGTATTTAATACATGGAGGATTATATACTGTTATATAAAACTGGTTATAAAAGTATATACAGTATTGTAATTTTGTTAAAAATGAAGTATGAGTGTGTGTGTGTGTGTGTGTGTGTGTGTGTGTGTGTGTGTGTGTGCGCGCGCATGCGCGCGCCGAAATCAATGGGGAAAAAAGACTGGAAGAAAATATTTCCAAATGGGTTATCTCTGGATCATTGGACTACAGGAGTTGTTTGTGTTTTCCAATAATAGACATGTCACTTTTGTCACCAGAAAAATATATCTATTTTTAAATTAACATGCTCCTACACTGACAGGACTACCTGGTATTTTGTCATCTGCAGGCATTCCTGGGTCCTTTCATGTTCTTACAATTCAGTTAGGTCCCTGTGGCCTGCTGCAACATCATGGGGAAATAGTACGGTTAAGACGTCATTGTCATCTCTCAGTACAGTCCAAGGTACTTGGTTTTGGAGTGTGCATATTTATATTTTTGGAGTAGAATGGGAGAATGTTTCTAAAATTCTCTCGAATAATTTTTATTGCTTTTTCTTCTTGACAGCTCCATTAAACAGGACCAAATTAGGATCCCATTTTTTAAGTAGGTCTGGATTATTAAGCAAGAATAGAGTAGACGCTGAGTCTCCTAGTTTCTTGTTTAGTCTTTCTTTAATTTCTGCATTTTCTACTGACCATGAAGTTTTTAGATGTTGGATTTAATCATGGTTCTGTATCACCTGTGTTGGAGATGTGTATATTTAAATCTGGACCCCTCTCTTCCAGAATTACAAAATCTCTGTTCATGGAAAAAAAAAAAAAGTTCGCTGCAAGGCTTAATGCTTGGCAGAAATAATTGCTACTTTTTGCCTAGTAAAAATTCCCCACGTGTTCTTTCTTAGGGCTTGTTCCTGGAGACTCTTGAACTTTTTTGTGGGAATGGGGTTGGCAGGTTAAGTGAGTAAATGGTGCATCTGCCTGGGAGTGGTCTACAGCCCTGGTGTGAGCTTCCTCCTTCTGTAAAGCTGCTGGGCTCTAGCCAGGGTGAGCCAGCCAGGGCCTGAGCCTGAAAGAGGCCTGCTGTGGCATTCCAGTAACATCTGCCAGATTGCAGCGAGACCTTTGACTGGTCAGCTCTTCCCCTGCTGGGGTTCTTCAACTGCACCACTCCTCTCCATCCCCACGGCCACCACTGTGGTGCAAGCTCTCACACCTCTTGCCTGGACCACAGCAGTGACCTCTAGCTGGTCCCTGCCTCCCCTCGCCCTTACGTCCAGTCTGGTTTTTCACAGGAGCTAATATGTCCTATTCTCCTATTGCTGCTGTAACAAATTACCACAAAATCAGTGCCTTAAAACAACACAAATTTACTCTTTTAGAAGTCCTGAAATTAAAGCTTTGGCAGGGCTGCGTTCCTTCTGGAGGCTCTAGAGGAGAATCGTTTTGTTGCTTTTTCCAGCTTCTAGAGGCCACTGCATTCCCTGGCTCAGGGCCCCTTCCTCCTCTTCGAAGCCAAGTCTTTCTCGTGCCACATCATTCTGAGGCTCCTCATCTGAAGTCAGATCTCCCCCTGCCTCCCTCTTATAAGGACACTTGTGATTATGTTGGGCCCACCTGGATAATCTCCAGTTCTCAGGACCCTTAACTCGATCACATTTGCAATGTCCCTTATGCCATATAGGGGAACATACACACAACCTCCAGGGATTCACACATAGACATCTTTGGCAGGGCCATTACTCAGTCTACATAGATAATCTTTTAAAAGTACACATCTAAATGCATTACTCCTCTGCCTAAGACCCTTGTGTGGTGCTCCAGTTCTCCAGGGTTAAGGCTCGAACTCCTCTTGTGGCTGGGAGTGTCATGCAAGGGTCACCTACACTGCTTCTCCAGCTTCACCCTGCCTCCTGTCCCTGCCAACTACCCATGATCCAGCCTGTGCACAGGGTGTGCTTTTGACAGGGACACTGCTTGATATGGTTTGGATGCATGTCTCTTCCAAATCTCATGTTGAAATGTGATCGCCAGCATTGGAGGTGGGGCCTGGTGGGAGGTGTTTGGGTCATGGGGCTGGATCCCTCATGAATGGTTTGGTGCCCTCCCCGAGGTAATGAGTGAGTTCTTACTCTGTTCAGGCGAGAGCTGGTTGTTTAAAGGAGCCTTGGCACCTCCTCCCCTTTCTTGCTCCTTCTTGTGCCATGTGACATGCCAGCTCCCCCTTTACCTTTCACCATGATTGTAAGCATCCTGAGGCCTGACCAGAAGCCAAGCAGATGCTGGTGCCACACTTGTACAGTCTACAGAACTGTGAGCCAAACCTCTTTTCTTTTCTTTTTCTTTTTTTGAGACGGATTCTCGCTCTGTCACCCAGGCTGGAGTGCGGTGGCACGATCTTGGCTCACTGCAACCTCAGCCTCTCCAGTTCAAGCAATTCTTCTGCCTCAGCCTCCCAAGTAGCTGGGATTACAGGCGTGCACCACCACACCCAGCTAATTTTTGTGTTTTTAGTAGCGACAGGGTTTCACCATGTTGGCCAGGTTGGTCCCGAACTCCTGACCTCAGATGATCCACCTGCCTCAGCCTCCCAAAGTACTGGGATTACAGGTGTGAGCCACTGCACCCCGCCTTAAACCTCTTTTCTTTATAAATTACCCAGCCTCAGATATTCCTTTATAGCAATGCAAAATGGACTAACACATTGCTCCTCCCCACACTCCATTTCAGGCCTCCCCTTAGACAAGGTCAGGCCTCCTTGAGATGCTCTCACAAGGACTACATGCAATTCTGCTATCACACCTATCACAGATTAACATCTTTGCATTTATTTAGGTGATTATTTGACTAATAATAGATGTTCCTCTTATGTAAGTACTCCATACAGGCAGAGACCATGTCTATTTCTTACCCACAATTTCATCCTTGGCATAGTGCCTGGCATGCAGCTGTGGGCAAGAAATGACATGGTTAGTAAGTCCTTGGAAATAAGTGAATAAATGAATGGGTATTAACAGCATTGTCATTGTGCTCTATCTCTTTTTCCCTGCTTTTTCTTCTGCATGGCATTTGTCTCCTTTTCTACTGTTGCCTCCCCGCACTGGAACAGAAGCTTCGTGATAACAGGGACTTTGTCTTGTGTGTTCGCTCCTCTCTTCCCAGGTCCTAGAACAGTGTCTCGTCCATAACAAACACTCAATGAATATTTAGGGAATGAATGTCTGCAAGATGCTGAGAATCTCTCATAGAGTTTTCATATGTGACCCCTCTTTGAAATTGGGTATTATCAAGTTATTCATTTTAATGATTCAACCTAATTCAGTAATAAGGCAAATTGGCAGAGACCTAAAATATTTACCCGTTGTTGTGAGGATGAAATAAGTAAACAAGTGTAAGTTATTTAGAGCAGTGTCTGGTAACCACAGCCCTGTGTAAGAGTTTGCTGCTGTTGTTAAGAAATGCTTGACTTCTTGATATCTTAGAGTTTTTGCTGACTCTGCTGCCTGTGTTGAGATCCCAAGCAGAAACTGTTTGTGGCCCAGCAGGTGTTGGCACTGGGTGAGTGCTTCTGGCTCTTGTCCCACGACAGGCATCCAGGTCTTCCAGCGGCCTGAGGATATAGGAGGGGCTTCAGGCGGATGATTGGGGCCGTTGCTTATGTTTTTTCCTTGTTTGGCCTGCAGGTGGCAGCACACCCTGGGCCCCCCACTCCCCGCCGCAAGTCCTGAGGATGGCCAGTAGAGAAACAAGAAAATGGACTCCCTGGCTGCTGGAGAGTTGAATGCCAGGCACCAGCCATGGGTGAGTGGAGAGCCTGACTGGAGTTTTTCTCTAATTTGTTCTGCATTATTTGTGTTTTGATATATGAATTGGTGTAAATCACATGTGTTCAATTTTGAGGCCATTTGTTGATTTTTGCGGTTTATTTACAAAAACAACAAACAATAGCAGTGAAACCAGAATTATTCCTGCAATGTTTCAGAGAGTATGAGGGACAAGGGCGCATCCTCTGCATTGTAAGTGTGACTTCCCTTCCCTTCTGCATCTTGGGCCTGTCTCCTTTGCCATCCAGGTAGGAGGTATCCACCCAGAATAGTTCAACAAGTGTGTGGCAAGCTGGGAGTGTGAGGTGTTCTTCACAGGGACCCTGCAGTCCTTCTTCCAGTCACTCCCAGGGTGGACTATTCTGCACTGTCATGCCTGGCCCCTAAGAACCCAGAGTTTCCGTCTGCCTGCGCAGGCCTTGCAGCCCCTTGGTGGACTTCTCCCGCTGACCCTCCCCTCTTCTCACCCCTATTAATTTCACAGCTCTATCTCATTTATCCCAAGATCCTATTTGTGCTACATTCTGAGCACTTGAATGAGGATTGTTTATTTTCTGTTTTGATCACATTTGTTAGCTTTGTGCTTAGAATAAAATAATTTCAGTTTCATAAATGGGAATAAGCCCTTATGTCAAGGGCCACTACATCACTTCTTGGCATTCCAGTGAGGGGTCTAGTGAAGAGCTTCCCTGAATTTCAGTACCTTTCAAGGCCTCTCTTGAAAGAATGTGGAATTAATTTGGGTGGAGGCTTGTGCATGGACTTTTTTCTGAGTGTATTTGGCCAGTGGGCCAATGGGGAAGCAGAGGCATGGACAGAGAGAGGAATGAGGCAGAAGGAGAAGCTGGGGCTGCAGGATGCCATTTGCTGTTTGTACGGCTTCCCATGGCCCACTGTAGTGGCCAGAGGGCACTGCCAGGAATCCTTCATGTGGCTGTTGCTTGCTGTTGGGGAACATGATTCAGAGCTGTGTAGCTCCATGTCCAGTTCCACTCTGCATCTCACTCACAAAGCTCTAGCTTTGGGCTGCTGGGTTTTGGTGAAAGCAGGTGCTATGAATATATTGAAGGACAAATCAGTCCCTAAGGGACTTCGATAGACGCAGTCCTAAAAACATTTCCGGGCTGGTTTCTTTTTTTTAAACACCAGTTAACCGTTTTCAGTTTAACTGTGTTTTCCTTCCTGAAACCTTTAAGTGAGACTAATTGGTATGATTTTTTTTTTTTTTTTGTATGCATTGTTTTTAGGGAGTTTCTCAACTTGTCAAGTCTGTGTTGGAGACAGAGATGAAATGATTTTTTTTTTTTCCCACACAGACCAAGCATGCAGAAATGGGAATGATTTAAATTTGTCTTTAATTTAATTTCTATATCTTTCTTTTCCTTTCCTTGGGAAATAGAGGAAATATTTGGGGGCATTTTCACCAAATTGTAACTTGTAACTTCACAAGAGCCCGTCAGCAGGAATTTCTATGCGTGTTTTAATGCCTGGTTGGGGGAGACATGAAATAACAACAGACAGTTGCCCTCAAGGATCCTTTGTTCTGTTTGGGGAATCAAAACTGTGTTCCTCCCTGTAACACCAAATACTAGAGCCCCAGGGACAGGTCCCATCATGAATGCTCAGTAGTCAGTGCCAAAAAAACCCAAGTCAGGGAAGACTATGAGACCTGCCTCTGGGGCTCTAGTAAATTCAGATGAGAGAAAAGAAGGTGGGTGGTGTTTCCAGGCACACAGGTGTGAGAAGGACTAGGGAGCACTTAGGTCCAACTTGAACATTATTTGGAGGAGTGCAGAGAGATTGTATTGGACAGGTTGGTTAACCAGATTTCAGTGGTGGTGAGAGTTTGACTATCAAGCCAAGGAGTTTGAATTTGATACCATAAGGAATAGGAAGTGGCCGGGCGCGGTGGCTCACGCCTGTAATCCCAGCACTTTGGGAGGCCGAGGCAGGTGGATCACGAGGTCAGGAGATGGAGACCATCGTGGCTAACATGGTGAAACCCCTTCTCTACTAAAAATACAAAAAATTAGCCAGGCATGGTGGCGTGTGCCTGTAGTCCCAGCTACTCAGGAGGCTGAGGCAGGAGAATGGCGTGAACCTGGGAGGCGGAGCTTGCAGTGAGCCAAGATTGTGCCACTGCACTCCAGCCTGGGTGACAGAGTGAGACTCTGTCTCAAAGAAAAAAAAAAAAGAATAGGAAGCACGGTTGGCCCTCCATACCAGCAGGTTCTGTGTGTGGACCTGTGGATACGGAGGGCTGACTGTGCTACACATTTTTTGTTTGTTTGTTTTTTGTTTTTGAGATGAAGTCTCACTCTGTCACCCAGGCTGGAGTGCAGTGGTGCGATCTTGGCTTATTGCAACCTCCGCCTCCCGGATCCATGCAATTCTCATGCCTCAGCCTCCCGAGTGGCTGGAACTACAAGTGCATGCCACCAAGCCCGGCTATTTTTTGTATTTTTAGAGGAGACGGGGTTTAACCATGTTGGCGAGGCTGGTCTCGAACTCCTGACCTCAAGTGAGCCGCCCACCTCGGTCTCCCAAAGTGCTGGGATTACAGGCACGAGCCATTGTACCCAGCCCTACATCACTTTTTATAAGGAATTTGAGCATCGTGGCTTTTGGTATCTGAGGAGCTGTCCTGGAACCAATTCCTCGAAGATGCTGAGGGACAACTGTAATAGCCTTCTGAATGGGGGACAACTGACTGTTTTAAATAGGAACTTTTATTTCCATTTTACATCTGCTTTTCAAATAATGTCTTTTCAAATAATTCTCCAAGGTCACAGGTTGGTGGGTGGGGCTTGGATCTGCCAGACTCCAGAGTCCATGTACACGCTAACCCCTGCACTGGCTTGCATTATCTCCAGACACAGGTTGGCCTGCGTGTGACCAAGGCTCCACCCAGCCCTGACCTTGGATGACTCTGAGTCTATACATAGCTGCATTTGCGTGTCAGCCTCACTCCCTGGGCTGAACTGTTTATAGGGTGAAAGGGGACTTTGGGTAAGTCACTTCCCTGTCTTTCTGAGACTCTAGGAAATCAGGGGCAGGAACTCAGCTAGGCATCCATGGTCTGCACAGCAGCAGCCCAGATAAGTTCCAAGAGCTGCAGAGGCTGTCAGAGAAGCTTCAGAGCTGTAGGTCCCTGGGCAAGTCTCCTCCAAAGTGGGAGCTGCAGGGCTGATGCGGATCCAGGCAAGGTGACAGCACAGCACAAGTTGACTCCTGTTACTGCCCTAATCGTCCAGCATAGGCAGGAGGAGTTGGGGATTTGAAGTTTGAAGTTCGAGGAGTTGAACTTTGAAGTTCTTTATGCATTCCTTTGTCATTCCTTCACAGAATATTCAGCAAATAACTTAGCACCTAATTGTTCCAGGTCTGGCCCTGGGCCCTGGGCTTACAGCAAGGAATAAAACAACCCAAGTCCCTGCCCTGGTGCCACTTACATTCCAGTCGGGGAGACAGACAATGTATAACACAATGTTAAGGAGCAGTGAAGTAGAAGAGGAAAGCAGAGAGAGGGGATAGAGTACTAGGGCCAGAGACCTAGAGGTCCAGGAAGGCCTCTCTAAGGAGGAGCATTTGTGCAGAAACCTGGCATTTGAGCTAGCCAGGGAGCTAGCAATGTGAATGTCTAGGTTGCAGGCAGAGGGAATGGCAAGTTCATAGACCTGAGGTGGGATTGCCTGGGAAGCAGCGAGTAGGGCGACGCATTAGGGAGAGAGGAGAGTGGGAAGAGCCCAGGCTGCATGGGGCCAGACCTTGCCACCTTGCCAGCTATTGAAGAAAGGTAGGGTTTTGTTCTTTCTCCAGCTCTAAGGTATGTTTCAGGCATCGTTCCTGGCTGACTGGCTCTAAATCTGCAGCCCTCCCAGAGAGCCTTTGATCAACCCAGTATCCTCCTATATCATCCCTTTTCTGGCTGAACTAACCACTGTTCATTCTGTTGTCTACAACTATGAACCCTGCCTAATACAGAGCTTTGGAGGAGGAGGAGAGTGCCAACCAGCTTTATAGGGAAATTAAATATGTTTTTAAGGTTGGAAAAGATGCACTTGGATATTATACTAAAACGTTTAAACTTTGGTAGAAAGGGCTCCACCTTGGCCATGCAAAGGGGCCTTTGTCATCACTGTTTCCTCCCCTAGGAGCCAGGAGGCTGGGGTCAGTCTCCTCCTTACCTGCCAGCCAGGGGCCTAAGCTGGTCACCCTTGCTTGACCTTCGTGGTCTCACCTGTATAATTCAGTTAGTTATATTATTCCTGCCTGAAGGGAAAGAGGAAGAAAGAAATGACTTATTGAGGGTCATTTCTATGTTGGAGGTCTCTGATGTTGCGAATAAGTTCCACAGAAGCTTCTTGGGGGTTAGGACTCTTCCCTGAATTATGTCTGGGCGGGGCGGGGGGTGATTTATGTTTATTTTATGCATCCTCCCCACTTTTTTTTTTTTTGCTTTCAAAACACTTTTACCTCTGTCCTTGATCTCTGTAAAAGGGCTCTGTATGTTACAGTGGTTAAGAGCATGGAAAAACAGATGTGGTACTGAGTGCCAGGTCCACCTTTGCTAAGTTTGTCACTTTGGGCATGTCCCCTAACCAGCCTGTTCCAGTTTCCTCATCTGAGAATGGGTATGAAAATAGTAGCTACTGCAAAGGGTGCTGTGAGAATAAATATGATAATGCACCCAACACAATTCCTGGCCCAGAGTACAGCCTCCCTGAAGGTCAGCTGTAATGATTGTGATATGTAATGATTCCCACCCAACAGGCAGGAGAGCCTAGACCATGGAGGCTAGGTGACTTGCCTATGGTCACCTGATAAAGCCACAGATAGAAGCCAGGGCTCATGGAGTCCCAGGCCAGTGGTCTTTCCCCAGGATTCCTGTTGTTTTTTAGGAGGAAATGTTAATATAGACAGTTCTGTCTGTGTCTAACCCCTTAGTAGCTGGTTCTGGCTTTTGTAGGGGATTGGGGGACAGGACTTCCTCAGCACACAAGACCCTCAATCCTAGGCATTAGCCCCTCTGGGTGGGGCATTTGTGGGAGCAGGGGACATGGCATGACTCCCTCTTTGTTCTGTGAGAGGCAGAGGGGGTTAGGAGTGCTGTGCTCCCAGGACTCTCCTCCCCCCACCGCCACCTGCTGCCTGCCAGATCCTGCAGTCCTTCCTGGGGAATCATCACAGAGGCCTCCAGGAACCTGGAGTGGGGAGGGAGCAGGACAGGCAGGTCCTCCCTCCTGTGGCAGGACTCTGTGGCTCAGGCCTGGGAACTGAGTGTGGGAGGAGGTATGGTCTCCCTAAATAGTTGCTCCCAGCAGGCCATTTGGAAAGAGAAACAGACTTTTGCACTAGGGGGCAGGGGCATAGATACCCTCTGCAGCTGCCCTGGTCACCTTGTTGCCTGAAGACTGTTCCCAGTGGTCTTAGATACAGAGTGGTGGCCCTTGCTCCTGTCAGAGTAGGTTTAAAGACCACACAGGTAGATTTCTCCCAGAAACAACACCACTTAGAATTTTCCTTCAGGGAGCATAGCACAGGGGAGATGTCCACACACAGTCATACCTGTGTTTGAATCCCAGCTCTGCCTTTTTGCTTGTGGGTGGTCGAGTTGGGAGTGTGCTTGAGAAATTATTCAGCCTCTTCAACTCTCAGTTTCTACCTCTATAAAATGGGAACAAGAATACTTACCTCAAAGATTTGTGGTATGAATTAAACAAAATAACCTGTTTGAATTGCTTAACATGTGTGTGCACGTGGTAGCCCGTGGTAGCTATTTTTATCATCATCATCATCGTTAAGCATGTCAGCGGCCTCTACCAGTCTGTGGGTGGAAGCAGCTTTCATGTGTGGCTCAGCCTCATGGAGGCTGTGCATTTGCTGTGACTCAGGATTCTAGAATGACTGAGCCAAAGATCTCAAACTTCTCTTTGCTATATTGTTATTTGCAGTCACACTCACACACTCAGTTATCCAGGGTGAATAATTAAGTTTCTGTTGATGTAGGTTGCCATGCTGTTTATTTCCCTGTTTCTCTTCTGTTTAGTTCAGCGTCCTTCAAAGAAGACAATAGTTAAGTAGCTAAACTATATTGAGGGCTTAGTATACTAAAAGTGTTACATAAATTAGCCCCTTTCATTCACATAACCAGATTTAGAAACAGAGTTTCAATAATGCCTAAGACTACACTGCTACCATGCAGCAGACCCGGGCTTCACATGTCTCATTCCAGAGCCCACACTGGCCTCTGTACTACCCGCTTTTAAACAGGACAGTGGTTGAATTTGGTGACCTTGAGAGATCAGGTAGTCTGGTCTTTCTTACCTCCTTTCCAGGCTGAGCTGAACATCACAGAGGGGAATATCTGTGATTTTCTTGAGAAACTTTACAGCGAAAGCTGCTGGCTCTGCCCTTGGTAGCCATTTTTGTGGTCTGGAGGGACAGTGGCTTCTTCCTAGAGCCACTTTGCAGTGTTCCCTTGAGGCCAGCTGTCCATCCTCGAGAGCAGTTAGGAGGTCCATGTTGAGAGTGTGCTCAGTCCTTAGTTGGAAACCTGGAAACGCAGACCATGAGGATGGTGTCCCACTGGCACATGGCAGGTGGGGCCTTCTGCCACCCTGGCTGTGTGTGTGGCGTCCAGTGCGAGTGGTAGCCAGACATCATGCCCACCTGCCCTCGAGCTGCTTGCCTGCAGCTGGCTCCTTCCTCACAGATCTGCATCCATCCGGCGCTGGGGAGCAGAGGAAGTGGTCTGTGGGCCAGCTGAATTGCCCAAGGAGCTGAGTCACTGGCTGATTTCGGCCTGCCCTGCAGTCCCTGGGGTGACTATGGTGATAGGGGAGAGAAATCTGCTTATCTAGGGGCCTTGAAGCCTGAGAACTCACACACTCCAGGAGGGTCCTTCATGCCACAAGCATTTACTGAGCACCTACTGTGTGCCTAGAGAGGTCATGCGAGAGACCTCAGCATGGGAGTGTGTGTTGGGCTGCCTGGAGCCCAGGTGGCTGGTGGCCACCAGGGAGCTCCACTGCTCTTAGAAGGATCTGAGGCTGGCAGAGGGGCCAGGTTGGTGTGCTGCTGTTTATCTGAGCAGATTCCATGACAACCAGGAGATAAATGCCTGAGGTCAAGCAAACCCTGAAACAAGATTAGGTGTCTGGGTAGGGTGGGACCTATACTGTGATTTGGAGACCCTAAAGTGACCAGTATCTTCTGGGTGACTATTTAGCATGCTTAATTAATTTGTTAATTAACTAATGCCCCATCCTACTCCAGAAAGGATTGAAAGTGACTCAATTCAGCAGGTCTTTTAGAGGGAGGAAGGCATCCTGAGTTTGCTGTGAGTGAAAAGCTAGGGTTTATTCAGGCCCCGAGAGGGTCATTTACCAGCTGCCAGCCCAGCTCCACACTCCTAGGGCTGGCTCCCATGAAAGCACAGCCTTTGCTGCCAAAGCTGGTTTGCAGCGTTTCTGTGATCGCCTCCTGGTCTCTTTGCAACAAGTGGCCCCGACACCTTCCTGCTTTGACGCAAATCATGTGACTTAAGAGAAGCAACCTGACCTCAATTACCAGGTGCAAACATCAGTCACTGAGAGTAAGCAGGAGGCCTCCAGTGTCCCTGGTTGTTTTAGCCTCCAGCATTAAATATTAAGAGTGAACTGTTCAGGGTGTGATAAAGGCTGTGTCTCACAGTTTATGATTTCCAGTAAACCAGAGGGCTTAAAGGAAGGGCCAGGGACAGGTGAGAGATTCCAGACCTGGCCCTCTGCTGAGCTGGTAGAGCAATTTCTGCAGGAATGGGAGGGGCAGGGAGTGAGTCCACAGCTAGTAAAGATTTGCCCTGTTCTGTGGCACAGCTAGAGAGCTGCATTGTCTGCCCAGCAGGCCCCAGAAAGTGAGGCCAGTTTCTGCTCCCAGCCAGGCAGCTGCATGCACTCTCAGCATAGGGATATGGGAAAAGGAAGAAGTGTGATGTGTCCTCACTGTGCTGGCCACTGTGCCTGCCTCCTGCTGGGTGCCAGGCCAGCCAGGAGCCCTGGGCACATTCGTCTATCAGTGTAGGCAATGGGCAGCTCCAGCTACTCTCACAGAAAGCTAGAGGAACATTTCGGTATTCAGAGCCTTCAGACACATGGGCTGGGGTTGCTCAGCATCTGGCCTCCATGGGGAAGTCCAGGCCACAAGGAAGCTGCAAGCAGGCAGCATATCCCGCTTTGGCCTAGGAAGGGAACTGAGGTCCCCCTCCCACCCTGCAATGTCATAAGGAGACTCAGCCCTTTCTGAGTTTCTCTAGAGCACCTAATCTGATAGCAGTGATAGAAGCCATACATCAAATTAACTCAGCATGCAGTAACAGTGGCATGCATTCATTTAACAAGTATTTAATGAACACTTGACTCTCTGCCACACACTGTACTAGATGCTGGGCATACAGTAGTGAACAGACAAGGTCCCTGCTCAAATGGAGCTACAGCATAATGGTGGAGATAGAAAGAAAACACAGAAATAAAACATTGGTGCTAGCAGTAAGTGCTCTCTAACAAATTAAAATAGACTGAAGTGTAATCAAGTGACTGAGTGACTGCTTTGGATTGGGTAGTCAAGGATAGCCTCTGAGGAAGTGGCATTTCAGGGGATACCTGAAAGAAAAGACTAGAAAAGAGCAGGTGAAAGAGCAGACTCTGTCCTGTCTGCTGTAGGCGCAGGAGAGCCAGAGTGACAGGAGGAGAGGAAGAATGTTCTAGAACATATAGCTTGGTTAACTTGCTTTGGTGTTTGTGACACTTTCTTGCTTATTTTCTGAATTACGCGCTAAACATTCATTCAGTAAAGTTTTATTGCATGCCCTCTGAGTGCCAGGAATTTTGCCGGATGGCATTAAAATCAAGATGAATATGTCAAGTCTCTTCTCAAGGGGTGTCCAGTGTGTTAGGAGAGATGAGCCAGGAAACCAAGACAGTGTGGAAGTGCTGTGAGTGAGAGAATCAAAGAGGGCTAACAGGAGCATACAGAAGGGCTTCCCAACTCCCCGTGGGCAGTCCAGCAGGGCTCCCAGAGGAGAGGACACCTGAGAGGTCCTGGAGGCTGCGGAAGGTTAGCCAGAAGGAGAATGTGTGTCCCAGGCACAGAGAATGGCCTGTGCAAAGGCCTGGAGGGTAGGGTAAGCAAATGAGAGAAGGATGCTGGAGGGTCTTGGAGATGGAACAGGTGGCCAGGACAAATCACAGAAAGCCTGGAATGCTCTGCTCTAGAGCCTGAACCAGACACTGGAGAATAGCTTGCGGAATGAAGACAGATTCCTAAGGGGCCAAGTCAGCAGCTGGTAAAGGCTGGAGGAAAGGACACTGAGTTTATGAGTCACTGTTCAGACCACTCTCTGGGGCTGGGCTCCCTTCCTACCTGGGAGCTATCTCAGGCGACGACCAACACACTCTAGCCATTTCCCAAATCAGAATAGAACATTCACCTGACCCAGGCACCCAGGCAGGAACATGCAGGTATTTAAACATCCAGGTTAACACATTTGACTACTTGGTTTTGGGGGAGCAGGCATGATGGGTTAAGACCTATTAATCTGGAAGTAAGCACTAGGTTTTCTTTTAGGGCAGGAAGACCTTCCTTGCAAAATCCCTTTCTGGCAAGTCTCACTGGGCTGTAAAATTGCAAACGCACTGTTATCACATCCCAGTAAGTGCATGATTTGATTTTAAAGTAAGATAATCTTGCGTTCATTCCAGCCTCATAGGGAACATACAGTTTTCTCCATCCTTTTCTCTTACTTACTCCCCTTCCTCTGTTTCCCTCTGTCATCTCTAATCCCCAGAGTATCTGGTTATCTTTTTTATACACTCATTACTCCTTCAAAACACTCCAATATAGATAACAATACTTGATTATTTGGAAGTTATCTCAACTACACATGAGCTGATGAAAACCAGGAAGTAAGCAATAAGCAAAACAGGCAGACAGAGAGTCCAAAGTCCAAAATAAATTAACATTTGTTGAGGACTTGTGGACTTACTATGTTCCAGGCATTATGCTAACCTCATCACAGTCTCTATTTTGATTAATCTTCTATTTGCTCCTGCAGATCCACTCTCCGTCCTCTCTACCTGCTCTGGGCTGGGAGGCTGACCTGAATGGGCCACATCACTCATCTGTCTTGCCTCTGGATTCTGGTTAGATTTGGTCCATGGGGAGCATTAGCAAGAGATGGAAGGACTCAGGAAGATGAGGTCAGGAGTTCCCCGAGGAGGGCAAGTGGTTAAGTTATTCCCCCGGGTCCCTATCAGGTCGCTTTAGGCCAACTGCATCCTCCACTGGAGCCCACAGCTCCTGCCAGACACCCTTCCAATAGCTGCCTCCTTTGGGTCCCCTTACCCATTTATTCCCTTCCTTCATACCTTCAGGTTACAAGTGGTAACAGCTCCCCATTGTTGCTAGCCCCCATATGCTTCACTGTCTCATCTTGATTTCCCTGAGCCCTCCCCACACCTTTGTAAACAGTCCCAGTTCAAGTTCACCATCTGTTTCCTACCCAACTTGATGATACAATGAGGTAAGCACTGTATTAGCCCATCTTAAGACAAGGAACCTGAGCCCCAGAGAAGTTTAATAACTTGTCCCAGAACACACAGCTGGTAAACCACAGAGCTAGGTCTCAAATCCAGGTGTTTCTGATTCCAAAGTATGGGCACGTTTCGTCATTATATCATATTGCTTCCCATGCCCTAAAGATCGTCTCCCCCAGACTTCATGAAACATCAGTTTACTCTGGTATTTTTCCCAATCAGCAACCATTTAAAAAGAGCAAACACTAGAAGTAAATGCTTTCAAATAAATCGTGAGAGGTAACTGGTGCTGGTCTGGATTGAGAAAGGCACAATAACTATTCAAAATAGGCCTATGAACTTCAGAAGCCTGTGGAATCCACACTTGCCGTGTCCTCTGCACTTTCCTTCTCTGTGCCTTCTGAAGGGTGGTGGCATTGACATCACCATCTGTGGGAGCTCACATAAAGTCCTGAATCTGCCAAAAGACATAACTTGAGGTTGCCTAACATCACCCCCATGTAGTATCCAAACACTGGTCCTTATTTTAGTGGCTGGTTTTCATGTTTAGTTTGTGATACCCCAAGAGTACGACAGAGGTTCTTTTTTTTTTTTTAAGTTCTGAAACTGCTGATTCAGTTTGCATGAGGATATTACTTTTTTTAAGGAACTTTCAAAAACACCTAAAATTTAATTTTAGCCATAGTTTAGTTAGAGAATCCCTGGGTACAGAATTTTTCTCTACTTCCCAGCATTTACAGAATCTGATGTCACTTGGGAGTTGGAGGGAGACTTTGGGGGAACAGCCAGGAAGTGGCCCTTGGGTCCTTGAGCCATCTAGTTGGGGAGAAAGAGCCATTTTTACCCTGAAACTCTGTTCTGTTCACGTGCATTGTCCCAAGGTTCTTATGAAGACAGTTGGTTCTTATGAAGACAGTCAATTCTTGACTGTCTTCATGACTTGTCTGGCCAGCTCTTCAATACCTTAGCCAGACAAGACCATAAAAGGCCACCTGCTTTACTTATATTTGACTGTTGGTAAGGTTGACCCTGAAATCTTTTACATTTGTATTTCTTTTGATAATTTTGTTCACATGTATGTTAGAAACTGCTCATTGCTCTACAGTATCCATTCCCTCTTTCTTAGTAACAAAACCAATTTTTTGCTGATCCCTTTTCCACCCAGCTGAAAACTACGTTCCCCTGGCAATTTTGCAGCAAAGTGTGATCATGTGGCTGGGTTCTGGACAATGGATGCAAGTGGGTGTCATATGGGACTTCGAAGCCAGCTCCTTAACAGGAGGGGGTGTGCCCTTTATTCACCCTCCTTTCTCCATCCTACTTTCTTAAATGAGGATGTGGTGACTATCACTCTAGCAACCACCACAAGACATGAGAATGAGAGCTGTACTTTAGGAATAGGGGCAGGATGAGCCAGAAGAAGCATAGGTCCCTGGTGACACCTGAAGTCACCAAACCAGCCCTGAACTGATCATTTCTAGACCTTTTTTTTTTCAGTGAGAGAAAGAAAGAAAATCCCATCTTGCTTAAGCCACTATTGTTTTCTGTTTTATGTAACTGAACAAAATTCTAACCAATACAAAATAATGTTTATAATACACAATACCATAATCAATGCTGTTTTTCTTTTTCTTTCTTTTTTTAAGAGACAGGGCCTTGCTTTGTCAACCAGACTGGAGTGCAGTGGCACAATCATAGCTCACTGCAGCCTCGAACTCCTGGGCTCAAGCAATCCTTTTACCTCAGCCTCCAGAGTAGCTAGAACTACAGGTGTGCACCACCATACCTAGCTAACTTATTTTTTATAGAGATGGGATCTCGTTGTGTTACCCAAGCTGGTCTTGAACTCCTGGGCTCAAGCAATCCTCCCACCTTGGCCCCCTGAGTAGCTGGGATTACAGGCACATACCACCATGCCCAGCTCCAGTGCCGTTTTTCTTTGGAGCGTGTATTTTTATTGCTGATTACAAACTCATCTGTGTTTTTTGGGTTTTGTTGTTGTTGTTGTTTTGTTTTTTGCTTTTTTTTTTTTTTTATATGAAGTCTCACTCTGTCTCCTTGGCTGGAGTGCAGTGGTGCAATCTCAGCTCATTGCAAACTCTGCCTCCTCAATTCCAGCGATTCTCCTTCCTTAACCTCCTGAGTAGCTGGCATTACAGGCGCAAGCCTCCATGCCCAGCTAAATTTTTGTATTTTAGTAGAGACACGGTTTCACCATGTTGCCCAAGCTGGTCTCAAACTCCTGACCTCAAGTGATCCATCCACCCATGCTGGCCTCTCAAAGTGCTGGGATTACAGGCATGAGCCACACCCAACCATATGTTTTTTATATATGAAGGACATGTCCTTTCTATCAGTGTTGCTGTAAATATAATCCCTTGTTTTTGCTTGTCTTTTGATTTTGTTTATGAGTTCTGTTTTTAAAGTATTGGTGTTTGTTTTTAATATGGCTAAAATTTCTTTAAAATGCTGTTTGCTCTTTTATCCAAAATTCTTCCCCCCTTAGATAAGTATTCACCAATATTTTTCTGGTTTTTCAATGACTTCACTGTTTACAATTAGCATTTTAGTCCATTGGTGAGTACTGTTGGTAAGTTTTTAATCTTTTGTAGGTCATAAGTGTTTAGGCCTAAATACTCTCCTGAGTTCTAAAGCGGGAGCCAGCGTCACCTCTTGTTTATACACCCTGTCCTGGCCTGAGCCTCCTGAAGGCTGGCACATTCAGCACAGACCCCTCTCACTCCTACTTCCCACCCACCGCCCTTCTGTGGGTCACCTGCCCACTACTCAAGAGAGCACTCTTGGCTTCTTCTGGAACTTCTGTCTTCACCACCCTGTGTTCGGCTCTATTCCAACTCATCTCTAATTTCTCTTTACTGAGACCAGGCCGCTGACAGCCCTCTCAACGATTCTAGGAGATTTTTGTTATTTCTTCCCTGGAAATAGAATATAAAGAATTTTTATATGGTTTTCCAAGTAGATATGAAGCTTTTTAAATTAAAATTTTGTGTTCTGATAAGAGAAATGAACCATTTTCATCATTTTAAGAAGTAGAAAATATATTATAGAAAAGCACCAAAGAAAATAAAAACAACATAGAAAGTAAAAAGTGAAAGCCCTACCACCTTCAAGAGGTGACCTCTGTCAACAGTTGATATATCTCTTTCCAGACTTATTTATACAAACAAATGTGGATCTTTATAAATATACATATGCACAGCTTTGTTCATGAAAATGGGAGCATGCTATATACTTTGTACAGCAACTGGCTTTTTTTTTTTTTTTTTTTTGAGACAGAGTCTCACTCTGTTGCCCAGGCTGGAGTGCAGTGACACAATCTTGGCTCACTGCAACCTCCACCTCCCAGGTTCAAGCGATTCTCCAGCCTCAGCCTCCCAAGTAGCTGGGATTACAGGCACCCGCCACTACGCCCAACTAATTTTTGTATTTTTAGTAGAGACAAGGTTGCACCATGTTGGCCAGGCTGGTCTCAAACTCCTGACCTCAGGTGATCCACCCACCTCAGTCTCCCAAAGTGCTGGGATTACAGGCGTGAGCCACCACTCCCGGCTAGCAACTGGCTTTTTACAAATAGCAGTCTATTGTGTATATTTCTCTATGACAGTACATAGAGACCTGCTGTCTTCTTTTTAAAGGCTGCTTGGTATGTATTCCACCACGTAGATGTACTGCTAGTTCATCTCCTCCCCTACAGATGACCACAAAGTTTTTCAATGTCCTGATAATATTTATAGGCCACTACATCCTCATTTTTATACTTTTATGCATTTGTGCTAGTGTTTCTATAAAATAGATTTCTACAATTGAGACTGTTGAGTTAAAGGGTATATACATAGTAAGTTGTATATACTTCCAGTTGCCCCTTGTTGAAACCTTGTACCAATCAGTGCAGTGTCCTTTTAAATGGTCTTTTCATTGCCTGTTGCTTCCCTGTCTCCCCACCCCCCGGCTCTTCACCCTAGTGCTAGAATTGCTTTTATGAAACTCAGATCTGACCATGGCTTGCCCTGTTTAAAATACCTCAGTGGCTCCTCACTGCCAGCAAAACCCAAACATTCATCTAAGCTCCTTCTCAGTTTGAGTCCTCTGGGAAGCAGACACCAAAACAGAATGAAAAGTACAGAAGATTTATTGGGGGTAAGAAGAGCTAATGCCTATGAAAGATAAAGGAGAAAGGAGCAGAAGTACGGAGAGAAAAGACAGCTTTCAGACTGCAGTCCAGATCTAACTCCTGGGACGCAAGAGAGGGAAGGATAATTCTGTTGAAAGAGCATCAGACTGTGATGCGGCTGTAAGAATGTCTCAACGAGCCCAGTGGGGAGTTCCAGCCAAAGATTGCCCAGGGGAAGAGTCCCACTTTGGGCAGAAATGGACAGGCCCGAGCAACCCTGCCATGTTCTGTCATTGGCTGGGGGCCACCCAGGAGGCAACATGGTCTGACTTGAATGGTGTGGTGGATCCGAGGCTGCAGCCTGTCAGCTGTCTGCACTCCATGCAACAGGTCCTTTGAATGGCATGTGTTAGTGGCTGCCATAAACTGCAGCCTGCCTTTTAGCCTTACCTCCTTTGCTCTTGCTCTCTGACCCCGTGTTCTGGCAACACTGGCCTGACTACACGCCGTATCACACACGACCAACTGCCCATACCAACCCCAACCCTGACCTTTGCTCACTCAGTTCTTTCTGCCTGGAATGCCACTCCTTCCAGTTATACCCAGCAAAATCCTAATGTGCTTTCAAGGCCCAACTTAAAAATCATCTTCTCTGGTTGACCTCACCATGTAGAATTAATTGTTCCTTGCTCCTATGGTGCTATGTGTAGATTAGTACTTCCCAGGTTGGAGTATTCTTAGCTGTTTTTTTCTCAGATTTTTGCCTCCTCTAAACCTAGCAAAACGTCAGCACACAGTAAATGTTGACTGAGCTGTTTCCCTGCTCCTCGCAAAGCACCTTGAGGTTGCAGAATTCCAACTCCCGGAATGGTTGGAAGCACACAGTACATGGTCAATAAGTGTTTGTTGACTTGTCTGGGACCTAGTATTGGGGGGGTGAGGTGGGCAGAAGGCTGCTGAGGGTGGGTATTTACTGTTGTTGGGGCTCACCAGTCTGGGGCCACATTGGAGTTTTAAGACTAGAGCATGTCTTCCCCTGTTTTTATTTTTCTCCATGATTTGGAAAGACCCCAGAGGTGGGTTTTTTTTTTTTTAAGTAATCATTTTATTGTCTCTGGTCAACAAATGAGAACTTTTATGGGTCTTCCCTTTTTCAACCACATTTTCATGAGTTGGGATTTTGCATTTCTTCATTACCCATTCTCCTTATGGGTAAAAGAAGAGCCATTATGATACCTAGGATGAGAGCTCCAGGTCAGATGGGTAATCATTTTCAGACTGGAGGCTCATGGGATTCAGGGAGTTGGGAAGGTAGAAATGATATTTTTCCTCTTCCTCTTTCCCACATCCACCAATTAAAGAACTTCCCTGGGAGTGGACCTGTGGGAAGTGGCTAAGGGTTTCCGGGGTGGGTACAGCAGGGAGTGACATCAGGGCGTGGTGGGGATGAGGTGGGTGGAGAGGACAGAGAGGGACTCTCCACCTTCCTTTGGATCTATGAGGATGTTCCTTGGCCACTGTCCCTCAGCAGAAGGAGGCTAGAGCTGAGGTGGCCACACCCTCCACTCATTTTCAACCCCTTCAATCTGTCAGGCCCTCAGAGGAAACCCTAGGGTTTCCCCACCAAGATGTAAGGGCTGTGTGCCTCTGCCTTCTCTCTTAGGGTGGTCAGCACAGGTGGAAGCAGGGAGGTACTGGGCTGAGGCTTCGGTTGTCAGTGCTAGCTTGACAGCAGTTAAGAATTTTTTTTGTTTTGTTTTTTAAAATTTATTTTTCTTTAATTTTTAATGTAGTTAAAATGTATACATAATTCAAACCACTTCAGTTTATACATATTGAAACATCACTATGTATCCCATAAACATGTATAATTATTATGTATTATCATTGTCTGGGACCTCATAATTATTGTGTGTTATAATGATTATACATATTTACAAGGTACATAATGATGTTTCAATACATATTATGTATAGTGATCACATCAGGGTAATTAGCATATCCACCATCTCAAATGTTTGTCATCTCTTTGTGTTGGGAACAGTCACTATCCTCCTTCTAGCTATTAGCAGTGGTTAGGGATTTTTGGAAGTTGTGTAGTGTGAAGAAGCCTGTGGGCCAGAGGTTCTTATCACAGACTCTTTCTTCTTCAGGAGTTATGAACCATCCTTCCCCAAAGTGTTATCAAACTGTGCCTTTGGTGGAGGCATAGCTCTTATCGGATTCTTTTTTGCCAGAAAAATCTGTGAACGAAACTGCTACTATGTTAACTCAGAGAACAGCCTCCCTAATAAAGAAGAGGATGTGTTCCTACAAGAGCTAGGTTTTAGTTGGATTGTTAGTGTGAGTGATGAAGACCTCAGAATGGCTCTAGAAAGAAGCCCAGATCTCAGCTTTGCACTGTGATTGTCCCCCAGCAACTTTGCATTCCCCCTGTATGGGAATAGGGACCTGTGGATTCTGTTGCCATAGATTCAGAGATTGGACCTAGGAAAGTGAGACCGGGTGGTCTGACACCTACCTCCAGAGCGGACAACCCAGAGACAGAGCAGGCCCCTGCAGGTGTAGGGGCTGGCGGCGAGAAGACAGCTATGTTTACCCTTGTAGACTAGGAATATCAGTATGAATAGACTAGTCCTAGGCTTTGAAATGAATTTTAGTGTTTATTATTATTTGGTCATTCTAAAAACCCTTATTTTGAACCTTCACTTCAGAGAAATAGTTCTGATGTTCTCAGAAAATGTCAGGAGTGTATGGTGCACAGCAGTGGACAACAAAGGAAGAGAAAACCAGAAAAGGAGAAAAGTGAATAAAAAGAAACTTCTCAAATTAGAGCAAAATACTGAATTCAGTTATGCAAGCATACAACTGTAACGTGACAACCTCTCTGATTTTGACAGTCCCCCTCCACTTGTATTTTTTAAGTCCTGGCCACAGTTATAAATAGGGAACCATATCTGTTGAGACTTCCCAAGGGTTACATAAACAGTTTGGATGGTTACATCTTTTTAAACAACAGTTTCTACAAACACTGAAAAAATCCCACTTATTTAACAGTCTGATGCCTTGAGCCAGTCCTGGGAGTCCCTGGGAGGCCTTGCAGAATCACTTCCTTCTGACTGTGAGTGGGGGCAGGGGCCTGGCTTCTTGAGAGAGAGCAGGGGAGGAAGAACCCAGTGTGTATGGGGGCAGGCGGGTGGGGGGAGTGGGGTGGGGCAGAGGGAGGGAGGAGGAGGCCCCAGACTGCTACTCATACAGGCAGCTGTATCTTGTCTCCAGGAGAGAGCAGGGACCCAGGATGGAGCAGACATAGGTCTTCTGGGGACTCAGCCCTTTCGGGAGGGAGTGTGTGCTCTAGGCACACCCTTCCCATTTGACAATCTGATATGAGGTGGAAACAGGGTCCCTGGGCCCCTAAGTCATGTTGGGAATGTTTCCTTCTCTCAAGCCGGAAGAGCTGAGGTTTATCTGAGAAATGCCTATGTCTCTTTTGACACATCGTAGTCACTAACCCCTTGTTCCTGCTCCAGGAGCCTCTAAAAAGCCATCTAGACCAGAAAAATTGGTCTTTTTTAGTGATGGGAGTGGCTTAATGTCATTCTCCCCTATTTAGGTATGAGCTGTACCTCAGTTTTGTCATTAGAAATATAATTTTAGGTCAGGTGCAGTGGCTCATGCCTATAATCCCAACACTTTGGGAGGCTGAGGTGGGCAGATTACTTGAGGTCAGGAGTTAAAGACCAGCCTGGGCAACATGGTGAAACCCTGTCTCTACTAAAAATACAAAAATTAGCTGGGCATGGTGGTGGGCACCTCTAATTCCAGCTACTCAGGAGGCTGAGGCACAAGAATCGCATGAACCCGGGAGGCAGAGGTTGCAGTGAGCTGAGATCGTGCCATTGCACTCCAGCCTGGGGGCGACAAGAGCAATACTCCATCTCAAAAAAATAATAATTATAATAATAATTTTAGTTAAGCGTTCTCCCTTCCCAGATGTCTTTTTAGAAGTGCAGTTAGCTAAAGATACCTAGCTCATTACTATAAATTAATTTTATCAAACTGATCCATGCACTTCCATTTAAAGAGGACTCGGTCCAGTGGGTCTTAACCTTTTTTTGAGGTCACACACCCCTTCCAGAATCTAATGGCACACATAGACCCTTTCCCCAGGAAAATTCACAAACATCCAGAATTTCATATGCCACTAGGGGATTTAAAAGACCCCTTTGACTCCACCCTGGGCTTCTGAGTTCTTAAGAGAGGGTGGCACATGGAAAAAGTGGTGGTGAGGGGCAAGGAACAGGGACAAAAAAGGAACCTGGGTCCTTAAGAGATCACTTAGTTGTTTTACCCAAGACTTGGCATACAAAAATATCAGAAATGAGTGTCTGCTGCCAAGTGGGGTCACTGCACGTCCTAGAAAAAAAGTATGCCTTCATCTGCAGTGACACACAGCCATGGTGTTGGGACTGGCACACTGCATCTCTAAGCCGCCAAGAGCTTGACCCTGGATGGGAAGAAAACTGCCCCAGAGATGCTGGAGCTGGCTTTATGAGCTGGCTTTATGCTGGGGAGGTGGATGGCAGATCGCATCCATCTGGTAGGTTGAGGTCCTCTTGGCAAGCCTACTACTATCACCTCCCAGCAGAAGAGGACTGCAAACTATCCTTAAAGAGGACTCGGTCCAGTGGGTCTTACCTTTTTTTGAGGTCACACACCCCTTCCAGAATCTAATGGCACACATAGACCCTTTCCCCAGGAAAATTCACAAACATCCAGAGTTTCATATGCCACTAAGGGATTTAAAAGACCCTGCAAAGGACACTGCAAACTCATAACCTTGAGTCCAAGATCTATTTTTTTTTTTTTTTTAGGGAAGTCAATTGTATGATGTAGCTTGTGACTCCCAGGGTATTGTTCTACTCAAACTGGGGAAAACATGGGGAAAGTTTCTGGATCTAGACTTCATACACAAGCATCACAGGGGATTTTGAAAGTGATGCAGCATCGTGAAATGAGCATAGGGATCGTTTGGAGTCGAGCGCTTGTTATTTGAAGCTCCTCCTGTCTATGTGGTGACTCAAGGAGGGGAGAATTTCCCCTTTGTGAGCCAGCTGGACAAGTGTCAGCACTGCTGTCTTTGCAGGCTCTGGCACAGAGGAGCAGGGCCTGGACTAAAGGGAGTCTCCAGGGTTTGGGGGTCAGACCCAGCTTAACACACATGAAAAGGAGTGATCTTTCTCTTAAGCCATTGAGCCAGGGTCCCTCTACACCCTACAGAGCCCTTTCCACCACCTGGCGCAGCATCTGATCCAAACAGGGCGCATGTTTGTTGCACTGCCTGGGGGTTCAGCTCCCATCCATACCACAACACAGGACAAGGCCCGGGCTTTGCACAGCACAGTCAAGTGAGCACACTCTCATGATCTGATGCAGTCCTTCTCCCACACCCACCATCCAATTTTTTCCTTCACTTCTTTGTCTTTTTTAATATTAGTAATTTTTGTTATTTCTGTTAACTGGACTTCTTGGAATTAAGATTACTTAAGCAGGATACACTAGCCATAGATGAAAAGATGGGTAAATTGAACATTTATGAACTTTTGTTCATCAAAAATACCATTAAAGAGTGGAAAGGCGTCTGGGTGCGGTGGCTCACACCTGTAATCCCGGCACTTTGGGAGACTGAGATGGGCGGATCACAAGGTCAGGAGTTCGAGACCAGCCTGGCCAATATGGTGAAATCCCGTCTCTACTGAAAATACAAAGATTAGCTGGGCATGGTGGTGGGCACCTGTAGCCTCAGCTACCCGGGAGGCTGAGGCAGGAGAATTGCTTGAACTCGGGAGGTGGAGGTTGTAGTGAGCCGAGATCATGCCATGCACTCCATCCTGGGTGAGAGAGCGAGACTCTGTCTCAGAAAAAAAAAAAAAAAAAAAAAAAACCGAGTGGAAAGGTGAGCCAGAGACTGGGAGAGGAGAGGATATTCTCTGTAACATATCCGACAGATGACTGGGGCTTATATCCAGAAGGTCCAAAGAATTCCTGTAAGTAAATAAGAAAAAAGCAAATAGGCAAAAGTCTTAAACAGGAACATCTTAAAAGTGGATATATAAATAGCCAATAAGCAAATTAAAATGTAAAAGATACCACTCTATACCCACAGGAAGGACTAAAATTGAAGACTGATAATACCAAATGTTGGCAAACTCTTTTATATGCTGGTGGGAGTGTACACTGGTACAATCACTTTGGAAAACTATTTGATAGTATCTACTAAAGCTAAGACTATACCCATTCCATAAACCATCAGTTTCACCTCTAGGTACATACTCAAGAGGAATGAGTGCGAATGTCCAGAATGTCCACCAGCGGACATAAACCAAAATGTTTTTGTCTTATGTCTAATAGTCTCTTTCTCCATAAGAGCCCCAAACTAGAAACAACACAAATGGCCATCAACAGTAGAATGGTTAAATTGTGTCATATCTACACAATGGGATACAACACAACAATCTTAAAAAAGAACAAACTGTGTCTATACATAACAGCATACATGGATAGCACAGATAATGTTTAGTGGGAAGAAGCCAGACACCCGAAAGGTACATTGTATGATTCTATTTATATGAAGTTTAAAAACAAATAAAATTGGCCGGGTGCGGTGGCTTATACCTGTAATCCCAGCACTCTGGGAGGTCAAGACAGGAGGAATGCTTGAGACCAGGAGTTTGAGACCAGCCTGGGCAACATAGCAAGACTCTGTCTCTTTAAAAAAAAAAAAAAAAATAGCTGGGCATGGTGGCACATGCCTGTAGTCCTAGCTACACAAGAGGCTAAGGCGGGAAGATTGCTTGAGTCTAGGCGTTTGAGGCTGCACTGGGCTGTGATCGCACCACTGCACTCCATCCTAGATGACAGAGCAAGACCCTGTCTCAAACAAAAGGCAAAAACAGGTAAAATTAATCTCTGGTGATGGAAGTTAGAACAGAGGTTACTTTTTGGGTGGGTCCCAACAGGAAGGGGCATGAGGGGGCCCCCTGTGGTTGGAAGCATTCTGTCTCAGTGCTACTCAAAGTATTGCAATTGCCAGCCACCTTGCCATTCACCCCACTGGCTCCTGGATGATAAGTATAAGGGTGCACCTTTGTCTGAACCCCAGTGCCTAGCACAGCCCCCGCCATGTAGAGCAGATCCTCAGTGGACATTTATTCAAAGAATGAGCAAATTGCGCCAGGCGCAGTGGCTCACTCCTGTAATCCCAGTACTTTGGGAGGTTAAGGTGGGTGGATCACTTGAGTCTAGACCGAGACCAGCCTGGCCAATATGGGGAAACCCTGTCTCTACTAAAAATACAAAAATTAGCCGGGCGCAGTGGCACAGGCCTGTAATCCCAGCTACTTGGGAGGCTGAGGTGGGAGGATGACATGAGCCCAGGAGTCAGAGGTTGCAGTGAGCCAACATCATGCCACTGCACTCCAGCCTGGGCAACAGAGCCAGACCTTGTTTCAAAAATAAAAAATAAAAAAGAATGAGTGAAGTAAGACATGGCCTTTACAGAGTAACATTTGTGTGTTAGAGGGGAATCAGTGTGGGAAGGCAGTTAACAACTGCTCAAAGTTTACTATAAAACAAAGCAGAAAATACATGATGCAAAGAGAAGCAGAAATGAAGGTCTTTCACTAGAATGGGGGATGGGGTGACAAAGAAGCTGTCGGTTCAAGGAAGAGGCCTTCACAAGTACTTGGGGGACTACGGGGGCTTCCCAAAAGAGATGGTATTGAGCTGAACTTTGAAAGGTGGTTGAGATTACAATAGGCAGAAAATGGCTGAGAAAGGCAACCTGGGCTCAGGGAATGGCTCACCCAGTGGTTCTCAAACTTTAGTGCAACCAAAATCACCTAGAAGACTCATTAAAACAGTTTGCTGGGTCTCATCCCACAGGTTCCAATTCAGGAGGTCTAACAAGTCCCAGGTGATGCTGATGCTGCTGGTCTGGGGACTATTCTTTAAGAACCCCTAGCTTAAGCCAAAGCCAGCCTGTCCAGGCAACTGCATCTCCCTTTGGGCACTGTGTTAAGTGAGTGAAGGGCAAGATGAGAGGGAGGTGTGGATGGACAGGTGGAGTGGGCCAGAGGGAGGTGTGGATGGACAGGTGGAGTGGGCCAGAGCCTGAGACCTTTGGCTACTGTCTGCAGAGTTTAGGCCTAATTCTGTAGACTTAATTTAGGGCCTCAATAGATGGACATAGTGTAATGACCTGTTCTCTAGGGAAGTCCTACTCCAGGGTTTATAACACCCTCTACCTGAAGCTTAAAGCTGTACGCACAGGCAGGTGATAAGTTCATACTGAGTTTGGTCCTACAGAGACAAGCCCTGCACTGTCCCCCACAGCATACCTGCCAGGGGAGACACAGTTTACACTGATAGACTGAAGCAATTGAAGCAAGGCACTATTTTAAATGTGCACCATCAGGATTATTTGTAGCCATGCATGCAGTGGGGATGGCAAGTGGAAGAGGAATCAGTCAATCTGACCATTCAGGCAAAAGCAGCAGTTTTGGTCTCAATAAAGAGATAATTGGTCTGTTTGTTTGTTTGTTTGTTTTTTCTCATATTGTAGGTCCCTTCCAGATTCCCAGGGGCAAGGATTTATACCACATCCCCAGTCCATTTTTGTCACTAGGGAAGCACCTAGATCCAGGTAGTTTCCTCCAAGTGGTGTCTCTTTGGCTAAGAAAGGGAGAGTGTGCTGGGAGTGGTGGCTCACGCCTGTAATCCCAGCACTTTGGGAGGCCCAGGCAGGCAGATCAACTGAGGTCACGAGTTTGAGACCAGCCTGGCCAACGTGGCAAAACCCTATCTCTACTAAAAATACAAAAATTAGCCAGGTGTGGTGGTACATGCCTGTAATCCCAGTTACTCAGGAGGCTGAGGCCAGAGAATCAATTGAACCCAGGAGGCGAAGGTTGCAATGAGCCGAGATTGTGCCACTGCACTCCAGCCTGGGCAATAAGTGAGACTCCATCTCAAAAAAAAGGGAAGGAAGAAAGAAAGGAGGGAGGGAGAGTTTGTTGCCTGGGGAGGGAGCACCCTCTGTGGATGCTATGGATGTCCTTGTCAGAACCATCCTGGTCAGGACACACTGGACATTGGCCCTTTCCCTGATGACCCAGACATGCAAGGCGGATGCCATCTGTCATCCTGCCTACTGGCTTTTGGTTACACCTTCAATAAGCTGTACTTACTGAGTATCAACTCTCTGTAAAGTAATCTACTGGTTGTAGTAGAGACACAAGGATGGATCAGCCATGGACCCATCCTCCAGAAACATACAACATAATAAGAGGTGAGTGACATTAAAACCCTACTACCTGATGCCTGTTCCCTCCCTCTGCATCCCTGGCTTGAGTCTAGCTGCTTCTTCTCCCTAATGCCCTGATGCTGGAGGCTGGGAGCTCTCACTCATTCAGCCTTCACCTCAGCAGGTATCACAGGGGTCCTGGGCTCACGGGGTGAGTACATCAAGATGTGTGTGGTCTGGTAGGGAGCCTTCCCGCCCCATAGCTGGAGATAGGCCAGCTCCTGAGCAGGTGCTCTACAGCCATCATCCTGCTGCTGGGGCCACAACAATCAACTCTGGGCCACCGATCCCCAGTCCCCTTGCTGGCTGGGCTCCACACCAGTAGAGGGAACCTGGGGGCCCCCTTTGCCTCAGCCTATGCCGAACTAGAGGCCTCTGGGGGTCACAGCTGCTGCATGCACGATGATCCACGGGGAGTCAGGATGGGGCTGAGGCAAGTGCAGTGTCCTGCTGCCTCCCCAAGCACCTCCTTCCTCTCGAAGCTCTGCCTGCCTTTTTCTCAGGGACATGAGAATTGGCTCACTTCCTTCTCACCTCCAACTCCCTTTTGCAAGAGAAACATCTAGAATAGAGTTGTTGGTCAAACTGTAAAATATTTGAAGACATCTATTCTGAGCCAAATATAAGTAACCAATGGCCTGTGAGACAACCCTCAGGAGATCCTGAGAACACGTACCCAAAGTGGTCAGGCCACAATTTGGTTTTATACATTTTAGGGAGACATAGCCATCAATCAATGCATATAAGATGTACATTGGTTCTGTCCAAAAAGGCAGGACAACTAGGTTGGGGAGTGGGGGTGGTTTCAAGTCATAGATGGATTCAAAGATTTTTCTGATTGACAATTGGTTGAAAGAGTTATTATCAATAAAAAGCAACAGAAAGGAATGTCTGGGTTATGATAAGGGGCTATGGGGACCAAGGTTTTATTATGCAGATGAGGCCTCCAGGTAGCAGGCTTCAGAGAGAATGGACTGTAAATATCTCTTATCAGTCTTAAAGAGTCAGTAATTCCAAAAGGGAAGAGGGTATAACGAGGCATGTCTGGCTCCCCCTTCCCATCATGGCCTAAACTAGTTTTTCAGGTTAACTTTGGAATGCCCTTGGCCAAGAGGAGGGGTCTATTCAGACGGTTGGGGGTGCCTTGGAATTTTCTTTTTGGTTTACAGAACACAGGCCCAGAAATGAGAACCAGGTTTAGGTCTTGCTCTCCTACTCTCCACTGTGTGACTTGGGCAAGGCATCTAATCTTTCTAAGCCTCAGTTTTCTCATTTGTAGAATGGAAATAATGCCCTTGCTTACTTCATAGTGTCATTCAGAGGCACAGACGATAGAGAGGCAAAATTCTTGTCTTTAACTGCCCTGAAGCTTCATGGAGGAGTTGGACAAGTACACACACAATGTGCTGCATACTACACCAGAGGTATGTCTGGGGTGTGGTAGTAGCAGTGTGGAGGTAAACTAGTTCTGCCAAAAAGAGGAGACTGCAAAGCATGGGGCGTGGTGGAAGTAGCCCTCCAGGGCTTTGGACTCTAATGTTTCTCAAACAGTAGAGTGTTAACTGTATTAAGTTGTATTTAGTCCCTACAACAAACCTGTGAGATAGGTGTCATCCATTTCACATATGAGCAGCTGAGGCTCAGAAAGGATCATGCATTGGCCTGGTCTGGTATTTATAGAGCCCCTGTTGAATGCTAAGGGGCGCAAATCTAAGTTCCTTCCTCATAGCTCACATTCCACAGGTGAAGTCACTTGCCCAAGACGAGGCTGGAATGTCAGAGCCTGGATTCAAACCCTCATCTGGTGGCCTCCCACCTTACCCTAGAACTCACTAGCCCTCAGGACATCCTCTTACGGGGAGCATAGACTGTCCCTGCCAGCCCCTGTGGGGAATTTGAGGATTTAGGGAAAAGGCTGGGTCAGGGATAGGGCAGGCCCTGCTATTCCTATGGAACCTTCTGTTTCCTGAGCATTCCCTGGCAGCCCCTCCCCAAAGAGAGATTGAAGGCCTGACCGTGCCAATGTTTTCCCCAGGGAGGGAGGGCAGGAGAAGCTTCCCCAGGGGATTTCAAGGGAGGATGGAGGTGGTCTCTATTCTGGGGTCAGAGAGTGACACCCTCTTCCTGCTGAGGTGGGGAATCCCCTTGGATTTCTCTGGGTTTATGGGAGAGGCCTATTGTTTTCGTACTGATCAGGCCCTCAGGGGAGGAAAACTCAAGACCTGGTACGTCATAGGACTAAATCAGCCTCTGGCATCTGAGTGGCTCCTTAGGCTTGGGGCTCATTCCTGCCCTCCCATGCCCTCAGCCTCAGGCTGCCATGAGACCCATGGCACTGCCACTGGGCAGTGACATTTTGTTTTAACCCAAGGAAATAAGAGATTGGCAAACCCCCGTCTCCAAGGAAAAAAATACAGGATTGTTCATTAGAGCATTTGCTGGTAGTAACAATCATAGGAAACAATGTAAATGGCCAATGTTTAGGAATTAAATAAAATATGGTAAAAATCTACATATAATGAAATACTTTTAATGCAGCCATTTAAACTCATTATGTAGAAGAAAATTAATTTCATGAGAAGAGTGCTTTATAACAGATTTAGTCAAAATTCAGATCATAAAACACAATGTACATGATCTCATTTTTAACCCAAGGGAATAAGAAAAAAAATACCTATATATATGCATAGAAGAATGTCTAGAAGGATGCATCCAAAGTTAATTGTAGTTATTTCTGGGTAGTAGAATGACACGTTTTCTCCTGTTTTCAATATTTCCAAGTTTCCTTCAGTGAAAATGCATGTATTTTGTAATCATGGAGAAAAAGTTCCCATGGTGTGTATTGGCGAGAGAAGAGAAGGATTGTTTCCTTTTGGCTTTGCACTTAGATGGCCCAAGGCCTTGGCCTTGTTCCAAGAGTGCAGATATTGTAGAAGCCACGGGGAAGGCTGGGAGCAGCAGAGGAGAGGCCAGCTTGAGGAGAATAAGCTGGGCATCGCTGTCTAGGTGTCATCCTAAATGTCACCTCCCAGAGAGGCACCTGACCACACAGCCTGGCGAAAGGAGGTCGCTCCCACACTTACTCTGTATGTTTCACCCCAGCTTACTGTCTTCATAGCACCCATCTGCATCTGAAGTTACCTGCCTGCATATCCATTTCCTTGGTGATTATTTATCTCCTGCACAGAAGGCAAGCTCTCCAAGAGCAGAGTCCCTTGCTCACTCTGACTTCCCATTAGGAGAAAGGTCCCAAGCCAGATCTTGGTCAACAAGCAACTGAGGACTTGCTCAGCAGCCCCAAGCTATGGGCATTTATCCTAAGGCTACACACAGCAGTGAGAAAAAGGAAATAACTTCATAGGAATCTAGAAACAGGTGGAGAGCTAGCTTATAGGACCAGACCTGGGTGGTGCTCAGCAAGCTGGAGGACCTGGCCCAGTGTTAGTAACAACAGCGACCACGTACAGGTGTTGAGGAAGTACTAGCTTTGTGTTGTCTCTTAAGGTGGAACCAATGTAGGTTAGATCCCTCTCCCTCTGCTTCCAGCCCTCCTGCTGTCACCAGCCAACTCCATCCCTCAGCTCCCAAATTCAGCTCCTCTCTTTAGAACCTGCTGTAGTCAGATTCTCACTCCAACTGTTCCACTGCATCATCCCTGACCAAGATCACCTGTGACTCCAAGATGCTAAATCTCTGTCTTCATATTATTAAATAGTTGATCTATCACAGTGGACTATGCCATCCTCCTCAGAAGTCTTTCTCCAGGTTTCCCTCCTACTGTACTTGCTAGTCCTTTTCAGTCTCTTTTGCTGAGCTACTGAATGGGGCTCAGCCCCTTGCACAGCTTCCCTGGTTTTTTTTTTTTCCTTTTTTTTTTTTTTTTTTTTTGAGACAGAGTCTTGCTCTGTCACCCAGGCTGGAGTACAATGGCACAATCTCCGCTCACTGCAACCTCTGCTTCCTGGGTTCAAGTGATTCTCCTGCTTCATCCTCCTGAGTAGCTGGGGTTACAGGCACCCACCACCACACCCAGCTAATTTTTGTATTTTTAGTAGAGACGGGGTTTCACCAGGTCGGCCAGGCTGGTCTCAAACTCCTGACCTCAGGTGATCCACCCGCCTTGGCCTCCCAAAGTGCTGGGATTACAGGCGTGAGCCACCGCACCCAGCTGACAGCGTCCCTATTGACATCCACCCTCTTGATGATCTCATCCTGTGTCACAGCTTTAAAGAACTATGTGCTGAGCACTCACAAATACTCATTTCCAGCCTGGACCTCTCCCCAGATTCACAGTTCCACCTGCCTACAGTCTTCTCCACTTAAGTGCCTAAAAGGCATCTCACACTTACGTCCAAAACAGCATTCCTTATCTCCCCACAAAACATGCTCCATCTGTAGGCTTCCATTCAGAAAATGGCAATTCCATCCTCCCAGTTGCTCAGGCCAAAACTGGGAATCTTCCTGCTGCTCCCAGCCAACTCTGTCTCCTAGTTCACAGCTTCAGCTCCTTTCTTTTTAACCTGCTCCAGTCAGGTTCTAATCCCATTCTTTTTAATCTCTCACTTCCAATCCATCAGCAAATCCTCCATGCTACTGCTCTGGTCCAAGCCACCATTGTCTCTTGCCAAGATTTCTGCCATAGCCTCCTAACTGGTTCTACTCTTTCTCTCAGTTTATTCTCAACACAGCATCCAGAGTGATCCTGTTAAAATGTGAGTCACATCATGTCACTTCTCTGTAAAAAACCCTCTAGTGGCTCCTGTCTCAGAATCAGAGCCCAAGTTCACACAAGGACCTCCCTTGAATGCCGTGAACACTGTGGAGCCTCTCGCTACCTCTCTGATCCCTCTCCTGCTTCTCCCTTATTCTCTCTACTCTGGCTACACCACCCTCCTCACTTATCTCTTAACACATCAGACAGGCCCTCACTGCCAGGCTGTTGCACTTGCCATTCCCTCCACCTGGGAAGCTTCTTCCCCGTTAATTCTCAGGGCTCATGTCCTCACTTTTTTCAGGTAACTTTGTTCATAATTTACCTTCTCAGGTGTCTAGCCTTCTCTGGACACACATTTTAGAATTTTTACACCCCTTCTCACCTTCTGCCCCAATATTCCTTACCTCTCTCTCCTGCCTTATTTTTTCCTCCCTAGGATTTACCACTTCTGATTCCTATATTTTTAATTTATGTATCTTGTTAGTTTTTGGTCTCTTCACTACCACCACCGCCCCACCCCCCTACCCAGTAGACTTCAAGCTCCATGAGGGCAGGGTGTTAGCCTTTTTAGTCCAATGCTCTATTCCCAGAGCCCTAGGACAGTGCCTGGCATATAGTAGGTGCTCAGTAAATAGCTGATGAATGGATATATCCATGGAAATGAATGAAGGGACAACTTATTTTTTATACAAGGCCTTGAGACAAAGTGGGAAGGGCACTGAGGTTTCTGCCAGTATAGGAGCATTAACAGGCCGAATGAGAAAGAAACCCTCTGAGTGGAGAATGCCGCTGGGTGGAAGCTTGTGCCCGTGTCTGCCCTGGGCCAGCATCCTACCAACTCACACCTCAGCAGCTTTCAAAGAACTCACCACAGATGGGCTCTCATATTTCAGCTTCCATCCAGGCTTGCTTTGTTCAAAGGCCCACCTTCAGTGCCCTGCTTCAATCATTTACTTTCCTTGTTTCTTGCAGGTGCCAGAGTTTGTAGCCTATTGGAGGAAAACACACCAAGGTAAGACAACAATAAGACCACATCTTGTTTGGGACTGCCCAACGTAGCCTTGGAAACTGTCCAAGGAAGACCAGGGTGCTAAGTGTTGGCAGCTGGATAAAGGGAAGGCCCAAGAGACTTTGTGTTGACTTCCTGGATAGAGTGAGAGTCCTGGGGACAGTGAGGCAGCTCAGTATAGTCAGTGATGGCTGTGAGGTCTTTAGACTCAGGAAGACAGTGTTTCACTTGGGAAAATGTAGCAGCCTCCCCCAAGCCAGTTGGTTGTGGGCCCACAGCATGGCCCTCCTGCCCTCACTTCCCTACCTCCCTCCGGGTCTCCCCTTCCTCACTTGCCCAGAAGTGCTGCCTGGTCCACTGAAGGCATAGCAGGCTGCTGCAGAGGGTCTAGGGCTTTTTTTTTTCTGAGATGGAGTCTCGCTCTGTCGCCAGACTGAAGCGCAGTGGCACAATCTCGGCTCACTGCAACCTCTGCCTCCCGGGTTCAAGTGATTCTTCTGCCTCAGCCTCCCAAGTAGCTGGGACTACAGGCACGCGCCACCACGCCCAGCTAATTTTTGTATTTGTAATAGAGATGGGGTTTCACCATGTTGGCCAGGATGGTCTCAATCTCTTGACCTCATGATCCGCCCACCTCGGCCTCCCAAAGTGCTGGGATTACAGGCATGAGCCACCGCGCCTGGCCTTTTTTTTTTTTTTTCTAAAGTAAGACTGGTTTAGTTCAAGAGGTATATACTAAGATCTTTCCAGCATAGGGCTTCTCTGATTCTGTGTTTAATCTCAGTCCAAATTTTGTGAAGATCCTCAGCAAATAAATGGATGTGGGAAATGTGTGATTGGGAAAGAGGCAGCTTTTAAAAATGTGTCTGGCCTTTGACCACGCAATTTCACTTTCCAGTATTTATTCTAGGAAAATACTCATACTTGTGCAAAGTTTATATATAAAGATAGTTATAACTGCATTGTTTATCATTTACAAAAAGAAAACATCTGAAAGCCCAACAAGACGGAACTGGTTATTCCACATTGGCACATTCATACAAGGGAATGTCATTAGGAAGAATGATGAAGATAAATATTTATTGATGAGAAAGATATTTGAACATACCATTTTTTAAAAAAAGAAATGGAAAAATCTTACAAACCATTCAAGGAAAGTAGCTTTGGATTCAGCCTGAAGGGTTGAAATCGAGCTTAGTCTCTTAACCAACTTGGGAACTCAGGCAAGTAATGTGATCTCCCTGAACTTGTTTCCTGCCTGTAAATGGGGCACAATAACACCTAGCTTGTGAAGTTGGAAGGATTAAGAGAGATTAACACATCTAAAGGCCTCAGCACAGCCCAGTAGGTGGTGATTGCTCAGTAGCTGGGTGCTTAGATGAGACATGGACTGTGATAGTATTTTTACCCATTTATAAGCCTGGAAACATTCTGGAAATTCATACACCAGCAGTGGAGTTTTCTGACTGATAGAATCATGGGTGATTATTAATATTTTCTTATTTTTCTACAAGGAATATCTCCTGCTTATCTAAGGATGGTATAGTTTAAAAAAAAGTGACAATTTAAAAGGTTAAAAAAAAAACAAACAGTGCATTTCAGCAGGTAAGTTTGCTAAGTAGTCCCTGCACAGAGCTCTGGAGAACTGAGAGAGAGGTGGGAAAGAAAGGGAATAGGGAGAACAATGGGTGAAGGAAAAGAGAAGGGGAGCTCAGACCCCAGGGCTAGTGGCCAAGGAGATGCACCTCGGTGGTAACACTGGAGCCCCACCAAGCATGTGTTTGTCCTCCCATCCCCTATGATTGGCACCTCCCGGGAGAGCTCCAGGTAGGAGATCTTGTAACCCAAGGCTCATCTGTCCCAGCTTCTGATGACAATAAATGTGTGTAGCCTCTTTTAGCTGCCGAGACAGCCTGACTATGGCACGTCCAGGGAGAGGCCCCGTGGCTCTAGTCCTGGGCCTGGCTCATCCACCTTTGGTAAACCCAGCATTGTTTTCCATGTCCGGAGTAGGAGAGGCAGGGCATCCTAGTGAATTCCCAGAAGTCATCCTAAAAGGATTAGCACCTCTCTTCTTTAGCAGCCCAGTAGGATCTATACCCAAGAGATAGGTCTCCCAAGCAAATACAGGCTGCCAGGAAAGGGAAACGGTGACCACTTAAGGGCTGCCATGCCTGGCTCTCATCCCCACCCTCACCCCACCAACTGCCTTAGTGGCCAGTGACATCAGGAGGAACCCTTCCATGCTGATGGTGCTTGTGCCCACCTATGCCAGTTCATTGAGCATTCTTAGAGAGGCATGACTCTTCTACATAAGCAAATTTTCCAAATTATTAAATTTGATCCCATCGCATTGCAGTTTTAAAATTGTACTCTTTTAAATTAATTTCTATTCTATCAAATTTATCAAAATAATGCACAAATTCAAAATAGCTGGAAGAGATGATTTTGAATGTTGTCACCACAAAGAAATGACAAGTGTTTAAGGTGATAGATATGCTAATTACCCTGATTTGATCATGTCATGCTGTATGTATATCTGGAAACATCACACTGCACTGCATAAATATCTACAATTATTATGTATCCATTAAAAACAAAATAAAAAATAATGCATGCATATGGTTTAAATATCAGTTGTACTGAGAAGCCCATAATAAAAATCCCTTCCCCACCTTTCTCACTCCCCCTTTCTATAGGCTTCCTCTTTCAACCATTTACTAGTTTCCATTTCTGTTTATACTATTTTTTGATCTACTGATTTTAGGCATTTGTTGACTTCTTGTGATAGATGAGGATTGAACTTTCCTACAGAACCATCCCCACTTTTCCTCCCTCCATCCTTCCAATAAGAACATAACACAATCTGTGGTTAACTCAATAGTGAATGTGGACATATTCGTCACTGCTGAGTTATGTAGCATCTTTGAGTTCTGGAAGATTTTCTTATATTATTTCTTTAATAATTTTCTTCCCTGTATTTTATCTGTTGGATCATTTGGATTAATGTTTTAGTTTCCTTATATTTTCTCTCCTACTTTTCATCTCTTTGCCTTTTTGGTTTACTTTCTTGGGAAACCTTCATTGACTTCATACTCCAACCCTTCTGTTGATTTTTTTTTTTTATTTTGGCTTTCTTTTTCTAATATCCTAGTACTCATTCTTGTTCTTCCTGTTCTTTTTCAAAAATACCACATTCTTTTTTATGCATATACTATCTCCATCCTATTCTTCTTGAGGCACTATTTATTTTTCATTTGTCCATTTGTCTTAATAGTCTTCTAGTCTCTATTTTGTTTTTGTTTCTACCTGGAGGTGGCAGCGGCGGTGGTGGCTGCATCTTGTTGTTGTTGTTGTTGTCGTCGTCATCCTTCTTCTTCTTCTTCCTTTTTCCTTCTTCTTTCTTCTTCTTCTCCCTCTCTCTGTCTCTCCATCTCTCCTTGTTGGAGGCTTTCCTTAAGTGCCAAATATCTCAGCTATCTGTTGGTATTTATTAATGGAGCAATAAAAGGCTGAACTAAACTCTGCTTGGGGAGAATTTATCAACTGGGGTTTCACTACAGGAAGCAAGCCAGTCTTTTAGTTAACAAGCCTCCAATGAGCACCTTTTCTCTAGAGCTAGGTTTCTTAACCTTGGTACTAGTGACATGTTGGGCCAAAGAATTCCTTGTTGTCAGAGGCTGTCTCATGCACTGTAGAATGTTTAGCAGCACCAGTGACTTCTGCGTACTAAATGCCAGTAGTAACCCCCCTCCCAGAGTTGTGATAACCAAAATGTCTGTAAGCATTGCCAAATGTCCCCTGGGGGACAAAATCACCCTGTTGAGAACCACCACCCTGAAGCCATTCAGCTCCTCAAGAGAAGCATTCTAACTCCTAGTTCTAGTTATTGAACGCTACATAACAAACCACCTCAAAACTTAGTAGCATAAAACAACAACCATTTTTTGGGCCACTGTCAAGGAGTCAGAAGGGCAATTCTCTGCTCTACGATGGCTAGGATGACTGGAATGACTCGAGGTGACTGGAATAACTGGGAGTTGGAACAGCTGGGGCTGAAGGGTCCACTTGTAAGATGGTTGTTCACTTGGCAAAGAGAGCTGGAAGCCTGGGCTCAGCTGGGACTGTTGACCAGAGAGACTACACATGATGTCTCCAGCACCATGGCCTGGTCATTGGACCTCTTACGAGGCACCTCAAGTCTCTGGTGTGAGTGTTCTGGCCAGCAAGACAGAAGCTGCATGGCTGTGTATGTCTCAGCCTTGGAAGTCACATAGCTCATTTCCACTGTAGTCAGAAATCCACACAGGTTCAGGGAAGGAGACACAGACCCACCTCTCCATCGGAGAAATGTCAAAGAATTTGCAACCATCTTTTAAATTCACCATACCCTCATCCAGAGTGATATATACCTGGGGTGGGGCGGGGCAAGGTAAGTGGGTGGGACATTGAGTCCCATGCTTCATTCTTCAGACTTTTCCCTCACCTCCCTGTTTTCATCCCTGTATTCATCTGCCCTCCCTCCTGCCTGTCTCTCTCCTGTTCAGTGTCTTTGTCTCCAGCTGTGTGGGGCAGGGTGTGGAGGTGAGACCTGGGGAGGATTTCAACCAGTTTCCTCCATTCATTACCCCCACTGGCTGCTGTACCTCAGCCCCACCAGCCACAACACCTGGACTCCCCAAGTCTGAGCTCCTCCTGCAGGGTTCCAGGGGTAAAGTGGCTTGCCTCCTGTCAGTGTGCCCCTCTGCAAGCCCTTCAGAGCCTAGCTTCCTCCATGTCAGTCATTATTCCTCCACCTGCCTCCCAGCTTCCTGTAGTTTGGGGAACTCTTTCAGCCACTCATGTCTCCTTTACCATTCTCTTTGCCTTTGAGAGTTAATACCATTTGGTTGTTTGTTTGTTTGAGACAGAGTCTCGCCTTGTCACCCAAGCTGGAGTGCAGTGGCACAATCTTGGCTCATTGCAACCTCTGCCTCCCGGGTTCAAGCAATTCTCATATCTCAGCCTCCCGAGTACCTGGGACTACAGGCATGTGCCACCATGCCTGACTACTTTTCGTATTTTTAGTAGAGTCGGGGTTTCACCATGTTGGCCAAGCTGGTCTCAAACTTCTGATCTCAAGTAATCCACCCTCCTCATCCTCCTAAAGTGCTGGGATTACAGGCATGAGCCACCGCGCCTGGCCCCATTTGATTTTTTTAAGAGACAGGGTATCACTTCATCGCCCAGACTGGAGTACAGTGGTGTGACCATAGCTCACTGCAGCCTCAAACTCCTGGGCTCAAGTGATCCTCCCAACTCAGCCTCCTGAGTAGCTGAGACTCCAGGTACACACCACCACACCCAGCCAATTTTTTTTTTTAAGACAGGGTCTTGCTATGTTGCCCAGGCTGGTCTTGAACTTCTGGACTCTAATGATCCTCCTGCCTTGGCCTACCAAAGTGCTGGAATTATAGGCGTGAGCCACTGCACCTGGCCCCATTTGATTTCTAGACTAGCATTTTAGTGGTGCTTCAGGAGAGAAAGGAAACTAGGAGTGTAAATAACTGATGTGTTGAACTGGAAACCCTGTTGTACCTCTCTTCTATGGATCTATCTCTACATTGTGTTATAGTCTTCCCTGCCCTGTAACAGCTCTGTGAAGCAGTACAGTGACATTTAACCTTCTGTTGATCATTCAGAGTCCTCCTTGTGAAAATACTTGTTTACCTTGGAATTATTAAGCTATTAAGCTATTACCTTGGAATTATTAAGTAAAGCTATTTGTTCTTCCATAATGAGGACCCCAGTCATTTTGCTGGGATTCTTTAAACCTTTCTTCGTGGCCGCCTCTGTCCCTGGCTGCCTTTCATCCTATGTATTTGTGGTGAGAGTGCCACATTACAGCACGTTAGCTTCTGATGTACTCTTTTCAAATGGCCAGCCCCGGTGACTCTGCCGGGCATTGTTTGTTTGCCACCCCCCTACACATCCCTGCTCCTGTTGATTTTTTGCTCTTTCCCACTCCTCCCAGGATTTGACCTTTGTGGATTCCATCAGCCAGGCTCCAGGTCCCCAAGCTTCCAGTTGGGTTTGGCCAATTGAAGACCCCTCCCCTGACCAGAGGTTGGAGGCTGGGAGGGGAAATGGGAGGTGCTTTATCCCCCCAGCTCCCTCCCTTGCCAGGTCTCAGGTCAATAGTGCCTGTGTTTTTCACCCTAAAACCACAGCTCCTGCCGGCAGTCCCCTCCTACAGGTCTCTCTGGGTTCCAGGAGCCCTCCCACCTCCTCCCCGGGGATTGGTGGTCACAGCTCCCACTGTTGCTGGCTGCAGGATGCTTCACCTTTCCTTGAGGGTTTCTCTTCATCTTGCTCACCCTTGGAAACGGTCCTTTCCTCAGTCTCTCCTGTTACCAGTGGAGTGTGCATCTGTTTCCTGCTGGGACTGTGATCAATACAGCAACCTTTTCTGATTTGCATCTAAAACAAGGATACTCAAGCAGAGAGGGTATCAACATTTAAAAAAAGTAAAACAAGAATAAATAGTCCCTGAGTGAGCCCTGAGAGACTCTCTTAGGCGAGAGTCTGGGTGTGAGCTTTGTGACTTCTCTAGGCTACGCAAGGGCTTTTGTTTGTTCATGTCGATGTTTTTAACTATAATGCAGATAATAGAGGGCAATAGATTAGTGACTTCTGTACTTACTGGAGTGATTTGAGAAGGAAAATAAGCATGTAAATCAAGGGAAGCCAGGATCACTCACTCTCCTGGTCCCAGTCAGCCCTCGTTTTTGTTTAATTTGTGTATTTCGAAGCACACATATCTCTAGGGAAAAAAATGAAATCAAGAACTCCTCCTGGCCACCGGTTTCCTGAAGCATGAAAAGGAAACATTTCATAAATGCTTTGTAAAGAAGACAACAGGAAGGGGTAGTGTCACTGGCTGGCAAGAGCTGCTGTTGTGGTATTTCACAGACAAGGGAGGTGACGTGGCACATGGGGGCTGAGGTCCCAGCCAGAGGCCACACAGGCACAGGCCTCAGAGCCCAGGCCTCCCTCTGGCCTGTAGACCCTCAGCCCTACTGGACAGGAGGAAAAGGCCTAGGGGACATTGCCCCCATTTCACAGAGAGGAGGCTGAAGCCAGTGAAGCAGAGAGTTGCAGCTTCAGTGGGGAGACACTGTTATGCCCCGCCTGTCTTATTCATGCTTCTTTTACCTGTAGGGTTTTTTTTTACATGGATACCCTTGAGTGATAGAGCCTTCATCAGCTTAGCTTGTCCTCTTGCAGCCTACGCCACTCTGTGCCCTTTAGCCAAGGAAGCCCAGCTGAGGCCCCGCAGCGTCCCTGCCCAGCAGAGCTACAGGAGGCCCGAGGCCCCTTCCTGTTCACTCTTGCTCTATAGACGCCACGCTGCAAAGCAGATGTGCAGGGACACCACCTGAAGACCCAGCCTGCAGCTCAGCCCTACACACTGTGGATGGTGGAGATCCCAGAGGGCCAAGAGAAGCTTATTGAGACTTCTCTGCACTGCCCCTCCCACAGCAGGAGGTTCATGGCCCATGCATTTCTGGGAGGGTTGACAGGGCCCAGGTTGTGGAATACCTGTCTGTGAGCCCCATGTCCTGTCTTGTCGCAGCTGCCTGTAGTTTGACAGAGTATGCTAGAGGTCAGCCATTGCTAGGGAGGCTGCCACTAACCACACAGAGAGGAAGGAAAATTCTCAGCCACAGCACTTAGAGCTGAGCCTGACATGGTCCTCAGCAAGATGTTGCAAGTTCCTAATCTGAACACAGAGGCCAGGGAGTAAGCATCATCTGGAGCCCAGAGCTGACTGTCATTACCCACAAACATAAACACCCTGAGTCAGGCCTTCTCCCCACCCTGCCGAGGTTGTCAGAGCCTCAGCACTGGCTCTGCCCTGGGTGGCAGCCCCTGGGAAGCCCAGCTGCCACCTCTCTACAAATGGCCCTGTAGAAGCTGTGCTCAGTGATCCACTTCCTGGGGGGGGGCTGGGCCCACCTTGTTGCCATTACACCCCATTACAAACTGACGCAACCAGCTTTCAACAGACACTGCCAAGGAAGATACACATTACAACAGCATGCTGCAATACCTCTGCCTGTGCAAGAGACTGACCCACATCCAAAAAATGGACATCTTCCCACCCCAGTGTCTCACTCCACTGAGCTGGAAGTGGCCTTTGTCAGGACCCTGTGAGGTCTTGAGTGGATCTGCTTTTCCCAAGATATTAAACCAGTGACTTTAAATCCTGGCTGCATATTACCATCATCTGGGATATTAAAAAATACTGATGCCTGGATCTTGCTCCCACCCAAAGAGTCTGACTGAATTGATGTGGTTTTCAAACATTTTGTAAGTGTTTGTTAAAGGATGACATATATGCAAAAAAAAAAAAAAAAAAAAAAGCACAAACCATAAGTGTAAAGCTCAGTGAATTTTCACAAAATGAATTTACCCCGAGTAACCAGCATCCAAATCATGAAACAGAACATCACCAGCAACCCCTGGTACCCCTTCCACTTACTACCTGGCTCCAAAGGCTAATGTCCATTCTGGCTTCTAATGGTGTACAGTCATTTCTCCTGTTTTCAAACTTTATATGATGTAAATGGAATCAGGCAGTATATATCCTCTTGTTATGTTTGTGAGATGATTCATCCAAGTTGTTACTTAGAGCTGCAGTTTATTCACTCTTCTTGCTATAGAGTATTCCACTCTATGGATATTCCTCGATTTATCCATTCTACTGTGATGCATTTTTGGATATTCGAGTTGTTATTTATAATTTGGAACTATTCTGACTATTGCAATGACATGCTAGTGTGTATTTTTGGAGTACATGTATATCCATTGCTGGGGAAGCATGGATATGAGTATGTTCAGCTTTAGTACCTTATGCCAAATAATGTTCCTAGGTGGCTGTACCCATTTACACTCCCTCCAGCAATGTATGAGAGTTCTGGTTGCTTCACATTTTTGCCAACCATAGATATTTTCTATCTTTTTCATGTTAGCCATTCTGGCAGGTATGTAGTGGTATCACAGTGTGGTTTGAATTTGCATTTCCCTGATGACTAATACAGCTGAGCAACCTTTCATATGTTTGTTAGCCATTTAGATCTTCTCTTTGCAAAGTGCCTGTTGGAATATTTGGACGTGAGTATTTTTAAAAAGCTCCTTAGGTAACTCTACTGTGTAGCCAAGGTGGAAAACCACTGAACTAAAACCACAAATTAGTATCTGCGTCTCCCTTTCTTCATGATTTGCCTTTGAACTTAGAGCATTTTGGATCTGAGAGGACCTCGTGGAACTGGGAAAAGATTATATTCACTCCCTACTAAGATGAGCCTGTCAGGAAGAAGCAATTGGAGCTGGCAGTTAAGAATCTTTAGGAATGTGACCTCTACTTCAGAAGGGTCCAGGGAGGGCCTGTGGTGTCCACAGCTGCCACAGACATTTCCTAACCACAAAAATGGCCCCTTGGTGGTCTCCCCAGAGCTCCAGGCAGTCATGGGGAGGAAGCGGAGGGCCCCATGCCAGGTACTTCCCAGTTTCTAGGCCAACATGAATGGGACACAGCTCATATGGGGTTGTGGTTAGACTGGGGACAGTGGAGCATATGTTCTGGGGACCTGGGTGTGGCCAAGGGAGGCCTCCTGTCTGTGGCCTTTGTCCCAGATTGGAAATCAGCCAGTGGGGCTCTCCTACATGGGTCCAGGCCTGGCTAGCTCTTGAATTCTGTGCGTTTGCATGTGGGTCCTTATGCATGCGTCCTAGAGCAGGGTCCCAGGGGGCCACCCCACCCCTCCTTGACCCCTTACTCCTCTAAGCTGGGAAACACGTGGCATGAGAGAACACACTGTGGCTTCTAATGACATCGTGTCTTGATTGCATCCCCATTGCATCATCTGGGCTCATCTCATCCCCACCTCTGGACTGTAACATCATCCCAGGGACTGCCGGACACTCATCTGTGCTCCCCCACAGAGAGTATAATGCCATTTGGTAATTCAGTATAGCCTCTTCCAACTTGAGAAAGAAGATGCATTTCCTTCCCTCAGTCTTGAGCTGTGCAGGTGTCATGCTGAGCTGCCCTGTGTGAGCTCCATGTTGGCACACATCGGTTGCAAGGGGCTCTGTGCAGTGAGTCTGGAGTTGGACCACTGGCCGGGCGCTGGGATGCTAGTGCCTGACTGAGTGTGCACAGAGGCCCCTCAGGCAGAGCCATAGTGGGCGCTGAACCTCCTGGTGAAGTTCACTGCAGTAACTAGAGCTCAGTGGGAGGGGCTGGCCTATCAGCACCTGTCCTGTGTGCTTTTTGAAAAGAGCAGGGTCTACCTTCTGTCAACTGAAGTCCTGCCAGCTGCATGGCATGAGATGAGGGACAAAGTGGCATGTGAACAAAGTTGACATTTTGGAGGCTGTTAGGCTCAGAGCCAACCCTGGGCTCCATGTAGTGCCATGACTCATGGATTCAGGCCCATCTTGGAAATTGCTCTGGGCGTAGAGCTCTCATTTCTGATAGTCCAAGTGCAGATATTGGGGTGCCTCTAATTGGCCCAAATGGTGGCCTGCACCAACCAGCGACCAGAGTGCTGTCTGAATCTAGAATAACAGGAAGAACACGCCTCCAGCAGTGTAGGAGAGTTCCCCATGCAGTGTGCTTCCCATTCTTACCAGCAGTTGGTATCTTCTGTCTTTTTCACACTGGCCATCTGAGTCTCATAAGGAGACTCCTCTCCTTCCACTGAGCCTGCATCCCAGCCTCTCCCCTTTCTTCAGGGACCTCTCCCCAGCAATTATGCCCTTCCATTCTCTCAACCAGGGAATCTTCAAACTCTTCTTCTCCACTGGCTTCTGCTGTGCTCCTGTCTCCATCACCTGTATAATGCTTCCTGCCATCCTGCCTTCCCCGTGGAGTACAGCCATGCTGTCTGCTGCTTACAGCCAAGATTCTGGAAAGAAATGTCTCCTTTTTCCTCGTCATCAACCACTCATTTATTCAGCAAGTGTTTCTTTTACACTTGCCTGTGCTGGGCATGGCAGCAATGCAGCAGTGAACAAAACCACCAGCCCTGCTCTCATGCAGCTTATAATCAAGTAGAGAGACAGACATAAATGATTAATAGATGCTCCTGTAATGGCGGTTGTGAGGTGTGCTGCCACAGCCCAGCCACACACGCCAGTTCCCTTCTCTGCACATGTACATGTCTGCTCATCCTTCCCACCTGAACTCATGTGCCACCTCACTTATGCCCCTTCCCAATGCCGCACCCACACAACAGGGTGTCCCTCTGTGCCCACAGCAGCCCTTGGGTATAACTGTTCCCCACAGAGGCTGAACCCCGAGGGCAGAGTCCAGGCCACACTCACCTCGGAGCCCCCTGCCTGGCACAGAGCCCAGCCCAGCAGAGATGCTCAGAAGATGAATGAAAGTCCCTGCTGAGATTGATCCAATCTGTTTGTGAACATCTCTGGGGTCCAAGAATTCACGGCTTTCTTTTTCTTTAGAGAGCCTTTTGTTTCTTTTTGCCATTATATACTATATTTGGGTTAGGGCACAACAATGTGAATATACTTAATACTGAACTCTACACTTGAAAATGGTTAAGATGGTAAAGTTTTAAGTTATGTGTATTTTGCCACAATTTTTTAAAATGCAGAGCATAGGTACAAAGAAGGAAAAAAAGGGGGCAAGGTCCATTTTATTGAGAAATAAAGAACAAAGGGTTCAATTCAGAGAGGATTGGATTTTAAAATGTAATTTAGATTAGGGAAATGCAAATGAAAACCATAATAAGTAAGATACCACTTCACATCTGTTAGGATGGCTATTTTAAAACAACAAAAACAACCTGAAAATAAGTGTTGGCAAGGATGTGAAGAAATAGATACCCTTGTGCATTGCTATTGGGAACGTAAAATCATGCAGCCTTTGTTGAAAACAATGTGGTGGTTCCTCAAAAACTTAGTTATCATATGATCCCGCAGTTCCACTTCTAGGAATATACCCAAAAGAATTGAAAGCAGGGACTCAAAGTGATATTTGTACACCAGTGTTTGTAGCAGTATTATTCACAATAGCCAAAAGGTGGAAACAACCCAGATGTCCATGACAAGATGAGTGGATAAACAAAATATGGTGAATACATACAATGGAACATAATTCAGCTTTAAAAAGGAATGAAATTCTGGTACATGTTATAACATAGATGAACCTTAAAAACATTATGCTAAGTGAAATAAGCCAGACACAGAAGGAAAAATACCAGATGATCCCACTTATATGAGGTACCTAGAATAGTGAAATTCATAGAGACAGAAAGTAGAAGGATGGTTGCCAGGGGCTGGAAGGAGGAAGAACAGGGAGATACTGCTTAGTGGATGCAGAGTTTATGTTGAGGGTGATGAAAAAGTTCTGGAGATGGATGGTGGTGATGGCTGCACAACAGTGAGAATGTACTTCATACTATGGAACTCTGCACTTAAAAATGGTTAAAATGGATGTAGACATTTTATGTCTATTTTGCCATAACAAGAAAGTAATTTGGGTGTATTTTAGAGATTTTAGAAAATACTGTAAGCACAAGAGGAAAAAAATTAAAATCATTCGCAATCACCAGGTAGAGACAACGACTGTTGAAAGATCAGTGTGTATCTTTTCATTCTCGTTCTCTCTCTCAAAAAAGTGTGTGAGTGTGTGTGTGTGTCTTCAGATGTCACACTGGACTTTCAGGAAAGGTTCCCCTCTCTGCTGCTTCCCTGCTGGAGCCATGGAGAGCAAGTCTATCCCTGTTCCATAGGTCAATCCTTTGAACGATTTCTCAATGCTGAGTTCACTCCCCTGCACCTCCAGGGTTGCACTTCTCTGAAAATACTCATTTATTTTATGTGTCTACTAAAAACATGGCACCCACGACCCAATAATATGTTGGAAGGGGTTGGAGAGAAACGCGAGTGCCTCTCACACCTTCTCACACACTACACATCTTAGCGATGGCCGAGTGAGCATGTTGGCTCTCTGGACTCCTCAGTCTGTTGGTCTGGGCTGCGCTAGGCTCAGGCTCCCTGCCTCCCCCCAAACCTTGATCCCCTTGCTTTTTGAACCTGATGCTGGGCCTCACATTCTCCGTTGATTCTAGCTCTTAAATCCTGCTTCTCCAGCTTGTCAGGAGGCTGTGCCCTCACACCCCAAAGAGCAGATCTGCCCTCTCCACTGAGAGGGAAGGAGGGAAGGAGTGATGGTCCCACAGCCTCTGACCCCTGCTGGGCCCAAGAGAGGAACAGCTGCTTGCTTTATTTCTCGTGGGAGAAGTGTGTCTCCTCTTTGTCTCAGGCACCCCTCTGCCCTGTACAGCAGCAAGTCAGCAGGAATGAGCTGAGCCGCCCAAGTAGTGGCTCCCTCCACTATGGGGGCTCTGTGGTCCTGGGGGCTGTCCTGCCTCCACTGCCACAGGCCTGGCCCCAGAGCATGCTGCAGTGGTCACAACCTGTGGAGGTGCCCCCAGACCCCCATATTTGGGCCCAACTACAGCCTCCTTCCCCAGCTTTGCCACCTGGCTTGGGAGCCAGGGCACCACCAGCTTCGTTGGCAGGGAGAGATGAAGAAAGAGGCCATAGCCACGCAAGTGACTGAAGTTCATGTTCGTGCACACCAATTAGAGAGGGACAGCACGTTCATTTACCTCCAAATCCAGCCACAGACACATGGCCCTTTTCTCTTGGCTCTGAGGCCTCCACAGAAGGGTTTTTTAAGGTTGCAGCCAGGACCTTTATAGCCTAGTCCTGAGAAGATTATCTTTTTATTGCAACTTTGATTAATGATTGATCAAAAACTGATACTAGAAACACTGAAGAACAAATTTGCTGTAGACATTAGGAAAGGTCTACATCTGGCAGGCCTGGAGACCTGCCCACCCTCTCCCACCACGGTCAAACCAGGGCAAAGGTACATTGGAAGACCCAACCCCTACACACTCTTACATGTGCACTCACACACACACACTGAGGGGAAAGAAATATTTAATTGTCCTTAAATCCTCTTGGATTAGGCTATAAATTGCAAATAAATGGAGCAACAGACAGAGCAAAAGCACATAAGGTCCTTTAATAGAATTTCTCTGTCTTATTCTGTTTCTATGAATGCCTGTTACAAATTAGCAGCTTAAAGGGAAACCTGGAGTGTGGGAAAGAGAGACCCTTGTGTGAAGTCCACAGCCGGGGTTTCCTACAGACCTCAGGTCCCAGAGAACATCTAAGATGCCTCCAACACCAGATGGAGGAGGGCAGGAGATGCTGCACAGAGAAGCAGCACTTCCTGAGCATCTGTGGCAGGAAGTAACTTGGAGAGGATGAGGCCGTGCCTCAGGTGTGCTCTAGCTGTTCTGATGGTCTCTGAGGCCACGACTGCCATGGTGAGGTCCACAGGCTGCATCAGAATCACCGAAGGGCCCAAACGTACGGCCTCAGAGCCTGGAGAGCCAGGAATCGGCATTGCAACAACTCCCTGCTCAGTGGGTTCTACCAGTCCAGTACCCGCCCTCTGAGGGTGCCCAGGGAGCAGGGTGCTTGCTGGCTGGAACACTTTTTGCTGCCCCTCAGCTCCTCTGTGATGCCCTGAGGCACGGGCACTGGAAAGCTGGCAGAGCTGCTTCTAAATTGAAACTGGAAAATGAAACTGGAAATCACAGTTTCATTTTCCAGTTTCACTCGCTCCCCCTACTGTTAGGGTTTCTTTTCCACAAGGAGAGTCCCCCAGGGAGAAAGAAGCAGGAGTGGGAGTGGGGGAGCATGTTGGGGGAAGGCAGTGAGGGTGTCCTGTCTGCAGCAGGGCATGCAGGGGCCCCAGCGCTGCACTTGCTTCCTTTAAGCCTGGCCTGCTTGCTGTCAGCCCCGGGGGTGGTTTCCTCTCTAGGAAAAGCTAATGTCATGCTTATGCTGAAAAACTCTTTTCAGAGGTACTTTAGGAGGGGCCTGGCTCTCGATTAATGTGGGCCATTTCATACCGGCTGTGCTCACCCAGGCACAAACACTGAAAGCAACAGCTGGCAAAGCCATCGCTTGGTAGCAGCTTGGAAGACACCACCAAAGAAGCTCTCATGGAAGCGGCAGATTTCCTGAAGCGACTGGAATGCGGGGAAGGAGGGCAGTCGGGGAGAGCCGAGAACCAGCCCCCCTGCCAACTCCACCCCATTCCTCTCCTCACCTGAAATGTCTCATCCTTAGGAACAGCTGCCCTAACCCCCTAATCCCACACACTCCTTTGTAGGTTAAGACCCCTGAAGTTGCACCCTCTCGTAGGAGCTATGTTTTTCAGAGATCCATGTGATTATTTGCCTAATGTCTGCCTCCCTCAGGGAAGTAAAGTCTGTGACGCGTGGACCTGGTCTGTGTTGTTCACTGTGCGTCCACAGTGCCTGGGTAGTGCCTGGCATGCAGGAAGTACACACAAAAAATATGTGTTCATGAGTGAGGGCAGGCTTGAAGAGCCCAAGAGAAGGACAGTGCTCCAGCGAGGCGTCTGCATCAGGCTCCCCAGTGTCTGGACTGCATCCCAGCCCCTCCGAGCAACTTCAGGGGAGGATTCTGTGAACAGATGCCCCAGCTCTTCCACCTACAGCTCCTACCCCCAGCCTGAGGAATGCTTTGACTGTCCCCAGTGTGTGCAGGCAGTGGGGAGGTGATAGGGGGAGGTGTCCCACATGGCACACTCTCCCTAGCCCTTGCTTTGCCCCCGTTACCTACATAGATGGGCTTCACAGCCTCTTCCAGATAGGCAGGGCACTGAGCTCTGTGGGCCACACCTAAAAAGAAAGGGAGACAAGCTGGCGGTGGGGGCATGACAGTGTTTTTGTTTGTTTGTTTGTTTTTTGAGATGGAGTTTCACTCTTGTTGCCCAGGCTGGAGTGCAATGGCGCAATCTCGGCTCATCGCAACCTCTGCCTCCTGGGTTCAAGTAATTCTCCTGCCTCAGCCTCCCGAGTAGCTGGGATTGCAGGCATGCACCATCACACCCAGCCAATTTTTGTGTTTTTAGTAGAGACGGGGTTTCTCCATGTTGCTCAGGCTAGTCTCGAACTCCCAACCTCAGGTGATCCACCCACCTCAGCCTCCCAAAGTGCTGGAATTACAGGCATGAGCCACCGTGCCAGGCTGACAGTGGTTTTTAAAGGGGGAGGGCAGATGAAGGACGTTGGTGGACCATCCTCTGGGAGATGTGGACTGAGGAAGCAACGCTGACCTCAGGCCCCACACCACCCTTTCACCTCAGCCTCACTTTCTCATCAGTAAATGGAACTCGTTCTTGTGTATGTGCCATGGAGGCAATGTAGCAGAAGAGAATAGGGCAGACTTTGGAACTCAGCCATCTGGGAGAAAATCCTAGTTATGTGGTGACCTTGAGCCAATGACTGAATTTCTCTGTCTCATTTTCTCTTCTGTAAAATGGGGACAATTACAGTGAATTCTGTGAATTCATTCATGTCCCTGACACACGGTGTGAGCTCAGTCATTACCTTTGCCACGGTTGCAAGGATGTAATGAGATGGCAGATGTGAGCACAGCTCCCAGACCCGAAGGTGCTGTATGAATGGGAGGGAGCAGTGAGTGTTATTTGGGAAATATTGAAGACACAACTTCCCTCCCACATTTGTCTGGGGTGGAGCAACAGTTTTACTTATTTAATGATAAGCTGGAAGATGCACCAAAGGGAGGTGAAAAACTGAAACCGCCAACCGTTTGAGCTCCAGGCTGCACCGAAGCGGTGTGGCTGGTGCAGATGGTGAGAGCCCCAGTGCCGGCCCACTTCCTCCATGAGTGCCACGCGCCTTCCTCAAGCTAGCTGGCTTCCCAAGGCTGCAGGAAGTGGGGCCAGGAACAGGCCCTCCGGCTGTGTTGGGGGAGGCCTGGGCAGGGGTTGGCAGCTGCTGGGTGTGAACGGAAGTCTTGGAGGTCCTTGAAGGTCCTGGGGCCGCCTGCACAGCAGCCCCTGCCCTCTCCCTGTCCAGGCCTGCCCAGGACTAGCTTGTAGCAGACTCTTCTTGTAGCCTAGGCTCTTGCCTCTTGCAGTAGTGAGCCATTGTACAAAAGACATCCAGCGGAGGGAGGCAGGCTGGAGAGGAGGACAGCCGAATCTTTTCTCAAAGGAAATGCAGTTGTGGTTTTGAGATGTTCATATTTCACATCTGTGGTTGGCGTTTCCCAGGGTTCTCAGAGGTGAATGCAGGGTCAGCCCTGTGTCACCAAATAAGGCTCACAGTGACCTTAGCAACAAGCTTTGCTGCCCATTGGCTGTCACTGCTGCCGCCTGCCAATGCGGCCTCCTGAAGGCCAGCACTGATGCTGAGCTGAAACTTCTGCATGTGCCAAGGTCCAGCTGCCTCTGTCAGAAATCACCGTCCTTGGAAGCAGCCACAGATAGGTAGAGAGCTCCGGACAAAGGTGGACAAGGTCAGTGGGAGGACTGTCCAGGTGTCCACGTTTCAGAGTCCACCTGGCCAGCATTCCATTCTCACATAGCACCAAACCAGCACCTTGGTGGCCTGGTCCCAGCTTGCCAGGACAACCCCCCATTCCACCCTGTCAACCTTGAACTCTATAATGGTCATCATTTCATAGCTCTGCTCATTTTAGTTCCACTGGGTTCTCCCTTGTGCTTGGCACTTGACTAAGCTCCTTCTACACATTACATCTTTTACCTCTCTCAACAACCCTGTGAGCCAATTAGCCCCATTTTACAGGTGCAGAAACTGACGCCAAAGGAAGTCAGTAATGGCCCAGGTGACTGCACCACTAGTAAGTGGGGAAGTCAGAATTTAAACCCAATTTAAACAGGCCTAGATCCCATGCTATTAATCATTGCACTGTATTGACAGACACTCAATGTCCGTGCAGCTCAGTGTCTTCATTCTGTGACATGGGGATGACAGTACCGTACCTCACAGGGTTGGGGTGAGCATTGTGTGGAGTGACTTATGTCCAGAAGCACACCTTTGCACCAGTGGCCTTGGCACCCCCAAGGCATGCTCCACAAACAGCTTGCACATTCCTTTCTCACAGCGTGTGCTGCTGAAACATTGAGGTTTGTGGACCGGACTTCTCTGTAGCCCTTGTATTTGGTTTTCACTTCCTCTTTCTTGACCTCCTCCCACCCCCCACCCAACTGCAAGGTAGGGAGGCTACTGAGGGGCCAGCCTGTGGGTTCCAGAGGGCACAGGGCTATCTGGGATGGAGGGGACAGGGTTCTGAAGACGGAAGGTGGGAAGGTCACACTGTAAGGGCAGACATACCCCATTTCTTCTACCTAAACAACTGGGTGTAATACCACTGTTTCCCTGAGAAACACTTTCAGGATTAAAAAGTATATAAGTAAAGAAAATAAAGCTCATAAGTGATCTGGTAAAGATGAAAACATGGCTGATCTGAAGGTAGTGAATTATCTCAATTGACTTCACAGTCAGTTACAGATCGAACTCCTTGTTCTACTCTTTTCCCCCTTCTCACTACTGCCCTTGACTAGTCTTTTTTTGTTGTTGTTTTTTGTTTTTTTTTTGAGATGGAGTCTCGCTTTGTCACCCAGGCTGGAGTGCAGTGGCGCGATCTCAGCTCACTGCAAGCTCTGCCTCCTGGGTTCACGCCATTCTCTTGCCTCAGCCTCCTGAGTAGCTGGGACTACAGGCGCCTGCCACCACGCCTGGCTAATTTTTTGTATTTTTAGTAGAGATGGGATTTCACCGTGTTAGCCAGGATGGTTTCAATCTCCCAACCTCATGATTCACCGGCCTCGGCCTCCCAAAGTGCTGGGATTACAGGTGTGAGCCACCGCGCCCAGCGACTAGTCTTTAAAAAAATGAATAATATAAATTTTTTTAAAAGATCAAAACATATATATACCCTGTAACCCAAGAGTCCCACTCCTCAGAATCTTCTCTAACCACACTCTTACCCATGTGCACCAGAATACCCACACAGCACCAGAAAATGTCCAAATGACCATCAAAAGTGGAGAGTACAAATAAATTGTGCAGTGTTCCTGGAGTGAAATGAACTACAGCAACTTGCAATAACTGTAATATTGTCATATTGGATAATAATACTGTAATAACAAATGACTCATCAATGAATAAAACCTACAAAAGAATGCATACAGTATAATTCCTTTTAGCAAAAATCTAACAGCTGGCAAAACTGTATTGTTAAGGATACATGCAGAGGAGGTCAAACTACAAAAAGCACAGAATTATTACAAATGTCTATTTACTTATGCAGAAGGGAGGGTTGGGGTTGTGATTAGTAGGGGAACACGTAGGTGCTTTGGGGGTGCTAGTATTGTTTTCTCTCTTTAACTTTGGGAGATTACCCTGGATTATTGGGTAGAAACTGGGGTGGGTGAGCCCAATGTAATCACAAGCATTCTTAAATGGAGAAGAGAGAGGCAGAAGGGTCAGAAGCAGAAGCAGAAGCAGAGAGATTGCAATATATGAAAGACCTGGCCAGCCAGTGCTGGCTTTGAAGGTGGAGGAAGGGGCCGCAGGCCAAGGAATGCAGGCAGCCTCTAAAAGCTGGAAAGGGGAAGAAAGGAAAGAGATTCTCTACTAGAGCCCCCAGGAAGGAATGCAGCCCTGCTGACACCTTCAGTTTAGCCCAGTGAGACCTGTTTTGGACTTCTGACCTACGGAACTATAAGAAAAGAAATTTGTGTTGTTTTAAGCCCCTAAGTTTATGTTAGTTTATTAGAGCAGCAACAGGAAGCTGATCCACTGGGAAACCATCTGGGATATGCAGCTGCCCAAAATCCCTGCTCGTGGTTAGATTCAGCCTTACAAGGCTCCACAGCCCCTCTGCGAAAGACTCCATTCCCTCTTGGAGAAGCTCAGACTCTAGAGCCCTGGGCAGGGAATGGGCCTTCATGGCATGGGGGCGATCAAGAAGGATGCCCCCCAGGACAGTGACTCTGCTGGACTTCTCTACAGAAAACAGTATATCCCTCAGTGGCGTGAGAAGATCCAATAGGGTCACCACACTCCACAACTGCAGGGGACGCTGTTCACATTTTAGTCTATGCAGCCTCTGGTGGCCAAAGATTAAATGAGAACACCTTTGCTGTGTGACCTGAATTTCATGGTCAGTAAATTGTAGCTATTGTTATGCACGACTTAGGGGGAAGCAGGGGTCACTGCAGAGCAGCAGTGGTTTTATAGAGATTTGCTTTATGATTATTTGTTAAACTGAACATATATTCTGTGTATTTTTCTGCATAATTATTGTTTCACAATTTTTAAAAAGCATATACACACATGAATCTTCTCTAGCCCCGAACAGCACAGTGAATGGACAGGGCAGCAGATGAGCTCTGCCCCACGCCGGCCCTGTTTCAGAACAGCACTCCAGAGTGCCGCACTGCTTGCTGAACCACAGCTGTTACTGCAGATTGAGGAGCCTCAGAGGGAACAGAAGATAAAGATCATTATGGAATTTAGGATTGCAGGACATTCTTTGACATTTCATAACAGCCAGGGGAGATCAACTGTGGTCAGGGGACAGGGGCAGGAAGAAACCATGGCCAAGGCCTGTCTGGCAGGACTTGAAGGGGCAGAGGGACCCCTGCAAATGACCCTGCCTGGGACCCACCCCCAGTTGGCCCCTGTATAGCACTGATCCAGCTGGGGCTTTTATCCCAGGATACCCTCTTCAGGGATGCCTGTATTTGTTGATTATCTGCCATATGCCTGGTCACTGCAGAATACAAGGAAGAAAATAGCCTTCAGCAGAAGCTGAGACAGGAGCCTACAGGATGGACAGTAAGGAGTCCAAGGCTCAGGATGAGGCTTTCCTGACTTTCTCCCCTAGGGGACTGATGTTCTCTACTGGTACAGACCTTGTTTTATTCATCCTTATGTCCCTAACCTGGAATGGGCCTAGGGTGACAGTTATAATAAGTGTTTGTCAAGTGAGCAAGTGTGTGGAGTGTGCATTGTAGAGAGTAAGGTCTCTACAGGATCCTGCTGGAGAGGCAGCCCACTGGGCTCACCACTTCTCCAGAGGAGGGACTGGTCCCTTGCCAGACAGCCCTGCCAGCTGGAGCAGGCTTCCTCAGGGGTGCCTGGAGCTGTTGACCACGGCTGTTGCCCACTGGCCCCTCTTGGGAAGAGCAACCTGTCAGGTGTTAAAGACGGTCTTCATTTCTCTTCTCCAAGCTAAACATGACTAGTTTCCATCTCACCATCTTCTGGCCCTCAGCAGACTGGTTATCCAGTCTGGAGAGGGAACAGTAGTATCCAGATGTGATCCGAACAGACAGAACGATGGATGCAGACGGAAAATTCAGGTTTGTGTGCTTCGGCAGTCAGTATATGCAAGTTGTAATGGGGACAGTGGCTGGCATGGCCTTTAGCACTGTGGGAAGGATCAGGGTGTCTGCCCATCATTTTTCTCTCTTTGATAGACACTGTTTACATAGACACTGTTTTGGTGTAAAACCCTACGTTGTAGCTCTTGTCAACAGTGTTATGTTTCTCCTCAACTGTCCTGGAAACTCCCTGAGGTGGCTGGCTTGTAGGCACTCCATACCTGTTAGCTAGTATTATTTATTTATTGTTTTATTATTTGAATGGACAATCATTCATGTCATTTGATGAACATGGGCTATGTGCCAGAAACCACCAGGTGCCAGAATACAACACTGAACTACAGTAGGCCTGTCCCTGGGCCCCAGAGCTCCCAGACACGCTAGGAAGACTTGTTGATTTAATGATAAACCTTGATTGAGCTCATGATTAACATCTTCACCACCAGACATCATTGAGTGCTCTCTGTGTGTTCAACTCAGAACATACCCTTCCTGCCCTCAGAGGCTGGAATGTGAGAGTCATTAAGGGAGACACCATTGTGGGAGTGAGAAAATCCTGGACTTGGAGGGAACTGACTAGGGATCACCTCCCAGCTCTGCCATGGACCCACTGTGTGACCATGGGCGAGTTACTTGACCTCTCTGAGCCTCAGTTATCTTATCAGTGAAACTGGGTTAATAATATATCTCAGTGGCACAGGAGGATCACATAGGGTCACCACACTCCACAACTCCAGGAGATGCTGTTAACATTTTAGTCTATGGATCCTCTGGTGGCCTAAGATTTAAATGAGAGTACTTTTGCTATGTGACCTGAAGTTAATGTCAATAAGTTATAGCTATTGTTATGTACGATGTAAGCAGGGGTCACTGCAGGCCAGCAGGCTGACACAATTTGGCCAGGCTTTGTTCTTCAAGGAAGGGCAGGGCTCTGAGAAGTGCAGACCGTGATGCAGGTGAAGGCCAGGAGGCAGGGACTCCCAGGACAGGTCTGGAAGGAGCGAGGCTGGTGACGGAAGTGGTCAGCAACCTCAAGGCATGAGTAAGGCGCTTGCCCTTCTCTCCAGGCACAGAGGAGTCACTGGAAGCTGGGCAAAGAGCTGGGATGGATGAGACCAAGGCGAATACTTTACTTATTAAGCTGCAAAGGACCCTAGGGAGCATCTTGTCTTACCAGGCAAACAAAGGCCAGGGAGGGAAAGTAGTGAGTCTCCAGGGTCACACAGCAAGGACCAGGGCCCGCGCCAAGACTCCCACCCCTGCAGAACCCAGCTCAAATGATTCCTTGAGCCCAGTGTGTGGCTCCACAAAAGAAAGTTCCTGGCACTTTTCATATTTATTTATAATTTTTTTTCTGATTATAAAAGTAATTATAGGCCAGTCAAGGTGGCTCACACCTATAATCCCAGTACTTTGGGAGGCCGAGGCAGGAGGATTATGTGAACTCAGGAGTTCGAGACCAGCATGGACAACATGGCGAAATCCTGTCTCTACAAAAAATTAGCTGGGCGTGGTGGTATGCACCTGTAGTCCCAGCTTCTCCGGAGGCTGAGGTGGGAGGATCACTTGAGCCTGTGAGGTCGAGACTACACCGAGATTGCACTAAGCCGAGATTGCACCACTGCGCTCCAGCCTTGGTCAACAGAGTGAGATTTTGTCTCAAAAAATAAATAAGTAAAAGTAATTATAGGTCATCATGGAATATTTTTAAACTATAGAAATATAAAAAATATATAATCACCTGTAATCCCACCATCCAAAGATAATCACCTTTAGTATTGTGATGTATTCCCTCCATATGTATTCCACAAAAAAATTATATATTAATTAGATTTGAATTGTGTATAGTTTCACATCTCCCTTTTCCTCTGTAAAATTGTGCTTTATGAGAAGGAGGGATTGTTTTTAATGTAGAAGAAACTAGAAAACCTTTTTCTTAAAAAAAAAAAAAAAAAAAAAGCAAAGCCCCACAGTCTGCAGTGGTTGGAGGACATCCTGTGGGGCTGCATGGTGGCTCTGTCGCACATCCGGTGTGAGCTGCGGGGCGGTGGCAGTGGCTGGGTCCTTTTCTCCCCTGGCCAGGCTACACCCTCCTGCCTATGGGTAAGACAGAGTTTTGAAGTGTCTGTGCTCACCCTTTCCTCCCTAACACAGGATGCTGTGATCATTCACCCTATCAAAAGGCATGTGGGGTTGTGATCGTTACTGTTTGCATCTCAAGTTGTGCGGCACAATGTTTTCTCGTGTGTTATCTCACCTGAGACTCACACACCTGTGAGACAGATAAGACAAATGATGTTATACCCATTTTACAGATGAAGAAACTGAGGCTACAAAAGGTCTAGTGGCTTATTTGAGGCCACATAGCTAGTAAGTGGCAGAGTGGGGACTTTTTGCAGATCTGGCTGGCATCCAGTAACTATTTTTTTTCCTCTATACTTTTTTTTCCAGTAGTCCTAGCTTTTCCAGAGCTAAACTGAGTCCCCTTAGTATCCCCTTAGTAAGGCCAAGGACTGAGAGTGTTATGAGTATTGTGGATGTGTGGAGGGGCCATGCAACTCCTTCCTGGGAATCTTAAGCCAAGCCCTGTGGCCTCTGACTAGCTGTCCTAGGTGGCCTGACCTCAGGGAAGCCCCTCCATGACCACTCAGAGCCAGCACCTCAGCTCATTGAGGTTTGGGGAGGGGGCTCAAAGAGGCAGCTGCTTCCTATAGAGAGGTCCAGCAGAGGCACTATCCTGGGGGGCATCCTTCTTGACCCCCTCCATGCCATGGAGGCCCATTCCCTGCCCAGGGCTTTAGAGCCTGAGCTTCTCCCGGAGGGAATGGAGTCTTTCGCAGAGAGGCTGTAGAGCCTTGTGAGGCTGAGTCCAACCCACGTGCAGGGATTTTGGGCAGCTGCATCCCCCAAATGGTTTCCCAGTGGATCAGTTTCCTATTGCTGCTCTAACAAATTATCATAAACAGGGGCTTAAAACAACACAATTATTTATTTATTTATTTATTTGGATACAGGGTCTTGCTCTGTCACTCAGGCTGGAGTGCAGTGGCTCAATCTTGACTCACTGCAACCTCTCCCTCCTGGGCTCAGGCCATCCTCCTACCTCAGCCTCCCAAGTAGCCAGGACTAAAGGCATGTGCTACCACACCTGGCTAATTTTTTGTATACTTTATAGAGACAGGGTCTCACTATGTTGCCCTGGCTGGTCTCAAACTCCTGGGCACAAGCAATCTGCCTGCCTCAGCCTCCCAAAGTGCTAGGATTACAGGTGTAAGCCACTGCGCCTGGCCCGTTTCTTTTCTTATAGTTCTGTAGTCAGAAGTCCAAAACAGGTCTCACTGGGCTAAACTCAAGGTGTCAACAGAGCTGCATTTCTTCCTGGGGGCTCTAGTGGAGAATCCCTTTCCTTCCTTTCCCTTTCCAGCTTTTAGAGGCTGCCTGCATTCCTTGGCCTGCAACCCCTTCCTCCACTTTCAAAGCCAGCACTGGCTGGTCAGGTTTTTCACAATGCGATCTCTCTGGTTCTGACCCTTCTGCCTCCTCCTTCTTCATTTAAGAACCCTTGTGATTACACTGGGCCCACACCAATAATCCAGGGTAATCTCTCTATTTGCAAGTGAGCTGGTTAGCAACCTTAATTCCATCTGCAGTTTTAATTCCTCTTTGCCATGTAGCAACATATTCATAGGCTCATGCATTAGGACGTGGACCTCTTTATTCCACTGTGGACCAATACTCTGCCTTCCACACCTAGCCTCTCTTCTGAGTTTTCCAAGGGCCCCCCATCCTCAGGCATCCTCAGGCATAGACAGCCGGCTGGGCCAGACCACAGTCAGGATGTTCCCGCCACTATCAGAGAGGTCCTTTCTGCCCAAGTCCCCTCCCACCTGCCTGCTCCTCTTTCAGCTCGGTCTGTCCTGGATTCCTCTTCCTTCATCCTCTGCTCCCAGTCTTAGGTAGAGAAGAGCTGAGCAGGAAGTGCCAGGGGGTGTGGAGATGGAGGAGGGGGAAGGTAAGGCCTGAGGCACCAGGGCTCTGGGAGCCCAGGGAGCTGAGGCCTTTCAATCCAGACACCCTGCACTTCTCTGGCTCTGGGGCCTCTGGGGACCACACACTCAGCTCCAGGGCTGGAGGGGTGGCCAGCCAAGTATTGGAACCCTTCTGCTTGTACATCCCTAGCTGCCCTTAACAGCCACAGTTCACCTGGCCCTTTTCTTGGGTGATGACAGACTGTCTGCCTTAATTTATTCCCTTTCCCCTGTCCCTCCCTAGGCCTCAGGCTGGAACTTTCAGGAGCTTCCACGGAAGGCAAGGCCCCAGCCAGGCCTCTGTCCCTGGGCTGCTTGGTGTGGGGATGGGGGATCCAGAACCCCAGCAGGAGGGCAGATGGGGAGCACAGGGCAGGAGGGGCAGGACAAAGCCTTTGGCCCTCAGGGAGGGTGACCAACTGGCCCTGGTTTGCCTGGGACTTTCCCAGTTTTAGCACTGAAAGTCCCAAATCCTGGGAAACTCCTAGTCCTAAGCAAACTGGAACAGTTGGTCAGCCTATCTCCAAGCCTTTTGCACCTCCTAATCTACTCTAGATCACCTCTGCAGCCTGCACAGCCGGGCCTTTGGACTCCTGGATGCTAGAGTGATCTGGGCGCTGAGGAGAGCCCCCGAGCCAGTACCAGGAAAGGATAGACTCCTGCTTGCAGCATTCCCAGCAGAGGCATCGCCTGTGGACACCGCGTCTGTGTCTGTATATGGCAGAGCTCCCAGATATATGCACAAGGGAGTGAAAAAATGTGTTTGCACCTCAGTCTCTAAAAATTCAACAGCCTGGTTACTTCTGGGTGGTATATTGTAGGTGGCTTTAATACGTGTTATTTGCTCATCTGTATTTCTTACTCTTTGCACAATTAAACCATGTTCCTTTTACTTATGTACATTTTTAATAAAAGAAAGTTGTTAATGACTCAGCCTTCTATCTCCAGTCCTGCCGAAAGAGACAAGCGGTCATGCTGCATGTCATGCACACACTGGCCCTTGTTCTGGGGACTTTGACCTTGGCTGCTGGTTGGTCATGGCCTGTTTTGCCCAGGGCTCTACTGCAGGGGCAGGGTTGGTTATTCCTCTGTGCCCTTTTTGCCTCTCAGCCTGCCTGCTCCTCTGGACCCCAGAGTCTAGCCTGGTTCCCCCAGGGGAGGGACTCAGAAAGTGCTACTATAGAGAGATGCTAACTACATCTCTGCTGAGCAGCAGGAGATGCTCTGAAGTGCCAATCCTGGCTGAACACTGTGAGAATATGGAAGAGATGAGCTGCTTGCCCCTGGGGAGCTTCCAGTCTGGTTGGCGAGATTGGGTACCCTGCAGACCCTGTGGGGACTGGCAGACAGGAAGGGACAGGCCCTAGAGGGTGAGGCTTTGCCTGTGAGGGCTGTCACTGGTCACAGAAGGGAGGGCCCCAGGGCTCCATTGTACAAGTCTTAGGATGGCCAAAGACCAAAAATGGGGTCCTCTTCAGTGACCTGAGGCAGGCCGCACAAGCTTGGGGGTAGATGGTCTCCTGTGCCCAGAACTCTGGCTGCTCACCACCTATGACAGAAGAATGGTGATGAACACTCACCAGGCTGTTCCAAGTCTCGGAAAGTTGGACACCCCTTCAGGTCCTCCTCCCTGTCCCACCCCACCCCACCCCTACCCCATATGGGAATGCCAGGCTGTAGCCTTCGCTGTGACCCATCCCAACTCCAGCTCCTCTCCCCATCCCAACAAGCCAAGCAGGAGCACTTGGAGGGGAGCCCTGGGTCCCCAGCAGAAACAGCCCTCCACTGCCTCCACAATCAGGTCATCAGCCCCTGCCCCAGTCCACTGTTGCCCTAGTGTGGCCGACATGACAGGACTTCTTGTAATTCTGGCCTAATGGTTCCCACATCCCCAAACACCAACTCCATGTCCATATGCCTCCCTTGTTACACAAAGTCAGCTTTCTCCAAGAAACCAGAGAAGCACATGATCCCCGCCACACCTCTCCAGGGGCCTCCCTCCTGATCTGAGATCCTCGGTATATCCCATGGCCTCTCTGAGCCAAGGTGTAGCTGAGTTGTGTGGGGTTTTTGTTTGTTTGTTTGTTTGTTTAACCACTGTGTAAGAACTCACTACTTGGGCCCCAATTCTGGACAAATTCCAGATTGATAGTGTGAGGGAGAGGTGGTAGCAGAACTGGACACCCCCACAACCTTGTTGCTTTGAAGGAAAGGAGGGCAGAAACAGGAGGGGACCCAGCCAATCCAAGGCATTTGGCCCGAAATGGATGTGAAGACCTCACCCAGGCTGCCCCTCTGGGCTGGCACAGGAGGGCAGGGGAGGGCCTTCCCTAAAGGAAGCCTGCAGGTGAATCCCAGCGCCCGCCTGATGTAAGGCGGCAACTGGCCAGCTGCCAGAGGTGCCAGGTGTTCTCAGGGATCAAGAAACCAGGAATTAGGCCCACCAGAGCCATAGGGTCTGACCCGAGCCTGGTGGCTGGGAATGAGAATGCATCTGTGCATGGTCCTGAGTCTCACAGCCACCCAGGGTCCAGACCTCTGAGGAACTCCAGGACCCAACAGAGGGTCTGGTTTAAAGCAGAACAGGAGACTAGGTTGTCTTGCTGAGATAGAAACATGGCTAAAAAGTCCTCTTTGATCCTGGGAGCTGAGATAAGGCCTAGCAGGCCAGAGTCCCCCGTTTGCTCCAAACAGGCCTGGTGTGGCCAATCTGCCCCCTGCACTGAGGCCAAGTTACAAGCCTGTCTGTGTCTTGGCCCCCTGGGGCCCCACCCTTCGAAACTGCAGGTGGCCTCCAGGGCATAGGTGGGGCAAACCCTACCCTGTTGGGGCCCCGGGGCCTGTAGCAGCAGAGCCATGTTGCCAGGGGTGTTGGAAGGTGTGTGTGCTGGGGGAAGGGAGGAGAGCTGAAGGCAGGGCAGCACAGCAGCTGCAGCTTTTGCCGCCTTCCCTCAGCATCCACAAGTGCTTGCTTGGCATAAGGCGCTCGGGCCCTGCCCCTTGCTAGCTCTCCCCAGCTTCCTGTGCAGGCCTCCGTGTTCTTCTCTCAGGCAGCCTGATACGGAACCAACCTGGATTCTGGGCACAGATAGATGATGTGGGTTGGAACCAAGGCTCCATACTGATTAGGTGGTGAGAGTTGGTTTCCTGGTCTGTGAACAAGGGCCGTGGTGGGGTGCCAGTGCCGTGGTACACACGTGGTGCTTGGCATAGCACCCAGCACAAAGTGAGCACTCGAGGCCTGTGTTGCCATTATCCAGCCAGACTTTGAGGTCTTTTCCAGTTCTGCTCATTTGTGAGCTTGTGGGATCATCTCCTTGGGTGAGGAATGGTGGGCTGGACGTCTGCCTCCCCTCTTTCATTCAGTCCCCATTTCCTTGCTCCATAGCCTCCAGTATCTCCCCAGCTGAAGTTTCACTCAGCAGACTCTGCAGGCCTGTGTCTTACCACTGAGCCAGCAGAGGTGGACTTCTGTAACTCCTTACCCTGAGAAAACCAGCATAAATGGGTCTCTTGAGAGCTGCCTGGAGCTAGGAAAACTATGCGGCCAGCCAGCTATACCCTTCTGAGGCCTTAGACTTGGCCCCACAAGGGAGCTCCAGATGATAAAGCCAAGCTCCACCCTGCCAAGTACTTTCACCCCTGGAAAAGGAGGGAACCAGCTTCCCCTTCTCCCACCCCAGGCCTCCTTCCTCTGTGACAGCCAGCAGAACTGGGGAAAGGTTAGTACTGAGTTCTGATGAATTGGAAGATTAGTTGTGCCCAAGTTAAGGAACAGCATTACATCTGACAGAGACAAAAGCTTTCTATAGGGTCACTATATTAGCCCTGGGTGCTCCAACAGGACTGCCTGGAGGACATCTGTACCCCCTTTCCCCTCCAAGTATAAGGGCAGAGTTTTGGATCTGTACACAGTGTGAAAGATCAAGTGGTCCCAGAGAATGACAACCTGACTGTTTCCCAGCCCCACCAACCAGGAGACATCACTCCTAGAGAAAAAAACTCCACTTCCCAGGGCTACCCCAGGATTTCAGTTCCCACTTTGGCAGGCCCCACTGGAGACTTCCAGAAAAATCAGAGAAAGCTCTTTCCTTTGGAGTTGTAATGGTCACAACACCCTGCACACAGTGCACTGAGAGATGTTGAAAGCTGACACACCAAGAAGGGATGGTTTGCATATTAGCTTCTAGCTTTCTTCCTATTGCCAAGTGAGCTGAATGAATAAACCAGCCCAATGAAAGTGACCAGCCAGCTATACCCTTTTGGAGTTAAGGCAAGGAAACCCATGACTAACCACAAATGCCCGCAAATGTCTGTAAACTTGGCCCAACATGAGAAATCTAGCTGGTGTGGCTGAGCACCACTTTTGTCAGTTTACCCCAGTGGAAAGTGGTCCTTGATGACAGTTATCTCATCACAACCCCAGCAAAACAGATCTTTCAACAACCTCCTAGCTCCCTCAACCTAGAACTTCTACCATTAGTGCTTATACTGAAACTCTTGAGAATGACCCACAGAAGCACTGTCAGGTCCTTAGAATGATCTAATTATTAAGCACAAACTTGGTTCAGATCTTACTAATACTGCTCCGTTTCAGGCATTGTTTGGCTAATGACTCGGTAGTGTCAGCTGCCATCACCTTTAGGTGAGCTGTCAGACCTTATTTAGTTTCTTTTCCTAGGAAAAGGCTGAAGTCTTGGTAGGATGTGATGGGACAGCTCTCCATCCTGAAAGGTCTGGCTCTATCCCACACTACTCCAGGCTTGGTCCCTAGGACCCAGCTCCATTGTGATGGGGGCCAGGGGAGAGTTTTGAGGTCCCTCCCTGGAGATTCCAAGCAATTGCTACCAATCATTTAGGACTCCTGGGATCAGAAGGGATGGGGAAATTGAGGACTCCATCTTGGTTGTGGAGATTGGAAGCTGATGGACATAATTCCTCTCTCTTTTTGGTAATTTACAAGCAATTAACTTTGCTTTTAGAACTTGAGAGATTTCCACAGCTGCCTAAGACTTCACATACTCACTGCCTACCCTCCATCAGGGATTAGATTGAAGGGCAGGAGAAAAAGAAGTCAGAGCTGCTGCTTGTTCTGGGTGGTATCACTTTCCTCCCGTCAGTCCACTCTACCTTGCTCTGCACCACCTGCCATCACCCACTAGGAGAACCCAGATGGAAGCCACAGGTGGCTAGCCACCTCAATCCAAATCTTAAAAAGGGCTGGTCCCTGAAGGAGCTGGAAAAGTCCATCCTGTCTATCCCTCTGTTCCCAGGTGAAGCTATTCTTGAGAAATCCAAGTGGAGCTTCCAAGTAGAACTTTTTTTTTTTTTTTTTGAGACAGAGTCTCGCTCTGTTGCCCAGGCTAGAGTGCAGTGGCGTGATCTCAGCTCACTGCAACCTCCACCTCCCGGGTTCAAGTGATTGGCCTGCCTCAGCCTCCCTAGTAGCTGGAATTACAGGCATGCACCACCACGCCTGGTTAGTTTTTTTTTAGTAGAGACAGGGTTTCACCATGTTGCCCAGCCTGGTTTCGAACTCCTGAACTCAGGCAATCCACCTGCCTCGGCCTCCCAAAGTGCCAAGATGAGCCACCGCGCTCGGCCCAAGTGTGAGCCACCGCGCTCGGCCCAAGGGGAGCTTCTGACAAGCAGGGCCTGGGATGGGGGCCTGTCCAGGCATCCACATATAGAATATTTACCCAGCAGGAGTCCACCTGCCACTCACACAGCATCTCCAAGATCAGGGACCAGTACTTCCCGAGCTTGACAGAGAATGAATGTGTCAGACTGACTTCTGCCCATTTTGTAGTTTTCTCATCATTTTCTCAGTCTTCCCTTTTCAAGGGCCCACACTCTTCCAGAGGGCTGGGCCTAGTGAGCAGGGTCACAGTCCATATGGTTTCTGGGACTGAGAAGGTGGAAGATGTGTCCATAGAGCTTCTGTTTCCTAAGCAATGTATTACTGCCATGATTCCATTCCCTAGATGATGCTGGTGATGCAAGCTGGCTTCTCTTGGCCAGCCTACCTACTGCTGGGTAGTGTTTATGCCCCATGGCCAGACACTGAAGAGGGAGACAGGAAAAGCACATATCCACACCTTCCACCCTCAGACATTCCTGTAACTTGAGCTTATCTGAAGGGGGCATTGTCATATGTCAGGGGTTCCCAAACTACGGTCTTCAGAAACACCGTACCCTCCATAGAGGTTGTGTGCATCAGCCCAGGCAGAATCCTGCTTCATGAAGGTGTTTTCCTAATGCATGTGTGCATGGACCTGTCTCATGCTACACTGCAGGGCTGGTATTCAGCACCAATAGTTATTGTTGGCTGCTAAAATAGCAAACTACTCAAAATGGCAGGTAAATAGCCCCAAGCCCCTATCCCCAGTGTCCTCCCACTACTCAAACCCCTCTCCCTCAGATCTGCCCCGTCCAGTATCTACCTGCACTGTTCAATATGGTAACCACTGACCACATGTGACTATTTACATACAGTTTATTAAATGCAATTAAAAGTTCAATTCCTTATTGCACTGGCCACATTTCAAGTGCTTAGCTGGCACATGTGGCTAGTGCCAGTGCCTACTGTATTGAACGGTACAGACAGAGCATTTCATCACTCTAGAAACTGGATGGCAAGTGCTACCCAGCACAGCAGCCGTGAGGACCTTTCTTGGGCTGCTGACTGTTCTGTCTGTGACTGTGTCATATCAACTGACTTTTTGGAGCAGCATCTGTGTGTTAGCAGGACACATCACCTATGGCACATGCCTCAAAACTTAACACTCCTTGGGCCCCAGGAGCCCAGAATCAACTGACAGCCCTGGTGATAGTCAAGGACAGGTGACTATGTTTATATAAGCATGTTCCTATGACAGGAATGTCCCCTCCTTCTGCCATTGTCTATGTGAAAATAAACAAAAGGATTTTTTTTTTTTGAGACAAAGTCTCGCTCTTGTCACCCAGGCTGGAGTGCAGTGGCACAGTCTCAGCTCACTGCAACCTCCATCTCCCGGGTTCAAGTGATTCTTGTGCTTCAGCCTCCACAGTAGCTGGGATTACAGGCACCCGCCACCAGGCCCGGCTAATTCTTTTTTTTTTTTTTTTTGAGACGGAGTCTCGCTCTGTCGCCCAGGCTGGAGTGCAGTGGTGCAATCTCGGCTCACTGCAAGCTCTGCCTCCGGGGTTCACGCCATTCTCCTGCCTCAGCCTCCCGAGTAGCTGGGACTACAGGCACCCGCCACTAGGCCCGGCTAATTTTTTGTATTTTTAGTAGAGACGGGGTTTCACTGTGTTAGCCAGGATGGTCTTGATCTCCTGACCTCGTGATCCGCCCACCTCTGCCTCCCAAAGTGCTGGGATTACAGGCGTGAGCCACCGCGCCCGGCCTAATTTTTGTATTTTTAGTAGAGATGAGGTTTCACCATGTTGGCCAGGCTGGTCTCAAACTCCTGACCTCAGGTGATCTGCCCACCTTGGCTTCCCAAAGTGCCAGGATTACAGGCATGAGCCACCATGCCCGGCCAAATGAAAGGTTTTTTGTTTTTTTTTTTTTTTGGTGCCCGGGCTGGAGTGCAATAGCATGTTCTCGGCTCACTGCAACCTCCACCTCCCAGGTTCAAGCGATTCTCTTGCCTCAGCCTCCTGAGTAGCTGGGATTACAAGCACCCGCAACCACACCCAGCTAATTTTTGCATTTTTAGTAGAAATGGAGTTTCACCAGGCTGGTCTCAAACTCCTGACCTCAGGTGATCCACCCATCTCGGCCTCCCAAAGTGCTGGGATTACAGGTGTGAGCCACCGCGCCTGGCCGAAAGGATTTTATAATAGATGCATGTCCCTGTTCACCCCAAAGTCAAGTTCAGGCGGGATGCCAATAAGTCCATCAGTGTTTCCATAAAAAGTAAAATCATCTACAAGTTAAATTTCTCTCTAAAAAGGCCACACCCCTTATAAACAATTTACTTTTTATAAAAAGACAAATGTACATATTTACACACGTCCTTATGTGTTCACACGTGACTTAATGGTTAGATGACATTTCCAATTTTAAGTCATACCAAGGCGCTCACACTTCCCTCCCTGGGCCTGTTGAGGGCTGCTGGGGCTTGAGGGGGTGGTGGGCGCCGAGCAAGGCACTGTATAAATAAATGCAAAGGCCAAAAGCTCGGGGGAAATGTTAGTGTACACCTCTGATCAGAAATGTGGCAAGATCCACACGAAAAAGTGCCAAGTTTTTTTCCCAAGCCCCTCAGCCAAACCAGGGAGCAGGGTAGAGCTCCTCTGAGGCTGAGGGAGCATCGCCCCGAAGGACCCCACTTTCCTTCACATTTCACTGGCTTTGGAACAGTCCCCAGGGCTCAGCTGAAAAGGGGGTAGTTCTTTGGGAACGAGATTCATTTAGTGCAATTTTCTCTTAGTGCAGAGCCAGCCCTGGGATTGGTGTTATGCTTTTCTGGGGTCACTGGTCTGTTCCCCTAGGAGCCAGCCAGTGACAGTGAGTCCCTCTCCAGGCAGCTGGGCTCAGAGGAAAAAGCCAGACACTGACTCCTGTCCAAGTCCCTGACCTGATACACTGGTCTCAGAACCTCATCTTCCCAGGAGGCAGGGCCAGCTTTACACCACAAGAAAAACCCAGACACTGGCCTGCCAGGCCCTGAGAGGTCAATGACCCAAGGAGGGAGGCCCCATCCCCACTTGGCAGTGGGGTCACACTTGGCTGTTGAGGGGCCCACAGAAGTCCAGCTTCTCTGCACCATATCCACCATGATGCCAGGTCCTGCTTGCCTAGAGGAATAAGAGGGGCCCAGGGGCCCTGCTACGGTGCACAGGGAATGGCCTGGATGGAGGGCAACCGGACTGGGGTCAGCAGGCTGTCCAGCCAGGTGGCATCCATGTTCTTCAGATCTGTGAAGACACGCTGTAGACTCAGCCCAATATCCCCTAGAAGATGTGAAGAAGGTTGTATGAGGGTAGGGGACGGTGGCATCAGGTGTGCTTCCCCCTACCCCTGAAGGCCATAGACATGGCCTCTGCTCTTCCCAGCACAGCAGTAAACATCCACTCAGCTTCAGGCAAACCTTAAGGCATGGCAGCAGTAGCTAATTCACAATGTGTCAGTACCCCAGATGCTTTACCGCCCTGCTCCCTGGCCCTGCCCCCAAGCTTTCTCCATCCCTACGTGGTTCTCCCTCATCTAAGAAGCCATAAGGATCCAGGGCCTTCTTACCCCCTGGGCTGTCAATTTCTGGCTCCTCCTTACAGCTAAAGTCTCCATAGACAGAGGTGGGCTGGACTCCAGGTTCATTGAGTAGGTACCCCTTCCCATCCACGTTTGTTGGCTGCCACTCCGACTGCTCCAAGAGCTGGGGACAGAAGAGCAAGAGGCTATCAACTCCCTTCCAGTGCAGACTCACCCTGTGGCCCTGCCCTCAATGAGCCAGCTCCTCTCAGCCAGTATCACACCCTTGGCCATTTTCACAATCTCAGATAGGATGCAGAAGTGCACTGCAGTCAGGACAAGGGCCCGGGAGGGAGGAGGCAGAAATGCATGTTGGCACTGGTCCTCAATTCATTTTCCCACCCCTCTCACACCCACTCTCTGGTATAGCATCTCCACGACTTCCCTCTCAACTGTGTAAGGACATAGTAAGAGGGAATGTGGCTTAAAACAAAGGTTAGCATAACAAATCAAGAAAAGATGACTAGAAAAGCTAGAGATAAGGAACTACATCCATGTCTCAATTTTTTGGGCTAATGGAACAGCTGGCGTACAACTACTGCAAAAACTTTTTTTTGAAATGGAGTTTTGCTCTTGTTGCCCAGGCTGGAGTGCAATGACACAATCTCAGCTCACTGCAACCTCCGCCTCTCAGGTTCAAGCGATTCTCCTGCCTCAGCCTTCAGAGTAGCTGGGATTACAGGCATGCACCACCAGGCCCAGCTAATTTTTATATTTTTGGTAGAGATGGGTTTCACCATGTTAGTCAGGCTGGTCTCGAACTCCTGACCTCAGGTGATCCACCCACCTTCGCCTTCCAAAGTGCTGGGATTACAGGCATGAGCCACTGCCCCCGGCTGCAAAAACTATATTCACTTTCAAAACTGAAGCAGAAAAAAAAACCTGGAGGATAATTTGCTAACTTTTTCTATAAAGCCATCATCATATTAACGGATCCTAAAGGCTGATTATTGAAGCCTGATGTGTATTTCCCGAACTAGCAGGGCTGGGGCATGTTGGGGCGGAGGATGCAGGCCAGGGACCCATCGCTGATAGTGCCTGACTCACAGAGCTGTCTGATGCCCCAAGGCTTGCTTCAGGATGGCCTGTCAGAGGCCAGGCCTCCCACCTGCCTTCCCTTCCCATGGTGGCTTTCCCACCAGTCAAGCCACGTGAATGTGGCACTTGTGGGACAATGCAAGCAGCCAGGTGACAACAGCAGCTACCCATCCTCTGATTTGGAAGCTTCACTGGTTCTCTCTCCTCACTGAGAAACGGTCACTTCAAGAGTGCCCAGCTAGGAAGGGGCTTTACCTTCATGATGTCCTCAGGTAATTTCCCTTCCTCATCCTCATCTGTTGTAGCTGTGGATGGGGAAAGCAGAGAGGTTGGCTGGCAGTCAGCCACACTCACCCTGCAGTTCCAGTTCTAGCCCACCAGATCCCCCTGCCCTTTCTCTGTCTCTCTCTCTCTCTGACACACACACACACACACACACACACACACACACACACACACACACCCCTCCAGGTGGACCTGTCTGCCATAGAGATTCCAGAACAGGACCCTGGCCTGGTGACTCAGCCTCTCAAACCCTGAAGCCACGCCACTTCCCACCCCTACCCCACTTCCTTCCTCACCCTCAGATGCTGGGCTACAGAGGAGGAAGGAGAACCAGCACCCCAAAATGCAGCCCCTGGCCCCCTTCCCTCCTCTCACTAGCCCCCACTGTACTGCAGCCCACTCTGAACTGCCTTCCTAGTGTCCCCATCGCTTGCCTCCCCCTATGGTGGCTAAGACTGGGCAATGCCCAACTCAATCAGTTCAGTGCCAGGTGGAGTTCTAAGCATCTTTTCTCTCTCAGGAAGCCCTTCACAGGACCCAGACAGTCAAGCAGGCAGGCCAGGCCCCAGGAGCACCAACCTTCAGAGGTGGAGGGCATGGGTGACACCTGGAAGTTGTACAGATCACTGGTGCTGTCCGGCACAACTTCCACTGGGATGTGCCAGTCGGGGAGAGTGCTGCTGACAGCACACGGCGACAGTGCTGGGGGACAGCAGAAGCCACAGGTCAAGGTTGTGTGCTTTCTTAGTTTGCAAGACATCGAGCGCCCCCCGACCATCCCTGCAGCCTGCACTAATGGGCCACCATGTGCCAGCACCATGCCTCCAAGAGAAAGAGTCATCCCACTGACCTGTGGGGTCCCCTGCCAGACCTGGACCAGCTCACCTGGAGTCAGGGCCCGCTCCACCTCCAAGTCCTGCATGTAGCCTGGAACTGTGTAGCTGCTGTGGTCATCAGGCAGAGTGGAGCTGCTGAGTCCATCAGAGAAGGTATCAGGGCTGGAATCCCCACATGACTGTCGAGGGAGAAAGCAGCTTAGGCCCAGGCCCACCTTAGCATTTCTTCCACTGCTCACCCTGGCCCACAGGTGACCAAAGGCCTGGCTGCTTAGGACCACACTCACCTTCCTCTTGGCCTTGCTCTTAGCATCTCGGCTGGACTTCGACTTTCTTTCTGTGGGGCAGACGGGCTGTCAGCCTTGGTGCAGGCGGGCTGTCAGCCTTGGTGCAGGCTCTCCAGCCCCAGCTGACCTTCTTCTACCCTCCCTCCCTGAGGGCTTCCCAAGGACCCAGAGTCCTTGGATACCTTTTCTCTGGTTCTTGGTGAGAGGTGGAAGCATCCTGTACACTCGCACAGCTGAGCTGCCCTTGTTCCTGCTCTGGTCTTTCACCTCCTCGATATCTGGCAGGGAGTTCATGGCACAGCGAAAGTTGGCCTTCCACGTCTTGGGATCTGGCTCCTTTTCCCCTGCTTTGTATCGGCCTAGAGGGCAGGAGAAAAAAGAGGATCGTCAGGGCCATGGGTAGGGATCCTCAGCTGCCCCTGGCCTGAAGGAGGAAGGCAAGGTACCCCTGACCTCTCATGCTACCAGAGAGCCACAGTGGTCAAACCAGCAGGTACTCCCGGTGACACTCTGCAGGTCCTAGGCCCTGGGCCTTCTCAAATGCCCAGGCTTGGCTTAAACACACCTAGCGGGCCTCAGTGAAAGGCCCAGCCAGAAGCACTAGAGTCCCCATATCCCCAAAGTGTACTATCTGTGTCTCAGACTATGCCCAGTCTTCCTCCTTGGGCTATCAGCAGCCAGAGGGTAGAGTGGGCACAGACTGGGCAGCAGAGAACAGTTACTGAATGGGTGGGCTGACTGTTCTGAGATGGGCCTAGAGCTCCATCTCTCAAGGATAAAGGAGGCCACCAACCACATGAGGCTTGGACCAAGGGCCTTGGTCAACACGAAGAAAAAGGCAGACCTGGGTCTCTTTCAGTGCTCTGGCTTACAGCTGCTTTTCACAGATGCTTTTGCCAGGGAGAACTTTCATCTAGCCACAAACCCCCTGAAGCCACACACTTTCTAAGATCTTGGCTTTTCCCTTTGAGAATTTGCTGAGATGATCGACTCTCTTCTCCAGAAACACAAGTCTGCCACCAGCCCCTCTTCCCAGTAATTCTGCATGTTGTCTCAGGGAGCTCAGGGACCCCAGTGAAGAGCCTCTGTGTTAACGTGAGTGCCTCCTCTTGTCTCTACCCTGGGCTTCCTAGGCCTGAGTCCCAGGCACACACCTGTATGAATGGCCCAGCTCCGGAACAAACAGGCATCCTTGTTGATGTCCCAGCCATGCTTGGCAGCATGCTTCCATGGGATCTGGAAGATCATCTCCTCCTGAACAATACACACATACACATGAGGCTGTGTCAGGTCAGAGACCACAGACTTTGGGGCTGAGTCTGAGACCCAGGCCTGCCCAGCCAGACAGGTCTGAGAAAAGGCTGACTTCCCCTTTTTTCCCCTGACATCTGGCTTGGACTGACCCATCTTGAGGCTGGCTTAAACAGACCACTCTGGATCTCTCAGGAGGGACACCTAGTTTGGATGAGCTGCAGCATTATTAGCTCACAAAGACCTCCCTCTGCCTGTTACACATGTGCTAGGACCCACACAGGGCACCCTCCCCCAAAGCCCTGGTTTTGAAACTCTGGGATGTTTCTCTCTGGCTTGTAAGCACCCACATGGAAGTAAGAACTTCTTCCATTAGAAAGGACTCCTCAGGACACCTGGGAGCATGGGCTCTTACACAGGGGGTCCTGGTCATACCACTGAGGGAGCTCTGGGCTAGACTTGGATGGTGAACACTGTGTAACCCTGGCATTGTCACTGTGTCTCTTTGCCCCTCAGTTTTCTCTTCTCGGAAATGAGAAAATATATCCAACAAAATTTTGAGGATTAAAAACCAGAGGATGTGTAAGGACACAGTGACAAATATGAAGTCTAAAGTCTTACTGTTATTATATCACTTATGGTTAACAGTAAAGATTTCTGAGTCAGACCGTTCAAGTTCAAATCTTGGCTTCATCACTTTTTGTGTGATCTTATGATCTACCTCTCAGTGCCTCTGTTCACTTATCTGAAAATGATGACATTAGTAAGATCTACCCCACAGGACTACTGCGAGGATTAATGACACAATGTAAATAACATACTTAGCAGGTGCCAGGCACACAGGGAGTGTTCAGTAAGCATTAGCTATTATTATGAATACTATCATTGCTACTAAGTCTATAGGGTCTATGTTGCCCCAAGTGCACCAGCTATAGGCTTCTTGGGCCAGAGTGACTGGTGCAAGATTAATTCGTTTGTCCTCTGCTAAGCCAGCCACGTTTCTGCCCAGCAGCATCCACTTCTCAGTCTTCTATTTGTTCGATTGGAGCCCTGCAGAGTGCTGTGTATGTTTGTAAGGGTCTCACTTAGAGGAGAGCAGAACTCCAGCTCTGCAGATGCTGGAAAGTCTTGCTGCTGGAAACTGGAAGTGCCTTCAGGTGGGTGCCCTACCTCAAGAAGGGAAGAAGGCAGGAGTCATGCAAGTGAGGCCCAGGCTGGGCCGTGCACACTCCCTGCATGCAGGACCCACTGGGAGAAACACCTGCTTGTCCCGTTATCACTTCCCTTTTTGAGCTGCATCTGAAGCTTTGGTCCCTCCAGAAGTACATGGGTTAAAACAGTGGCAGGAAAACCCAAAGAGTTACACTCACTTTATTAATCCAGATGAGCCCCGGGATTTGGTTGGAATTAATCTGCATCTCTAGCCAGGGTCTCATGCGCATCCGAGTGATGGGCATGTTGGCTGTAAAGAGAACACAGAGGCTCCAGTCTGGAATCTGTTGAACAGTACCTGGGCAGTGACCTGCCCCACCCGAGGTCACTTAGTTACCCTCCCCTCCCCTCAGCCAGCTACTAGGTACTACACTCAGTGCGGAGGGGAGCTGCGCTGGAATAAAACTGCTCTCCAAATTTTTTCAGCATCTTAGGCAAAAATGCTTTTGCCCCTTCCTTCAGCCCCTCCCAGCCAGTCTCTGGAGGAGACAGGCATGCAAGTGATGGCTTCAGGACTCATATGCAGGAAAAGAGACAAAATGCACAGATACCCTAATTTCAGAAGTTTTCGCTCAAAATTCAAATCCTTTGGGAAGGGAGGGACTTCTTTTGCTTGATGCCAAGAAGAAATTCCCTTGACTTGAGTTGTAACCACTAGCTAGCAAAGGGCTAGCCGTCACCCTGAACAGCCCCCTCCCGCCCCCCTGAATCCATTCTACGCCTTCCTGACAGCCACAGCGCCCACAACGCTAAGACCAGGACGCTAACCCTTCCGGCCCGGTTTCCCCTCCTCTGGAGAAGTGGCCCAAGGAACACCTGTGGCGCCTCTTCCCGCAGTCTCCGTAGGTCACGATTCCCTCCAGCCACCTGGGCAGTAAGCCAGCCCTTGCCACCAGCACAGGGAGCCCAAAACCTGGCGCCTGGGCGCGGAGCTGGGACCGCCGAAAGCCGGGAGCACTGGGCGCCCACGCGTGGGCTGACACTCGGTCCCCGGCACGGCGTGTGGATGCGCGGGACGAACATAGCGGGCCACCTACAGGCCCCTGGCGGCTGCGCGCACGCAGATCTGCGAAAGCTGCCGGGCGCCGGCAGCCTCGTCCGGGTGGGCGGTCCACGCCGCGTCCCGCCCTCCCCGCGCCGCGGCTCGCAGCTCCTCCGGCGCCCCCCGGAGCCCGCGCGGAGGCCCGGGCAACGCCGCGCGCCGGCGAGTCTCCAGCCTGGAGCTTTCGACCCCCCACTTCCTGGTGCCCCGCGCGCCTTTTATTCGACGCCGCCGGTGCCCCGCGCCTCAAAGGCGTACTCACCTCTGCTGCAGGAGCGATTCGGCGGTCGCGCGCGAGGGTCCCGGCGACGCAGGGGCTGCAGTGAGGGCGCGCGGAGCGCGACTCCGAGTGGAAGAGGGAAGAAGGCAGAGGTTGCCGGGTTCTTGAGGCCGCCGGGCACGGCTCCGGGTGGCCTCGGTTCAGCGGGGCTCGGGCGCACGTCTTGCCTCGACGAAGGAGTGGCGAGCTCTGCCAGGGCAGCGGCGCCACCGAGCAATCCAAACACTTAGCGGGATTCCCCAGCCCTGGCCGGCCCCGCCCCCGGACAGCCGCGCGGGCGCCCATTGGCCGGCTGCGTGCCGTCATTTCGGGGAAATCAGGCTGTTGTAGAGCTAGCGGCGAAGGGGAAGTACAGGGCGGCTGCTCCGCCCCACCCTCTCCGGCCGGGCGCCACCGCCCCGGGGCCACCGCGGGCCCGCCCCGAGCGCTCCCAATCCACCCCTGCTCCGGCTTGCCCGGAGGAGGGCTGCCCGGGACAGCCCAGCGCCCCCGGCCCCAGCCTGTCCTCTCACTCCGCCTTGTCCCAGCAGGCTGGCTCCTGGGGCCATCTTTTCACCCTCCTGGCGGGGCGGGGGCGGGGGTATATCTCCCGAACGCAGGTGAGGGGATCGCCCGGGCACTTGCCGCCCTCTCCAGTGGGAACACTGGGCCGAATCTCCCGACTGGCAGCCTGGCTCCTCAAGCTTGCCAGTGGGATATCAAGAAGGGAGGGTTTCAGTCCTAGCACTACCCCTGTTTTTAGGGGTGACCCCCTCCCTCCAGGTCACTCACCTGCCCTGGGGAAGTGAAGGAGGCAGAAAGCCTACCCTGCCCCGTGTGCTGTCTGGGGCTGCTGGACCAGGGGAAATCCCAACTTGGCCGCTGCTGGCACAGCCCCCAAGGGACGCAGGACCTCAGTTTTTCAACCATAAAATAACAGTAGCCCTACCTTGATGGTTTGCTGTCATGGGAAGAGATTGTAAAGCACTATGCTCCACTCGGGCAACAGACGCTGAGTAGTTTTCAAGGTCGCCGTTGCAGGGTCTAATAGTGACCAGGATGACACCCCACCCCTTTTCGGTCTGCCTCCCTGGGACTCCCCCTGGCTGGCTTTAGGGAACAGAGGAGGAGAAGGGGTTCAGAGAAGCCCAGACGGCTGAGTGAGGGTAGGGGTGGGGTAGCTCTGATCCCTCCTAGCACTCTTGCCTCAGGCCGCCTCCAGAGCCTCCCTGTGGCCCGCGTATGGGAGTTCCGCAATGGAAGCATTGCTGTCATCTCTGAGTCCCCAGGGCTTGGCCCAGAGAGGTTCTGGGCAGCATGGAGGAATTAGCTCAGGGCTGATCAACGCCATGGGGCTAGCCAAAGGGTTGGGGAGCCCAGGTCCCATGCTCCTTGGTAAGGGCCCCTACTTAACTCTCGCGCACAACTAGTCCCCGCCCCACGTATAGTCCTAGAGACTTGACTGGGTGTTCATTTTCCATCCAAAACTCTGGCCCAGGAGGCTTCTTCCTTCATCTCCCTAAAGCTCCTGCAGAAGTAAGTTACTCTCCCAGGCGTGTCATTTCCTTCACCCCAGCTCTCCCTCCAGGGCAGCACCCCATTTTGCAGGCTATAAATAGACACACCCATGCAACATTCGACTTGCCAGTCACTCTACCTCCCTCCCGTAGAGGAAATGCATGGGTTAATCCCATTCTGGCGCATTGCAATCTGAGTGCTGTGACCAATGCCAAACCTGGTTCCCAGGATACCAGCAGGAATGGGCAAAACTGTCTACCAGATAGAGGTGGGTCAGGAGCTAGGAGAGGAAAGGAGGTAGGAGAAACTGAGGAAGGAACCGAACTGAGTGTTAAGCAAAGTGGAGGGCAATGACACTCTGGAATGGAAAGGTGGGTTTTGGGGTACTTTAAGTGACAAATGGAAGTGGGGACTTGCTACAGGGACCAAGACCTTCTGAGCAAGAATAAGAGAAAACAAGTGACTCCTGAGTGGTGGGATCCTTTCTTGGTACTGCAAATAGATGCTTGTCCTTCCCCTGAGAACCTGACACATCCACTGGAAAATTCAGGATGAGATTAGGGAAAGGAAGTTTGCATCCTTGTGGTCTGATAAGTTGACCACAGTGACCCTGTGAAGGCAACAGGACACTATAAAAAATGCTTTAAAACAAAAACTTAATTTTAATTCACAGATACAGGTATAAATATACCCGTATATGCATATGTATATTTAGCCATAATGAGCATCTTTCCATGTCATGAAATGTACTTATGCAATGTCATTTGTAATAGGTATACATTATTCTTTCACAAGGATAAATAAAAATTTACCCAATTAATCCCCTATTGTAGGACAGTTAGGTTATTTCCATTTTTTCGTAATACAAACAACACTATTAGCTAAATCTTTGTGCACATCAATAATTTTTTGCTTAGGAGAAATTCCCCAGTTAGGATTTACCAATGAAACTGTCATTTACATTTACATCTTTGACCTTTTTTTTTTTTTTAACCTTAGGGATTCTTACTTTATTTTGAAGCCTGTAAGAATATGCTTATTATGACTAGGGGTGCTATACTCCAAATCAGTGAAATAAAGCTAAGCCATGTTTAAGTACCCAACATTTTTATTGTAATGGCTTTTGATGAATCACATTCTAAGATGTAGAACATTCTGTGATCCCCAGCAGAACACATAGGCTCCTGTAGGCTCTTATTAATTCGGAGCCAGCCCTTTTCTTTCCCACCTGGTCTTCTGGGTCTTCCTTCCCTGTATCGGGTTGTGATTTCATAGTCCAGGACCAGACTATTGTTGCCCCAACCTCCCCTTGGGCCTCCTTGCCTTGCCCAGGTAGATGGGGAAGATGGTGCCTCTGCACTGGAATGATCTCCCTAACTCGGATGATCTCCCTAACACTCGGGGCCACCCAGGAGCCTTCTGAGCTCCCCTACATTCAGCCCCACATTCAAATCTCTGCTCAGTCTTGTCCTGGGGTCCCATTCCAACCTTCTGTCCCTGACAGCTTCCCTACCCTTGGCAGTAGGGAAGATGAAACTAAAGGGGGATGAAAAGAGAACACAGGATTTGAGTCTGAAAGCCTGGGTTCTTATTGTGCTTTTTCCACTTGCTATGTGATCTTAGCAAGTTACTGTCCCTCTCTGGGGCTCAGTTTTCTCATCTGTAAAATAGAGATAATCTCTCTCCATCTCTCCTAATTGTAAAATTAGACTATCAAAATTATTTCCAAACTGTAAGACATAAGTCAAATGAAATGTATGAACAGGAACGCATGAACCTTTCACTGTATTTCCATTATCTGAACACACTGTTTGTCCCCTCATCCCTGTCTCCTCAGGATACTTGGCAACACTCACCCTCTCTCCATCTCTCTCTCCCTTGCCCACCCCACCACTTCAATCTCTGTGTCTTTTTTTAAGGCCCAGAGCATATGCCTGATCTCTTCAAAATGCCCGCAAAGCAACCAACCAGAAGTCCTTTCTTTTCCCTCCTTGGACCCTTTGGTCCTTAACTTTCCTATGTTTCCTTTTCACCACTGGTCACTTTCTACGTGGTGGGAACAAACTCTGGGGAACAAACTCTACATTTTTTCTGTGAGAAAAAGAACTCTCCATGTTTTCTGTGAGAAATCTAAGCAGGTTCCTCATGCCCAGCAGCTGAAGCGAGCTAGGGGTTAGCTGAGGGTAGCCAGCACCCTGCACTGTGCAAGGTCTTCCTTACAGATGCCTCTCATCCATAGCCTCACTCAATGAGGGTGAATTCATTGTGTGGCCTCTCTGTATTGGGACCTGGATTTTTCTGTGCTGGCAAGAGGAGGCTAACTGGCTGGCAGGGGCTTCTTTGAAGTGACTTCTGCAATCAGGATGCTGAAGGCAAGATCATCTCACACACACATTCACACACCCTGTGGGAGCCTCTACCCTGACAGACAATTCTTGTCCCCAGTCTCCTCCCTCAGGCTCTCAAAACACTGTTCACCCCCTAAGTGGGCTGCAGTTAGTCCTGAAGCCCAGAAGCATGGCTCCCAACATGTCACCATGCACACACACATCAATGCACAGGGCCACACGGACCACACTAAGGTGATGCTGCCATCCTTGCACTCCCCCGAAGAGTGGCTACCATGGTAGGCACTCAGTAAATCCTAGTTAAGTTGATGTGTGACCCCTCTTCCTCTGGAGTTTAGTGTTCCTTCTATCTCAGATTATGAATTCTCTCAGATACAGACATTTCTTGGCAACCTGTGGTTAAATCCTCTGCTGATAGAGATGAGTGTGTGCTCAGAAATGAGAGTTTGTGAGAGCTGAGGTGCAGGTGCCAGTGAGGTTTAAACTAGGTGTTTTTTTGTTTTGTTTTTTTGAGACGGAGTCTCGCTCTGTCACCCAGGCTGGAGTGCAGTGACGTGATCTCGGCTCACTGCAACCTCTACCTCCAGGGGTTCAGCAATTCTCCTGCCTCAGCCTCCCAAGTAGCTGGGATTACAGGCACCCGCCACCATGCCCAGCTAATTTTTGTATTTTTGGTGGAGATGGAGTTTCACCACATTGGCCAGGCTGTTCTCCAACTCCTGACCTCAGGTGATCCACCGCCTCGGCCTCCCAAAGTGCTGGGATTATAGGCATGAGCCATGGCGCCCGACCTGAACTAGGTTTTTGACTGGGAGACCTGCTACCTGTGGAGCCTGCTACCCAGAGAGGGGGCCACAGTCCCCAAAGCAGACAAACTCCCCAGCATGCCTTCCAGGTTCCAGGTCTAGAAGTAGTAGGGCTCTCTGAAATGCTCAAAGCCTTCATCTCTATTTTCACAGAAACCTGGGAGGCAGGCAGTCCTAAACTGTGAATTGCAGAACACAAGCCAGAAATAAAAGCATCCAAAAGCTTGAAGGCAGAATCCAAGGGTCATCACCCTGCCTGCAAGGAGCCTAATTGGAGAGAAAGAAAGTCCCTTAATTCATTCAACACATATGAATCATGCAGGCCTGCTTTTTGGTCAACCCCAGGTTTGGTTCTGGAGATACACCGGGGCACCAGACCAGCCCCTCCCCTCTCAAAGGTTTGGCAAAATATGCTGTATGACACAGCAGAATAAACGTTGCACTGTTATAAAATTCCTAAATGCAGAATGTGGGGCTGAAGCTGGCTGGAAAATCACTAGGGGGTCATGATAGAATACTGAGCCAAGGAATTGCTCCAGTGCTCAGGGCTGTTCCGGAACCCCTTGAGAGCGGGGCGGGGTGACATTATGGGCTGCCGCTGATGGCCGCTGCGGAGCTTCATTTCTTATAAACACCGCCGTTGGGAGGAAAGAGAACTCAGCCCCCTGTCAGTCCCATGGGGCCCCGAGGCCGGGGGAGGCTCCTGGGCCAGGCCCAGCGGCCGCGACCTGGAGCGGGGCTTGATGGGATCAGCACTCTCCTCCCCCGCGCCAATGGGTGCTGCAGAACGGCCCACGCCCACTGCCGTTCGCCCGGGGCGCCCCTGGCAGGCTTCTCGGTCTTTGTGGGGGCTGCAGCACCTCCACTTCACCGTGATGTGGAGTCCTTCGCCCCCAGGTGACCCACGCTCCACAGCCCCGGCCAGAACTTGGTGGGGGACGCGGGGGGGGGGTGTTTGACGGGGAGGGGGCACAGTCCTTTCGGGCCAACTTCCACATTCCTGCTCCGCCCAGGCGGGGGGTGAGTCGGGGTGAGCAGCCGGCTCCAGGCTGGCCGGCTTCCTGGAAAGGGAGGGCCAGCAGGAGAACTGCAGATCCTCCCAGCCCTGGTGGCTGCCCGCCTCCTCCCTACCTATTCCTCCCCACCCCACTTCCACCCCTACCCCCAGCAAGTTGGCAGCCCCGCCCCTGCCAGGCGGCTCACCTGCCCGCGACCAAGGCACTTCCTCCTCCTTCCCCGCCCAGCCTCTTGCTATAGGCCATGGGTTTGCAGCCGGGTCAGCAGCTACAGGCTGTGTGACCTCAGGCAAGTTACTAAACTTCTCTGTGCCCATTATCTCACCCTGCGAGATGGAGCTAGCAACAATCGGGGTGCAGAGCTTTCCGCGAACACCTCTGCACTTCCCTGCTCCCCCCCACCTTCCCCTTCCGCTCGGTTTGGCAGGGACATAGGGGATGCACAGAAAAGGCGCCCGCTTGTAAATTGCCGCAGGGGAAGGCCGCGTTGCGTCCCTTGCCGGGGCACTGCCATCCGTTGCAGCCTGAGACTTGGGATAGACCTGCGGCTCTCCCGTTGGAGGCGCGGGTGGTGCTGAGTGGCTGGACGGATGCTGCCCGCCGGGGGTCGGCGCGCAGGCACTCAGATGGCTCCCACCTCCGCCTGGGCCTTGCAGCTGGCGATGGGGCGGGGCGCAGGGGCCGGGTAGGGGAGGGCTTGGGTCCGGCCATCCAGTGGGGGTCAGCCCCATCGCCGGGTTCCGCGGGGCCGCGCCGAAGGGGCGGAGCCTGGGTTTCGGTTTCTTGCAAACGCGGCGGCAACAGGGAAATCGAGGAGTTTCCGGGAACCGAACCACGCTGGGAGCGCTGAGGTCTGCGCAGCGGCGGGGGCCGGGGGACGGGCGGGCGTCCAGTGTTACCGGCCAGTGGCCAGCTGGAAGTTCCAGCGGGAGCCGGGGAAAACCGGCCCCGGAAAAGCCCCACCTGAATGCACCTGCCCAGCCCTCTCCGGATGGTGTTCATGCTGAGGGTGGGGGTGTGAAGGATGGACCTGCCTGCAGGGTGGCCTTTGGGGAATGAGGGAGGAGTTCTACAAGCTAAGGGGTTTGAGGGTGTGCACGCGGGGAAAGAGGGGACTGTGCGCAGGCAGGTGGGATCTGAGGAATTGGGATATCCCCTCAAATGACTGAGGTCCCCAGCTGTCCCCTCACTGTCACATCCCATCTTATTGTCCTTATACGATGAGGTCTCCTTACTGAGATCATATCCGTAGTGTCCTCTTTTGCTTATTTGTTGGAGGATTTCCCCGAACATGACTTGGAGCCCTTGAGAGTGAGCCCTGACTGTCTGCGTCTAGTCTCCTGGATCTAGAACCCGCCAACCTCCACGGGGGGCTTGTGACTGTTTAGTAAGTGAGAAAAGGAGTAGGGTGAGTTCGAGGCATCTGTGAGGTCCATATGCCTTCTGACCTGCTCCCCCACAGGACCCCTAGCCCACTCAGGTCCTGCCATGTCCCCAGTTGAAGGAAGCCCCACTCTGCAGAAGATGCCTTGGCTTTTGTGGGAGGGGCTTCCCTTGTAGTTCCCTGAGAACTGCCTTCCAGCTGGGATGGCTGGGCAGAAGGCGGACTGTAGTCATCACAGAGGAATGCTGGCCGTGGGGTCAGCCACTTCCTTCCCTCCCCAGGGCTTGGAGCTCAGGCCAGGGATTATGGTGGGTTGGCCCTGGATCTGAGACAAGAAGGCTGGGAGTTTGGGCTGCAGAAGGAGAGTCCAGTACCCTCCCTGATCTCTGCAGCCCACAGCAGTACCTGGGGTCAAGGTGGACAGTGTCACTGGCAAGCCCATGTTTCCTAAATGCATGCCTTTGAGACCACAAGTCTATGGTAAGGATCTCTTTCCTTATGGCCCTGAGACTATGGCTCTTGGAAAGACATAAATCAGACTAAATGGAGCTCCCTCAGCCCAGAAGAGCTGGGGCTGGGGCAGGTAGCAGTGGTGGCTATTCTGGAAGCAGCCAGCTAGCCAGTGGAAGGAGAGGCAGCAAGACCTCCCTAGCATCCCTGTATGGGCCAACACTGACTTTCACCAGCCCAGGCTTAGGATAAGGGTGGCTGGCCTGGGAGAGGGCCAGGGAAAGTCCAAATACTGCAAGAGTGGAGCTTGTGCCATGAGCGCCTGGCAACCCTGGTGACTCAACCTGGGAATCCCAACTCCAGGGGCAGCCCTGGAAATGAGGCTCAGGACAGTGAAGGAGTGCCATGGAGGGGCCCACCAACCGTGGCAGCTTTTAGTGAGGCCACAGATCAAATAGGTTGTTGTCCCTTCTTTCTCCTGTGGCCCAGGGTTAGAAACAGTGATGCTGGTCCTCTGCCCAGTCCAAATAGTATTTTTGATCCAGGGAATCCAACTCTAATCCTAGCCCATAAATTTGACCTGGCAGAGGACCTGGTCCTCAGAATGTCTGTGTTGGGCTCCATTTGATGTTACATCTTAGAAATGGTAGATGTAGCTCAAGCTAATAAATACCCACAGGAATGTGTCTTTGTGGTCTGGACTCAGCAAATGCTGAGTTATTGGTATATTTATGGAAGGAAAGCAGGGCAGAGACAGGAGAACAGGTGTCCCTGTGGGTGCTCGGCCCTGTTCACTGTTGTAGCCTCAGGAGACAGCCTCAGCTGAGCAGAGAGCAGGTGCCCCATGAACCAGTGTGACATGGTTGGATGGATGGATGGATGGACGAACAGACAGATGGATAGATAGGAATATGGATGGTGGATTCAGATGGCCTCAGCAGCATGCACATTTTCCCCACGATGGTCTTTGCAATAAGACAATTTCCACAGAAACTGGTGGGTGCCCCAGAAGGAGGGGAGGAAGAATGTGGCTTCTCCAAGCAGCGCTGTGGTTGTTTCTGCCAGGTTCTATCTCTCCAAGGGGACCTCTGCTCCCTTTCCCATAGCCCTGTTGACATGTGTGGCCCCTCAAAGTCCTGCAGAGACTGGGAGCCCAGTGGCAAGGGCCACCCAGACACAGAACAGGGGAAAGGAGCTGTTAACATTAGCTGGCTGTTCCATTCCTCTCCTGGAAAGTAGGTCCACAAAGAAATTTAGGTAGGACCTCAGCCAGGTGTGAAAGATTCCAGTTTTCTTCTCTGCATGAGTAAATCCTTGGGAAAGCATCTGTTGACCAACTGATTGATTGACTGGCAAGAGGAGCAAAGGGTCAGCAGAGACCCACCTGCCTGGATGGTGTGGGAGAAAGCATGACTGCCCTCCACCTTGACAGGTGACAAATCACAGTGAATGTGTCACCACATCAGATAGCCAGCATGAATTGCTGCACTGGGAGTGTTTAAAGGTCTGGGTGCATAATTGGGAGCAAAATGGACAAGGGTATGCTGGGAGCTCTAAGCCAGGAGGCCTCTGGTGGCTAGTCACCTCCAGGAAGCAAAAGCCGTTATTTCTTCCCTGAGAATCCCCGTGAATATTGGAGAGGGCTTCTCACAGCCCCATGGGCTGGGGCATGAGTGTGTTATGCTTTGCTTTTAGTGGAGGAGGTGACTCCAGAAGGCTAAAGATTTAGGGACAGCTGATGGTCCTGGAATGCTTCTCAGCGTTGGGCCTACGCTGGGCCCTGTGAGGGGACTTAGAAGTAAGCACCGTGGTCTCCACTACTAACCTGCATGTGAGCTCTCCAAGGACAGAGGATGCTCAGAACCACCCCCACACCCCCACTCTGGCACCCAGCACATTGCTCTCAGGCAGTAGGCACTTAGTAAGTGTGCTCTGATTGCAGTGCCAGACGTATGTCATACCTCGAGTAAGAGGCAAAGAGGCAGAGATGCTGGGAGTATGGAGATGGAGCAGGTTATCTCAGTCATTGTTCACAGATGGCTACTCTGAGGAGGGGACAGTTCAGCAAAGCCTCAAAGGATGAGTCAAAGGTTAATAGGCTAATAGTAGGGGAGGGCATTCCAGAATGTGAAAACAGCCCAAGGAAAGGCTTGGCAGCTCAGAAGTGCAGAACGGATCTCGCTTTTGGTGTGGCCTGGAGTAGCTGCCCCAGAAGCTGAGGCTGGACCAGCCAGTAGGGGCCACACTCTGAAGAGCCTGGATGCTGTGCTCAAGAGTGGACTCTATCCTGGTAGACAGAGGCCGCTTAGGGCTGGACTGATGTTGCCTTCCTTTCTGGAGCCAAGGCCCAGACCAGGGTCTGTCATCAGGTGTCTGTTGAATTAAATGCTAGGGCAGGTCTTGTGAGGGCCACTGGTGGCCTGACCTATGCTTTAGAAAACTTTCTTTGGCTGCTACAGAGGATTACGCCTGTGGCACACCAGGGCAAGACTAGGGTGAGATAGTTTCCTAAAGGCACAACATTTAAGGAGGTACTCGCTCTCAGGGGCCAACCCTATACTTGTGTGAGTCTGACGGTGAGTGCCTCCTTAAAGGTTTCACCCTAAGCACCTGCCCTGCCTGCTTGCTCCACCCTATCTGGTCCCTTCTGCACACTGGAGGCTGGGAGGTAGACTAGAGGCAGCTCAAGTGATCCAGGCATATTAGGGCTGTGGCCACAGGGGATACAGATAGGCCTAGTTGAGAGCAGAATCAGATGACAGGATTTGCCAGGACATGAGACTGGCTGGAGCAGGACCCATCCCCCCTCCCTGGGTGCCCCATTCTGGGAGAAGTGTAGGAGACCCCCCACTCTGCTTAGGAGTCTATATGTCCACAGCCAGGGCCAAAACAAGATCTTAGGCCTTGGCTTCTGTCCTAGGTTATGAGTCTAGGGAACCAAGGACACTAAGCTAAAGAGAGTAGGGCAGCAGGTGAAAAAGCCACAGGCTGCCCCAGGAAGGCCCAGGCCACTGGAGACCACAGCTAGAACCTACAACCATGTCCCGAGACTGCTCGGCCTTGCCCTTTGGATGCTTGGGCACAGCAGGAAGGAAGTGATAAGGGTGCCTCCACTGCTGGATGGGGCGTGTCTGTCAGTCCATCTTCCCCCTGCTGTCTGCCCAGCAAGACCAGGGGTCACCCCTAGGTGCTCCCCAGGGGATTAGCAGCTTGGTTCCCCAGCCCACACCCCTAGAAGCTCTGACCCTATGGCAACAGCACCCCCTGCTGGCTAATATGGAAAACCAACCCCTTTCCCTCCTCTAGCAGGCGGAAGTTTAGGGGTCTTGGGGAAAGAGAAGGGTGCAGGTACAATGCTGCGGGAAAGGGTGGGGGCAGGAATTCAGGATGGACTTTGGCTATGGCAGATAAGCAGGTGCCACCTGGTAAACAGAGCACCTATTTCCTGATCAGTAGCCTTTGAACAGATGCCAGAGAGGCCAGGACACAAGCAAAGGCAGAAATGGGGGTTTCTAAGGTAACTGCTGAGCGAGGCTGGCTCTCGTGGGAGTCCCTGCCTTCTCCTACAGCATCATGGCCCAGGAAGGCCTGCATCCTCTGTTGAGCACTGTTCTCCTCAGGTGGGCTCAGGAACTCCCTCAGATTCCCCCTGAGCAAGCCACCTGGCCCCACAGAGGATTTGGCCTAGGACTGAAGGCTGAGAGCTAGGCCTGAGACAGGGTAGTGCCCCAGGCACCCCAAAAAGAGGATTTGTCCCTAAAATTCCTCCCGCAACTGTCCAAGGCTAGGAATAGAGGCAGGGACACATCAGCAGAACAAAATCTCAGAGCGTCCCTGAGCAGCTGCCTGGCTCTTCAGATGCAAACCTGGTTAGACACACACTTCTCCTGAGCTCTAGGCCCATGGCTCAGGCACAAGGACCACCTCGGAGTGCTGGATGAGGTGCCCAGTGGACAGAGGAGTGAGAGGACCCAGTGTATGCCACCTTGACCCTTCAGCTGTGAGCCAGGAAGTCCAGGCAGACACAGCCACAAGCAGGGCCATGCCCTGGGCAGCCACTTCCCAGAAAAGTTTCTGCCGAAAAACAGAGAGAGTGGCCTTCCCTGCCCTGCATGACCCTGGCACCTGGAGTCCTCACCTCAGATAAGAAGCCAGTAGTTCTAGGAGTTTACTCACATCATGGCTCTTGATTACAGTGAAAACCAGGGCCTTGCCCTACCCCAGGGAAACTTCTCTCCCGGGCCAATGGTGTGGATGGCTGCTGTTCTCTTATGACTCAGTGTGGGCCTGGTGCTCAGGAGAGCTGCTCCTTCCCATGCCCTGGATGTGAGCTCAGCAGCCATCTTGATTCACCAGGACAATGTGAGCTCCACACACCACCCTCAGACCCTCACCTATCGGGCTCTCAGGGAGAGATGAGGCCTCCCGGAGAGTCCACAAAGAGAAAAAAGTGGCTTGGCTGCCAAAACTGCCCACGCACCCTAGATGCCATGCTCAGCTAGCAGCCCTGGTGCCACACAGCCTGAGAGCAGGTGGGAGCCATAGATGCAACAAGCTGTCATCAGGCATGGGAGGGCTGGGCTGCCATGCTGAGGCTGATGGGGTGGGAAAATCAACTTGCAGCCACCAGGAAGTACAGGAGCAGAGTAAACAACAGTTGAGGTCAAAAGGGTCCAATTTCCTTGGACAAGCAGGCCTCAAGAAGGCCTCTGAGCTGCACTGCCAACTGTATTGTATTCTTGTGTGTGTTCTGTGTGAACCTAACAGCCCCAGCGGCCAAGGGAAGCCCCTTGGCCCTCCCTTGGGTGGCAGCCAACACTAGGACCAGAGAAGTGGCAGTTGTGTCATAAAGTTCCCAAGACACTTCTGGAGGAATCAATCTTCTTTTTTAGTCTTCTCTGCTCATTTTTTCTTGTCATTTTCCTGTATGTATATCTTTTCCCTCTCTCTTCTAGCCCAGAAATGCTTATTGACCACTGGTGGCCTATTGGGAGTGGATTACTTGACACATTCACATTTACTCTGTGCCCAGATGCTAGGCACAGAAGTAGGTGCTATGGGCACAGGCATTCGACAAGAATTTATTGAGCCCATACTATGTGCCAGACATGGCTCTAGACCCTAGGGATATAGAAATGAATAAGGCAACACCCCTGCTCTTATGAAACTCATATACCGGTGGAGGCAGACAACACACAAATAAACAAGGAAGTGTCACATCGTGATAATTATTCTGAGAAATAAAATAGCATGATATCATACAGAGTACAGAGGTGGTCACATTAGATTTGGCACTCTAGGACTGTCTATCTGAGGAGGTGACATTTTAGTTCTCTAAGTGACAGAAGGGGCGACAATGTGCAGAACAAGGGGAAGCGCATTCCAGTCAGAGGGAATAGCTAGTGCCAAGGCCTTGGGAAAAGAACAAGCTCAGTCTGTTTGCAGGAAAAGATTGGTGTGGCTGCAGCATGGTGGGCAAGGAGGTGAATGATAGACGATGAATGATAGAACATGCAGCTCATAAGGTAGGAAGGGGTCAGATAAGGTGGGCATTTGGGGCCTCTGATCAGGGGCTTGGGCCTTATGCACAGGGTGAAATGGGCCAGTGTGCATTTTACTTATTTTTAAACTTTTAAGTTTTCTGTTTTTCATTTTTTTAGATGGAAAAATGTTGTCCAGGCTGGTCTTGAACTCTTGAGCTCAAGCATTTATCCTGCCTCAGCCTCCTGAGTAGTTGGGATTACAGGTGCTCATCACTGTGCCTGGCTCAGTGTGCATTTTAGAAAGCTCACTGGCTGCTGTTTGCAGACTGGGCTGCAGTGGGGCAAGTGTGGAAATAAGGAGACCACTGGGGAGATTGGAGTAGGAGGGATGAACTAGAGTGGTGGTGGTGGCAATGATGAGAATGGGGAATGAACCCAGGCAGAGTATAGAGGGGAGGACACACAGAGATGAATAAAATGTGGTGGCTCCGAATGGGAGACAATATTTGCAAAACATATATCTAGTAAAGGGTATGTATCTAGCATATGTAAAGAATGCTTACAACTCAATAAGGCAATGCATTTTTGTTTGTTTGTTTGTTTGTTTGTTTGTTTTTTGAGACAGAGTCTCACTCTGTAGCCCAAACTGGAGTGCAGTGGCACGATCCCAGCTCACTGCAAACTTCGCCTCAGGGGCTCAAGCGATTCTTGCGCCTCAGCCTCCTGAGTAGCTGAGACTACAGGCGTGTCACCACGCTCAGCTAATTTTTTGTCTTTTAAGCAGATATAGATTTTCACCATGTTGCCCAGGATGGTCTCAAACTCCTGAACTCAGGTGATCTACCCACCTCAGCCTCCCAAAGTGCTGGGATTACAGGCGTGAGCCACTGCACCCATCTTGACAACCAACTTTTTTAATGGACAGAAGATTTGAATGAATTTTTCGCCAAAAAAGGATATGCAAATAGTAAATACACATATGTAAAGATGCTCAACATCATTAGTCATTAGGGACATGCAAGTTAAAACCACGATGAAATGCCACTACACATCTACCTGGATGGCTAAAATGAAAAAGACTAACTGTGCCAAGTGTTGGCAATGACGTGGAACAACTGGGATGCTCCTAAACTGCTGGTGGGAATGTAAAATATTTATTTTTTCTTGACTTTTTAGTAGAGATAGGGTCTCAGTATGTTCCCCAAGCTGGTCTTGAACTCCTGAGCTCAAGTAATCCTCCCACTTTGGCCTCCAAAAATGCTGGGATAACAGGCGTGAGCCACCATGCCCAGCTGGGAAGGTAAAATAATACAACTACAGTCACGTGCTACATAATGATTTTTGGTCAAGGACAGACTGCATATACGACAATGATCTCATGAGATTACAATACTGTATCTTTACTGTGCCTTTTCTGTGTTTAGATATGCTTAGATACACAAATATTTACCCTTGTGTGGCAGCCGCCTACAGTGCTCAGCAGAGTTACTTGCTGTACAGGCTTGTACCCTAGGAGCAATAGGCTATACCATATAGCCTAGGTGTTTGGTAGGTTATACCATCTAGGTTTGTGTAAGTACGCTCTATGATATTCACACAAGGACAAAATTACCTAAAGAAGCACTTCTCAGACTGTATCCTTGTTACTAAGCAATACATGATTACATTGGAAAGCAATTTGGCAGTTTTTTAAATAGCTAAATATATGCCTGTCATACAACCTAGCCATTCAATTCCAGGTATTTATCCACAATAAAGGAAAGTGTGTGCTCACACAAAGATTTGGATATGAATGCTTACAGCAGCTTAATTTGTAATAGCCAAAACCTGGAAACAACAAAAATGACCATCCACAAGACAGTGGATAAATAGCTTATGGTATCTACGCAGTGGATTGCCACCAGGTTCTAGGTTTAGGTAAGATAAAGTAAACATACTCCACCCTGTCTCTTCCACTAAGTGAAGCAATAGAACCTGTACAGAATGTATGAAGGACTCTGAAGAGTAAATAACAGCAGATGAATTAGGAACGAAAAATCAGAATTTGGAGTACCACGGAATTGGAGGAGTTTCCCATTTTTCCCTGTAGTACTCCCTGGGCTAGACTCGAAACAGCCTGAAACCTGGAAGTGAGCAGCAGGCACAGACAGTGGGAATCCCAGAGCCCTCTAGTTCTCCTTTGAGGAGTGGGGAGGGAACTCCTAATGCTCAGGAAGAGTGAGAAAATAACCACCCCCACGCCACCTGTTTTTCTTTTCTCCATTCTCTCATGCCTCAGACCCCTGGCATTCTTGTTGCAATGGCATGAGAGGACTAAAGGCACCTAAAATTCTAAGGGAGAGAAAACTGTCTGTTGGACAAGCCCCATGAGGGTCTCCCTCCTTCCCCCCTTCTCTCTCTCTCTCTCTCTCTCAATATCTCTCTCCTTTTGCCAGTTGACCCTAGCTGAGGGCACAGTCGCAGGAAGTACACAGCAGAGCAAGGTAGCTAAAACTCCAGATTTCTGGCCAGAGGACCAAAAGGAGGAGACCCAGGGAATCAGAAAGTACCAGGGAGATCATGGAAAGGGAGGAATGCTGGAAACTGAACCCACAAAGTTGTTTATGAATTCCTGGGCTCAACTCCAAACTGAGCTTGCATGGATCTAGCATACCAAAGACTTGAGAACTGAACCTAAGGATAAACTACCACCCTTTTCTCAAGCTGACCACTGGAGGGTGCACACACAGGACAGATCTAAACAGCACTATAAAGGCTTTGAAAATGGAACAAACATTGAAACTACAATCCACAGAAGGCTGGTCGGAACTTGTGGCCCAAACCCAGCTGCATTGATTGCCTGCTAAAATATAAACATTAACACTCTCCACAATGTTCAAATAATACCCAGAGTCTCATAAAATTTAAAATGTCCAGGATACAAAACCAAAGTATGATCTTCCTGGCCTATGATAGGAAAAATCTCATTTTGCATGGGAAAAGACAATCAAAAGAGACCAATGATGAGATGTTGGAATTAAGTAACAAAGACTTTAAAGTACTACTATGAAAATGCTCCAAGTAAACCCTCTTGGAATGAATGGAAGATGGACAGTCTCAGCAAAGAAATAGGAGATATAAAGAATAAGGAAGTAAAAGTTTTGGAACTTAAAAATGTAAGGACCAGGCATAGTAGTTCATGCTATAATCCTAACACTTTGAGAGGCCAAGGCAGGAGGATAACTTGAGCCCAAGAGTTCGAAGCTAGCCTGGGCCACAAAGTGAGACCCCGTCTCTAAAAAAAAATAATAAGTTAGGTGTGTTGGCATGAACCTGTGGTCCTAGCTACTTGGAAGGCTGAGATGGGAGGATAGCTCAAACCTGGGAGTTCGAGGCTGCAGTGAGTCGTGATCACACCACTGCACTACAGCCTGAGTGACAAAGCAAGACCCCATCTCAATAAATAAATAAATAAATAAATAAATAAATAAAATATAAGAACCAAAATTTCAGTGCTCACTAGGTAACTCAAGAGCAGAATATAAATGAGAGGAAAGAGGAAGCCAGTAACTGGAAGACAGACCAACAGAGATTATCCAAACAGAAAAACAGTGAGAAAAAGATTTTTAAAAAATGAATAGAACCTCAGAGACTAGTGAGACAATACCAAAGGTCTAATATTTATGTCATTAGAGTTCCAGAAGGAAAGAAGAAAGAGTGTAGTGAAGACAAAAATGTTTGAGGAAATATTGACTAAAAACATCTTCAATTTGGAAAGGGACATAAAACTGAAGAATATATGTACATATATATATACACACACATACATACATATAAGCATACATGTACCATTGCTAGAGGAAAATGACACATCACACATAGGAGAACAATTCAAATGACTTCAGCTTTCTCATGAGGAGAGAAGGAAATCTCATCGTAGAGACCAGTAGGAAGTGGAATCACATCTTTAAAATGAAGACAAAGAACCGTCAACCCACCATTCTCTTCACAATTTCAAGAATACTCAATGAAAATATGCTTCAGGAGTGAGAGTGAAATAAAGACGTTTTCAGATGAAGGAAAACTAAGAGAGTTCTTTGACAACAGTCCTGTCCTAAAATAATTGCTACAGGAAGTTTTTCAGACAGATGAGAAATGATACCAGAAGTTAACTTGGAATATTAGGAATGAAAAAAAGACCAACAGAAATGGTAAAGATCTGAGGTAATGCAACATTCTGTGCTGCTCTTGAGTTCTTTAAAATACGTTTTACGGTTAAAACAAAAATTATAACATTTTTTGATGGTGTTTTCAATGTTATATGTAGATAGCACATAAGACAACTACAATATAAAGAGGGTAGAATAAAAGAAACTAAAGTTTTACATTACACTTAAAATGGTAAGATATTGATTCTAAGTAGACCATGAAAAGGTAAAGACGTATATTGTAATCCCTGGAGCAACCACTAAAAACAAAAACAAAAACAAACAGAACTATACAAGCAGATAAAGTTAAAAACACAATAAATGTCCTTAAAATGGTAGACATAAATCCAACCATATCAGTAATTCCATTAAATGTAAATGATCTAAGAATGGTATCAGCAAAAATGGAATAGAGAATTCCAAAACTCCTTTTTCCATAAAAACAGTGAAAAAAACTGGCAAAATCAACTTTGTTAGAACTCTGGAGACTAATAAAAAGTTTAATAAATAAAATAAATTCTTTTTTTTAATATGAGGGAGAGTCTCATTCTGTTGCCCCGGCTGGAGTGCAGTGGTGTGATCTTGGCTCACTGCAACCTCCACCTCCTGGGTTCAAGCGATTCTCCTGCCTCAGCCTCCTGAGTAGCTGGGATTACAGGTGCCCTCCACCATGCCCAGCTAATTTTTGTATTTTCAGTAGAGGCAGGGTTTCACCATGTTGGCCAGGCTGGTCTTGAACTCTTGACTTCAAATGATCCACCCACCTCAGCCTCCCAAAGTGTTAGGTTTACAGGCATAAGCCACAATGCCCAGCCAATAAATTTTAATCAAGAAGAAAAACGGCTAACTCTCAGTGGGAAAACACTGTGGTGTTTTTAACATACCTGGGCTCCATTCTCCTCTTTCCCAGCTTGGTGGCAGCCTTGAAGACAACAGCCTGCATTCTTGATATAGGTTCTTAGTGTTCAAGGGAGCAGAATGGAACTTACTCTCAAAGGATTGTGGTTGCCTGTTTTGACCTGTCTGTTGGCTCCCTGAAGGATGAGCACAAAAGATTTACTTTAATTTCACCTAACTTAGAACTCTCCCAGGGCTGAAGCAGCTACCTGGGGCATTTGGAAAAACAAACAAACCACACACACATGCACAGAGTTAAAAACAAATGCATTCACTAATGGTAACAGTTAGGGAAATAATAGACAAACCAAAAGCTTAAGAAAAAAGGCTGGAGAAGGAAACGCTTTAAGAAATAAGGGCTTTAAAAAGCTTTCTGGATATCTAAGAAGGTCACACATATGCTCAGAAAATATCCTAGAAGACTCTACACTCTCACCTCTGACTGACCTCCAGACTCTGCGAGCAGAAAAGGAAGGTTAAGGCAGAGTTGTAAACAGCCTGGCTAAGTGTTAAAAGCCACACCTCAAAACACATACAGAGCTCATCTGAAGATATTGGGAATTTTTTTTTTATGTTGTTCTAGGTATAAAGGAAATTTCAGTCATCACTAGTGGAAAAGCTTAATGGAAAAGTCTTTTCAGTGGCCACACGTGACAAAGAATACAGACTTTAAAAAACTAGTTCAGAAAGGTCACTAAGTAAACAACAACAACAACAAAAAAAAAACAAAAACAACCAGCAAACAATGACAACAAACCTGAAAGGGGAGCAGAATGTGATTTCCAAAGTTGTCACATTATAACAGTAAAAATGTCCAGTTTTCAACAAAAAAAATTACATGCCATGAAAAGACAGAAAAAAGTATGGTTCATACACAGCAAAAATAATTAATAGAAACTGTCCTTGAGGAAGCCCAGGAATTGAATTTAATAGATTAAGATTTTAAATCAAGTATTTTTAAATGTACTGAAAGAGCTAAAAGAAACCATATGCAAAGAACTAAAGGAAAGCATGAAAACAGTGTCTCGCCTAATAGCAGATATCAGTAAAAGAATAGAAATTATAAAAAAGGACTTAGAAATTTTGAATTAAGAAGTAAAATAAGTGAAATGAACAATGCACTAGAAGGGGTCAACAGCTATGTGAGTAGGCAAAGAATGAATCAGTGAATTTGAAGACAGGTCAATTGAGATTACCCAGTCTGAGGGACAGAAAAAAGAATGAAGAAAAACAAATAGAGCGTAAGTGGCCTGTGGAATACCACTGATGGTACCAACATATGCATACCAGAAGACCCAGGGGGAGAGGAAAGAAAGAAAGGGGATGAAAGAATATTTGAAGAAATAATGGCTCAAAACTTCTCAAATTTGGTAAAAGTAAAGGACATGAATTTACACATGCAAGAAGCTCAACAAACCCCAAGTAGGATAAACTCAGATATTCATATTGTGATACATTATAATCCAATGGTCAAGGTAAATACAAAGAGAGAATCCTGAAAGCAGTCAGAGAGAAGTGATGAGTCATATACAAGGATACTTAATGTGATTAATGGCTAATTTCCCATCAGAAACCACAGAGGCCAAAAGGTAATATGATGACATATTCAAAGAGCTGAAAGAAAAACTGTCAACCAAGAATTCCATATGTGGCAAAACTATTCTTCAAACATGAAGGAGAAGTTAAGACATTCCCAGATAAACAAAAACTAACAGAGTTCTTTGCTAGTATGCCTGTTGTACAAAAGTTGCTAAAGGGAGTCCTTCAGGCTGAAATGAAAGAACATTTGTGATGATTAATTTTATGTGTCAACTTGACTGAGCCACAGGGTGCCTGGATGTTTGGTCAAACATTATTCTGGATGTTTCCGTGAGGATATTTACAGGTGAAATTAACATTTAAATTGGTACACTGAGTAAAGGAGATTACCCTCCCTAATATGGGTGGGCCTCATTCAATCAGTTAAAGGCCTAAATAGAACAAAATGACTGACCCTTCCCCAAGTAAAAGAGAGTTTCTCCTGCCTGCCTATCTTTGAACTGGGACATTGGCTTTTTCTTGCCTTCAGACTCAAACTGAAACATTGGTTCTTTCTTTGTCTGGAGCCTGCTGGCCTTCAGACTAGAACTAAGTCATTAACTCTCCTGGGTCTCCAGCTTGCCAAGTCACCGTGGAGATTTTGGTACTTGTCAGTCTCTGTAATCATGAGAATTAATTCTTTATAATCTCCTCTCTCTCTCTCTACACACATACACACAAACATGTGTATGTATATACATATTTTATATATATATATATATATATATATATATACAGCTTGCTGGTTCTGCTTCTCTGGAGAACCCTGACTAATACAACTAATACAACATTATGCAGTAACTTAAATCCACATGAAAAATAAAGAACACCAGTTATGATAACTATGTAGGTAAATATAAACATTAGCATTAATGATACATTTTTTGTTTTAAACTCTTTATTTTCTATATGATTTAAAATACAATCATAAAACAATGATCCTAAAACTATGTTGATGGGCATAGGTTGCATAAAGATGGTTTGGTGTTTTTGTTTTTGTTTTTTGTTTCTTGGGTTTTTGTTTTTGTTTTTTTTGTAGACAGAGTCTCACTCTGTCACCCAGGCTGGAGTGTAGTGGCACCATCTTGACTCACTACAACCTCCACCTCCCAGGTTCAAACAATTCTTGTGCCTCAGCCTCCTGCGTAGCTGGGATTACAGGCACATACCACCACGCCCAGCTAATATTTTGTATTTTTAGTAGACATGGGGTTTCATCATGTTGGCCAGGCTGGTATTGAACTCCTGGCCTCAAGTGATCTGCCTGCCTCAGCCTCCTAAAGTGCTGGGATTAAAGGCATGAGCTACCACCCCGGCCACATTACATAAAGATGTAATCTGTGACATTAACAACAAAAGTTAGAGATGAAATTATACAGCAGTAACTTTTTTGTATACCATTGAAACTAAGTTGTTATTAATTTAAATTAGAGTGTTGTAAATTAAGATGTTAATTGTAATCCCCAGGACAAATGCTAAGAATATAATATGTAGTAAAATAAATGAGAAAGGAATCAAAAGAGTATACTACAAAAATCTATCTTACACAAAAGAAGACAATAATGGAGGAACTGAGGAACAGAAAGGATAAAAGACATAATAGAGGACAAATAGCAAAATGACAGAATTAAGTTCTCTCTTATCAGTAATTATATTAAATGTAAATGAATTAAGCTCTTCAATGAAAAGGCAGAGATTGGCAGAATGGATTTTAAAAAGAACCATGATCCAACTATATGCTGTCTATAAGAGACTTATTTTAGATTCAAAGACACAAATAATTTCCAAGTGTAAAGATGGAAAGCATACCATGCAAACAGTAACCAAAAATGAGCTGAAGTGGCTATGCTAATATCAGACAAAATGGACATTGACACAAAAATGTTTCAAAAAACAAAGAAGTACATTAATATGATAAAATGCTCAATGTATTAAGAAGATATTGCAATTATAAACAAATAGGCCCTTAACAACAGAGACCAAGAACCTATGACAAAAGACTGACAGAATTGAATGAAAAGTTAAAAAATAGTCGGAGGCAAGGTGCAGTGGCGCACGCCTATAATCCCAGCACAATGGGAGGCTGAGGCAGGCAGATCACTTGAAGTCAGGAGTTCGAGACCTGCTGGGCCAACATGGCAAAACCCCATCTCTACTAAAGATACAAAAATTAGCCAGGCATGGTGAAGCACACCTGTAATTCCAGCTACTCAGGAAGCTGAGGCACGAGAATCACTTGAACCCAGGAGGCAGAGGTTGCAGTGAGCCAAGGTCGTGTCACTGCACTCCAGCCTACATGATGGAATGAGATTCTATCTCAAAAAAAAAAAAAAAGTTGGAGACTTAATACTCATGTTCAATCATAGCTAGAACAACTAGACAAAAGGTAAACAAAGAAATAGAAGACTTGAACAACAATAAAAGCCACCAAACCTAACAGACATCTACATAACATTTCATTCAATGACAGCAGAATACATATTATTCTTCTCTGCACATGGAAATATTCTATAGAAGAGACATTGTGTTAGGCCACAAAACAAGTCTCAATAAATTAGACAAGATTGAAATCAAACAGGGCCAGGTGTGGTGCCTCACACCTGGAATCCCAGCACTTTGGGAGGCCGAGACAGGCAGATCACCCGAGGTCAGGAGTTCGAGACCAGCCTGACCAACATGGTGAAACCCCACCTCTACTAAAAATACAAAATTAGCCGGGCGTAGTGGTGCATGCCTGTAATCCCAGCTACTCGAGGGGCTGAGGCAGGAGAATTGCTTGAACTCAGGAGGTGGAGGTTGCAGTGAGCCGAGATCACACCATTGCACTTCAGCCTGGGCAACAAGAGCGAAACTCCATCTCAAAAAAAAAAAAGAAAAAAAAGAAATCAAATAAAATATCTTCTCCTATGAAAAAGGAATGAAATTAGAAAGCAACAACAAAAAGAAATCTGGCAAATACACAAATATGTGGAAATTAAACAATGTACTTTTCAAGAACCCATAGGGCAAAGAAGAAATCAAAAGGGAAATTATAAAATATTTTAAGATGAATGAAAATGAAAATACAATGTACCCAAATTGATAGAATACAGCAAAAGCAGTGTTCAGAGGAAAATTTACACCTTTACAGTTGCATTTTAAAAAAAGAAGATCTCAAATTAATAACCTAACCTTCCATTTTAAGGTGCTAGAAAAAGAAGAGCAAACTAAACCTAAAGCAAGAAGAAGAGAGGAAATAATAAAAGTTAGAGCAGAGATAAACAAAATAGAGAATAGAACAATAGAAAAGTTAAAAACTGACAAGCCTATAGTTTGACTGACCAAGAGAGAGAGAGAGAGAAGACTCAAATTACTAAAATAAAAAATGAAAGTGGGGACATTACTACAGACCTTACCAACAAAAGATTATAAGAGAATACTATGAGCAATGTATGCCAAAAAATTAGATAACTTAGATAACATTGACAAATTCCTAGAAACACATAAACTACCAAAACTGACTCAAGAGAAAATAGAAAACTACAGACCAATATACTTTATGAACATAGATGAAAAAGTCCTTAATAAAATACTAGCAAACCAAATACAGCAACGTATTAAAAGGATTATATTCCATGACAAAGTGGGATTTCTCCCAGGAACGTAAGAGTTATTAAACATACAAAAATTAATCTGTGTAATCCACCATGCTAAATGTATGAAGAGGAAAAATCTCTTTACCTTTGACTGATGCAGATATCAATGCAGAAAACACATTTGACAGAATCCAATTATTGGGTATAATCTTTTTAAATGCTCAATAAACTACAAATAGAAGGGAACTCTTCAACCTGATCAAAGATAAGATTTACACCATTATAAAAGAGCAAGTTTGGGCTCCTTTTGCCTCTTTGCCCTTCCACCTTCTGTGACATGATGATGTAGCAGGTGCCTTACTGGCACCTTGATCTTGGACTTCCCAGCCTCCAGAACTATGGGAAAATAAATTTCCATTCACTATAAATTACCCAGTCTCAGGTATGCTGTTATAGCAGCACAAAACAGACTAAGATATATTCCTTATTGAATAGAAATGCAAAATCCTCAATAAGACATTAGTAAATTAAATCCAGGAACATATATAAAGGAGCATACACCATGACCAAATGGGATTATCCCAGGAATTTAAGGAAATTTAATACCCCATGCTAATAGAACAGAATAAAGGACAAAAACCATATGATTGGGCTGGGCAGAGTGGTTCAAGCTTGTAAACTCAGCATTTTGGGAGGTTGAAGGGGGTGGATCACCTGAGGTCAGGAGTTCAAGACCAGCCTGACCAACATGGTGAAACCCCATTTCTACTAAAAATACAAAATTAGCTGGGCATGGTGGCACATGCCTGTAATCCCAGCTACTCGGGAGGCTGAGGGAGGAGAATCTCTTGAAGCCAGGAGGCAGAGGTTGCAGTTAGCCAAGATCACACCATTGCACTCCAGCCTAGGCAACAAGAGTGAAACTCCGTCTTTAAAAAAAAAAAAATCATCTTACTAGGTACAGAAAAAGCATCTGACCAAATCTAATACCCATTCATGATTTAGCAAAAACAAAAATGAAACAAAAAAATTCTTTCAACAGGCCAGAAATAGAAGGGAATTTCCTCAACCTGATAAAAGGCATTTATGAAAAGCCTATAGTTAACATCATATTTGCCGGATGTTTCAGAACAATGCAAGGAAGTCATGTCTCACTACTTTTATTCAGCATTATACAGGGGGTTCTAGCCAGTGCATGAAGACAAGAAAAAGAAATAAAAGCCTCATAGATTGGAAAGGAAGATGTAAAACTGTTGCAGACAACAGGATCCTGTACATAGAAAATCCTAAGGCATTCATACACGAGAAAAAATTTACTACAACCATAAACAAGTTCATCAAGTTTTCAGAATAGTAAATCAATATATAAAATCAATTATATTTTTATATATGCTAGCAAATCAAAAATGAAATTAAGACAGTGATTCCATTCGTAATAGTATCAAGGAGACTACTTAGGAATAATACAACAAAAAGATACCAGATTTATACACTCAACTACAAAATGTTGATGAGAGAAATTAAAGAAGACATAAATAAGTGGAGAGACATTTCATGTTTAAAAATTGAAAGTCTCAATATTATTAAGTTGGCAATTCTTCCTAAATTAACACAATCCCTGTGAAAATCCCAGTAGGCTTTTTATGGAAATCAACAAGCTGATCACAAAATTCCTGTGAAAGAGATCCAAAATAGCGAAAACAATATTTAAAAAGAACGAAGCTGGAGGACTCACACTCATCTATTTAAAAGCCTACTATAAAGCTATAATAATCAAAACAGTGTGGCAGTACCATAAAGATATATTTATATGGAACAGAACTGACAGTACCAAAATAAACCTTCACATTTATAGTCAGTTCATTTTCAATAAAGATGCTGAGGCAATTCAATTGTATTTTCAACAAATTGTGCTGGGACAATTGAATATCTACATATAAAAAGAATTTATACACTTACATCATACACAAAAATTAATTCCAAATGAATAAAAAATGCAAGAGCAAATGCTATAAGATTGTAAGATATTTAGAGGAAAACATAGAAGAATATTTTTGTGACCTTGGGTTAAGCACAGATTTTTTAGCTGCAGCACCAAAATCATAATTCATATGTGAACAATTAACAAATTGGATTTCAAGATTTAAAATGTTTTCTTATCAAAACACAACATCAAGAAAATGAGAAGTCAAGCCACAGATTGGGAGAAAATATTTGCAAATCCTATAATGGATAAAGGACTCATAAAAAATGCCTTTCTTTCTTTCTTCTTTCCTTTCTTCCTTCCTTCTTTCTTTCTTTTTTCTTTCTTTCTTTCCCTTCCTTCCTTCTTTCTTTCTTTCTCTTTCTCTCTCTTTCTTTCTTTCTTTCTCTCTCTCTCTCTCCTTCCTTCCTTCCTTCTTTCAGATGGAGTCTCACTCTGTCACCCAGGCTGGAGTGCAGTGACACAATCTTGGCTCACTGCAACCGCCACCTCCCGGATTCAAGCAATTCTCCTGCCTCAGCCTCCGGAGTAGCTGGGACTACAGTCGTATGCCATCACTCCAGGCTAATTTTTGTATTTTTAATAGAGAGGGGGTTTCACCATGTTGGCTAGGCTGGTCTCAAACTCCTGACCTTAGTTGATCTGCCCACCTCGGCCTCCCAAAGTGCCGGGATTACAGGCATAAACCACTGCACCCAGCCCACTTACAATTCAATAATAAGAAAAATAAACTCATTTTTAAATGGGCAAAAAATTTGAATAATCATTTTACCAAAGAAGATATATGAATGACCAATGTTTAAGTAACTCTTAGGAAGGCAGGAAAAAGCAATGAGAAATGAGAAAACAAAAGAAAACAAAAAATAAACTGGCAGACTCAAGCCATAATATATCAACCATTACATTAAATGTAAACGTTTCAACATTATTAGCTGTTAGGCAAATGCAAACTAAAACTATGATGAGATACCTCTACACATCTATTAGAATGGTTAAAATAAAAAATATTGGCAAGGCCAAGGCTATGGAGCAACTGGAGCTCTCACGCATTACAGATGGAAATGCAAAATGGCAGTCGCCCTTTTTTTTTTTTTTTTTTTTTTTTTTGAGATACAGTCTCACTTAGCCAGGCTGATCTTGGCTCACTGCAGCTGCCACTTCCCAGGCTCAAAGGATCCTCCAGCCTTAGTGTCCTGAGTAGCTGGGACCACAGGCATGAACCACCATGCCTGGCTAATTTTTGTATTTTTTTGTAGAGACGGAGTTTTGCCGTATTGCCCAGGCTGGTCTTGAAATCTTGAGCTCAAAGTGGTGATCCACCTGCCTCAGCCTCCCAAAGTGCTGGGATTACAGGTGTGAGCCACCGCACCAGGCTGGCAGTCACGTTAGAAAACAATTTGGCAGTTTCTTATAAACATACACTTACTATGTGATCCAGCAGTCCTACTCCAGGTATTTATTTTAGAGAAATAAAAATATATGATAACACAAATACCTGTAAGAATGTGTATAGCAGCTCTATTCCTAATTGTCAAATACTGGAAGCAACCCAAATATCATTCAACCAATGGATAAACAAATTGTAATACATCCATGCATTGGAATACTACTCAGCAAAAAAGGAGCAAGCACACAATTTGGGAGACTTCCAAAGTCATTATGATGAGTAAAAAAGTCAGTCTCATTAATATGATATTCCGAGAGAACAAAACTATATTCGTGGAAAACAGTTCAGTGGTTGTCGCGGTACTGGGTAGAGGGAAGTAGGACTACAAAGGGATAGCATGAGAGAGTTTTTTGGGTTAATGCAACTGCCCTGTATCCTGATTGTGGTGGTTACACAAATCTATACATTTGTAGAACTGTTCACCAAAGGATGTTATTTTTACTATATGTTAAAAATATAATAAACCAAATAAGGAATAAAGTTTTGATATATGCAACAACATGGATACATCTCAAAATAATTATTCCAAGTCAATGAAGGCAGACTGGCTGGGCGCGGTGGCTCACGCCTGTAATCCCAGCACTTTGGGAGGCCGAGGCAGGCTAATCACCTGAGGTCAGGGGTTTGAGACCAGCCTAGCCAACATGGCAAAACCCTGTCTCTACTAAAAATACAAAAATTAGCCAGGCATGGTGGCACGCACCTGTAATCCTAGATACTCGGGAGGCTGAGGCAGGACAATTGCTTGAACCTGGGAGGCAGAGGTTGCAGTGAGCCAACATTGCGCCACTGCACACCAGCCTGGGCAACAGAACAAGACTCTTAAAAAAAAAAAAAAAAAAAAAAAGAAAAGAAAAGAAAAGAAAAGAAAAGAAAGAAAGAAACTAGACTATGATTCCATTTTTATAAAATTCTAGAAAATGCCAACTAATCTATAGTGACGGAAACCAGGTCAGTGATTGCCTGGGAAGAAGGGATTGCTGGAAGGCATGAGGACATTTTGGAGGTGATTAATGTGTTCGGTATCTTGATTGTTCTGATAGTTTCAGAGGTGAATACATATTCTAAACTTATTGAATTGTACACTTTAGCATGCCTGGCTTTTCATATACTTTAGTAAAGCTGAAAGATAAAATACAATGTCTACCCTCAAGGAATGCAGGATCCAGTGACAAGGAAACTAAACCAGAGTTACAGAAACTATGGGGACCCAAAGCAGAAATCTCTCTCCCCTACCCCTGCCCAACTCAGAAATCCTCCTGTGACTGGTTACAGCTGATGCTTTTTAACTTGCATCCACAGCCTGAGTGACAGAAATCACAAGATCAGCTCACGATAAAGCCAAGCATTGGAGAAAACTTCACTTTTTTCAGAATGTTCTTCATGCATTTCATCTTATGTCTTCCTGCGGTACAGCAGCCTACCATTCACAGCATGTGACCTTGGGCAAGTTCCTTGGCCTCTCTAATTCTCACTTTCTTCATATGAAACATGGTGATATGGTTTGGCTCTGTGCCCCCACCCAAATCTCATCTTGAATTGTAATTCCCATAATCCTCACCTGTGGAGGGTGGGACCTGGTGGGAGGTGATTGGATCAGGGGGAGGTTTCCCCCATGCTGTTCTCGTGATAGTAAGTGAGTTCTCACGAGATCTGATGGTTTTATAAGGGGCTGTTCCTGTTTCGCCCATTTGCAGTCTCTCTGGCCTGCTGCCATGTAAGATGTGCCTTTGCTTCTCTCTTGGCTTCTTCCATGACTGTTTCTTGAGGCCTCCCCAGCCATGTGTAACTGTGAGTCAATTAAGCCTCTTTCCTTTATAAATTGTCCAGTCTTGGGTATGTCTTTATAGCAGTGTGAGAATGAACTCATACACTTGGGTAATCCACATACCCAACTGCCAGGGTTGGTGTAAGGAGTGAAGGAATCATCTGTAACATAACAACAGATACCCAACTGACAGATAATGCTTCTGGGAGGACTCAGTTTTATACCTTTATGAGTGTGAGTGTGTGTTTAGGATAACAGGCATGTAACACTCCTGATACTGAAAAAGAAAAGAGAGAACTGAAACTCTGGGTCAGGAAACCACAGTCTTAAGTGAGATTGGGCACTTTTCCATCCCACTTACATCCTGAGATCAAGAGAAAACCCCATTCCAGTTTACAGATGGGGCCATGAGACACAAAGGGCTAACTGATGACAAATCTGGTACTCCTGACTCCTAGTCCAGTGCTCTGACAACAAGGGCAGATTTGGGGGACAAAGGCCATGGAGGAACCAAAAATGGGAGCTAGAAATTGAGTAGAGGAGGTAATTGGGTGAGAACCTCTAAAAAGCCATAGCAAGCCAGGCACAGTGGCTCTCGCCTGTAATCCCAACACTTTGGAAGGCCAAGGTGGGAGGATGGCTTGAAGCCAGGAGTTTGAGACCAGCCTGGGTAACATAGTGACACCCTTCTACAAAAGCTAAAAAATTAGCCAGGTAGAGTGGCACACGCTTTTGTTCCCAGCTACTTGGGAGGCTGAGGAAGGAGGATCACTTGAGTCTGGGAGGTGGAGGATGCAGTGAGCCATGATCACACTGCTGCACTCCAGCCTGGGAACAGAACAAGACCTCATCAAAAAAAAAAAAAAAAAAAAAAAAAAAAAAAAAGAAGAAGAAGAAGAAGAAGAAAAGAAAAGCCATAGTATTCTGCCCTCTAGGGGCAGGGTGAGAAGGCAGGTGGCAGTGAAAGAGCAGCATTCATTACATTGATTCCTCCCTCCATCCATTCATTCTGCTGCTGATATGCATAGATGCCTCCATAGGACAGCAGCGTGCTGGGATCTGAGGGTTCAGTAAGACAGGCCCCTTTCTCTGCAGAGCTCACACTGATGCCGGCCTGAAAGGTGAGGACATAAAAGTGGTGTTTTGACACAATTCCAATTCTCTCAGTGAGTTTGGCCCCAGCTTAGCCAGTCACCCTGGCTTGTTCTTGGTGCCCACTGGGCCAAATGCGAGGGTGAGGAGCAAGAAGCTGCGAGGTGTGGAGTGGTCTGGAGAAGGAGTAGAGGTGGAGGATGGGTGCTCTCCATCTCCTGTAGGCCTTCTGAGCTTAGGGTGTCTCCCACCTGCCCTATCTCCTTGTTGGGTGAGCTGGGGTTGACTCCCAGAAGTCAAAGGGCTCCTGCGCAGAAGGCAGAACTGGAGCAGAGGGCTTGGCTCCTCCCTGTACCCTGTGCGCCCAGTGTGGGGGCCTTGGGGGATCCAGACGGGGAAGGCTAGGGCACAGGTACTTCACCTCTGAGGTGGGGACAGAAGGGTTTTAGGATTAACATCTGCCGACCACCAGAGGCCGGTGTTGGGACATGCAGGTGACCCAGAAAACCGCCTCTGCCCGGGGACAGTACACAGAGCGTAGCCTCCCTCAACCCAGGCTTCTGTGTCACACAGGCTTCCTTTCCTTTTCTGATATGTCAAGCCTTAACCTCTTAGAACCTTGTGGGCAGGAGCAGCACTGGACAGCCGTGTGGCCAGCCAGGATCCTGCTCTAGGACTTTTTTTTTGGAAATACCTGCATCAGCCACTAGAGGGAGGTAGGAAGCTGAGATCTTGGGTCCGTAGGTGAGCAATGAATTGTTACAAAAGGGCTACAGAAATTGCTCTGTGTATTAGAAATAAACTGCAATTGGGTGAAGAGAGAGGGGGAACTGGCAAGATGGCACAAAGCTGCAGACAGAATGGAAAGGGGGTGAAGAAGAAGAAGTTCTATCACTGTAGCGTGACCACAGGACTTCAAGAATAGGAGCACTAGCGCTCACTTTGAAGTTGCTTCTGCCACAGGCAGATCCGGGTGATGGTCAGCTTGGCTGTGTGAATGGGACTCAGTGGAAAGGACTGCCTTCTATGGGGTGCAGAACAGGGGCATTACTTGTTGAATGTCCTGATGGGCCACACACAGATCTAACCATGCTGTATCAGGAGAGAGTCAGTGCTAGTCATGCACAGTCATGCACAAGGGAACTTGCAAACACCCTGGCAAAAGCTTTCCACTTGCACGTGAGCAAATAGGAGCTTGAGCCTGTCGTCCAGGTCTTAGGAGCCTGAGAGAGCCTGACTGATGTCTGTGTTACACAAGAGGGGTCTAGGGCCACGAGGCAGCAAGTTAGGAGGAAGAAGGTGGGAATCCCAGGTCCAGGGAGCCCCCGCCACCTGCAAACAAAAAATAGGGAAGGAAGGCTTTCCCAGCAGAAGGTAAAATTTGGGTCTGGATTCTGAGGAGAGAGAAGCAGCTGCATAGAGGTGGGAGAAGAGAGAGATCAGATGCCCACTACAATGCCCTGCACTGTAGGATTCTGTCTTCTCCAGCCCACCCTGCACCATTCATTCACCCTGTATAACCATGTCACTCACCATGGAGCAATAGCATCCTAACTTGTTTCTCTGGTCGAACATTACAACCTCATCTGTGCCCACACAAAAGCTAGAGATCTTTTAAAAATGTAAGTTGCCGGGTGCAGTGGCACACGCCTGTAATCCCAGCACTTTGGGAGGCCAACATAGGCAGATTGCTTGAGCCCAGAAGTTTGAGACCAGCCTAGGAAACATGGAAAAATCCCATCTCTACAAAAAATACAAAAATTAGCCTGGCATGGTGGCACATGCCTATAGTGCCAGCTACCCAGGAGACTGAGATGGGAGGATCACCTGAGCCCAGGAGGTTGACGCTGCAGTGAGCTGTGATGGTGCCACTGCAATCCAGTCTGGATGACAGAGTGAGACCCTGTCTCAAAAAAAAAAGTAAGTCATCTGACCCTCCTCTGCTTTAAACCCTCAGGGACTTCCCATTAGTAGAATGAAATGCAAAGTCCTTTCTCTGGCCTGCATGAGTCTGCATGAGCCCTCTCTTCCCTCCCTAGCCTCATCTCCTACCTCCCTGCTAATGTGCTCCAGCCATCTGTCTTCCTGCTGTTCTTCAACCACACCAACTTCATTCCTGCTACTATACTTTCACACTTGCTGTCCCTCTGTTTAACTATCGCCAGCCCCCAGGCTTTCACATAGATGGCTCCTTTTCACCATTTAGCTCTCAAATGTCACCTTGTCAGACATATAAAGTGGCCCTCTCTCCCTGGCACTTCCTGAATCTCCCTGATCACCTTGTCAGACATATAAAGTGGCCCTCTCTCCCTGGCACTTCCTGAATCTCCCTGGATCACGTTAGTCCCTAGCCCTTATCACATCCGGCATGGCCTTTGCTTGTCCAGTGACTCTTCCTCTGCTATCATGTATGTTCCTGGAGGGCAGAACCTTGTCTGTCACCTTCACTATTAATCCTTAGTGCCTGGCATGGTGCCTGGCACATAGTGGTGCTCAGTAAATATTTTTGGAAAGAATAAATCTTCAATCAATCCTATTCAGTAGGTTTGATGATCACTTCCAATCTATAGAAAGGAAAACTGACTCCTAGAAAGATTAATTAACTTGCCCAATGGCAGGTAGCAGTAGAAGCAGAACTTAAACCCAGGTAGCCTGACTTTAGCATCTTAACACTGGGTTGTTTTGCTTCTACTACTTTCACTGAAGGCACTTACCACAATTTATAGTTGTTTTATTTGTTTGTTGTCTGACCCTCCTAAATGTGTATGATGCTGCTAGAGCAGGGCTATGTCCTGCTCCCTGCTGTGTCACCAATACTTAGAACAGTGCCTGGCACATTTCAGCTGTGTGAGTATTTGCTGAGTGAATGAATAAACAACCAAATGAACAGACAAGTGAGGGATGACTGTGGAGGAATAGGGGGTGCCAGTGTGGCAGTTTCCCAGGCCCCAGATGGATCCCAGTGCCCAGTCCAGCTGTACCCATGTAAAGGGATCTGCCAAGAGGTGGCCTTTCGTGTTGCAGAAGGCATCTCTTGGGGCTGATGACGGTGAGTCTCTCATTCTTAACAGCAAGAGTCACCCTGCTCCATGAATCTTCAAATTTGGGGTCATTTCCCACCTAAAGGCAGAGATTTGGCTATGTTCCCAACCACAGCTGAGAGTCCAACCTGCCCCTCGGGTGACACACATGGCTCTGGGTGGATCCGTGTATACTGCCTCTATTCTACTCATTACATTATGTCAGCACCTTTTTCAGCTTCTGAGAAACAGGAAGCATCATGATGTGTGGTGGGGCTTGAAGAAGATGATAAGAGACATAATCACATTTCTTTGGTTGGGGCACAGAGGGCTGGGGTTCCTGTTTGCTCTGACTCTAAAGTGTCACCTTTTCCCTTAAGCCAGAATGTTGGAGGATGAGGACTATTTAGACAACCTGCTTTCAAGGGGAAAGAAAAGAGCAGGGATCAGAGCCTTTAAAATTATTATTATGAAACATCATACATACAAAAAAAATTATAATCTCTATGTATAGTTTAAAACATAACAAAAACCCATGTGTCCACCACCCAACTGAAGGGAACATTCCCTCTCCCCATGAAGGTGTCCCTCCAACAGCTTCCATGTCCCTCCCCACCAAAGGGAACCATTATCCTTATTTTTTTGGTAAGTCATTTATTTGTTATTCTTGTTTTATTATATATATAAATATCCTCTAATTATATATGATTTCATTTTTCCTATTTTTGCCTTCTTTATAAATGGAATCATGTTGGATGTATTTATTTAAGATTTGCTTTTACTGGTCAACAAAATGTTTTCAGACTCATCCATGTTGATACATATAACTGTAGTTTATTTACTGTATTTACTTTACTATAATCTTCTAAATGAGTAAGCCATAATTTATTTATCTATTTTATTACTGATGGACATTTTGCAGATTTTTTTTTTTTTTTTATGATATGGAGTTTTGTTCTTGTTGCCCAGGCTGGAGTGCAATGGTGTCGTCTCGGCTCACTGCAACCTCTGCTTCCTGTGTTCAAGTGATTCTCCTGCCTCAGCCTCCCGAGTAACTGGGATTACAGGCATGTGCCACCATGCCTAGCTAATTTTTTTTTTTTTTTTTTTGTATTTTTAGTAGAGACGGGCTTTCACCATGTTGGCCAGGCTGGTCTCGAACTCCTGACCTCAGGTGATCTGCCCACCTCGGCCTCCCAAAGTTCTGGAATTACAGGCGTGAGCCACCGCTCTTGGCCCATTTTGGGGGTTTTAAAAGTTTTAGTTGTTAAGAACATGCTGCAAAAAGTAAGTAAAACTAAAGAAATCTGAATAAGATATGGACTTTAGTTAACAATAATGTATCCATATTGATTCATTAATGTGACATGTATAGCATACTAATGTAAGATGTTAAGGACTGGGCGCTGTGGCTTACGCCTGTAATCCCAGAACTTTGGGAGGCCGAGGTGGTGGATCATGAGATCAGGAGTTCGAGACCAGCCTGGCCAAGATGGTGAAACCCCATCTCTACTAAAAAATGAAAATACAAAAATTAACAGGGCACGGTGGCGGATGCCTGTAATCCCAGCTAGGTTGAGGCAAGAGAATTGCTTGAACCCGGGAGGCAGAGATTGCAGTGAGCTGAGATTGTGCCACTGCACTCTAGCCTGAGTGACAGAGGGACACTCCGTCTAAAAAAAAAAAAAAAAAAGATGTTAAGAATAGGGAAAATTGGATATGGAGTACGTGGGAACTTTCTGTACTATCTTCCCCATTTTTCTGTAAACCTGAAAGTTTTCCTAAAATAAGTTTATTTAAGAAAACAGTCTACTATGATTGTGGTTGTTTATCTCTCCTGACGTTCATGGGCAAGAATTTCCCTAGAATATGCACTAGGTTGAAATTCGGGGTCATAAGGTACGTGCACGTTCAATTTTTTACTAAGAACTACATTTCAAAAGTACCATTTTACTCTTTTATGGACAATGTGTAAGAATTCCTTTTACTTTACATCCTGGGCAAGAATTGTAATGTCTGACTTTTTAATTTCTGCCAGTCTGGTGGGTGTGAAATGTTATCTCATTGTGGTTTAATTTTGGATTTTCCTGACTACTAACAAGGTTGAACATCTCTTTATATGTTTATTGGCCATTTGTGTTTCCTGTTCTAAGAAATACTTATTCATGTCATTTACCTTTTTTTTTTCTAGTGGGTAATTTATCTTTTTCTTACTGATTAAGAGGATTTTGTTAGACATTCTTGAAACTAATCCTTAGTCATTTATATATGAAACAAATATTTGTCCTAGCTTGCGGTTTGTCTTTTCACTCTCCTTATGGTAAATTTGATGAATATTGAATGTATCAGTCTTTTCCTTGGTGCTCTGCTCTTTGGGGGTTTTATTTATGAAATCCTTCCATTCCATCTGGAAAGCTCCTATTTGCCTCTCCAGATCTGCTCTCCACCCCCTTTTAGCCTCTGTGTCCTGGGAGGCTGACCAGTATGAACTACATTAATAGCTTATTTGCCCACAGGTTCCCATTGGGTTTGACCATGGGAGCATTGACAGGTGATCAAAAGGTAGGAGGTGCGTGAAGCAAGGTATGTATGCCCTTAGCTCTCTCCTTGCAAGGTTGCTGCAAGCTGGTTGTGTCCCTTGACTTAAGGTCCCAGCTCTTGCCAATTGGCCGTCTGCATGTAGTGCTCTGTACCTCTGTAGTGCTCTGTATCTCTGAGTTTCAGTAAATAGTCCCTCTCCTGTTGCAGTTCCTGTTACCAGTCGCCAAGGGCTTTGTTTTCCCTACACTCTATTCTTTTATAATGGTCCCTTTATTAAATAAACTGCCTTAAGTTACTCAATATGAGTGTCCCATCTGTTTCCTGCTGGATAAGCCCACTCCCAGGTCATATTTTCTGTTTTTAAATTAGTTTTTCACTGGTCTATCTGTCTACCCCTAGGATTTCTCAACCCTGCCACTACTGACATTTTGGATGGGAGAATTCTGTTGTGGAGGGCTGTTGTGTGTACTGTAGGATGTTTAGCAGCATCCCTGGCCTCTACCCAGTAGATGCCAGTAGCATCCCCTCCTTCCCCTCCAATTCTGACAACCCCAAATTGCCAAATGTTCCCCTGGGGTTGGGGAATCACCCTCTGTTGGGAACTACTGTTATAACCCCTTGTCAAAACCACACTTAATTATTAAGGCTTGATATCTAGCAAGGCAAGTTCTCCCATTTGGGTTTTGTTTTGTTTTGTTTGTTTGTTTGCTTTTGAGACAGGGTCTCACTCTATTGCCCAGGCTGGAGTGCAGTGGTGCAACCTCAGCTCACTGCAACCTCTGCCTCCCCGGCTCAAGCGATTCTCATGCCTCAGCCTCCCAAGTAGCTGGGACTAAAGGTGTATGCCACCATGCCCAGCTAATTTTTTTGGATTTTTACTAGAGATGGGGTTTTGCAATATTGCACATTGGGGTCTCGAACTCCTGAGCTCAGACAATCTGCCTGCCTTGGCCTCCCAAAGCGCTAGGATTACAGGTGTGAGCCACCACACCCGGCCAAGTTCTCCCATTTTCAGCTCCTTCTTTAGAATTGTATTGGCTATTCTTGGACTCTCATTTTCCCATGTACATTTTAGAATCAGCATAGTATGATCATGAAAAAAATGCTTGGGATTTTGATAGGAGTCACATTAAATGTATAAATCAGTTTGCAAATTACAGTGTCAAGTCTTGATCTGTGGACATACTAGGTCTCTGCATTTGCGTTGTTACTATCTTTCATAAAGTTTTTAAATGTTTTCCATGTTTTGTTAGATTTATTCTTTGGCACTTTACATTTCTTTTTTTTTTTCTTTTAGAGAGAGAGAGATGGGGTCTTACTCTGTTGCCTAGGCTGGAGTGCAGCCTCAAACTTCTGGCCTCAAATGATCCTCCTGCCTTAGCCTTTCCCAAGTAGTTGAGATTACAAGCACGTGCCCCCATACCCTGCTCTTTGGCACTTTATAGTCTTATAAGTATTATAATAATGCTTATACTTATTTGTAATGATGTCTTCTTTAAAATTACATTATCTGTTTTTTGGTAATGTATAATTTGTAATTGATTTTGCATATTTATCCAGCAACTTGCTGAACTCTCTTATTCCTTATAATCATTTGACTGACTCTACGTGTTTTTGAGTTCCATTTTTATCATAGTGTATCATCTGCAAATATATATATGATTTTTGTTTCTTCCTTTATAATCCTCATATTTATTAGTTCTATTAATATGAATGATCTTTTTGCAAAGGCTGGGACCTTTGGTCAGTTTTTAATGGAAATAAAGTTAGTCTCCAGGGACACTAGTACATCATATAAAGCCTCTGTGCAAATTGGAAAAAGATACTTCTATCTGGTATGAAATTGTCATACATACTCAAATATATAATGTCTCTGATGTAAATGGTGCTTCCTGGGATTGTGCAGTGCACAGAGTGGTCCTGCAGGTATTCTTGCATTATTCTTTTTTTAAAGAGATGATTTGAACATATTACCATTGAGCACAGTATTTTCTGTAAGCTTATCAGGTTAAAAAAGTTCCTTTCTATTTTGACTTTGTTAAAAAGTAATTATAATAAATGAATGTAAAATTTCAGTAATGCTTTTTCTGCATTGATATCATCATGTGATTCTTCTCTCTCTCTCTCTCTTTTTTTTGTTTTGTATTTTGAGACTGAGTTTCGCTCTTGTCACCCAGGCTGGAGTGCAATGGCACGATCTCAACTCACTGCAACCTCCGCCTCCCAGGTTCAAGCGATTCTTCTGCCTCAGCCTCCAGAGTAGCTGGGATTACAGGTGCCCACCACCATGCCCAGCTAATTATGGAATTTTAGTAGAGACAGGGTTTCGCCATGTTGTCCAGGCTGGTCTCAAACTCCTGACCTCAGGTGATCCACCTGCCTCAGCCTCCCAAAGTGCTGGGATTACAGACGTGAGCCACTGTGCCCAGCCTGATTCTTCTCTTTAAAAAGTGATTAATGTGGTAAATTACATTAATAGATTTTCTGACATTTATTTTTATATTCCTGAAATAAAGGAATATTTCATATTCCTGACACTTAATTTTATATTCCTGAAAGAAAGACATTACATTAGTTGTTATGTAATGTCTTTTTATACATGCTGGATTTGGATTTATAAAACTTTGATAACAATGTTTATGTCCATATTCATGAGTGAGTATGGGATCATAATTTTTCTTTCATATATTTTCCTCCTCTGACTTTCGTATGCTACATATTAGCTACACAAAATGAGCTGGGAAATGTCTCATTTTGTTTATTTTCTATAAGAGTTTATATATGTTTGGAATTATATGTGACCTGACACTTTAGAAGGACTCACCTAGAAAACTATCTGGACTTGGTGTATTCTTTCAAGAAAGATTTTAAATGACTGGTTTAATTTCTTTAGTGGTTCTAGATCTGTTTAGATTTTTCTATGTCTTCTTGCATCAGTTGTGGAAATTTATGTTTGTATTGGATACATATTTGTGTGCCTTCTCAGATTGCCCTCACTGCCTCCTATCTGTCTCTTTGTCAGCACCAACACCAACACAGCACCCTTAATTTCCAGGCATAGAAGGCAAGCAGAGCCTGACCTCAGGCTCTGCTTTCTGAAGAGACCTGGCTATGACAATTAGTATCAGATGTAGTTTTAGGTAACAAACACTTGGAAATGAAACATTGACATTGGATTATTCACTATTTTAAAATAATATGAACCTATTGCTGAATATAAGTAGGTTGATAATAACTTCTGGCAGGCGGTGGCTTTGCAATTTCTTAAGCTTTTAGCTCTGGTTAATTTAGATGAGGGGCAGGTGGACAGCAAGACAATGAAAGATAAAATGGCAGGGTTATATGAGAACAATGTTAATTATAAAGATTGCAGAGTACAATGACTCTTCTGACAGCACTGAAGACCTTACCAAAAGAAAATGATAGGCTCACGGCAATCTAATTCTAACTTATCATATTCTCGGAATGCTTGACAACTCCCATGGCAACTTTAGAGAAGACTCTTATTTCCAGCAACTGCAGGGCAAACCGATCTGAAAATTAGGCTCAGGATCTGATTATTTGCAGCCTTTGAAGAGCTTCAAAGGAGAAGAGTGGATTTTGGACATTCTGTGTCAAAGTCAGGGCTCTTATGAGAAAAGGCTGGGACCATGAGACCTGGGACAGAAACATTTGGGTGGACAAACCTAAAACTCTTGAACCTCCAAATTCTCTGAGCCCTCCTTAACTGGTAGAAGCAGACCTTTCCCCCTTGCCAGAGTAGACTAACTTCTCCTTGCCTGGAAACAGAATAACTATTTCACTTGAAACATATACTTCACAAGATGACATTTGTTCTGCCCACAACCCTCCCTAAACACCCCTTATTGCCTCAAGGCCAATAATTAAAGTCAGATCTAAGAACATCTTGTGTTAACTAGGCACCAACCAGGAGACACAAACTATACCAGTTATTTTAATACGCAGAATTAAATATAAAGAACTGTTAGCCAGGTATTGGAAAACTAGGCAGGCAAAAAGGGAACAATAAGGTATCAAGGAGGTGGCAATTGTGGGAAGCAGCTAGCACTTCTATGTCTGGGAAGCAAAGGGAACAGGTGAAAATTATTAAAACTTATAAATTTGGAGGACGGGCTTTGTGGACCTGAAACTCAGACATCTGTAGAGGGCACACTGCTCTGCATGCAGTGCAGTTCCTGAGCTCAGAAAAGGGGTCCTTTGGGAATGGGATCCAGACCTCTGAGGGGATGCTGGTTGGCTGTTGCTGGGGTCTCAGAGGGAAATGAGGTGTGCTAGGGTCGGTTCTATGAATGGTGGAAAAACTGCAAACTATAATCAAATGTTGCTACTAGAGTCAACTACTGCTGCCAGGGTTAATGTTAGGATTAGGATTAGGAATAGGAATATAAGAGGACAGGAACAGGAAACAAAAACAAAGAATAGGAAGCAACAGGAAGAAACAAGTCCCCTTTTCTTCCTCCAGCCTCCTAGTCTACACCCTCCATTGACAGATCCTAACAGGGTTGCAGCTGGCAAAGGAGAAATTGGTTTGCAGAATCCCAGCTGCAGCAGAGTATAGTATAGTGGGCTTGAAGCTGAGAGACAATAGCTTCACAGCTGACATACAGTCTTGGCAGGGAAGTGTAAGGTGTGCAGGAGTTTACTAATATGTACTGTCAGAATCCAGAATCGAGTGCATCCTGCAGCTGTTTGTCCAGAAGAATATAGAGTTGAATGGGATTGGATTTATTGGTGTGGGTATACTTACGACTCAGAATTAAGTTTTCGCAAGAACAACTGGAGTTAGTCGTAATAGTTTGCTGGAGTGGCTCCTTGAAGCCTGATCCTGATGATGGTGTACAGAATATGAAGTGGAGACACTTGAACTTCCTCCCATAGTATTGAAGAAAAGAGCAGATAGCTCAGAGAAGCAGGAATACTAAAATGGATTTTTTGTATCTGGCCTGAGAACCTACTATCTGAGTATGTTCCTGGAGGACACAGAATATACTCCTTTTACTAACACAGCAACAGATACACTAGTGAAGAGAAGCAGGCATCATTGCAAACATTGGTGGTGGATGTCCCCTGTAAGCTGGGTTGAAGGTGAAAGATGCTGCCAATGACATGGACTCCCTAATATCAATAGGCAACATGAGATCCCTAGAATGGCAGAGCTCAGGTTGGAAGCACTTAAACATTAGAGGCAAGGGGGACATAATTACCACCACAAACAGCAAGGCCATGGTGCCAGCCAGGGTGCCTTGACTCTTAACCTTCAGGGATCTATTGTGGTGGCTAAGAAATTAAAGTGATCCTAGAGACAAGAAACGTTGATAATCAATTAGCATGTATATGTAATCAGGTGGTAAAGGGCTGACATCAGCCACCACAGTGGAAAAGCAAGCTCTTCATCCAGTTCCCACATCTAAGGCATTCATAAACCCAGTGTCCATTGATTGAACAGGAGGACTCTATAATCCCACTACATATACATGCAGTAAACTTTCTTTAATCCTTTACCAAAGCGATCTGGAGCCATTCATCAGGATAAGTACACACTAGTATAGGAGATACCCAAACTTTTCAAACATTGTTAGATATGAGGTCTGAGCTAATACTGACACCAGGAAAACCTAAATCTGCCATGATTCTTTGGTAAGAATGGGACTTCCATCGGACAAGTGAAAAATGGAGACTCTTAGGCTTGAGTCTTTTATACTCTGGGACTGTTTTTCTAGTTCTTTATTGTATAAATGGAATAAACATTCTAAGCACCTGGTAGAACCTTCCTGTGGCTTTGAAACTTTTGTAACAGCTCGTTACATTTATAGGCCTGTGCATTTTACTCTCTCTATGTCATGATCCTGATGGTAAATGTACACAATGATATGAGACCATGAAAGCAGTAGGTCAGCTGGCCACAGGCAGGTACATTGAGATTAAAAAAACTGCTGGACATGGTGGCACTTGCCTATAGTTCCAATTACTCAGGAGGGTGAGATGGGAGGATCACTTGAACCCAAGAGTTTGCGTCCAGCCTGGACAACATAGCAAGACTCTATCTCTTAAAAAAATAAAAACAGTCCAGGCACGGTGGCTCATGCCTGTAATCCCAGCACTTTGGGAGGCTGAGATGGGCAGATCATGAGGTCAGGAGCTCGAGACCATCCTGGCTAACATGGTGAAACCCCATCTCTACTAAAAATACAAAAAAATTAGCCAGGTGTGGTGGTGGGCACCTGTAGTCCCAGCTGCTAGGGAGGCTGAAGCAGGAGAATGGCATGAACCTGGGAGGCGGAGCTTGCAGTGAGCTGAGACCATGCCACTGCACTCCAGCATGGGTGACAGAGTGACACTCTGTCTCAAAAAATAAATAAATAAATGAATGAATAAATAAATAAAAAGACCGGGCACGGTGGCTCACACCTATAATCTCAGCACTTTGGAAGGCTGAGGCAGGTGGATTGCTTGAGGTGAAGAGCTCAAGACCAGCCTGACCAACATGGTAAAACACTGTCTCTACTAAAAATATAAAAATTAGCTGGGTGTGGTGGCATGCACCTGTAGTCCCAGTTACTCAGGAGGCTGAGGCAGGAGAATCACTGGAACCCAGGAGGTGGAGGTTATAGTGAGCCGAGATCATGCCACTGCACTCCAGGCTGGGTGACAAAGTGAGACTCCATCTCGAAAAAAATAATAAATGAATAAATAAATAAATAAATAAATAAATAAATAAATAAAAATAAAAAGAGGGCAGTGTGGTGGCTCATACTTGTAATCCCAGCACTTTGAGAGGCCAGAGTGAGAGGATCACTTGAGGCCAGAAGTTTAAGACCAACCCAGGTCACATAGTGAAACCCCATCCCTAAAAAAAAATTTTAAAAGATATTAACTAGGCATGGTAGTAAGTGCCTGTAGCCCCAGCTACTGGGGAGGCTGAAACAGGGGAATCACTTGAGCCCAGGAGTTCAGGGCTGCAGTGAGCAATGATCACGCCACTACATTCCAGCCTGGGTGACAGAGCAAGACCCTGTCTCTAAAAAAAAAAAAAAGAAAGAGGCTATGGTGAATGAAAACATCTAAAGGGCAATTACAAGTTTGTTGGGTGGGAAAGAAAAAAGATACTGAGACAGAGGGTATAGTGTGGACCAAGGCACAGAGGTATGAAAATTCATGGATATTCTGTGAAGAATAAAAGCTAGCATTCTTTACAGATCATCTCTTTGTTTTTTGTTTTTTTTTTTTTAAACAGCCTCATACTGTTGCCCAAAGTGGCACAATCAGAGCTCATTGCAGCCTCACCTCCTGGGCTCAGGCGATCCTCCCACCTCAGCCACCTGAGTATTTGGAACTACAGATGTGCACCACCACGCCTGGCTACTTTTCTTTCTTTTTGTAGAGACATCTTGCTATGTTGCCCAGGCTAGTCTTGAACTCCTGGACTCAAGTGATCCTCCTGCTTCAGCTTCCCAAAGTGCTGGGATTACAGGCATAAGCCACCATGCCTGGCCTGAACATCTCCACAATTAATGTTTTCCACATACAGTTCTTCTTCATAGAATGTGTCTCTCAATACAATGCTTTCCCACTAATATTTATATTGGAAAAATATTTATGTCCCCTAAACATAAGAAATTCTTTAACCAAGTGATGAGGGGAGTCAATGGACAAAGTCTTTAGGTTTATTCCACATATGATTAGTAGCAAATCAGCGTTCACAGAAGACAATCGGAAAGGCTCTGAATGTTAACTAAGGGGACGTGCAGCATGTTATACAGACAAAGCAACCATTATATTAACTGCTGAGTGATCAGGAAGTACTGTTTTAAATATCTTATATCCTTATTTTACTACAATTAAATAAATAAATACAAAATATTTTGTTTAAATTTTTACACCCTAATGTGTTTTTTCCTTATATACAGGAATTTTACTACGTTTTATGTTTTAAGAAGTTGGTTGAAGATTTTGGGTTGAGACATAATGCATTAAAATTTTTCCCACTTAAAATAATGGGAATGAGGCACCTGGTTAATGTTTTCTTGCCAAGGTTGTTACATGGATGATGCCTGTATTTCTGTAGGTCAGGGGTCAGAGGGGGCAGAGGTCGACCTCGAATGACCTCTGAAGGAGCCTGGACTTCAGATGGTAGTGAGTCAGAGGTTTCTATGCACAGCAGTGACACGTGGACATGTGTGTGTGTGTTGTCAACAGGCTTGACACGACGAGTTCGAATCAAGTTTTATTTCAGTTAGTTGCAAACAGCCCTGATTGTTTTTAGCTTCTCTGGGACCTGGCAGATTGGTGAGGGCTCATTATTGGGGATTTAGATGTGATATTCCAGTCTTAAGTCCTTATTAACTATATTAGACCCTGATAAGAAAGAGGGGAAAGGAGCTTTTTTGAGAGGATATAAGCGTACAAGGGAAAGGATTTTGTCTGTTTTATTCACTGTTGAATCCTAGCCCCTAGAATAGTCCTGGAGTATACTGGAACTCAGTATCTGCCTAATTGAATCAAGTTGAGATTCAGTCTTTTTGCAAGTTGAGTTTCCTGTTTCCTGTCTCCTGTCTTTGTCTAGAGTGGTCAGCACCGTGCTGTCCTCATCCATCTTGCTGCCTCACTAGCTCTGCTCCTGATCCTGGGGCTTGGTGCATGCACAAGTTGGGGACCTGGTCCACGGTCCTGACCACCATGCCTGGGTGTGTGCTGGAAGGAAAACACGTCTTCTTCCTCGGAAGGAGTTCCATTCTCCTGCCTGGGAATCTGTGTCCGACTGCTCTGACCCTTCTCCCATGCCCAGAAAGAGCAGGAGCAATTGCTTCACACAGCAGTGGAGCCCAACACTGCAGCAATCCATGCAGATAAAGCCCAGGCTAGGAGTACTGGCCTCTAAGGACCTCCAGCACAGGCCCACAGCTGCATCCCACACCCAGCAGAGGGCCTGTGATCAATACAGATTTGTTGAATGAAAGAAAGAGAGAATGGATAATATAGCTGAATATTGTTACTGGGTCTTTCCTTTGGGTCTATATCAGTTTTAAAATATTTTAAAGAGCATATTTTCTGGATCCTTGAGAAGTTTTCTCAAACAGAAGAATCTCTAGTGATGCTACTGATAGCCATAAGCAGGCAGAATGGAGTGTTGTGTGGCCTGGTGCTGCCCTGCCCCCGGGAATACGGAACTCAGTCTTTCTAATGGGACTGCCCTACCAGTGTCTCTCTGTTCCTTTTGTTATGGTGCAGGGTCAGGTGGGGTAAGAACCCCTGCAGACCTTGGCAGAGAGGGTTTCTGGCTTCCTCTTTGTACTGGCAATGAGATTGATCTGCCAAATTCTTCTCACAGGCTGGGCAGGAACCTAGTTACAGGTTCCCACACTGCCCTTCTTCCAGGGGAAGCCTTACAACTCATTTTAATTCTACAATCAGTCTTGGAAAGCACATTCTTTCATTTATTCCCTACCATTTACCCTGCACCATCCCAGGTTCTGGATATACTGTAGAGAGAAAACCAGGTTCACCTCCTGCCTGTGTCCCTGCTCCCCACATCCCCACTAAGTCCTGCTAGATCACTTCCACCTCTGGTGTGCCTTGCAACCTTGAGACTTCTCCAGAGAAATGGGGATGCTCAGCCACATGTGCTCAGACCCTTCCTCCAAACTGGGCATGTACTCAATGGACTGTGCTAACTTCAATTGCTAAGACAGAGGCCAGCAGCAAATTGAACAGTTGTCTATTTTTGTTTTATTAGAACACAACATAACATGAAATAAATATTAATTTACCAAATTCTTAACCATTTCATAAATACTATTAAGTTAACAGACATTTTACAGAATGTTAAGTTAAATAAGAAAAAAGTATATCAATTTTGCCTGGAGGAAAATACTTCAATGATTCTGATATCTGAAATATATTTTAAGAATTTTATGCTTTCTGGCAAAGTGTCAGTATGCCTGAAATATTTACTTTCCCTCTGAAGTTAAATTATACTGAAAATTAAGGCCTGACTCTTTCTTGGCCCTCATTCTCATTGCAGTAAAATGTCCTTCTCCTCCGAAATCTTTGGCTGCAACAAACCAGTTTAGTCTCAACTTTCTATTATCCACTCGGTGTTCATTACACCAAGAAACTCTTGCAGGTAGTCTAGGAATTGGTTTACTCTCCGTCTTTCTTCTCCACACTTTTTCTGTGAAAAAAGAAAAATGACAATAGGTATTACAGGAAACTGTCAATTCCATAGAAATAGGCACAGCCAGACAAATATAGCCTCCATTGAATGTGTGTAACTTACTTTTTGGCCGTCAATGTATTTCTTTATTAAGGACAAGTTTTTGAATAGTCTTTCCACAGTACCCCCTTGCACAGTTTGACTCTCCAGTGTGCCTATTCCCTGAAAGATTTCTTCAGTGCACAGTTGGTGCTAAATGAGGAAAATTTTTAAAATGCAAATAATCAAGACAAGGTATAAAAATTTGGTCCATTGTCCATTCTGCAATGTATATATACTTCAAAACATCATATTGTACACAATAAATATATATACTTTTTAATTCATCAATTAAAAAATAATTATTAAAACAATTTTGGTCCACAAAGTTAGGCTTTGTTTTGCGGTATTTACATGAGTTCCCTTCTCCAAAGAGTTTTTTGTTTGTTTTCTAGGCAACAAACCACCACATATTAAGATAAAAATTTCAAAAAGTAGATGAAGCTTATATGATTACTGAGGAGTTTTATAAAGGATATAACTTAATTATGTAACTGGAAAAAAATGTTTTGGAAGTGTAATGCATTATACATTAAACTCACATCAATGTGTTTCTACAGTTCTAGCTGGTAGTTTTATTCTATTTAGACTAATAAAACTATATATTTTACATTTTAATATGACCAGGACATATTCACATGCATACAACACCATCATATAGTCATAATTATTTAAGTATGCAGAAATTATTAATATAGGGCATTTGTTATATATTTTAATGTCTACTGATCATGGTTCTAAAAATATAATTCTGAGTTGCTAATACTTTCAGAAACACGTTAGAGTGAGAAAGAGTCAGAACTGCACGGAGACTAGCACGCACCTCTCACTCAGTGTGGAATCCTTCTGGAAAGAATCCCTGACACGATGCTCCTTGGGAGGCAAACTAACAACATCACCAAAGAGCCTAATCCACTTGTTTAAAGGATTCTACTTGATAAAAAGTCATTCCTCATATTTATAAGTACAGACATTCACAGCCACCCATATGAAAACAAAATATAGAAAATTAAATAGTTCCAATGATAACTAATGATTTACAGCTTAAAATAGGAAATTTACTTATTCATGCCATCATTTTACTGAATCATAATTTAACTTACATTTTTATGTACAGGAACAGGAATCCTCAGAGTCTGGAGAGGAAAGGAAATACAATCATTTTTACAGCACACCAGCATTCATAACTTTTAACAGAATGTTTGCTGGTGATGTAGTTATCACCCATGTACTAACGTGCTCAGAATCTTATTATTTATAACAGATCTCTCTATATATAGTAAAGGAACCATCACAAATGATTACCTATGCACTTTACAGACTGTAGGAATCATAAAGAAAATTACCTCATTGGCTATCAGCAGAGTTCGATGAGTAGAAAGCAGTGCCAAGGTCTCTTTCACCAATGCACTTGTGGGAATTTCTGTGGGGATGGCATACACGTAGGCAGCTCCAAGAGCTAGCAAACTCAAATGCAGAAGCATCCTCATGGCTCTGAAACGTTCTGCGTTTGCCTTTGGCAAAGAAAGTGCATAGTACAAGACTGCGTCCCCAGTCAATTTATTGTCTGTCTTTGAGGAAATGAATAATTTCTAACAATCAGATAGAGAATGCCTAATAATGGCATATCGTGAAACTAAATGTTTCCAATGCCTTATATCTTAAAAAATAAATTTACTTTTATCTTTTAATAATAAAAATCCCTGTTTCCCCCCTTTAAAAACATTTTCTATTACGAAGAATCTTGGGGTTGATACATCATTGCCCCACATTTGCATTTCTTAAAATCAGAAAATTAACTTCCTCTTAAAAGATGTGTGCAAAACGAAGTATAAGGTAGACCACTAAACAGAATTTTATGCTAAAATACATAAATATTGGGAATGTTTTTTTCAGATCGGCTATGTTCTACCATGACTGTGGCTAGATTAATCTGTCTTAAAAGAAATTGAAAATACTGGTGGGAAGACAGTGATTGAAATGGAAACTGCCAAGCCTTGGCAGGGTCGAGTTCTGTTCACTGGGGTCTTGATTAGGATCCTTTCTGTTGCCAGTGACTAAAAACCTAACCTAAAGTTGTTGAAGATAAAGAGGGAAGGTATTGGCTCATAGAACCAAACAGTCCAGGAATGGAGGCTCTTTTACATTTTGATGGCTTCAGTGACTCTTCCTTGACTCCATCCTTGGGCACCTTTCCCATTGAGGTCTCAAGATGATGTCCAGACTCCTGGATCTATATGTATTCTGTTCATGAGCAGCAGGAAAAAGCAAGCTGTGCTTTTCTGATTGTTTAATCAAAAGCTTTCAAATTCAGTCTCTTTCTGACAAGGGTCGCATGTTCATCCTTGAACTGTGACTAGGGTGTAGTATATACTGATTGGCTCTCCCTGGAGCTAGAGGTGACCCTAATCCCACCTCAACTGCATAGCTGAGAAATGTGGGGTCCCAGTAGTAAAGGGGACACAGATTCTAGGAAGGCAACCAATAAATACCTGTCACAGATACATAATACATGGATGTGTCCTCTCCTTTATGTCCCATAAGGGTGGAGGTGTCCTTTCACACCTTGGGCGGGCCATGAAATTAGGGGAATCAGCCTTTGTTCCTTAGGCTCAGACCTGTAATCCCAGAAAGGTACAAATGAGGCCCCCTCCTAGATCACACACTTCCTTTTTCCCTGGCCTGAACACATATGATGGAGGTGTATGTGGCTCATTGTTTTTAATAGAGTGCTTCAGTGAGCATCCCAGAGTGGCTCTATGTTGCAGCCTAGAAGCCTGACTTCAGGCCTGTCTTGAGCATCAAGAACAGATGGTACCAAACACAAATTGTTGCCCAGAACAGTTTTCCAAAGCTAGGTGCAGTTGTGTATGAGAAGTAGAGGCAGCTGGGAGGTAGACACACCTTTCATACATACGCAATCCCAGCTCTGCACTGGAAAGATAAAGACAGTCTTGGATTTCAGTGGCGGCCTTCTTGTACCACGTTTGGTTTTGTTTGTGCTGAAGTTTTGGACTCTTGGTTAGATGTGTCTGATTTGCGCACTTGAGAAATGTTTTCCTTGAGAAATGTTTCCTTGAGACTGCAGAAGTTTGGCTCACTTCAGAAAATCTATCGGGAGTGAGGTAGGAATCACAATAGGCTTGGTCAAAGTGCTCTTAAAATGGTATTTTCAGAAAAGAAGCTGAGTTCTGGCAGGAGCTTTCTCTTCCCAGAGAATATGAGAGCATTCTCTCTGATTCCCCCTGACACCTTTGTGATACACTGAGGAAGTTAGGGCTTAGGTGAAAGTTTCAGGGGAATTGCCAAATAACTTGTTATTTTAGTACCTTAAATACACAAAGTTCTGAGTGCTTAAATTCTATCATAGGAGGCCGGGCAAGGTGGCTCATGCTTGTAATCCCAGCACTTTGGGAGGCTGAAGCAGAAGGATTGCTTGAGCCCAGGAGTTTGAGACCAGCCCAGGCAACATAGTGAGACTCCATCTCTAGAAAAAATAAAAAATTGGGCTAAACACAGTGGCTCACGCCTGTAATCCCAGCACTTTGGTAAGCCCAGGCAGTGGATCCCTTGAGCCCAGGAGTTCAAGACCAGTGAGTGAAATGGGCAGGGTGTAATACATCAAAGCTGGTGGGGGTCACATGAAACTATAGCATGCATGATCTGTCTAAAGGTGGCAGGTGCTGCTCAGCTCCAGGTGATGGTTGCCAGGTGACACACCTGGGCTCACATTACCCGATCATTCTGTTTTTCAAAGAAGCCTTTATAAAAATTAGCCAGGCGTGGTGGTGTGTGCCTGTAATCCCAGTTACTCGGGAGGCTGAGGCAGGAGAATTGCTTGAACTCAGGAAGCGGAGGTTGCAGTGAGCTGAGGTTGCACCACTGCACTCCAGCCTGCGCAAGAGAGTGAGACTCTGTCTCAAAACAAACAAACAAACAAAAAAACAAAAAGCACAATAACAACAACAACAAAAAAGGAAGGCTGAAATCCTGCTTATTATATATAATCTCTGGATTTTTCAAATGTTGGCAACTGTATAATGTACCATTTTGCAGCCTCTGTTTTACAGCAAAACTGTGGGTTCTTATTGGAAGGCTAGTTATAAAAAATACTTCTTATTCAAAATTGTATTTCTTTTAGAAATGTTTAATTGTGGCAAAATACACATAAAATTTACTATCTTAACCATTTTTTTAAGTGTACAGCTCAGTAGCCTTAAGTACATTCATAATGTTGTGTGACAAATCTCCAGGACTCTTTTCATCTTGCAAAACTGAAACTCTGTACCCATTAAACAACAGCTCCCAACCCCCGCCCCCGTTCTCCCAGCACCTTGCAACCACGCTTCTACTTTCTGTCTTTATGAATTTGATGACTTTAGGTACCTGATATACAGTACTTGGCTTTTTGTGACTGGCTTATATCATTTAGCATAATGTCTATTCTCAAGATTCATCCATTTTGTAGCATGTGTCAATTTTCTTCCTTTTTAAGGCTGAATAATATTTCATTGGATGTCTATACCATGTTTTGTTTATCCATGGTCTGTCGATGGACACTAATGTTGCTTCCATCCTTTGGCTATTGTGAATAATGCTGCTATGAACATGGGTGTACAAAATTAAATTTCTTATAAAGTTTTCATGTCATTAACTTTTCCTCTGTAAGTGTGATCTCCCCAACCTGACTGTAAACTGTCTCGGAGTTGGACCTGTAAAATAATGTATTTGAAAGAGCTTTATTGGCCAGGCGTGGTGGCTCACACCTGTAATCTCAGCACTTTGGGAGGCTGAGGCGGGCAGATCACGAGGTCAGGAGATCGAGACCATCCTGGCTAACACAGTGAAACCCCATCTCCACTAAAAATACAAAAAAATTAGCTGGGCGTGGTGGCCGGCGCCTGTAGTCCCAGCTACTCAGGAGGCTGAGGCAGGAGAATGGCGTGAACCTGGGAGGTGGATGTTGCAGTGAGCTGAGATCACGCCACTGCACACCAGCCTGGGCAACAGAGCGAGACTCCATCTCAAAAAAAAGAAAGAGCTTTATTAATGCAAAACTCCAAATAAAGTTAATGATTTTAATCTCCTGTGCCCAAGAATTCAAAATAATGTATGTAGCTACTACACCCTCAAGGAGATGGAACACAACCCCCTTTCATTAAGAGTGGGATACACAGAGTGACTTTTTAAAAAAGAGAACTGTATGGAAAGGGGAGAATAAGAGGAATAACTTCACAGTGGAGAAACCTGATCAAACACTACTTCAGCTAGGTGATCCCAGTCAATGGTGGCAGTGAAACATCATGTTAACAGCATGTACCTTTGATTTGATGTGATAAGAAAGGAACTTTATCCCTGTCATCTTCCTCCCCAAAACCAGTAACCTCTGCCTAACCATGACACAAACACTACACATACCCAAATGGAAAGACAAAATGCCTGACCAGTACTCCTTAAAACTGTTAAGGTCATCAAAAACAAGCACAGTCTGAGAAACTGACACAGCCAGAGAGGCCTCTAAGAGACATGATGACTACATACAATGTGGTATCATGGATGACACTCAGGAACAGAATAAGGACAACGGGCACAACTAAGGGAATTGGAAAAAGCCTGGAGTTTAGTAATGTACCAATATTAGTTCCTTAGTTGTGACAATTGTACCATAGTAATGTTAACAACAGGGGAAACTGGGTGCGGGGCACACTGGGAATGCTCTCTAACAGTCTTGAAACTTCTCTATAAATCTAAAACTACTTAAAATAAAAAGTGTATTAAAAATAATACTGCGGCGAGGCGTGATGGGTCAGGTCTGTAACCCCAGCACTTTGGGAGGCTGAGGTGGGTGGATTGGTTGAGGTCAGCAGTTCGAGACCAGCCTGGCCAATATGGTGAAACCCTGTTTCTACTAAAATACAAAAATTAGCTAGGCTTGGTGGCTGGCGCCTGTAATCCCAGCTACTTGGGAGGATGAGGCAGGAGAATTACTTGAACCCAGGAGGCAGAGGTTGCCGTGAGCTGAGATAGCGCCACTGCACTCTAGCCTGGGTGACAGAGCGAGATTCCATTTCAAATAAATAAATAAATAAATAAATAATACTGCACATTGAAAAAGTTAATGATTGTTTTTACCATTATTATTTAAAAGGCTTTGCTCAGGAGGCTGAGGCCAGAGGATCAATCGGGCCCAAGAGTTTAAGACTAGCCTGGGCAACATAGCGAGACCCTGTCTCAAAAAAAAAAAAAAAAGCAGAACTTTGAATTCCATGAGTATAATGCAGTTGGCACCTTTTTATTTCACCAGTAGACTATGAGCTCTTTGAGAATAAGGTTTTTATTGAATTGATCTCTTTATCCTTGAGGACTAGCCTATTGTAGACAGTAAAATAAAGATTTGTTAAATAAATAACGGAATGAACAAGCAGGCACTTACAACAACTTTATCTTTTGTTGTACTCGTTGAGTTAATGTGAATACAGCAGGTCCTTGAATAACTTTGCTTAGTTCCACGTTATTTCATTATACTTTGATAAGAAAAACAATCGCTTCCCAGCCAAAGCCATTGTCTATGTGGAGTTTGCACAATCTCTCACATCCCAAAGATGTGCACGCGAGGTGAATTGGCATGTCTACACAGTCCCAGTCTGTGAGTGTGTGTGTGTGCGTATGTGTGTGCGTCTGTGTGCTCTGCAATGGAATGATGCCCTATCCAGGATTGGTGCTCACCTTGTACCTTGAGCTACTGGGATAAACTCCGGCCATCTTCAACCTTCAACTGGAATAGTTGGGTAAGTTATCTTACTTGTTTTTATGAATCTTTCTTAAATGTACATATAGCTCATAATTGTTTCAATGTTTAATATTAGAAGTGTTTGGTCTTTGTTTAGAAGTGTGATGATATTTTTGTGGCCAGAAATATGCCATAGGAATGTAAGCTTTGTTCATATCAATTCACCTACGGTAAAATTGGTTTTGTTATACATCCTTTCCCTTAAAGTCTGTTTCCAAGAACCTATTGATGACATTAAGTGAGGATTACTATACTGTGGAAACTCAAGAAGTCTTTTTTTTTCTTTTATTTGAGACAGAGTCTTGCTCTGTCACCCAGGCTAGAGGGCAGTGGTGCAATCTCGGCTCACTGCAACCTCCGCCTCCCAGGTTCAAGCGATTCTCCTGCCTCAGCTTCCTGAGTAGCTGGGATTACAGGCACCTGCCACCACGCCCAGCTAACTTTTGTATTTTTAGTAGAGACGGGGTTTCACCATCTTGGCCAGGCTGGTCTGAAACTCCTGACCTCGTGATCCGCCCGCCTCGGCCTCCCAAAGTGCTGGGATTACAGGCATGAGCCACCGTGCCCGGCCTCAAGGAGTCTTTTACCTGCAGCTAGGAGCCCAAAGTAACAAACAACAGGAGTTCTTTGGCAGAACTCCTGGGCAAAAGAGAGCAAAGCTTTAAAGTTCAGCTACAGAGACGGAGGCAATGTGAACTACCATTTAGATTTTTTAAAATCCACATTATTTTAGGGAAATAGAAAGAAATAAACAATTAGTACTTTGATTTTTAAATAATTACTGGTTGGTAATTTTATAATTTAAAAAAAGCACTTTGATTAATATTGAAAAGTTACATTGGTGGGTAACATCCATCCTTTTGCCCTAAAACTTTTATCTCTATTAGTGGGTAACACATTGGCAACATGTCTTTAAAACTGATAACTGTGGTTTTTACTGTGTAGTCCTTAAGGTCAAATGACTTTTCCATGAACTGATTCTAATCAACTGGGCATGATGCCTCGCAATTTTCATGATGACTAAATGTAAATTGATAACATCTCTTTTTCTTCTTGACTCTATTCGAAATTCTATCCTTTCAATCTCCCTTTAATATGATTTTTTAATTGAATAAATAACATTATAGGAAAATAAACACAGAATTTCTTGGTATAGCAACTATCAGTTTTTTGAAAACATCTTCTAATCCTTACTAACACATAGACAGTTTTACAGTTTTAATCAGTGAATATATGCAGTTTGTATTTATCTTTTTTATGAGTATTTCTTTTTCACATATCTATACAATTTACCTACTTATTATTTTAGTGATAACCTGCTATTAGATGAAACTGATGTACCATAGTTTCCATCACCATTTCCCAACTTTTAGGCACTGGGGTTGTTTCTAGCCTTCCACAATTTTAAACAATGCTACTATAAACACCTGTGTAAAATTTTAAAAATTTTCCTTATGCTAATGAACTTGTATAATCATGTTTATAGCTTTTGTTACATTTTACCAGATTACCCTCTGAAAATATTCAATGCAGAAAAAAGAAATCTTTTTTTTTTTTTTTTTTGAGACAGAGTCTCACTCTGTCGCCAGGCTGGAGTGCAGTGGCACAATCTCAGCTCACTGCAAGCTCCGCCTCCTGGGTTCAAGCGATTCTCCTGCCTCAGCCTCCGGAGTAGCTGGGACTAAAGGCACGCGCCATCACGCCCAGCTAATTTTTGTATTTTTAGTAGAGACGGGGTTTCAACATGTTGGCCAGGATGGTCTTGATCTGTTGACGTCGTGATCTGCCCGTCTCGGCCTCCCAAAGTGCTGGGATTACAGGCGTGAGCCAATGCGCCTGGCCAGAAAAAATAACTCTTATATTTTCACAGGGTTTTACAATTTATAAAGCATTTTCACAAAAATAGCTTTGTTTAATCTTGATATTAGCACCAGGAGATAGATTTCTTTCTCTGAAGTTCCATTAGCACCAGGCTTTAAAGGTTTTGCTAATGGAGAGCGAATGAACCCAGAAGGAAGAAGTGACGCAGAAGCAGTGGGAATCAAAGAGTTTGATAAATATGCTGGTAAAGCTAAATGAATAATGCTGGTTTAAAAATAACTGATTTCATTTGTTTTGTTTCTTATTTGAAGACAATGAGGAACAAAAATGCTAAATAGTGATAATGTGGAAGGTGGGGGGTGATCTTCTGGCACATTTTACAGTCCTTGTATTGTTCAGAAGGATCCTAATGATATTAACTCTGGACTTCAAAATAGTAATGTGAAAAATTTAAGAGTGCCCACTAAAAGAATAGAAATAGAATGTGTATCTTCCAAATCAGTAGAGTAAAACAAGGAATAAAGAAAGCTTGGATATTCTACAAAGCAGGAAAGGAGACAAAGAAACAAAGAAAAAGCACAGGAATAAGACATAAGCCTAAATTTACCAGCAATCACAGTAATTGAAAACAGATGAAAGTCATTTATTAAAAGGCAAATACTATAAAATTGCATTAGAAATCATCTATCAGCTATTTTCAAGAGATACACAATGCAAAACAACATAGGAAGTTTGGATGCAAAGATATATAGCAGGTCCTAGAATAACTTTGTTATAACATTCACGAGAAAACAATAATTAATTCTTGGCCAGGCTGTGTGGAGTTTGCACATTTCCTAATGTCTGTGTGGGGTTTCTCTGGGTATTCCAGTTTCCTCTCACATCCCAAAGATGTGCATGTGAGGTGAACTGGCATGTCTACATGGTCCCAGTCTGCATGTGTGTGTGTGTGTGTGTGCGTGCATGCGTGTGTGTGTGTTCTGTGATGGAATGGCATCCTGTTCAGGGTTGGTGCCCAGCTCGCACGCTGAGCTGATGGGATAAGCTCCAGCCACCTGCAAACTTGAACTGGAATAGTTGGGTAAATACTTATTTTACTTGCTTTTATGAATCTTTCTTAAATGTATCTATTGCTCACATTTGTTTCAATGTTTAATATTGAATAGAAGTGTTTTCATCTTTATTTATAAGTTTGATATTTTTATGACCAAAAATATGTTCTACGAACTTGTCTCTTGTTTATATCAACTAGCCTATGATAAAATTGGTTTCATTTCCCTTAAATTGCAATTTCTAAGAACGAATCCATACTAGTCAAAAGAAAGCTCATGTACCAATATTAATATCAGAAAAAAGGGAGAATTATGTTAGAAAGTATTGTAAGAATAAAGAGGTTCTCAGGCTGGGCGCAGCGGCTCAAGCCTGTAATCCCAGCACTTTGGGAGGCCGAGGCGGGTGGTTCATGAGGTCAAGAGATCGAGACCATCCTGGCCAACATAGTGAAACCCCGTCTCTACTAAAAATACAAAAATTAGCTGGGCTTGGTGGTGCACGCCTGTAGTCCCAGCTACTCGGGAGGCTGAGGCAGGAGAATCGCCTGAACCCGGGAGGCAGAGGTTGCAGTGAGCCGAGATTGCGCCACTGCACTCCAGCCTGGCAACAGAGCAAGACTCTGTCTCAAAAACAAAACAAAACAACAACAACAACAAAAAAAAAAACAAAGAATAAAGAAGTTCTCTATTAGGTATAAAACAGTATCTCATAGTAGTTTTATTTTTCATTTCATTAATTTTAGCACCAGTGAAACTAAATATTTTTTGGAAGTAGTAGTTTACTAAGAAGTGGAGACTTCACTGATTTGCCTTTTTATTTTAGGGATTAATCATTTTGATTACAAATCTTTTCCACCCCAATCCTAGAGCTTTTATCTTAGTTTTATAGTTTCCATTGTTACAAAGTTGAAATTTTTTTGTAATGGAACCTGGTTACCTTGGCATGTCCATTTTTTTCCTTCAACTCACTATTTTTTTTCTGAAGTATTTTAAATTACAGACAGCATGACACACTATCACTAATACTTCCATATGCATCTCAAAGAAGATCATTTTCTTACATAGCAAAATATTATCACACCAAATACAATGAAATTAACAAGAATTATTATTATTATTATTTTTGAGATAGAGTCCTGCTCTGTCACCCAGGCTGGAGTGCAGTGGCGTGATCTTGGCTCACTGCAACCTCCACCTCCCGGGTTCAGCGATTTTCCTGCCTCAGCCTCCTGAGGAGCTGGGACTACAGGTGCATGCCACCAGGCCCGGCTAATTTTTTGTATTTTTAGTAGAGACGGGGTTTCACCGTGTTAGCCAGGATGGTCTCAATCTCCTGGCCTCATGATCCTCCTGCCTCAGATAATTTTTTTATTATCTAATTTCCAGTCTACATTGAAATTTTCCTACATATCTCCCAAATTTCCTTCACACATCTATGGCAAAACCAGTTTCCAAACTAGGACCATGCATTCCATTGGGGTGGTATGTATCTCAAGTCTCTTAATTTGCAACAGTATGTTTTTTAATAAGTCTTTTAAAATCTACAATCGTCTTTGCTTTAATGATAATGATCTCCTGAGAGCCTGTGCCAGTGTCTTGTAACAGTTTCTAGCTTCTGGATTTGCCTTTTCCAACCCTGTGTTGCAGTTAGCTTAATCCTTGTAATTCCTGTGAACTGAAAGTTACATCTAAAGGTATGATTAGATTGAAGTTCAACTTTTTTCCGTTTTTAAGAAAGCAAAACTGCATAAGAGATAATGTTGGGTACTTCATGCTAAGACCAGAGACAAGCAGTATCTTATCTCAGTGATTGCTAATTTCTTATGCTACTTTGTTTGGGTCATAAAATTCCCCTTTAAAAGTAGAGGTAATTACATTTCTTGCTGCTTCTTTTATTGCTTCCAGAAATATCTTTCTGAAATTTTATCCACCAGAACTTACAGTGGTAAGTAAAGTGTAGATTTGCTTTTTTCTTCCTACTGATATCCAAGTATCCACAGTATTCATTTAAATGGTCTTGGTGGTGGCCGGGCGCGCTGGCTCACGCCTGTAATCCCAGCACTTTGGGAGGCCGAGGCGGACGGATCGCGAGGTCAGGGGATAGAGACCATCCTGGCTAACACGGTGAAACCCCGTCTCTACTAACAATACAAAAATTAGCCGGGCGCCGGGCGCGGTGGCGGGCGCCTGTAGTCCCAGCTACAGTCCTCAGAGGCTGAGGCAGTAGAATGGCGTGAACCCGGGAGGCGGAGCTTCCAGCGAGCTGAGATCGCGCCACTGCACTCCAACCTGGGCAACAGAGGGAGACTCCGTCTTAAAAAAAAAAAAAAAAAAAAAAAAAAAGTCTTGGTGGTTTACACAAATGTTTATATTTGCCAAAACACATGGAATTGTACCCTGGAAAAGGGTGAATTTTACTGTATGTCAATTATGCTTCAATAAATCTGACTTAAAAAATGGTCTTGGCCAGGCGCAGTGGCTCACACCTGTAATCCCAGCACTTTGGGAGGCCGAGGCGGGTGGATCACAAGGTTAGGAGTTCGAGACCAGCTTGACCAACATGGTGAAACCCCGTCTCTACTAAAAATACAAAAAAATAGCCAGGTGTGGTGCCACGTGCCTGTAATCCCAGCTACTCAGGAGGCTGAGGCAGAAGAATCACTTGAACCCGGGAGGTGGAGGTTGCAGTGAGCCAAGATCGCACCATTGCACTCCAGTCTGGGTGACAGAGCGAGACTCCATCTCAAAAAAAAAAAAAAAAAAGTCTCCACTTGAATAGTCAGTTATTCAAAGAAGATACACAAATGGCCAATAAACACATGAAATGATGCTACTAATAATTATTGAAATGCAAATCAAAATTACAATGAGGTATCACTTCACACTCATCAGGATGGCTACCATAAAAAAAAACATAAAATAACAAGTGTTGGCAAGCATATGTAGAAATTGAAACCCTTATGCACTATTGGTGGGAATGTCAAATGTTACAACCACTGTGGAAAACAGTATGGCAGTTCCTCCAATAATTAAAAATTGAATTACTATATGATCTAATAATTCCACTTCTGGGTATATACCCAAAAGAATTGAAAGCAGGGTCCAGAAGTGACATTTGTACACCAATATATATAGCCACACTATTCACAATAGCTAAAACGTGAAAGTAACCCAAATGTCCATCAATAGATGGATAAACAAAATGTGATGTGTATTGTAATGAATCTTATTCAACCTTAAAAACGACCTGAATTCTGATATATGCTACAGTGGTCCCCAACCTTTTTGGCACCAGGGACCAGTCTCACGGAAGACAGTTTTTCCACAGACAGGAGTGGGGTGATGGTTTTGGGATGAAACTGTTCGACCTTACATCATCAGGCATTAGATTCTCATAAGGAATGGGCAAGCTAGATCCCTTGCATGGGGCAACCTACATCCTTCTCATGGGCAGTTCAAAATACGGTTTGTGTTCCTATGAGAATCTAATGCCCCCACTGATCTGAGGCCCAGCTCGGGTGGTAATGTTCACTCACCTGCTGCTCACCTCCTACTGTGCCACCAGGTTCCTAACAGGCCAGGTATGCATACTGGTCAGTGACCCAGGGGTTGGGGACTGAGCTGCAACATGGATGAACCTTGAGGACATTATAAGTGAAATGAGCCAGTCACAAAAAGATAAATACTGTATGATTCCACTTATATGAGGTACTTAGTAAAAAATTATAGAGACAGTAAGTAGAATGTTGGTTGTCAGGGTTTGGAGGATGTGGGGAGGAAAGGGTTATTGTTTAATGGGTAGTTTGTTTTGCAAAATGAAAAGATTTGTAGAGGTTGAAAGGTGGTGACGGTTGTACGTGAGTATACTTAACACCACTGAAATGTACACTTGGTTAAGACAGTAAATTCTTTTTGAGACGGAGTCTCGCTCTGTTGCCCAGGCTGGAGTGCAGTGGTGCGGTCTCGGCTCACTGCAAGCTCCGCCTCCTGGGTTCATACCATTCTCCTGCCTCAGCCTCCTGAGTAGCTGGGACCATCGGCGCCTGCCACCATGCCCGGCTAATTTTTTGTGTTTTCAGTAGAGATGGGGTTTCACCGTGTTAGCCAAGATGGTCTTGATCTCCTGACCTCGTGATCCACCCGTCTCGGCCTCCCAAAGTGCTGGGATTACAGGCGTGAGCCACCGCGCCTGGCCAAGACAGTAAATTTTATGTGTATTTTACAATTTTTAAAATGAAAAAAGGTCTTTAGTCTTTTCCCATTGTTTTATTACATTTGCTTTGCCAAGTAAGACATTCCTATATAATTTTAATGTTTTGTTCCATTAGTTATTTTAAGTATTTTGTAATAACTGACACTTTCCGGTTTTTTTAACCTGGTACAGCAAGAGACTATTTCTCACTGGTCTTCCCCACTTGCATCCTTTGGCACATACATTTATGTATTAGGTTCTGTAAATTATTTGCTTGGGATTGTATGGCTGGAGAAACATTTCCTACATTTTTCCAAGGCAGGCAGAGGCAAATTATACCACTACAGTAATTCCAAATTTGTGTTTCATTTAAATGTCCTCCACTATTGTTTCAGTAATTTTTATGTATGTTCCTCTAGGCCCTTAAATGTGATATCCCTCCATTAAGTTTGTTTCCAAGAAAGCAATATTCTCAGTTACTTCTGAGACAAGTAACTTCTCTTTCCCTTATTTTTAAAGATATCTATTGCTGGGAGCACTGATCGGAATGGATTACCTCTACATTCTTCATATTTGCAGACTGCTTTTAGTTTTAGTTCCCAGACTTTTGGTCTTAAAGACGCCTTTACACTAAAAAATTCGGGGGACCTCAAAGAGCGTGTACGTGAGTTATAATTATCAACATTTACTCAATTAGAAATTAAAATTGGTATTTCTAAGCGCAAGAAAACACATGCGCACATTCCATTAACCGCCACTGCAATGGCGTCATCACATGTTTTGTGATCACTGGAAATTACTACACGAACGTTAGAGAGAGAATGAGAATGAAAAGGAAAATAGTTTTGACATGAACTGACCCCGCTTCCTGGGTCTCCAATCCACCCCACCACTACCCCCATTCCAGGAGTCCCAGGATCAAGCTTTGGGAAGCGCCATCCGTCACAGGTCTTGGTCTCCCCTTCCAAAAGTCAGTGCCTCTCCAGGCTGCCCATCCCCAGCAAAGATCCGGAAGCCGGAAGTCCGCTGCCCCTGGCAACAGCACCCAGCACCTAGCCCTCTGCTTCGCCGTACCGCACCCGGAAGTCGGAGCTGCGCACGCACCGCGGGACTCTGAATTCCCGGCATGCCCCAGGAGAGCGGCGTGGACGCGTGCGGGCCTAGAGGCCCACGTGATCCGCAGGGCGGCCGAGGCAGGAAGCTGTGAGTGCGCGGTTGCGGGGTCGCATTGTGGCTACGGCTTTGCGTCCCCGGCGGGCAGCCCCAGGCTGGTCCCCGCCTCCGCTCTCCCCACCGGCGGGGAAAGCAGCTGGTGTGGGAGGAAAGGCTCCATCCCCCGCCCCCTCTCTCCCGCTGTTGGCTGGCAGGATCTTTTGGCAGTCCTGTGGCCTCGCTCCCCGCCCGGATCCTCCTGACCTTGAGATTCGCGGGTCTCACGTCCCGTGCACGCCTTGCTTCGGCCTCAGTTAAGCCTTTGTGGGCTCCAGGTCCCTGGTGAGATTAGAAACGTTTGCAAACATGTCCCGGATCGAAAAGATGAGCATTCTGGGCGTGCGGAGTTTTGGAATAGAGGACAAAGATAAGCAAATTATCACTTTCTTCAGCCCCCTTACAATTTTGGTTGGACCCAATGGGGCGGGAAAGACGGTAAGTCTTCAGTAGCCGCCTTCAGTTTACAGGTCGCTACATCTTTCGGAGAATAAAATGGGAAGTTCAGAACTCTCCTTAGGAGCAGAAGCGTCCCTAGGGCTCCACAGGTGTAGGCCCTTAAAGTGCCTTGGGGTGTGGCCTGCAGGCTACAGCGACCTTAGGAGTTAGCCTGAAGCAGTCCCGGAAGGATGTCCGGACCTGGCCTGGGGACAAGGTTTACTTAAGAATCCCACGATACTGGGAGCTGTCGCCGCTCACTCAGAGTTCAGTTCCCACTGGATGCCCTTTGGTCTGTATTGATGTTTTTAACGCTGTCTCCTTGCTCTCAAAGCATAGCATTCACTTCCCAGTAGTTGTCCTATACAAGAATTCCTTTAAAAGTTATAAAATGATACATACATGACTAAAGAGTTCCCAAGTATGCCAACTGTCCAAACATAATACATGGAAAATAAATGACTTAACTTCAAAATGTAACTGATGTAGTGGGGCTTAACTTGGAAAACTTCTCTTCTTAAAACTCAGTCAAAAATTTAACGTTGGTGCACGACTGACTTTTTTTTTTTTTTAAGCCGTGGGACTATTTATAAATTTGAATGGAAAGAATAACCAAGAGGCATTCTGGTCAGGAATAGTGGCTTAAGAAAAAGCAAGACGATGTCAGTATAGCAGGGAGAAGAGTCTAAAGGAAGGATTTGTGAAGAGTGTAGAAAGAGAGAAGGTTGAGAATTGAATGCCAAACTTGTTTACTGTTGTTTTTGTAAAAATGTTATTTGTTGAATGCTTGTTATGTACTTAGCATTGTACTAAATACTAGCAGAAGGGAGAGTAGTACTGTATAGTGTTTATGAGGACTGGCTGCCTCAATACAGATTTTTCGCTTCATTTATTAGTTGTCTGACTGTTGGCGAGTGACCTCACTGCTCTGTGCTTTAGTTTTCTCATTTATAAAATGGAGATTAAAAATAGTTTCTACAGCTGGGCACGGTGGCTCACGCCTGTAATCCCAGCACTTTGGGAGGCCGAGGCGGGTGGATCACCTGAGGTCAGGAGTTCGAGACCAGCCTGGCCAACGTGGCGAAACCCCATCTCTAATAAAAATACAAAAATTAGCCAGGCGTGGTGGCGCATGCCTGTAATCCTAGCTACTGGGGAGGCCGAGGCAGGAGAATCGCTTGAACCGGGGAGGTGGAGGTTGCAGTGAGCCGAGATCACGCCATTGCACTACACCAGCCTGGGTGACAGAGGGAGACTCTCTCCCCCAACAACAACAACAACAAAAAAAAGTTTCTTCAGGCTGGGCATGGTGGCTGACGACTGTAATCCGAGCCGTTTGGGAGGCTGAGGCTGGGGGATTGCTTGAGCCCAGGAGGTCGAGAGGTCAAGGCTGCAGTAAGCCATGATCATGCAGCTGCACTGCAGCCTGGGCAGCAGAATGAGACCCTGTCTCTTAAACAAAAAGTTCCTACAGCCTGGAGTTAATGTGAGAATTAAATAAATGTACGTAAGAGTGCTTAGTACAATTCAGTACTTAATTGTTAGCCATTCTTATTATTAACTTAAATTAGTTTAAAGGGTTTCAGTTGAAAATAATTATTTTTTCCCAAGTAACAATTCTTCATATTAGGATAACTTCTTAGTTATATAGCATTTCTGTGAACTTACAGCATTAACACTTGATCATATTTTTATTACAGGTTTTATAATGTCAGATTTTATCTATTATAGTTTCCATGATAAATAATATTTTTGTAATGAATTCATATTTTATGATAAACTTCTGTGGTTCTCTTATAACGAAATAATGTAATTTTCTATTTCTTTAGACCATCATTGAATGTTTAAAATATATTTGTACTGGAGATTTCCCTCCTGGAACCAAAGGAAATACATTTGTACACGATCCCAAGGTAATGGTGCTAGTACAATTTTGTATTTTTATAATTATAAAAATGATAATAGCTTATTATAGAAAACTTGGCACTGGAAAAGTATAAAGAGAAATGAAAGTCAGCCCCACACAGTTTTAGCACCCAGTAGTAACCGTTGTTAACATTTTCATGTATTTTCCTCCTCCTTTAAATACTGTTTTATACAGCTGATGTCATACTCTTAATTTTGTATTCTGGGTTTTTTTCCCCACTTAACATTATCATGAAGTCCCATGTCATTAAAAAACTATCATCTGGGTGTTTGGTATGTAAGTGTTTCTTTTAATCTTTATACTGTTTTGTATGTCTGAGATATTTTCTACTTAAAGTGCATGAACACTTTAGTAATTATGTAATTTTCTTACATTAGATTGCTTTCAGTTTTTCATTAAAATGTACCATGATAAGCCAGGCTTGGGGGTGTGTGCCAGTACTCCCAGATAGCTCTAGAGGCTGAGATGGGAGGATTGCTTCAGCCCAGGAGTTCAAGGCTAGCCTGGACAATATAGTGAGACCCACTGTCTAGAAAAAAAAGTATCATGATAAAAATCTTTGTGTATGAATCATTGTTTGAATTATGGTGTTTATACTATTCGTGTGTGTAAAGGACATAGAATTTGGTCTATAGGTTTGTTTTTGCACATATAGAAGTGAAACAACAATACATACACACACACACATACATACATACATATATATATATATATATATATATATAGTTTAGTTATTTTTGGTGGGGTCATGTGCCTCTCTTGCCGCTCCCTGACCCCAGTTCCACTATGTTTTCGTTACGTATTCTTCCAAGCTTTTTTCTGCTTATAAAACCATGCCTACGTGAGCACATAAATGCATTCACACATACATATTTTAGCACATTAATTTTATACTTCTATTTTATTGTTTTTAATTACTAAATTGTATTCCATTGAGTTTATATCCTATAGTTTATTAACTGACCCCCTGTTGATGATTATTTGTTTCTACCTTAGCGTGATTAAAGATAACTCTGTAATTATGAAAATATTTATGAATTTTCCTCTTGGAAATGTAATAGTATTTAGTACATTTACTGAGTCCTCTCTATAATGACTGTTTCCCACCTTCTCTCTCCTTAAATCTACAATCTACTTTCCTTAATTGATGATCTTGCTTTGTACTTTATTGAGAAATAGGAAGAATCAAATGAGAATTCCCTTATTTTCCAATCATCAAATCTACGAAACTACTGTACATACATGCCCATACTGTTTTTTCTTGGATAAATTATTTGTTGTTTTATCTAAACATGAACCAGCTCCTTGGAGGCTAGATCTCATTGATCCCTCTTATCCACCCAAGGATTTTGCCCTTCAGTTTTTCCATCTCTCTCCTGGATCAGCAGTTTCTCTTGATGGATCATTCACATCAGCATATAAACATGCTCTGGTATCTCTAGTCTTCAAACAAAAAACTCTCCCTTTACTCCAATTTACCCTCTAGCCATTACCTTTTCTCTGTTCCAATATATTTCAAAATTCATAAGATTTGTATGTCCTCATTGCCTTTACTATTGACTCCCATTTTTCCCTCAATCTACTCCATTCAGGTTTTCTTTTTTTCCTCCACTAAAAGTGCCTTTGTAAGGTCACCAGTAATCTCAATGTGCCAGATACAGTGGTCAGTTTCTAATTCTTATTAACATCTTGTCAGATTTGACACAGTTGGCTATTTCTGTTTTAAAATATATTTCCTTCTTGGCTTTTGTGACACTATAATCTCATAGTTTCCTTCTTTCTCACTGGCTATACTTTAGTCTTTGTTGGGTCTACCTTTGCTTGATTTCTTTTTTTTTTATGAGACGGAGTCTCGCACTGTTGCCCAGGCTGGAGTGCAGTGTGGCATGATCTTGGCTTACTGCAACCTCTGTCTCTCAGGTTCAAGCTATTCTTGTGCCTTAGCCTCTTGAGTAGCTGGGATTACGGGTGTGCCACCACACCCAGCTAATTTTTGTATTTTTAGCAGAGACGGGGTTTCATCATGTTGGCCAGGCTGGTCTCAACCTCCTCACCTCAGGTGATCCACCTGCCTCAGTCTCCCAAAGTGCTGGGATTACAGATGTGAGCCACTGCACCCAATCTGCTTGATTTCTAAAAGCCAGTGTGACACAAGAGTTGGCCATCTTGCATTAACCCTCTTCCCTATCTCTCTTGGATGAGCTTATTCAGTCTAACGGCTTTAAGTACTGGTTATGTGCTGGTAACTACCACATTTATGTATTTGACCCTGACTTCTTTCCTTAACTCTAGACATATATGTCTAGCTGTTTGTTTGGATATTTAATGGGCATCTCAAATTTAACATGTTCAAAACAGAACTCTTGATTCCTTGTACCCACTTCCTGCCTACATTCTCAGCTCTGTTACTACCTCAGTACCCCACCCCTGCCAGTTTTGTAAATGATGTCATCATCCATACATAAGCAATTCTTACCTACCCTTCTAAAATATGTCAGAATTTGTCTACTTCATTCCATCGGCCACTGTGTTCCTGTTCCAAGCCACCATCATATTCCCTTTTAACTATTAGAATCGTCTCCTAACTTGTTTTCCTGCCCTCATTCTTGAAGCTCTCTCTTTCTCACAGAGTAATCAGAGTTGTCTTTTAAATATTCATTCAAGAGGGAATGAGTTGTTCAAAATCTGGGAGGAAAACATTTCATTCAGTCTAGTTGCAGAGTCCCTGAGCATGGTTGGTGTGTTCAAGGAATGACAAGGAAGAACAAGGGAAAATGGTAGAAAATAAAGTTAGAAAGATAGGAGAGACTAGATCCTGTAGGTCCTTGGATTCTAGTCTTATTTAAATAGGAATCTGTCTATTGGGAGATTTTGAGCAGGGAAAGGACATGGTCTGATTTATGTTTTAAAGTGCTCAGTCTGGTTGCTGAGAGAAGACTGTCTGTAGGTAGCAAAGATAGGAGGGCAGAGACAAATTAAGAAGATTTTGTGATGATCCAGGTGAGAAATATAGGTGGCTGGATTAAGGTAGTGGTAGAATGGTGAGAAATGTTTGGATTTAGGATGTATTTTGAAGATAGAACCAACAAATTAGCTAATGGTTTGGATTATGGTGTATGAAAGAAGTAAAAGCATCAAGCATAACTCCAAAGTTTTTGGCTTGAACAACTGGATAAAATAGTTTTGTCATTTATTATAATAGGGGCACTATGGAAAAAAAATTTGGGTGGATCTGGTTTAAACATGTAAATTAGGGATATGTGTTAAATATCCAAAGGAGATGTCCAGTTGGCAAACAGAAGTCTGTTCAGGAAAGAGATTAGGACTGGAGAAAGAAAATTAGGAATCATTAGTGTATACAGGTAGTTCCACATAGTTAATTTTTAAAGCCTGATGAGATCAAATAGAGAGTGAATATGGAAAAGATATTCAAGACCTTAACCTAGAGCACTAGAGCCGATGATGCCTTTAGAAATTGGGAAGAGGAGGAGAAGCTAGTAAAAGAGCAATTTGTTAAGTAAGGAAAACTGAGAGAGTGGTGTCTTGGAAGACAAGAGAATAAAGTGTTATAAGGAGGAAATCATCAACTGTGTCAAATATGTTGATAGCTCAAGAAAGAAGAGGAGTGTTTGGATATGTGGAGTCCGTTGTTGCTCTCGACAAAACCAGTTCCGGTAATCAGAGAAAAGATAAAGAAGTGAAACAGAATTATTTTATGAATTTTGTTGTAAGTGGACACAGACATAGGACAGTAGCTGAAGAGGTTAACAGGATAAAGGAAAGTTTTGTTGTTGTTGTTTTATTGTGTTTTTAAAAGTGGGATATACTAGAGCATTTGTAGACTGTTGGGAATGACTCTGGACAGAAACATTGATGCAGGAGAGGGGATAATTACAGAGCACAATTCTTGAGTAGGCAAAAAGAGATAAGATCCATTGCCCAACCGGAGGGGATACCAGGAACATCCACTGTTATCCATTGTAACAGGGATTTAGGCAGAGTATATGATTGGAAACTTTAGTGGTGAAAGAATGAGTAAGTTCTCTTTTGATTGCTTTTATATTCTCAAATGAAAAAAGAAATGAAGTTACTGGTTGAGAGTGGCAGAAAGGGTTGATTGAGCCTAGAAAACATAGAATAGTTTTTAACCTCAGTAAGTAAATTGATTAAGGGAGGTGTTCTGGGATTACATGACAGTGTCAGGGGTTTTGTGAAAATTTAAAGAGAGACCAGCCATCATGGTTATGTATGTTTTTTCAGTCTTGTTCAGCCCAAGCACTGAATAAATTGGAAAGTTGCATTTATCCACGGTTGGGGATTTGGTAAATACTATAAAGGTAATGAGAAGCAAGGAATTGAGTACCGATACGGTTTGAATTTGTATCTGCCCAAATCTCATGTCAAATTGTAACCCCCATTGTTGGAGGAGGGGCCTGGTGGGAGGTGATTGAATCATGGGGGTGGATTTCCCCCTTGCAGTTCTTGTGATAGTAAGTTCTCATGAGATCTGATTGTTTAAAAGTGTGTAGCACCTCCCCCTTCACTCTCTTCCTCCTGTTCTGGCTGTGTAAGATGTGCCAGCCTCCTCTTCACCTTCTGCCATGATTGTAAGTTTCCTGAGGCCTCCGCAGTCATGCTTCCTGTACAGCCTGCAGAACCGTGAGCCAATTAAACCTCTTTTCTTTAACCAGTTTCAGGTATTTCTTTGTAGCAGTGAGAAAACAGACTAATGCAGAAAGTTGGTACCGAGAGTAGGGTATTGCTATAAAGATAGCTGAAAATGTGGAAGTGACTTTGGAACTGGGTAATGGGTAGAGGTTGGAAGAGTTTGGAGGGCTCAAAAGAAGACAGGAAGATGAGGGAAAGTTTGGAACTTCCTAGAGACTTGTTAAATTTTTTTGACCAAAATGCTGACAGTGATATGAATAATGAAGTCTAGGCTGAGGAGGTCTCAGATGGAGATAAGGAACTTACTGAGAACTGGAGTAAAGGTCACTCTTGCGATGCTTTAGCAAAGAGACTGGCGGCATTGTGCCCCTGCTCTAGGAATCTGTGGAACTTTGAACTTGAAAGAGATGATTCAGAGTACTTGGTGGAAGAAATTTCCAGGCAGCAAAACTTTCAAGATGTAGCCTGGCTGCTTCTAGCAGTATATGCTCATATGTGCGAGCAAAGAGATCTGAAACTGGAACTTATATTTAAAAGGGAAGCAGAGCATAAAACTTTGGAAAATTTGCACCCTGACCATGTGGTAGAAAAGAAAAACCTATTTTCTGGGGAGGAATTCAAGCCGGCTGCAGAAATTTGCATAAGTAAAGAGGAGCAGAATGTTTAACAGCCAAGACGCTGGGGAAAATGGCTAGAAGGCATTTCAGAGATCTTCACAGCAGCTCCTCCCATTACAGGACACTACTCCCTGTGTTTCAGCCACTCCAGCTCCAGCCATGGCTAAAAGGGCCCCAGATATATCTCAAGCTGCTGCTCCGGAGGCTGCAAGCTGTAAGTCTTGGCAGCTTCTACATGGTGTTAAGCCTGGGGTTGCACAGAGAACAAGAGTTGAGGCTTGGGAGCCTCCACCTAGATTTCAGGGGATGTATGGAAATGCCTGGATGTCCAGGCAGAAGTCTGCTGCAGGGGCAGAGTCCTCATGGAGAAGCTCTACTAGGGCAGCGCAGAGGGGAAATGTGGGATTGGATCCCCCACACAGTGTTCCCAATGGGGCACTGCCTCCAGAAGAGGGCCACTATCCTCCAGACCCCAGAATGGTAGAACCATCAACAGCTTGCACTGTGTGCCTGGAAAAGCTGCACACACTCAACACCAGCCATTGAGAGCAGCTATGGGCGCTGACCCCTGCAGAGCCACAGGGGTGGAGCTGCCCAGGGCCTTGAGATCCCACCTCTTGGGTCAGTGTGGCCTGGATATGAGACATGGAGTCAGAGGATATTATTTTGGAGCTTTAAAATTTCAGATCACGAGGTCAGGAGATTGAGACCGTCCTGGCCAACATGGTAAAACCCTGTCTCTACTAAAATACAAAAAATTAGCTGGGTGTGCTAGCGCATGCCTGTAGTCCCAGCTACTCGGGAGGCTGAGACGGGAATCACTTGAACCCAGGAAGTGAAGGTTACAGTGAGCCTAGACTGCGCCACTGCACTCCAGCCTGGTGACAGAGCGAGACTTCGTCTCAAAAAAAAAAAAAGATTTGGCTGGGCACGGTGGCTCACGCCTGTAATCCCAGCACTTTGGGAGGCTGAGGCGAGCAGATCATGAGGTCAGGAGATCGAGACCATCCTGGCTAACCTGGTGAAACCCCATCTCTACTAAAAATACAAAAAATTAGCTGGGCATGGTGGTGGATGCCTGTAGTCCCAGCTACTTGGGAGGCTGAGGCAGGAGAATGGTGTGAACCCGGGAGGCAGTGCTTGCAGTGAGCCAAGATCACGCCACTGCGCTCCAGCCTGGGTGACAGTGAGACTCTCTTTCAAAAAAAAAAAAAAAAAAAAAAAAAAAAAAGATTTAATGACTGCCCAGCTGGGTTTTGGACTTGCATGGGGCTTGTAGCCCTTTGTTTTGGCTGATTTCTCCCTTTTGGAACATGTGTATTTACCCAATGCCTGTATCCTCATTGTATCTTGGATGTAATAGCTTGTTTTGATTTTACAGATTCATAGACCAAAGGGACTTGCCTTGTCTCAGATGAGACTTTGGGCTGTGGACCTTTGAGTTAATGCTGAAATGAGTTAAGACTTGGGGGACTTTTGAGAAGGGATGATTGTATTTTGCAGTGTGAGAAGGACATGAGATTTGGGAGGAGCCAGGGGCGGAATGATATGGTTTGGATTTATGTCCTTTCAAATCTCATGTCAAATTGTAATCTCCGGTGTTGCAGGAGGGACCTGGTTGGGGTGATTGGATCATGGGGGTAGATTTCCCCCTTGCTGTTGTCGTGATAGTGAGTAAATTCTCATGAGATCTGGTTGTTTAAAAATCTGTCACAATTCCCCCTTTACTCTTTTTCTCCTGCTCCAGCCATGTAAGATGTGCCAGCATCCCCTTTGCCTTCTGCCATGATTGTAAGTTTCCTGAGGTCTCCCCAGTCTTGCTTCCTGTATAGCATGTGGAACTGTGAGCCAATTAAACCTCCTTTCATTATAAGTTACCCAGTTTCAGGTTTTTTTTTATAGCAGTGCAAGAATGTACTTATACAACTATAATCTTAATATATTGACTTAATCAATCCTCCTGTATGTAATCAATGTCTCATCGTTGCATCAGGGCCCTAGCACCTCATATGGGCTGACTCCATCCCTGTATGGCCAGTCTTCCTTATCCTGCGTAGGCTCTGACTCTTCATTCTGACTCCCTCACGGGATGCTTTCCCATTCTGTATACACTTTGACTTCTGGTGCTGGATCATGTCCTCATTCCCTGCCCTTCTCTGATACCAGGTGGCCTCTTGCAGGGATGCCCACTGTACTCTGACCTGAATCTCCCCAGATCTGTGTCACTGAGAGGGTCACTCTTCTCAGTCTGATACTTTATACCAGATGGCTTCTTGCAAGAATGCCGTCTCTACTCTATGATCTGACTTCCCCCTAGCCGACTTAACCCTCAGGTGGGCCCCCTTCTCATTATCAGGCTCTGAATCCCCACACTATTCCCTGGCGTGGACACTCTGCTTCTGAGCTGGATCCCCCCTATTTGTGGATTCCTCTTTCATCCTGCTAAAACTCCGATACCATTGGACTCTTGAAACTCTGTCTATGCCAAGCTGTTTCCCCATGAGGGTACCCTTCTCAGCCTACTCAAGCTCATTTATTCCACTCTAGGCTGAGTTATAGGTGCCTTAACCTTCAGCTGGCATGAACACGCACCTTCTTCTGCCCCACCTAATGGTTTTACGACGAGATTGTTTGGAGAAAGAAGGGTTTTTCTTATTTTTTATTTTATTCTTTTTGATAGAAATTGTTCTGAAGTCTAATACACATTTCTTTGTTTTAATAATTCAGTCTAAATTACACTTCACTTTTGAAGTGACTCTTCTTCAATAAGAGTGTCAACAACAATATAGTGATAGAAATGCTACAAGATAGCCCTTGCTTGAATTCTGTTTACTAATTTGATGTTTGCCGGGTAGCTAGGTCCTCGAAAAGTAGATGCCATGGAGAATGAGTATGTGTATTTGGCTTGCTAGTCAGGAACACTGTAAACAAATTAATTTTTTGGTGCATAAATACATAGCTCCTTAGTTCAAGTACTGTGGATTAAAACTTCAGCAGAATGCTCTCCTTATGATGAAATGACAGAGTCAAGTCTGGGCTTTCAAAGCTTTATACTGACCTCTGGCCACCTCCTCATTGAAATGTCTGTATCCTAAGAGGCTGTTTCTGAGTAGCCAGTTCAGCGACTTCTTCCTCTTTAACTCCATCCTCAACCCTTGTCCAGGCTGCCTTCCTATCTCTCCTCGATTATTCCCTGCTTCATGTCTTGTCTCAGTTCACTCTGTTCACCCTAAAGACAAAATAATTCTTCTAAAATGCATATCTACTTCATGCAATTCCCCTGGTTCAAACCATTTAGTGCCATCACCTTAAATCCAAAAGCCTTACCATGTTTAGAAGGCTGTTAATTTCTGAAACGTTTTAGGGTGATACTCTTCCCTACTTTCTATGCCAAACATTCTGAAATTTCTGTAGTCACGTAGTGACTCAGATCTTCTCATCTGGTTAACTTCTACCCAGATGGGTAGAAGTTTCATTTAAACATTCACTTCCTTTAGAATACCTTCCCTGAGCTGTCCTAGATAGGTTAGATGCTCCTGCTTTGTACTCCCAGATTATCCTGTACTTATGATGGTGTTTAGCATACCTTGTCTACATTTAACCTATCTTGCATGCTTCAAAGGAAAAAAAGTCTGTCATTTTGAACCAAAACAACACATGAAACCTACAAAGCGCCTGTAAATATTTGTTGAATGATTAATTGAATTAGTATCAAAGTTAAATTCATGCCAAGAAGTCATTAAAAAGTCAACAAAGGATCTTTAATGATTTTTTTTTTTTTAAAGCAGAATCCAGTACTTCTGATTTGGGTTGCAACAAAATAATGAGTATCACACTTATACTCGCAAGGTGAATAACTGTAACACTGGAAAAGTATGTGAAACAACTATTTTCAGGCATTGGACCACAGATAATGCAGGGCTATATTCTTTGAGAAAGGAGAAACATAAAAGGTGATTCTGCATTCATTCCAGCTTTCTACCTGGGAACACTTTGTAAACTTTGGCACATGGAATTGGAATCCAGTAGAGAGTTGGGCAGAATTGGGCATCACTAGGCAGATGAAACAAAGATAGGATTTTGGATTTGCTAAAGTGACTGGAAATTGTAGAGTAGAGTACTGAAGTAGGGTTGTTGTGCAGAGATGGTGTACCAGAAATCTGCATAAGGATCTTTTGAGTCTTTGGCCAAATACTAAGCTATCCATGTATAGGATGAGATTTAATGAGGGCTAGTAGAGAACAACTACCAAGGTGGCAAGTGGGGCTGTGAGTGTTGTATTCTAAAGGTCACACAGTGCTGTGAGACATTTGAGTCCTGATATGCCAGAATGGAGTGACCTTGTGGAACTCTCCAGTGTTCACTTGAGACCTCAGAAAGGCCCACCTAACAAATACTGAAACCAGGTTTTGATAGAATCAAGCTGAGTTGCCAGTAAATTAACTGGCTGCTAGAACAAAACTCAAGACTTTTTAAAGGAAGCCTACTCAGTCGAAGCTCTCAATGTGGCATCTACACTGTGCAGAATATAATTTTAAAAATTAATGAGAATATGCAAAAGAAAATGTGGTCTATACCTGAGAAGGGAAAAGTGAGTAGAAGCAGATCCAGAGATGACAGATTTTGGAATTAGCAAACAAGGATTTTTTTTTTTTTTTTTTTTTTTTTTTTTTTTTTTTTTTTGAGATGGAGTCTCACTCTGTTTCCCAGGCTGGAGTGCAGTGACACGATCTCGGCTCACTGCAACCTGTGCCTCCCAGGTTCAGGCAATTTTCCTGCCTCAGCCTCCCGAGTAGCTGGGACTACAGGTGCCCACCACCATGCCCGGCTAATTTTTATTTTTATTTTTTATTTTTAGTAGAGATGGGGTTTCACCATATTAGCCAGCCTGGTCTCGAACTCCTGACCTTGTGATCCACCTGCCTCGGCCTCCCAAAGTGCTGGGATTGCAGGCATGAGCCACGATGCCCAACCGGATTTTTTTAAAGCTATGGTAGATAAGCTCAAGGACTTAAAGGAAAAGATGGACATAATGTGTGGGAAGACATCTAAACAGAGTAATAAAAACTATAAAAAAAGACCCAAGAAGCTGAATGCATCACAAGCAGCATAAACATACCTATGTTGTACATTACATTCAAATTGCTCAAAACTAAATATAAAATCTTAAAAACAGGTGGAGGAAAAAGTAACACATCATGCAGAGGGAAAGAATAATGAGTATGATTACTTCTTAGGAAAAGCAATCTAAACCTGGAAACAGTGGGACAGCACCTTTAAGGTGTTAGGGAATAAAAGTTAAACTCCTATATCCAGCAAAAATATTCTTTGAAAATTGGAGGTGAAATGGAGAACATTTTCAGATTTAAAACAAAATGGTAGAGGTAATTTGTTACAGACAGGCTTGCACTATAGTAATTGTTAAAGAAAGTTTTTGAGGCTAAAGGAAAATGTCGAAAATGACTGTAAATTAGTCCTAGAGTAAAAGCTGCTCTAGGTCCCCCTTTACAGACCTTAACAACAAAGGTTCAAAAGAATCCAACTGTTTGTTGCTCAAAAAACTTAACTGCATGCCAGAACAAAGTTCAATACTCATTAAAGGAATAAAACAAAATCTTTCACCCAACAATACAAAATTCACAATCAAAAGTTAACAAGCATCCAAAGAAGCAGGAAAATAGGACCCATAATCAGAGAAAAATCAATCATATGAACAGACCCAAAATGAAAGAAATAATAGAATTAGTAGATAAGAACCCTAAAACCTTATTATAACTCTTATAAATATGCTCATAGATATAAAGGAAAACATAAGCATAATGAGAAAAATGGAAAATAATTTTAAAAACCCAAATAAACGGAATAACGGTGTTTTTGTATATAATGGTACAAACAGGTTAAAAGCAAAAGGATTGAAAAAATATACTTTGCCAGCTAATGAAAAGAAAGCTGAAGTGACCATATTAATACCAGACAGAAGACATCAGAACTAGGGAAAATGAGACATTTTATGATGATAAGAGGTCAATTTACTGCAAGGACACAAAAATTCTAAATGTAAAACTTCCAAATATATGAGGCAGAAACCTATGGAACAGAATGGAGAAATACACAAATCTGCAAGGTCAATTGGAGATCTCAATACCCCTCTCAGTAGAGAAAAGAAGAAGCAAATGAAATATCAGTAAGTATATGGAAAATTTTAACAACACTGTTAACCAAATCAACCTGATTGACATTTATAGGACATTCCATTGAACGACAGCAGAATACACGTTATTTTCAAGTGCATGTGGAACATTCTGTAAGATAGACCAACATTCTGGACTGTAAAACAAGTGTCAATAAATTTATAAGGAGTAAAGTCATAGATAATGTATTCTGTGACTACACCAGAATCAGTAGCAGAAAAATATCCGGAAAATCCCCAAATAATTGAAATATTAAGCAGCATACTTCTAAATATTACATGGATCAAAAAAGGTATCACAAGGGAAATTAGAAAAAATACTTGAAATGAATCAAAAATATAGCATGTAAAAATATGTGGGGTGCAGCTAGATAATGCTTAGAGAGATACGGTAGAAAAAAAACCAATCAGTATAATTTGCCACATTAACAGAATAAAAAAGAAATATCATATGAACACCAATAGATACAGAAAACGCATTTCAATTTAATAGTCTTTCATGGTAAAAACCCTCAGCATAACTAATGGAGGAATATTAATTCCTGAATAATTCAGTCCAAAATCTATTAGGTGTGGCTGACTGAGGAAGGCATCCACAAAAACAAGCTGTGACAGCCTGGTGGGGGATTGGAGCCCAAGTAAGGAATCTATGAGTTTATACTGATACAAGAAAATGGGTGGAAAAATGGAGAAAGAGCAAAGCCCCTTATACTAGAACCTTAACTAATATAAAAGGAATAATGGATCTAGAAAATTACTATAGGCATACCTTAGATATTGCAGGTTAAGTTCTAATGGATGGCTGTCTTGTCTACATTGAAAATCTGTTGTTTAGTGTAGCTACCTTCATCAGTTACCTGAGCTAGATCTTCTGGATAACTTGCTGCAGCTTCTGCATCAGCACTTGCTGCTTCACCTTGCACTTTTATGTTGTGGAGACAGCTTCTTTCTTTAAGCCTCATGAACCAACCATTGCTAGCTTCCAACTTTTCTTTGCAGCTTCTTTACTTCTCTCAGCCTTCATAGAATTGCAGAGAGTTAGGGCCTTGCTCTGGATTAGGCTTTGGCCTGAGGGAATGTTGTGCCTGGTTTAATCTATCCCAACTACTAAAACTTTCTCCATATCAGCAGTAAGGCTGTTTCACTTTCTTATCATTTGTGTGTTCACTAAAGTAGCACTTTTAATTTTATTCAAGAACTTTTCCTTTGCCCTCACGACTCAGCTAACTGATGAAAGAGGCCTAACTTTCAACCTGTTTTGGATTTTGACATGCTTTTCTCAACTAAGCTTAATCATTTCTAGCTTTTGATTTAAAACAAGAGACTTTTGACTCTTCTTTCACTTAAACACTTAGGGGCTGTTGTAGGGTTACTAATTGGCCTAATTTCCATATTATTGTGTCTCAGGCAATCAGGTTCCAAGGAGAGGGAGAGAGACGGGAATGGCAGTAAAGCAGTCAGGACACACACATTAATGGATTAAGTTCACCTCTTATATGTGGATGGTTTGTGGCACACAAACAATTACAGTAGTAACATCAAAGATCACTTATCACAGATCACTATAACAGATACAATAATAATGAAAAAGTTTGAAATATTGTGAGAATTACCAAAATGTGACACAGAGACACAAAGTGAGCACATGCTGTTGGAAAAATGGCACCAATAGACTTGTTAGATGCAGGGTTGCCACAAACCTCTGAAGAGCACAATAAGATGGGGTATGCCTGTATTTGATAGCTGTCATAATAATAATTCATTCAGGTAAGAAACAGTAGATGCTAAAACTAATGGAAGAAAGTTTGATGAAGTATGAGATAGTTATATGGTCTCTGCATCTCTCCCTCAAATTATTAATTAATTGTAAAGAAAAATTTTTTGGTGGAGAAGCTAGGAGATACACCTTTATCAAGAGATTGAAGTTAGTCTAGGCAACATGGTGAAACCACATCTCTACAAAAACTACAAAAATTGGCGGGGTGTGGTGGCATGCACCTATAGTCCCAGCTACTTGGGGGGCTGAGGTAGGAGGATTGCTTATGACTCGGAGGTCGTGGATGCAGTGAGCTGTGTTCATGCCACTGCACTCCAGCCTGGATGACAAAGTGAGACCCTGTCTCAAAAAAATAAATAAAGGGATTGAAGTTAATACCCTCCGTAATGAGATAAATGGAAATGATGTCCTATCTGATGAGATGCAGTAAAAGGAACTCATCATCGCTTGTATAATATTCCTGCCAAAGATACATAATCTGATTCTAGTCATGAGGAAATATTACCCAGATTTTGGGAGGTATTCTGCAAAATAATGGTCTGTGCTTTTCAAAATTATCAGTCATGAAAGTCAAGGAAAATCTGAGCAGCTATTTCAGGCCGAAAGAAAGTAAAGAGACATAACCACCAAATACAAAGTGTAATTCTGAACTGAATCCTTTTGCTCTAAAGGACGTACTGGGACAAGTGAATTAGGCTGTAGAAAAGGAAAAAAAAATCAGTATAATTTGCCACAGTAACAGAATAAAGAAGAAAAATCATATGAGCATCAATAGATACAGAAAAAACTTTTCAATTTAATACTCATTCATGATAAAAACTCTCAGCATAACTAATGGAGGAATAGTTATTCATTCCTGATTAATTCAGTCCAAAAGCCATTAGGTAGGACTGAGTGAGGAAGGCATCCACAGAAGTACCCTAGGGTTGAATAGATGATAGAATTAGTAGATAAGAACCTTAAAATCTTATTATAAATCTTATAACTGTGTTCATAGATATAAAAACATAAAAAACATGAGAAAAATGGAGGACAATAACCAAAAAACCCTAAATAAAGTAAAAGGAATAACAGTGTTTTTATATATAATAGTATAGATGGGTTTAAAACAAAAGGATGGAAAAAATATACCGTGCCAGCTAATGAAAAGAATGCTGAAGTGACCATATTAATATAAGACAGAAGACATCAGAAAAAATAGGTGATTATATGATATCTGAATGTCTGTTCATTGTTGGTCTTTTAGGTCTTATAAGATGATGGTCATTTTCTACTACTTTAAGGGAGCATATTAAATTTTTTTCAACAGACTTCAAACTTTATTTTGTAGATCAGCTTTGGGTTTATAGCAAAATTGAGCAGAAAGTACAGTTTCTGTATATTCCCTGCCTGTACACACACAACCTCCTCTACTATCAGCATCTAACTTTTTGTAGATACTTTGCCTCATTCAGATAATCCAGGGTAAACTTTCTATTTTAAAGTCAAGTGATTGACACCCCAGTTCCATCTGTAATGTTAATTCTCTTTTGCTGTGTAATGTAACATTCACAAATTCAAGGAATTAGAATGTGGACATCTTTGGAGAACCATTATTTTATATGCCACAGCTGAGTTAATGGTAACTTATCACATTTTGGAACAACTGGCAAAACTTGAATGGGATTTGTGGACCATGTGGTAGTAATATATCAGTATCAGTTTCCTGATTTTTGTTGTTGAAAGTGTCCTTGTTTTGTAGGAAATACTGGTGTTGGGACATCAGATCAGCAACTTACTCTCATGTGGTTTGGGGGGCAGGAAAGCTATGTATACTGTAGTTCTGTGTATTACTCCATTTTCACACTGCTGTTAAAGACATACCCAAGACTGGGCAATTTACAAAAGAAAGAGGTTTAATGGACTTACAGTTCCATGTGGCTGGGGAGGCCTCACAATCATGGTGGAAGGTGAAAGTCATGTCTTACATGGTGGCAAATGAGAGCTTGTGCAGGAAAATTCCCCCTTATAATAACCATCAGATCTCGTGAGACTTACTATCATGAGAACAGCACAGGAAAGACCTGCCCCCGTGATTCAGTTATCTCCCACCTGGTTTCTCCCACAACACATGGGGATTCAAGATGAGATTTGGGTGGAGACACAGCCAAACCATATGATTCCACCCCTGGCCCCTCCCAAATCTCATGTCCTCACATTTCAAAACCAATCATGCCTTCCCAACAGTCCCCCAAAGTCTTATTTTAGCATTAATTCAGAAGTCCACAGTCCAGAGTCTTACCCAAGATAAGGCAAGTCCCTTCTGCCTATGCGCCTGTAAACTCAAAAGCAAGTTAGTTACTTCTTAGATACAATGGGGGTACAGGCATTGGGCAAATACAGCCATTCCAAATGGGAGAAATTGGCCAAAACAAAGGGGCTATAGGCCCCGTGCAAGTCCGAAATTCAGTGGGGCAAGTGTATCTTAAAGCTCCAGAATGATCTCCTTTGACTCCATGTCTCACATCCAGGTCATTCTGATGCAAGAGGTGGGCTTCCATGGCCTTGGGCAGCTCCACTCCTGGCTTTGCAGGGTATAGCCTCCTTCCTGGCTGTTTTCACAGGCTGGTGTTGAGTGCCTGCAGTTTTTCCAGGTGTACAGTGCAAGCTGTCAGTGGATCTATTATTCTGGGGGATCTACCAGTCTGGAGGACAGTGGCTGTCTTCTCACAGCTCCACTAGGCAGTCCCCTCCATAGGAACTCTGTGGGGTTTCAACCCCACATTTCCCTTCCATATTGCCCTAGCAGAGGTTTTCCATAAGGGCCCCACCCCTGCAGCAAACTTCTGCCTGGGCATCCAGGTGTTTCCATACACCCTCTGAAATCTAGGCAGAGGTTCCCAAACCTCATTTCTTGACTTCTGTGCACCTGCAGGCTCAACACCACATGGAAGCTGCCAAGGCTTCGGGCTTCCACCCTTTGAAGCAACAGGCCAAGCTGTACCTTGGCTTCTTTTAGTTGTGGCTGGGACACAGGGCACCAAGTCCCTAGACCGCACACAGCAGAGGGACCGTGGGCCTGGCCCACGAAACTATTTTTTCTTCCTAAACCTCTGGGCTTGTGATGGGAGGGGCTGTCACAAAGGTCTCTGACATGCCCCTGGAGACATTTTCCTTATTGTCTTGGTAATTAACATTTGGTTCCTTGTTACTTATGCAAATTTCTGCAGCTGGCTTGAATTCCTCCTCAGAAATGGGATTTTATTTTCTATCACATTGTCAAGCTGCAAATTTTCCAAACTTTTATGCTGTTTCCCTTTTAATACTGAATCCCTTTAACAGCACCCAAGTCACCGCTTGAATGCTTTACTGCTTAGAAATTTCTTTCACCAGATACCCTAAATCATCTCTCTCAAGTTCAAAGGTCCACACATTCCTAGGGCAGGGGCAAAATGCTGCCAGTTTCTTTGCTAAAACATAACAAAAGTCACCTTTGCCCCAGTTCCCAACAAGTTCCTTATCTCCATCTGAGACCACCTCAACCTGGATTTCATTGTCCATATCCTCATCAGCATTTTGGTCAACACCATTCAACAAATCTCTAGGGAGTTCCAAACTTTCCCACATTTTCCTCTCTTCTGAGCCTTCTAAACTGTTCCATCCTCTGCCTGTTACCCAGTTCCAAAGTCGATTTCACATTTTCGGATAACTTTTCAGCAGCACTCCACTCCTGGTACCAATTTACTGTATGAGTCCGTGTTCACACTGCTAATAAAGATATACCTGAGACTGGACAATTTACAAAAGAAAGGGTTTAATGGACTTACAGTTCCACCTGGCTTGGGAGGCTTCACAATCATGGTGGAAGGTAAGGAGGCGCAAGTCACATCTTACATGGACAGCAGCAGGCAAAGAGAGCTTGTGCAGGGAAACTCCTTCTTATAAAACCATCAGGTCTCGTGAGACTTACTCACTGTCACAAGAACAGCATGGGAAAGACCTGTCCCCATGATTCAGTTACCTTCAACTGGGTACCTCCTGCAACATGTGGAAATTCAAGATGAGATTTGGGTGGAGACAAGGACAAACCGAATCATTCTACCTTTCTATAAACTTGCAACTTTTAATGATAGAAAACATTTTTGATGCTTACAGAGATAAAATTCATTTATTTGAAAAACCTGCATACCTGATCTCCTAATGATGCTGAATAAAGGACGTAGATAATATATCATTTTTGTAAATTAATTAAACAGTATTCTTCTATATTTTGGATAGCATGTAAAAATATCACTCATTTTGGATGTTTTTCTTTTTGTTCCCTCATTTTGGGTAAGATTGCTTATGCGTTTTCTCTCAGAACCAACACTGGTGCTTATTAAAGTAACATAAGTTTTTTCTGTGTTTTCCTTCAAAGGTTGCTCAAGAAACAGATGTGAGAGCCCAGATCCGTCTGCAATTTCGTGATGTCAATGGAGAACTTATAGCTGTACAAAGATCTATGGTGTGTACTCAGAAAAGCAAAAAGACAGAATTTAAAACTCTGGAAGGAGTCATTACTAGAACAAAGTAGGTGTTTATATGATATTTGAATTTCTGTTCATTTTCAGTCTTTTAGGTCTGTAAGTTGATGGTTGTTTTCTACTATAAGTTTAGGGGAGCATATTAAATTTTTTTCAATAGACTTTAGACTTTATTTTTTTAGAGCAGTTTTGGGTTTATAGCAAAATTGGGCAGAAAGTACTGAGCTTCCATTTTCTCTCTACCCCCACACACACACAGCCTCCTCCACTATCAACATTTGATTTTTTGTGGATACTATTTGTCAGTTAAATAGAATGATCCCATGAAAGACTTAGGGTTATGTTCCATTCTCTTGAGTGATTTCTGAACAGTTGCTGAATTGAAAGCACATAATCACTCAAATACAGGTTGAATGAGTAAAAAATTCTAGTGTCATGTTTAAGAATGGGTGAGATGAGAAGCAGACAAGTAGGAAAGAATGATAAATTGTTCCTTTCAACCATTATCATTCTGTTAGAGGCAGGTATCATTTTCTAATGGATATGGATTTGGGGATTAGACTACCTTAGATTCAAGTCTCTGTCTTTGTTGAGCAAATTACTTGACTATTCAGCTTCTTCTCCTCCCTTTTATTTAACTAGCTAAGTAATTCCTTTATTTAACCAATAATGCACATCTACTGTGTGCTGGAGGCACTATACTGGCTTCTCAAGCAGGTTTTCATCATTGCCATTTTAACACACTCAAGTATCTCTCATACCCTGGGATTTCATTCCACTCCAGTTACTACCTGTCTCCTTCTTCTCCTTTATAGCCAGTCTCTCAAAAGAGTTGTTGATACTGTCTCCATTTCTTCACCTCCTCTTCACTCCAATTGCAGTCCCATTCGTCCTTTGAAACACCTCTGACTAAAGTTACTAATAACTCTGTTTTTAATTAGGGTAAAGCTGCTGCTATACAAAGTAGACCTAAGAGTGAGCCTCTGTTTATTTCATTTGTAAAGTAGGCATTCATTTTCACTGTGTGTATCTTAGATGTTGTCAAGGTTGAGCTAATGCATATAAAATGCTTAACATGTAGTAAGAGTTCATGTGTTAGTCTTCTATGACTGCTATAACAAACCACAAACTTAGTGCCATAAACAATACAAATTTATTATCTTACACTTACGTAGTTTAGAAGTCTGAATTGGGTCTCACTGGGCTAAAATCAAGATGTTAGCAGGGTTACGTTCCTTTCTGGAGGCTCTAAGGGAGAATATGTTTCCTTGTTCTTTCCATCTTTTAGAGGCCACCCATATTTTTTAGATCATGCCCTCTTACTCTGTCTTCAAAGCAAGCAATAGTGGGCAGAGTTCTTCTCATATCAAATCACTGTGACCTCTTCTTCTCTCTTCTTCTGCCTTCCTCTCTCACATTAAAGGACCCATATGATTACATTTGCCCCATCCAAATAATCCAGGATAATCTATTTTAAGGTCAAATGATTAACACCCTAATTCCATCTGTAATCTTAATTCTCTTTTGCTGTGCAATGTAACATTCACAAATTCAAGGGATTAAAATGTGGACATCTTGGAGGACCATTGTTCCATGTACCATAGCTGAGTAAATGCTAGTTTATCACTTCTTATTTGAAAATTTCTTTTTCTAGACCTCCATGATACAATACTGTTCTCTCTTTCTATCACAGCTACATACTACTTCATTCACCCCATCAATAAAGGTTGGAAGTCTCATTAGGCTCAGTCCTATATCTTCTCCTTTTTTTTGCTCTGTATTTTCTTCCTAGGTAATCACATTCTTATCCATTGCTCAAACTACTCTGTGTTCATAGATGACTCACAGATTTATGTCATATCTCCAAACCAGACCTCTGTTTCCAGACCCATTTACCCAGATCTATTTACCCATTTCTGATTTTTTTTTTTTTTTTTTTTTTGAGATGGAGTCTTGCTCTGTCTGTCACCCAGGCTGGAGTGCAGTGGTGAAATCTCAGCTCACTGCAACCTCCGCCTCCCGGGTTTAAGCGATTCTCCTGCCTCAGCCTCCTGAGTAGCTGGGCGTACAGGCGTGCACCACCATGCCTGGCTAATTTTTGTACTTTTAGTAGAGATGGGGTTTCACCATGTTAGCCAGAATGGTCTTGATCTCTTGACCTCGTGATCCGCCCACCTCAGCCTCCCAAAGTGCTGGGATTACAGGCATGAGCCACCGCGCCCGGCCCCATCTCTGATTTTTTTTACCAGTTGTTTCAAAGACAACTTAGGTTCAACATTTCCAAAACCAAACTCACAGTCCTTTCTCTTTGACCTCCCCCCTTAAAAAACCTCCAACAACTTGGTCTTATAGTATACCTCACCTTGGTGAATGATACCACTATCCGTCCAGTGACAAAAACCAAGAACCTAAGTCTTGATATGTCTTTGCCTTCCATATCCAGTCTATTACTGAGACCTATGGATTTAATCTAAATGTCTCTTGAATCTGTTTCCATCTCTACAACCACCATTCTAGTCCTAGTCCAAGCTACCATTGTCTTTCCATGACCTCATGTGATAACCTATTGATTTATCTGTGTCTATTCTAGCCCTCTACAAAGCATTCTTAATATATTCAGTATAACATTTTTTTCTTTCTTTTTTGAGACAGAGTTTCGCTCTTGTTTCCCAGGCTGGAGTGCAATGATGCAATCTCAGCTCACTGCACCCTCACCGGATTCAAGCGATTCTCTTGCCTCAGCCTCCCAAGGAGCTGGGATTACAGGTGCCCACCACCACACCTGGCTAATTTTTTTGTATTTTTAATAGAGACAGGGTTTCACCATGTTAGTCTGGCTGGTCTCGAACTCCTGACCTCAGGTGATCCATTCACCTCGGCCTCCCAAATTGGTGGGATTACAGACATGAGCCACCATGCCTGGCCCAGTGTAATATTTTCAAAATACAAATTGAAATGTATAAAAAACAGTAAAGACAGATATTGCCTCTGCTCACCAGAGCAGTCTGTTACTGAAGAAAGAACCCCGTTCTAAGATGTTTTTAACTTACCTTTGCCTGTCTGCTATTGATCATCATGTTTTGTTTTATTCTTTGTCTCTTATTTTTAAGACAGTTAATGCTCTATATATTATCTCTAAGTATTCTAAATTATTATATTTAAAAGTCCAAATATGTAAAAAATAAATTCTGGCTTCCTTTCCTGAACTACTTTGTTTTACATATCTTTTCATCTGTGAACCGTTAAATAGTTTAAGAGTTACACTTTTTAGCATGATGAAGCCATTTCCAACGGGATAGGTGAAGGGCCTTTTTTTTTTTTTTTAAAGAAGCACAGTATGAATTGATTAAGCAATAGAATAGATACACTAAAGGTTATTTTACGTATGTTCTTTATTTTCATTTTCTGTAGGCATGGTGAAAAGGTCAGTCTGAGCTCTAAGTGTGCAGAAATTGACCGAGAAATGATCAGTTCTCTTGGGGTTTCCAAGGCTGTGCTAAATAATGTCATTTTCTGTCATCAAGAAGATTCTAATTGGCCTTTAAGTGAAGGAAAGGCTTTGAAGCAAAAGTTTGATGAGATTTTTTCAGCAACAAGGTTTGTAACCCTTAAATAGACTTTGTAGTCCATTAAGTTATTGAACTGTGTTTGCAATTTGGATGCTTCTTTTTAACAGAAAAAATTTAAAAAGCAGAAAGGTCATCAGTTACTACCTCTCACCCAGCAGCAACCATTGGGCATATTTTCTTTCACTTGTCTTTCTGTGCGTATATTTATTTACCTGATTGACAGTATAAATGTAATTTTTTTCACTTACGATTATGTCATAGGCATTTTACAAGTTATTAAAAACTCATTGTAACTGTAATCTTAGTGACAGCATAATATCCCACTGTATGAATATATACCATAATTTACTTTGCCAGAAATTTGATTTTTGTTTCATATCTTCAAAGATACATTAAAGCCTTGGAAACACTTCGGCAGGTACGTCAGACACAAGGTCAGAAAGTAAAAGAATATCAAATGGAACTAAAATATCTGAAGCAATATAAGGAAAAAGCTTGTGAGATTCGTGATCAGATTACAAGTAAGGAAGCCCAGTTAACATCTTCAAAGGAAATTGTCAAATCCTATGAGAATGAACTTGATCCATTGAAGGTAACTTGATTTTATTTTTAATTGACAAAAATTGTATATCTTTATGGTATACAGCATGATGTTTTGATATAAGTGTACATTGTGGAATGGCTAAATCAAGCTATTTAACGTGCATTACTTCAATTTTTTTATGGTGAGAACACTTAAAATCTACTCTCTTAGCAATTATATATTGTTATTAACTAAAGTCACAGTGATGTACAGTAGTTAATTTCTTGTATACTAAATAGGTAGTCCTTTTTTTGCTATAGTAGCATTCTCCCCTTATTTGTATATGAAACTGAATGGCTTGTATATTTCTTGAATTATCAGGGAGCTAATGTTTTAGGTCTATATTAGTCTTTAAATTGCTCAAAGAGCTTGGATTTGAAAGAAAACAAATTTGTAGCATCACACTAAATTAGTAGTATAGATCACTAGGTGTTAAATAGCAATATCATTACCCAACCTTACAGTTCTGTATTAAGATTTTTTAAAATTGACATCTTTCTAGAGAATTTTTAAAATTTGCAGAAAGTTTTTGAAGCATTCAAAAATTGCACAGAATTTGGAATTCATCCATAACATGTTGATATATTTGCAAATGAGTATACCTTCCTCAACCCGGTGATTTATAAGAAAGGCCTACAGGAAATTCCATTCATTCATTTAATAAGCATTTATTGGGTGTCTTCTTTGTACCAGGGTATACTGTGCTTGGGTACAAAGAGGACTACAACTGCACCCCTGTCCTTAAGGTATTCCTAGTCTAAATAAGACATTCTTAAAAATGTCTATTTGCTATGTTTTAGATAGTAGATTTTTTAAAGTCATTAAAAAATTTATTGATTTGGTTTTTAAAAAACTCACCTGTAAATACCAGTATAGATCTTTGAATCGTGAAGTAGAAAATATATATATTTTTAATGATGGCCATGCATAGAAATATATTGCAAGGGCTTCTGGGAGGAGGTAGGGCTGAGGTGGGCCTTGAAGAATGGGAAGAAATCAAGTCAGCAAACTAGAAGACATTTTATGTATGTTTGTATTTATTTATTTATTTATTTTTGAGATGGAGTTTCGCTTTTGTTGCCCAGGCTGGAGTGCAGTGGCGTGATCTCGGCTCACTGCAACCTTTGCCTCCCGGGTTCAAGCAGTTCTCCCACTTAGCCTCCAGAGTAGCTGGGATTACAGCCATGCGCCACCACGCCCAGCTAAATAAAAAAAAAAATAGAATTTTTTGTATTTTTAGTAGAGACGGGGTTTCTCCATGTTGGTCAGGCTGGTCGCGAACTCCCGACCTCAAGTGATCCGCCCGCCTCGGCCTCCCAAAGTGCTGGGATTACAGGTGTGAGCCACCGCGCCTGGAAGTGTTTGTATTTATTTTGACTTTTCTTTTAAAAGTAATATGTGCCCCTAGTAAAAAAGTTATAAAAGGATATTAGGTGAAAAGTAAAAGATAGTCTTCCATTTCTCATCTCTGACCTTCCAGAGTATATTTTACCTGCAACTTTTTTTAACTGCATATATACAATACATATGTATATACAAACATTCACTTGTATGTATGTGCATATTTACCTTTACAAGCTTAATCAGAACAGGATTGTGAGAGGAAGAGTCTGGGTTAAGTAAATCAATATAAAAGGAGTAAATGATCAATATGAATCGGGGTCAGATTATAGAAAGCTAATGGATTTCAGACTTAGTTCAATAGACAGAAGAGTGGAAGACTATGTTATATTTTAGGATGAGTTGTCCTGATAACTCTGTGTGGGTCCCGTGGTAATTACCAAGATATTAGAACAGATTTCCTTTTTTTTTCTTCTTTCCCCCTTGCCCCACTCCACATTTTATCTTGAGGAACATCTTGGTTGGAGAGATGACAGGCACATGTAATGGTAAGGCAGAGAAAAAAACAAGAGCTGTAGGAGCTCTGAGGATAAAGAAAGAGAATTTCTATCTGAGGGAGCCAGAGAGGATTTCATAGGACTGAATTTGGCCATGACTTTTTTGATCATAAATGAGTAAGTCATTGGAGACATAGAGACAGTAAAATCCAAGCTGTCTTTGAACACTGTCAAGGAAATCCATATTGTTGAAATGAAGCATTTATATTGGAAATGATGTCAAGGTAGGGCTAAATGATAATACCTAGGATTTAGTGAGTGGTGCCAAGATTCTAACCAAGGCTGTAGCAGAGGTTGAGGTATTTATTTACTTGTTTGTGTTTAATTGTGAGTAATTCTCCAAGGGTTTAATATTCTTCTCTGTATCCTCAGAGCCTAGCCTAGTGCCTGGCACATAGCAGGTGGTTCAATAAATGTTTATTAAGTAGATGACTTCCAAAGTCCTTTTTTTAGCTCTGACATGTGAAGATTCTTCCCTTCATAGAACCCAATTAAAGTTTGGGTCAAATCACCTTCCCAGAAAAGACTACGTCCTTTCAACCATGCACTAGAATGCATCCTTTCCCATTTTTACTGATTCCCTTCATCTTCAGGAACTCTCACTCTCTCATGAACTACTTTATTACCATCCCACCATATCCTGTCCTCTTTTTTTGGCCTACTTAGATCTGTTTTCCTTTCTTGCCTTAAATGGGAATTGCTAGAGGAATATGTTTCTAACTTTTTTTTTCTGCACACAAGTTCATGGTCCTTCTATACTTGATAGCCCAGCTGCTCTATTTTTTTAATCTCATTTCACACTGGCACCTAAGCTTTAAACCCTTGGCTGTTTTTGTTATTGTTGTCTGCCTGCTTGTCCTAGCTCCTTTTACTACATGTGTACTCTGGGGATAGAACCTATGTTTTGTGCTCTGAGATTAGAACCAAAACACAGATGTCAAAGAAGGAATTCAGGGGATCTGGTGACTGGCTGGATTTAAGGAATGAAACAGGTAGAGATGTCATGAAAGATCCAAGCCCAGATGATTATCATAATGTTTGTGCTACCAAGAGGCAGTGAAAACACTGATGGAAAGAAACTGAGCACTTTGTAGAGTATCATAGTAGAGATGTTAGTATTCATTGCTCTTAAGTATCCATCCAGTTATGTTTGTTAGACTCTACTCAAAAGGTATTTTCTGAGTACAGAATTTTTTTCATAAGTGGTGCAAATGGTCTCATTAATTGAATGTTTACTGCCTAACACTAATCCAAGTGCTTTAAAATGTATAATGTAAACCCCATAGTAACTCTGTGAGGTTGTATAGGCAGGAAAACTGAGGTACAGGTTTTCACAGTGGAAATAAGGGTTAAAGGTAGGATTTGAGTCCTCTGATTCCTAAGTTTATACTTTTTTTTCTTTTTAAGTCAAGTTTATTAAGGTATAATATATATATGGTAAAATCCACCCTCTTTAGAGTATAAATTCTATGAGTTAGGACATATGCATACAGTAGCATAACCATCACTACAATGAAGATGTAGAATATTTCAATCACTCCAAAAAGTTCTCTCAAAGTCCTTGCAGTCAGTCCTCTCCCCCTGCTCCCATCCATAGTAACCACTAATTTGTTTTCTGTCATTATAGTTTTGCCTTTTCCAGAGAGTGGCACATATATAGAATCATACAGTATGCAGACTTTTGTGTCTGGGATTTATCTATGTTGCTGCATGTGTGAGTAATTCATTCCTTTTTTTTCTTTTTTTGAGACGGAGTTTCGCTCTTGTTGCCCAGGCTGGAGTGCAATGGCATGATCTCGGCTCACTGCAACCTCCGTCTCCCAGGTTCAAGCAATTCTCCTACCTCAGCCTCCCGAGTAGCTGGGATTACAGGCATGTGCCACCACACCCAGCTAATTTTTTTTTGTATTTTTAGTAGAGACGGACGGGGTTTCTCCATGTTGGTCAGGCTGGTCTCGAACTCCCAACCTCAGATGATCTGCCCACCTCGGCCTCCCAAAGTGCTGGGATTACAGGTGTGAGCCACTGTGCCCGGCAATTCATTCCTTTTTATTGTGGAGGAGCATTCCTTCCATTGTATGCATGTATTATAATTTTTTTCCTCATCCATTCTGTGGCTGATGGACATTAAGTTGTCTTTGGTTGAACTAGTTTACAGTCCCACCAACAGTGTAAAAGTGTTCCTCTTTCTCCACATCCTCTGCAGCACCTGTTGTTTCCTGACTTTTTAATGATTGCCATTCTAACTGGTGTGAGATGATATCTCATTGTGGTTTTGATTTGCATTTCTCTGATGGCCAGTGATGATGAGCATTTTTTCATGTGTCTGTTGTCTGCATAAATGTCTTCTTTTGAGAAGTGTCTGTTCATATCCTTCACCCACTTTTTGATGGGGTTGTTTTTTTCTTGTAAATTTGTTTGAGTTCTTTGTAGATTCTGGATATTAGCCCTTTGTCAGATGAGTAGATTGCAAAAATGTTCTCCCATTCTGTAGGTTGCCTGTTCACTCTGATGGTAGTTTCTTTTGCTGTGCAGAAGCTCTTTAGTTTAATTAGATCCCATTTGTCAGTGTGGTGATTCCTCAAGGATCTAGAAATAGAAATACCATTTGACCCAGCCATCCCATTACTGGGTATATACCCAAAGGATTATAAATCATGCTGCTATAAAGACACATGCACACGCATGTTTATTGCAGCACTACTCACAATAGCAAAGACTTAGAACCAACCCAAATGTCCAGCGATGATAGACTGGATTAAGAAAATGTGGCACATATACACCATGGAATACTATGCAGCCATAAAAAATGATGAGTTCATGTCCTTTGTAGGGACATGGATGAAGCTGGAAACCATCATTCTCAGCAAACTGCCGCAAGAACAAAAAACCAAACACCACATGTTCTCACTCATAGGTGGGAATTGAACAATGAGAACACTTGGACTCAAGAAGGGGAACATCACACACTGGGGCCTGTTGTGGGGTGGGGGGAGGGAGGAGGGATAGCATTAGGAGATACACCTAATGTAAATGATGAGTTAATGGGTGCAGCACACCAACATGGCACATGTATACATATGTAACAAACCTGCATGTTGTGCACGTGTACCCTAGAACTTAAAGTATAATAAAAAGAAATAAGTTGTTATCGGATTTGGGTTGTTACAGATAAAACTGCTATAAACTTTTGTATACAGGTCTTTGGATAACTTTAGGACTCGGGTTGCTAGGTCGTATGGTAAATATATGTTTAACCTTATAAGTTACCAGATGGCTGTACCATCTGGTACCACTTCATAGTCCTACCAACAATTTACCAACAATTTATGGGAATGTAATTGCTCTGCATTCTCATCCCCACTTAGTACTGTCAGTCTTTTTCATTTTAGCCATAACAGTAGGGGTGTGGTAGTGTCTCATTGTGACATTGTGAGGTTGTATTTCTTTATATTTTTCATTTGTGTTTTCCTAGTTGATCAGTCAATTGATTATTGATTTTGAGCATCTTTTCATGTATTTATTTGCCACCTGAATATCTTCGTTAGTAAAATGTAAGTCTTTTGCCTATTTTTCAATGTTATTTATTTATTGGTCATTTTATTATTGAGCTGTGAGAGTTCTTTTTTTTTTTTTTTTCTTGTTTTTTGAGACAGGGTCTCGCTGTCTTACCCAGGCCAGAGTACAGTGGTGTGATCTTGGCTCACTGCAACCTCTGACTCCCAGGCTCAAGTGATCCTTCCACCTCAGTCTCCCACGTAGCTGGGACTACAGGCACACACCACCACACCCGGCTAATGTTTTTTAATTTTTTTGTAGAGACAAGGTCTCACCAGGTTACCCAGACTGGTCTCAAACTTCTGGGCTCAAGCAATCAGCCTGCCTCAGTCTCCCAAAGTGCTGGGATTACAGGTGTGAGCTACAGTGCCAGGCAGAGAGTTCTAAATATGTTCTGGATACAAGCCCTTTATCAGATATTGGTTTTGCAGATATTTCTTAACTGCTTTTCAGAGGACAGGAGTTTTAAATTTTGATCAGGTACAGTTTATAAACTTTTTTCTCTTATGGTTTATACTTTTTGTTTATTATTTAAGAAGTCTTTGACCTAGTGTCACAAAAATATTCTTCAGTGTTTTCCTCTAAAAGTTTTATAGTTTGAGTTCTTACAATTAAGTACATGCTTCATTTCAGAATCTTAATATGATATGATGTAAAAGTTGAGGTTTACTTTCTTACATACAGATGTCCACTTCTAGCACCCAGAGCCTAGTCATTATGATACCCTGCCTCCTAATCTTACTGTCATCTTGTCTCCCAATCTTAACTATACAATTTTGTACAAGACAGTTAAGTCCTTTGAATTTCCTGCTTAGTATATACTTTTGTGAGGATTAGAGAGAATTTATAGCAGCACCTAGTACAATGTCTGGAACATAGCAGACATTCAATCAGTGATACCTGTGACAGTTGTTCTTGGTAAAATTATTTTTTTCAAATCTCTCTTTCGTTTAGCTAACATTGAACACCTATTGCATGTTCTGGGGATACATTAGGGAACAAAGTAAACAAAGTTTCTGTTTTTAGGCCGTTTACGTTCATATACAAATCACAAGCTATACTATTAGTATAATTTTAATAAATTATGTTAAAGTCGAGGATGCATTTTGGTGCAATTATGAAAGTTTGCAATTGCTGTCTAAGCATTCCAATAACTTAATATATTAGTTTAAAATTAGGTTCTGCTGGGCATGGTGGTACATACTTACAGTCTCAGCTACTTGGAGGCTGAGGTGGGAGGAACACTTGAGCCCAGGAGTTCAAGTTGTATTGCACTGTTATTGCACCTGTGAATAGCCACTCCAGCCAGGGCAACATAGCAAGACCTTGTCTCTGCATTTGAAATAATAATAATAAAAGTAGGTTGTAAAAATGTCTTAGAAGAAGAGTTGGTCAGTTTTGGAATCATAGAGGCAAACACTAGAAGAATATCCCCAGCATCATCCAATAAGAGAATGCCCCGAACCAGATCCCAGTATTCCTGGGAGATGAGGCAACCAGCTGTCTCTGGAAGTGAGCCTCAGAGCAGGCCACTGAGCTCCTTTGTTGTACTTTACTTGCTCAGAGTCCTCTGTGGTTGAGCAAGCTTTGGATTAAACTATACTCTTCATGTAAATTTGCCTATAGGCTCAGAATGCATTGGTAACTCACCATGAATTTCTAGCCTTCTCAGTAGTCCTGACTTAAAAAAATACATTAAATAGTTACCTTTTTAAGGATTAAGTAACTCTAAATGCCCAATGAATGAATAATGACTTTTGTGGCAGGTGTTGAGGACAGGACATGGTGTTTGGAGTTAGAAGTGGAATTTAATTCCTGCTTCTCTCTACTAGCTGTGAGGACTTGGGCCAAGTTACTTAATGTCTCTGAACTTCAGTTTCTCTAGGCCCGCTCTACAGTGTTATTGTTAGCCTTAAATGAGATCACTTTTACTAAATGCCTGGACCTGGAGTATCTTACTTGTCTTCATCTATCACCATGTAAGCTATAGTGAGTTTTATTTATGTAATGTTTCTTTATTTTCAGAATCGTCTAAAAGAAATTGAACATAATCTCTCTAAAATAATGAAACTTGACAATGAAATTAAAGCCTTGGATAGCCGAAAGAAGCAAATGGAGAAAGATAATAGTGAACTGGAAGAGAAAATGGAAAAGGTTTGTGGTGGTAGAATTTTGTTCTGCTTCAAAATTTTGGGATTATTGTAATGAACTTTATTTGAATCCATTTTGCCATCCACATTGGAAAAAAACAAATACAGATCTTGTTACTTCTATGTATACGTTAAAATGAAGGATATTGAATAAGGTTTGGTTTATATTTGGTACCTCAAAGTGATCATATTTTCTTATGTTTGTACGTTAAAGCTTTTTATTTTGGTGTTACACAGGTTTTTCAAGGGACTGATGAGCAACTAAATGACTTATATCACAATCACCAGAGAACAGTAAGGGAGAAAGAAAGGAAATTGGTAGATTGTCATCGTGAACTGGAAAAACTAAACAAAGAATCTAGGCTTCTCAATCAGGAAAAATCAGAACTGCTTGTTGAACAGGGTAGGATAAAATGTTTATTTGGTCGTTTTTCCTACTATGATATTATACATTTTCTGTATGAATGAAGAATCTCCAAGGACTTATGCTGAGTGAAAAGCCAATCTTAAAAGGCTATACACAGTATGTTTCCATTTATATAACATTTTTATAATGTCAAAATTTTAGAAATAGTGGAGAAATTAATGGTTGCCAGGGATACTGGGTAAGAGAAAGGACAGGAGGGAGCTAGGTATGGTTATGATTAGAACAAAAAGAGAGTTCTTGTAGTATTGGAACTGTTCAGTATCTTGACTGCCATAGTGGATATATGAACCGACACAGGTGATAAAATTATATAGAACTTAATACACACACATACACATGCTCAGGGGTACAAATAAAATTGGGGAAATTTGAATAAGATTGATGAATTATATCAATATCAGTATTCTGGTTGTGATATTTTACTGCAGTTTTGCAAAATGTTATCATTGGGGGAAACTGGGCAAAATGTTCAAGAGAGACACTGCATTATTTTTTATAACTCGTGAATCTACAGCTATCTCAACTTTTTAAGCACCAGTTGAAAAAAAAATTATGAGATTTTTTTTTTTTAAAAGGTCGTCTACAGCTGCAAGCAGATCGCCATCAAGAACATATCCGAGCTAGAGATTCATTAATTCAGTCTTTGGCAACACAGCTAGAATTGGATGGCTTTGAGCGTGGACCATTCAGTGAAAGACAGATTAAAAATTTTCACAAACTTGTGAGAGAGAGACAAGAAGGGGAAGCAAAAACTGCCAACCAACTGATGGCAAGTATTTTGAAATACAGTATTTGTTACTTTGTTTGCATCATATTCTCTACTTGAATTGTTGTTAATTTTTGGTTGGACTCCATTTTGGCATATTTTTCTATTAGTGTTAGGATAAAATCTGCTACAAGGCAGAAAAACCTTTATTGAAGCAAATGTTCTTAAGTGTATAAAGATAAAAATATGAAGAAAATGTAAACCTACATTTTTTATTTGGTTTTAAGTAAAAATTTTTAAAAACTAATTGCAGAGAAAACATTTGCTCACAGTTAATGATTATCTCTGGGTAATGGTTTTGATTGTTTTTAAAATACAGTCTTGAACCACATGTTTTGGTCAGTGATAGACCACATATTTGACATTGGTCCCATAAAATTATAATACTGTATTTTACTGTATGTTTTCTGTGTTTAGATATGTTTAGATACATAAATACTTATCATCGTGTTACAGTTGCCAAAGTATTCAGTACAGTAATATGCTGTATAGGTTTGTAGCCCATAAACAATAGGCTATACCATATAGTCTATGTGTGTATTAAGCTATACCATGTAGGCTTATGTAAATACATTCTGATGTTCACACGATGATAAAATTGCCTAATGATGCATTTCTCGGAATATATCCCTGCTGAGCAACACATGACTGTACTTTTTTGTATTTTCTTCAGTGTACATATATTCCTTTTGCAATTAAAAAACTTTTTCTTAAATTGTTTAGTAAATTACTAATGCTCATTCTTTACATACGCATTTAGAATGACTTTGCAGAAAAAGAGACTCTGAAACAAAAACAGATAGATGAGATAAGAGATAAGAAAACTGGATTGGGAAGAATAATTGAGTTAAAATCAGAAATCCTAAGTAAGAAGCAGAATGAGCTGAAAAATGTGAAGTATGAATTACAGCAGTTGGAAGGATCTTCAGACAGGATTCTTGAACTGGACCAGGAGCTCATAAAAGCTGTAAGATATTCTTTGAATAATCTAATAATTTTAAGATATAATACTTTTAGAAGTATTTTGTCTATTTTTGATCCTAAGATTATAGCATTTTAATAAAAACATCAACTTTGTCTTATTCTCATGTAAAATGAATTCATCTGAATATCTTGATCTTCTGACTCTTTGGTTCTACAACCTGATAGGCTGAAAATTAGAATCACATAGGGAGCTTTTTAAAGATACTGTACTGAGACCTTAAAGCTTCAGACCTTCCAAATCAAAATCTCTGAGAATGGGGCATAGAAATGTACCTTCAAAACACAACAAAACTGGCTAATTCTTATGAGCACCTTGATTAAGAACACTTACCAGGCCAGGTGCAGTGTCTCACACCTGTAATCCCAGCACTTTGGGAGGCCAAGGCAGGCAGATAACGTGAGGTCGGGAGTTCAAGACCTGTCCAGTCAACATGGTGAAACCCCGTCTCTACTAAAAATACAAAACTTAGCTGGGCGTGGTGGCGTGTGCCTGTAATCCCAGCTACTTGGGAGGCCAGGGCAGGAGAATCGCTTGAACCTGGGAGGCAGAGGTTGCAGTGAGCCAAGATCGCACCACTGCTCTCCAGCCTGGGTGACAGAGTGAGACTCCATCTCAAAAAAAAAAGAAAAAGAACACTTGCCAAAGTTTTAAAAAAGCAAGTATTTTTCCTCTAGGTCACACACGTTGTAATTCTAGATGATTTTTGCTGTATTATTACTTTTTCTGTGTTAAAAACTTTCTTAGCCAATCTTTTCAGGTATTTCCATATTTTCTTTCTTGCTTCTAGTCTGTCCTCCTTCTTCACATCTCCATTACCAAAGTAAGCATTCTAAAGCATGGCAAACTTCTTAAAGCCCATCTTGATAATTTATGTAAACATTTATTTTTGCTCCATAACTCACCATTGTAGCATACGTTTTTGTCAGTTTAGCACTTCATCAGTGTTGTCTTGTTGGGGTGGGGAGATACTTGGTCAGGGACCACATCACACTATTTTTATAGTTTCTACATACCAGGCAATATAGTGAATTACATGGGGACATAATAAATATTTAATTGTTGACTGAGGACTCACTAATCTGTGTACTTAGACACGTCTCCTAATTTTACACTAATTCTCACATTTCTTTCCTGTTTGACCCTTCTAGGTTTATTTACTAATTCTCTACCATTATAACATAGTAAGGTCACTTTCATAAGATATACCTTAGAGCGTATATAGTGCCTTATGTTTTTTTCTCTTGTTGGATACAAACAGTAATATTTGGAACATTCTGAGGAGTAGTTAATTTCTAATACACTTTGTCATTATTTTAATTCTTGCACAAAATATATAACACCTTTGCATTTGTATGAATTATTGACTAGGAACGTGAGTTAAGCAAGGCTGAGAAAAACAGCAATGTAGAAACCTTAAAAATGGAAGTAATAAGTCTCCAAAATGAAAAAGCAGACTTAGACAGGACCCTGCGTAAACTTGACCAGGAGATGGAGCAGTTAAACCATCATACAACAACACGTACCCAAATGGAGATGCTGACCAAAGACAAAGTATGATTTTTCTTTTTGTTCTAATTATACTGTCTGGTACTTAAAATAGCCTACCTTGCACTCATAAGTCATAGACTATAAGGTATTAAGTTGGTATTGACTATATTTTAGAGGCTAAGTGAGCTTAGTACTCTATATAATAGACTTTGAAGCTTAAAAGTTATTGTTTAATTACAAAAAGTTAATACAGAAATGTATATATATGTATATACACACATGCACATTACTGTTAACTTTTAACATACACAAGTTTTAAAATTTTATATTGTTCGACTTGGTACTCCACTCTTAAGGCTTAGAAAGACCATCCCCACTTGAAGACTTTAAGAACTTTAAGAAATTTTATATTTTATTTTCATATTTTTATAGTTTTAAGCTTAGAACTTTAGTCAGTCTAGCATTTATTTTTGTTCTTGATATAGTGTGGAGATATAGACTTTATTTTTAAAAGATGTTTTTTTTTACCTATAGGCTGACAAAGATGAACAAATCAGAAAAATAAAATCTAGGCACAGTGATGAATTAACCTCACTGTTGGGATATTTTCCCAACAAAAAACAGCTTGAAGACTGGCTACATAGTAAATCAAAAGAAATTAATCAGACCAGGGACAGACTTGCCAAATTGAAGTAAGTTGCAACATTTGGAGATGTAATAGAAATCTCTTATTTCATGCTTACCTGTTTAATTGTTTTAAAATAATTTATTGTCATGAAATGGTATGTTATATTGATAAACTTTAGTTCTTGCATACAAGGAGACTTCAGAAAGTTCATGGAAAAATGGAATTAAAAGATAAAAATTTTAAATAAACTGTATTTCTCAACATAAGCTCCATCAAGTTCAAGACTCTTCTGAGCAGTGATACCAGCAATTTAGTTCAGTCCTAAAGAACTGAGGGTCCTGGGAATTTAACCATGTCAGTGTAGTCTTTTTTACATTGTTAGCATAAAAATGGGTGCCCTTTAAAGATTTTTTTAAGATTAAGAAACTAGAAGACAGGAGGAGCCAAATCAGGACTGTAAGATGGATGCCTAATGATTTCCCATCGAAACTTGCAAATGGCCCTTGTTTGATGAGAGGAATGAGCAGGAACATTGTTGTGGTGGAAAAGGACTCTCTGGTGAAGCTTTCCTGGGCATTTTTCTGCTAATGCTTCGGCTAGCTTTCTCAGAACACTCTCATAATAAGCAGTTGTTACCTTTCTTTGGCCCTCCAGAAAGTCAGCAAGCAAAATGCCTTGAGCATCCCAAACAACTGTTGCCATGACCTTTGCTCTTATCTGGTCTGCTTTTGCTTTGACTGGACCACTTCCACCACTTGTTAGCCATTGCTTTCACTGTGCTTTGTCTTCAGGATTGTACTGGTAAAGCTACATTCCATCACCTCCTGTTACAATTCTTTGAAGAAATGCTTTAGGAACTTGATCCCACTTATTGGGGAAGTTCTGCCGTTGTCTGCAGCTGATCTGGAAGCAGTGATTTTGGGCATCCATCAAGTAGAACGTTTACTCAACTTTAATTTTTCAGTCAGAATTGTGTAACTGAATCAATTGAGGTGTCTATGGTGTTGGCTATTGTTTCTGCTGTTAATCATTGATCTTCCTCAGTTAGGGCATGAAGAAGATGATTTTTTTCCTCACAAATTGATGTGAACAGTCTGTCACTGTGGGCTTCATCTTTAGTATCGTCTCATCCCTTCTTAAACTGAGTTATCCATTTGTAAACTGCTGATTTGTTTGGGGCATTGATCTCATAAACTTGTAAAGTATCAATGATTTCACCATTCTTCCACCCACACTTCACCATAAATTTGATATTTGTTCTTGCTTCAGTTTAATTGGGGCTCTTTTCAAACTGATGTCTTAACCTTGTTAGTGCCTTAAACTAGATCCTATTCAGACATGTTATAACAAGTTAGTATGAGTTTGTTTCAGTGCAAAACATTTTGAACTTCATGCATAGTTTTTTTTATAATACACATTTTCCATGAACATTTTGAAGACCCCTCATATTTTACAAATTAAGTAAAATGGTAACGGATAGTAATTTAGGCCTCTTGTCCCTTGAAAATTTGTAGACCTATGAAGATTAAAATTTAAAAATTCTATTTTCATTTCTGTGAGTAATCCATTATAAAAAGTGATCATGTTTCTCAGATGTTACCTTGGATAGTGGTTGGATAAGCGGGTCAAAAATTCCACACAGATTTTTGAGGAAAGTAGAGGACTTGGCTTTGGTGGTGTTTAATCTGTGTTTCTTGTGGAAGTATCTGTGAGGGAATACAATATTGGAGTTTGAAATTCAGGAGATTGGAAGTTGTTGCTATGTAAGGGATACTCAAAGTCATTAGTATGTCACCTTGAGAGAGTTATGCAAAGGGAAGGAGTTACAATTAGATTCCTGGGAAGCACAAACATTTAAAATGTTAGCAGGCAAAGGAAAAGGAGCAAGTGAAGGAAACTGGGATGTGCCCAGGGAACCAGGGTGAGAGCCAGATAGCTGTGGTGTCTAGGTGCCTTGGGAAAATAGTCTTCAAGGAGAAGGTCAACAGTGTTTGGTGCTACGTAGAGGTAGAGTAAGATGAAGACTGTACTTGGCACTTAGGTCACTGGTGATCTTGATGAGAAGTGCTCAAGGGAGTCTAGGATAATGAAAATATCATCATATTAGTTACTTTTTTCCAAATGTTTACTGTGACTCAGGATGGGTAGTCATGATGAAGAAGCATGTGTGCAGTCACACACATTTATCTGAAACAAATTTCTCAAAGTAGTACATATACATACAGCCTACTCCAATATATTACCGTCTATTCTGTTTCATTTTTTAAAAATATGCTGAATACATTAAATTGATTACATGGTAGCTAATGCATCGAAACCTGCAAATTGAAAAACCATGTTATGTGTGAGTATTGAGGTTGGCTAGGATGATGTTTAAGAGTTAAAGTGGAGATAAATTGTACTAGTAAGCAAAATCTTTGATGAATGAGAGGGAATGACTGATCTGAACGCAAGTGGATGACAGCAACAAGGAGGGGGAGGATACAAAAGAAACAGTATTTACAGGAGAGTAAGGAAGTAGTATTTGTGAAAGGACTAAAGGGAATTACGGGGATGTTCTCTTGTCTTCTTTCTGTCCAATAGTCCTAGCAAGCATCTTGCTGAGGCTTAACCTGGGATCAAAGACCATGAACCCCCAGAAACCAGGCAGAATTCTGTGTACATTTTTCTGGGAGCAGGCCCATGAGTAGGACTGGCAGGTGAGTCAGTGTCCTAGGGGGAGAGTTAAGGCAGAAGTGGACTAGTCCCTCAACTTCTGAAAAAAATTATTTGGTCATACCAAACTCTTGTAATGATTTGTTGGCAGAATTTGTCTTGTTTTTGCCTACTCAAACTTTCAAACTAATTTCTCCTATTTTAAAATGAAAATCCATATTTGCTCTTATTTTAGCAAGGAACTAGCTTCATCTGAGCAGAATAAAAATCATATAAATAATGAACTAAAAAGAAAGGAAGAGCAGTTGTCCAGTTACGAAGACAAGCTGTTTGATGTTTGTGGTAGCCAGGATTTTGAAAGTGATTTAGACAGGCTTAAAGAGGAAATTGAAAAATCATCAAAACAGCGAGGTAAGTTGTCTACTTTATATTATCAGGATACTTTGACACCTTTGAATTTTCATTCACAGGTAACTGTTAAGGATGGGGAATTTAAAAACCTGGTTATGGAGCCTAATGGCTTGGATTTCAGTCCTGGCTCTACAACTTACTCACTATGTGACTTTAGGCAAGTTACTGAAACCTTCCTGTGTTTCATTGTCTATAAAATGAGGACACAACTACCACCTGTGGTACTGAGGCGTGAATGAGATTGTAGTTATAAAGCCCTTAGAACAGTGCCTGGCACATAGAAAGCTCTCAGTAGGCATTTTGTTATACTTATAATGTGTTACCAAAAAATATTTATACAAATCTGAATGTATCATGCTCTTTGGAAGAGAATATTGGAATTTTAAATATCAGAATTTTTATTTCTTTTATAATATATTTATAAAGCAAGAATAATCATATATTTATAGAAAAAGATACAACCGTATTCACAATACTGTATTTTATGTTTTTTTCTCATTGGTGATATAATTTATTTTCTTAAAATAGCCATGCTGGCTGGAGCCACAGCAGTTTACTCCCAGTTCATTACTCAGCTAACAGACGAAAACCAGTCATGTTGCCCCGTTTGTCAGAGAGTTTTTCAGACAGAGGCTGAGTTACAAGAAGTCATCAGTGATTTGCAGTCTAAACTGCGACTTGCTCCAGATAAACTCAAGTCAACAGAATCAGAGCTAAAAAAAAAGGAAAAGCGGCGTGATGAAATGCTGGGACTTGTGCCCATGAGGTAAGAATGGGATTTACCTTCACTGTACATGTAGCAGCACATTGTAAAAGGTACCCATCTCATTCCTGGGCAGATGGTAGTTACTCAGTAAGGACTCTGAGCTGGTATGCCCTGTCTTATATCACTTCTATGATAAGAAGATTCAATTATTTTGTTTAAAGGTAAGCTTGTTTCCTGTCTTTTTTTCTTTTTTTTTTCTGAGACAGAGTCTCTCTCTGTCACCTAAGCTGGAGTGCAGTGGCATGATCTTGGCTCATTGCAACCTCCACCTCCCAGAAGCGATTCCCATGCCTCAGCCTCCTCAGTAGCTGGGATTACAGGCATGCACAACCACAACCAGCTAATTTTTGTAATTTTTAGTAGAGACGGAGTTTCACCATGTTGGCCAGGCTAATCTCGAGCTCCTGGCCTCAAGTGATTGGCCCACCTCGGCCTCCCAAAGTGTGAGCACCGTGCATAGCCAGTAAGCTTATTTCTTAAACTATGAGGTAGACAGTCTTTATGTTCTTTTGTATGTGTGTTTAATTCCCAAGACTTAGCTTGTGGGCATAGATTTTCACAGATTTAGGACTGTCTGTTGACATGCTACTGTCTGAACCCAGCAAAAGAATTTTAAGTACTGAAAAGTTCTCCCAGAAGACAGATTTTAAACTATGTTTTTAATGTCTTTTCCACTTTCTAGAAGAATGAATCATAGATGATTTTCAGTTGTTTATATTTTCCATCACTTATACAAGAAATTCGTTTTATGTTCTGTTTACAAACAAAAATCAAGTCAGGAAATATGTGATGATTGCCTTAGTGTCTCCCAGAACATAGAGAACAAGGGTAGTGCCAGAGACCTAAGACATGACCCTCCAGGAGCTAATGGTCTGATTAAGAAGACAAGCTCTCAGAATTCAACATTTAGAAAGCTAGGCTTAATAAAGTGCTTAAAAAAATGATTCAAACAGATGTGTTAGGTAAGAAGGGAGGAGCCAATGGATACAGAATGAGAAGAATATTTTGAGAATGAGGCAGGAAGAGGAATATAAGACCTGGAGAAGTTCATTCAGCTCAACTGAGAGGAGACGGAAGTCAGAACACGGTGCAAAGGGAAGAGGAGTATGACCTATGCTGCAGTAGAAATGTTATCTGGAGTTTGGGGAATTATTTATAGGGATTGAGTCCTGTATGTTGGGGAGATAGGGCTACATTATATTCAGGTCTAGTTGTAACTCTGATAGGTGATGAGGAGCCAACCTAAGGGATTTAGTGAAAGATGTATTTTAGGAAAATTAATCTAATATTAATATATTGACTGAAACAGGCTGAGAAAAGCTCAGGAAGCAGAAAAACCAGGAGAGTGAAAGTGATTGTCCTGGAAAACCAAGGAGGAGTTTCAGGAAAAGGAGAAAGAAAGGCCTAAGAAGATGTGGTTTGTGGCAGCCAACTTCTAAGATGGTCCCTAGTAATCTTGGCCTCTTGGTATTTATACTCTTGTATAGTCCCCTCTCATGCTGTTGCATGATTGGTCTATATAACTGATAAAACAGGCAGAAGTGATAGCATGGCCTTTCCAACATTAGGTTATTTAAGGTACTATGGCTTCTTCTGTTCTCGCAATGTGCTTGTGCCCTCGTGTGAACTCGCTCACTCTCCCCCACTCCTCCCCTCTCTCACTCACTCTGTCTCCCTCTGTCTCTTGTCTGAGGGAAGCTAGCTGCCATGTTGCAAGCAGCCCTCTGGAGAGGCCCATATGCCAAGGACCTGAGGCCTTTGAGCAAGTGAGTTTGGAAGCAGACTTTGTAGCAGTCAAGCCTTAAGATGACTACAGTCCTGGCTGACAGCTTGATTGCGACTTCATGCGAGACCCTGAGTCAGAAGCGTATCTCTTGATCCTCATATCTCTGAGAAATAATAAGTGCTGTTATTTTAAGCTGCTAAGTTTTGGGATACTTTGTTATGCAACAATAGATAACCAACACAAGCATCAAGGGTGAAAACCAGATTATTGGGGCCACAGAGATGAGGAGACAGAGGCAGTAGTTTGAGAATAAAAAGGAAGGAGAGGAATAAGGTAGTATCTTGAAAAGAAAAAGATCAAATGGATAAAATTTGAAATTGGTAGAAAGTACACGTAGTAGAAATGTGAGCTTAGTTCTGTGTTAGACTGTTATACAATAAATGGCAGAAATTAACATCGTATTATATTTTAGGACCCTAGCTGTCACGGCTCCTTTTTTTTTTTTTTTTTTTTTTTTGAAACTGAGTTTTGCTTTGTCGCCCAGGCTGGAGTACAGTGGCGCAGTCTTGGCTCACTGCAACCTCCACCTCCCCGGTTCAAGCAATTCCCCTGCCTCAGCCTCCCAAGTAGCTGGGATTACAGGCGCACGTCACCAGGCTCGGCTAATTTTTTTTGTATTTGTAGTGGAGAGAGGGTTTCACCATGTTGGCCAGACTGGTTTCAAACTCCTCATCTCAGGCAATCGCCTGCCTCAGCCTCCCAAAGTGCTGGGATTACAGGCGTGAGCCACCGTGCTGGGCCACAGTTTCCCCTCTAAGAGTAAGGTGCATGTCTTACTCATTGTTGTATCTCCACAGTTCCTTGTATATTGCAACTTTGATAACTATTTGCTAAATGAATGAGAACTATAATGTCTGTTCCAATTATTTATTGCTATGTAACAAACCTCAAATCTGTCTCACAATAATTTTTCATGGTTCTGTGGTATGACTTGGCTCAGCTAGGTGGCTTTCACTTGGGGTCTTACGGTTGCAGTCAGATGTTGGCTGCAGTCGTCTCAAAGCGTAACCGAGCTGGATGTTCTTGATGGCTCACATGACTGACAGTGATGCTCACTGTTGTCTGGGAGCTCAGCTGGGGCTGTCAGAATAGGACATCTTCACATAGCCTCTGCATGCATCTTGGGCTTTTGGCAGCATAGTGACTGGGTTACTAAACAGAGTATCCTAAGGGTAAGTATTCCATGAACAGGAAGTAGAAGCTGCAAGTCCTTTAAGGCCTAGACCAAGAAACTGGCATGGTGACACTTCTTTTTCTGTTGGTTAGAGTGGTCACAGAAACTCCCAAGATTCAGTGAGGGAGGATACTGTATCTCTTGATGGGAAGAGTGTCAAAGTACTTGTGGCTGACTTGAATCTGCCTAACCCTATATCTGCAGTAGCATCTGTGTGCCATTCTGGTTACCTAGAGACTAGGCAACCACACATTTGTATATTCCATATTGTAACTTTGATAACTATTTGCTGAATGAATGAGAACTGTAGTGTCTATTCCCGTTATTGATTGCTGTGTAACAAACCCCCTCAAAACTGTCTCGCAGTGATTAGTTTTTCATGGTTTCATGGGATGACTGGGCTCAGCTAGGTTAGCCAGGTAAATGGCTGGTTACCACACATTTTAAGAGAACCTGAAGCTAGAAAAGGCCTAGAGGAAGCACTGAAAATGGACCAAGATGCTGGCAGGGCTGCTAAGTGAGGACACGTGTGTGAGGAAACCATTTTTATAAAGAAACCAAAACTTGAAGACCCGAAGAGCAGGGAAATGATGAACCCCTGTTTCTTTAGCAAGCTCTAACAGAATGTCAGTGGGCCATTCTGGAAAACTGGAGAAGGATGAGTTTGGGACAAATGAGAGAGGAAGTCTTCTTCCCAATAGTAGGAAATAACATTATAAAACACTTGTTTTAAGTCTAAATAAATCCACAAATGAAAGGTCAATAATGAATTAAGAGGACTTGATTGATTGATAGATAGGGTCTTGCTCCTGTCACCCAGGCTGGAGTGTAGTGGTGTGATTGATTATAGCTCATCGAAGCCTCGAACTCCTAAGCTCAAGCAATCCTCCTACCTCAGCCTCCCAAAGTGCTAGGATTACAGGCATAAGCCACCATGCCCAACCAAGAGGACTTTTTTTTTTTTTAAATATGGGAAAGCAATTGCCTAAGAGTGCAGTCAGGTTGATTTCAAATTCCAACTCTGCTGGGTGACCTTAGGGATGTTACTTAGCCCATTTGGCCCTTCGTATCCCCCACATAAAGTGAGGGGATTGATTTACATGATCATTAAGCTTCCTTCCACCTCTGGTTAGGATAGTACTTTCAGATATCCCGTGGGGTCACTTTCAGAGACATTGTGGAGGTCTATTTATGATAGTCACTTAGGTGGAAGGTTATTGGTGAAGAGGGGTAAAGTAACAAGATTAAATTTATCTGTGCGCCATTTGCTTTTTCACCTTTAGAATATGCCCTTGATGCCACCACTATCATGAGAACTGTCTATTCATGCAACCAATATAGGCAGTCTACTGGAGTGCAGGTAATACAGCAGTAAACAAAATGGACAAAGTCCCTGCCCTTATGGAGTTTATATCCCAGTGGGGAGGAGATGGATGACAAATAAGTAAATACATAATATGCCAGGGGATGATCAGGGGCATTGAGAAAAATACAGCAAGATAAGGGAATAGGGACTAGCTGAAGGGTGGTAGGAGGGGACTTGATGAAGGTGGCAGTGGAGTGGAAACTTGAGAGAAGTGAGGGAGTCAGCCATGCAGTTGTCCGGAAGAAGAATATTCTAGGCAGTGCAAAATCTCTGAGACACATTTGACCTGAAGGCCAAAGGGAAAAGTTGTGGAAGATGAGCTCAGAGAGGTAGTGGGGAGCCATATCTTGCTTATCTTCTTTGCGGGAAATATTTTCATTTAAAGCCTCAAATTTGCCAGTACCTAATACAAAACTAACATCATGACTGAGATCTCAGCTGAAAATGTACCTGTTTATCATTTTGTCTAGTGCGGACTCAGATTCATTTATTATAGCACCTCATTTAAATACAAACTCAATTGGTATTTCTCCCACAGGTTTTTTTCAGTACCATATCTGTGTGAGCCTTTTTACACACAATCCCCTTAGAAAAGGAATGCTGTCTAAAAATAGGTGAATTGGGTTTCTGAAAAAACAGAAATCCAAAGAGTAAATTTCAAATGTCTGTCTATAAAAAATGATAGGCAGGCAAGGTAATGGATATGTTAAATTAACTTTATTTAATCATTGTACATTGTGTACATATATCAGAACATCACATTGTACCCCATAAATGTTTGCAATTATGATTTATCTATTGAAAATAATTTTTAAAAACCTTGTGAATCGTGAGAAAAATTAACTCTTGAAAATAAAAAATAAAATGTCATAAATTTAAAAAAAAGAAAAACAAACCCAGAGAGTGCAGTGGCACAATCTCAGCTCACTGCAACCTCCATCTCCCGGGTTTAAGCAGTTCTCTTGCCTCAGCTTCCCAAGTAGCTGGGATTACAGGCGCCCTTCACCACGCCCAACTGATTTTTTGTAATTTTAGTAGAGATGGGGTTTCACCATGTTGGCCAGGCTGGTCTTGAACTCCTGACCTCAGGTGATTCACCAGCCTCAGCCTCCCAAAGTGCTCATATTACAGGCGTGAGCCGTCACACCCGGCCAGAAAACTTCTTTTAACATCTTATGTAATCATCAAAAAAGAAGGCACCAAAACCTAGACCATATTGATGAAAGATTTTGTGTGTGTGTATGAAAATGTAAAAATAGGGTTAAAATTGTATGTATACCTACAGTTCTTCACAGATATGTCCCCAGTTTAATAAATGCTTGGCCATCATTATTAGGCTGTCATAGCTGTGTCACTTTTTAGATATTGGGCACGTAATTTAAGGCCAACTACTAATCGGTGACAACAGTGTTCAAGAGGAAACATTGGCATGGAATTACTCATAATCTGCATACCTTCATATTTATTATGTGGAATAAGAATACCTCCTATTTCTGTGGTATAAAAAAAAACTATAGGTCTGACATGCACACGTATGTATGTTTATTGCGGCACTGTTCATGATAGCAAAGACTTGGAACCAACCCAAATGACCATCAATGATAGACTAGATAAAGAAAATGTGGCACATATACACCATGGAGTAACTATGCAGCCATATAAAAGGATGAGTTCATGTCCCTTGCAGGGACATAGATGAAGCTGGAAACCATCATTCTCAGCAAACTAACACAGGAGCAGAAAACCAAACATTGCATGTTCTCACTCATAAATGGGAGTTGAGCAATGAGAGCACATGGACACAGGGAGGGGAACATCACACACACTGGGGCCTGTCTGCTGTTGGGGGGCTAGGGGAGGGATAGCATTAGGAGAAATACCTAATGTACATGATGGGTTCATGGGTACAGCAAACCACCATGGCACGTGTATACCTATGTAACAAACCCACACGTTCTGCACATGTATCCCAGAACTTAAAGCATAAAAATAAATAAATAATAAAAAAATTTAAAAAAACTATAGGTCTGTTGCCACAGGTCAGGTTGGCATTTCTTGGTCATAGTTTGCATTTTTAAAAAATCATTAAGTAATAGCCACTTGAGTTTCTGGTTATTCTTTAAGTTTATAATAAGACTCCTATTAGAGACCAGTTTAATTTATTCTACTGCTTTGTCATACTAATTCAATATAATTTTAAATAAGAATTTGGAATATTTCTGAAGTAAATTTTTTTAAACGATTAAATACATATTATTGTTTCAGAGGCATCAGCAAAAATAGTTGTCAGTACCTGCCATGGAGGTGGTAATTCATTAGCTACAGTAGTGAGTACCAGTAAAATGGGTTGACATTTTGTACCTTAAACCCATGTAGCATTTCACTTAGTGGCTGGCTTCCTTCCTTTTTTTCCTGTAATTTAAAAAAATTTTTATTTTGAAATAATGTTAGGATTACAGAAAAATTATAAAAATAATACAAATTATTCATATATATCCCTCATCCAGCTCCTCCTGATGTTAATTTATGTACTCTGTTATAATACAGTTATCAAAACCAGGACTAACATTGATATAATGCTACTAACTAAATTACAGACCATATCGAATTTAGCAGTTTTTCCATCAATGCCTTTTCTGTTTCAGGGTTCCATGCAGGATCCCACATAGCATCTAGTTGTTATTTCTCCTTAGGCTCCTGCAGTCTGTAACAATCTGTCTTTATCTTTCATGACCTTAACACTTTTGGTCAATATGACCAGTTCATTCGTAGAATATTTCTCAGTTTGACAAACACCACAGTAATAATTATTGCAAGCAAGATCTGTCAGTGGATACTAAAATCAGTAGGCAGAAAGTTGAGAAGCAAGATATTTACATAGTCTCAACATTTCTCTCCTAAGATACTTGTTAATTACAAAGACCAAAACAGTAACTTTACAGTGGAGAAACCTGGCCGACACCATCTAAGCCAAGTGAATAAGGATTAACATCATCAGTAATAAGACATATTGATATCATGATTCCATATCCACTGATATGATACCCTGAAAAGAACACAATGTCACTTCTGTGGTATTCTTCCTAAAAATACATAACCTCAGTCTAACTGTGAGAAACATCAGATACTTTATTTTTAATTGTGTTTTCTATTTAGGCAAAGCATAATTGATTTGAAGGAGAAGGAAATACCAGAATTAAGAAACAAACTGCAGAATGTCAATAGAGACATACAGCGCCTAAAGAACGACATAGAAGAACAAGAAACACTCTTGGGTACAATAATGCCTGAAGAAGAAAGTGCTAAAGTATGCCTGACAGATGTTACAATTATGGAGAGGTTCCAGGTAAGTTTATTGTAGTTTAAGGCAGAATAAAACTTGTTCCATGGTGGCTTGAATTTGAAGTGTGAGAGTTAAAAATAGTAGCTAGTATTCAGGTACAGGTTGTGTTTAGAATTCCCCATCCTGAATTTCAGATACCCTCAGGGAGCAACTGCTTAGTTTACATCCCTGGGTTTAAACTTTTTAATTCATAAATTTAAAAATTAAGACAGTTCTGTTTGTTTTTCATCTTTAGTCAGCTTCCTTTTGTTTACATCATTTGAATTGCTGATAATTAATTTCACTTTTATCCTATTAAACTTTGCTAAAATTGTATCTGAAAATGGTTTATAAGTTTAGATTTAAAAAATAAATGATAAGAGCAATTAATTTTTAAAGATTTTGAATAATGCAGTAAGTTTATTAAAGGAAATAATTTTGTTATATTCTTAAGATGGAACTTAAAGATGTTGAAAGAAAAATTGCACAACAAGCAGCTAAGCTACAAGGAATAGACTTAGATCGAACTGTCCAACAAGTCAACCAGGAGAAACAAGAGAAACAGCACAAGTTAGACACAGGTAATACAGTCTGTGTCCTTCTGTACTCATAGAGACTTTGACATTGCGAGCACATGCCTTTTACAGTCAATTTTATATCTGTTACATGGACAACGAAGTTCCTTCCAGTCCACAGTATATTCGCTCTTTTTTTCTGAAAAGCATCACTTCTCTTTTTTCTCTTACTTTGCACAACAGATTTTGAACAGTAGGAGAGTATGAAATAAGCTGTATTCTCTTTTCTTTTTTTTTTTAAGATAGAGTTTCACTCTTGTCGCCCAGGCTGGAGTGCAGTGGTGCAATCTTGGCTCACTGCAACCTCCGCCTCCCGGGTTCAAGTGATTCTCCTGCCTCACCCTCCTGAGTAGCTGGGGTTACAGGCACACATCACTACGCCCAGCTAATTTTTGTATTTTTTCGTAGAGATGGGGTTTCACTGTGTTTGTCAGGCTGATCTCGAACTCCTGACCTCAGGTGATCCACCTGCCTCAGTCTCCCAAAGTGCTGGGATTACAAGTGTGAGCCAGTGCGCCTGGCCATGAGCTGTATTCTTTCTCATTCATACCTGCCCTGTAAGCTTTCCCTGTGAGTGGCCAGCAGGGGACATAAAGCTGATTTGAGAACTAGCAGGGTTCTCATTATATTTTTGTTGCAGTGGGTGGGGCCCACAGAAATAGCATTTGTGGATTCCATAGACCGATAAAAATGGGAAGAATGATACAAATAGTATTTTCTATGCCCTTACATTAATTATTGTGATAATATGTTTTTGTGTAGTTTCTAGTAAGATTGAATTGAATCGTAAGCTTATACAGGACCAGCAGGAACAGATTCAACATCTAAAAAGTACAACAAATGAGCTAAAATCTGAGAAACTTCAGATATCCACTAATTTGCAACGTCGTCAGCAACTGGAGGAGCAGACTGTGGAATTATCCACTGAAGTTCAGTCTTTGTACAGAGAGATAAAGGTAAGAATATCCATACATGTTTTTTGTAAAATTATTTTAATTATTTTTTTATTTTTATTTTTATTTTTTGAGACAGTCTCGTTCTGTCACCCAGGCTGGAGTGCAGTAGCACGATCTCGGCTCACTGCAACCTCCATCTCCTGGGGTCAAGTGATTCTCTTGCCTCAGCCTCCGGAGTAGCTGGGATTACAGGCGTGCACCACCATGCCTGGCTAATTTTTGTACTTTTAGTAGAGACGGGTTTTCGCCATTGGACAAGCTGGTTTCAAACTCCTGAACTAAGGTGATCTGCCTACCTTGGCCTCCCAAAGTGCTGGGATTACAGGCGTAAGCCAGCATGCCCTGCCCTATTCTTCTTTTTTAGAGACAGAGTCTTCATCAGTCTTCCAAGCTGGAATGCAGTGGTACAGTCACAGCTCACTCACTGCAGCCTCGACCTCCTGAGCTCAAGCAATCCTCCTGCCTCAGCCTCTCAAGTAGATGGGACTACAGGCACACACCACCACGCCTGGCTAATTTTTAAAATTTTTGTAGAGACAGGGTCTCACTATGTTGTTCAGGCTGGTCTCAAACTCTTGGCCTCAAGCAATGCAGCCTTGGCCTCCCAAAATTACAGGCATACATCACCTCACCCAGCCCATGTTTCTTTAATATGAAATGCTCTTTATTAGTGTAATGGCCAGAACTCTCAGCACCTCATCGCACTTATTCTAAAATTGACCACATAATTGGAAGTAAAACACTCTCAGCAAATGCAAAAGAGCAGAAATCGTAACAAACAGTCTCTCAGACCACAGTGCAATCAAATTAGAACTCAGGATTAAGAAACTCACTCAAAACCACACAACTACAAGGAAACTGAACAACCTGCTCCCGAATGACTACCGGTTAAATAACGAAATGAAGGCAGAAATAAAGATGTTCTTTGAAACCAGTGAGAACAAAGATACAGTGTACCAGAATCTCTGAGACACATTTAAAGCACTGTGTAGAGGGAAATTTATAGCACTAAATGCCCACAAGAGAAAGCAGGAAATAACTAAATTCGACACCTTAACATCAAAATTAAAAGAACTAGAGAAACAAGAGCAAACAAATTCAAAAGCTAGCAGAAGACAAGAAATAACTAAGATTAGAGCAGAACTGAAGGAGATACAGACACAAAAAACCCTTCAAAAAAATCAATGAATCCAGGAACTGGTTTTTTAAAAAGATCAACAGAATAGACCACTAGCAAGACTAATACAGAAGAAGAGAGAAGAATCAAATAGATGCAATAAAAAATGATAAAGGGGATATCACCACCCATCCCACAGAAATACAAACTACCATCAGAGAATACTATAAACACCTCTACGCAAATAAACTAGAAAATAATAAATGGATAACTTCCTGGATACATACACCCTCCCAAGTCTAATCCAGGAAGAAGTCACATCCCCAATTGGACCAACAACAAGTTCTGAAATTGAGGCAGTAATTAATAGCCTGCCAACCAAAAAAATCCAGGACCAGACAGATTCACAGCCGAATTCTACCAGAGGTACAAAGAGGAGCTGGTACCATTCCTTCTGAAACTATTCCTAACAATAGAAAAAGAGGGAATCCTCCCTAACTCATTTTATAAGGTCAGCATCATCCTGATACCAAAACCTGCAGAGACACAACAAAAAAAGAAAATTTCAGGCCAATATCCCTGATGAACATTGATGCAAAAATCCTCAATAAAACACTGGCAAACCGAATCCAGCAGCATGTCAAAAAGCTTATCCACCACAATCAAGTCGGCTTTATTCCTGGGATGCAAGGCTGGTTCAACATATGCAAATCAATAAATGTAATCCATCACATGAACAGAACCAAAGACAAAAACCACATGATTATCCCAATAGATGGAGAAAAGGCCTTCGATAAAATTCAACACCGCTTCATGCTAAAAGCTCTCAATAAACTAGGTATCGATGGAATGTATTTCAAAATAATACGAGCTATTTATGACAGACCTACAGCCAATATCATACTGAATGGGCAAAAACTGGAAGCATTCCCTTTGAAAACCAGCTATTATGAGGATCAAATGAAAATGGTATAATAATTATTTGTGTGGTTCCTAAGTGATAGAACTTGTACTAGTAAGTAAAGATTTCTGGAAGAAGGAGTTTGCCGTAATAAGGAAGAACTGGCTGCCTGGTTAAGTAGTAAATGTTATTGGAGGTGGTCAGGTGGTGGTTGGTTAATTCTGTATAAGGATTCCTGCTTGTACAGGAGGTTTGTCTTATCTGCAGATCCTTTATCTATGGCGGACACTCTCAGTCATAGCACTCTTTCCATTTGATTCCAGATGTGGTTTCAGAACCCTTACCAATACAGTGAGCAGGCACTCAGTTGCCACTGGAATGCATTTGACATCCCTTATATAGATTAATCACATCTAAGACTCAACCAGTTATAAACAGTTATAAACAATCTTACCTAGGTTTATATAATTATGCGTACTCATTCAATAAGCACTAAGTATATTACTGAATAATTACTATAAATTTTTATTAAATAATTTTAGATTACAAAATATCAGAGGTTCAGAATATAATATAAAATAGTACTTGCATCTGTATAATGTTTTACTATTTATAAAGCACTTTGACATTGAACCATTCAGTGCCTCAGCAACCCTATTTAGATGATGAAATCTCTTTATAGAAAAATTGAGATTTACAAATGTCTCATGAGTGCCTAAGTTTATGCAGCTAATAGGAAGCAGAGTTGATTTTCTGATAGATCTTCTGACACTGAAGGCATTTGACTTCCTAACATACCATACCACTTCCCAGTATGATAAAATAGACCTATATTGAAGTAATTACTAAATAATTGTATCTCCCTCTATAGATTCACTCAGTACCTCAGAATCTTAAAGTGCTTGAGGACCTTTGTTTTGAACTGTGGTTATCATATAACTATGTTGTAGATTTAGTGTTACAAGGCTAAATAATGGGGACTTCTATTTAGTAAAATAGTTTATTACTTGAAAGCCCCGTTCCTTCCAAAATAGATGTGGAGACACCAACATTAGTTTAACGGTATGCTTTTATTACCATGAAATATCTGCGTAGCCTTAGCAGGCTAAGCTTAAGGACAGAAGTGTTTTTACCATCATGTTTTCATCTGAAAAAGAAAAGTCTGGACTGAATGAGCTTTCCTATTCTTTGATCATGCAGCAGTGACGGGCACCCGTAAAATCATGAAAACTCATGCTTGAAGCCACACGCTAATATAATTGGGAGCACATGGCCTAGATTAAGAATCAAATTAGTGGTTGATGCAGTATAGCATGCGTAGTGGTTAAGAGCGTGAACTCTGGAGCTGGACTGGGTTAAAATCTTGGCTGCTTCATTTATTGGCTGTTGTGACCCTGGACAAATCATTCTCTGTGTCTGTTTGCTCATTTGAAATATAGGACTGAAAATGATGATACTGTCCTCATAGGGTCATTGAAAGGAGCAAACGAGTTGACTTTTAGAGCCTGGCACATAGAAAGTGCTTTCATTAAGACTGTGAAGTCTGACACCTAAAGTAAGATAATGGAATATTATATAATACTTTATCTTTTTTATATTTTTAGGATGCTAAAGAGCAGGTAAGCCCTTTGGAAACAACATTGGAAAAGTTCCAGCAAGAAAAAGAAGAATTAATCAACAAAAAAAATACAAGCAACAAAATAGCACAGGATAAAGTAAGATTTCATTTATATATTTACTTATCAAATGTCTGTATTAAACTTATGTTCATAGCACCATGTCGGACACTTATTTCACATGAAATTAAATAGCATAAGATAAATAGTATTTTCAGATTCATGGTATAATTTTGACATTAGAAATTCTTGTTAGAACAAGGATTTGATGTAAATTATTTTGCTGCTTGATCTAAAATAGAAGTTAAGAAATGAGACTAATTAATCAATTCCTATAGGTGAGAAAGGGACTTGTCTGCGATCATAAAATTCAGTAGTGGTGGAAACTGGAACCCAAGGTTCATAACTTCCCAGCCAGTGTTTTACTGTGCTCTCCTGTTATGTGCCCTTAAGTACAACCAGTGTAAATTTAATGAATATTTTTCTACAGCTGAATGATATTAAAGAGAAGGTTAAAAATATTCATGGCTATATGAAAGACATTGAGAATTATATTCAAGATGGGAAAGACGACTATAAGAAGGTAATTTAAAACTTAAAATTATTTATTTGATTGTATTTTTATTTCATGTGCTTAAAGAATTTTCTTTTTTTGTAGCAAAAAGAAACTGAACTTAATAAAGTAATAGCTCAACTAAGTGAATGCGAGAAACACAAAGAAAAGATAAATGAAGATATGAGAATCATGAGACAAGATATTGATACACAGAAGGTAGGTTTGTTTTGCTTATGATATCACTTACACCTATGACATTCTTTTATATAGTTTTATTTTCAATAGAAGATCCATTGAATAGAAATGCAAAAAGGAAAGAGGCCAAGCGTGGTGGCTCACACCTGTAACCCTGCACTTTGGAAGGCCGAGGCAGGTGGATCACTTGAGGCCAGGAGTTCAAGACCAGCCTGGCCAACACAGTGAAACCCTGTCTGTACTAAAAATACAAAAATTAGCCGGCCGTGGCGGCGCGCACCTGTAGTCCCAGCTACTCGGGAAGCTGAGGCATGAGAATCACCTGAACCTGGGAGGCAGAGGTTGCAGTGAGCTGCGATTGTACCACTGCACTCTAGCCTGGGCGACAGAGCGAGACTCTGTCTCTAAAAAGAAATGCAAAAAGTAAAGAAAAATAATTCCAATAACATTCTTACTTCATTTATTTTTTATTTTTATTTTCACTAAAAGACTCGTGGTAAAAGTTCGAACATAAAGGCATAAAAGTGTTCCTCCCCTTCTCCTAATTCTCAATCTTACTTCTACATGTCATTAACTGTTACACTTATTTGTTCTTAAAGGAGTTTTTTATTCATATACCAGCAGATAGGTAGATAAATTTAGGTGTGTGTGTATATATATATATTTAAATTTACTTTTATGGATGGGGTCGTATCATGTTATTCTGTACCTTTTTTCACTTAACATAATTTGATTTTACCTATCAACTCACAGATATATCACATTCTTTTTAATGATTATAAAATAGTCCATTTTGTGTATATACCAGCACTTACTCAGATTGATTTCATTTCCTTATCACAAACTGTGTGACAGTGAACATCTTTAACATGTATCTGTATCTTTTCTTATTCTAACATATCTTTATGTAGCATAAATTCACAAAAGACGGATTAAGGTTTAATAATCTTGAAAGTAATCTGTAAGGAAAATATTTATATATTAAGTCATTTTCCAGTTGATTCCTATATCATTTATTTTCTCTATTAAAGAAATTAATTTCTATAGTATAATCAAAATCATATTAAGAAGCCATCATCACATGCTTTATGCAAGCATGGTAGTTAATGCCTTTAAAAACTATACCATTTCTCTGTTCTTACTGTTTTAAACAAAATTTACTATTTGAATGCCTTAACCACTTGGTTATAAGTGGTTGCTTAAAATCATTTGGAAGATTAGTTACATTAGTTTTCTGCTGGGTCTCTTTCTGTACCACCAAGAATTTCAAATATATGAAATATCAGTCAAAGGGAGATCAGATCTCTGCCTGGCCTAATACATATTGAATAACTGTATAAATTTATGATGCATATATAACAAAATAATTATCACTAGCTTTTATGTAGTTGCCTATATAAAAATCACAATCTGTAAATTCGCAGCAGCTCTCTGTATATATATACGAAATTGTTAAGATTAATGATCTATGACCCCTTTTAAAGTGATGGTCTAAACTTAGTGGATCTGATGGTATTAGTTTACTTTGTAACCTTCCTTGTTCCAGAAATTATTTACTTAGTTATATACAATAGAGCAAAGATAAATGTATTTCAAGTTAATGGGAAAACAAGGCAGTGTAGAAATAAGGGCAAGAAAGTAATGAAACCAGGAGAGAAGTGTATAAAAAGTATGCATGAAGTCTGATGTGCTTGCTAAAGATTCTAGTAATCAAGTAAAGAGAGGAGGCCAGGCGCAGTGACTCATGCCTGTAATCCCAGCACTTTGGGAGGCCAAGGCAGACGGATCACCTGAGGTCAGGAGTTCAAGACTAGCCTGGCCAACATGGTAAAACCCCATCTCTACTGAAAATAGAAAAATTAGCCAGGTGTGGTGACACGTGCCTGTAATCCCAGGTACTCAGGAGGCTGAGGCAGGAGAATCGCTTGAACCTCGGAGGCAGAGATTGCAGTGAGCCAAGATCACGCCATTGCACTTCAGCCTGGGTGACAAGAGTGAAACTCCGTCTCAAACAAACAAACAGAAACAAAAACAGCCAGGCGTGGTGGCTCACGCCTGTAATCCCAGCACTTTGGGAGGCCAAGACGGGCAGATCACGAGGTCAGGAGATCGAGACCATCCTGGCTAACACGCCGAAACCCCGTCTCTACTAAAAAATACAAAAAATTAGCCAGGCCTGGTGGTCGGCGCCTGTAGTCCCAGCTACTCAGGAGTGTGAGGCAGGAGAATGGCGTGAACCTGGGAGGCGGAGCTTGCAGTGAGCCGAGATCGCACCACTGCACTCCAGCCTGGGTGACAGAGCCAGACTCTGTCTTAAAAAAAAAAAAAAAAAAAGAAGTCACAATTAGTCAAGATTCACATTGTGTCAATGCTAAAAGAAAACCAGTGTCCTATACTGACTACAGGAAAATGTCTCTATTCATAGAAAGGAAGACATGTATAGTCTTCAACAGACTTCGCAGGGCTTTAAAAAAAATACAGTGTATCTCAGCATCATTATTCCTTGATACGAGGTTCTGTAGAGGGTGGTATGATTGAAGCCTGAAGTAAATGTTAATGTTTAGAAAGCAAAGGTTCTTAGCTAGGGGCACCTGTAAATCGTCTGAGTTTTTCCACTTCTAGCTATAGAACTAAGAAAATTGAAAACATATGTTCCCACAACAACTTGTACAAGAATGCTCATAGCAGCATTATTTGTAATAGTCAAAATATGGACACACCCAAATGGCCATCAACTGATGATCAGATAAACAAAATGTGGTATACCCATACAATGGAATATTATTCAGCCATAAAAAGGATACATGCTACCACATGAATGAACCCTTAAAACATGCTACGCAAAAGAAGCCAGTCACAAAAGGTCACATAATGTACGATTCCACTTACAATAAATGCACAGATTAGGTAAATCCAGTGACAGCAGATTAATGTTTCCAGGGGGCTAGAGGTGAAGAAGGAATAGAGTGACTGTTATTGAATATGAGATTTCCTTTTGGGATGATCAAATGCTCTGGAATTGGATAGTGGTGATGGTTGTATAACCTTGTAAATAAAGTAAAACTGCTAAATTGTACACGTTTGAACAGTGAATTTGTGGAATATTAATTACATCTCAGTTTTTAAAAAATGACTTAGGTTATTAAAAATACATGTGTTGGCCGGGCACAGTGGCTCATGCCTGTAATCCTAGCACTTTGGGAGGCCGAGGCGGGCAGATTGCTTGAGCCTGGGAGTTCCAGACTATCCTGGGCAATATGGCGAAACCCCATCTCTACAAAAAAATTAGCCAGGTGTGATGGTGCACACCTGTAGTCCCAGCTACTCAGGAGGCTGAGGTGGGAGGATTGCTTGAGCTGGGGAGTTCAAGGCTGCAGTGAGCCCTTACCACGCCACTGCACTCCAGCCTGGGCAACGGAGCAAGACCCTGTCTCAAAAAAAAAAAATATATATATATATGTCTATGTCTCCAATCCACACCAGTGAATCAGAATCTTGGGGGTTTGGGTAGAGATATGTGTGTTTTGTTGAAATTCCTTAGAGGTTCTAATATATCCCTTTAGCTGTAAATAACTGAGCCAGCACTGGATGGACTGCATAGCTTTCAGGCAGTCTTCTAGAAGTGGTGTTATTCCCAGCCAGACTTTTGGTGGACATTGGACTGTAATCTGTTCAGCATGCCACTCTCTCACAGGTATCTAGAATGCAGCTAATTTTTATGTTTCCATAGGTGACCAGCTGCATGCATTAACTGTCATCTGAGTTGGATGATTGGGGTTAATATTTAAGAGCTGAGGAGCCTAACAGTCACTTATTTACGTACTGATTTAAGCCCTGCTAAATTTAGTCCACAGAATAAAATAATTTGGAAACTTAACCGCCTTTCTCAGTTTTCAGCTGAAGGAATATATGAAGAGAACTGTAGGTGACCTGACTTGTCCAAGGTCACAAAAAGTAGTAACAGGTAGAACTGGACCCTACACTATCAAATTTCTAGTAGAATGGAAAAACATTTGTGGTATACTATAACTGCATCTGATTTTTTTTCCCTTCCTTTCTCTGATACATTTTGTAGACTATAATTGGAATTCTCACTGCTTACAGTACAAAGGACAAATTTGACCCAAAAGGCATTTTATTAGCAATTATTGAGTCAGGCACTATACTGATTATATACACTCATTCCTTTAATCTTCACAATAGTCCTTTTTTTTTTTTTTTTTTTTTTTTTTTTTTTTTTTTTTAAATTAGATGGAGTCTTGCTCTCTCACCCAGGCTGGAGTGCAGTGGCACAATCTCGGCTCACTGCAACATTCGCCTCCCGGGTTCAAGTGATTCTCCTGCCTCAACCTGCCTGGGGCTACAGGCGAGTGCCACCAGGCCTGGCTAATTTTTGTATTTTTAGTAGAGGTGGGGTTTCACTATGTTGGCCAGGATGATCTCGAACTCCTGACCTCAAGTAATCCATCTGCCTTGGCCTCCCAAAGTGCTGGGATTACAGGTATGAGCCACCGCGCCCGGCCACACAATAGTTCTTTATGATAGATAGTATTATTATTGACCATGTTATAAGCAAACTGAGGTTCAGAGAATTTAAACTAATTTGCCCAAAGTTATCCAGTTTAAAAGTAATAACACTGTGATTTGAGCCTAGATGTATCTGACTTCAAAGCATTACACTCTTGATGTGGTATATACTGTCTTTCAAAACTAGAAGAATAATGGAAGCTGACCTAAAAGAAAGAAATGCCTAGCTGTCTGGTAACAATGCAGGTAGACAGACCAGCAACAATATTTTGTGCCAAAAATCAATCTCATCTAAAAATGTGATAGCACTTTAAAGAGTCCTTTCATGCAATCGTGAAAACAAATTCAAATGTTCTGGGGTATTAGATGAAAGTAAGCAGTAGCACATTCCCTTGTTCCTAATAAGGAACAACAAGCATAGTACCCCATAGTAGAACCTTGGTAAGTCACAGCAGCTACAGTGGTACATTAGATTGCTTTAGCAACAAAGGACATTTATAACCATGTCATTTTAGTCACCTTTAACTGCCTATAATAATGCCTTTAGTAGATACATATTCAGTTGTCTCAGTATCTCTGGGAGGGATTGGTTCCAGGATCCCCCGATAAAACAGATACCGAAATCTAGGATGCTCAAGTCCCTTATATAAAATGGCATATCTAGTGTTTGCATATAGCCTATCCATATCCTCTGATATACTTTAATCTCTAGATTGCTTTTGATATTAATATGTAAATGATATGTAGTTTTTATATTGTATTATTTTAAATTTGTATTTTTTATTGTACTATTACTTTTTATTTTTTTTCCCCAATATTTTTGATCCATGGTTAGTTGAATCCGTAGATGTGGACCCTGTGGATAAATTGTATGTTTATATTATTTCCAGGAAAAATGAAAGTAGCCTTACTTTGTGACTGTTAAAAAAGAAAAAAAAAACTCTAAAAATAGTCACGCATAGATGGGCAGGATTGGATATGAACATTAAGCATGTGAGAGAAATCCTTGATTTCCCTCTCTCATCTACCAGTCCCTGGCCTTTACTGTTGGTGCAAGATATTGCCACATGTCTGTCCATCTCTCTCACTTCCCATGTCACTGAGTTTAGCTTAGCTGCAAGGGCTATTGCAGGAGGGTCCCAGCTCCCTCTTTGAGAAATCCTTACTCCAAATTCGGAATAAGTTTTCTATACACATGATTTGTGGGCCAAATCACCCTTCTTTCTGCAGGAAATTTTTTTTCCTCTAAATTCCAAAGAATCAACTTACAAACTGTTTTCTAATGATTGTCTCTTGACAACATAGTTCATTTTAATCACCAGGAAAACCACTGAAATAATTTTGTTGTTGTTGCTGCTGCTGCTAAGTGTTATTGAGTCTCTTTTGAAGGACAAAACTCAACAAGAACAGCCAATTTTTTGAAATTTCATTTCAGTGGCTAAGAAGGTACCAAGTTCATAGATATATGCTACTATTGTGGCACTTCTTACTGCCTTGAGTGATTACTATTTGTCAACCTAAAGGTAGAAGTTGTAGGTAACATATACCTAACAGGTTCTAATGGTCTTGGTACATGTTGGGAGACAGAACTAGGACGAAAAAGTTGGGGAAGACTTCAGTAGTAGTATTGATCTCTTATAATCTTTCAGGTCAGTAGGCTTTATCATGGGGTTCCTATGCAAAATGATCCACTGGGGATGTAGGTATTCAAATATCTAGTTATATTTTTAATTTCACCATTTAAAATGTCTGTTTTGTATGTTTTTAAGTGAACAACATTTCATAGCATTTTTACTAAATATTTTAATACTTTATAAGTAAATAAGTACACAGATATATGCTCAAATCTTTATGAGACTCCCCATCAAACAGTAGACCTGGTTTTTAGATTATGGTTGTGAAAGAGCAGTAAAAGCTGCGCTACAGGAGATATTACACTTGTGACTGTGGATGGGGATGGGCCATCCAGATTGCCCCAGACCTGTAGATTCCTTCACACTGGCTTATTCTCCCTCTGTTGAATTTCACATGATTCTAAGTAAGACAGAAATGGCACTTGCTGTCACCAGTTGCCTGTTACGGATTTCATGTTAGTAACTTGGTTATTTTTGTTAACTAATTTAATGTTTACCTTTAGATACAAGAAAGGTGGCTACAAGATAACCTTACTTTAAGAAAAAGAAATGAGGAACTAAAAGAAGTTGAAGAAGAAAGAAAACAACATTTGAAGGAAATGGGTCAAATGCAGGTTTTGCAAATGAAAAGGTATGCTTTTAAAATAATCTTCAGTTTAAATAAATGTCTTTATTACTGGAATGTGAAGAATATTAAATACCTGTTTTAAAAGAATTTTAGCCTCAGCCTGGTATCCTTTGAGAGTTACTAGAAGGTGAACAGTGTTTTGATACAATTATATTTCATGGCCTTAAGAACTTTATTACTGAAGAAGTGATACAGAATTGGTAATCACACTGTAGTGATGGGCCTTAGTTATTCAGTATTGAACATGCTTAGTCCCCATACATCTGCTAGCCTGCTGCACAGAATAGTGGTACTAAGCATAAAGAATATGGAGCTGTGGACCTTGTCTGGGTCAGAGCTTGTACAGTCTATAATATTGTCAATGGAGTTGTTGCCAGAGTGATTTATCCACAGAGATTCATTCTAGATTTTCTCATTTGTAATTATGTGTCCACCAGAGCATTTCTTTTGAAAGATGAGCCTCATTCTTCCTTTATCTGGTCTTATTGTTACTTATTGTAGTTGCTACCTTCCTGGTACAGCAGAAAAGATTTTATTCCTGCCTTGACTGCCTTAGAGTTAGTTGCCTTAGGAATTCTGTAAGAACCTTGTTGATGCTAAGGCACTAGACTGGTATAAAAGGTTGTACTAGGCAAATACTTAGATTGTCAACCACCTCAGATGGTTAAATCCAGGCCTCTCATTTATTAAACCCTTCCTTGTAGAGTTTTCATGTTTTCTTGAATTTATACAGAAATCTGAATGAAAAAATGCCCAGGCTTTTCTAAAGGATATAGTAAAGTGAATTTTAACTTAATTTATAAAGCCTAACAAATGGTTAATCCTGTGTTTTGGTTAAGTACTCTTAGCTATTTAAAATCTCTTTCCTATATCAGGGAAATCAGATTTTTAACTAGAAGAGCTCATCATCTTCAGAGTCTTCATTTCTTTATGCATTATGCACACTTAGACCCAGAAAAATCACAGAGGAAATTATGATGAAAGCCAAGAATGTGACCTTAATATCCTAGTTCCCAAGCCTCAGTTCTTTTACACGATACTCTCCATGGCAAGTTGGAAAAGTAATGCTTCTAGAAGAAATTTTGATATAAAATAATATATTAGTGGCTACTAAAGACCAAAACCAGATATTTAAAAAATTTCTTCTGTAATTGGTACATAACAGTACTTTTTACATTCATTCACATTACTAAGTACAACTATTTTTCAAACGTTTCTTCAACCAGGACATAACAGAAATGCCAACAAGACATGTAATCCAGTCGACTCTGTAAGGATGCCCATAAGCTTGAGAGTAGTGCCTGACACATAAGAGGATGCTTAATAAGTGATAATAAATAAATGAAGATTTTTAAAGCATACATTGAAATTTGTATAATCTGCCAAATTATCAGAAAAGTTTGAATATTTTACTTCATTTTGGTCATTATTATGGTTTTTACACTTGTGCAAGAGAAATTTTGTTTTCATGGAGGAATCTAAATTTTTAGTATTACTGCAGAAAATTAATATATGATTTAATTCATATTGTGCCTTTGACATGAGCAAAATGATGATGAAGCCTGTTATCCATAACTTCTTAGTGTTGATAATTGTGCATTCTCAGTTCACAATCAGAAGTTTGTGAATTTGTAATATTAATCATCAGAGTGCTTTACTTAGCGTCTAAAGGCCAGGAACTTTATCAGTGATCACATGCTATGAGGGTTCTGTAACACACAAAATTAGCTATTTAGCAACCTATGTGGGGCAGAGATATGGAAGGAAGAGAGGGGTTTTCTTTAGTACCAAAGCCCTAAATAATAAGCAAGGAGAGACTCTGTTATAATATACTGATTGCTAAGGAGAATGATACTTAACCTATCTAAAGAAATCTATGACTTTTCCACTTCAGGTTGTTAAAAGCTAAAAAATGGTCCTCATTTGTCATTTTTCTTTTTTACAGTGAACATCAGAAGTTGGAAGAGAACATAGACAATATAAAAAGAAATCATAATTTGGCATTAGGGCGACAGAAAGGTTATGAAGAAGAAATTATTCATTTTAAGAAAGAACTTCGAGAACCACAATTTCGGGATGCTGAGGAAAAGTATAGAGAAATGATGATTGTTATGAGGACAACAGAACTTGTGAACAAGGATCTGGATATTTATTATAAGACTCTTGACCAGTAAGTATTAGACTGGGGATTTTCTTATTGCAGTGAATATTAACTAACATACTTTAGTAATCTTTTCTCTCATTTTTTTCTTTTTTTATTTATTTATTTTTTTGAGACAGAGTTTCACTCTTGTTTCCCAGGCTGGAGTGCAATGGCACGATCTCAGCTCACTGCAGCCTCTGCCTCCCGGGTTCAAATGATTCTCCTGCCTCATCCTCCCAAGTAGCTGGTATTACAGGTGCATGCCACCACGCTGGGCTAATCTTGTATTTTTAGTAGAGACGGGGTTTCTCCATGTAGGTCAGGCTGGTCTCGAACTCCTGACCTGAGGTGATCCACCCGCCTCGGCCTCCCAAAGTGCTGGGATTACAGGCATGAGCCACTGCGCCCAGCCCCTCATTTTTTCTTTTTAAATATGGTATTTTATGTATACCATGGATTGGAAAATATATGTATGTATGTATGTAAACACACACTAGCTTAAGTTATGAAGTTAAGATATAAAGCATATTAATATCTAGGAGTATTCATGATACTACCTCCCTCTAACCAATCTACCATTATCACTGATTGGCATCCACTTAGATGCTCCCTTCTTATCTCAACCTTCTGTCATCCCCATTCCCTGTAACCAGTGACAAAGATTTTTACTTTCTCTGCTTTTTTAAAAAAGTTTTATCATATATATGTCATATTTTGAGCTTTTTAAAAATGATATGATATTCTAGGACTTGCTTTTTTATTTGGATTTGCTTTTGTTTATCCATGTTGTTTATGGTCATAGTTGATTCATTTTCACTGATATACATAATCTACTACGGGAATAGACCACAATGCATTCATTCTCCTACAGATGGACATTTGGGGGTTTTTTTTCCAGGTCTTGTCATGTCTTCTGGAGGAAAGGTATAAGGTTATATTTGTGGGAGTGCATTGTGGAGTATGCTCAATTTTACAAAATAATATTGTTTTCCAGAAATGACTACTGATTTATACCACTAGCAGTATATAAGGGTTTCTTTGATGGATCCTCTGACATTGGTTTTATAAATTTCTTAATGTTTGCCATCCTCATAGGTTTAAAATGATGAATCGTTGTTTATACATTATTAGTCTTGTCTTTTTGTGTGTTTTGGGACAGAGTCTCTCTTTGTCACCTAGGCTAGAGTGCAATAGTGCAATCATAGTTCAGTGTAACCTCAAACTCCTGGGCTCAAGCATTCCTCCCACTTCGGCCTCCCAAAGTGCTGGGGTCACAGGTGTGAGGCATTGTTCCTGGCCCTATTGGTCTTTTCTTATTGATTTAAATGTGTTCTTTATCTCTTCTGCATTTCAATTCCTTTTCAGTTATATGTATTACAAATGTCTTTTCAAACATTATGCTTATCTTTTTTACTTAGCATCTTTTGATGACACTGGATTTGATTTTGAGTTAGTTGAATTTAGCAGCCTTTTCTGGTTAGCTCTTTGTGTGTCTTGTTAAGAAATCCTTCCCTACTCCTCTCTCTCTCTCTCTCTCTCTCTCTCTATATATATATATATATAAAGATATATATATAAAGATATATATATAAAGATATATATATAAAGATATATATATAAAGATATATATATAAAGATATATATATAAAGATATATATATAAAGATATATATAAAGATATATATATATAAAGATATATATATATCTTTTTTTTTTTTTTGAGACGGAGTCTCACTCAGTCGCCCAGGCTGGAGTGCAGTGGCGCCATCTCGGCTCACTGCAAGCTCTGCCTCCCAGGTTCACGCCATTCTCCTGCCTCAGCCTCCTGAGTAGCTGGGACTACAGGTGCCCGCCACTACGCCCGGCTAATTTTATTGCATTTTTAGTAGAGATGGGGTTTCACCGTGTTAGCCAGGATGGTCTCGATTTCCTGACCTCGTGATCCACCTGTATTGGCCTCCCAAAGTGCTGGTATTACAGGCGTGAGCTACCGCGCCCTACTTCTATATTTTTGTCTAAAAGTTTTAAATTTTGCCTTTCACATGTAAGTACATTTAAGTATTTAATTCTAAGTTGAATTTTTTCCGTTATGAATAACTGGTTGTCTTGGCTCTATTTATTGATAGACTATCCTTCTCTCAGTGACCTACAGTGTCATTTCTGTCATATATCAGAATTCCTTATGTGCCTGGGTTGGCCTGGGTTCTCTGTTCTACTTAATTCATCACTTTGTCTATCTCTGTGCCATTTCTCATACCATCTTAATTACATATAGCAGAATTTTCTTTATCCAGTGTATGTCTGTCTTTTAACCAGTGAATTTAGGCCTTTCATATTCATTCTGATTACTCAATTGAGTTGGATTTATTTCTGCCATCTTTTTTTCCTTTCCTGCCTTTTTGAGATGGATTTATTTTTCTTGACTCCTCCTTTTTCCCTTCTTTGGGTTATCCAGTTGACCTTATAACATGGGGATTAGGGACACTAAGCCCCCCACGCAGTCAGAAATCCACATATAACTTTTGATTCCCTCAGAACTTAACTACTAATAGCCTACTGTTGACTGGAAGCCTTACTGATAACAGAAACAGTTGATTAACATATATTTTGTATGTTATGTGTATTATATGCTGTATTCTTTTACAATAAACTGGAGACAAAAAAAGAAAATTATAAGGGAAAATATATTTTCTGTTAAGTGGAAATGAATCATCATAAAGGTCTTCATCCTTGTCCTCTTCACATTGAAGAGGAGGAGGAAGAAGAGAAGGGGTCAGTCTTGCTGTCTCGGATGGCAGAGGTGGAAGAAAATCTACATAAACATAGACCCACACGGTTCAAACCTGTGTTCAAGGATCGGTTGTATTCTACTTTAGTTATTTGAGTGTTTACTTTTTAATTTTTAACATACTTATTTGACTTAAAATCATATGCATTAGTTCTCAAAGTGGTCGTGGAGCACCATTATCAGTATCACCTTGGAACATGTTAGAAATGCCTCTCAGCCTCTACCCCAGACCTGGATCAAAAATTTGAGAGGTAGGGCCCAGCAGTCTATTTTTGACAGGCATTTTGGGTGATTCTGATGCACATCAAAGTTTAAAAACCATAGCTTTAATGTGAATTGTTTTATCTTCTTCCTGAATACTAATTATCTTCTCTCATCTGCATTATTTCTTTTGTCTAATATTTTAGTTTTACCTTGTTTTTAAATCATCACAAATGAGTAATAATTATTGTGGTGGTTTCATAAGCCCACATGTTTACCAATTTCTTTGTTCATTCTTGCTTTTTAAATCCCACTCCTCCCTTCTTTAGGTTCAGTTTTCTTTTTTTGGAGTATATTCTTCAATAGTTTTTTCAGTGAATGACTGTTAGTGGTAAACAATCAGTCTTTGAGAAGTTTTTCCCCTTAATTTGATAGTTTAGCTGAGCATAGAGTTCGAGATTGACAGTTTTGTTCTCTTGGCACTTTGAAAATATTTCATTTTTTGTTGGCCTCTATGGTTACAGTTGAGAAATCATTTTAATTATTCCTTTAAAAGTAATCTGCCTTTTTCCCCTGGTTCTCTTAGGATTTTTCCCTTTGTCTTCAGTGTTCTGTATTTTTATAATAGTGTGTCTAGACTCAGCTTTAGTTCTTCTGCTCATAAATTGTGCTTTTTGATCTGAGGATTGATGTCTTCCATCAATTTTGGGGATTTTTCATACATTATCTCTTCAAATATTATTCTTTCTCCATTTCTCACTATTTTCCCCTTCTTCACTTTTTATTAGACATAACCTCCTCTTTCCTCTACATTGCTTAACCCCTCTTGCATATACTGGGCTCTGGGTAAATATCTTGTAGTTCATAAATTATTTAGCTGCTACTTTATACTGCCTATTGAGTTGTCATTTTTTTTCCTCCATTTTTTTCTATAAGTTCTATTTTGTTCTTTTTCAGAAACTCACATGGTTTTTTTATAATTTTTTTTTTTTTAAACAGAGTCTGACTCTGTCGCCCAGGCTAGAGTGCAGTGGCATGATCTCGGCTCACTGCAGCCTCCACCTCCTGAGTTCAAGCAGTTCTCATTCCTCAGCCTCCCGGATAGCTGGAATTACAGATGCATGCCACCACTTGGCTAATTTTTGTATTTTTATTACAGATGGGGTTTCGTCATGTTGCCCCAGATGGTCTTGAACTCCTGGCCTCAAGCGATCCTCCCGCCTAGGTCTCCCAAAATGCTAGGATTACAGATGCGAGCCACTGCGCCAGGCCTATGATGTATTTTCTTCCTTTGTATTTTGATTCCTTCTTGAATGTGTCTTTACACATTTTATACACATTTTATACCTAGGCCTCCCAAAGTGCCAGGATTACAGATGTGAGCCACTGTGCCAGGCTTATGATGTATTTTCTTCCTTAGTATTTTGATTCCTTCTTGAATGTGTCTTTACTCATTTTAACTATACACATTTTATATTCTCTTTCAGATTATTATTTTTTAATTTCACATTTTGAGGAGTCTGCTTCTGCTGTTTTGTATGTTGATTCTATCCCCTAGTGAAGTTTCTGTGTTTTATTAACATTTAATTGTGCGCTTATCTTTAGTAGTGTTGTTTTTTTCTGTGAGACTCCCTTGTGACCTTTCCTTGTAGAGGTCCATCTACACAGAAATTTTGGTTTTATATTAACTAAGAGCTCCAGAGAAAACATTGGCCTGCATGTAGGGTTTTTGTTAATTTCTTAGTTGGTAGGTTCCTAGACTATACTCACTGGTAGCATAACTTTGAACCCCAAAACTATATAAAGCATTTGCCCAAGACTTTGAATTTTCAACTTATCAATTTTCCACTCTTTCATTGAGGATTGATGTTATAGCTCTTGAAGAGTCCCATTTTTTGTGTGTTGGGAGTCACTTATAATCTTCTTCCTTACTTGGGTCCTATCCTTCATCTTCTGTCCTGGATGATAAGAACCAATCCCTAGGTTATAAAAACAATAACGCCAAGTTCATGGCTGGGCACGGTGGCTCATGCCTGTAAGCCCAGCACTTTGGGAGACCGAGGTGGGCGGACCACTTGAGGTGAGGAGTTCAAGACCAGCCTGGCCAACATGGTGAAACCCCGTCTGTACTAAAAAAATACAAAAATTAGCTGGGTGTAGTGGTGCACACCTGTAATCCCAGCTACTCAGGAGGCTGAGGCAGGAGAATCGCTTGAACTGGGAAGTAGAGGTTGCAGTGAGCCAAGATTGCACCACTGCACTCCAGCCTGGGCAACAGAACGAGACTCTGTCTCAAAACTAACAATAACAGTAATAATAATAACCCCAAGTTTAGTTTGTCTGTCAGGTTACATACTGACTGGTCTGGTTTTCACTTCTATCTTCGTTTCTGTTATGTAGGGATTTCCCTTTCTTTCTTGTGAGCTCAACTATGAATTTAAAATAAGTTTTGTTATAAGTCTATCTAGCAGTTCTGTTCATTTGTGGCAGGAGAATTATTACTTACCTTAGATTTTGGTGGTGGTTGTTTTTTCCAGAATGGCAAATATCTTCCTTAGCACTAAGAGAGTTACACAGAGAGCTTCTCTTCTAAGACTTCTGGTCAGATACAGCATAGTCAACAGACCAACCTGAGCAGTGGCATTCAGACCACAGGGCTCAGGAAGACAGGAGAACTCTGGTTTCAGTATGAGGACTTTTTTAGTTAGTGATGATAACAAAGGTGGTCCCAGAAGTGCCTAGGCATATTTTTGGCATATACAAGTTTTAGGAAGTACGTAATCATGTAAGACAAATTAGATCCATTTACTGTGAAATATTGGGAGTGAGCCAATTAACATGTTATTTTTTAAAAATAAATTATACTAAGATTTTTGTTAGATTAAGTTTAACTTTTAAAACAATTTTTTGAGAGTATTCCATGGATATATCTTTTGTCCCATTTCATTGTGAGTGGGTACGTTAACATTACAATGTTCCCTGGGTCCAAAATGGCTCATAGAATTGTATGCCTGCACCAAATGAGAACTTTTGTTTTTTAACCTCTTTGAATATTGCCATCTCTCCTAGATATTAGATCCAGCAGTTTAAAGTGGTTAGTCTTGGAATTTAAGGTGCTGAAACAAGAACATAAGCAAAACTTAAGGAATTCTTGCCCAGTAGACTACACATACATATATTTGTTTTTTGGGTTTTTTTTTTTTTTTGCCTTTAATAATTCTTTTTAGTCTTCTCAGCTACCTCATTTATGCCTTTAGGGGACTTTTTAGTTTTTCTTAGTTCTTTAACAACAGATGCTGTGTATCCAATAGACTTATCAAACGTTCATTGAGCATTAAGGAATAGGAGATCCAGTAACTTCTAGCAAGGATATTATAGTTTATTTGAAGAGACACAAATCAAAACAGATTTTTGTCAGTAAAAACCTATTTTGCCAGGCTTAGTGGCTTACACCTGTAATCCTAGCACTTTGGGAGTCCAAAGTGGGTGGATTGCTTAAGTCCAGGAGTTTGAGACCAACCTGGGCAACATGGCGAAACCCCATCACTACAAAAAAATACAAAAATTATCTGGGCGTGGTAGCACACAGCTGTAATCCCAGCTACTCAGAAGCCCGTGGCGGGTTGCAATGAGCCAAGATTGTGCCAGTGCACTCCAGCCTGGGTGACAGAAAGAGACCCTGTCTCAAAAAAACAAAAAAAAAAAAACAAAAAAAAAACAAAACTTCTATTTGGAATAAGATAAGTTGGTTGTGATGGAAAAATAAAAATGGATATTAAAAGCAAGACATTGGACTTTGTATAAAAGTCCAACATGATAAGTTTTACCTTTTTAAAAAAGCCTCAGAAGTCCATAATACATGGTTAAAAGTGCTGTCTCTGAACACTACAGATGTCCAGATTTTGAATTCTTTTTTTTAAAAAAAGTTTTATTCTTATTTTTTATGGCTATATAGCCAGTATATTTATGTGGTACATGAGATATTTTGATGCAGGCATACAATGCATAATAATCACATCAGGGTAAATGAGGTTTCCATCACCTCAAGCATTTATCCTTCCTTTTGTTACAGACATTCCAATTATACTATTTAGTTATTTTTAAATGTACAATAAATTGTTGACTGTAGTCACTCTGTTGTGCTATCATATACTACTAGATCTTATTCTTACTATATTTTTGTACTCGTTAACCATCTCCACTGCCCTTCCTAGTCTCTGGTAACTATCATCTCCACTATCTCCATGAGTTCAATTGTTTTAATTTTTCACTCCCACAAATGAATGAGAACATGCAAAGTTTGTCTTTCTGTGCCTGGCTTATTTCACCTAACATAATGTCCTTCAGTTCCATCCATGTTATTCCAGATGACAGGATCTCATTTTATTTTATGGCTGAATAGCACTCCATTGTATATATGAACAACTTTTTTTTTTTTTTTTTGAGACGGAGTCTCTGTCTCCCAGGCTGAAGTGCAGTGGTGTGATTTCACCTCACTGCAACCTCCACCTCAGCCTCCGAGTAGCTGGAATTACAGGTTCCTGCCACCACACCTGGCTAATTTTTGTATTTTTAGTAGAAACAGGATTTTGCCATGTAGGCCATGTTGATCTCGAACTCCTGACCTCAAATGATCCACCTGCCTCAGCCTCCCAAAGTGCTGGAATTAGACGTGAGCCACCGTGCCCGAGAGGAACCACATTTTCCTTATCCATTTATCTGTTGATGGACACTTAGGTTGCTTCCAAATCTTAGGTATTATGAATAGTGCTGCAATAAATATAGGAGTGCAGATATCTCCTCAACCTAATGATTTCATTTCCTTTGCGTAAATATCCAGTAAGTGGGATTGCAGAATCATATGGTAGTTCTGTCTTTAGTTTTTTTAGGAACCACCATACTATTCTCCATAGTGATTTTGAGTCCTGACTGAAGATATTTAGCAAATTATTTAGACACTCTGAGTTTCCGTTTCCTCATCTATAAAATAGAATTTTTAAAAATCTATACTATTATTCAGTATAGAGTCAGAAAAGCTCAGAGGCGATTTAGTCCAGCTTTCTTTGTCATGTTCCATTCTTTAATGTAAGTAAGTTCTTAAATTCTCTATTCTTTAATAGCACTAAAGAACTAAATTCATTAAGAAAACGTAGGTTTCTGTTCCCATTTAAACATTCTTTGAGGTTGAGGGCTGTGCGTAGAAGACAATAATAGCAATTGAATACTACATGATAGCATAATCAATTTAATTATTGTATCTAACTCTGTTTTAAAGGGCAAGTATTTATCAGAGAGATTAAGCAGGCTACCCAAGATTACCCAGGTAAATGGTAGAGATAAAATTAGATATCAGAACCACTGTGACATGCTGCTACCATAGTGGCCCCCTGCTTTTTTTTTTATTTTTCTGGAGACGGAGTCTCACTGGTTCTCTCAGCTCTCTCAGGCTGGAGTGCAGTGGCGTGATCTCTGCTCACTGTAACCTCTGCCTCTTGGGTTCAAGCGATTCTCGTGCCTCAGCCTTCTAAGTAGCTGGGATTACAGGCATGTGCTACCACACTGGGCTAATTTTTGTATTTTTAGTAGAGACGAGGTTTCGCCATGATGACCAGGCTAGTTTTGAACTCCTGGCCTCAAGTGATCCACCCTCCTTAGCCTCCCAAAGTGCTAGGATTACGGGCATGACCTTTTTTTATAACCGTTAAAAAACTAGTATTTATATAAAAGCATTTTAACTGTTACTTATACTTCCTGGTTTAGAACCATAACTTATTTCTATATATTTTGTAACTCTTCAGTGAGGTGCTTGTGTACATAATACATAGTTGTATATTAGGATTTTGTTCAATAAAAATTTGAGTACATAAATGCTTGATACTGTTCTAGATACTAAGTATATAAGGATGAAGAAACAAAATTAAGAAATAAATTAATAACAAAATGGGTAGTAGTGGTAGGTATTACAGTGAAAATGAACAATGTGAGCATAACAGATGGGCCTTTAAGCTGGGACCTGATTGATGAGAAGGGAGCAAGATATGCAAAAAATGGGGTGCAGGCGTTCCAGGTAGAGAGAATAGTTAATGCAGCAGCCAAGACCAGTACGAACAGAAAGTGTTCAAGGACCAGGAAGAAGGCAAGCATGGGTGGAATATAGTCAGAGATAGACCATTCCCAGAGTATGTCATGCCTTGTAGCCGTGGTAAACAGTTTTATTTCATTCTAACTGCATTGAGCAGTCACTGGAGGGTTTGAAGCAGGGAAGTAATATAATCTGATTTCTAGTTGGAAGAAATTGCACTGGCTGCTGGGTGTGGAGAATGGATTGTAAAGGGCAAGAGTAAAAGCAGAGACTGATGAGGAGACTTGTAGTAACCAAGAGATGGTGGTGGGCTAGATCAGGTGGTAGCAGTGAAAATGGAGAGAAGTGATAGACTTGGGATTTGTTCTGGAGAGAGAGTTGACAGGCCTTGCTTTTGAATTGAGTGTAAGGGAGGGAAAGTAAAATAACCAAAGGTTGCTCCTACATATTTTTACTTGAACAACAGGATATTGGGAGAACAGGTTGCCATTCCTTAAAATGGGTGGGACTGGGGAGAGAAAATCAATAGTTCCGTTTTGTACACTTTAAGTTTGAAGTGCCTGTAGATATCTAAGCAGAGCTGTCAAGCAGGCAGTTGGATATATAACCTCGAGCCTAGAGTTCAAGGGAAAGGTGTACACTGGGGAGTCATCAGCATATCCACGGCATGTAACCCATGAGATGAGATCACATGTGGAATGAGCATAGAGAGAGAAGGGAAAGGTCCCACCACTAGTTATGTTTGCAAATCCAGTAAATAAGCAGCTGGTGATGTGGGAAAAGATTTTAAAAGATGTGGTATCTTGAAAACCAAGTGAAGCAAATATATCAAGAATCTAATGCTATTTGGAGTCAAATAAGATAAGGACTAAGAAGTGGCCCTTAAATTTGACAAAATGGAAGTTGTTAATGACTGAGGAGCAGTCAGTGGCACAGTTGGAACTGAAGCCCGGTCAAGTTGGGTGGGGAGAGAATGGGTAGTAAGAAATGGAGATAGCAGCCGGGCACGGTGGCTCACACCTGTAAACCCAGCACTTTGGGAGGCCAGGGCGGGTGGATCACCTGAAGTCAGGAGTTCGAGACCAGCCTGACCAACATGGGGAAACCACGTCTCTACTAAAAATGCAAAAATTAGCTGGGCCTGGTGGTGCCTAGCCTGTAATCCTAGCTACTCAGGAGGCTGAGGCAGGAGAATCGCCTGAACCCGGGAGGCGGAGGTTGCAGTGAGCCAAGATTGTGCCATTGTACTCCAGCCTGGGCAACAAGAGAAAAAAACTGTCTCAGAAAAAAAAAAAGAAAAAGAAATGGAGACAGAGAATATAGATAATTCTTATAACAACTTCTCCTGTGATGGGGAGCAAGAAAAATGGGGCAATGGTTAGAGTGGACCAGGGACCAAGTTAAATAGGCAAGTTGGTTTTGTTTTCAATTTTACTTGTAAGTATTTTGCTGCAAGGTCAGCTCTTACAGCCCATTGACCTGCAGACCTGGGGTTTCATATGTATTCACTGAATAGAAAAACATATGTAGGAGCTCTCCAGCTATCCCTGCATACCCTGAGAACCAGTGGCAGCAGGAATAAGAATTCCCTTCACTTCCAAGATTAGGCTATAAGAGAAAAGAATTCAACAACCCTTGCTCTGCCACTTTCTTGTCAGGCTCTGGGAAAACAGGAATATCTTTCCCTGTCCCTCCTCCAAACGGCTGACAGTCTGTCTGATGGAGACCTTGGTAGGTGCTCCATAGTCTGTTTTTGACCTGGGCCTGGGATAAGAAGGAAGGGCTTTTCAGCAGAGAAAAGTGCCTCAGTCACAGAGGCATGCTGAGCAGAGTGAGGACCTATGAGGGAGCTTGGTGGAGCCTGGCGGGGTGGAGGGGTACAGGAGTGCTTTCTAGCAATTTAGGCTTGTTAAGGAACAAAGCCAGGCTGTTTACTGAGTTCTCTTACCTGGTACTCAGATGGATTCTTCTAAATGAAAAGAAGTGATACAAATTTCCCCAAAATTGAGTCTTTGTGGCTTATGCTCGCAAACAGTGGCCTTCTCAAGATTTATATGGTGAGCCCTAAATTTGCCTTCTCACCCAGAAGAAAGTAAGGTACAAAATTTCCCTCATTCTTTCACGTCTTAGAATAAAGCATGCAGTCAGTGTAATTGTTGCGTTCAGCTGTCTATTTAAGGTAACACAGGAAGTCAGCAGTGCATTTTCAAGAAAAGCTGATTACCATCTGTTATTAGTAATCATCTAAAAACATCACTAAGTATAAGCATTGGCAATGGTCAGAGACACATAGATGAAAAGGGGGAAATTATCCATCATTTGGAATGTATTACCCCATACTAATACAATATACCAATTTAAATGATTTTAGAATATATCACTCAAGATATGGTGTTCTACCCCATGCCCAAAATGTTCTACTCTCATTTTTCCCCAGATGTGGAAGGTTGCATATTAGGCAATAGTTCTTTTTTTTTTTTTTTTTTTTGAGACAGAGTTTCGCTCTTTTTGCCCAGGCTGGACTCCAATGGCGCGATCTCAGCTCACTGCCATCTCCACCTCCCGGGTTCAAGCAATTCTTCTGCCTCGGCCTCCCAAGTAGCTGGGATTACAGGCGTCTGCCACCACACCCGGCTAATTTTTTGTATTTTTAGTAGAGACGGGGTTTCACCATGTTGGCCAGGATGGTCTTGATCTCTCGACCTTGTGATCCACCTGCCTTGGCCTCCCAAAGTGCTGGGATTACAAACATGAGCCACGCACCTGGCCAGGTCATGCTTCTTTTAAGACTCATTGTAAACACGTAACCTTTACAGTTTTGCATCCAAGGTAGCCAGCTTTCTGTGAGGCTCTTCAGAGCCTGGGTCCCTGCATTCGAGGGGAGCTTCAGATGAGGGCTTTATTCAGGGCTCACCTTATAGTCACCATCTCCATCATGACCATGGATGCAGTAAGGTTTCACAGTAGCTCCTGCAACCTCAAGAGGGTAGATTACAAAACCCAAAGATAGCCAGTGGTGTTTCACACCTAAACAAATGTTTATCTTGCCATAGTGATTGAACCATAGGCTGAATTGTAAAAGCTGATGTTTGGGAGTCTAGCTAAAGAAAACTAAGTTAATAGGTTTAAAGAAGCAAGAGCTGGAAGGGTCTTCTCCTGGAAGGTGAGATATTGGTCTATGGGGTGTCCAAGGGAGAGAATCCAGTCATGGGTTCTTAGCTTCTCTTTCTGGTTGGACCAGTAAAACCTCTTCCTCATCCCTCTTTTCTGCTCATCACTAGAGACAAAACTAAAAACCATGGCTTCAGTCTGCTAAAAGCCTAGAACAAAACAGAACAACAAAATAAGGCAGGCTGGACAAGCTTGTTAAGACTTTCATGGATTACCAGAAATATAAATGCCATTAAAGCCATCATTTTTCCTCATAAAATGCAATCGATTGTTACTGAAATTTTTAATGAAATCTTTCAGACTCTTAATGAGTATTTAAATATCAGACTAAAGTAATTTATAAATCATTATTTTCTGAGCTCCGAGAGAGTCTCACTTTTTTTTTTTTTTTTTTTTTTTTTTTTTTTTTTTTAGACAGAGTCTGGCTCTGTCACCCAGGCTGGAGTTCATTCTTGCAAACTCGGCTCACTGTAACCTCCACCTCCCAGGTTCAAGCGATCCTCCTGCCTCAGCCTCCCAAATAGCTGGGATTACAGGTGCCCACCACCACACCGGCTAATTTTTGTATTTTTAGTAGAGATGGAGTTTTACCATGTTGACCAGGGTGGTCTCTAACATCTGACCTCAAGTGATTTACCCACCTTGGCCTCCCAAAGTGCTGGGATTACAGGCGTGAGCCACCTCACCCGGCCTCTCACTTTCTTTTAAGAGCCAGTTTTCACAAAGAAATCATACTACTTCGCATGAGTTAGTATATGCATTTAACTGAGAGATGTGCATACTCCAGGCAGGTGGTGGAGCTGATACACTAGCCAGATGGCTACTTGACCATAACAGTTTGCAGCCCATGAAATTCAAATCTTTGCCTCACCAGACAGTCATGGACTTTCAAGGTCATTCTGTAAGTTATTTGATGTTAAATGCCTGTGAAGTCCAAGTGATAAAAGCGTGTTAAGTTAATTGGGCCACTATATGTCACTCAATAGCTCCTATAGGGTTCTTGTACAGGATCTCACTCTGTCACCCAGGCTGGAGTGCAGTGCTATGATCACAGCTCACTGCAGCCTCGACTTCCTGGGATCAAGCTATCCTCCCACCTTAGCTTCCCAAAGTGCTGGGATTGCAGGTGTGAGCCACCGCACCCAGCCCAGAGCTGCTTTCTTTCCATGGCTTTAGCCTAAGTAACTCTCACCTATTACCGTGGCAGCTTTCCCACCTCTTATCTCTTACTGTCCTTCCTACCCCCACCTCCACCCATTATACTTCTGCCAGCTTAATTTTCCTAAAGCTGGTGGTCCCTATTCCCTTCTAATTTTAGGAAAGACTTCCATACCTGGGCTTTCCCATTTCAATTCCTACTACCAAGTGTGTTCTAACCAAACAATTTTGTTCCCTTAATATGTCCCATATTTTCCTGTGCTATCTCCCATCCTTGGAATGTTATGTTGATTAAGCCCTTCCCAAACATATGTGATTTTTTTCCTACCTTTGTACTTATAATAATATTTTGTACCACTTATACAACTAAAGCCATTCAGCCTTGTATTACAGATATTTGGGCTTCCCCACGCTCCATAACTGCAAACCACAGAACACACTTCAAGGTAGACTTAGGCTCATTTCCATGACAATGGCTAACTTTGATTCAGCCCTTAAGAATTATTAAGTTGGTGACATATTTTCATTTCCCTCACAATGGCTTTGCACGTAGTACACCCAAATACATCTTTTTTGTTCTTTGTGAGCATTATCACAAGGTAGATATTTTTCTGAGTTTTTTTTTCCATTTAACGTGGTGATAATCTTTTACATTCATATATTCAAGTACCTTGTATTTTTAATGGCTGCATATTCTGTAAAATGCATGATATCTACTTTATTTAACCACTATTGAACATATTAGAAAGCTTTTAAATATGTGCTACTACAGATAATGCTGCAGAGTGTGTCTTTGCACACTAAAGCAGATATGTCAAAAAGACAGCTTCCTAGAAATGGAGTTACTGGCTCAGATGTTATGTATATTTTTTAGTTAATGCCAAATTACCTTCTAAAAACACTTAGAAAATTTCCACCAATAGTATATGAAAGTGCCCATTTCCATGTCTGGATTTTGTTACTGACATTTTATTGGCTGCACAAAAAAAGCTTGCACTTTAATTTACATTTCCCTCTTTACTAGTGAAGTTAAATGTCTTTTCGTATGTTGTCTATTTGTATTTCTTCTCCAAGAATTACCTATTCATTATCTCTGCCAGTTTTTCTACTAGGTTGTCTTTTTCTTGATTTGTCACATTTTAATAGATTCTAGATGTTAATTATTTTCACATACATTGCAAGTACCTATTCCCAGTTTATCATTTGTCCATCAACTTTCTTTCGTTTTTTCTTTTTTTTTTTTTTTTTTTGAGACAGAGTCTAGCTCTGTCGCCCAGGCTGGAGTGCAGTGGCACAATCTCAGCTTACTTCCTTCCGCCTCCATCTCCCGGGTTGAAGTGATTCTCCTGCCTCAGCCTCCCGAGTAGCTGGGACTACAGGTATGCACCACCACGCCTGGCTAATTTTTGTATTTTTAGTAGAGACAGGGTTACACCATGTTGGTCAGGCTGGTCTCAAACTCCTGACCTCAAGTGATCTGCCTGCCTTGGCCTCCTAAAGTGTTGGGATTACAGGTGTGAGCCACCGCACCCAGCTGCCTCAGCTTTCTTTATGGTATCTTTTGTAACTTTTAATTTTTAGGTAGTCACATCTTTAGTCTTTTGATTTATGGCTTCTCAATTTTGTTCCTTATTTAGAAAGGCTTCCCAATCCTAAAATTATCAAAATGTTTTCATCTGATTGTTTTATTTTACCTTAGCTTTTGTTTTTTGTTTTTTTTTTTTTTCAGACAGGGTCTTACTCTGTCACCGAGGCTGGAGTGCAGTGGCATGATCACAGCTTACTGTAGCTTCAACTTCCCGGGCTCAGTTGATCCTCTCACCTCAGCCTCCCAAGTAGCTGGGACTACAGGCACTCACCACCACACCCAGCTAATTTTTAAATTTTTTTGTAGAGATGGGATCTCACTATGTTGCCCAGGCTGGTCTCAAACTCCAGGCTCAAGCAATCCTCCCACCTCAGCTGCCCAAATACTTTAGCTTTTAATCCTTTCATTCATTTGGATTTTATTTTGAGGTTGGATAACGGGTAATAATTTTTTTTTTAATCTTTTGTAACACTATTGAAAACTTTCCAGTTGATTTGAACTGTTGCAGTTATAAACTAACGTTCTATATGCATTTGGGTTTGTTTCTGGATTTTCCTTTGTACACCAACTTTAAAAATTTTTTTTCTTTTGTATTATCTCTTCTATATGAACTTTAGAGTCAGCTTATGGATTCTGTTAAGCATTTTTTAATTTTATTGGGGTTTCTGTTTGGATTGCATTTAATTTATGGATTATTTGAGGAGAACGGACATCTTTGTAATATCACATCTACCATTCTGGACTCCTTAGTATGCATCTTCTTCTCAATCATTTCCTTTTATCCTATTGTAAAGTTTTACAGCTTTTTCCTCTAGCTCCTATACCCTTTTGTTAGACTTATTCCTAGGCATTTTAGGGTTTTTATCGCCACTGTGAATAGGATCCTTTTTTTTTCTATTGCCTTTCCTATTGGTGTTTGCCTCTAGATAATAAAACTTCATTTTTATATATTTATCTCTGGCTATCTCATTAGTCTGAATAATTTTTCAGTTGATTTTCTTGGATTTTCTAAGCATACAATTCTGTCACCTGCAAAAATAATGACAGGCTTTTCTCTCTTTTTTTCATTTCTCATTTCTTTTTAGGTAGGGATTTGAATCGTGAAATCCCTGAGTCGTTAGGGATTTCCAGGACCTTATTTTAGAGCAGCCATAATAGGAGGCATCTTTCTCTTCTTAGTTTTAGGAGGAACACTTCTATAGATTTTAAATTAAATTTGATGCTTGCTGTGGATATCTGAGGGAGTCATTTTGTCCAGTTAAGAAAACGTTCTTTGATTTTTCACTTAAGATATTTTATCAAAATTCAGTGTTATAATGTATCAAATGTTTTTATGACATTATTGAAAAATTATTTTTTTCTTTTTAATCTGCTACTACATTAGTTGAATTATTTTCCCCAGTTTTACTGTTTCTTTCTTGTTGTTAACACTACTTGGTCATGATATATTCTTTTTACTACCCTTACTACTAAATTTCGTTTTATTTAGACTGTTTATATTCATAAGAAAAATAGCCTTGTACTTTTTTCCCCTTATGTTTCTCCTTGCTGTGTCATACCTTATATACTTGGGAGCTAGGTGTATCTTGAAGATTTGATAACATTCCCTCATAAAACTGAGTCTGGTGGCTTTAAAAGATGGAATTTTGACTGCCTTTTCAATTTTAACTGTCATATTCAAGGGCTGTTAATATCCTAGCCACTTTTCTCTGATCTTGAACAAGACACTGATTTCATTGAATCTTAGTTTTGTTAATGGTAAATAGAGATAACAGTATCTAATTCCCAGTATTGTCGTAAGGATTAAATGAAATTGATTATTTAGCATAGTTTTGTCTCGCATATGGTAAATGGTCATCAATAATAATCATTATTATCATTGTTATTCCCTTATGTAGATTACTGTAGCGACCTTAGTCATCCCCATCTCTTACACAGTACAGCTGTAAATTCCACAGTAGACAGAGAGGATACGAAGATGAGTTAATGGTCCATCCCACAGTGGTAGTCATCAACTCCATCCGACACACTCTTTGGTGGGTTGAGACCTCTCCCTGAACTAGATTTTTTCCCGCAGTGCTGTGTCTCAGCAGACCTGGCCATGGGACAGGATGCACCACCTGTGTTGTATAAGGGAGCCAAGGCAGACTGCACGTGTGCGCCTTGGCCACCCCTGCCTTGTCTGGAGCTTGTTCTCCACATTAGAATGCTTATGTTAGTTTTTGAAGATTTTTAACTTGAATGGAAAGATAACTTTTTTTTAATGTCATTTGAAAAATCAGGATCATGATATATAAGCTATGCTTGGTCTAACATTCCATCAGTTTTGTTTTGTTTTTAGGAAATACTTAGATGTTTTGTCTGCTTTTGAAAGGAGCATAAAATGTTAGGCTGAGATAAATGTATAAGGTAGAAAATGGAGACTTGTTGCATTCTCATCAACAAGCAGAATATGGTTTTTTCCAGTCTTCTACTACTTCACAGTCCTTCATCTGATATTTAAAATGTATTTATGTTGAGTCATTTCTTTCTCTCTTGCTGGTGAACCAGAAGATCACGAAATGATTCTACAGAGGCAGTAGCATTATGTTCAGTTTCTTTTTTTGTATGCATCAGATAAGAGGCCTGCAAATGGAAGTAAGTCGCCTCACATCCTTTGTATGATGATCGCAGTAATGTTTGCCTTTTTACCACTGGTGCAACATTTATTAGTTCATAAACCCGCTTCCAAAGAACCTAAGGGCTTTTTGATGAAAGGTGACTGTGGTGGGAACAATGTCAGGTTTTGACAGGCTACTTTTGCTTTTACAAACATTTCTCCTCTTTCTTTTTAGTGTTTAGAAACTACTACCTTAAAAGAGAGTTGAGGACAGGGACATGTCTGGACTAAGTGGAATTTAGTGCTTAGAGTTAGGATTTGGAATATAAATATGGAAGTTAATATTTAGAATTAGGATTTCTGAATCTGTGAATAGAAAGGTAAAATAAAGTTTTGATGTCAGTTCAGCTTAAGCTTCTAAATCATTCTCGCTGAACCAAAGCTTCCAGTTGGTAAAAATGTAAGATCTGAGGAATAAAAGCAACATAAGAAGCTGACTTTTGGTAAGCCTTAACAGTGATAGAAGAGGGACAAGGTGGCAGTTCGATTCTCCTATTTTCCCCATAGACTGCAGGCCCCTTGGCTAACCGTAAACCTTCTACCCTTTAACTCCCTGTCGTCCATTCAGCAGGCCTTCCTGTGACCCGTGAGTATCAGTGGAAGCATTCCCTCCAATAAGTTACCACGGCCTAAGAAAAAAGTCTAAAAAATTATGTTTCCTGAAGTTTTCACAGTATTTAAGTATTTACGTAAAGGAGTATTTGTTGTATCCTAGAGAGTGAATATGGAGAAGGGTACCCCTGCAGCACTAGAAATAAGCCTGCCAATTTTCAGTATTAGCCAAGCAGCAAAGTTTTGCTGCTGTTTATTTTTTCTAGCTCTTACTATATTCTACTTTTACCATTGAAAATATTGAGGAAGTTATTTATATTTCTATTTTTTATATATCATATATTTTATGTATTTTAATATTACTATTACACATAATTATTTTTTATATATATAAAGTACCAATGACTTCCTTTTCCAGAGCAATAATGAAATTTCACAGTATGAAAATGGAAGAAATCAATAAAATTATACGTGACCTGTGGCGAAGTACCTATCGTGGACAAGGTGAGTACCATGGTGTATCACAAATGCTCTTTCCAAAGCCCTCTCCGCAGCTCTTCCCCTTATGACCTCTCATCATGCCAGCATTACCTCCCTGGACCCCTTTCTAAGCATGTCTTTGAGATTTTCTAAGAATTCTTGTCTTGGCAACATCTTGTAGCAAGAAAATGTAAAGTTTTCTGTTCCAGAGCCTAACAGGACTTACATGTTTGACTGCAGTAGGCATTATATTTAGCTGATGACATAATAGGTTCTGTCATAGTGTAGATAGGGATAAGCCAAAATGCGATAAGAAAAACCATCCAGAGGAAACTCTTTTTTTTTCTTTTTTTTTTTTCTTTTTTTTTTTTCCAGATGGAGTCTCGCTCTTCTCTGTCACCCGGGCTGGAGTGCAGTGGTGCAATCTTGGCTCACTGCAACCTCCACCTCCTGGGTTCAGGTGATTCTCCCACCTCAGCCTCCCGAGTAGTAGCTGGAATTACAGGTGCGCGCTCCCACGCCTGGCTAATTTTTTGTATTCTTAGTAGAGACGGGGTTTCACCATGTTGGCCAGGCTGGTCTCAAACTCCTGCCCTCAGGTGATCTGCCCACCTTGGCCTCCCAGTGTTGGGTTTACAGGCGTGAGCCACCGTGCCTGGCCTGGAGGAAACTCTTAACAGGGAAACTAAGAAAGAGTTGAGGCTGAGGAACTGGGGCATCTGGGTTGCTTCTGGCCAGACCACCAGGCTCTTGAATCCTCCCAGCCAGAGAAAGAGTTTCCACACCAGCCATTGTTTTCCCCTGGTAATGTCAGCCTCATCTGTTGTTCCTAGGCTTACTTAATATGTTTGTAAATGACAAAAGGCTACAGAGCATAGGTTCCTCTAAAATATTCTTCTTCCTGTGTCAGACATTGAATACATAGAAATACGGTCTGATGCCGATGAAAATGTATCAGCTTCTGATAAAAGGCGGAGTTATAACTACCGAGTGGTGATGCTGAAGGGAGACACAGCCTTGGATATGCGAGGACGATGCAGTGCTGGACAAAAGGCAGGTATCTCAAAAGCCTGGGGAGCCAACTCACCCAAGTAACTGAAAGAGAGAAACAAACATCAGTGCAGTGGAAGCACCCAAGGCTACACCTGAATGGTGGGAAGCTCTTTGCTGCTATATAAAATGAATCAGGCTCAGCTACTATTAATACACTCTCCTGAAGCTAACCAACATTTCCTGCAACATTATGTAGACTTTTAAAAGAAGGGCCTGAAGCATTCTCGCAGGATAGGCTAAATGTAGAACAAGAAGCTGAAGACCCGTTAGAGTTTTCATGGCACTCCTTATCAGAATAAGGTCACTGTCTCATCAGTTATAAGACATACCACTATTTTATGTGCCAGCAGGAATGAAAAAATGCAATTATAACCATAAGATGTTTCAGAATCAATGACATAATAGTATTGCAAACCAGATTCTAGCTTAAGCTAGAATGAATATTCCAGTATAGTAAGGAGTCTCATTAAGAAAGTAGCCCCTCATAGAACTAAGTCCCTACCACAGCATACACAAAGACTTAGCTGCTGGGTCAGGCCATCTGGCTTCAGGTAAGGCTCTGTGAGGACAGCCTACATTGGAAATCAGGAAGAGGAATGAAGTTTTAAAGAGTCAGGAATATGGCATCCTTGGGGAACAAGGCTGGGTCCTTCACTGTGCACAGGTTTGTAACAAAGATGTCACAGATACTTGAGCTTTCTGCTTTCAGATCAAGGCAGAAGATTACACTTGATAACACCTCTAGGCCCTTGATTTTTTTTTAATAAAATTCTAAAATCATAGAAATAGATGCTCACATTATCTAAATCATTTTCATAGTTTGCAATTTTTGCTTAAAGAACATGCCATGCAGCTGGGCATGGTGTCTCACACCTGTAATCGCAGCACTTTGGAAGGCCGAGGCGGGCAGATCACCTGAGGTCAGGAGTTCGAGACCAGCCTAACATGGTGAAACTCCGTCTCTATTAAAAATACAAAAATTAGTTGGGCATGGTAGCATGTGCCTGTAATCCCAGCTACTCGGGAGGCTGAGGCAGGAGAATTGCTTGAACCCGGGAGGCGGAGGTTGCAGTGAGCGAAGATCGTGCCATTGCACTCCAGCCCGGGCAACAAGAGCGAAACTCCGTCTCAAAAAAAAAAAAAAAGAACATGCCATGCATATATGTATTATGTTGTCAGCCTAGACAGCTGATACCAATTTAAAGCATCTGCAGATTACTGTCTAAATCATAGTCTACAAAAATGACAAACTTGTGATCTGTAATCAGTATCCCTACGTGCTTTGATGATTTTTAGTGGTAATTATAAATGAGAAAATACAGAGTTTGAAACATGGTCTCTTTGAATTAAAAATACTTTCAAAAATATCTTGAGGAAAAAGATTTTTTGTAGCTATTCTGAGTTATGAAAATTAATTAGCAATAATTGTCTCCTTGGTGTGAGGGGAGAGAACAAATAATGGAGGTGGGCCTCCAGCCTACCTAACACTAGCTTTTGCTGAGGCTCTAGCAGCCAACCAGGGGCTCTGCATGTGAGTGGGTGGTGGTAGAGTTGACAGCAGTTTGGATTCAAAGACAGGAAGGAAATGCCTGTCCCTCACAGGGCCAACCTGTGGCCCTGTCTTCTGGCTTGCCTAGGCATTAAAGAAAAGACATAAACTATTCTAAAATTACCAACTCACTGATGTGTGCGCACCCACCCACAAACTGAGGGGGAAAGGGGACTTACAGCTCACACCAGAGTAGTTTATACTTCCCAGAATAGCCCTACTCTCTCAATTCTGTGTGTCTTGTATCCTCAGATGGTTTCAGTGGGTCTGAGGGTTTTAGTATTAGGTTTCTAGTAACCACGAAAATGCCTAACAGTTCCAGTTACTTGGATTTGCTACAGGTAAGCTTAACTGAAACCACATTTCTATACTCCTGATACTTTGACCTAGGATTTTCTTTTTTATTTTCTCAGTCTCAGGATTATACACAAGAATGTGGAAATTTAAAGGTAGCTGAGAAAAAGTGAGAGGCTCTAGAAAACGTGTCGAAGTTTTCTAACAGATCCCATTATCAGGCAAATAGCCAGGTCAAGAATTGTTAAGGTTGCTTATCTTACAGGATTATTAAAATTACAGATAAATGGCATTGTCTCTGTTTCTAGCCTTTGGTCTCAAGTTGGTTGTAGCTGATGTAATTTTTTATGTGAGAGCATCAGCATTGTTCTGAGCATTTTGTTTTGTGGTGAATGATAGGCTGAGATCATGCAGGTTCTCCTTCTGGAGGACATAAGAATCTGGTCCCAGTGCTGGGCTCTCCCAGAGGGCAGTGCTTTACCTGACAGTGAACCTGTGACGTTTCCCACTTTTCCCTGCTGAAAAGATCATGTCAGGACTGCTTGCCTGCCATGAGATGAGAAGGTCTGTGCTGGGCTTCTCACATAGGGGCTTTTTTCCAGGTATTAGCCTCACTCATCATTCGCCTGGCCCTGGCTGAAACGTTCTGCCTCAACTGTGGCATCATTGCCTTAGATGAGCCAACAACAAACCTTGACCGAGAAAACATTGAATCTCTTGCACATGCTCTGGTTGAGTAAGTATCTCTTGCACATGCTCTGGTTGAGTAAGTATCTCACATTTGGGGACAGGTTGTGATAGTTCTTCAAAACCAAGAGAGTTCTGTGATGAAAACGTTCTCTAGCTGTGTTCCCCACTTCTTGGGGAAGCCAGTTGGTGCCAGGCCCTGGGCTTTACCTTTTGATAGTAATTCTTCAGATCCCTCCTAAAGGAACTAGATGGTGAACAGCAGCCCCAGACACATCCTGCAGCTCCCCAAGTGTGTTCACAGGGAGAGAGTCACTGTGAGGGGTTCCTGGCCTGGTTTTCCTGTAAACCTACCAGAGGAACCCACATGTCATGCACAGCAATTAGCATGCCCTGCTAAGACATCTGCAGGTAGTGGTAGTGGGTTTAGGACTGTCTCCCCAGCTTTCCACATGTGTCAGACAACTGTGAGGAATGACAGAGCTCTTACTCAAAAAGCTTATTCAAGATTAGGTAAAATCCAGTGAGGGTAAAATTGCACACCTTTTACCACATTCACCTGGGGTCAGTATAGACGCCAAGGTTGTCAAGCAGCTCTTGCATAAGGACTATGCTGGCAGAGAAAAAGGCAGTTTCCCTGAGGTCAAAGGAGGTGTTTCAGGCACTCCTGGCTCCAGACAGTCCCTTTCTGGCAGAGAGGGCCAGAAGGAGAGCTGAGCAGCACAGGGCCACCTTTCTGCAGCCATCATCACAAGTAAGGGCGAGTGCTTTTGAAACCTCAAGTGCATCCAGCTCCAGGAAGGGGATAAGTGGCTAGCTAAAAGAAAAAGTCTTTCAGGTTTCAGTCACATTGCTGGTTACCTCAGCAAAATGTTCCCAGAACACCCACTCAGGTCCCTGTGTGTCATAGTAATGATGCATCTAGTGACTGGTGGTGGCAAAATTCTAAGTAGACCCAGCTCTTAAGAAAGCAGTGTTATTCCCCTTACCTGTAGTTTGTCTTTATTACTTTTAAATTTTTCTTCCAGAGAAAAGTAGTAACAGGTCAGGAAAATCCCAGGCGAAGGAGTAAGCCTTCTATAGTTGAACAGTTTGGATATTAAGGAAAACTCAATAAAATATTTATACCTGCTTTAGTGAGAACTTCTGATCTGGAAGAAACTAGTTCTTGTATTCCTGTGAGTCCCTAAGCCAGACCTAAGTGAGGAGTCAGGCCATGTGTCCCTACTGTCTGGAGAGGAGAAGAGACTCCTGCCTGGCTGGCCTGAAGGCCTGGGGCCACCCCTCCACTTCCTGCAGGGTAGCTGGGGCCCTGACACCAGCACAAGTTCATGTGTCTGACAAGGTTTGCGGTGACTTTTCAAATCAAAGAAGGGGTTATGCTCTTTACTAATAATATGTTCTGAATATATTGTTTCAGGATAATAAAAAGTCGCTCACAGCAGCGTAACTTCCAGCTTCTGGTAATCACTCATGATGAAGATTTTGTGGAGCTTTTAGGACGTTCTGAATATGTGGAGAAATTCTACAGGATTAAAAAGAACATCGATCAGTGCTCAGAGATTGTGAAATGCAGTGTTAGCTCCCTGGGATTCAATGTTCATTAAAAATATCCAAGATTTAAGTGCCCTAGAAATGTAGGTCCTCAGAAAGTGTATAATAAGAAACTTATTTCTGATATCAACTTAGTCAATAAGAAAATATATTCTTTCAAAAGAACATTGTGTCTAGGATTTTGGATGTTGAGCGGTTCTAAAATCATTAAACTTGTTTGTTTCACTGAAAATTGGACAGATTGCCTGTTTCTGATTTGCTGCTCTTCATCCCATTCCAGGCAGCCTCTGACAGGCTTTCAGGGTTCAGCAGTACAGCCGAGACTCGACTCTGTGCCTCCCTCCCCAGTGCAAATGCATGCTTCTTCTCAAAGCACTGTTGAGAAGGAGATAATTACTGCCTTGAAAATTTATGGTTTTGGTATTTTTTTTAAATCATAGTTAAATGTTACCTCTGAATTTATTTCCTTGCATGTGGTTTGAAAAACTGAGTATTAATATCTGAGGATGACCAGAAATGGTGAGATGTATGTTTGGCTCTGCTTTTAACTTTATAAATCCAGTGACCTCTCTCTCTGGGACTTGGTTTCCCCAACTAAAATTTGAAGTAGTTGAATGGGGTCTCAGAGTTTGACAGGAACCTTAAGTAATCATCTAAGTCAGTACCCACCACCTTCTTCTCCTACATATCCCTTCCAGATGGTCATCCAGACTCAGAGCTCTCTCTACAGAGAGGAAATTCTCCACTGTGCACACCCGCACACCCACCTTTGGAAAGCTCTGACCACTTGAGGCCTGATCTGCCCATCATGGAGAAGCCTGTAACACTCCTCTGCGTCTATCCTGTGTAGCATACTGGCTTCACCATCAATCCTGATTCCTCTCCAAGTGGGCATTGCCATGTGGAAGGCAAGCCAGGCTCACTCACAAAGTCAAGGCCTGCTCCCTGTAGGGTCCAACCAGACCTGGAAGAGCAGGCCTCTCCATTTGCTCTTCAGATGCCATTTCTAAGAAAAGCCTAATCACAGTTTTTCCTGGAATTGCCAGCTGACATCTTGAATCCTTTCATTCCACACAGAATGCAACCAAGTCACACGCTTTTGAATTATGCTTTGTAGAGTTTTGTCATTCAGAGTCAGCCAGGACCATACCGGGTCTTGATTCAGTCACGTGGCATGGTTTTGTGCCATCTGTAGCTATAATGAGCATGTTTGCCTAGACAGCTTTTCTCAACTGGGTCCAGAAGAGAATTAAGCCCTAAGGTCCTAAGGCATCTATCTGTGCTAGGTTAAATGGTTGGCCCCCAAAGATAGACAGGTCCTGATTTCTAGAACCCGTGACTGTTACTTTATACAGCAAAGGAAACTTTGCAGATGTGATTAAAGCTAAGGACCTTAAGACAGAGTATCCTGGGGGGGGGGGGGGGGGGGGGTCCTAAATGTAATCACGAGTAAGATTAAGAGCAAATCAATTCTAGTCATATATTAAACATCCACAATAACCAAGATATTTTTATCCCAAGAATGCAAGATTTCAGAAAATGAAAAATCTGTTGATAAATCCATCACTATAATAAAACCGAAGGGGAAAAAAATTCTGAAAAAATTCTAGCAGCTATATTTGATAAAATTCAACATCTCCTAGCTTTAGCAAACTCACAGTTTGCAAATAATATTTTCTTAATGTTATCTGTTGCTAAACAAAATTAAAGTCATCTTAATTGCAAAATAAAACATTTCTCAGTAAATATTAAAGCCAGTTACCTTCTATCAACATGTTAATGAAAGTGCTAGTTGTTGCAGCAAAGAATAACAAAGGCAATACAAGATCAATATAGGCAGTGAAACAAAAGTATCATTTGCAAGTTAAAACAGACTTCCCAATTTTAAATCTGGTTTCCCCCTGAATATGTGGCATCCTTGGCAGCACTTCTGAGAGTGGCTGCTTTCATTCCAAGAAGCCCATGGGTTTGGAGGTGGGATAGGTGCCTTTCTGGCTTCTCATTGCTGCTTCTAGATCAGTCTCCAAATATCCCCCTTCCCCACATTGGAATGAATAGCCATCACAGCATGGATGGAGGTTAGAATGAGCCAGACTGCCTGGGCTCAAATCCTAGCACACCACTCACTAGCTGGGGACCTTGAGCAAGTTATATGTCCTGTTTTGTTTCTGTTTCCTTATATGTTAAAGTGGGTAAAATGGTACATATTTTGTAGGGTTGTTATGAAGATTGAATGACATTATTTACAAACTGCTTAGAACTGCTTGCCACCTACTAAATACTGTGTAAGTGTTCAAGAAAAAGCTGTCTTCATTTCACTCTTGTTGCAGTTATCTTTCATCCCCAGCTTGGTCACTCCCTCTTATTTGTTGAAGAGTTTAGCTCCCGGTTCAGTGTCACCCCATTACTAATAATCATTGCTGATTTCAATATCCAAGTGATGGTCTAATACAACTCCTTGGCCTCTCAGTCTTTTTTTATTTTTTGAGGTGGAGTCTTGCTCTGTCACCCAGGCTGGAGTGCAATGGCACCATCTCAGCTCACTGCAACCTCTGCCTCCCTGATACAAGCAATCCTACTGCCTCAGCCTCCCAAGTAGCTAGGAATACAGGCACGTACCACCACACCAGGCTAATTTTTGTATTTTAGTAGAGACAGGGTTTCGCCTTGTTGGCCAGGCTGGTCTTGAACGTCTGGCCTCAAGTGATCTGCCTGCCTCGGCCTCCCTCAGCCCCTTTTTGTTTCCTCCAGTGAGAAGATACTCAATTCTATGGTCTTATTCTAGAGCCCGGTCCTTTTAATAACAATAACTGCACCCCTCCAAAATCTCAGTTTTAAGCATCTCACTCTCCAATAACCCCATGGTGTCTACAATTTTCCTGTGGTCCTCAACCCCAGCAATTCTTTGACCCCACTGAGATTTCAATCCATTGATTCTATGGCTTTTTCACAGGTTGTTTCCCTGATGCCTGTACTTCTCTCCTTATTCAACTTAAATTCCATGGCTCATCATTATGTCACCCTCCACTGCATTGTCCTCAAACTGTCCTGACAATCCCCAACCCTACTGGAATCCAGCTCTGCCTCCTCCCTGCAACCTCCTTGCAACACCTGCACATCCCGTTTCCTTTGCTGTTTCCTCCTCATTTCCCTGGCCCCTCAATGTCACAGGTTTTAGTACTCAGAGTCTGCACCTCTTTTCTTCTCTGTGCTCACTTATTTGGTGATCTCATCCAGTCTCATAGCTTTAAATTATCTTAGTTTGGGTTCTCCCAGAAGCAGAGCGTAAAACAATGCTTCATGTGAAAGTAATCAGTAGGAAATTGGGGAAATTGTGTATGAAAGAGAAAGCAGCCAATGAAAAGTTTACTATTAAGCCAGCTACGGTAAGTGGGCAATTAGAGTTTGGTGCCCCAGGGAGACTCTGGGGAGTTTGGCAAAATATATACCTCAGAATTATCGCACCTAAGGGGCAAGAGACCTGGAGTATTTATATAACAACTTGCCAGGGTTACTGAGTGAGGGCTATTCTAGCACATGTTAGTTACTGGCTTGCCATGTGTACCGGCACAGCTGCTTTCCACAGTTTAAAAAGAAAGTCTGAGCAACATAGTGACATCCCATCTTTACATAAAATTTTTTAAAAATTAGCAAGGCATGGTGGTGCACACCTGTAGTCTCAGCTACTCGGCTGAGATAGGAGGATCCCTGGAGTCTGAGGGTTCAAGGCTGCAGTGAGCTGTGATTTGTGCCACTGCACCCCAGCCTGGGTGGCAGAGTGAGACCCTGTCTAAAAAGAAAAAAAAAAAACCAGCAGCAGCTGAAAGTTGGCAGGAGCACACTGGCAGTTCCTAGGATCATAGGATATAGGCAGGGCACTGACCACTCCTACAACCACCAACTATACACTGATAACTCATAAATGTTTGTGTCCAATCCAGATCTCTCCTAAATGCTTGACTGATATATTCAGCTGCCTGTGGATAACTGGGCATCTATCTGCACTTGAATATCTAATAAACGTCTAAAACTTAAAATGACCAAAACCAGTCTTTCTCCCAGAACTTGAATCTCTTCTGTTAATGGCAACTCCATTATTCCAATTGCTCAGGCAAAAATTGGCATTATCCTTGATTCTTTATCTTACATCTCATATCTAATTCATCAGTTTAATACTATGGGTTCAATTTTCAAAACACATCCAGAATCTGACCATGCCTCACCATTTAAACCAGCAGTCCCCAACCATTTTGGCACCAGGGACCGATTTAGTGGAAGACAATTTTTCCATGGACGGGTGGGGTGAGGAGGGGGATGGTTTCGGGATGAAACTGTTCCATCTCAGATCATCAGGCATTAGTCAGATTCTCGTAAAGAGCACGCAACCTAGATCCCTCATGTGCAAATTCACAATAGAGTTTGCACTCCCGTGAGAATCTAATGCCACCACCAATCTGATAGGAGGTAGAGCTCAGGCGGTAATGCTCCCTCACCTGTCACTCACCTCCTGCTGTGCGACTCTGTTCCTAACAGGCTGAGGACAGGTAATGGTCTGCAGCCCAGGGGTTGGGGACCCCTGATCTAAACCATCATTACTCTGGTCCAAGCCACTGCCATCTCTAACCTGAATAATCTGAGTAACCACGTAACTGCTCCCACTGATTTGGGGCCTGCTCCCTGTAGTTCTCAACACAGCAGCCAGTGATCTTTTTAAAAAGTAACTCAAGAAAATGTGTTTCTCACAGGGGTGTGGCTTAGCAATTTCAAAATTTTTATGTATATGCTAAAGTCAAACAAATACATACCTGTGTTGTAGACAATACGAATTGAGTTTCTCACTGTTGGAAAAAGGTGTTTGCATATCAGGAAAGGAGGCCATAAAAAGAACCCTGTGGTGTTGATTGAATCCAAAGGATCTGTATAAATTTATAATTTTAATATCTAAAGGATTTCTACTTCCATAAGGGTGGAGTAAAAGCCATCCAAAATCTGCTTCTTCATAAAAGCAATAAGACTGGCAAAAATGTCAAAATCAACTTTTTCAGAACTTTGGAAATTAACTAATGGATAGCGACAAACTGAGGTGTGTTTATTAAAGGAAAACAGCTGAATCTCAGAGCAGAAAGTGGCATTTTAAGTTGCCCTAATCCCATGCCCTTCTCCCTTAATCCATGGTAACTTGAAAACCAACAGCCCTCTTAGTATCTGTGAAAATCAGCAACCTAGTAACCACTGGAGGAGACAGAATAGATTTGGAGGTCCCCCAGATCTCCACTACTAGAGAACTGCCTCTATTTGACTTGTCTGGCAACTCACTGAAAAGCTCCATTTTCAGGACCTATCTTTATTTGACTTAACTCAGAGCTCACTCTGAAAACAGCCCTTCCTGCAGAATAATCAGTGGCAACTGATTAACCCTGTGGCTGCCTGAGGCAACGTTACCAGGTGGAGCTAACAAAAGGCTGACCAAGAAACTTAAAAGGAAAAATCTGGGAAGAAGATGTCCACAGGAGCTTTGACAAGCTCAAGCATATTCCTGGGAATCTAGAAGTCCATGTGCATGTGCAGGGATGTATGCATGTCCTGAGAGGGTCCTAAGCTCTCATCTCTGGCTGACCTTGAAACTCAGTTCATGCCAGAAATGAAGATAAAGGCAGTTGTAAACTGCCTGCTGACACATCAATGACATGACTCTACAAATACACACACATGCACACATTTGACAAAAGCTAGAAAATTTATTGGTTCAAGGCATTAGAAAGAAATATCTGTCCAATTATTTGCTTACCCACTAGGCTGAGTAGAGACTTCAGGAACCAAACATGACAAAGCATATAGAATTTGCAGAATTCGTCCAGGAAAGACACAGAACAAACCAACAGCAGCAACAATAAGAAATAGTAACAGGTGCAAACCCTGGAGAGTAGGTAATCTGACTTCAATAATTGATATAGTATTTAAAACAAGACACACAAAGAACAGGAACATCTGACCCATGCCATAAACAGCAATTTAAAACACAGTCAATAGAAACAATCTATGAGGAAGCCCAGACGTTAGACTTACTAGGCAAAGACTTTAGATATCAGCTATTATAAACATGTTCAAGGAACTAACAGAAACAAAGTCTAAAGAATTAAAGGAAATTATGAGAATGATGTTTCACCAAATTATCAGGACTATTAGTAAGGAGACAAACATTATAAAAAAGAATCAAATAGATATTCTGGAGTTGAGAAATACAATAATGGAAATAAAAATTCACTAGATGGGGGTCAACAGCAAATTTGAACTGGCAGAAGAAAGAATCAGTGAGTTCAAAGACCGGTCAATTGATATTATACAGTCTGAGGAATAGACAGAAGAATGAAGAAAAATGAAGAGAGCTTCAGAGACCTTTGAGACACTATCAAGTGTACCAAAATGCCAAGTATACCAATCATAATGAGAATCCCAGAAGAGAGGAGAGAGAAAGGAGCAGAACGACTATTTGAAGAAATAGTAGCCCAAAACTTCCCAAATTTTATGAAAACATTAATCTTCGTATCCAAGAAATTGAACAAACTCCAAGTAGGGTAAACTCTAAGGGATTCACATTTAGATGCATCATGGTCAAATTGTTGAAAAAGAGATCTCAAACGAAAGAAGCAAGTAAAGCTAAGAAGTGACTTCTCATAAGAAATAATGCAGGCCTGAAAGCAGTGAGATGACATATTCAAAGTGCTGAATGAAAAAGACTATCAACCAAGAATTATTTTTGCAGTGGTGCAATCATAGCTCACTGTAGCTTCAAACTCCTGGGCTCACGCAATTCTCTTGCCTCAGCCTCTCAAATAGGACTACGAGCATGTGCCACCACACTCAAAAAAAAATTTTTTTTAAGAGACGGGGTCTTACTGTCTTGCCCAGGCTGGTCTTAAACTCCTAGTCTTAAGCAGTCCTCCCACCTTGGCCTCCCAAAGTGCTGGGATTAAGGTGTGGGCTACTGTGCCCAGCCTCAACCAAGAATTCTGTATCCAGAAAAACTGTCCTTCAAAAACAAGAAATGAAGACACTCCCATATAAACAAACATTGTGATAATCTGTCTTCACCAGACTTGCCCTACAAGAAATATAAAAGGAGAATGAATCCTTTAGGATAAAATGAAACTAGACTCAAATGCTCATGAATACTCAAATAAAGAGTACTGGTAAAGGTAAATATATAGGTAATATAAAAGCATAAATGTATTTTGGGGGCTGGGAGCAGTGGCTCACACCTGTAATCCCAACACTTTGAGAGGCCGAGGTGGGCGGACCACCTGAGGTCAGGAGTTTGAGACCAGCCTGCCCAACATGGTGAAACCCTGTCTCTACTAAAAATACAAAAAATTAGCCAGGCGTTGTGGTGGGCGCCTGTAATCCCAGCTACTCAGGAGGCTGAGGCAGGAGAATCTCTTGAACCCAGGAGGCGGAGGTTGCGGTGAGCTGAGATCACGCCACTGCACTGCAGCCTTGGTGACAAGAGCAAAACTCGGTCTCAAAAAAAAAAAAAGTATTTTGGGTTGTAACTCTTTTCCTACATGATTGAAAGGGAACTGCATTAAGAATTTTAACACTGTTGATGGGCTTATAATGTATAAAAATATAATTTATATGACAATAATGCTACAAAAGAGAGGCAGCAGAGCTATATAGGAACTTTTGAAATGGAAATTAAGTTGACATTCATCTAAATTAAGGTGTTCATTTGTAATCCCCAGGGTAACCACTAAGAAAATAATGAAAACTTATAGTGAAAGTAACAAAGTTATTTAAAGAGGGCCCAGTGTGATGACACCCCAGTAATAATGAGGACACCTACTTCCAAGATCTCGATTTTAAAACACGCTCTTCAATAAAAAGAACTCTGGCTCCTTGGTGAAGTGGTTGACTTCAGGGCTGAGGCAAGGAAAATACAAAATGACCCTAGAATTTTTTGTGGTGCCAGAAATTAAGAAAATATTTTTTTAAAAAAGTAGAGTTTGTTCAAAGAACACAGAACCCAACCTGAAGTAACTCCCAATGATCAAAGGTAGAACAATTTGAGAAACAAAATAAAGACAGTATTGGATTATAACCGATAGAGTAAAATAAATATTCATGAACTTATGTGGCTATACACAAGTACTTACTTTTAAAAAAATGAGGGACAAGGACAGCACTTCTTTATAGTAGAATTACAAGTAATAAATGTAGAAGGAAAGGGAAAAAGAAAAGTCATCACTAGGCAAATACCACAATAAAAATCATTTCAGACAAGAGTCACTGATGAAGGTAATATTAGTAGGCACAAATCTGAGAAAAAATTTATATAATCTCAAACTATCTTTCCCAATATATTAACTAAAAAGGGAAAGATAGTAACTTTATCATGGAAGAACCTGACAGAAACCATCTTAACCAAGTGGTCAGGGTCAACATCACCAATAAGAAGGCATGGACCTCATGAACCCTGTGACCTGATGCAGTGAGAAGGCCCCAACTTCATCTCTGTGAAAATGTAGAACCTCAGTGCAATTAGGAGAAAACACCAAGGGGACCAAACTGAGGAACATTTGACAGCATAACTCATCAGTATTCCTGGAAAATGTAAGAGTTATGAAAGACTGAGGAACCATTCAGACTGCAGGAGACCAAAGAGAATTAACTCAATGCACTGTGAGATCCTGGGTTGATCTTGAAACTGAAAAAGGATGTGAATGGAAACACTGGTGAGATTAGAATAGGATCCAGTTTACTTAATAAATCCATGCTCATTTTTCTGTTTTTGATCATTGCACTATGATTATGTAATGTGTTACCATTGGGAGAAGCTGGGTAAGTGGAGGGGATATGGAAACTGTCTGTACTATTTTTGTATCTTTTCTGTAAATATAACATTAATTCAAATTTTTTTAAAAAAAGAAAAGTAAATTGAGTCATGTCACTCCTCTGCTCAAAACCTCCAGTGGCTCCCTATGTCACTCATCATGAAATCCTCAGTCCTCTCAATGGCTTACAAGTCTCCATATGCTCTGGACATACTTCTCTGACAGTATCTTCTCCCATGCCTCCCCTCACTCCTTCTGGCTTTCCTTGCTAATTCTCAGCACAGTGGGCATTTTCCTGCTTTGGTGCTTCTATAGTTTGAGTGTATGTTTCCCTCCAAAATTCATACATTGGAACTTAATCCCCAAGGTGATGCTATTAAGAAGTGGGGTACTTAAAAGGTGATTAGGCCATGGAGGAATGGGATTCATGCCCTCATAAAAGGGCTTGAGGGAGAAAGTTCTTCCCTTTGGCTCTTCTACCACATGAGGACACAGCAAGAAGGCACCATCTTGGGAGCAGAGAGCAGTCCTCACCAGACACGAATTCTGCTGGAGCCTTGATCTTGGATTTCCCAACCTCCAGAACTGTAAGCAATAAATTTTTATTATTTATAAATTACTCAGTCTTAGGTGTTCTGTTACAGCAGCACGAACAAAATAAGAAAAGGGCCTTTGCACTTACTTGTGCCTTCAGCTTGGAAATTTCTTCCCCCAAATATCTGCATGGCCACTTCCTCTCATCCTTCAGGTCTCCGCTCAAATAACACCTTCTCAGTGATGCCTTACGTCACCATCCCATATATAATAGTGCACTCACTCATTCTACCTGGCTTCTTTTTTTTCCCTCTCCACTGTACTTTTCACTGTCTAACATACTATGTATCATGTGTTTGTTCATTATCTCTACCCACTAGAATGTATCTCTAAGAGGACAGAGACTGTGCTGTTTTGTTTAGCACCTACACAGTAAGCACTCAATAAACATTTACTTAATGAATGTATGAACTTATCATTGTTATGGGAATTATTTGTAATTATTTGTCTTCTGGGGCTTGGCGCAGAAATGTATTAGATTAAGTAATAGGCCAGGTGCAGTGGCTGATGCCTGTGATTCCAGCACACTGGGAGGCCAAGATAAGAGGATCACTTGAGCACAGGAGTTCAAGACCAACCTGGGCAACAGGATAAGGTTGTTGCTACTATGGTTTGAGTGGTTATGAAGTGGGAGTTTATGTTCATTCCATTGTTTTTACTTGGAATTTATACTTTTAATGTAGAGAATTTATAAAAGAGACAAGCAATAAAAGGCAAACATTTATCTTGCACCTCTTTGATCTGGTATTAGTAAAACCGTGGTATCTAAAGGTTTAACCCTATCTCTACAAAAAAAAATTAAAAATCAGCCAATGTGTGTGGGCATGATGGTGCCCTGTAGTCCCAGCTATGCAGGAAGCTGAGGTGGGAGGATCACTTGAACCCAGGGGGTCGAGACTGCAGTGAGCCGTGTTTGCACCATTGCTCCTCAGCCTGGGTGTCAGAGTGAGACCCCATCTCAAAAAAAATACTAATAAATAAATAAAATATGTCAGCCAGGCACAGTGGGTCACACCTGTAATCCTAGCACTTCAGGAGTCCAAGGCAGGCAAATTGCTTGAGCCCAAGAGTATGAGACCAGCCTGGGCAACATGGTGAAACCTGGTCTCTACAAAAAATACAAAAATTAGCCAGGTGTGGTGGCTCACCTGTAGTCTCAGCTACTCAGGAGGATGAGGTGGGAGGATTGCTTGTGCCTGAGAGGCAGAGGTTGCAGTGAGCCAAGATGGTGCCACTGCACTCCAACGTAGGTGACAGAGCAAGGCTCTGTCCCAAAAAAAAAAAAAAAGAAAAAAAAAGTTATTTCCCTTTTATTTTAGGAATAAGGTACTTACCATGTACATATCCACATACTAGCATGACAGATACCAAAATATTACAATCATTATTATCTCTGGATGCTGGGACTATGGGGCTTTTTATTTTTTTGCATATCTGTACTTTACACAATAACATTTTGTGTAATCTTTTTTTAAATGCAGAATACTGACATTGGAGAATGCTCTTCATATATTTTAAGTGAAAAAGGAGTAAAAACTATATAATGTATTATCTCATTTTTCTAACAAAATGTAAATGTGCATAGCAAAGATACAGAGGTGTTATAGTGCCAGGGAAAAGGGGTGCAAGACTAGTGTTTGCCTCTTATTTCTTGTCTTGTTTATAAATTCTCTACATTAAAAATATAAATTCCAAGTAAAAACAATGGAATAAACACAAACTCCCACTTTATAACCAACTAAAATGACAGTAACTGAATTTTCTAAAGTTTTAAACCCACCAAAATGGGAGAAATGGATGACAGCACCAGCGTTTGAAAGGTGGAAAGTGGAGGGACGGTGGGCAGACTACTTGGCTGACCCAAGAAAACCGAATCCTAGGCCAGCTGAGACCTATGTTGATTTACAGAATCCCAAGAATGCTCAGGAACTGGGAGAAGACCAAGGACATCAGAAGAGAAGGGGGTGAAAATAAGGAAAGTTGTTGAAACTCAGTTTAAGAAACAGTTAGATATCCATTTTTGTTCATCAAAGTCGAGTGACTCTCCTGCAGCAGGGTTTTCTCTGGATAGGATATCTGGACAAAGAAACACTAGACACAGTAGAGGGCGGTCGAAATATGCTGAAATCAGGAACAGTCAACAGATGCTGAGGCCCCCACCCCAGCCCTCTCTCCACCCTTGCTGCTGGAATGCTGGAGACAGGGAGAATCTTTTCTGCGCGAGCTGACCTGCCTGCCAAAAAACGACAAAGAAACTGCCACAGGAGGTTCCCCAAGTGAAAACAGTCAGCCACCTGCCCTATAGGAAACAGCCCCCTCCCACACAATTACCCTCAGAGATCCCTGTTTTAACATGTGCAGGAAATCCAGGATTACCTAACGTGCAAGGAAAGCCTATAAGATGGAAAAAAAATTTTTTTTGAGGCAGGGTCTGGCTCTGTCACCCAGGCTGGAGTGAAGTGGTGTGATCACAACTCACTGCAGCTTCGACTCCTGAGCTCAAGTGATGCTCCCACACAGCCTCCCAAGTAGCTGGGATCACAGGTATGCACAACCATGCCTGGCTAAGTTTTTTTTATGTTTTGTAGAAGTGAAGTCTCCCTATGTTGCCCAGGCTGGTGTCAAACTCCTGGGCTCAAGCGATCAGCCCCCCAAAGTGCTGGAATTACAGGGGTGAGCCACCGCGCCCAGTTCAAAACAATTTTTTAAAGAAAACTTGGAGAAAATAAAGATTATGTATGAAAAAGGAAACTTAGAAGATATCAATGAAACAAGAACATAGTGCTGTTAGCGTGCATGTGCACATGCGCGCACACACACAAAGAATCAAATACCCTCAGGAAGATAAAGCTATGAGAATATCCCAGAGAAGAGAAATTTTTTAAATGGAAAATAGAATAAGAAGAAAATTAAAGGACAAGTCCAAGAGGTATATAGTCAAAAAAATGGCACTTCCAATAAGAGAGAACAAAGAAGAAAAGTCATAAAATGTCCCAATCTAAGTGTGAATACAAAAATATATTATTTTTATAATAAGTGAGAAAAACAGAGTGCAAAAGGTGTATATGATGCCACTTCACATGTAGGGACAAGGGAAAATAAGACCATATATTCACAGTTGCTTGTATTTACATAAACTAATAGGATACCAAAAAAAAAAAAAAAAAACACCTAAGAAAAATAGTTACTTGTGAGGGAAGGTGGAGATTCCACTGAATTTTTTACATACACAGTTGACCCTTGAACAGCAGGTTCTGAACTGCACAGATCCACTTATCCACGGATTCTCTCCTGCCTCTGCCACCCCTGAGATGACAAGACCGACCCCTCCTCTTCTTCCTCCTCGGCCTGCTCAACGTGAAGACAGTGACGCTGAAGACCTTTGTGATGTTCCACCTCCACTTAATGAACAGGAAATACATTTTTTCCTCCTTCCTTGTGATTTTCTTAACAACCTTTTTTTTTTTTTTTTTTTTTTTAAGACGGAGTCTCACACTGTCACCCAGGCTGAAGTGCAGTGGCGCGATTTCGGCACACTGCAAGCTCCGCCTCCCGGGTTCACGCCATTCTCCTGCCTCAGCCTCCCGAGTAGCTGGGACTACAGGCGCTCACCACCACGCCTGGCTAATTTTTTTGTATTTTTAGTAGAGACGGGGTTTCACCGTGTTAGCCAGGACGGTCTCAATCTTCTGACCTCGTGATCCGCCCATCTCGGCCTCCCAAAGTACTGGGATTACAGGCGTGAGCCACCGTGCCCGGCCTATAAACAACCTTTAAAAGACAGTAAGGGACACAGTAGGGCAGTAAGTGCCTCACTCACAAGAGGAGCAGCAATGCCAGAGGCCCATAGAGCACGGATTCCCAGCGCTGCCGTTTTACATAATCAGCCTTCTTGATTTTTAAAATTATCTGCATTCGTAACTTTCCTAAAAATAAAAATCTAAAAAATTAAATCGTTTCACTTACAAAAACAACTCTCTCAGGCCTTACTCCCTCTGACTGGGCATCATGTCTTTGCCAACGGAGACCCAGAGTCCAGAGAAACCCGAAAAAGCAACCCCAGCTTTCCCAGGATGAGCTGGTCGGGAGGAAGGGAGGTCCCAATCCCAGCGCTTCGGGGCCAGAGCAAAGCGGAGAGGCTCCCCATGGCCATAAGCTGGCGTCCCACGCAGCGCATTGCAGGCAGGTGCGAGCCACATGCGCCAAGTGCCCGGAGCGGCCCTTTGGTAGTTAGTGTTAATTAAAATTACCCGCACGGGAGTGGATCCCCGCTGACAATCTAGAAACAAGCAACAGACCCTCTGATGTAGCCATCTGTGCCGCGCCTCTCCGCACAGCCCGCCACGCCTTGGTCCCTGGAGACCACCCTCCAGGGCAGGGGCTGCCGCTCGGCCGGGCCCGCGGGGTCCCTCGGCCTGACATGGCCGGTGCTGGAGCGGCACGTGCGCGCCTCGGCCCCTCGGCCGCTCCCGCCCCTCGCCGGTGCGCACCGGCGCTCGGGGAGCCGCTGGCCCGGGTGTCCAGCCGGCCCTTGCCCTGCCTGGCGCTCGGACCGCCACCTTTGCCGCCCCCTCGCCAGCCTCCGCAGCTTCCAGACTGGCCGGTCTGCGCGCCCACCCCTGCCTCCCGGACCGGCCACAGCCGGAGGCCGCGGAGGAGGGCCCGGCCGCGCAGATCCCGCTTATCGGGCCCATCTCCCGTTACATAAGGCCACCCCCCTATCTCCGCGGGCCATCGCCGCCGCAACCACCGCGCCAGCGCCTTCTCCCACGCGCGGGGGCGCCCCTGCCCACCGCTCCCGGCAGGGCTTTTGGTGGCCATGGGGGATAACGGGCGTTGACTCACCCGGGCGGGGCTCCGGGAGTTGCACAGACCAAGGTAGTTCCCCGCTCCTTCCCCCATCACGGAGACCCTGTGGGAGATGCCGTGGGCCCTCTACTACAGATTAGGAAACAGGCCCGTAGAGGGGTCACCCGGCCAAGTAGCGGCTCTCCAGGCACTGGGGGCCCTCGAGGGGAAGGGGCAGACTTCTGGGAGTCAGAGCCAGCAGCTGGGCTGGGAAGCTTCGAGTGTGGACAGAGAGGGTGGGAATGACGTTCCCTGTGGGAAGAGAGGGTGGGCAAGCCTGGGATGCCTCTGAGCGGGAATCCAGCATGCCTTGTGAGGAGGGTCACAAGCACACCCTTGTGAGGAGGTTGAGCCCCATCGAGGACAGGACGGAGGGAGCCTGAGCAGGCAGAGAGGGGGCCTGGGGAGGTGCTGGTTCGGGGAGGAAGTGGGTAGGGGAGAAATCTTGACATCAACACCCAACAGGCAAATGCCGTGGCCTCTGCTGTGGGGGTTTCTGGAGGACTTCTAGGAAAATGAGGGAAGAGCAGGAAAAGGCGACATGGCTGCAGGGGCCAGTCCCAGGAGCCGCCCTCCACAGCACTCATTCTGCAGAAGGGAAATTTGAGGCCCCCAGATGGCAGGGGTTGATCCTGCAGAGACTGGTGAGCAAAGGGGATCACCCCAAGCCCCAGTGGCACTAGGAACACTTACAATCTCTGACCTGGACTAAGGCTGCCAGCCTGGCCCAGTTAAGAGTTTCCCAGAAGGATGGCCCATACACTTTAAATTAAAGGGGCCAGACACGTGCACACTACTTCCAGCCACTCTGGAAGCTGAGGTGGGGGGATCGCTTGAGTCTGGGAGTTGGAGGCCAGCCTAGGCAGGCAACATAGTAAGACCCCATCTCCAAAAAAACAAAACAAAACAAAACAAAAAACACCAAAAAAGGTCCCAGAAAGACCTCTGAATCTTTCTGGATCTCTCAGTGGAGACCTGGAAATCTGAACTTTGACAATCCCTCTCACAGTGGGGCCAAGGAGGAATTAGGCAAGCCAAAAGAAGTGAACTTTACTCTTCTATTGCCTGTTTGAATTTTGTATCCAAGCAAGTGTTACTTAAGTAATTTAAGAGACTGGTTCATCGAAAAAATAAAACTCCCCAAATTCCCATAGCTGGTAGACTGTGGTCACAGCCACAGTGCACTAAGACTATCTGCTCAGCACTTCTGGTGACCCAAAAGGGTCTGAGGACAGGAGCTCAGAGTTGGGTCAGCTGTCCAGGTACTCAGGGTTGTCACAGGCAAAACTGCTGGAACTCAGGGCAGCATTGCAAATGCCACGCCGCTCTCAGGGCCCCTTGCCTGCCGCTGGAATTAAACCCACCCAGATCTTGGAAACTCTGCCCTGGACCCTTCTCAATAAGTCCATGAGAAATCAAACTCTTTCCTTTAAGCGACACTGGATTTTCCACAAAGTAAAATCAAGATGAGTAAAGATGTGGTTTCTAGATAGTGCCTGAAAAAGCAGAGACCATGGTGTCAGGCGTCACCACTTGGGCCTATAAAAGCTGCCACAAGACGCCAAGGCCACAAGCCACCCAGCCTATGCGTCCGCTCCTCAATCCTCTCCTGTTGGCACTGGGCCTCATGGCGCTTTTGTTGACCACGGTCATTGCTCTCACTTGCCTTGGCGGCTTTGCCTCCCCAGGCCCTGTGCCTCCCTCTACAGCCCTCAGGGAGCTCATTGAGGAGCTGGTCAACATCACCCAGAACCAGAAGGTGAGTGTCGGCTAGCCAGGGTCCTAGCTATGAGGGCTCCAGGGTGGGTGATTCCCAAGATGAGGTCATGAGCAGGCTGGGCCTGGTCCTAAGATGCCTGTAGGTCAGGAAAAATCTCCATGGACCAAGGCCCGGCCCAGCCATGAGGGAGAGAGGAGCTGGGCTGGGGGGCTCAGCACTGTGGATGGACCTATGAAGGTGTCTGGCAGACTCCCCAGGGACTACCTGCTCTCCTGGCCTGGCCTTGTCTGCCACTGCCAGCTCCTACTCAGCCATTCCTGAACAGAGGACAGCAGAGAAGGGCCAGCACCCTCCCAGAACCATGTGGCATTTGCCAACTGGATTTTGACCATAACAATGCAGCCATTCTCCCCAGCACCGTAATAGGCCCGCCCTTACAGGAGGATTCGTTAGTAGAGTCCGCTCCTTGCCCCACTAGTAACAGCTCACATGTCTGAGCACTGCTTACACCAGGCCTGGTGCACGTGCTTTATGTGTCATTTCATCACTGCCAGCCACCTCAAGAGGCAGGTACGATGAACCCATTCTGCTAAGGTTCAGTGAGGTTAAGTGACAGAGGCTGGATTCAAGCCAGGCCTGGCCAACACCAGAGTGTCCATGCTCCTAACTGCAGTGTTCCCTCACCATCAGAAGGCAGGGCATTTAATACACCAGATCCCCACCACCTCCCATCTGATTTGTCTTGGTCAACAGTGGCCCAGGCCACTCCTACTTCACTCGTCCCCACCCTGGCCCTTCCCGCAGGCCCCTGTCCTCCTGCCCTGACTATGGCAAGCCTTGCATGCAGCTTGTCCCTTACTAGTGGTATCAATTTTTTTCTCTCAGCTCCAAGACCCTAAACCGTGGGACCTCACCCCTATGCCTGCTGTTCAAAGCAGAAAACGAAGCTCAGGAATGCTGAGGGGCTGCCAGGCCTGCCTCTGTGCCACACCAGGGATGCTTGTGGGGCCTGTGCTGGTGCAGACCTGGCCTGGGCTGCCAGGGCAGGCCCACAACCCCTGCCAGCACTCTGCTCACTGTCACTTTGCTCCCACAGGCTCCGCTCTGCAATGGCAGCATGGTATGGAGCATCAACCTGACAGCTGGCGTGGTAAGGACCTTTGGGTGCAGGGAGGATGGGGCAGAGGCTCCAGGCCTTGGGCTTATCTTCTCTGAGCCTCCCTTCCATGGCTGGGGTCCCAAGCAAGCTTCAAGTGCTCTCCTCCCTCCCGCCATAATCTGGCCCCTTCCCGCCCACCACCCAGACTCACCTGCACCAGGCATCTCAGCCCCATCTTCCTGCAGACTCACAAAAGGCAGCTGCCCAAGCAGGGCCTGACCCCTCGGTGTCCCCTCCCCACAGTACTGTGCAGCCCTGGAATCCCTGATCAACGTGTCAGGCTGCAGTGCCATCGAGAAGACCCAGAGGATGCTGAGCGGATTCTGCCCGCACAAGGTCTCAGCTGGGGTAAGGCATCCCCCACCCTCTCACGCCCACCCTGCACCCCCTCCTGCCAACCCTGGGCTCACTGAAGGGAAGCTGGCTGAATATCCATGGTGTGTGTCCACCCAGGGGTGGGGCCATTGTGGCAGCAGGGACGTGGCCTTCGGGATTTACAGGATCTGGGCTCAAGGGCTCCTAACTCCTACCTGGGCCTCAATTTCCACATCTGTATAGTAGAGGTACTAACAGTACCCACCTCATGGGGACTTCCGTGAGGACTGAATGAGACAGTCCCTGGAAAGCCCCTGGTTTGTGCGAGTCGTCCCGGCCTCTGGCGTTCCACTCATGTGCTGGCCTCTTTGTCCTGCAGCAGTTTTCCAGCTTGCATGTCCGAGACACCAAAATCGAGGTGGCCCAGTTTGTAAAGGACCTGCTCTTACATTTAAAGAAACTTTTTCGCGAGGGACGGTTCAACTGAAACTTCGAAAGCATCATTATTTGCAGAGACAGGACCTGACTATTGAAGTTGCAGATTCATTTTTCTTTCTGATGTCAAAAATGTCTTGGGTAGGCGGGAAGGAGGGTTAGGGAGGGGTAAAATTCCTTAGCTTAGACCTCAGCCTGTGCTGCCTAGCCGACCCCAGCCTTCCCCTTGCCCAGGGCTCAGCCTGGTGGGCCTCCTCTGTCCAGGGCCCTGAGCTCGGTGGACCCAGGGATGACATGTCCCTACACCCCTCCCCTGCCCTAGAGCACACTGTAGCATTACAGTGGGTGCCCCCCTTGCCAGACATGTGGTGGGAGAGGGACCCACTTCACACACAGGCAACTGAGGCAGACAGCAGCTCAGGCACACTTCTTCTTGGCCTTATTTATTATTGTGTGTTATTTAAATGAGTGTGTTTGTCAGCGTTGGGGTTTGGGGAAGACTGTGGCTGCTGGCACTTGGAGCCAAGGGTTCAGAGACTCAGGGCCCCAGCACTAAAGCAGTGGACACCAGGAGTCCCTGGTAATAAGTACTGTGTACAGAATTCTGCTACCTCACTGGGGTCCTGGGGCCTCAGAGCCTCATCCGAGGCAGGGTCAGGAGAGGGGCAGAACAGCCGCTCCTGTCTGCCAGCCAGCAGCCAGCTCTCAGCCAACGAGTAATTTATTGTTTTTCCTTGTATTTAAATATTAAATATGTTAGCAAAGAGTTAATATATAGAAGGGTACCTTGAACACTGGGGGAGGGGACATTGAACAAGTTGTTTCATTGACTGTCAAACTGAAGCCAGAAATAAAGTTGGTGACAGATAGGCCTGATTGTATTTGTCTTTCATTTTGGCCTTTGGGGACACTGGTCTGCGGTCTGAAGACTCTGAGGAGCTCTTCGGGAGGCTGGTGGGTTGGAGGAGGGGACTGGGATGGATTACAGCGAGGGTGGGGTGCAGTGACCTGGGCTGAAAGCAAGCTAGCTCCCGAGGGTGGGGACATGGCCTGAAGGAAGCCCCACCTTCTGTCTGCTGCACCAGCAAGGACGGAGAGGCTTGGGCCAGACTGTCAGGGTTCAAGGAGGGCATCAGGAGCAGACGGAGACCCAGGAAGTCTCACAATCACATCTCCTGAGGACTGGCCAGCTGTGTCTGGCACCACCCACACATCCATGTCTCCCTCACAACCCAGGAGGCCGATGAGAACTGTGAGGCTCAGAAAGCGTGGGCGGTTTGCCTAAGGTCACGTAGCTACTTCCTCACTGGGGTCCTGGGGCCTCAGAGCCTCATCTGAGGTAAAGGAGCAAAGCTGGGATTGGGGCCCAAAACTCACTTTAACTCCAAAGCCCACACATTTAACCACCCTGTCTATTTCTGTCCAAATGTCACCTGTCCTGAATGGAGTTTTTCCCCCTGTACAACTGTCATCAACCTGTTCGGGCCCTCTCACTGACAGGCAGTTCCCTACCTATATTTGAGGGGCAGCCCATTGCATTTCTGGACAGCTCTCGCCATTAGGGTGCACACACGCACCACCTCTGTGAACAGGGCTCTGGCTAGGCCACTCCTCAGCAGCTCTTGTTGCTTCCCCATGGCCCTGGCCAGCAGCTGGAGTGCACAGACCAGCGGGCCTTACCAAGCCACAGCTCCAGGTCATGCCCATCAGCAACACTTTTCACTGTGACTCTCTGGGAGGTGCCCAGGGCAGAGGGTGACTCCAGGATGGGATGCCTTTGCAGTGGGTGATGGTCTCCAAGAACCAGTCTCAAACTTGTAGTGACAGGCAGGTGCCCTCCCTGGGGAGCCCAGAGCCCCATGGGAACACCACAGTGATGCTCAGAAGTCCCTGAAGGCAGCTGCCCTCGACTGCTCATGGCTGTGTCATTCACGCAACAGCAGAGGACATGGCAGGGAGTTGGCCAGGGGGCTGATGACGGTGGCCAGCCACTCCAGAACCACTCACTTTCCCCAGGGAGAGGCGACGGAAGAAGGCAAACCTGACAGTGCAGGGGGCAGGGGACACTTGGCCTAGAGGAGAGAAGACTGTGGGGGTGAAGAGGGTGATGGTGCAAGAGCTGGGTCTCCAGCAGGCTGTCCCGGGCAGGAGACAGGACCGGCTCTCTGGTGCCAAGCCTATTAAGTCCTGCCACATTTGCTGAGGAAATACCTGCGGGGGACCACCCCACAGCAGACACCTGGGCTAGTGACAACCAAGACACCACATGCACTCAAGGTTTAGCCCCTGAAAGAACTCTGTAGAAACAACAGAGGGTCGGGTTGGGGGAGCTGTATGTCCTCCCTCGGGAGGGCCTCCCCTCTGGAGGTGAGCAGTGGCTGCTTCCGCAAAGGACGAGAGAGTCTTGGAAGCCAGGGGAGGTGGGTGGGAGTCAGGGTCTCGGCATTCTTCTCCATCCAGAGCCTAGGGTTTAAGGCTGGAAGGATATTTACGGAGGGTAATGACTTTGTAAACAAGACCTAGAAATCTATCTCCCAGTAGCATCATCTTTGACCCATGTCCTCTCTGCCCAGCCAAAGTATTGCCCTGCCTATCCAGAAAGATGGAAACCCTTCCAGTGAAATTCCACGTGACTCCCTCAAGAACAAAGACTGGAATTGAGGCTGATGTGGGGCAGGGTTCCTCGGGATCCTCCAAGGCCGTGCTCTAAGCCACACATTCAGGACAGCCTGCGAGGCAGGTGCACAGTGTGGATGGCCGTCCCGGGCCCCACTAGGGGTCTGCAGCTCGCCACTTCCTCAGCCACCGCCGAGCTCCTGTCCCTCACACCTTCCAGGCTGCTCCCCAGGAAGGGGGACCTGTAGTCACTGGCAGTGTGCCCTGGGCTGGAGAGGGCATGGGGCTCTCCAGGGATGAGTGACACCTTACTGAGCCACAGAACCGAGCTGCAGCTGGTGGCGACAGGGAAGGGGCCCTGCCAAGAATGAGAAAGGAAGACAGAACAAGGTAGGTAAGTGTCAGCACTGCAACTGTGGCTGGGAACCTCCCTCCCTGGGGACTGAGCCCTGGTGGTGTTTGCTGGGAGTTTTCTCTAACCACGTGGCCTAAGTTCTTTCATAAACAAGGCAAGCCCTCAGCAGGACTCAGAGAGAAGGGGGTTGAGAAGGGAGAAGAGTGCTTGGTGAGTGGGAGGAAGATGCTGGCCATGGGGCCCAGGGCGGGGAGCCCCTTGGCACCTCGGGAACCCCAGCCCAGGAGGTTTCACTGGAAGAGAGGCTGGGCTTGAGTGAGAAGTGAGACACACGCGAGTTTCCGGTGAACTCGGCACCAAACACCTCAGTTTGCTGCTCAGATGAGGTGTCAGAAAATGCTCCCAGTCACTTGGCGGGTTTCTCCGAGGCTGGCCCCCTGTCCTGCGCAGGACGAGAAGGAGCAGGCCCCAGGGGGACCAGGCCCGCATCTTATTTCCTTGTGACCGAGGCAGCAGCTTGAAGCCTGGCCTTCACCTGGCCCAGCGGCTTATCGCTTTTTCATTAGGGTCAAAGAGAAATGTCTTCTGCTTATGCCCTTCATCTAGCTGGCGCATTGTAACACACTCCAAACCTGTTTCCCACTTCGCCTGCCTCCCTTCTAAGAAGGTCCGGCTGGGGCCAGGCTGACTATGTTCCAGACAGGACAGCCTGGCCAGGGACACACTGGCCAGCTCCTATCTGGCCTTTCTAGGGGTCCAAGCTGGGGTCAGGACTGGTGGCTGTCTCCTCAGCTACCCTCCCCCACACTCATAAAGCCCCATTATCTTCATTCATTTCTCAGCTCCACCCAAAAGCAAGAGGGCAAGGGTTTGCAACAAACTTTCCCAGATCAACTGATTTCTCGGCAGCAAGGGAGGGCCCCATGACAAAGCCATTTGAAATCCCAGAAGCAATTTTCTACTTACGACCTCACTTTCTGTTGCTGTCTCTCCCTTCCCCTCTGCTATACCTTTTCTTGTGGAAAGTGATTCTCTCACAGCGTCGTTCAGAAACACCCCCAGCCATGTGCTGCCTGCCTGGGTAGACGCTGCTGTGTGGTCAGAGGTGACGCAGGCACCAAAATTAAATATAGCAACTCTCGTCAGCTCCACTCTCTGCATCACTATGGACAACTGTGCGGGGGCTGGACACCATTTCCCCAAACCCTCAAGGGAGGAAGGCCCAAGCCACCAATGGCATCCCCTGTAGACCCACAGCCCGATGGCCTGTTGGCCACACAGTCCACAACTCCCTGCCCAGCCCAGGGCCCTGTGCCAGAGGAGCTGTGGTGATGCCACATTGGAAAAAGCAATTTTTATTTACTCTTCTTTCTTCTGATCTGTTTTCCACATTTTCTATAATGAGCATGCATTCATTTTCCAATGGGAGACAAGGATAAATTTCATTTTTAAAAAGCAAAAAGAACATGAACGTGATGTCTGCTCCGTGGAGGATGTGGACCGAGACAGGCCAGTGAGGAGACCTGGTTGCAGCATCCCCCAGCTGGACCAGCATCAGCACCCCTCAGACCAGCCTAAGTCCTCCCTGGGGAGCCGGCCCTCTCGGGAGAGGAGGTGGGGGTCTGCAGGGGCCTGCAAGGCAGCCCCTCAGCCAGACAGGACTAGCACCACTCCTCCCATGGGTTGGGCACTCTTGGACCCATCAGATCCCACATTGCCAAAGACAGAGGAAGGTGCTGCCTTCTTGGGGGTCTTCACTAGGCCCTGGCCTGCCAGGGCACAGGAGCCAGTGGGAGTGGGAAGGGAAAGGGTAGGCCGCCCATCTAGCTCTGAGGCCGAAGTGACATTAACACTATGGGGACAGATGGAGCATTCCTGCAGACTCCTCAGCAGCTCTGCCTCTCTTGGGAGAAGGACCTTCCACCTGCTTCTGAAAGGCAAGAGAAGCCAACAGCCTGCAGAGCTACTTCCCCACAGCTCCGCAAAGCGGAGTCTATGCCACTGCCTGCCAGCCTCGTTTCTCTCCTCCCCTCGGTCCCTGTGCCCTTGGATGGGGCCCTCCATGCGTCTGTGCTCTGGGTCCCATCCCCTCCCCTCTCAGGAACACAGGCAGAACATATAGCTGGGGGCTCAGGGTGAAACTAGTCCTAGCTTCAAGCCCCAGCTGTGTCCCTGACTTCTAGTGTTGTTACTTCAGCCACGTCTCAGTGGCTCCGCGGAAATGGAGCTCCACTCATTCATTCAACAAGTATGGATTGAGGCCTTGCCTAGGTGCCAGACCCTGCTCTAGGTGCTGGGGGTCCACTAAACAAAACAAGGTTGCTTCTAGCAGGGAGACAGAATAAGCCAACGAGAGAACACTCAGTGTGTCGGGCGGTGGTAACCGCTACTGTGGGAAATAGAACGGTCCAGGGCTGCACAGCAGGGAGAGTGCTGTGTTATGCGAGGAGGTTGGAGAAATCCTCCCCATGAGATAAGATGAGAACAGAGATCGGGACGAAACAAGGGGAGGGGACACCCATGCACAGATCGGGGCAAAGTCATCAAGGGAAAGGGAACTGCAGGTGCTAAGGTCTTGAGCAAGAGCGAGCTGGGGATGCCCTTCCCAGCACTCACGGGTGGCCCTCGGGCTGGAGCAGAGGCCACGGCAAGGGCAGCAGGAGCCCAGCAGGGCCTCAGAGGCCAGGACTGGGCTTCATTCTAAGTGGAATGGAGTGATGTGGTCTGACTCACATTTTAACAAAGTCACCGTGGCTGCTGTGTGGAGAACGCAACGCAGGGCGAGGGCGGAGCAGGGAGATGAGCGCCAAGGTGCCTGCAGAGATGCTGGTGGGGAGCGATGGTGCTTGTGGTAGTGGAGGACTGGAGAGGGGCGTGTGTGTAAGATACATGTATACATTATACTGCTATCGTATATATTATTTACTTAAATAGTATATTATATAATCCATAAAGTGTAGATATAAATATATAATATATAAATGTGCATATATGTTAATATTTACATTTGCTATGCAATTACAATTTTAAAATCTTCTATTACAGAAAATTTCAAATATACACGAAAGTCACTCCCAAGCGTCCATTGCCCAGCATCAACAATGAGCAACTCATGGCCAATTTTGTCAATTTTGTTCCATCTCTACCCCCGCCCCTTCCCCACCACCACCAATCCGAGATGTCACATCAGTGAAAGGAGAGGCTTTGGGGTGGCCTGGATGTGAGAGTGTGAGGTCTTCCCGTGTTGTGTGTGAACAACTGCAAGGATGAAGCTGCCGCTCGCTGAGCTGGGGCAGCCTGTGCTTGATTGTGTCCCATTCAGAACACAGCTGACAACCAACGACGCAGCCTGCAGCCCAACACAGCTGCCCTCCCAGATGCCCATACTGAGTTCCACCTCATCTGGCCACTTCCTGTGCCCCCAACTGCACTCAGATATCTCATGAGATCACTGATTATCAACTCCACTCCGTGCAGCAACGCATGTCTGCCCTTATCTAGCCTCACCTACGAGGAACATCGCTGCCGCTGACCACTGCTCCTCCTCCCTGGGCCTCTCTCATGCCTGGACTCTGCACCCTGCCTCACCACCTTCCAGTGTCGCAGGAGTGTCCTGGCTCATTTCTTGTCCCCTGTCTTCTCTCACCCCTTGGCCATATTGTTAGGTCAACAGGAGTGGAGGAGAGCCAGGGTGACACCATTTTAAAATCAACTCCATCTTAAAACTAGCTAGGCATATTCCTTGCCAGTCACTACCCATGGTCATGAGATGTTTACGCCAAGGAAGCAGTTTAGTCACGCCCGCAAGGACAAACTCCTACAACAGCAGAATGTCTGGGTGTCCTGATGTCTCATAACAATATATGCTTTCAAGTTATTTACAGTAATGCTTTGATGTACTTACTCACTAAAAGGCCAAGGATAAAACATTATTTAAATCAACAAAGTACTAAATTTTGTGACACTGTCAGCCCACCTGCACATAGACATAATGTAGCTTGGCTTTTGTATAGACAAGACCCCTATATAAGAAAAGCTTTAAGCAGACGAGGTGTTCCTGCTCATGCTTTCTGAGGACACCCTACTCTGAGTCGTTTTCTACATCCTTTCTTTACCACACACCACGGCTCACCTTGAATTCCTTCCTGTGCGAGATCCAAGAACTCTCTCGGGGTCTGAATCGGGACCCCTTTTTCCAGCAACACTGTGTTCTTCCCCTTGGCTTAGTCACCCTCCATGTCTACTGCCTGCAGGCTGGACCCTCCCCTGTTCTCAGAGTATGGCCCGTAGCAGCCCCTCAGCTGGTGGCTCCCACCCGCCGCCTGCCCTCTCCCCTGCCTCCTCCCCAAGCCAGAGACCTGGGGCCACCTGCGACTTCCTGCTCTCCCTCACCCCCACATTCAGTCACTTCCAAGTGCTATTAATGATGATGGTGGTGGTGATGGTGATTGCTGGCATTTTCCGGGGGCTTGCAATATGCCAGTCACCACACCAAACACTTCATATTTGTCACCTTCTATAGTATTCCCTCGCCCCTGTAATCAGCCCAGTTTTACAGAGAAGGCTGGACGGGGGAACTTTTCCAAGGTCACCCAGAGCTGGGATTCAGAACCAGCCAGGTCCCGTGGGCACCAAGACACCAGGTCTTAACCTAGACACTGTGCTGGGCCAAATGACTCAAGAGCCCACAGCTCTCCCTGCCACCGTCCCACCCGATTCGCACCAGCTGCCTCTGTCATGGGCGCCTGCAATGCTCTGGCTGGGTCCCCTCGGCCCATGCTCCCCTCCTGGGAGCCCTCTCTTCAGTGACCTCGGGGCCTTCCACCTGCTGTCCCTTGCCCGCACTCACCCCACCCTGCAGCCCCTGCTCCTGGCTAAAGCCGGCTCATCCCTAACTCTGCTTAAGTGCCCCTCCCTCAGAGAAGTCTCACCTTTTTCCATGACTAAGCCTGTGGGGGTTGGAAAGCACTCTCCTGGGTGCTGGCCTGCAGGACTGACAGAAGAGGAGGGAGGTGAGATTCACCCGACTCAGACCACAGGAATGGCTGGGACAGCAAGCATCAATGAACGAGGCCCGTGGAGACTGGGCTGCATTGTGTGACCTGTATTCCTTTCTCCTAGTTGAATGCCGCGTTTCTGACTCCTTTGAAGCGAGCATCTGGCTTTTCCAATTAGATGAAGGCTGACAAGCTGTGGAGGGGAGGGCGGCAGATACCATGTACCGGGTCATTCAGACTAGGGGTGTCCTGGAGCAGACTCATGGTGTGGAAGTCAGACCGGGGGTCTCCTGGAGCAGACTCACAGTGTAGGGGGTCAGCAGAGGCAGCAGCTTTGGAATCCCGGCACTGCAGCCTCAGGGGTGGCTCGCTGAGTGGGTCAGGTCTTTAGGGTTCTGGGCCCAGCCTGGAGCCTGCCCCTCCAGCCCTCCTGACATTCTTAGAAGCACCTACTTTCCTGCATGAAATCCTTTCCTGACTAAAGCACCCACAGCTGTGTCTGTTCCCCGTAATGAATCCAGATACTAAAGTAGGCGGGCTATAGTGTGGAGACCGTGACCCACCAGAAACAAGGACGGCAACTCAAAGACGGAGGAGGCACATCCAGGAGGAACCTGTGCGGAGGGCCCGTCTGGCCAGATCTCCACTGCCCTGTCCAGACTTGGGCTTGCCTAATAGATGAAGCATCAGTCATTTCAGCAACTCAAGATAGGAGTCATCATTATCATCATCACACTCACTGTGTGCCAGGCACTATTCTAAATACTTGAAAACTTTAAATGTATTCATTCCTCAGAGCAACTTCATGAGACAGGGACAGCTATGACCCCTATTTCACAGATGAGGCTGAGTAGTGTGCCCAAGGTCACACAGCCAGGAGGCACAGCAGCCAGGCCTGACAGACCACCTGGGCCCAGCGTCTGCTCTCTTAGCCACCGTGTACTATAGCAGCCTCTGTTAACAGACCCCCTTTCTGGATGACACAGGCCAATTACTTTCCATGGAACCACTCACTTGCTCCTCACAAGGAAGAGCCACATTATTCCCATTTCACAGGCGAGAAAATCGAGACCCAGAGAGAGTTAATGATCTACTCATGGTCACAGAGTTGATAAGGGCTCATTTGCTGGACTCCAAACGCAGTGCTCATAACTGCTACGTTCCAGGGCCTGAAGGAAAAACTCTGCATCCACGGAGGGGCCGGCGCTGGTTCTCAGCTCTCACACAGGGGAGGGGAAGGGGCCTGTGACCGACACAGCCAGAGACAGCAGTATTCAACCTCCCTCCTGAACTTTGGTGTCAGGCCCACCACACCCCGCCAAGGCACTGCCCAGGGCCCTGCAGGCTCGGAGACTCCTTCGCAGTGGTGGTAGTGGTGGTGATCACTGCCCTCCTCTTTGTCCCTGACAATGCAGGCACCCACCTTCCCCATCTCTACCCACCTGCCGCACCTGCAGCTGCCATGGTGCTGTCCCTGCAGGCGAGGATGGCCCATCCCCCACTTCTGCCCTCTGGGGAGACTCCTGGTCACTCTCGAATGTTCTGGACAGTTTATCCTTTCATCTTTGGCCTCATTTCACCATTGAAACAAACAAAACAAGCTGGATTCTGCTTCTGAGCTGAAGGTGCCCACCTAATATTCCCTTTTCACTCACCAGCTCTGCCCTCAGAGCCTCAAGCCCAGGGTCTGCCCTTTAGTGGGTGCTTAGAAAAACACCAGATGGACACATAAATGGCTGTTCCACTGCCCCCCCAGACACCCCAGAACCCCGCCCTCCCCACCAGCTCCCCTTCTGCATCCCCGACTCTCCTTGAGAACCTATTTGGCAGGAGCCCTCCACCCAGCAAGTCCGCAGCTTGATGAGCTCCCTCCTGTGTTAACTGGAACCGCTGCTGTACTTCATTCCACATAATAGTTCATCGGATCCAAAGTCCCCACCTGCCTTGGAAGCAACCACCTGCTCTTCTCATAACTCTCCTCCAGTTTGTGCAGTGAAGAATCAAACTTTATCCAAGAAGTCTGGCCTTTGTCCTGGCTCTTGGGAGGTCCTACCAGCTACAAACCCTTGGAGTAAACAATGTGGCTAGTCCTTGTCACCAGTTCCCAGGAGGTAGCCCCAAATTCCTAGGGATTTCCCAAGTGATAGGAGTATCTTATTATTCATGGTGGTCTCTGAGAGTTTATGCGAGTGAAGTGACTCATGGTGGGCCCTAAGTAGTTTTTGCTGACAATACGACCATAGAGGGGCTGGCCATGCCACTGAGGTTCTGTGATATCAGCCTGGCCTCCCGGAAGGAGACCAGGAAGATGAGTTCAACCCAGTGGCCAATGAGTCCATCAACCACACCTATATGATAAGTTTCAAATAAAAACTCTGGACCCCAAAGCTCAAGTGAGCCTCCCTGCTTAGAAATAGTCAGCATTTTGTCACACGTCAAAGTGCTGAGAAGGTGATGCCTCTGACGCCACACGGGGAAGACAATGAGAGCTTTGTGTTTGGGCCCCTCCTCCATCTCGCCCCTGTGTCTCCTCTTTTGGCTGGTTCTGATTTGAATGCTTTTGTTATGATAAAACTGTGGCCTTACGTATAGCACTCTCCTGAGTTCTGTCAGTCATCCTAGTGCATTCTGGAACCTGAGGGGTAGTGGAAACTCCCAGATTTGCAGCCAGTCAGCAGTGAGGGTGGGCTGGGAACCCCTGAATGTGCAGCTGGCGTCTGAAGCGAGGGCAGTGTTGTGGGGGACCATACCCCTCACCTGTGAGGTGTGGCTCATCTCAGGTGGTTTGGCATCTGAAGCCACTGCATTTAGTTTGGTAACCTTGCTGCCCAGTCCCAATGGAAGGATCCTAAATATGGTCTAAGGACCTCCTGATACAATTATCCAGATTCTCTCCTTCACAGAACTTGAGGCACTGTGATAAGATCCAAAACTATATATACACAGTGGAATACTATACAGCCTTTAAAAAGAAGGAAACGCTGTCATTCACCACAACATGGATGAACCTGGAGGACATTATGCTAAGTGAAAAAATCCAGGCACAGACAGACAAATACCACATGATCTCACGCATATGTGAAATATAAAAAAGCCAAACTCAGGGAGGCAGAGAGTAGGATGATGGTCACCAGGGGCTGGGAGGGTGGTGATCAGGAAGATGTTGGTCAAAGGATATAAAATTTCAACTGGGAGGAGTTAAGTTAAAGAGAGCCATTGTACGACATGGTGACAACAGTTGATACCAATGTCTTGTATACTTAAAAATCATGAAGACAGGCCAGGCGCTGTGGCTCACACCTGTAATCCCAGCACTTTGCGGGGGCTGAGGTGGGTAGATCACCTGAGGTCAGGAGTTCGAGACCAGCCTGGCCAACATGGTAAAACCCTGTCTCTATTAAAAATACAAAAATTAGCTGGGCGTGGTGGCAGGCACCTGTAATCCCAGCTACTCGGGAGGCTGAGGCAGGAGAATTGCTTGAGCTCAGGAGGCAGAGGTTGCAGTGAGCTGAGACTGTGCCATTGCACTCCAGTCTGGGCAACAGAGCAAGACTCTATCTCAAAATAAATAAATAAATCACAGAGTAGATTTTAAATGTTCTTACCAAAAATAAATATGTGAAGTATTGTATAACTAGCTTGATGTAGCAATTCCATAACATGCACATTTCAAAACATTATATCATACAGCACAAATATGTGCAATACTTATTTGTCAATTTAATAATAATAATAATAAGGGAAGAAAAGATCCAAAACAGAGGCAAAACCTTGGCCGGGCATGGTGGTTCACGCCTATAATCCCAGCACTTTGGGAGGCTGAGGTGGGTGGATCATTTTGAGGCCAGGAGTTCGACACCAGCCTAGCCAACATGCTGAAACCCCATCTCTACTAAAAAAAAAAAAAAAAAAAATACAGAAATTAGTCAGGCGTGGTGGCATGTGCCTGTAATCCCAGCTACTCGGGAAGCTGAGGCTGGAGAATGCCTTGAGCCCAGGAGATCAAGGCTACAGTAAGCTATGATCACCACTGCACTCCAGCCTGGGTGACAGAGTATGGGGGGCAGGGGGTGGTGAGGGGGGGCGGGGAAGTGGAACAGAGGCAAAACCTTAGCAACACACATTTTTAGATGATCTTCCAGAATAAATTCATAGGGAGGCCCAGGCACAGTGGCTCATGCCTGTAATCCCAGCACTTTGGGAGGCCGAGGCAGGCGGATCACGAGGTCAGGCGATTGAGACCATCCTGGCTAACACGGTGAAACCCCGTCTCTACTAAAAATACAAAAAATTAGCCGGGTGTGGTGGCAGGTGCCTGTAGTCCCAGCTACTCGGGAGGCTGAGGCAGGAGAACGGCATGAACCCAGGAGGCAGAGCTTGCAGTGAACTAAGATCATGCCACTGCACTCCAGCCTGGGTGACAGAGCAAGATTCCGTCTCAAAAAAAAAAAAAAGAAAAAAGAAATTCATAGGGAAAAGAAGGTCAGAGACCAAGGGAAGGGAAGGTTCTGGGAGAAAAGCAGGGGGCAGGCAGGGCCCAAGAATCCTGCTGCCTGTGAGTCCTTACTGGGAGGTGGGGTGGCTTTGCACAGGGCCCAGGAACCTGAGTGAGTGGTGGGGTCCTTACGTTCACTGCTGGGGTGAGGCAATGAGCACGTTATTGTGTCCACATGAATTCAATAAAAAACAAGCAGGGCGGGTGGTGGGGCACTGACTAGGAGGGCTGATTTGTAAGTTGGTAAGACTGTAGCTCTTTTTCCTAATTAGCTGAGGATGTGTTTAGGTTCCATTCAAAAAGTGGGCATTCCTGGCCAGGCATGGTGGCTCACACCTGTAATCTCAGAGCTTTGGGAGACTGAGGTAGGAGGATCACTTGAGCCCAGGAATTTGAGATGAGCCTAGGCAACATAGTGAGACTCTTATCTCTATCAAAAAATAAAAATAAAAATGAGCCAGGCATGGTGCAGTGGCACGCACCTACTACTAGGGGGGCTGAGGTGGGAGGATCACTTGAGCCTGGGAGGTTGAGGCTGCAGTGATCCCTGATCACAACATTGCATTTCAGCCTGGGTGACAGAGTGAGACCCTGTCTCAGAAAAAAAAAAAAAAAAAAAAAAAAAAAGTCATTCCTGAAACCTCAGAATAGACCTACCTTGCCAAGGGCTTCCTTATGGGTAAGGACCTTATGGACCTGCTGGGACCCAAACTAGGCCTCACCTGATAGGACCTGTCCTTCTCAAAACACCTAAACTTGGGAGAACATTGTCCCCCAGTGCTGGGGTAGGAGAGTCTGCCTGTTATTCTCCCTCTATGCAGAGAAGGAGCCCCAGATCAGCTTTTCCATGACAGGACAGTTTCCAAGATGCCACCTGTACTTGGAAGAAGCCAGGTTAAAATACTTTTCAAGTAAAACTTTCTTGATATTACTCTATCTTTCCCCAGGAGGACTGCATTACAACAAATTCGGACACCTGTGGCCTCTCCCTTCTATGCAAAGCAAAAAGCCAGCAGCAGCCCCAAGCTGATAAGATTAATCTAAAGAGCAAATTATGGTGTAATTTCCTATGCTGAAACTTTGTAGTTAATTTTTTAAAAAGGTTTCATTTTCCTATTGGTCTGATTTCACAGGAACGTTTTACCTGTTTGTGAGGCATTTTTTCTCCTGGAAGAGAGGTGCTGATTGGCCCCAAGTGACTGACAATCTGGTGTAACGAAAATTTCCAATGTAAACTCATTTTCCCTCGGTTTCAGCAATTTTAAATCTATATATAGAGATATCTTTGTCAGCATTGCATCGTTAGCTTCTCCTGATAAACTAATTGTCTCACATCGTCACTGCAAATCGACACCTATTAATGGGTCTCACCTCCCAACTGCTTCCCCCTCTGTTCTTCCTGCTAGCATGTGCCGGCAACTTTGTCCACGGACACAAGTGCGATATCACCTTACAGGAGATCATCAAAACTTTGAACAGCCTCACAGAGCAGAAGGTGAGTACCTATCTGGCACCATCTCTCCAGATGTTCTGGTGATGCTCTCAGTATTTCTAGGCATGAAAACGTTAACAGCTGCTAGAGAAGTTGGAACTGGTGGTTGGTGGCAGTCCAGGGCACACAGCGAGGCTTCTCCCCTGCCACTCTTTTTTCTGAGGGTTTGTAGGAAGTTTCCTCAGTTGGAGGGAGTGAGAGCTGCTCATCAAGGACTTCTCTGTCCGGTTGGAGGTTAACTCTGTCTCTTGCTCTCTCGTTTCTGCCTGGACCAAGACTCTGTGCACCGAGTTGACCGTAACGGACATCTTTGCTGCCTCCAAGGTAAGAAGCCGTCCCACGGTCTGTTTTAGCAAATGGGGAGATCCATCCCCAAGTGTCTGAACAAGAAACTTGTCTAATGGAAAACGAGCGGGCCCAAATTAACTCTAAGGTGTTAGATGTTTTCAAAGAACGAGAAGTCTGATCTTTACTCTTAAGCATGTTTTGGTCTTTCTGGTTTCACTTGATTTAGAAGATGTGTAATAGAAAGCTTACATGCTGTAGTCCTGACTCAGATCCTGGTCAAAGAAAAGCCCTCTTGGGTTTTACTTAGCTTTGGCATAGTGCCTGGAACGTAGGAGGCACTCAATAAATGCCTGTTGAATGAGAGAATTTTTCTGGCCCATACATTTCTGAAAAACCAAATACTCTCACAGAAACAGATATTGAGATGACAGGTTGAGGGAGCTTTCATTTTGTCTAAGAGACTTCCTATGGCAACAGAAAAGGTATCGCCAGAGCCCCTCCTCTTCCACAGCCTGGCCACCTAACAGCCCTCTGGGTTCCGGGGCTGGCCGTCCAGAGCTCCTCAGCTTGCTCTGGCCGGCCGACCTCCCCTCCAGCTCAGTCTGGAACCATCCTGCTGGGCAGCGTCCAGCACATCCTTGCTTCGGGCTGCCTGGGCACCTCGCCTCTCTGCCTCCTGTGCTGCCTCACCCCCACCCCTCTATCTGTAGTGGGAGGAGATAGATTTGACAGCTGATAGTGCGTTTTCTCTGACAAACACATGACTACAGCCGTATCAATAGTTTTGTGCATTTCAGTTCCTGTTTTCATGGAAACACACGGCTGAGAATGAAAGCCCCAAAGCCTCAATTTCACAGTGGTCTCCTAACTACCTGCTTTCCATGCGAACTAGGGAGATGATATGGCCAGGAGTGAAGCCCTGTGTGTTGGGCAGGGTCACACTCCAGCACCCAGACCATAGAACAGGGCCCATCCTGCTTCATGAGGGAAACTGCTCTTCGGGCCTTTAGCTGGACTATCTCATTTCATTAGTTATCCCGGGAGTCCGATATAGGATGAGATTCTGAAGGGCAAATACACACTTTTTTTTTTTTTTTGAGATAGGGTCTTGTTCTGTCACCCAGGCTGGAGTGCAGTGGTGCGATTTCAGCTCATAGCAGCCTCCACCTCCCAGGCTCAAGCTATCTTCCTACCTCAGCCTCCCGAGTAGCCAGGACGACAGGTGTGCACCACCACGCCTGGCTAATTTTTGTATTTTTTTGTAGAGATGGAGTCTTGCCATTTTGCCCAGGCTTGTCTCGAACTTCTGAGCTCAAGCAATCTGTCCACCTTGGCCTCTCAAAGTGCTGGGATTAGCCACTGCACCTGGGCAACAGTTTATGTGTGTGTGTGTATATATATATGTATGTGTGTATATATATGTGTGTATGTATATATGTGTGTGTATATGTGTATATGTGTGTGTGTGTGTGTGTGTGTTTATATAAAATCTCCAAGTCCATCCAACCGAGATGGCTCCTACTAGAAGCCAAGAGTCCACTGGGTTGAGCACTGGGTCTCTGGAGGCCTGTGGCACTGCTGAGAAGGCTCTAACAAAGCCAAGGGAAGGGCCACCTCACTAGAAGCCAGGCCTGGAGGAAGGGTGAGGGCTGAGGGCCTGGAGGTAAGACTGCCTGTGGTTTTAGACCCAGCTCTGCCACTGACTAGCTGTGTGGCTGGCCTTCAGCACATCTTCACACCTCTCTGCACCTCAGTTTCCACATGTGAAGATATGAAAGTGATTCTGAAGGTGATTGCAAGGTTGATTGGAATCCAGCTCTTGAGTTAGTGCAGTGTTATTGTGAGATGATATAACCATGATTAAAAGCAAGAACAGGTGCAGAGAAGTGATGATTCTAAGAAGGAGGGGACCGGGTTGGAAAGGATCAAACCATCTAGGATGCCGAGGCTGGGGCAATCCATCTGGGCTGTTTCTGGAAGACTCCCGGGTGCAGGCCAGGACACTGCTGCCCTCCCGTCCTTAACTCCCCTCTTCACTCAGTCCTCACTCACCTCCCTCTCACACACACAGACATCTCCTAGAATAATCCCCACTGCCTGCCTTCACTCTTACCCGTCTCATTCGCCTTCCCTGAACTTCATCCTCCTGGAGTTCACGATCTCACTCTTCACTCTTTTCTTCCCCTCGAAGATTCAGCACTGCTTACTTACATGTTAAGATATTTCAGAACAGTGAAATGTTGCTATTTTCAAAAACCTACAAAGGTGGTATGCAGAGGAAAAGGTACTTCTTTGTGTTCCCAAAGAAAACATCTTTCCAAAATCCAGCCTATTGATTTTATTTCTTCGGGGGAACAAGAATTTTAGTATCTCTAAGTTGGGTAGCATTCTACTCTTGGCAGTTGCTGGAAAGAAGGCACTGGTCTAGGTCCTGGGCTTCACAGGTAACACCTGTCAGGGTGTCTATGAAGTCAAGGCTGTCTGAGGAACAGCAAAGTGGGAAGAAGCAAGCTGGCTGGCTGATGAAGGGTTTCTTGGGTGGACAAGTAGTTGGAGCTATTTCCTATTTACCAAAGAGAGCTAAAGTTCATAATTCTACAGAGAGTTCCATAATGAACCTCAAATACCTCTGTTTTTTGAAGGAGTTTCTCATATACAGCACTAGCTGACTATCCTGGGCAGGATGGGAGATAATGAATGCAGTGCCAATTGGGCTGGATTTATATGGTCCTCAGTGAGGCTGGTCAAGAACCGAGTTAGAACTCTCACAGAGTCACTGCCACAGAAGAAATCTCCCAAGTGGCTGTTTCCTGACATTCCCGGGAGGGACAGACCTCCTTCTGAGTCACTCCCTAAGCAGTTCTGAACTGTGAGGTCAGCCAGGCTGTCCAAGTGCACTCCCTGAGCCACTGGCAGACACACTCAGCAGCCAGAGCTAGACAGGCAGGTGGAAGGAGTCCAGGGCCACGGCAGGGATGGAGTGTCGCCCCCTCGCTGCGGTACCAGAGCAACTAAAACGTTAAGGCCTTGCACTAAAGCTGCCCTTAGGATGCATTCTTTTAAAGTTTTTCCATTTAATGCAGACTCTTTTCAATTCTTATTTTATCCTTGTTTCCTTTAGAAAGTCCTTTGAAAAATATCTTTAGAGGGTTTTTTCCTATACTATGTGGCCATATACGGGTCAAAATTAAGTTTAATTTCCAGGCCCCAAGCCAGCGTTTCAGAAAAATCTCACCAAGGTTTGTGGTAAAAGAAGCAAAGGGCTTTTTGGTTTTCTTGAATCTCACTGTTCCCTCTGCAGCAGCATGCATGTCTGCCCACCTCCAGACACACAGGCACCATCTGCCGCCCCCCATCAGCCCGTGTCCCTTCCACCTCGACTCGCCTACAAAGCCCAGAGAGGTCTGTTTCTTGGCTCCAAGAGCCCAAAGATACTGACACACTCTTACATTTCCAACTAGAATCAGGAACGAGGAGTGACTCTCAGTCAGTTCATTAAGTAAATGTCTTTCTAACCGCTCTGCCCATGGGACATCACGCCCCACAGGGGAAAGGGGAAGCTTCTGTAGCCTGGGATTCTGGTGCCTCAGTCTGGGTCTAGACTTTCCTGAAAAAATGTTAAAATATGAACTGCATTCCTAGAATTTAGCCTACATAAATAAGAGATGAACACAAAGATTTATATAGTTTACTCACTGCCGCTTATTTACAGAAGCAAAAATCTGCCACGATAGGGGCCTGACAAATGACAGTACCACTATGCAATGCGTTTCTACGCAGCTCTCAATCCCATGTTCTCTAATACCACCGAAGGGCTTAGGAAATGCTTATGGTATATGTAAAGAGTAAAAAAGTTACAAAACAGTATCAATAGTTGACCCCTATTTTAAAAAGTATTTTTAAAAGTGTGATGATATTTACCAAAATATTAACAGCAGTAGTTACCTCTGGCTGGTGGGATGAGTGAATGTATTTTTGTTGAATATATGTTACCTTTATAGTAAATATATGTTATCTTGATCATCAGAAAAAAAAATATGTAAGAACTTGAAAGCTGCTTGGACAGTGCTGCTGACAGAAACCCCTGAGCATCTTGTCACTGTTCTTCTGATTCAGAGGGTCTGGGTGGGGCAGGAGTGGTCTGAGATTCTGTATTTCTAAGAAGCTCCCAGTGATGTCCATGCTGCTGGTCCATGGACCACACTTTGAGTATCAAGGGACCAGAGCATGTAGGGGGAGAGGCTGGGGATAGCTTTCTTTATCTGAACTGGATAAAGGAACTGGGCTCAAGCTAAGAACCCTCTCCAGGTTCTGCATCTTTGTTCTTCAGTGAAAAATGAGAGGACACACCAGGCCAGGTTCAGACTGAGACACAATCCCTCTCCTGGGTTCCCAATGACTTGTCTCTTGTCCATTCCCTTCTCTAAGGCTAAGGGCCCCCAGGAAGAGCCATGTGGCCAGACCCTCACAGTTGCTGGCATTCCAAGGAGATTCTCACTCCGCACCATTTGGGGCCAAAAGGCCCCTTACAGAAGCTCTGCCCAAGGCTCAGCTCAATGGCACCTGCTCCCAGAGCCTCCTCTGATCTCCCAGGACACCTTTCCCTGATCTGTGCACTTATCTCTTGCTGCCTGGCGAAATGTCTTAGCTCCTCACTTGGACCATGTGCTGCTCTCCTCTCCCATGGGGAGGGCCAAACGGAGAGTGCTGCCCAAAGCAGCAGAGTCTAGGCCAAAGGATGTGCACTCATTTATTCAACAGGCATGCAGGATTTCCAGGGAAAGCTGGATTTTAAAACCTCTGGGAACAAGAGCAGAACCTGACTGAGAGCTCACGTGGGCACTTTCCATAGCAGAATAGCTCATGAGGTATAGAGACACGGACGCAGAACGTGGGCTGTAGCGACAGATGGTCCTGCATTCTAGTCCCCACTGTGCCTTTTCCTCATGGGATGACTTTATTCAGGTACCCTTTCGGCAAAATCCTCCAAGAGAAAGGAAACTGGGAGGTTCTGGGGAGAAGGCTGCTGCGTTTGCAATTGGGAGAGGTTGTTGACAGAGGTTTATGTCTGTGGCAAGCAGCCTTCCTTCAGTGAAATACTTGAAGACAGGTCTGTAGTTGAGCAAACTCACCTCCATTTGTCCTCCTGGAAAGAAGAAATCAAGAGGAAAAATCTCTCTCCCATCCTCCAAATGGAGCTGGCACATTGCTATCTGTGGCATTTGTCTTTCCAGAACACAACTGAGAAGGAAACCTTCTGCAGGGCTGCGACTGTGCTCCGGCAGTTCTACAGCCACCATGAGAAGGACACTCGCTGCCTGGGTGCGACTGCACAGCAGTTCCACAGGCACAAGCAGCTGATCCGATTCCTGAAACGGCTCGACAGGAACCTCTGGGGCCTGGCGGGCTTGGTAAGCTGCACTGTATTCCTGGCAAGCTGGCCGCGTGGCTCCTGGTGGACAGCAGCCTCACTTCTAAACACTCCTCCTTAGGAGCTGCAGCACCCTTGGTCAACCCATTCATTCATTCACTCATTCAATAAGTATTTGCTGAAGTTCCACAAGTGCTGGGTGTGGTTCTCGGTGCTGAGGACGTGTCACTAAAGACACGCAGGCCGAGTCCCTGTTCTCATGGAATGTTCTAATGGGAGAGTTAGAAAAACAAACATGTAAAATGATGGCCAGTAGTGATACGTGCTACAAAGAAAAACATAGAAATAAAGAACATAAGAGTCATGGGGGAGGGGGCTGACTTAGGAGCTGGTGACAATATCTGAGCAGATATTTGAATTGAGGGAGCAGGCCACATGACTAACTAGGGAGACCATTCCAGGCAGAAGGAGGAGGTATGCAAAGGCTTTAGGATGGAAATGAACTAACTTCCTGTATTTAAAGACCAGTAGGAAGGCCAGTGTGGCTGGATCAGAGTGAGTGAGGGGTAGTTTCCAGGACAGCAGATCACACAAGGCCTTTAGATTCCACCACGAGTATGGCAGGGAACACCTGCAGAGCTTTGGGCAGGACAAAGACTGTACAATCTGATTTATGTGATTTAAAAGGGTCAGTCTGGCTACTGTGTGGTAAATAGGCTGAAAGGGGGAAAGCATAGAAGCAAGATGGCCTGTTGGGAGGCTACCACAGTAAACCAGGCTAGAGATGATGGTGGTGTGGACAGAATGGGAGCAGTTGAGGTGAACAGATTTGGGATATGACTAAAAATAAAACCAGAAGGATTTGCTGACAGATCGGTTGTAAGGGGTAAGATACAGGGGAGGAAAAGATGACCTCTTTGTTCCTGCCCAAACCCCTCTGGCGATGGTCAGTACTGTTTACAGAGAGATGAAAGACTGGCGGCAAGGCAGGGCTGGAGGTTCAGCAGAAGATCAAGAGTTCAATTTTGTACATCATACATGTAAGGTGGCTGTTGGATAGCCAAGTGAAGGTGTTGAGAAGATGGTTAGAAAAGTCTGGAACTTAGGGGAGAGGTCAGAACTTGCAATACAAAAAGGAGAGTCCTTAGATAGATACTGCTGAAAGTCTGAATGACAGAAAGGGAGAGATCAAAGGACTGAGCCTGAGATCAACACATGGAGGTCAGGAGAGGAGGATCCAGCCAAGGGGCCTGAGGAGGAGTGACCAGTGAGGCAGGAGAACACTGGAGAGTGGGCGGTACCCCAGGAAGCCGGTGAGGACACTCAAGGAGGGAGGGTTGACTGTGTCAAATGTACTGAAAGGACAGGTCAGGTGAGGACCAAGAAAGGCCCCTGGGTTTGGCTGATGGAGGCCACGGGTGAGGCTGATGTAAATGGAGAGGCAGGAAGGAAAGCCCAGCTGGAGTGGGCTCACCAAGGATAGGGTGGCGAGAGGAGACAAAGAAGGAACAGTGAGGGCAGAACACTCTTTGAAGATGTTTAGCTATAAGGCTGCAGAGAAACTGACCCACAGCTGCAGGGCGGTTATGGAGTGAGGGAAGCTCTTTTAAGGTTGGGGGTATACCCAGCATGTTAATGCACCTGGGGGAATGGTCCAGTGGAGCAGGAAGAACTGAAGAGAGCAGAAAGAGGAAGAATCATTAGGGGGCAGAAGTCCTTGTAGCCCAGAGTGGATGTTATCTAATATCGAGTGGAGGAATTAATTGGCTTTAGAGGAGAACAAGGACATGTATCCCCTCTCTGGGCCTATCACCTTGTAGACAATGGGATAGGTCATGGGATAGGAACTTGGCACAACACATGTTCTCTCTTTTAATTCTCTCCATTATCTTATGAAGCAGGCAAGTAGGCAAACAATTGTCCCAACTTTACAAAAGAAACTGAAGCTTTTATAAATTAAGTAGTACATCCTAAGCAATACAATTAATAAATGGTAGAGCTGAGATTCAAACTGAAGCAGTGGCCTGGGGGTAGCATCTGGAATCCTTCCCACCTTTAGGGCTGCTGTGCTGCGGTGCTGCTGTTTAATGGCAGGAGGGCCACATGACTGAATCTCTCTCAGCAGTCCAGGCAGTCATGCAGAAGGCCCAGTAGAGCACCGGGCAGGTCTGAGCCAGCATCTTCAAGTTCCACCCTCTGAGCAAGCACCTAGCTGTGACACACCTCTCCAGAGACTGCACTCCCCCCCGCCCCACCCACCCCAAAAGCAGATAGGTAATGGTATACAGTAACCATTTCTAGAAGTGTAAGTAGTATGCACCCAAAATAGGCAAAACCTGCTGGCCTAGTGATAGAGACAACTCCCAGTCAGGCTAGACTGGAGGCCTTGGTTTTATAAGTGTTCAGGTGACAAGTGCCAGAGTAGGCTGGATCAAGTAGACAGGCAGGCAAGACAAATGCTTACCAATGCAAGCTAATGAAATGTTTCTTTTGCAGAATTCCTGTCCTGTGAAGGAAGCCAACCAGAGTACGTTGGAAGACTTCTTGGAAAGGCTAAAGACGATCATGAGAGAGAAATATTCAAAGTGTTCGAGCTGAATATTTTAATTTATGAGTTTTTGATAGCTTTATTTTTAAAATATTTATATATTTATAACTCATCATAAAATAAAGTATATATAGAATCTAACAGCAATGGCATTTAATGTATTGGCTATGTTTACTTGACAAATGAAATTATGGTTTGCAACTTTTAGGGAAATCAATTTAGTTTACCAAGAGACTATAAATGCTATGGGAGCAAAATAGGAGAGACCACTTCCCCCTCGAGGGGTTCCCTCTCGAGTTAGGGACATAACGCACAAGATAATTAAAGAATACAAGGCCACACAAGATGTAAATAAGACACCTTGGGTCCAAGAGTGCTATGGATTACCATATATTTCTGAACAGAAAAGGTATCAACTGGATATCTAAAACGTTCTTCCCCCATTGGCACAAGGATTGTTATACTGAGTCTACAGAAAAGAGAAGTAATCCTCAGTACACCACATGGCTCTACAGTGAACGATATTTAAAGTCATAATAATGTAAATTCTCTTGATTCTCAAGTCTTAGAACCAACCAATAGACAAAGCACAGAAGACTTGATGATGGTTGGAGAACAGACTATAAATTGCTATCCACTGAATAATATAAGAGCTATAGCTGGAAATGGCTGGGAGGTGAAAGCAGAAGAAAAGAAAGAGAGGTGGGCATTGCTATCTCCAGCTTGCATGGACAAGAGGGCAGTTAAATAACACTGTCCACAGTGGATGGAACAAGAACACAAGGTTTAGGGATTTATCAAAATCACAAAGGTAATAGAAGAACTAAAAATAATTTACTATAAAAATTTGTAAGTGGTAGAATAAATTAGGTAAATTCTCTTTCTTCAATAGGGAAATCAATGTATGATATCTAACACTGATAAAGCAAAAAACAGTGGGTAAAAGTGGTCATGGGTTGATAGTTGTTGCAGCTGGGGATGTGTACAGGGGATTGGTTATACTATTCTCCTTTTATACATAATTGAAAGTTTTCATAATAAAAAGAGAAGAAAAAATAATGAATGAATCAAGCAATCTTTGGAATTATAATGATAGTCACTAGAAAAACTAAAAACAAAAATGGAAGATGGTTTGCTGGGAATGGGACTTGGACTAAAGAGGGGTGAAACAGGGCTGGAGACTTTCGGCTTTCCATTATAAGTGTGTGTGTGTGTGTGTGTGTGTGTGTGTGATGTGCATAAATGAAGTTTTTTCATTAAAGAAATAACATTTAAAAGACAGTAACTGTTGGCGAAGATGTAGAAAAATTGGAACCCTCCTACATTGCTGGAGTGATTGAAAAATGGTGTAGTCACTTTGGAAAACAATTGGCAGTTCCTCAAAAGGATAAAATAGTTTACGATCCAGCAATTCCAATCCTAGGTATATACCCAAGGGAACTAGGAACACATGTCCACACAAAAACCTCTACACAAATGTTCATAGCAACATTATTCATAATAGCAAAAAAGTAGAAGTGGCTGGGCACAGTGGTTCACACCTGTAATCCCAGCACTTTGGGAGGCCGAGGCAGGAGGATCACTTGAGGCCAGGAGTTCAAGACCAGCCTGGGCAACAAGGCAAAACCCTGTCTCTATAAAAAACTAGCTGAGCATGGTGGCACATGCCTGTAGTCCCAGCTACTGGAGAGGCTGAGGTGGGAGGATGGCTCAAGCCTGGGAGGTTGAGGCTACAATGAGCTATGACTGTGCTGCTGTACTCCAGCCTGAGCGACAGAATAAGACCCTGTCTCAAAGAAAAAAAAAAAAAAAAAGTAGAAGCAACCAAAATGTCAATCAACTGATGGATAAACAAAAAGTGGCATATCCATACAATGGCATATTATTTGTCAATAAAAAGAAATGAAGTACTGACACAGGCCACAACCCGGATGAACCTTGGAAACAGTATGTGATGGGAAAGAAGCCAAATGCAGAAGACCACATATGGTATGATTCTACTGATATGAATTATTCAGAACAGGAGAATCCACGGAGGCAAAAATAGAATATTGATTGCTACAGGCTGCGGGTGGGAGGCGGGTGTGGAGGCATGGGGAGTGACTGATAATGGGGGGTGGGGTTTCTTTCAGGGGTGATGAAAATGTTCGGATATTAGATAATGGTGATGGTTGCACAATTCTATGAACATACTAAAAAGCACTGACTCGTACACTTTAAAAGGATAAATTTCGTAGTAGGTGAATTCTATCTCAATAAAGCTGTTATTTAAAAGAAATTAAAAGGGGGAAAAAAACCCAAGTGTCATCAAAACTTGCCTTTTGAAGACTTGTTCTCTGCAAGAATATGGATCTAGTAACAGTGATTGAGCACTCTCTTTTCATCCTCGCTTACAGAGATGTGACAAAATTAATATGAGTACTAAAATTACACCAAAACATGTAACATCTTTTTAACCCTTTCAAAATAAGGGAACAAATCAAAAGCTTCAAGTCTCACCCTGACCACAGCCAGTTTCACCCTGCCCACATAAAATACCAGCATGCCAAGGGCAATAAATAGCTATGAGAGTCATGGAGGCTTCTCAGGCCAACCGGAGAAGACACATACTGTAAATTTTAATTTCCTTTCTTCTTTGATTGAGGCTCATTTGCATTCAATGGCTAATGTGAGTTGTAGTCTGCCACAGGATATGGGTAGTGGGTTACAGTTTGTATATGAGGACAGGATGGTAAAGGAAAGTAGGAAGATTTAGAGCACGCCATGGAAAGGACACATGCAGACTCTAAGCAGGTCTGTCGTCACATAAGCTTCATTAGGCAAGATGCAACTCACATTTCCATTTACTCCCAGTCAGGCAGTCCTGGACTCTGGATGCAAACATGCAACAACAAGAAGCCTTTGAATTTCCGAAGACAATGAGAACACAAATTGAGGGGGATACTTATAAAAACAGTGGGTGAGGCCGGGCGCAGTGGCTCACGCCTGTAATTCCAGCACTTTGGGAGACTGAAGCAGGCGGATCACCTTAGGTCAGGAGTTCAAGACCAGCCTGGCCAACATGGCGAAACCCCGTCTCTACTAAAAATACAAAAATTAGCTGGGGATGCTAGTGCACACGTGTAATCCAGCTACTCGGGAGGCTGAGGCAGGAGAATCGCTTGAACCTGGGAGGTGGAGGTTGCAGTGAGCCAAGATCGTGCCATTGCACTCCAGCCTGGGCGGCAGAGCGAGATTCTGTCTCAAAAAAAAAAAAAAAAAAACAGTAGGTGAAAAACCTTCAGGATTAAGTGAAAGTTAAGATGCTTGTCATCTGAGCACATTTATGTAGCAAACTCAGCCACAGCCCGTGCCTGCTTCATGGGACATGCCTTTTGTCTGTGTGTGGAATATGACATTGACAGTAAGTCTGAACCTTTCCCTCCTGGCTATCATACCTCCACCTTTTGCCAATGAATAAACTATCTGTAACTGGCATCTAGGGGGTAATAATTATTTATTGGAAAAATGAATCAAAAAATGATTTGGCTCAAATCTATGGCTGTCTTTTATGGAAACATTGTTGGGCTACAGTTACAAAGGGTCACCTCTGTTACAAATGCCAAGGGGGCTCTGCTTGTTGCTGTCCATGTCATTGACCCTGCTCTTGGTTTTTCTCTGCCCTCCTTCACATAATCTCAGCGTGCCCACATTATCTAAGGATGGGAATCTCAAGGCTAAGCACAACGCAGAGCTTCCTTATGGAGCTAGGCACAGCCTGGCCTATGACACACAGGGTTGGCTTCTCAGTTTCTAGTAGCTTCCACTAGGAGCAAGGCAGGCACTTTCTCTAGCCTTGGGGCTGATTTCTAGATTCAATTTATTAGCTCAAGTTTGAGTTCCATTCCCAGGTGGAGTACTAAAATCCCCAGTTAGCTGTCACGCCCAGCGTTTCCTCAACTGGGCTTTTGCCCTAAGTACCCAGACACCCTCTCCTTGGCTCTCTAAAGTGTTTTTTGTTTTTTTTTTTTAAATGAGACAGAGTCTCGCTCTGTCACCCAGGCTAGAGTGCAGTGGCGAGATCTTGGCTCACTGCAACCTCCACCTCCCAGCTTCAAGCAATTCTCCTGCCTCAGCCTCCTGAGTAGCTGGGATTACAGGTGCCTGCCACCACACCTGGCTCATTTTTTTGTATTATTAGTAGAGATGGGGTTTCACTGTGTTGGCCAGGCTGGTCTTGAACTCCTGACCTCAGGTGATCCACCCACCTCGGCCTCCCAAAGTGCTGAGATTACAGGCATGAGCCACTGTACCCAGCCTAAAGTGGCTATCTTCTAATCCATCCTGTCAACTTCTTCCTAGTCCAACTTTAAGTCTCTAAGCTGTCTGCTCCTTCTAGTTTCTGATTAGCCAGAGTTCAGCCAAACGAAAATATGTTTTGATGTTTTGTATGCTCACTGCACATCTGGGTACTTACTAGGCAACGTGAATAAGAGGACACACATTTGCTCCCTCAGTTTATACCAATCACGAGTGCAAGCAAAACAGCTGAGAAGAGAGGGCGGTTACTCCTGTGGCTGATGACCCTTTCCACCTCCGGGACACAGGTGTGTATAGCATCTGCTCTCCCAACCACCATCCCAACCAGCATCCCGTCTTGCTCCCTCTAATCCTTCACAAACTCTCCAGCAGTTGTTTCTTTTTGTTTTGTTTTGTTTTTCTGAGACAGAATTTCACTCTGTCACTAGGCTGGAGTGCAGTGGTGCGATCTCAGCTCCCTGCAATCTCCGCCCCCGGGATTCAAGTGATTCTCCTGCCTCAGCCTCCCAAGTAGCTGGGACTACAGGTGCATGCCACCACGCCCAGGTAAATTTTTTTGTATTTTTAGTAGAGACGGGGTTTCACCATGTTGGCCAGGATGGTCTCAATCTCTTGACCTCGTGATCCACCCGCCTCAACCTCCCAAAGTGCTGGGATTACAGGGGTGAGCCACCACACCCGGCCCAGCAGTTGTTTTTCTAAAACACAAATAGGCCAGGTGCAGTGGCTCACGCCTGTAATCCCGGCACTTTGGGAGACTGAGATGGGAGCTTCGCTTGAACCCAAAAGTTCGAGACCAGCCTGGCCAACATAGGGATATCCTGTCTCTACAAAAAAAAAAAAAAAATTAAATTTTTACACAGCTGTTCTCTCAGCTAATTGGGAGGTTGAAGCAGGAGGATTGCTTTAGCCTGGGAGGTTGAGGCTTCAGTGAGCCTTGATCATGCCACTGTACTCCAGCCTGGGTGACAGTGAGACCCTGTCTCAAAATAAAACACAATGTGAATGGCCTACTTAAAATCCTTCTGTGGCTTCCCACTGCTTACAGAAAACTCTTCCACAGTAGGATCCTGTCCCATCTCTTTCCTTTTCAGGCTCATTTGCCTCCACCCCGTTTGCTCTACTTCAAGCACACCACCAACGCACATGGCATCCAAACTCACTCGCTCCTGGAATACCTTTCCCCAGCTGTTGAACTGCTGAAGACCTCAAACAGAACTTCCCCTGAGAAGCCTCTTCTGCCCCTTTGGTCAGGCAGACATGTGTCAGGCACCATGTCAGCTGCACAGGAAGGATGCCGTACCTGGCAGCTCACCATTCGGCCTCTTTTACCACAGCCCTCAGCATGCTATGCAGTCATTCTCCATTCATGTGGCCACCTCTCTCTCCTAAGGGAGAGTGTGAGTTTTGAAAAGACATTCTTCTCAGCATAGAGCAGGTACACAGTAAACACAGAAGAGATGTGCACATGTAACGGACTACAGCAGGAGATACACTTAAAACAGGGCACATGCTGGGCACAGTGGCTCACGCCTGTAACCCCAGCACTTTGGGGGCCCAAGGCGGGAGGACTGCTTGAAGCCAGGAGTTCTAAACCAACCTGGGCAACTTAGCAAGCTCCTATCTCTACAAAAAATTAAAAAATTAGCCAAGTGTAGTGGCAGACACCTGTGGTCCCAGCTACTTGGGAGGCTGAGGTGGATCATTTGAGCCTAAGAGTTTGAGGTCATAGTAAGCTATGATTGTGACACTGCACTCCAACCTGGGTGACAGAGTGAGACCCTGTCTCTAAAAATGAAAAACAAAACAGGCTACCTGGTGAGTAGCATAACTCCTGGTGGGGTAGAAATCAAGGCCAACATAATATTTCTGTAATGACTCTGCTGCTTTTAGGTTGGGTTAGGCAATATCCTCTTGCTAAGATTAGTATCGACTCTGAGAAATACTTTATTCAGTTGTAAAGTCCCAGTTAAATTCCTTTGCACAACTGGAGAAATAAAGCCTTTGATTAAAAACTAAAATTTCCCCAGCCCTCTAAAAAGGGATGGGGGAGGGGAGCAGGTGGAGAGGAATATCTGATCTGTCATATTCTTTAGTCAGAGCCATAAACGTGTTTGGGTGAGACAATCTGATGTTCTGATAACGTTGATAAAAGTCACTTGAAGATTGGGTCACAGGAAGCCCAAGATAAATGCTGAGAGGAAACAGGTTCTTTTTGAAGTAGCCTCTTCGTAATCATTTTCCCACACATTTGTTCAACTTCCGAAAAAGGACTGAATACCTGATTTGCTTTGCAAATGAAACAGCTTAAGACAGAGAAATTGAGATAATAATTAATAAATGTGTTTGGAAGGCTCCTCCAGCTCGCTTTAAGTTCAGGCTGTGGCTTCAGAACTGTGTTAACTCCTTCTGTAAAGGCACAGGCTAACGGTGGTCTTCAGTGATTTTTACTCTACCTTGTTTTAAAAATGGATTCAAAGTGATTTATTGGAAAAGATTAAGACAGAAAATAACATTATTAGGACCAAAGCAGAAAGGGAGTAGGAGGAAATGATGATCCAGAGAAAAATAAGACTATAAGCAGGTCATCAGATATTATAGTCCTATCAGCAAAAGCACAGTGGAAAACGCATTATTTTACCTCACTCTTTTTATATATGCAGGGAGAAAATAGTCTGATATAATAATCTGGTACTTAGCTTTAAAAGAAATTTCTCTTGAGAGTCTTCACAAGATGATAGGATGGACAATGTCTTCAGCAGCATCCCGACAACACAGGCAGTAACAGACGCGTTTGTAAGGGAGTGGCTCAGTGGTATCGCTTGATGAAACTGGATACCATAGCTCCAGAACTCAATTGCAGAAGAGGGGCAAAGGGGGAAAAGGCAGCACGATTTATTATCTTGTACATGCCAGGGCAGGCCTTTAATTTTGTCTTCATGTTCTACACACAGGTAAGAGTTTTACATAAGCTGGAAGTGGGGGAGAGGAAGACCCCTGGAATGACCAGAGGAGTTTCCACCCCTACAAAAAACACATTTTAAAAAAGCCACTTGACGCCAGGTGCAGTGGCTCACGCCTGTAATCCCAGCGCTTTGGGAAGCTGAGGCAGGCAGATCACGAGGTCAGAAGTTTGAAACCAGCCTGTCCAATATGATGAAACCCTATCTCTACTAAAAATACAAAAATTAGCCGAGAATGGTGTTGCGTCTGTAGTACCAGCTACTCGGGAGGCTGAGGCAGGAGAATCGCTTGAACTCGGGAGGCAGAGGTTGCAGTGAGCTGAGATTGCGCCACTGCACTCCAACCTGGGCAACAGAGTGAGACTCTGTCTCAAAAAATAAAAAGTAAAAATAAAAAATTATCCAGGTGTGGGGGCATGCACCTGTAGTCCTAGTTACTCAGGAGGCTGAGGCAGAAGGATTGCTTGAACCCAGGAGTTCAAGGGGGCAGTGAGCTATGAACGCACCACTGCACTCAAGCCTGGGCAATAGAGCAAAACCCTGTCTTTAAAAACAAAGTCATTTGAGACACAAAATTACAGCTAGATAGAAGGTCTAGTGTTTTTATAGCACTGTAGAATGACTATAGTAAACAACAACATTTTCAAATAGCTAGAAAATACTGAGTGTTCACAAGGACATAATGTCTGAGATGTATATGCTAATTACTCTGATCTTATCATCATATATTGTATCAAAACATCACGATATATCTCATAATATAATTATGTGTCAATTAAAAAATAAAAATTTCAGGCCGGGCGCGGTGGCTCATGCCTGTAATCCTAGCACTCTGGGAGGCCGAGGCAGGCGGATCACGAGGTCAGGAGATCAAGACCATCTTGGCTAACACGGTGAAACCCCATCTCTACTAAAAATACAAAAAATTAGCTGGGCATGGTGGCACATGCCTAAAGTCCCAGCTACTCGGGAGGCTGAGGCAGGAGAATGGCGTGAACCCAGGAGGTGGAGCTTGCAGTGAGCTGAAATCGTGCCACTGCACTCCAGCCTGGGCAACAGAGCAAGACTCTAAAAAAAAATAAAAATAAAAATAAAAATTTAAAGTCCTTTGAAACTTGTTGACAAATCAAAATTTCTCATTTTCTACTTTGAAGTTCTTAAGCCTGCCAGTCACAGTGCCTGGTAATCAATGTTTGTCAAAAGAACATGATTAACAATAACCAAAGTAATGTTACTGTCTTGGAGATACTTTAAGCTTCTGAATGAGATCATAGCACTGTTACCACTAAGTAATGGTACCTTTCATAGAATACATTCTACATACACACTTCCTTAAGTTATGACCTGAGAATTGGTTTCTGTTCTCAAACACATAATGAAAAGGATAACAAAATTCAGATAGAAGTATTTTTGGGGCTAGGCACAGTGGCTCACACCTGTAATTCCAGCACTTTGGGAGGCCGAGGTGGGTGGATCACCTGAGGTTGGGAGTTTGAGACCAGCCTGACCAACATGGAGAAACACCGTCTCTACTAAAAATACAAAGTTAGCCAAGCATGATGGTGCATGCCTGTAGTCCCAGCTACTCTGAAGGCTGAGGCAGGAGAATCACTTGAACTTGGGGGGCGGAGGTTGCAGTGAGCTGAGATCGTGCCATTGCACTCCATCCTGGCCAACAAGAGCGAAACTCCATCTCAAAAAAAAAAAGTATTTTTGGTGAAAAATACAGTTTATCAATGAGAAGAAGCACATTTAAAAACATTTCTCCAGCTGGGCACAGTAGCTCAGGCCTATAATCCCAGCACTTTGGGAGGCTGAGGCGGGTGGATCACCTGAGGTCACGAGTTCGAGACCAGCCTCAACAACATGGTGAAATTCCGTCTCTACTAAAAATACAAAATTAGCCGGGCATGGTGGTGCATGCCTGTAATCCCAGCTACTCAGGAGGCTGAGGCAGGAGAATTGCTTGAATCCAGGAGGTGGAGGTTGCAGTGAGCTAAGACTGTGCCACTGCACTCCAGCCTGGGCAACAAGAGCAAAACTCTGTATCAAAAAATAAGATAAATAAAATAAAATAAAATAAAATAAAATTTAAAATAAAATAAAATTTAATTTAATTTAAAAAAAAGTTTCTCCAAAGAATCAAACTAAATGTCCATCAATAACAGATTGGATGAAGAAAATGTGGTACATATACACAATGGAATATTATGCAGCCATAAAAATGAATGAGATCATGTCTTTTGTGGGAACATGGATAGAGCTAGAGGCTATTATCCTTAGCAAACTAACACAGGAACAGAAAACCAAATACCGCATGTTGTCACTTATAAGTGGGAGCCAAATGATAAGATCTTATGAACACGAAGAAGGAAACAACAGACACTGGAGTCTACTTGAGGGGAGAGGATGAGAGGAGGGAGAAGGGCAGAAAAGATAACTATTGGGTATTGGGCTTAATACCTGGGTGATGAAATAATCTGTACAACAAAACCCCATGAGATGTGTTTACCTATGTAACAAACCTTCACATGTACCGCCAAACCTAAAAGTTTAAAGATGTAAATAACATCTCTCCCAGATTTGCTTCATGATTTCTGCTTAAAAGACCCACAACATTAAGCGTTTCTGGGTGTGAAACTACACAGGCCTCTCTTAACCACAAATTGAGATGCCAAGCACAACGAACCTGCTCATTAATATCAGGGTGGAAGTAAGCACAAAGATAGTTGAGAAAAGCAGCAGACCACTACTACAGGCATTAGGTAAAAGATTTTTATTCTTATTTAACCATGCTGCATGTATACATACAATACCAATATATACAACTTGAACAAATACAATTTATACATAAAATACAATGAAAGCATGGCTTTTGAAACTGATGCAACAAACTGTAATTTGTAATTTTGGCCAGCATACAGTATTATAGTAATGCTACTGAAGTTATTCATTAAATTAGTCAGACTACAGTATAAGTTCAAAGGCACTAGAAACATCTATGTTTTCTTCTAGTATTTTTAAGAACAAAAAATAATTTAAAATAAAACAAATGTATACATTAGGAAATTGGGCAGACATTGGTGTACTTAAATGTAAACGCTACCCATTCCTTAATTCACAGCCCTGTAGGAAAGAAGAAGACTTTCCTTAAGAGTTAAGGGGAAGGATATTAAAAACAGACTAAAAGGAAACAAACAAAACAAAAAACAACCAAAAACCATAATCATAGTTTTAAAAACATGTTACAGAGGAAGTAGCACCACCCCCTCCCCCAATAAAACCTTAAATTTTTGCTGCAAAAAGAAAAAAAAGAAACAACTCCCTTTCTCCAGAAAGGAAATGAAATGGCTTGTCAAATGGATTCTATTCATGGGGCAAACATGGAGATGCGACCCTTCCCTTGATTACTCATCTCATGCTTTATAAGAATCTAAACACAAATAGGAAACACGATGATAATTTTAACATCCTATTAGTATATGTAATTGTAAGGATTATTAAAGAAGATACTATAAACCAATAATTCTACCAATGCTCCTTTTAATAAATAAATATCACTTTTTAAATTAAAGGGAAAAGAGAATACCCATTCAATAACCTATTTATATATATGTGCCACTCATTTTAAATCTGCATATTTATTTCAAAAAATGAGCAAGTGTGTTCATCTATATCGTCTCACGAAATTAACACTGACCTTACAACATATTTCATTTGTGGACAAAGACACAGTAAATGAGAGGAAACTACAGAATTGCTATGACTGGAGCTAAATGAATAGCTCTGAAGTCAGTGTCCCATATTTGCATATAGATATTCAGACCAGGCTTGAGGCCAGGCGTGGTGGCTCACACCTGTAATCCCAGCACTTTGGGAGGCTGAGGCGGGCGGATCACAAAGTCAGGTGAGACCAGCCTGGCCAACATGGTGAAACCCGGTCTCTACTAAAAAAAAATACAAAAATTAGCTGGGTGTGGGGGCGCAAACCTGTAATCCCAGCTACTCAAGAGGCTGAGGCAGGAGAATCCCTTGAACCCAGGAGGCAGAGGTTGCAGTGAGCCGAGATCGCGCCACTGCACTCCAGCCTGGGCGACAGAGTGAGACTCCGTCTCAAAAAAAAAAAAAAAAAAGATATTCAGGCCAGGCTTATGTATCAAATTTTGGTATTTCTGAGATGGATATTTAATGTCCATCTGGTATAATCAGTTTTAACATAATGCTTTTTTAAAAAAACTGCTATAGTAGGCGGGGTGTGGTGGCTCAGGCCTATAATCATGCCTGTAATCCCAGCACTTCGGGAGCCTGAGGCAGGTGGATCACTTAAGCTCTAGGAGTTCAAGACAGGCCCGGGAAACATGGCAAAACCCCATCTCTACAAAAAAATACAAAAATTAGCCGAGCATGATGGCATACAGCTGTAGTTCCAGCAACTCAGGAGGCTGAAGAGACAGAGGTTGCAGTGAGCCGAGATTGTCCCACTGCACTCCAGCTTAGGTAATAGAGCCAGACTCCGTCTCCAAACAAAAAACAAACACCCCTGCTATAGTAGCCTGCTTTTAGAACTTCTCAATTGACTTTTTACAGATCGGCTTTTTATTTTGACTTTTTATAGATTTATTTTTATTATCATGGTAGGGTGGGATAGAAAAAATATCTAACATACTGGCTTAAATTTCCATGTTTTAAAGCTTGATTTAAAAGTTACTCCTTTCCTATTAACTGAATTGTTAAAGGTTAGAAACATGAACTTTTAAAAAGAAGCGTTTTTTTTAACTGGTAAAATTAAGATTTCTTTAGAGTAATTACTAACAGAGTTAAATGTGTATCATCAAAAACATTTTATAATTACCAAAATATTCTGACCACACAAAGCTTTTACAAGACACATATTTACCTCAACTCTTCACAGTATCTAAACAATGCCCCACAGAGTTAAGTAATAAATTTCTAGCTATCTTACATACCACAAATAAATGCAGCCAGTGAAATGCAATTCTAATCACCTAGAAAATGTTCACCACACACAGGACATTCAGTATTCCAATTACAGAATGGACTTTAAATTTATGGGTACATTTTTATCGCCACCTCACGAGTACTCCACCTTCACTCACCCCTACTCTATACACAGCTTTGTCATTTAAACTAGGATTTAACAAAACTTATTAAAATAATATTAATTTAATAAATACTAACTTATAAAGTCTCAAAATATTTTCAACCAATGTGTTTCAGGGCTGATTACATAATTTTGAAAACCACAAAACATATATTAAGTGGTTTAGGAGTAGCATAACTTTATTTTTATTTTATTTTTATTTTTTGAGGTGGAGTCTCACCCTGTCACCCAGGCTGGAGTGCAGTGATGCCATCTCAGCTCACTGCAACCTCCGCCTCCCAGGTTCAAGCGATTCTCCTGCCTCAGCCTCCCAAGTAGCTGGGATTACAGGTGTGCGCCACCACACCCAGCTAATTATTGTATTTGTACTGGAGACAGGGTTTCACCATGTTAGCCAGGCTGGTCTCGAACTCCTGACATCAAGTGATCCACCTGCCTCGGCCTCCCAAAGTGCTGGGATTACAGGCGTGAGCCACCATGCCCGGCCAGGAGTAGCATAACTTTAAAAAAATACAATAAAAGTTTCATAAGCAGCTAACAACAGAAAAAAATAATTATCTCTATTACAACTTATTTTACTATGAAATCAACATAGTTTTTATTTGTAGACGAATATGGTCTAACTGGATTACCCAATAGAAGAAATTCAGAAAATAATATTTTATTTTTAAAATAGAAAAACAAAACAAAAAGTGTTTTAAAGGCAAAGTATTTAAAAGATATTTTTCTTGCTTAGCTGTATTTTCTGGAAAATGGAGACTCTTCTTAACTGGGAGACATAAAGTAATTCCCACCAAAATTTAGAACTCAAAGAAAAGCATCCATAACACTTCAGAGTGAATTTTTAAAAACATACACGCAGGCAAAGATAACTGAGCAGTATTTAGCTTCTTAATTTTCCGCAACAGTAGATCCTTTATATTTACGTACAATTCAATGTTTCAAGAGAACATGAAACCAGAACTTAAGGTGTATTTGATTTGAACTCAAACTGGCAAAAAAAAGTTAGGAAAGGTTCAGATGAAACATTTTCAACTTGTTAAAAAACATGTATACTCGCAAAGATTGTTAAATTATAACATTTTCTACAAAACATTCATAAGATCAGTCATCTCATACTTAAAATGCAACAAATGTTAGACAATTAGAATGTGTTCAAACAGGCTGGGTGGGTGTTAGGACGGAATCATTCTTTAGATGTACAGTCCAAACATTCATATATAACAGCGCAACATAGGACAATCTGATCTGCTTCTTTCTATGTGCAAAACAGGACACAGTTTTTTTTTTTCTATTTTGAAATTCTAGTTACCTAAATATACAGTAGTTGGATAAATAGCTAATCGATTTACACATACATCTAAACTTTAACTCTCTATAGTATGAACTGTTCCCCCAACTTCCCTGCACAGTACAATTGAAGAGTAGTAGTACAACAATTTGAACAATCACCAGTTGTACAATTTTAATATGTTATATTAATATATGTAGACTAAAAGTTCTTAAGCAAATTATTATTTCCAGTCTTATTCATTGATCTACAACTTCCATTAATTGAAATTATAGAGAAGTCTTCACTGTTTTAATTAAAGATTTTGTCCAGGCATGAGAATATCACTAATTTTTATTGTGACTTTAAGTCTGTAACATTTACTGCAGTAAAGAGTCAATTACAGTTTCAGGCTTTGCAGAACGCTTTCTGTTTGGAGAAGAAAAAAAGCAAGCATGAATGCTTTCCTAAAAGACTGAAATGCAAACATTTAACATTATATAGAAACTATGGGGTGGCCTGTATAGTCTGGAAACAAGCCAAAATTTGACACGTTTGACCATGGTAAGTGTTCAATTAATGCTTGCCTTTTCAGGCTACGGGAAGCTAACTTAAAGTAAATGCAAGAGGATGGCAGCCCACCCCATTATGCCAGATAGTGAAGGATAGGACAGGTGATAATTTCCAAGACTAGACTAGGTCATGTGGCCAGGCCAAGTGAGCTGCATGCTTGCCAGATTTGAACTTCCTGATTATCTCTTCTGAGGTACTCAAAAGGTGCAAGTGGATTCAGAGGAAATCAGAAACAAATCATCTCAGGCAATACCTGATGCATATGTAGGGGACTTATGGAAATGCTACATTAATGTATTATATTTATTGCAATTTTGCCTAGCCCATCTAACTATGTGTTTCTAACGAGGAACATCACATTGAACATATCATATAATGTAACATAACATCAATAAACCATTTAATGCATGTATTTGTCCATGTTTATGGCTACCATTTTCTTAGGGTTTCCATGGTTATAGCAGGCCAATTCCAGTATACAGAGATGGTGAGTTTGGCTCATATAATGTTGGGCCACACGATTTTTTTAATGTTAAACTAAAAAAATGACGTATCTTAAAATGGATGTTCTGGGAAACGTATTCAAATATCATATTATTTATTCGTTTGCTTTAGGGTCCATACAGTTAAAAAAAAAAAAAAGTAACTAAAATTGACAGATCTCAAGTAAATAATTCGAATTTCTGGCTTTTCCTTAGAAAAGAGAAGATCCAGGCCAGGCACAGTGGCTCATGCCTGTAATCATAACACTCTGGGAGGCTGAGGTGGGCAGATCACCTGAAGTCAGGGGTTCGAGACCAGCCTGGCCAACAGGGCAAAACCCCATCTCTAGTAAAAATACTAAAATTAACTGGGCATGGTGGCAGGTGCCAGTAATCCCAGCTACTCAGGGCACTCCAGCCTGGGCAACAAAGTGAGACTCCATCTCAAAAAAAAGAAAAGAAAAGAAAACAGAAGATCCAGAAACAATGAGCCCTCTATTTCCATAGATAATTAGGAAGAGAATAGCAGCCACTCACTTTAGACAGGACTGCTCATCACTGCCAATTTTTCTCTTACGCTGGGGACAAATGTCTTACCATTTATCATCACACTTGCATTGTCATTTTATTAAAAATGGAAAAAAAGATACATCTAAAGGGACTCGTGTTTCTTAGAACTGATTTGCTTCACTACAATATGCTTGGCATGTGTTGGTATAGGAAAGTTTTTAACCCCTCACCTAAATGCTAAAGAATGTAAAAATTTGTACATTTTTAATATTCAACTGTTTGCCCAACCCTGAGTTCAACCATCCCAAATTTATAAGTGTTAAGTCATGTCTATGAGATTATGTAACACAAAGATATCAAAACCGTACAACTTCATCCCACATGTAACTTGAAAGTCCATGCACTCAAAGTAGGGAAAAAAGCAGCTTATTATTTCCTACATTTCAGGAGCCCCAGAGTCTTAAAATCAGCTTAAATAAACTGAACAGTCCTTGATGTAGGAAAGGGAAAGGAAAAAAAAATAAGCTCCAGCCCAGGACTCCCATATCCCGATTTCCCTGAGCTTATGTGATGATACATGCAGACTACCCAACAGTCAAAACCAGTGCCCAAAGGAGAGGGGGAAATGTCCAAGGAAGTTCTCCTTAGCTGGTGACTGAGGAAATCAAGGTTCTTGGGGCACCTGACAGAAAAACTAACCAGCTGAATACAATACCTTGGGAGACCAAACAGGCAAATTAATTAGCATTTCATAAGAAGAATTAGTCTAAGAATTAAGGAATTAAACCCATTATACATTTGGAAATAACAGAGTGAATTAAAAATAAATTCTATTACTCAGGAGCCTAAGAAGTTGGAAGACCTTAATTCTTTGGCCAGATTTTATTTACTCAAATTCTAATACACAAGGAATTTGATTTTTTTTTTTTTTTTTGAGACCAAGTCTTGCTCTGTCACCCAGGCTGAAGTTCAGTGGCATGATCTTGGCTAACTGCAACCTCCGGCTCCTGGGTTCAAGCGATTCTCATGCCTCAGCCTCCCCAGTAGCTGGGATTACAGGCATGCGCCACCATGCCTGGTTAACTTTTGTATTTTTAGTACAGACAGCGTTTCACTATGTTAGCCAGGCTGGTCTCAAACTCCTGACCTCAAATGATCCACCTGCCTCGGCCTCCCAAAATGCTGGGATTACAGGCGTGAGCCACTGTGCCCAGCCAGGAATTTGATTTTTAATAAATCAGCCAAAATATGTATCATGTTTTAACTAAATAAATTTTAACTTCCTGTACATGTATCTAATTAGAATACCTCAATGCCTTCGTTTTACCAGATTCAAGGACAGTCCTTACCTTCTCCCTGTCTTTGGCCTTGCTTTCCCCTTTGAAGTTCGTGGTCTTTCTAGTTTCATCAAAGACTGACGCAGACTCTCCTCAGTATAGGCAAGATACACGTGAGAAAGGTCCACCTCAAAGGGCTAAGTAAAAGAAACAAACACAAAGCACTCTTAAGGCAAAGAGTTAAAGCCAGATTTGGGGGAAGATTTAAAATACTGAATAAACTCCTTGATCAAACCCACAGAAGCTAAAACCAAAGAAATGTCTAATGACATCATCTTCTAATCCCAGTATCTAAAATGTACTTAATAAAGGTTGGTGAGTAAGAAGCCCTGACACACTATAAATTTCCTTGGACGTAAAAACTGTTGCTGTTTTTCTTAAAGCTGCCGCCTCTTCTTCTTCTTTTTTTTTTTTTTTTCTGAGACGGAGTCTCACTCTGTCGCCCAGGCTGGAGTGCAGTAGCGCGATCTGGGCTCACTGCAAGCTCCACCTCCTGGGTTCACGCCATTCTCCTGCCTCAGCCTCCCGAGTAGCTGGGACTACAGGCACCCGCCACCACGCCCGGCTAATTTTTTTTGTATTTTTTTAGTAGAGACGGGGTTTCACTGTGTTAGCCAGGATGGTCTTGATCTCCTGACCTCGTGATCCACCCACCTCGGCCTCCCAAAGTGCTGGGATTACAGGCGTGAGCCACCACGCCCGGCCCACTCCCTCTTCTTCTTGACCTAGGACTAGAACTAGCTTTGAAGAGAAAGAAAGACACATTCTAGTCTCCACCCATAATCCTACGACCCAGAGTGGTAGTGAAAAGAGGACTCCAAAGAGTGAGTCCATGCCCCTCTTGTGGTGGGAATAAGCCTGACATCAAGACTGATGGTAAGCAGAACTGTCCTCCTCAGCACCCCATCCTAGAGCCTTTATTCCCAAAAGATCAGCCCATTTTTCAGCAGAGCTGATTAACAGATATCAAGTTGATAATACAATTTAATGACTCATATTCCTATAAAGAAACAACAGTAGTTTTGTGTGTGTTTTTTTTTTTTTAAGTACTCTTACATCTTTCTCCTTTTTATCAGGTACTGGGGTTTGCTTCCTCATGTTATTTCCTGTATAAGCAACACATTTCTCAAAAAAAGAAAAGGGAGAGAGAGAGAAATGTCTTAATTAGTAATCAATACTGTGAGTTAGGCAAATAACTGAGAAATCCTAACATTACACTAGTAAAACACGATTTGAATGCTAGAGCAGAAAGGGCCCCAGAGGTCACTTAGTCCCACACAGCCCCTAACTCTGACCATTTCCACCCAGACCATGATCTGTATGTTACGATTAATTACATGGAATTAGAAAAATATTTTATCTGCCCTACTGGATTCTCATCTGATTCATCTACTGGACCACGTTCCTCCCCACTGTAGCCAGCACAATTTCTAGACCATAGGAAGTACTCTTTGATTATTACGTGAAAGAATGAAGGTAATACTCACTAGCTGCCATTCTCCTATGTCTTCATTCCAATGGACATAGTTTTCAATCATTTCCTTTTAAAAGGGTGAAAGATAGCCTATTTTTAATATTTAATAACATCTAAAATATTGAAGTCATAAAACTAAAATCTTAATAACATTGAGTAATAAAAGTCTCAAAACATTATATACTGATATAACCTTTTTATAAATTCTAAAATACATATTTCTTAGGAATGCATGCAGATGCAATAAAACTAAACGAAAATGAAAAAACAACAGAATGAGAAACTTGGGAATTAAGATAATGATTACCTTGGATTGGAAGAGGCAAAGGAATGAAATAAGGGAAGGGGAAACTGGTTAGAAGTAGTTATTATCAGGGTCCTAGATATTGTTTTGGGTGATGAGTTCATTACAAAATAACTAAATAAAAGCAGGCCATCCAAGGACCAATAAGGAGAATGTACCATGAACCCAGGACTAATTCCATGTACCTGAGGTCCAAAAAAAAAAAAAATGACTAAGACTTATTTTCAGACAAATTTCTTAAAACTGTATTGAGATTCAAAACAGATTTTTAAAAAATTGTCCAGGCATGGTGGTTAACACCTGTAATCCCATCATTTTGGGAGGCCAAAACGGGCAGATCAACCTGAGCTCAGGAACTCAAGACCAGTCTGGCCAACATGGCTAAACCCCATCTCTACTAAATATACAAAAATTAGCTGGGTGTGGTGGTACACGCCTGTAATCCCAGCTACTCGGGAGGCAGAGGCATGAGAATCACTCGGCTGCACTTGTTGCCCAGGCTGGAGTGCAATGGTGCAATCTCGGCTCCCTGCAACCTTCACTTCAACTTGTATGATAATGGGCGCTGAATGAAGGAATGGGACCTACACCTTGATTCTGATCACATATACATGAATCTGAGTTCGTCTAAAAGGCTAGATACTCAAACAGAGATTATGTATTAAAAGTTAACAACTAAAGTGAAATGTGATGGCATTTGTTCAAAAAACTGTACATTCAATAACTGAAGTATTAAGTATTTATCATCAGTTAAATTAGAAATCTTTGTTCCTTAATCCCAGTCAAGCGACTATCTCGGTCAGAGAACTTCCTTTTTACCTGATAATCCCGAGGTATAAAGTTATCAATAATAAGCATCTGAAGTCGAAGCTCCCGGCTAAGTTGCCGAATGTTCTCCAGTAGGCCTTCAATTTCCCTCTGATGTTCTTGTTGGAGATCAGCCATCTACCAGAAAATCCATAAAAATATTATGAACAAACAAGACTTTAACTACAAAACAGCACCATCTCACATAGGATGCTTGTCTAAGAAACCTTGTGAGAGCTTACCTAGTTCTTTTATAAAAATGATAAACAGCGTGACACTATCAGCATCTATTCTACACTATTTGTTAAGGCTGAAAAGAAACAATTTAGCCTAATAGATAAAATTAAAAATTGCACATAAAGAAATATTTTATTTCTTTTAAATTATAAGCTTACATTATGATTATTTATAAATTCTTAATCAAAGAATTCCTTTTTAAAAAATCCAGAACTGCATTAGTAGGTAATTTCTAAGAGAACCAACCTCTGACTTTGCAGCCATCAGCATAGTCCAAACTTTCTTTAACTTCTTGGTCTTTCCCTGTGCTTCCTCTTGCAAACTGGTATATTTTTCTTCAATATCCAAGCGTTCTTGCTATGACAAAAATTAGTAAACTTCAGAATAAATTTCTTTGTAAAATCAAATATCTAATTCTTTAACAAATGACATAAATGTTTAGCAACTCTGATCTTCAAAGCAATCCATAAATATGCTTTAAAATTTCAATACAATTATAGATATTTAGCTTTCCACTAGAAAAGTTAAATCTCTCTGGCAAAATACCAAACTAAAAACAGAAAGTCACATTACCTCTTTTTCCTCAAGTTCTCTGCGAAGTTGCTCTGCTCTTTTCCTCCTTTCTTCCAGTTCCATGTTAGATTCTTCAAGAAGTTTCTCTTGTTCCTCAGCTTTGGCCAACAAGTCAACCCCACCAACAATTACCTTCTTTTCCAGGGCAGATAATTTTTCCAGCAAAGACTGATGCTCTTGTCTGTTGATTAGAATGAGAATACTCTATATTCACTGATGATCTATTATTCTACTAATATCATTTCCCAAAATTTAAAATTTGGATATACAATTTCAAAATAGAAATATAATTATGTAACATCTCTGCCAAATTATACCACTGTGTAGTATCGATTTCTAATTTAATTTATAACTCATTCTAATTCATTGATATGTTTTCCTATCACACGGAAATAAAATAACCAAAATAGATCTAGTTTTTAGAAATACACTATATCGGACCCTTCTATCCAAAATAGCTACACTGGAGACAAAAATCCAAGCTTTTAATTACTATTCAATTTTCCTATTTTATATATCCTATGAAAAAAACAGAAATTTAAATCATGAATTCATCTCAATTCAATAATACTCACTGGGCTTTAAGAAGATCTTTTTCCCGTTTCTCTAATTCAGCTCTAGCCTTGTTTCTTTCTTCTTCTTCCATGTCGAGCTTTGTTTCAAGTGCTTTTCTCTCCTCATCAATTTTTGCTTGCATTTCAATCATCTTGTCTGGGGAGACTTTCTTTTTTCCTATTTGAATCATTTAATTGCAACAATCACTAAAATGAATCAATGTTTCAGACTTATATAAATTACCTCCTTCAATATAGAAATGCCTACACTCCTCAATAATACAAAACCAATTATCAATATTTTAAGGAAATCAAACCAATAATATCATGCATTTCCATTTATTATGCTCCTAGAACTTTATAACTCATTGCTAAATTCAAACTGTTGTCCAATTGTACAATGATAACTAAGAACAAAAGCGAAAGAGAAGCAAAATAGATGAGCTAAATAATAGGAAAAGAAAGATTAACAGGAAAGCCAAATTAAAAAATATATATGTCCCCAGATAACAAATATAGGTTAAAAAAAAAGCAACATGATTCTTCAGTTACTTTTTCCTGATAACCAAGTATAAAATCAAGCGACTCCTTAAAATATCTTCCCCAAGTTCACATAAAACAAGTGAATAAAAGTCATATATAGGTATAAAATGCACAGATAAAAATATCAGGCAGAATTTACATCAAGTAGTTTTAATATATTTTTCAGAGTTTTTCTAAAATTTTTGTTTAATAACATTAAAGTATTTTATTTCACAGCATACTTTTAAAGGAAAAAATTCTATACTATGTAATTATGTAACAGTTACATACACAGTAATTAACCAAGCATTTCACAGTTGCTGAGCTGTCAAGATATATCATCATACACTAAAGGAACAACTAAAATAGCTTGTTATTATGTCAAACTCAGGACCCAAAGACTCCCTAAGTCAGAGTAAACATGCCAAGTGTCAAATATAAGTAGAAATACTACCAAATAATAAAGCTGGAATATGGCTTCCAATTGATTATTTTTGCTAATAATGTCTAATAAAGTATTTTACATACATGTAATAGGTGCTCAAAGAAAGTTTATTAATGAATTTCAAAATAACAAAATCCAAATGAAAAAGAGAAAATAAAACTAGCTTATTAAACTGGTGATGAAACTGAATCAAAGACAATTCATTTCTGGTCATACAGTTTCTTAGAAACACACATTCCTTCAGAAAACCAATAACACTTTTCATAGAATTGGTCTGAGGCTCTCCTAGAACCTTTCCGTCATTCTTAACTTCCTTCCCAAAGAACTACAGAAGAAGAGTGTAAATCATAAGAGTGTATAAATTGTTAATGTCTCCACCCAAAAGCTAACCCCCACCACCTAACAAGGAAAAAGAACTGAAAAATAATTATGATGGAGATATATAACTGAGTATATTTTTTCAGGAACTATGAAATGAAGAATCATTAATAGGCTTTAACTCTTTATGACAAAATTATGTAAAAAACTCTAGGGTTTAAAATACATTATTTGTATAGAACTGTAAGTCCAGAGCAAACCTAAGGCACGAGACAAATGAAATAAAAGAGTAAATAAAAGCACTGATCCAAATTCATGCTTTGGTGTGGTGTGATTCATTGCATTCCAAAAGTCAGGATGTAGACTGATTCTATTTACTGGCTTGTTTGGCACAGTCATCTGTATTGAATCTTTTGAATTAGCTGTTAAAAAATAACTTTAAAATAATTTAACTACTATTCCCAAACTACTTCCCATCAGTCATACTATGTCTTAGAAATTTGAAGGAGAAAAGTATCAGTTCAGGTATATAGTAAGTATACGCATTTAAAAAAGTGTAACTTCCTTTCCACCTCAGAATTATAAATATTTAAAGACAAAATGGGACATATGTTAAGACAAAAATAATAAATGCATGAAGACACTGATGCTAACAGTATAGAGGAAATGATCTAATCAACATATGAACAGTAGTATGTACAGGCTTCAAGGGTTCTAATTGTTTCAATAGTTAAAAACAGTTTCAAAACCCATTAAGAAGCAGTAAAATAAAAAGTTTTTTAAATAAAAAGATTTTACATGTGGAAATACAAAGACACATAACTGTTCATGCATTAATGCATTACATTAGTAATTTAAAACCATTCAGGTATGTTTCCAAACTGATACTTTAGCAGCAAAAATCTTATTGTGGTCTTGTAACACTTTCATGAAGACAATCAAAGATATATAGCCAGGGTTAGTTTCAAAAGCCTAATATTTAAGTAACATATTACTTTAGCCAGAATCACTCTGATAAATCATTATATTTCTCCACAAATAATATTTTAAGCTAAATGTGAATGAGTGCTAACTCTCCTAACCAGGTATTTAAAAATGTGACATCAGTAAAAGTCACTTTTATATGCATTTTTCAAAGGACTTTTTTTTAAAAAAAACCTTCTTAAACAAACCAATCAAACAAAAAAGAAATCTATTTCTAACAATGCATGATAAAATTCAGCACAAAATTTCAGGCAAATAAATATTTTTAAAAGTTAATGCCATAAACAGTATTTAACTAAACCAGACATAAGTAGCAACATTTTTTTATTGCCCTTTGCCATGTGCTCTAACCAATATTGTGAACGTTAACCGGCCAGGGTAAGTCAAAGGGGAAGAACTTCAGGGCAGTCTTAATTGAATTAATTTCATTTTTATTACATAAGCAACCATGGCATAACCAGGCATTTGATTCTTGGCTTTAAGAAAAAAGGAGAAAAATGTTTGAATGTGAAATAATTTACACTTGTATTTCCAAACTTTGGCTTAATGAGTCTTTAAGAATTTAGGGAAAAAAATGAAGTTCTTTTTAAAAGCTAAAGTTGAAAGATTGTTAAAAATACAAAAGATAGATACTTACCTGGTAAAAAAAACTACTAAATTTTAAAAATTTAATGTATTTAAATAACATAGTTCTTTATAGGATAAATAATTGTACCATGTGGAGTGCAAATCAATCACACCAACCTGCTTGATCTTGCAATAAGAAGTAGTAAGCAAATCGCAGACAGGAAGCAATACGCACAGAGATGAGGAGGAAAAAAAGGAAAACATTATTTCTCTTGTGAAACAAAGAAAAATATATAATAGCATTCATTTAAGTGTAGAAATAAAAATCAAACCGTTATCAAAACTGAAATAGAGCCCACGTAAAAAGAAAGCATATTCAACACAACGAGAGATGTCATTTAAGCAAGAATATTAAAGTTAACTTAGTCTTAGATTATAACTCAAGTCAATCTCAAGATCTCACACTGATTCCCCAAGTCCTGCAAAGGTCACAGTTCAACACCATGTGGTTATGCTAACAGAAGACATGGAATTAGGAACCTGCTAAGATCTGGGAAGTAATCTAAAAGGGCAAAACAGAAAATTAAGGCAATTTTAACAACTAGTACGTTTAAAGTGACAAAATTCACACTGTCCATATCAAAAATGTCCCAATTCAATATTTCTTTTAGTATATGGATCTATTATAGGCATGCTTCACTTTAAGAAAATCTAACACAAAAACCTGAACCAATCCAACAGATAAATTAGATTACAGTAATTTCCACTGATTATTTGATTAACAGAAAGGTCTAATGAAGAATTTTTAAAGACACAAGTTCTCCCAATACATCCGATTTCCCAACCGGATTAAGGGCTTTTTTTTTTTCTTCCAGAAAATAAAATTATTACATAAAATGAAGTATACCTGTACAGTAACAAACTTACATTCCTTCTATTAGTAGATTTTTAAGGGTAATTATAAACAATGATTCTACAGGAGTCACTGCCAATTAATGACTCAAGCAAGAAACACCTTTTAAAAAGGCCATTGAGATATTTAAAAGGGAGGGTACACACAGCAACCACATGCTAGGACAACCATCTCTCCACTTCACCAACACGCCCACATTACAAGAAAAAAATTATGTGCTAGGTACGCAAATAGGAATTAAAACTTCTTGAATTGAACAAAGTACAACTCATTTCATAACCTACTTTCATATAACTACTCTTTAAGAATTAAGTTTTAAAACAGAAAACTAAATTGCAACGCCTCCCACTCAAATATTTTCTCATATTTCACAGTTTATTATACAAAGTAATACCTCTATGTGGTTTCTAATGCAATTCCAAGTATTTTACAAATTATCCTTTGAAATGAATTGTTTTGGTAACTTGCCTACAAACTGTCAATAGAGAAGGAGATTTCTAATATTCTTGGAATTATTCTTCTAGAAAGCTAAAAGCATAAGAACAATAAGCAATTATTTTTGTCATTAGTTTTGAAAGGGTAAGTATATAGATAATGCTTTAAAAGACAGTAAGCTGCAGGCTGGTACAAGAAAGCAACACTACTCCCCTTTCTTCTGAAAATAAAATATAAATAAATTAAATTAAATAACACTTTTCAACTTAATTGTTTTAACAAAAGCCTTTAAGTTTGAAATAAGTCTAGATGGATCCTGCATAAAATTCACGTGATTCTGCATTCTCTAATCATACCTTAGAAAATCTCTTAAAATCAGCCGGGCACAGTGGCTCACGCCTATAATCCCAGCACTTTGGGAGGCCGAGGCGGGCAGATCATGAGGTCAGGAGATCGAGACAATCCTGGCTAACACGGTGAAACCCCGTCTCTACTAAAAATACAAAAATTAGCCAGGAGTGGTGGCGGGCACCTGTAGTCCTAGCTACTCGGGAGGCTGAGGCAGGAGAATGGCGTGAACCCGGGAGGCGGAGCTTGCAGTGAGCCAAGACTGTGCCACTGCACTCCAGCCTAGGCAAAAGAGCAAGACTCCGTCTCAAAAAAAAAAAAAAAAAGAAAGAAATTTTCTTAAAATCTATCAGGTCATACAGAAATATGGATAAATGTCCATTTGAAATAAAACACTATTCAATTCATCTTTACTTGCTTCGAGCTTTATGTTTTTCTTTATTTGGGAGCCTTTAATCTTAAGCTACCACTAAGAATAGGACACCAAAGTGTAAAAAATTTGTAATTGTACGACATGTTATAATGGGCACTGGTGTACTTCAAATATAATTTGTACTTTTAGAAATACAAGATTTGATGTTACGTGTCCCTTATTCTGAGCAGGATTAGAAATGTGTCATGAAACCTAAAAAATAAGCATAAGAATTATTCTTTTACACAGCTTACTAGCTCTCTTTACATTATCTCAATTGCAAAAGCATGAATCTCTCTTCCATTGTCTCAAACATAAGCTAAAGCCTATGTTTTAACAATTATGATTAACTGGAAGCAATGAAAGGGGGTGGAGGAATCATCACATGCTTTGTTCTACTGAGGAATCCAACATGTATTCTTTAGGTAATGACAGGGAGTGGTGCAGCATTGCTCAAATGAAGCCCATGGGTTATGGAAAAGCCAAAGCTCTGTTAGAGAATGTAAGAGCTACCACTCACTAGGCAAGAACTTATCCAGAGGTTTCTCTATGACAGAACATGTGGAGTCTGAACTACTGCTGCTGCTACTGCCTGGAAAACAAAGAAATGAGCCCAACGGGAACCAAAGAAAGAGGAAACAAGAAAATGAACACACACACAGAGAAAAATTCAGTTTTCAGAGAAAAAAATTTTAAAGGACAATCAAGCTTTGTATTAAAGAACCAAAATTTACTTTCCTAAAAACCAGTCTTGGTAGTTTATCCAATATTCTCTACTTTACAAAGCCATACAGAGGAATTAGAAAGTGTACTGCTTTAAGCAACTACTGTGGGCAGATCCTACTGGTCACCTAAAGCCTAATCATTCAAAGGGTTGAAATGACAAGAATAAAAAATAAAGAAGTCATTTGGTGAGATTTTAGTCTACTGAAACTATTTAGGTTGATAAGTTAAAGGAATGGAGTTTTAAAACTCAAACTCATACACAATAAATATTATAGGAGTGATAAATTACCCTTCATAATAGGTTAGTCTATCTCCACTTTCAGTCTCTCCCTCCCCCAAAATATCAAACTATCAAATATGTTTAAGGTTTGATAGCAAAACTTTCAAAAGGCTCACTGAAAATTTTAAAATTTCTAAGCCTGGAAGGAAGATACATTATTGTTAAATATTTTAACATATTACTGGCATTTTTCTATTTAAAATTTTATTTTTAACAAATCTGTTATCAGCTTTAGCTTTGAAAATAATAATCTACTCTGTGAAAAACTAGGTGTGAACAAAAAAAAATTTCTCTAAATCAGGCAAACATTTTCTGCAAAAGGACAGATAAGTGTTTGAGACTTTGCAGGCCATACGGCTTCATGTGAAAGCAGCCATAGAGCATATGTAAATAAATGAGCATGGCTGTTTTAATAAAATTTTATTTACAAAAACAGGTGGTGAGCTGGATTTAGCCAGCAGACATTTTGCCAATTTTTGCTATAAATCATTATTTTTCTGTCTTTTGAAGTTACAAAATCTTTATAGTTTTTAAATTTGGGACTCCTAATCAAGCAGTGATGGGTTTATTTTTAGCACAATCATTTTAATAAGACAAACAAAATATGCACCAGCTTGAAAACAATGACCACATTAATGGAAGAGAGTTCTGAAATAAATATTTATGGTAAAAAGGTTTGAAATGTAGGCCATTATAATATGTCCATTTCATTTGCATATCATCTATATTCTTATCATAATAAACAGTCTTAATTCACACGTGGCAACAAATCCCCCACAACAGGGTGAGAATGAGAATACATTTTATAAAGAAAAAGAACTAAATTTAAAAATGGAATTCCTCATACAAATTTACTATTTAAAAATTCAATGACTTTTAAAGACTAATCTTGTTTGTGGAAAAACTCCACATTATCCTAATTTCCTTAAAATACTTAGGTTCCAGCCAGGCATGGTGGCTCACGCCTGTAGTCCCAGCACTTTGGGAGGCCGAGGCAGATGGATCATGAGGTCAGGAGATCAAGACCAGCCTGGCTAACATGGTGAAACCCCGTCTCTACTAAAAATACAAAAAATTAGCCGGGCGAGGTGGCATTTGCCTATAGTCCCAGCTACTCGGGAGGCTGAGGCAGGAGAATCGCTTCAACCCGGGAGGTGGAGGTTGCAGTGAGCCGAGATCGCGCCACTGCACTCCAGCCTGGGCGACAGAATGAGACTCCGTCTCAAAACAAACAAACAAACAAACAAAAAAACTTAGGTTCCTAACACAGATGTAAGTCCCTATATAAAATTAAAACACACAGGAAATTTTAAAATGGCATACCCACTATTATAGAGTCTTATAATTCTAAATTCTAAAAAAACAGAACATATATTCAAAGTCAGCTATAAACGGATCAATACAGGAGAAAAAATGCAAAGTTAACCAGGTAAATGGCATACATCTTCTGTTCTAATTGTTATCTAATATATTAAACAGATAACGGCAAAATAAAAGTCATGCACTCTACCACCTTGTGAAACCACCTAATTTCTACAAATCAGATTACTAAACAGAACTTACCCTTTCTTTTTTTCCTTTTCTCTCCATCTTCTCCAACCTCACCCTCTTCATCATCATCTTCCTCTGACCCACTGATATCAGAGCCTGATATTTCTTCTCCTTGGACAGAAATTTAATACAATGTTTTTTATCCTGTACCAAGTCATTAGCTATTTAGGAAATACCTATATCAGCTTTCTTCCTCAGATTTTTGTTACTGCAAACAACAAATTTAAATACTATTTAAATGCTCCTAGAAAGTATAACAGATATGGCAATCTCAGACACAGATGAGATATCCAAAAAGACTTTATTTTTAAAGTCTCTAAAGAGAAGTTAAATTCTGACCCACTTAAAATTTCAAACCATTCTGGCTAGGCAAGGTGGCGCACGCCTGTAATCCCAGCACTTTAAGAGGCTGAGGCAGGCAGATCACTTGAGGCCAAGAGTTTGAGACCAGCCTGGCCAACATGGCAAAACCCCATCTCTACTAAAAATACAAAAATTAGCTGGGCTTGGTGGCATGCACCTGTAATCCCAGCTACTTGGGAGGCTGAGGCAGGAGAATCACTTGAACCCAGGAGGCAGAGGTTGCAGTGAGCCGAGATGGCACCACTGCACTCCAGCCTCAACAACAGAGTGACTCTGTCTCAAAAAAAAAAAATATTCAAATCATTTCTTTATGTATAATTTTAAATATATATATAAATTATGTGGTAGAGTTACTAATTCAGTCTTTTAAAAATGTGATCACTTTTGAGGAACAATTTCTTCTAAAACAGCTTCCTGTTTAAGATTTCAAAAAATTCATTCAATCTGTATTTTTAAGAGACACAGAACTGTCACGTAACAATGATCCCACTTTTAGGACTGTATCACAAGATATTTTCAAAAAAAGAAGTGCTTATTTGTACAAAGACAGTGTTAACTACACATTAACTTAAAGATAAAAAACAAAAAAGGAATGATGAAGCCAATAAAACAGATCAGCACTATATCATCTTCAAATTAGCTATTTTTAAATGCCACTGTTTACATATGAAATGTCTAACAAAATAAAATAGAGGAGAAAAAAGTAAAATATACTCTAATCACAACCAGGTAATAATTGTACCTGTAAGTACAAGATGGAAAGGAACACAGAGTCTTGGGAGAAGAAATTTCTGAAAAATATTTTTTTCTTCGGGCTTAGAAACAATGACATCTTGGTAGTAATGAGCACAGCTAGTGCCCAAAACTGGGTTTCTAAATACCATTCTCCTACAGAAGGGACCAGAGAGAAGTGAATGATTCTAAGATTGGGCAAGGAAGACACAAGATAAACCTAAAACCTTTTGTAGTGCCAAAAAGTAATCAAATGCTCAAAAAAACTGATGAGCACATGCTGAAAGAATACAGGAACTACTCTGAAGGATCTCATAATAGCCAAAGCTGGAACAATTCAATGAACAAAATAAATAATGATAACACTGGATTATAATCCATGATCTAAATAAGATAAATACTTGAATAAATAAACAAATGGGAATGAAGGGGCTGTTCTTCCTTACAATAGAATCCTAAACACTAAACAAGGAAGAAATGATGAGAATAGAAAATAACATTGAGCAAATGCCACAGGATTATTGTTGCAGACAAGAACTATTGATGAATACTAAAAATAGTAGAAGAAAGTATGACAAGAAACAGGACCTTTGCAGTCTCAAAGTATCCCCCACAAGATACATGTTAATTACGAATGGAAACATAAAACAATAGATTTGCAGTGGAGAAACTTTGCAGGGTCATTATAAAAGAAAAGTAGACAAACCCAAATTAATGAACATTCAACAAATATATGACCAGTACTCTTCAAAAATGTCAAAATCAAGAAAGACTGGGGAATTAGACTGAAGAACAAGTGTGCTAGACATCGTCATTAAGAAGGCATGACATGGCCGGGCATGGTGGCTCACGCCTGTAGTCCCAGCACTTTGAGATGCCGAGGCGGGCAGATCACGAGGTCAGAGGATAAAGACCATCCTGGCAAACATGGTGAAACCCTGTCTCTACTAAAAATACGAAAATTAGCTGGGCGTGGTGGCATGTGCCTGTAGTCCCAGCTACTCAGGAGGTTGAGGCAGGAGAATCGCTTGAACAGGGAGGCAGAGGTTGCAGTGAGCTGAGACTGTGCCACTGAATTCCAGCCTGGCAACAGAGTGAGACTCTGTCTCAAAACAAAAAACAAACAACAACAAAAAAACAAAGAAAGCATGACAAATAAATGCAGTGTGTGATCCTGGATTGTATCCTGGACCAGGAAAAAGAGGCACTGGAAGGAAAACTGGCCAAATTTGAATAAAGTCCACAGATTAGTTAATAAGACTATATCAATGTAAATTTCCTGGTTTCAATAACTGTTGTATGCTTATAAAAGATGTTAACATGAGGTGAAGCTGGGTGAAGGGTAGATAGGAACTCTCCATATCATGTTTGCAAGTTGCATATAGCCTACAATAATTTTTAAGTTTAAAAATTATTTTAATGCTATTGCCTACTTTTTTATTGTTGATATGATCAACTCCATTAACTAGATTATAAAAAGAAACGTCATAAGAGCAAAAATAAACTGAAATGTATTAAAAACAGTATTATCATAGAATCCAGCAATTCCATTGCTGGGTACATACCCCAAAAATGGTAAAACAAGAATTCAAACAGGTATTTGTATACCCACGTTCATAGCAGCATTATTCACAATAGCCAAAAGGTGGAAAGAACCAACTGTCCATTGGTGGATGAATGGATAACAAAATGTAGTATATACACAATGGAATGTTATTCAGAATTAAAAAGAAGTCCTGATACATTCTACAACACAGATGACCCTTGAAGGCATTATACTAAATGAAATAAGCCAGTCACAAAAACACAAATGCTGTATTTCACTTTTTTTTTTTTTTTTTGAGATGGGAGTCTCACTCTGCCACCCAGGCTGGAGTGCAGTGGCATAATCTCGGCTCATTGCCACCTCCACCTTCTGGGTTCAAGTGATCCTCCTGCCTCAGCCTCCCAAGTAGCTGGGATTACAGGCGAGAGCCACCATGCCCAGCTAATTTTTGTATTTTCAGTAAAGATGGGGTTTCACCATGTTGGCCAGGCTGGTCTCGAACTCCTGACCTCAACTGATCCACCCGCCTCGGCCTCACAAAGTGCTGGGATTACAAGCGTGAGCCACTGCGCCCCACCAATTCCACTTTCGTAAGATACCCAGAGCAGTCAAATTCATAGACAAAGCAGAATGGTTGTTGGCCAGGAACTAGGGGAAGGGAGGAATGGGTACATACTGTTTTTAATGAGTACAAAGTTTCAATTTTGCAAGAAGAAAACTGAAGACGGATAACTGCAGAACAATGTGAATGTAATGCCACAGAAATGTAGACTTAAATGTGATTAAAATGGTAAACTTTATGTTATGCAAGTTTAACCACAATTTTTTAAAAAGGAATAAAATTCAGGCACTTGCTACAATATGGATGAAACTTCAACGTTCTGTTAAGTGAAATAAGCCAGTCACAAGTAGACACTCCATGATTTTACTTATATGAGGTACCTAGAATAGTCAAATTCATAGAGACCGAAAGTAGAATAGTGGTTACCAGAGACTGGGGGAGAAAAGAATAGGAAGTTACTACTTAGATGGGCACAGCATTTCTGTTTGGGATGATGAAAAAGTTCTAGAAATGAATAGTGGTGATAGTTGCACAACAATGCGAATATACTTGATGCCACTAACTGTACACTTAACTAACAATGGTTACAATGATAAATTTTATGTCATGTATATTTTACCACAACAAAAAAATGTAAAACATAAAGTCAGCAAAATAAAAGTATGCACTCACCGTTAACATCGCTAAGAAATTAAAAATCTTTAAAACATACTGGCTATAAATACCACCTAGTGGTCACATTTAAAACACCAAATTTCATTATCTAACAGTTCTCTTACTGCTTTTCCTCAATAACTACTTGTTTACTAAATAAGTACCTTCTCTAAACATTTGTGATGCTGGCGCCTCTGAATTTCACCTCTGATCTAGTCAGTCTCCTCACAGACTACAAAGGTGCTTTGAAACCAAAGCCCTGTTTACGTGGTTCACAAAGGAGCTCTGTACCAATCAGAAAGGATCTGTTTCTTGCATTAAGGTGCAAGGACTCACTCAGCACTTAATGACTGGGAAGCGTCTCACTCTCATAAATAAGATCTTCAAATTTTCCAACTTTCTAGCATGATATTGTTAGAAAAGAATTTCCAAAATACAATCTCACGTTCAAATTTAGGTATGAAAGGATATTTTAAAGGTCATGCAATGCATTTTTCCTTATAGCAAACTTGGTTTACTCATGACAGTCTAATATCTTGCTTTACTTCAAACAATAGTTAGTTGATATTGATTGCAATGCCAGAATTCTGGTCATTTTCACCTAAATACATACATTGCAGAATTTGCTCTTATACAGAGACAAATAAACATTCATTCCTTAACAAGTGGTCATATGAAATCTACAAAACATCATGCAAATGTTTTTTAAAAACCACATACACAAATATTATGTAATTTTACTTAAGCTTAATATGAAAATGCGAAAGTATGTAAGTACCAAGTCACTTTCTAGAAATATTCATTTAACTACCAATGTTAGAGGCTCAAAAAAGGTTTAATAGAGGGCTTTTGTTAGAACACTTAGTGGTTCAACAATGTATTTTTAGCCAACATAAAGATTAATATTTTGAGGAAAAGCTACCTTCTTCAAGCTTCTTTTTCAGTTCTTCTATTTCTTTCTGGAACTGACGCAGCAAAGCATCCTTTGGATCTTCATTAATTCTAGCTTTATTTTTAATATTCTTAGCACGATTGGCATACCGTAATGTACTGATAGTTTCATCATAATTGTAATCTGCTGGCCCAATATTTGCACACTATTGAATTAGAAATATGAAACAAATCATTTTACACTTGACAGAGTTAAAATTAATACTACCATTACAAATACATCAAAAACATTTAAAGCACATATGCACCTTTGGCCTTCTCGAAAATGAGAGTGTCAACCACATGAGTTTCCAAAGGACACTATTATGGGCTAATACATGAGTGTACCACAAAAAGGACAACCACAAGTCAAAAAAAGTAAAATAATCAAGTTTAAAAAATGTGATACGTATCAATTATTGGCATAAATTACAATCTTAAATTTGCCTGATGTTAACTATATCACCAATTAAGTCTTACCATCATGGTTTTTGAATTTCCTCCTAAGGAATCCTGAAGAAGACGAGTCAGTTTAGAGTTACGATAAGGCACATGAGTGCTTTTTCCATCAACCAAGGCAGAAATTACATTACCAAGGGTGGAAAGTGAAAGATTGATTTTTGTAGCTTCCTTTAGGCGCTGTCCAGTAGCTCCAGTTTTTGCCTGTCTTTCTGAACCCTAGCAATAAACAGAGATGAAAGTAAAGCTAAAATTTTTTTAAAAATAGAATATTCTTCCCAAGGTTTTATTAAAAAGTAATGTAACAGTAAAAAACCTGATATGATGCCTGAATTCACTTCAAAATAATATAGGAAAGGAAGAAGTGGGTGAGAGTACATGAAACAAGATTAGCCATGAGCTGATTGTTGGGAGTTGGGTGATCAGTGTATGGGGGATCACTATACTATTCTATCTACTTTCATATACATTTGCAATGTTCCATAATAAATAATAAACATACACAAGTAACACCTTAAAAATCATATGTAAATCATATCTTTTCACTTTAATTTTCATTCATTTATAAAATAAATGGATCACAAGAAAGAGTTATTCCTTAAGCAGTGTCCTGTTACTTACAGCAAGATCTACAAGATGGAGCTTCCCCATCCTGACATGCATGTTACCATCAATGCCTTTTTCACTGCATTCTATAGTAATTGTAAAGATGGCATGGGAACGGGAACTATGTTCGTTCATATTAGTTGCACCAACAGAACCTTTAATAAATAAACGAAATCCTTTAAAAGTGTAACAGAGAGTGCCTTTAAAAATAATTAAACATCCTGAACAGTTTAAAACACTTAATTTTATCACAATCAAAAGCCAGAGAGCATGGCTAAACCATAAAGGCATGCATGTGTACTTAGCCACTACATGAAATTTCTCTTATACTTTGTTGATAACAAATTTGTAAGGTTTCTCATATTAAAGACATAACTTTAGCAAAAAATAATTTCAATCCCTAGTAATACTGCCTAAAAAATAACTAATTTACACCAAAAAACCACATTAATTGGAAAAATTATTGCTGATTTAGCTATCTAAAGAGAATTATGCATGCTGGTGTACTGTAGGAAGTAAAAAACAATAATAATAAAGAGAATTTTAGCTACTTGGGAGGCTGAGGCACAACAATCACTTGAATCCGAGAGGTGGAGGTTGCAGTGAGCTGAGATTGCGCCACTGCACTCCAGCTTGAACATATAAACCACAGGAATACTTGCACACGTATGTTAGACAATACAACAATATTCAGTGCAGCATTAAAAAAAATAAGGTAGATCTAAAAACGTGGAAAAATGCCCATAACATATAAATTAAAAATAAAAGCAAGTTAGAAAGAAATACATAACATAATCCTACTTCTGTAAAAAAAAATCCATTCAAAATATGCAAAGTATTTGCATATGTGTAAATATATGAATATATTGTGTAAACAAAAAACATTTTTTTACAATAGACCTGTATTAGTTTTTTCTTAAATTCCAAAGTATTTTAAAGTTGTTAATTTTACTCAATGCCAAAATTATCTTCCTACTATACATTCATGCAGCATTTTTCTGTGCAAGCTTTGATTTTAGAATTGAAACATTAAAAGGGTAGTCTTTAATGAAGTGACCAAAAGCTCCAATTAACTACCTGAGAATTAAATTAATTTCATTCTATGAATGAAATCTTGTGTTAAAATTTTTAATTAAATAACCAATAATTAACATATTTCTGGTATTTAAGTTTTTTTAATAAAAGCATACAGAAAGCATAAAGTGAAAGCTCCTGACATTCCTTTTCCCCAATTTTATTTCTCCTTCTCTAAAGGTAACCACTACAATCTGTCCTTTCATTTTGTATTTTATATACATACATGTAGACACAAACACACACACACTGCCCAAATAAATATATGGTTTAACAATTTTTCACATATAAATAAATGGGGTAAGGCAGTACATACATACTGTTCTACAATTTGCTTTTTTCCCCCCACTGACAAACATACTTTGAAAATCTTCCAGGTCTGTGTAGGCACATTTACCTGACTGGGTTTTTTTGTTGTTTTGTTTGAGACAGGGTCTCCCTCTGTCACCCAGGCTGGAGTGCAGTGGCGCAATCTCGGCTCACTGCAACCTCCACCTCCCAGGTTCAAGTGATCCTCCGGCCTCAACCTCCTGAGTAGCTGAGATCACAGGTGCGCACCACCATGCCCAGCTAATTTTTGTATTTTTAGCAGAGACGAGGTTTCACCAGGTTGGCCAGGCTGGTCTCAAACTCCTGGCCTCAAGTGATCCATCCGCCTCAGCCACCTAGAGTGCTGGGATTATATGCATGAGCCACCACACTCAGCTTGTTGTTTTTTTGTTGTTGTTTTGTTTCGTTTTGTTTTTGAGACAGAGTCTTCCTCTATTGCCCAGGCTGGAGTTCAGTGGTGCTATCTTGGCTCACTGCAACCTCTGCCTCCCAGGTTCAAGCAATTCTGCTGCCTCAGCATCCCAAGTAGCTGGAATTATAGGCGTAAGCCACCATGTCTGGCTGATTTTTTTGTATTTTTAGTTGAGAAGGGGTTTCGCCATGTTGCACAGGCTGGTCTCTAACTCCTGAGCTCAGGAAATCTGCCCACCTTGGCCTCCCAGAGTGTTGGGATTACAGGCATGAGCCACCACACCCAGCCTAACTCATTGTTTTTAACAGCTTTATTACAGTCTATGGTATTTTTGTGTCATCATTTACATAATCAGGGTTTTATTGAAGGTTATTTAGATTGTTACATCTAAAAATATTTTCCAGAATGTCTAAAATTAGAAACACAGAGTCAAAAGGAATGTATTTTAAAATGTCAACAGATACTGTTAACAATGCCCTTCAAATAGGCTGCACCAATTTATATTCCATCCTCAGTGCCCATTTCTTCAAAGTCTCACCAACCTACATATCCTTCATCTAATCTGATGGGTGAAACATCTCTCTCTATCTTGTTTTAGCATTTTCCTGATTAGTTGTGAAGTTAAACAGCCTTTCACATACTTATTGCTGTGCTTAGTTTTTCTACGAATAACATACATATTTCTTGCTAATTTTTCTATTAAGATTTGGTCTTTTTCTATTAATTGGTTCATAAGAATGTAATTGATTTTTGAAGTTTTGTTGTTTGATTTCCTTGGGTTTGATATATCTATCGTCAAGTCATAGAAACTTATAAAAATTTTTCATTTCCTATTTCTCATCTTTTACCTCTAATCCCTCTTTTTTTCTTTTTTTTTTTTTTTTGGTTGCTGTGTTGCCCAAGTTGGAGTGCAGTGGCGCGATCTCGGCTCACTGCAACTTCTGCCTTCCTGGTTAAAACGATTCTCCTGCCACAGCCTCCCGAGTAACTGGGATTACAGGCACCCACCACCACTCCCAGCTAATTTTTGTATTTTTAGTAGAGATGGGGTTTCACCATGTTGGCCAGGCTGGTCTCAAACAAGTGATCCACCCACCTCAGCCTCCCAAAGTGCTGGGATTACAGGTGTGAGCCACCGTGACCAGACTTTTCACCTCTAATTTCTAATTGCTATTAGCTGCATCACCAGTACTAGGTTTGAGGCATCTGTATAATATCGCTGAAGCTTCCTACTCTTTAGACTAAAAACGTGACACAATTACTAAAAAGAATACAATTTTTTAATTTAAATTTTGTTTTGCTTTTCTTGTCAACAAAAGGGAAGCATTACAGTGCCTAGTTAATGCAGACTACTGGCCTAGGTTTTTTGGGTTTCTTCCAGGTGGGTTTCTTTAGGACAGGGGCTCCCTATTGTCCAGGCTGGTCTCAAACTCCTGGCCTCAAATGATCCTCCCAGTTCAGCCTCCCGAGTTGCTGGGATTACAGGCATGAGCCACTGTGCGTGGCTATGGCTTAGGTGTGATCACTCACTCTACCACTTAGTAGTTATAGTACTTAGACAAGTTACTTAAACTAAGTCTCACTTTCTTCATTCATAAAGTAAGAATTTAATGTCTTCCTAGTCTCCTGTGAGGACTAAGAGAGCATCTTTATGAAGCACTTAGCACAAGCACTCTCCACTAAGAGCTCAATAAACATTACCAATTTTACTATTATAGCTACCAAGAGACAGCCGTATGAGAGTTGCATAGATTGGCGCTACTAAAAAGAAACAAAATTTTGCTTGGCATGGAAAATGATTTGTGGTATCTTTCATTCATATATGCTCTCTACATGGTAAATAATCAAAGTGGAATGGTTTTCTAAAAAATCCAGTCTCTACAGGGTAAAGTGCCATACCAAATTTGCTTCTAAACCAGCCTACTCAACACACAGATGCTTAATCACAATTACACACTATACTTACGATTTTTGTGGCCTAGCGTCATAATTCTATCCATATCATCAGCATTATTTACCACATAAGCTGATAAATCTTTGATATAAACTCCCACATCAGGTCTTTCTTTAACCTAAAAAAAAATTAAGACTTTATACTATATCAATAACTCTTCCACAATTATTTATTGAGTATCTCCTATGTGTTGGACACTCTACTAGATAGCGGGAATATACTGATAAGATAGACACTGTTCCTACACGCATGGAGATGTCTATAGGAAGAACATACAAATGAAGAATTACACATAAAAATTATTTTATTTCAATTGTGATGACATGAAGAAAAATACAGAAAAAGTACAGAACACTACTAAGCTAGTGAAGGAGATAGGATAAAATTCCCCAAGATGATGTTTAAGCTAAAATTTCTTTAAATAAAAAGGAGGCAGTTAGTCAGTTGAGGTAGGAGAAGAAGAAAATGTGCAAGAATCCTGAAATAAGAAAAAACTAGGCACTTACAAAAAAATAACAAACCGAAAAAGACAATGTGGCTGGAGAGAGCAGGAAACAGGGAAAAATAGGTGAGATATCTGGTTATATAGGAAGACAGAGACAAGTTTAGAATAGTTTTTGGTCTTTATGGTAAGAATAATTTAGAGAATTTCAAGCAACTGAGGGAAATAATCAGATCTATAGTATCAATATTAAAATATGATCTTTCTGTGAATTACCTTATGAGAAATTTTAACCAAATTTGAAAAATGTATTTAGGATGGATTTACCTAAAATACAAGTGGCACTGTATAAACAAAATTCACTTTGGAAGGCTCAGAGTCATCTCTACAAACCAAAAGAATAAAAAGTGAAACTGAAGCAGAGGCCTGTGGTTGCCAGTGGGAAAAGCCATTCCACGGGTAGGAAGACCTCATAGACATCGAAGACAAATGAAAATCTGATAAACATTCCAGGGGAAAACGTTATAAAGGTAGACACTCAACATTCCAGTCGTTGATTTTCAATGTTGTGTGTGTGTGCATGCGCCTTTTATAACAATTGATAAGATAAATTTACAAATTAGGAAAAATCCTTTATCTGTCATGGGATATAAATTAAGCCCTAATTCTACTAGTAGTAAAAAAAAAAAAAAAAAAAAAAGAGTGTGATGATCTCTATAAGCCAGTGGATTTCAGACCTTGCTCTGAAAAGCCCTAGAGGGTCCATGGTGGCACTGAGGCGGCCACTGTAGGAGTTTAGGGGTCTTCAGGCCCAGAGAAGTTCTAAAGAGAAGGGCGCTTTCATGAATTTTACACATTGAGCTTCCACATAAGGTTTGGTTTGATGAAAGTGTTGAAATGCTTTACACCTTTTAAAAGGTTTGAAAATTACTGGTCTATATCAATGCTTCTCAAAAAATCTCTGATAAAGGATGTACATATTTGTAATATGATAATTTTGTAAAATACAAAAATCATGCACTTGGATGCCTTGGCAATGTCAAATTGCTATGGAAGTTTTTAAGCAACTACTCTCAGTTTTTGTGTTCATTCTCACCGCAGACTGAAAATGGACATTCTTCAAACTGACATCTGTCTGCAAACTAGTGGTCTTCCAATCACAACATGCTATTAATTCAAAATTCAATTAATAAGTGTATTCAACTAATAACTGACTAGATATGAAAGATGAAGAAAGAAAATATAATTCCAAATGTGTGAAAGTTAAAAAACTGGATGGAAATGCTACCAAAGAATTTTTATCAAAAAAAACACAGGAATTCAATATCTATGACAAACACAGTTTATAACAATGGATCTGAATGGAAGCAGTTACCCTCTTGTCCTAGAATATTTTAGAAATTTGCGCAAGAGTTTCCGGTTCACTTGAGGACACTGTAGTTATTGATAGGCAGGGACCAGGAATACTAAACATCCTGAAATAAGTGGGACAGTCTCACCCAACGAAGAACTGTCCCACAGAATTTTGAATGTCCTACCAGATATTCACATGGTAAAAAAACTACTTATAATTATTTGAGTCTAGACCCAGATAATTATATCTGAGCCTGTCATATGTAACTTTATTTCACATATAAAGACAAAGTGCTTTTCCATATAGCAATAATATGAGAACACAGAAAAACTGAGGGAAGAATTGTGCTTTATTTCGCTCCAAACTCTACCAAGAGCTAGTCACTATTGTAAAAGACCATGTCATTGGCAATAACACCAATCAAGGGGTTTAGATCAACAATACAACATACCTGTTGACACTGCATTTGTAGCTGTTACAATTTTGATGATTCTATATGCTTCTATTTTATTATGTCATCAAGTGTGGTCATATCTAAGTGTTTACATATCTAAATACTAGCATTTATATTTAATTACTTGTATTCTCCTTTATATTACAGTAGGGTAGTATACGAATTTTTTTAAAAGTATGTGTATAGGTAGATTTTATTAATGTCACATATGAATTTTATTTCAGGACAAAACGTATGTTATTTAGAAAGGAGTTGGGATGTGAAGGACCTCTTCAAGGAGAACTACAAACCACTGCTCAATGAAATAAAAGAGGATACAAACAAATGGAAGAACATTCCATGCTCATGGATAGGAAGAATCAATATCGTGAAAATGGCCATACTGCTCAAGGTAATTTATAGATTCAATACCATCCCCATCAAGCTACCAATGACTTTCTTCACAGAATTGGAAAAACTACTTTAAAGTTCATATGGAACCAAAAAAGAGCCCGCATTGCCAAGTCAATTCTAAGCCAAAAGAACAAAGCTGGAGGCATCACGCTACCTGACTTCAAACTATACTACAAGGCTACAGTAACCAAAACAGCATGGTACTGGTACCAAAACAGAGATATAGATCAATGGAACAGAACAGAGCTCTCAGAAATAATGCCACACATTTACAACTATCTGATCTTTGACAAACCTGACAAAAACAAGAAATGGGGAAAGGATTCCCTATTTAACAAATGGTGCTGGGAAAACTGGCTAGCCATATGTAGAAAGCTGAAACTGGATTCCTTCCTTACACCTTATACAAAAATTAATTCAAGATGGATTAAAGACTTAAATGTTAGACCTAAAACCATAAAAACCCTAGAAGAAAACCTAGGCAATACCATTCAGGACATAGGCATGGCAAGGACTTCATGTCTAAAACACCAAAAGCAATGGCAACAAAAGCCAAAATTGACAAATGGGATCTAATTAAACTAAAGAGCTTCTGCACAGCAAAAGAAACTACCATCCGAGTGAACAGGCAACCTACAGAATGGGAGAACATTTTTGCAATCTACTCATCTGACAAAGGGCTAATATCCAGAATCTACAAAGAACTCAAACAAATTTACAAGAAAAAAACAAACAACCCCATCAAAAAGTGGGTGAAGGATATGAACAGACACTTCTCAAAAGAAGACATTTATGCAGCCAACAGACACATGAAAAAATGCTCATCATCACTGGTCATCAGAGAAACGCAAATCAAAACCACAATGAGATATCATCTCACACCAGTTAGAATGGCGATCATTAAAAAGTCAGGAAACAGGTGTTGGAAAGGATGTGGAGAAACAGGAACACTTTTACACCATTGGTGGGAGTGTAAACTAGTTCAACCATTGTGGAAGTCAGTGTGGCGATTCCTCAGGGATTTAGAACTAGAAATACCATTTGACCAAGCCATCCCATTACTGGGTATATATCCAAAGGAATATAAATCATGCTGCTATAAAGACACATGCACACGTGTTTACTGCGGCACTACTCACAATAGCAAAGACTTGGAACCAACCCAAATGTCCAACAATGATAGACTGGATTAAGAAAATGTGGCACATATACACCATGGAATACTATGCAGCCATAAAAAATGATGAGTTCATGTCCTTTGTAGGGACATGGATGAAGCTGGAAACCATCATTCTCAGCAAACTATCACAAGGACAAAAAACCAAACACCGCATGTTCTCACTTATAGGTGAGAACTGAACAATGAGAACACTTGGACACAGGAAGGAGAACATCACACACTGGGGCCTGTTGTGGGGTGGGAGGAGTGGGGAGGGATAGCATTAGGAGATACACCTAATGTAAATGACGAGTTAATGGGTGCAGCACACCAACATGGCACATGTATACATATGTAACAAACCTGCACGTTGTGTACATGTACCCTAGAACTTAAAGTATAATTTTATATATATATATATATTCTAAGAAAGGGATTACAATCTTCAATGGAGGTTCAAAACTCCCTGGCATAACAGGAATCCCCTAAATTAAAATTAAAGCAATGGAACATAAGAAATCCTAAAAACTATAACAACAATAAAAAAAACTTTCCTAAAATAAAAGAAAAAAAAGGAGCACTGGGTCTAACAGAGTTGAGAACCATTGACAAGAATGTTCCTGAGAATAAATCTGATCTACAATTACTGGTACAAAAATGGAAATGTTCTTTCCAAATGATTTTTTCCTAGAATTTGCATAACACAACAAATTTTTTAGGACATGAAAGCACGGAATTAATCAGAACTAAAGTTGAAAACCAGCAACAAAGAAATTTGTTTCTATATTTGCTATATAAATGGTATCAGAGAATAAGGCTTCATGAGGTCCAACAAGCACAAACAATCCTTAACACTGTAATACACTGCTCCAAAAACTCAGTTTATGCAGTAAACTTAAAAAGAAAAAAAAGCTAATATTTATTGTTTTATGTCAAGCATTGATTTAAACACTTTCATCTGTTAGTATTGGTAATAATCCTACGAAGTGGATACCATTATTATTTCCATTTTTATGACCAAATCAAGACTCACAGAGATTAAGTAACTTGCTCAAGATCAGAGCCAGAATTCAAGCTAAGATGGTAGACTGCTAGAACCACCTTCTTAATCCTAGATGATACTGCCATTCACTTGCTATATGACCTTGAGCAAGTCAAGAAACCCCTCTAAATTTCAGTTCCCACATCAGTAAAATCGAACTGCTGGGAAGATTAAATGAAATAAATTATTTACTACTACCAACAACCATCAATTACTGCACTGAATGCCTATATCACATTGCAAGAGCTCAGTAATGCTGGCTGCTGTTCTACAAATGCTCTATATTATTCTACAATGGCAGCTACTGCTGTTCTACATGTTACTCTACATACATTATTCTCCTCTATTTTACTGGTGATGCAATCCAACTAAAATTCCAGTATTAACCTTTTCCTTGCTGTATGTCTCACATCTTAAAATATTAAAATATGCAGCAATATCAAATTTACCAATCATTTACCACCTGACTCAGCAATCCTGCTTCAGTAATTTATCCCCAGATATGTCTGCAGATGTACGACATTATATATGTACGAGATTACTTAAAATATAAAAAGCAACTTTTGTTTAAAAAAAGAAGGGGGACCTTAATTTAGTAAATATTCTATTGCTTTGGAAGAAAGTACTCCACCAATTTCAATTATCCTTACCTCTAACCTTTGTGTCTGATCCTTGCCCAAAAGGTCACGAACTTCTTCATTATATATTTCCAAATAAGACACTCGAACCAAAAATCTATAAAACATCATTTTTAAAAAGTCAAAGAGTGAAATATTCATAAGAATGGTTTTAAAACATGTTTATAAAATTTATACCTATGTGCCTTTCCAGTGTTTGTACTTCTCAATATCAGAAAATAAAAGAATTCCCTTTTACCTTGTATCACCCTCCGCTTTTGCAATATGACCAAATATGTGAGCAAATGAATTGGGAATTATTCCTCTAAGTTCAGGAATAGCTCGAACACCTTCCATGGTAAAAGTTTTGCCTGTTCCGGTTTGTCCATATGCAAAAATAGTCCCTGAAAATGATGAAGAGAATCAGTTACTTCTTAAAGTCTAATGCTACAGAACAATAGCTCTTAAAATTAATTCCTTTGACACTGTGATGTAATTTCTCCCCTGGATTCAAAATTTATTCTAGCACAAGTTTCACCTTTATTATCAACAATTACAATGCGTACTCTGTACAAGCACAAAGCACTGTTACAGCAGTCAATGAGAGATATCCCTAAGAATTAATAAAAAGCATCCCAAGCCCTAAATGCAAAAATCTTCCAGTATATCTAATTATGAGACATTTCTTGTCATGTGTATATAAAGTACTTATTGTGGACATTAAACTGGAGAAGGCAGTATAAGCACAGAAAAAGAATACAGGCTCTAGAGCAGGAAGACCTGTCTCAAACCACATCTGCCACTTTTTAGCCACTGACCTTGGACAAGTTATCTACCTAGAGACTGTCTCCTTAACCGTAAAATGGGGATAAGAAAATTCGCCATTGATAGTAAGAACCAAATGAGACAATTTCCTTCAAGTGACCAACACAACACCTCATAGAAAGTATCAGTAAAATGATAGCTTTTTTCTTAATCCTAAAATAAGTGTGTTTTTAAACAATTGTTTTAAAGTAACAGCTGTAAGAAACAGAGTTAACAGAAAGATGACAATACAATTATTACAGGTAACTAAAGATAAAATCTCAACTTTCTAAATACCCAAATTCATTCATTCAACAAACATTTACCACACACCTGAGTTTGGCATTGTGCTAGGCACTAGAGACAGAGTGACAAGACAAACACAATCCCTAATCTTATGATGTGTATAATCTTGGGTTTATCATGATGATGAGTATTCAGAATGAGAAACAGGGAGTTCTAGATGGGAGTCAGGGACATCAACTAGGCACAGGAATTGTAATGGGAAAAAGGAGAGGGGGTCAGGGAGGACTTTCCAGAAGAGGTAAGGTTTAGATCTGAAATACAAGTAAGAATCAGATAGGAACAGTGTGGACAGCAAGAGGCAAGAAAAAGAATGGAAATTTTGAGGACTGAAATGAGACCAGAATGGAAGAAACAGAGATGGAAAGGGAAGATGGATGCAGGCAGAGCTAGAGAAACTGACAATGCCATAATCACACAGTATAATAAGGACGGTATTAAACTTTTCAGACCTTATCCTAAAAGCAATATGAAGCCATAGAATGATTTTTCAATCAGAGGAGTGACATCATGATCACTATGGCTATATTGTGGATGAAGAATTGGAGAAAACCAAGGGTCGATGTGGGCAAACAGAGGGCTGGAGTAGTTGGTCAGGACACAGTGTAGTAAGAGAAGATTGCCTTGGATGTGATGGCATATATGAAAACGGTTCCTCAACTATTACTACTCTATTCAGTTAACCTCAACTTTTCTCAGACTTTTTTTTTGTGAAAATAACCATAACACACTTTTCAGACTTTTCCATGAAAATAAATGAATCATACCAGAAGCCATTTTTTACACATGGGAATTAAAAAGTCTTAATTTTTTCAAACTGACTAAGTATTTCAAACTCTGCTATTAGGAATATAACACTGCACTTGAAGCGGAAAATATCATGAGCTCATAGACTGCATTTCAGAATAGACACATTAAATTATTAAATAAAAAATAAGCTTTATAAGGACATCAGCTGTCACTTACTGATCATTTGCTATGTGCTAGGTCATGTACTTTACATGCTTTTTTTTAAAGAGATGAGGTCTTGCCCTGTCACTCAGACTAGAGAGCAGTGGCACGATCATAGCTCACTGCAGCCTCAAACTCCTGGGCTCAGGAGAATCTTCCTGCCTGTAATCCACCTGTAAATAGCTGGGATTACAGGTGCACCTCCCAGCTATGTTTGCATTCTTATTTAACTTTCACCCCAATCCTAAAAGATAGGCATTATTTATTATTATTACTATTATTTAAAGATAATAAACTATGGCCAGGCGGGGTGGCTCATGCCTGTAATCCCAGAACTTTGGGAGGCCAAGGAGGGCAGATCACTTGAGGTCAGGAGTTTGAGACCAGCCTGGCCAACATGGTGAATCTCCACCTCTACTAAAAATACAAAAATTAGCTGGGTGTGGTGGCACATGCCTGTAGTCCCAGCTACTCGGGAAGGTGAAGCACAAGAATTGCTTGAACCTGGGAGGCGAAGGCTGCAGTGAGCCAAGATCGCACCACTGCACTCCAGCCAGGGTGACAGAGTGAGACTCTGTCTCAAAAAATACAATAAATAAATAAATAAATAAATAAATAAATAAATATAATAAACTATATTCTGGGCTGGGTGCCGTGGCTCCTGCTATAGTCCCAGCACTTTGAGAGGCTGAGGTGGGAGAATCACCTGAGCCCAGGAGTTCAAGACCAGCTAGGCAACACCTAGGCAACACAGTGAGACCCCATCTCTATAAAAAATTTTAAAAATTAGCCAGGCATGCATAAAAAGGAACAAAATAATGGCACTGGCAGCAACCTGGATGGAACTAGATACTATTATTCTAAGAATAGTAACTCAGGAACGGAAAATCAAACATCGTATGTTCTCACTTACAAGTAGGAGCTAAGCTAGGAGGGTGCAAAGGCGTAAGAACGATACAGCGGACTTTGGGAACTCGGGAAAGAGTGGGAGGCGAGTGAGAGATAAAAGACTACACATTGGGTACAGTGTACACTGCTTGGGTGATGGGTGCACCAAAATATCAGAAATCACCACTGAAGAACTTATTCATGTAACTAAACACCACCTGTTCCCCAAAAACTTATTGAAATTAAAACTAAATTTAAAAAAAAATTAGCCAGACATGGTGGGATGCTCCTGTAGTCTCAGCTACTGGGAAGGCTGAAGCGAGAGAATCACTTGAGCCCAGGAGGCTGAGGCTGCAATGAGCCGTTATAGTGCCACTGCACCCCAGCCTGGGTGACAGGGTGAGACCTTGTCTTGAAAAAAACAAAAACAAACAAAAAACAACAACAACAAAAAAACTATATTCTGGGTCATAAAACAAGTCTTAATAAATTTAAAAAGATTCAAGGCATAAAAAATATGTTCTCTAAATTGAGATTAAATTAGAAACCAATAACGAAAAATCTCTAGAGAATTTAAAAATATTTGGAAACTAAATAACACATTTCTAAATAACCCAGGATCAAAGAATAAATCAGGAGGTAAAATAGTATTTTGAACTACATGAAAATGAAAACATAGTATGTCAAAATCTGTGGGATGACACTAAAACAGTACTCAGTGGCAATTTATAGCATTAAACTCCCATATTAGAAAGGAAAAAAGGTCTCAAACCATGGCCTCAGCTTCCATTTTAAGTAGAAAGAAAAGAGGAAATTAAGCCCAAAGTAAGTAAGAAAAAAAAATAAAGATCAGAGCAGAAATAGATGAAATAGGAAACATAAAAACAGAAAGAAAAATTAATAAAACCAAAAGCTGGTTCTCTGAGAAGATCGATAAGATAAACCTCTAGTCAGACTAATCAGGAAAAAAAGAAAAGATGTAAGTTACCAATATCAAAAATGAGAAAAGTTATACCACTACATTCAACATACTAAAAGAATAATAAGGGAATAGTATAAACAACCTTTTGCCAATGAATTTGACAACTTAGATGAAACGGACTAATTCCGTGAAAGACAAGCTACCAAACCTCACTTAAGAAAAAACTGGCCGGGCACGGTGGCTCACGCCTGTAATCCCAGCACTCCGGGAGGCCAAGGCAGGCGGATCACCTGAGGTCAGTAGTTTGAGACCAGCCTGGCCAATACGGTGAAACCCGTCCCTACTAAAAATACAAAAATGAGCCAGGCATGGTGGCGTGTGCCTGTAATCCCAGCTACCCAGGTGGCTGAGGCGAGAGAATCGCTGGAACCCAGGGAAGCAGAGGAGACAGTGAGCCGAGATCGCGCCACTGCACTCCAGCCTGGGCAACAGATCAAGACTCTGTCTCAAAAAAAAAAAAAAAGAAAAAATAGATAACCTGGCCGGGCACGGTAGCTCATGTCTGTAATCCCAGTGCTTTGCAAGGCTGAGGTGGGAGGACTGGTTGAGTCCAGGAGTTCAAGACCAGCTTAGAAAACATAGTGAGACCCTTATCTCTACCAAAAAAAAATTAAAATTAGCTGGGCATGGTGTGGTGGCACACACATACAGTCCCACCTACTCAGGGAGCTGAAGTGGGAGGATCGCTTGAGCCCGGGAGGTAGAGGCTAAGTGAGCCATGATCACACCACTGCACTCCAGCCTGGTCGACAGAGTGAGACCCTGTTTCAAGAAAAAAATAATAATAATAGAAAAAATTAGCCAGGTGTGGTAGCACACACCTGTAGCCTCAGCTACTGGGGAGGCTGAGGTGGGAGGATTGCTTAAGCCCAGGAAGTCGAGGCTGCAGTGAGCTGTGATTATGCCACTGTACGCCAGCTTGGGTAACAGAGTGAGACCCTGATTTAAAGAGAAAAAGAAAAAATACATAATCTGAATAGTCTTATGTCTATTAAAGAAATTGAATCAATAGTTGAAAACCTTCCCACAAAGAAAACTTCAAGCCCAGATGGCTTCACTGATGAATTCTACCAAACATTTAAGAAATAATACCAATTCTAGACAAATTCTTCTAGAAAACTGAAAAGAAGGGGATACTTTCTAACCCATTCTATGAAACTAGCATTATCACAATACCCAAACCAGAAAAACGCATTAGAAGAAAACGATATACTTACATCCCTCATGAACATGGATGCCAAAGTTTTTTTAATTTAGCAAATAAATCTAACAATACATGAACAGAATAATGCATCATGACCAAGTGGCAAAGCTAGTTTCACATTCAAAAATCAATCAATGTAATTGACCATATTAACAAACCTTAAAAAAAAGATTATTTCAATAGGTGAGGAAAAAAATTATATTTGACAAAATCCAATATACAATCCAAAAACTCTCAGCGAACTAAGAATAGAAGGGAACTTCCTCAAACCTACAAAGGATATCTGTTAAAATTTAGAGACATCATCATACTGGTGAAAGAATGAATGCATTTTCCCTAAGATCAGGAACAAGACCAAAATGTCCACTCTCACCACTTCTAATTTACTGGAGGTTCTAGCCTCCAGGTGCTATCAGGTAACAAAAATAAATTAAAGGAGATTGGAAAGGACAAAGTAAAAACTGTCTTTACTTGCAAACAACATTTTTTTTTTTTTTGAGACACAGTCTTGCCCTGTCACCCAATGGCACGATCTTGGTTCACTGCAACCTCCGCCTCCAGGGTTCAGGCAATTCTCCTGCCCCAGCCTCCCGAGTAGCTGGGATTACAGGCACGTGCCACCATGCCTGGCTAATTTTTTTATTTTTAGTAGAGACAGGGTTTCACCATGTTGGTCAGGCTAGTCTCGAACTCCCGACCTCGTGATCTGCCTGCCTCGGCCTCCAATGTGCTGGGATTACAGGCGTGAGCCACTGTGCCTGGCCAACATATTCTTACGAGTAGAAAATCCTACAAAATTTACAAAAAACCCAAAACATAAAAAAACTACTAGAATTAGTAAGTTTAGCAAAGTTTCAGGATACAAGGTCAATATACAAAAATCAACTGTGGGTACTAAGAGGGCAGTCATCAAAAAGACTGTAACAAGTGCTGGCAAAGATGTGAAGAAATCAGAAACCTCACACATTGCTGATGGGAATATAAAATGGTGTAGCTACTGTAGAAAAGTTTGGCAGCTCCTCAAAACATTAAACAAAGTTACCATGTGACCTAGTAATTCCACTCTTAGGTATATACCCAAGAGGAACTAAACATATGTTCACACAAAAATCTGTAAAAGAATGTTCAAAGTAACATTATCTGTAATAGCTAAAAAGTAGAAACAACAAATGTTCACCAACTAATAAATGGATAAACAAAATATGATATATCTATACAATATTATTCAGACATAAAAAATAATGAACTGCTGGCCTGGTGCAGTGGCTCATGCCTGTAATCTCAGCACTTTGGGAGGCCGAGGCGGGTGGATCACAAGATCAGGAGTTCAAAACCAGCCTGGCCAATATGGTGAAACCCCATCTCTACTAAAAATACAAAAATTAGCCAGGTGCAGTGGCTCACGCCTGTAATCCCAGCACTTTCGGAGGCCGAGACAGGCGGATCACAAGGTCAGGAGATCAAGACCATCCTGGCTAACACGGTGAAACCCCGTCTCTAATAAAAACACAAAAAATTAGCTGGGTGTATTGGCGGGCGCCTGTAGTCCCAGCTACTCGGGAGGCTGAGGCAGGAGAATGGTGTGAACCCAGGAGGCGGAGCTTGCAGTGAGCCAAGATCGCGCCACTGCACTCCAGCCTGGGCAACAGAGCGAAACTCAGTCTCAAAAAAAAAAAAAAAAATTAGCTGGGCATGGTCGTGGGCACCTGTAGTCCCAGCTACTCAGGAGGCTGAGGCAGGAGAATCACTTGAACCCAGGAGGCAGAAGTTGCAGTGAGCCAAGATCACGCCACTGCAATCCAGCCTGGGCGACAGAGCGAGACTCCGTCTCCAAAAAAAAAAAAAAAAAAGTAATGAATTGCTGATATATATGTTACAATAGGGATGAAGCTTGAAAACACTGTAAGTGAAAGAAGTTATTCACAAAAGGCCACATAGCATATAATTCCATTTATAGAAAATGTCCAGAATAGGCAAACTCATAGAATAGATATAGACAGTAAATTAGTAGTTGCTGGGTTGGGGGAAGGGAGGTGGTAATGGATTGGGAGTGACTGACTGCTAATGGATACAGGGTTTCTTTTTGGAGTGACAGAAATGTTCTGGAAACAGACAGCGGTGACAGCTGTACAACATTGTAAATGTACCTATGAACTATAAAGTGTAAAATAGTTAAAATCATAAATTTGATATTTGAATTTTATCACAAAAGCTACCTAATCAATTTCATCTCTATATATTAGTAACACACAATCCAAAATTGAAATTATGAAAGCAATCCTATTCACAATAGCATCAAAAAAATACTTAGGAATAAATTAATCAAAACAAGTGCAATACTTGTACACTAAAAGCTACAAAATACAGATGAGAAAAATTAAGATATAAATAAATGGAGAGAAGCTGGACATGGTAGCTGACGTGGGAAATCCCAGGGCTTTGAAAGGCCTCAGTAGGAGATTGCTTGAGCCTAGGAGTTCGAGACCTGACTGAGCAACACAGCAAGACCCAGTCTTTACAAAAACAAAAAAATGAGCCAGGTGTGGTGGTGCACAGCTGTAGTTCTCATTACTCAGGAGGCAGAAGTGAGAGGATAGCTTCAGTCCAGGTTCAAGGCTGCAGTAAGCTATGACTGCACCACTGCACTCCAGCCTGGGCAACAGAGCAAGACCCTGTCCATAATTAATTAATGTTTCAACGTTTTAAATGAAGTATCATGTTCATGGACTGAAGACTCAATATTGTCAGAATGACAATTCAACACAATCCCTATGAAAATCCTAGCAGGATAAACTTCAAAAACATTATTTGATGTGAAAGAAAACAGATAAAAAAAGGTGACATATTATATGACATCATTTATATGACATTTCAAGAAAAGGCAAAATTATAGTGACAGAAAGCAGATCAATAGTTGCTTGGGGGTGGGTCTGCAAATGGGCATAAAGGAAATTTTGGGGATGACAAGGGTGTTCTAAAGCTGGATTGTGATGATGGTTTCACAACTGTATATATTTACTACACTCATCAAACTGCACAGCTGCAATATGTGAATTTATGGCACATTAATTATGCCTCAATAAGGGAGTTTTTTAAAAAGTAAAGATTCACTTACCATTGTAGCCTTCAAGTACAGAATCAATAATAGGTCTTGCAGTTAAGTTATAAACATCAAGTTGTTTACTCTCTGGTCCAAAAACAGTATCAAAAGTAAATGTCTTTGGAGGTTCATTGGAAGAATCAGTCTTATGTACAGTGATAGTTCCCCTCATCTCATCCACACTGACAGCCTGTTTGTAGCACATTGATTTCTCTCTCTCATTGAGGGGCCGGCACCGAACAACAACCTTCACATTATCGCAGCTTTCTGGCTTCTCTGATTTATTGATCTGTTGGAGATAATATTTATAAATAATGAAAAGAACATTAATTTTTACCCTCAACAGATTAAATTTATAAATTTTAAAAGGCTACTTTTCCAACTCAGTGCCTTGCACACATTAAACACTTCACAGGTATTTGTTAAATGCAATTAAAGATCTTACATATAGGTGAAAAGTTTATTAAAAGATACAAAAAGGAAAATCGTTTCTTTTAAAATGTAAAAGGGAGAGAAGAGCTAGTTCACATTTGTGGCAAAGGCTGTACAAGCAGAAACTGAACCAGTATATTATAGATTGTCTTTTTGCACAAAAGTCTCTGACCCAGCGTTTCCTGCCTGTAGGAAAACACATGTGAACATGGTTAACAACTTTAACTCAAGAAAATAGTAGGTCCTTTGTTTCCCCTGAGACTTTAGTTTTATTTCCTATCACGCATCTGTAAAATGGTTTTTATCATGTAATATATCCATACATGGCTTATCTTCTCTACAGAAGACAATAATAAGATAAAGACAGAAATGAAAGTCTAATGGCAAAGAAAAATGCCTTAGTATTACCTAACCTTATAAGCATTTGTATATGTAAAGTTTCCATTTCTGAATTTTTTTTTTTCTTATTTATGAGGCACAGTCTCACCCTGTCACCCAGGCTGGAGTGCAGTGGCGTGATCTCGGCTCACTGCAACCTCTGCCTCCCAGGCTCAAGCGATTCTGCTGCCTCAGCCTCCCCAGCAGCTGGGATTACAGGCGTCCATCACTATGCCCAGCTAATTTTTGTATTTTTAGTAGAGACGGAATTTCATCATGTTGGACAGGCTGGTCTCGAACTCCTGACCGCAAGTGATCCACCCACCTCAGCCTCCCAAAGTGCTGAGATTACAGGCATGTGCCACCGCACCCCGTCATTTCTGAAATTTTATGATTAAGAAAATACAATGAAACACAATCCTATTATTGAAGTGAAAAAGGACAGTTTAGTTGAACAGATACTTGTTAAATTCCTACTGTTTCAGATTCTCTTCTAAGCATTGAAGAGAAACAAATATGAGTCATTGTCATTGACTCTGACATTGTCACTGACAAGTAACAGATTATATCAGTACAATACACTTCTATCTATCTCTCATCCTATTCATCTCATCTATTCATCACCCTAGTCTAAATCACCATCATCTTGGCCCTGGATTACTGCCTCCTAACTATACTCCTGAATCTAATCAGATTGCCCTACTGCCTATTCTCCAAATAGCAGTCAGTGTCAACACACATCTAATCATGTCACTCTCCTACTTAAAAATTCTTCAGTGGTTTCCCATAGATCTCAGAACAAAAACCAGAATCCTTAAGGTGGTCTGTAAGGTCTGGCTTCCACCCATGTCTGCTTCACTGGGCTTATTTCACAAGATATTCTGCCTGGCTCATCCATGCCACAGCCACACTGAGCTGCTTGGCCTTTTCTTGTCACCATGCTCCTCACCACTGGCCTTTCCATGTGCTGTTCCTTCTACCTAGAACCATCTTCAATCCCCTCTTCACTTAGTTAACATCTACTTATCCTTCAGAACTCAACAGCCACTTCACCTGGGAAGACTTCCTGACTAGGTCAAATACTCTTATAGGCTCAGAGAGCACCCTGCTCTCCCCTTCCTGGACACAAATTTTACTTTTGCTTGTTCCTTATTAGATTAATGTCTTTCTGTCTACACCAGAGGTTGCAAACAGGTAGTCAAGAGGCTGAATTCAGCCCACAGATTTCTTTTGTTTGGTTCATAGTATTTAAAGAGCTTTTGAATTAGTTGCTAAAATTGAGAAATTTCACAAAAATAATTTCTAAAGTCTCTTCTTGGGAGGAAAAAAAATGACCTGTTATCATCTGCAGACCATCATTCTTACATGGCAATACATTCCAATTCACCAGAATCTACTTCTCTCTATTGTAGGATACCCACCCACTTCATTATTAAGGTTTTGTGTCTTACGTCTGTAAATATGTATGATTTTCACCTCTGCCCAAGAAGGCAAGCCTCTCTCTTTCCAAGTTCAAGAACCTGACTGGTTTTGCTCAATGTTGTATCTTCAGGGCCTAGCATGTGGCTGGTGCCCAATATTTACTGAATTAAAACTTGAAAGCAGTGAACAGAACAAATATAGAACATTTAATCTTAAATGTCAAGCACTGTCCTTCTAGTCTCCTGTGTATTATTTCACGCGGATAACAACCCCATAAGGTAAAGTTTACATGGGAACTAAGGACCCAGACAGATTAAATATCCGAGGCCTCACAACCACTAAATAAGCGGCCATGGCTCAATTTTCCTCCATGACCCCTAATAAGGGGTCTTAGAAGGCCCCATTATTAAGTTCACGATAACAATCTGTGAAATCCTGGAAGATAAACATAACACCGCCACACACACAAAGACACCTACGGGTTTCATTCTGCATCATAAGCTAAAGCGCCACAAGAGCAATGACAGCTCAAGGCTAGGAGACTCGGAGTATGGGGCCTGGAATAGGGGCAGGCAGCCTTCGCTCCGCTGCCTCCCTGCGCTTGCTCCGAGGCGCAAAGGCCTCACCAGGTGTGCAGCATCCAAAGAGCCCCTCCGTGGCCACCCCCAGACGCCCCGCTCAGCAGGAAGGGCTGCGAGCCAGAGCGCATCCTCCAGCACAGCGCCTTTTTGATAAGCGGCGCAGGCCCCACGGGATGCAGCAGCGACGAGGGCGGCAGGGCCTGACCCCAGGTCCCTGTCGAGGCCGGCCGGACCCCCGCGGCCCCGGGGCTGACCAGCCAGGCTCTCCAACCACCTCCAACGCACGACCGAGCCTGCCCCGCCCCACCCAGGCCGCCTGCCTGCTCCGCGCCTCCATGGCAACGGCCGCGCCCCCGGGCCAGGCCGCTAGGATGAGAAGAAACCCCAGAAGCGAAGCGACTCTCCTCACCGGCATCTTGGCCCCCTCCCGTGCCCGGCGGACGTCCCCGCCCGGGGTGCAGCCCAGCGACACCGGGTGCGCAGAAAGGATGGCCAGAGACTACCGAAACACCTCGTTGGCGCTCTCGAGACTGCGGCTTCTCGGGCGAGAGCGCCCAGTGCGCAGCCGCATTCCGAGCTCGCCCCGCCCCAAGCCCAGTCTCAGGCTCTCTCGGCCCTTGAATTACGCCTGCGCGGAGGCTTTCCGAGTCCATCTCCTAGGACGCCAGACTGAGGCCGCGCGTGCGCAATGCTGCCATTCTGCTGCGCTAGAAATGTGGCACGCACTGAGGCGGAGATAACCTGGCAGCCCGGGGTTGGGAGGAGGAGCTGCTCTTAGGCCCGTCTTCTGGCCCTTGCAATACCCGGAATATTAAAATCAGTAATAGCAATTGTACATTTTGTCTCATCCGAAGAATTGAAGACCTTACCTACCTGACCTCGCTTGATTGCTAACTTCCTCATGACCTGTCTTACCATTAGAAAGTGAGCTCTTAAGGAGATTGTTAGTATTCTCACATGTATCTCCAGAGCCCACACAGAGCCTGGCACAGAGTGGGATTTTTATACGTGTTGGTCAAAGAACCAGTGATCCGTCCATCCTCTTTCTAGTCCACTTGAATGTGTAATGGGCATTTCAAGTTAATCATGTCCAGAATTGAAATTTTGATCCCCCATCAATCGCCCCACTACGCACTCCACCCCCATCAAAAAATGTAAAAGGGCTCTCTCTCATCCCTCTCAGACTTTCTTCATCTCAATATGTGGGAGCTTAATTCCGACAACTGCTCAGGTCAAAATTGCAGTCTCTCTCATACACAATATTCTATCTTTAAATACAGCCTGTTGTATCTATCTTTGTAGTGGAACCAGAATTTGGCCACTTCTACCACCACCATCGTCTCTCACGTGCATTACTACAATCGCTCAGAACTGGTTTCCTTGATTGTGTCCTTGTCCCTTTTCAGTGTGCCGGACAGGAGCCAGAGTGCTGGTGCTAAAACATGAATCAGATCTTCTCTTTTCTCTGCTCAAAACCCTCCATTGATTTCCCATCTTACAAAGCTAAAGCCACAAGCCCTACAATCCTCCCTCTTGCTTCTTCTGCACCAGCCCCACCTGGCCTCCTTGCTTCATCCAACATTCCCGTCGTGCTTCCATCTTAGCATGCAAGGGCTGTGAGCTTGCAGTAGGAACTGATAGAAATAACGATAAAGCATTTTACATAGTGCCAGTGTACTGTTCTACATGCTTTCGTTTTTTAATTCATTTAATCCACACAATAACCTTTTGAAATAGATACTATTTATTATTATTTTACAGATAAAGTAATTGAGGCACAGGACCATTAAATAACTTTTCCAAGGTCATACATATAAACAATGGCAGAGCCCAGGTCCAAACCCAGGCAGCCTAGACAGCTCTTTCCCTAAAAAACCACCTGACCACTCACCTCCTCCAGAAAGTCTTTGTTCACATAACCCCAGTGAACCCTAACATGATTTCCTTATTTAAAATTTCAACCTTCAGCCCAAACTCTTCTTTTTTTCCCTCCCTACTTTATATTTCTCCATAGTACCTATCACCATTCAATATTTTATATATACACACATACAAGCTTTACTGAGATATAATTTACACACCACACCATACAATCACCGATTTAAATTGTACAAGTCAATAGTTCTTACTATGTATGGAGTTGTGCAACCATAACCTAGAACATTTTTATCATTCCAAAAACACATTCTATACTCATAAGCCACTCCCCCTTGCTCTCTGCAACCCTCCTCCCATCCCACTCCCAACATCCCAGACCTAGACAACCCACCAATCTACTTTCTATCTCTACGGATTTGCCTATTCTGGACATTTCATATAAATGAAATTACACAATATGCAGCCTTTTGTGAGTAATTTCTTTCACTTACAAAGTTTTCAAGCTGTATCCCTATTATAGCATATATCAGCAATTTGTTACTTTTTATGGCTGAATAATATTCCATTGCATGGCTATAACATGTTTTTTTACCTATTTGTCATTGATGGATATTTGGGTTGTTTCTACTTTTTGCCTATCGTGAATAATGCTGCTACAAGTTTTTGTATGAGCCTATGTTTTCATTCCTCTTGGTTACATATGTAGAAGTAGAATTGCTGGATCATTTGGTAATGCTAATGTTTAACATTTTGAGGAACTGCCAAGTTGTTTTCCACAGTAGTGCACCATTTTAAATTCCCACCAGTAACATGTAAAGTTTACAATTTCTCCACATCCTTGCCAACACTCACTTTTGTGTAAAGTAGTATCTTGCTGGAGTAGTTATTTATTTTCATTTCCCTGATCATAATGATGTTGAGCATTTTTTTTCATGTGCTGTTGCAATTTGTATAACTTCTTTGGAGAAATGTCCATTCAAACCCTTTACCCATTTTATTTGCCTTTTCATTATTAAGCTGTAAGAGTTCTCTATATAATCTGAATGCAAAGCCCTTTTCAAGTATATGACATGCAAATATTTTCCCCCATTCTGTGGGTTTTCTTTTTACTTTATTGATATCGTCCTTTGAAGCACAAAAGTTTTAAATTTTGATCAAGTCCAATTTACATATTTTTTCTTTTGTCACTATGCTTTTGATAAGTAAGAAACCATTTCCTAACCCAAGATTATGAAGATTTACCTAGAGTTTTATAGTTTTAGCTGTCACATTCAGGTCTATAACCTATTTTTCAGGGTTTTTTGTTTTTGTTTTTGAGACGGAGTCTCACTCTGTCGCCCAGGCTGGAGTGCAGTGGTGCCATCTCGGCTCACTGCAAGCTCCGCCTCCTGGGTTCACCCATTCTCCTGCCTCAGCCTCCTGAGTAGCTGGGACTACAGGAGCCCGCCACCACGCCTGGCTAATTTTTTTTTTTTGTATTTTTCGTAAAGACGGGGTTTCATTGTGTTAGCCAGGATGGTCTCAATCTCCTGACCTCGTGATCCGCCCGCCTCCGCCTCCCAAAGTGCTGAGATTACAGGCGTGAGCCACCGTGCCCGGCCCGGGGTTTGTTTTTTTGTTTGTTTGTTTTGTTTTGTTTTGCTTTTTGTTTTTTGTTTATGAGACAGAGTCTCGTTCTGTCACCCAAGCTGGAGTGCAGTGGCGCGATCTTGGCTCACCGCAACCTCTGCCTCCCGGGTTCAAGCAATTCTCCTGCCTCAGCCTCCTGAGTAGCTGGGATTACAGGCATGCGCCACTATGCCCGGCTAATTTTGTATTTTTAGTAGACACAGGGTTTCTCCACGTTGGTTAGGCTAGTCTCAAACTCCCGACCTCAGGTGATCCACCCGCCTCAGCCTCCCAAAGTGCTGGGATTACAGGCGTGATCCACCATGCCCGGTACTATTTTATTTTTGTATAGAGTGTGATGGAGGGACTCAAATTCATTCTTCTGCATGTGAATATCCAGCTGTCCCAGAACCATTTGCTGAAAAGACTATTCTTGTCTACAGCCATACCACCCTGAAAGAGCCTGATCTTGTCTGAAAAACCTATTCTTTACCCCATTGAACTGGCACCTTTGTTAAACTGATCGTAAATGTGAGCATTGATTTCTAGACTCTCAATTCTAGTCCATTGATGTATAGTCCATCCTAATACCAATACCACACTGTCCTGACTACTACATGTTTGTAGTAAGTTTTGAAATTATATAGTGTGGGGCCTCCAACTTTCTTCTTTTTCAAGATTGTTTTGGCCATTTTGAATCCCTTGAATTGCTATAAGAATTTCAAGAACACTTTGTCGATATCTGCAAAAAGACAGCTGGAAGTTTAACAGGGATTATGCAAAATATGTAGATTAATTTGGAGAGTATTGCCATTTTAACAATTTAAGTCTTCCTACCCATGAACACAGAATGTCTTTCCATTTATTTAGGTTTTCTTTAATTTCTTTTAGTGATGTTTTGTAGTTTTCAATGTATAAGTTTTACATTTTTTGATTATATTAATATTTTTCCCAAATACTTTATTTTTGTTTGTTTGTTTGTTTTCTGAGATGGAGTCTCAATCTGTGGCCCAGGTTGGAGTGCAATGGCATAATCTTGGCTTACTGCAACCTCCACCTCCCTCCCGAGTTCAAGCGATTCTCCTGCCTCATCCTCCCGAGTAGCTGGGATTACAGGCACGTGCCACCACACCCGGCTAATTTTTGTAACAAATATTTTATTCTTTTTATGCTGTTGTAAATGAAACTCTTTTAAAATTCATTTTCAGATTATTCATTAAAGTGTATAGAAATAAAGTTGACTTTTATAGTACATTGATCTTGTACTCTGCAACTTTCCTGAACTTTCTTTTTAGTGGATTCCTTAAGATTTTCTATATACAAAGTCATATCATCTGCAAATAAAGATGATATGATTTCTTTCCAACCTGGATGCTTTTTCTTTTTCTTGACTAATTGCCCTAGCTGGACTCTCCTGTACATTGTTGAACAGAAGCTGTGAACACAGACATTCTTGTCTTATTGATGATTTCAGGTGGAAAGTATTTGTTCATTTACCATTAAGTCTGATGTTATCTGCAGGTTTTTCATAAATGCCCTTTACGCTGGAACATTTTCTAGTTTGTGGAGTGTTTTTTATTATGAAAAAGTGTCAGATTTTGTCAGATGCTTTTTCTGATATAATGTGTTTATGTCCTTTATCAGATACATATTGATTTTTAGATGTTAAAACCAACCTTGTTTTCTTTTCTGGCTCTCTCTCTGTCTCTCTGTCTCTCTCTCTGTCTCTCTCTCTCTTTCTTGGTTAGAGCATCAGGGTGATACTTGCCTCACAGAATAAGCTGAGGATAGGGAGCGATAGGGAGCAAGTTCTTCTTAGAAGGGCACTAATTCCATCCCAAGGGTCCCACCCTCATGACGTCTGAGAGTCCTAATTTCCTCCCAAAGGCCTCATCTCTAAATACCATCACATTGCAGGTTAGGGTTTCAAAATATGAATTTGCAACAGGGTGTGGTAGTTCACTACTGTAATCCCAGCACTTTGGGAGGCTAAGACGGGAGGAACACTTGAGGTTAGGAGTTCAAGGCCAGCCTGGCCAACATGGCTAAACCCTGTCTCTACTAAAAATACAAAAATTAGCTGGGCATGGTGGCATGTGCCTGTAGTCCCAACTACTCGAGAGGCTGAGGCAGGAGAATCTCTTGAACCCAAGAGGCAGAGCTTTCAGTGAGCCGAGATGGCATCACTGCACTCCAGCCTGGACGACAGAATGAGACTCCGTCTCAAAAACAAAAAACAAACAAACAAAAAAATATGAATTTGGGAGGGTCACAAACATTCCGTCCATAACACAGCCCTAGCAGACTTAATACAATTATTTAGCCCATTCACATTTAATGTTATTATTGATAATATTAGATTTAAGTCTCCCATTTTACTTTTTGTTTTCCCTTCCTTCCTCCCTCCCTCTTTCCCTTCCACCCTTCCTTCCTTCCTTCCCTCCCTCCATCCCTCCTTTCTTCCTTCCTTCCTTCCCTCCCTCCCTCCATCCCTCCTTTCTTTCTTCCTTCCTTCCTTCCTTCCTTCCTTCCTTCCTTCCTTCCTTCCTTCCTTCCCTCCCTCCCTCCCTCCCTCCCTCCATCCCTCCTTTCTTCCTTCCTTTTTTGAGATGGGGCCTCACTCTGTCACCCAGGCTGGAGTGCAATGATACAAACAAGGCTCACTGCAGCCTCAACTTCCTGGGCTCAAGCCTCAAGCCATCCTCCTGCCTCAGCCTCCTAAGTAGCTCGGACCACAGGTGTGTGCCACCACACCCTGCTTTTTCTTTTTTTTGGTAGAGACGAGGTCTCTCTATGCTGCCCAGGCTGGTCTCAAACAGCTGGGCTCAAGCAGTCCTCCCTCCTCAGCCTCCCAAAGTGGTGGGATTGCAGGAGTGAGCCATCATGCCCAGCCTGCTTTTTGTTTTTTAATACATCATATTGTCTTTCTGTTCTTCTGTTCCTCCTTCAATGGTTTTTCATTATGTGAATCTTTTATAGTTTAACATTTGAATTTCTTTAATTATTGGTTTACTATTTTTCAAAGTTATTTTCTTGGCGGGCCCAGTGGCTCATGCCTGTAATCCCAGCACTCTGGGAGACAGAGGCAGGTGAATCGCTTGACGTCAGGAGTTCGAGACCAGCCTTGCCAACATAGAAAAACCCCATTTCTACAAATAACAGAAAAATTAGCCAGACACAGTGGCATACACCTGTAATCCCAGCTACTCAGGAGGCTGCGGCAGGAGAATCGCTTGAACCCAGGAGGCGGAGGTTGCAGTGAGCCAAGATCGCACCATTGCACTCCAGCCTGGGCAACAGAGCAAGACTTCGTCTCAAAAAAAAAAAAAAAAAAAAAAAAAAAAGGCCGGGCACGGTGGATCATGCCTGTAATCCCAACACTTTGGGAGGCCAAAGTGGGCGGATCACAAGGTCAGGAGTCTAAGACGAGCTTGGCCAATATGGTGAAACCCCGTCTCTACTAAAAATACAAAATTAGCTGGGCATGGTGGTGGGCTCCTGTAGTCCCAGCTACTTGGGAGGCTGAGGCAGGAGAATCACTTGAACCCGGGAGGCAGAGGTTGCAGTGAGCTGAGATCACGTCACTGCACTCCAGCCTGGGTGACAGAGTGAAACTGCGTCTCAAAAAAAAAAAAAAAAAAAAAGCTCTAGGGCTTCCAATATAGATCTTATCAGAATCTATAATACTTCAGAGTTATAATAATTGAATTCCAGTGACATATATAAATGTAACTCCCGTATAGCTCTATTCCCTCCTCCTCTTTTTGTGCTATTATTGTTACATGGATTACATTTACATGTTATAAACCAAACAATACTTTGTTATAACTTTATGTTATAAAATTTTAAGTATTTTAAATCTTCCAAAGTAGCCGAGAGAAGAAAACAGAGCCAAGTTTATATTTATAGTTTGTAATATTAATCTTCTTATTATTTCTCGTTCTCTTCCTTGTTTCCTGTGGATTCAAGTTACCATCTGGTGTTATTAGCATTTTATATGATTCCATTTTCTCTCCTTTCTTAGTGCATATGAATTATACTTTTTAAAAACTTTTTTTGCTGGTTGCCCTAGAGTTGGCAATATACATTTATAACTAATTCAAGTCCACTTTCGAGTAACATTATACTGCTTTCCAGGTAATGCAGGTAACTTAAAACAAAGTATTCTTAACTCTTCCCTCTCATGGCTAGTATCATTATTGTCATTCATTCAACTTATCCATAACCTACAATCATCAAATACATTATTATTATTTTGAATAAATGATTATTAGATCAATTAGGAATAAGAAAAACAAAAGTTTTATTTTACTTTCACTTATTCCTTAAAGTTCTTTCTTTATGTAGCTCGAAATTTATGACCTATATCATTTTCCTTCTCTCTGAAAAATTTCTTTTAACATTTCTTGCAAAGCAGGTCTACTGGTGAGAAATACCTTCAATTTTGCTTGTGAAAGTATTTCTCTTTCACTTCTGAAGGATAATTTCACTGAATACAGAATTCTAGGATGGTGGGGGTTTTCTCTCAAAATTTTAAATATTTCACCCCACTCTCTTCTTGCTTGCATGATTTCCGAAGACAAGTCCAATGTGATTCTTATCCTTATCCCACCTTATCTTATTTCCACCTCATCCTACCCTGCTCCTGCTCCCAGCTTTGCTTGCTCTTTCTTTCTTTCTTTTTTCTTTTCTTTTCTTTCCTTTTCTTTTTTTTTAGATGGAGTCTCCCTCTGTCACCCAGGCTGGAGTGCAGTGGCATGATCTCAGTTTACTGCAACCTCCACCTCTTGGATTCAAGCGATTCTTGTGCCTCAGCCTCCTGAGTAGCAGGGACTACAGACATGTGCCACCACACCTGGCTAATTTTGTATTTTTAGTAGAGACAGGGTTTCACCATATTGGCCAGGCTGGTCTTGAACTCCTGACCTCAAGTGATCCGCCCACCTCAGCCTCCCAAAGTGCTGAGATTACAGGCCAGCTTTTTTTGAGATTTTTTTTTTTAATCTTGATTTTCTGCAGGCTTTTTTCAACTTTTATTTTAGATTCTGGTATATTGTGTGATGCTGATATTTGGGGTATGAATGATCCTGTCACCCAGGTACTGAGCACAGTACCCCATAGTTATCCAACCCTTGTCCCCTCCTTCCCTCCCCGCTCTGGTAGCCTCCAGTGTCTACTGTTGCCATCTTTACATCCATGTGTACTCAATGCTCGCTTAAAAGTGAGAGCATGTAGTATATGATTTTCTGTTCCTGTGTTCATTTGCTTGGAATAATAGCTTCCAACTACATCCATGTTTGCTACAAAGGACATGATTTCATTCTTTTTAATGACTACATAGTATTCCATATTGTATATGTACCACATTTTCTTTATCCAGTCCATCACTGAAGGGCACCTAGGTTGACTCCATGTCTTTGCTACTGTGACTAGTACTGTGATGAACATGCAAATGTATGTGTCTTTATGGTAGAACAATTTATTTTCCTTTTGCGTATATACCCAGTAAAGGGACTGCTGGGTTGAATAGTACTGTTTTAAGTTGTTTGAGAAATCTCTAAACTGCTTTCAACAGTGACTGAACTAATTTACATTACCACCAGCAGTGTATAAGCATTCCCTTTTCCCTGCAGCCTCACCAGCATCTGTTGGTTTTTGACTTTTTAATAGCCATTCTGATTGGTGTGAGATGCATTACTCTGATGATTAGTGATGTGGAGCATTTTTTCATGTTTGTTGACCGCTTGTATATCTCCCTTTGAGAAGTCTGTTCATGTCTTTTTGCCTGTTTTTTGATGGGGTTGTTTTTTGCTTGTTTAATTAAATTCCTTACAGATTCTGGATATTAAGACCTTTGTCGAATGCTTACTTTGCTAACACTTTTCTCCCACTCTATAGGTTGTCTGCTGACTCTGTTGATAGTTTCTTTTGATTTTCTACGGTTTAAATAGGAATGTCTAGGTGTAGTTCTTGGCATTTATCTTGCTTAATGTTCTCAGAGCTTCCTAGAATTGTGGTTTGGTGTTTGGCATTAATTTGGAAATATTCATTCTCAGTCGTTATTGTTTCAAATATTTCTTCTGTTCCTCTCTTTCTTGTCCTTCTGGTATTCCCATATATTTTTAATATACATTTAATGTAATGAATTTTTTAAACAAAATATAATTTAGGAGCCAGGCGTGGTGGTGTGCACCTGTAAGTCTCAGCTACTTGAGAAGCTGAGGTTGAGGGTAGCTTGAGTCCAGGAGTTTGAGGTTGTAGTGTGCTGCGATCACACCTGAGAATAGCCACTGCACTCCAGCTTGGGCAACATAGCAAGATCCACCCCTAAAATTTATGTATGTATGTGTATACATATATATGATTTGTATGATTTTCCTTATTATACGTTTATAGCTATATATGTATGTATAGATACATAAACATATATATATATGAATGAATCACCTTGTGAGGGAGGTATTATCACTTTTGTTTTTGGAGAAGAGGTAGCCAAGGCTCTGAGAGGTCACGACACATGCATGAGATCACACAGCGCGTCTGGAATTCCATTTCAAGCCTGTCTGAGGAGGGCGCTCTCGCTGCTTCTTTACCTGGTCTTGTGTCCCCAAGTGTGTAATGTGAGGTAAGACCCGGGGTCTGTGTCCGGGAGTCCTGGCCCAAGGCGGGCGCAGTCTCCAGCCGCCCCACCCCTGGCTGGGGGCTCTGCTCAGGGAGCACGGCCGGCAGGGGGGAAGAGGCGTGCGCTAGGCAGCAGCGGGGATGGAGGGAAGGGGGGGGGTCCGCCACCCGCCTGTGCGCGCCCAGTCCTGCCGCATCCTGGGTGCGCGCCGCCCACCCGCGGGGCGAGTGCCCAGGAGGCGAGGCGCGGCCCGGTGCGCCAGAGGTAGCTCCACCGCGAGCGTTGTGGGTGGGGCCCGCCGTGCCCGCCTCCCCACCTCCCCCGGCGGCGCTCCAGGCTGCAGTGTTCCGGGAGCTGGGTTATAAAATGCCGGGGTAAGCGGCAACTCAGACTTAGGATCCCGCTCACGACATGGCCTCGGGGGCTCAGCTCCCGCCGCAGCCGTCGAGCTCAGAGGTCAGCGCCGTCCAGAGCCCAGGCGGGCGTCCCGGCGCCGGTCTGGAGGAAACAGCCCTGGGCGTTCCTCCCCCGCCGTCTCCGGGGGAGGCCCCTCTGCCCCGGAGCAACCGGAGCAGGTGCCCTGGGACCCGCCAGCCCGGAGCGGCCTCCCTCCACGCGGCGTCCGCAGCAGTCCCCGTGCGGCCCCGGCGCGGTACGGCGCCAGCCGGGAAAACCGCAGACCCGGTCCCCGCCGCCGCCGCAGAGCAAGCTCCGCGGCCGGCTCCACAGTCCCGCAAGCCGCGCAACCTGGAAGGCGACCTGGACGAGCGCCGGCTGCTCTGCCACTTGCAGCTGGCCCAGGACCGCGAGGCGCGCCTGTGGCGGGGCGGCAAACCCCAGGTACCCGTCGCTGCCGCGTGGCCCTCCTCGCGCGTGCACGGCAGGCCGATGTAGCCTCCACCTGCACCCGCGCTGGGGTGTTCTGCAACTGGAGGCCGGGCCCTTCCCCAGGTGTGGCCCCTCACGAGAGGCACGAGGCTAGATCCACCAGCTTCTCTCTAGGAGGGCGTCTTGCTAGCAGGGCCTTCGGAAGAGGGCCTGTTTGAATCAAGGAACTCAGCCTACGACGAAAAGCGGGCGCGAGGGGTGGGGGTGATGGGTGAGCCGCTGCGCCGGGGGGCGCTTGCTCCCAGCGGGCATGCGGGGGAAGGGACTTCTCACTGCCCCACCCCCCGCACCTTAAGCAGGAGGCTCCTGCTGCTGGGGGACCAGGAGTGGCCGCTAGCGACCTTCCTCGCCCCACCTGCTCTTCTTCCTAGCAGGATGAAATCTGCGACGCCTTCGAGGAAGTCGTGTTGTGGCTCCTGCGGCTTCAGAACACCTTTTACTTCTCCCGGTCCACTTTTAACCTGGCCCTCACCATCTTCGGCCGCCTCCTGATTTCAGTGAAGGTAGGGAGGCCTCTGAGGGACGGTGGCAGATGGTGAGAGAAGAAACTAACCTTTGCTCCCCATTCCTGCTTGAGAGGTGAGAGTTTCCAGATGCTCAAAACCAAGGTGTATAAACTAACTTGCTCCGAGTGGAAGAGCTGGTGTTGGAACCTCTCCACATCCTACACTGGCTGTCTCAGGGTCATGTGGTCATCAGGATTGGACTTGGGGAGCGTGAGAGGACCTAGCTGGGAAAGGGCTTCCTGTGTAATGAGGTAGGATGTGCTTGTCTTAACCTGTCGAGGGCAGCTTGAGGCTAGGATGAGACTGGGTTCCCTGAGAAGGTGCCATATTTCCCACCTCCAGTCCCGAAATGAAGGAATACTGCCCAGTCATCTGCAGTTCTGAAATCAGGAGCATCTTCGTTGGTCAGATCTAAAAACGGCACTAACATTCTGTCTTGTGGAGAAATTGAGCCTTTTAAAAATGGGGAAAAAAAGCTTATTAAAACAAACGGCTGGGTGCAATGGCTCACGCCTGTAATCCCAGCAATTTGGGAGGCCAAGGGGTGTGGATCACTTGAGGTCAGGAGTTGGAGACCATCCTGGCCAGCATGGTGAAACCCTGTCTCTATTAAAAATACAAAAATTAGCCAGGTGTGGTGGCCCGCCCCTATAGTCCTAGCTACTCAGGAGGCTGTGACAGGAGAATCGCTCAAAATCAGGAGGTGGAGGTTGCAGTGAGCCAAGATCATGCCACTGCACTCCAGCCTGGGCAACAGAGTGAGACTCCATGTCAAAAAAGTATATAAAAGAAAACAAACACAGATGCTTTTCAGTTTGTTTCTGGCATTCATATTCTGCTCAAATGTGTTTGTTCCATACTGCAGGTAAAAGAGAAATACCTGCATTGCGCCACAATTACTTCCTTGAGGCTTGCTGCAAAAGTTAATGAAGAAGAGGAGGTATGCATCCTTGGAAGTCCACACTGGGCTGCACTTGAGGTATAGGGGTGTAACATTGGAGGACTCCAGTTTCCTGATAGGTCTGTGCCCTTAGATATGGTGGATGTTTTGGAAAAGTCACCAACTTGCCAGCATCTCTGCTATCCCTTCCATCGGCTTGTCAGGCTTTGAGACCCCACAAATGAACAAGTAGAGCAGCTGAACTGTCCTGGCCCACCAAACCTAGAGACCTGAACTCTTGACAGATACATCTGGCCTCACTGGTTGATGACAGATGCTACCTCTCTCTAAACAGGGGCATCTGCTGTTGAGCAAGGAAAAAGGCCTCCCAAACCATGTGACTTAACATTCCACCCCAAGCAATTATGTCTAAGAAAGCTGCTTGAGACTTGAGGACTTGGCTGTGTCAATGAAGCTGGTCCTTGGGAACTCTGGGACCCCTGAGAGGGACAGGAGGGCCATGTGCTGGGGGTAAAGTACAAGGGGCCCATGAGCATTTCAGGCATGGCTGGATGGCTGAATTTCACTGTGGCATCTGTTCAGGAGGAGATCATCTCCTAATACCCTTTCCAAGCTTTCCTACCTCCCTCCAACTTCTCCCAGTTTGGGGATGGTGAAATCACTGCCATTGCCACAGGGGTCACCCTTAGCTGATCTCTGGGTCTGAGGAGGCAGGGAAGAAGTTGTGTGTCCAGTTCCAAACCTTCAATAAAAATGTTTTAAACTCCTGTTTATGAGAATAGAATTAATGCCCAAGTTGCTTTTGTCCAACTAAAAATCAAGTGACCCTTTTTCTGGAGGTTATAGTAATACTTCTGTTTATCTAAAAACATAGGATCAAGCCTTTAATGTACTTGGTACTCGAATGTTTACTCATAGACAAGCCTCATTAGTCCCTCTGTGGGAAAAGCCATAGTTTTTCCAGAACTGAACCACCTTCAATCAAGGTTGAAGGAAATGTGTTTGCAGTTGCGATGCTAAAAAACCCATAGGAGGTTTTATCAATGTGTCTGGTACAGACTAGGAAGCTCAAAAGCATAGTTTTTTTTCTCTATGCCCAGTACCCATGGTAGGGATCAGGAATAGGGAGAGGCAGAACCCATGGCTCCTGGAAAGCTTGGGGTGAGTTCTTGCAGCTGAACAGGGGAGATGGCACAGCCCCAGCCTCCAAAGCACCTTTGGGTATGAGCTAGCATGCAGCTGGGGGATCAAGACCCGGTTTCAGAGGGGGACCATGTGATGTTCACTACATAACTACCTGAGGATTTGACAGATAGCCAAGATCTGGTTTAGTATTTCTTTCAGAAGCATTTTCTGTGGCAGGCCACAGGAAGACAACTCCACTAAGGTCATGAATGCCCAGTCCCCATGGGTAAGAAAACAAAAGCTACTATGACATGATGTAGGGCTTTGGCCTCTTTATTTTCTTTTTACAGTTTATTCCACAAGTAAAAGACTTCACAAAGCACTATGGCTCTGACTATTCCCCGAATGAGCTGCTGAGGATGGAGCTGGCTATTCTGGACAGACTGCACTGGGACCTCTATATTGGGACGCCGCTGGACTTCTTGACTATAGTGAGTAAGGAGGTGTTTACAGAGTCTACCCTAAACTCGTGTGTGCCTTTGGAACAGCTGTTTACAACATGGGATGGCAAAGCACAGGCGTGCACACGCCCTTGCACATGCACCACAGTGAGGTGACCCACAAGGCTCATGACATACGGAAGAGTGAAAAGGTATCTTAAATCCAACACAGTTCCACCAGACTCCCACTTCTAAAGGACATTAAATTAACTTTACAAAGATTTTTAGACGGCACTATTATGGTGAGTTTCTCTTTTAAATACACACTGCAAAAATATTTAACTTTCCATTCTATGAATACTGTACATAAATATCTGTCTGCTTTTGCTACACTTTACACACATTCACTTAGCTGTCTTTATTCACCTACACACAATCCTTATTGAAGCTTTAGACCATATTGATCTGGCACTTAAAAAAATATCATACATTAGTTTGTATTTGTTTTAGTTGGGGGAATGATGGTCATCCTTAAGGATATGATTCTGTTAGTAAGGCAAAATTATGCAATGTGGAAATCTCATGGGGTTTTGGTTTGTTATGAAGCATGAAGATTAAATTACTAAAGACTGTTTCATTATGAAAACTGGCCACCGTTGCCAAGTTGCAGAGTTTCGTCTTATGATAAGCAGATACAAGTAACTTTTCTGCTACCTTGGTCTTGAATAGTATGTTTCTATTTTTTAGAATGGAAACATTGTCATCTAGGTACTTTCCGCTCATAACGATGATGTCACAAAGCAGACTTTTTTTTTTTTTTTTTTTTGTCCCGGAGTGGAAGCTCAGCTTGGCCACAGGATGGGCATTAAGCCTCAAGCCCCTTACGGAGCCATGGATAGGAATGAAAAGGGTTGGGCAACATTTGATGTTCCCTGATGGAAATTTGAATTGTTTGCACTTTTGGTCATTGATATAGGAAAAGTATGGGGCTTTCTGTTCTAACATTAAAAACCATGGTCTCCAGTTCCATGCCCTGGTGGTCCTGAGCTGGCCCCATGTGTTGGAGCTGCTGCCTCAGAGGAATCCTTCCCTCCACGTCGCATCCCTGACCAGGCAGCTGCAGCACTGTATGGCGGGCCACCAGCTGCTGCAGTTCAAGGGCTCCACACTGGCCTTGGTCATCATCACCTTAGAGCTGGAGAGGCTCATGCCCGGCTGGTGTGCTCCTATATCTGATCTGCTAAAGAAAGCACAGGTAGACATCAACTTTGCCCCAGACCAGGCTCTGTGTTTTGCCCCTTTAGCTGATGCACTCTGACCCCAAAGGGGTACCCTTTGCCCTTGCAGCCTCTGGAAAATGTTCTGGCCATAACCCTGGAAAGAGTCTGCCCAAAGGCTAGGCTTTCCACACTTGGTCATGCTCTATGCACTTGAGATGGGACATGTGTTCCCTTCACTGGACCAATGGGGGTGGTCTCTGAGAGTGAGAGAATCTTTATCTCAATGGGAGCCCTTGTAGCCAAGAGGACTGTGGGGAGTCAGGGGTATGTCTGGCTTAGGAGGAAGCAACCCTGAGCTTAATACTGAGGAGCATAAATTCTAAACTCCTTCACCTCTCCTTTGTATGAGTGTGTGGTACCAGGTACAGGGGTACCATGAGGCAAGCATTGTGGGGGCACAAGGGGGAGAGGGGTGTGTCAGAATCCCTCAGAACAGATAGGTTAGGATGGAATGCATAGTTAGACTAATGACAACTTTACTGAGGTTGGAAATGGATGTCCCTGAGATGGTAGGATTAGTGGTCCTTAGTTGGGTGGTTGGACCTTCCTGAACTTGCTTCATGCTAACATTTTGGCACTCAATTGCCAATTTCTTAGAATGTATGATGGTTCTGCTTGAAGATGGCCACTCTATTCTAATACAGGTTGGTGATATGCAGTACAGCTGCTGCAAGGAACTTGTAACGCAGCAACTGAGAAGTTTTCAGTCATCCTCCTGCACAGACAACTTTGTGTCACCTGCCAACTAGCCCCTCTGCCTCCACCCCGGGGCTTTCAGAGCATAATGTGAAACCTCCTTGCTTGGACTACCATGAGTTCTTTGGCTTGTTATGAATCCTGTAAAAAGGGAAGGTGGCTCTGGAAGAGCAACTGAGAAAAAGTTCCCAACTGAGCCCTTGGAAAAAAAATAAAGGGGAGAGGGGAAAGGCAGGCTGAGGTCAGTAGAGGTCAGGGTGGTCTGATAGACTATGACCCTGTCTTCCCTTTTTCTCCTCTGGGCCTGAAGCCAGGGAGTATGAATGAATGTTCAAATGGCAGCTTGTTTTACCTTCCTTCTCCAGCAAGGGTTGGCATTGGCCCCTGGGAGCGCTGGAATATGAAACCAAGAGGCAGGCCTGGCTCAGGGCTGAAGGGCTGGGGCTAGTTCTGACCAGTTCTTGCTGCTCTACCTGCCAGAGCTGGCCAGGTCCTTCCAACTTCCCAGGCTTATCCCAAACACATATGTGGTGCTTCCAGTCCCAACTACCCTGCCTGCCACTCCTCACATGGGACAGTCTCTGCAAATGCATTTACCCAACCATGGCTATGACTTATGTCTTCCCTTTACAAGGACTGGATTATAAAGTATGCTTTGTTTAATGTAACTTGAGCAAGATTTAGGCATATCTTTCCTTTGTTACTCTTAAGCAAAGTGGTTTCAGTTATTAGTTTAACTAGAGGGATTTTGTGCTAATGAATGGGTATTATAGGCTAACACCTGTGATGGGAGGCACAGCTCTGAATGCTTTCTGTTGGGATGAGCAGGTTCTGAGGCCAAGCCTGCTCCAACCACAGTGCTGCCAGGAGGAGGAGCCGGCTGCCTCTCTCATGCTGTGCTACCACAGAGCCATTCTCTAAGCAGGGGAGTGCAGCTGACAAAGATGCCAGCTGGGGTTGTGTAAGTTGTGTTGGGGGTATGAATGACTGAGCCACACATTCAGAGGTGGTTTGTGAAGTCTTCCACTGTGAACTATGGTTTTCTTTTTTTTTTTTTTTTTTTTTTTTTGGTGTGTTTGTGTAAATGTGCTAAGCCATGGGGTGGGAGGGGAAAGATTTACTAGGTGCAAAGTGGTCAAGGGCCAGATATACTATAATTGTCTATATTATAGAGTTAGTATACATCTGTATTTTTTCTTGACACACTTTTGCTTGTTGGTGCTTTCGTTAAAATTACACTTTAATTGCTTCCGATCCTGTATGAGTCTTATTTTGAGCTACCATGCATTTAGCCTTGCGAGAGTCAGATACATTTGGAACACTATCTCCTAGGTCATATCAAGAACTCTCCTCTAGTCCAGAACCCATTTTACAGATGGAGATGCTGAGGCCATGCTGCTCACAGCTTCCAGTGGTGGCCATGAGTGCCCTCTGCCTCCTTCCTTCCAGTGTAAGTGGGACCACAGTGCATGAGGCAGAAGGACATCCTGAGGGCTCATACCAGTTTAGGCATCCCAGGCTTTAGGGGAACTGCTGGAAGACATCTGCTGCTTAACCAGGTGGCTATGGATGTGAGCTAGATTCTGAGAGCTGATCCAACTCAAACCTCTTGGAGAAAGCAGAGGGTAGACATGTGAGTCCTAGGACTGGGGTAAGAGACAACCTTCTGCTCTGGCTTTCTATAAATGATAGAACTCTTCTATAGGGAAGCTCACTTTTGTATTGCCGAAGTCCCACTCGTGGATTTTTAAAAATCTTATGTGCTTTTCAAGCTTGCTGTGGGGCCCCAGGTCCCATCCTACTTCCCTCTAATATTCTTTTCTGACATTAGGAACTCCTATCCCACCTCAACTCAGAGATTGGGAAACATTTCTCTGGGAGAAATATGGATACAATCCATTTTCCTTTTGACCCCACCTATTGAAAGGCAGGGATTGGTGAAGGAATGAGGCTGAAGAAAATGGAGATGGAAAAAGCTCAGAGGCAGATGCTATGGCAGAAAGAAAGGTAGGTGGGCTCAGGGAGGAACAGGGCAGGGGGAGCATCATAGACCTGTCTTAAACTTGTCCAAACAGTACTTCCCTGAAATGAATGAGCCAAGTCATTTGATGATGTTTCCACCACCTAGGAGGCCCTCCTCCCCCTGGCTTCCTGGAGAGTCTCTGTCCTTCAAAACTTGGTGAATACTTTACTTTGCCTCCCTGCTGCCTGCCTTCCCACAAGTAGAGCTGAGTTATGCCTGCATTAGGGATGTGTTCATACCACTCTCCCTGCAGGGGTCCCCATTTTCTCATTTTGGTCTTCCCAAACCTACCTAGTGCTCAATGGAGAAAGCTCCTTAAAAAACAAACCCACGTACTTTTTATCACTTCTTTTCACCAGTCTGCTCTTCCTCAGCCACTTTTGCCTGTCCCCTAGGGCTTTCTACCTCTAAAAAACAGTCTCAGGTCCACCAGCCCACACCATCAGGCTGCGTACTTTAACACTAGCCACACTTTCACTACTCTTCCATCATTCCATTGAGATGCCAAGGAGCAGGTGTAGCTCAGGATTTAAGGGTACAGACTACCAGCGTTCAAATCTCAACTTCTCCAGTTACTTGCCATGTAACCTTGGGTAATTACTTAAACCTCTGTGCTTCAGCTATAAAATGGGGATGAATGGTCCCTAATCATAGGATTAGGATGAGGATTAGAGGAGTTAATGCATGTAATGTGGTTCCGAGCAGTCCTGGCACTCGAATATTAGTAGTCCCATGGCAAGCCTTTTTGCTAAGGAGGAACACTCCTCAAGGGCAGGTGCCCCTTTTCTCATGTCCTGCACCCAGTTAACCAATAAAGATTCATGGACCACAGGCTGCCCCTTTACCTTCCTGTAACTTTCCTGTGACTCTTCCCTCCATCCCCCACCTATGCAAGAGCCTTTCACAGATGCCTGTAGCAGGGTTTCCTATTAAAACAATTCCTACAGAAGTAGATCAACCTCCACAAAATTCAAAGAACAGACAAGCTGTATTTTACCACAGTTGTAGCAGATTAATGGGCTCAGGAAACTTGTTAAATCAGAAAAGCTACTGCCCAAAAAAGACACCACAAAAACTCAAAATAAATGCAAAATTTAATGAAAAAAATAAGTACAAAGTGAATGGAAAAGAACAAAAACAGTCAATGAATGCAGGAGTAAATGAATTAACACGTGAAGCAATTTTAGAAAAGCATGTTAACGTAACAGACTAGCAAGCCACACTTCCTCGGGCCTCGTATCCATGAGCCCCACTTAACGGAGCCCACATTTACACATACACAAACATATGCAGTCAGTATGCACAATTACAAACCACCTAGATCAGGGTACCCACAACTAGAAAGACCATATTTCCACATTGGCCTGGGACAGGTCTGGTTTATGCCTTTTGATCTGGTGTAATTAATAGCATCCCCTTTCTCTCTCAATAGTCCCAGTTTGGGCAACAAATTATATGGTGATTCTTCTACCTCAAACAAACATGGTTTATGAAAGACATGATAGTAAATGCCAACATGATCCTGTAAGACAGCCCTAATAACGCCAACAAATGACAATGAGAAAAAGAGGGGTAAATGAGACTCTGCAGACAGGGTCACATTCTATGGGGGCTAACTTACTAAACAGTGGCAAGTTTTAAGCCCACTTTATGCACCAAGGTTTAATTTGGTCTCAGCTAAAGAAGACAAAATTCCAAACACAAACAGCAGGGGAGAGGTGCAGTGAGGCTTGCTGGAGGGACCTATGGAGGCAGCTCAGACCAGAAAACACAAGTCTGTCAAGTGTCCCTGAAGATCCTGGGAAGGCTTAGGCCCACAGGCAGCCAGCCACGAGTATGGCCTTTCAGTATGCCCGGGGTGCGACCCGCAGGCCACAATGGACGAATGGCCAAGTCTGCATACTCCAGAGTCCTAGGTTGGCCCATGAACCAGGAATTCTCATTTCTTATGTATCCAATGAACCTGCTGGGTCACCAGGCCTCATCTTCATAAATATGTTAGCTGAGAGAGGCTATCTTAAAGGTCATGCTCTGACCCAACTGCATACACTTTCAGACATAAAATTACCCTAGAGATGAGCCATTGGCAGCCCACATTTGCCCTGGATATGCCAGTTTACCTTTTTAGATACCCTCACTGAAGCATCAGTTTTCAATTGCAACCAGATATGGACTTATTGTGACGCTAAGGAAGCTTAATCTTCAGGGCCCCTTCCAAGACCCTGTACCTAATTTTATATTAACGTTGTTTTTCTTAAAGAAGTCTTTCTAAATAATTCAAGCTTTCGGCCCCATAAAATTTAGATCCACCCCTGGTCATAGCATAAAAAGTTGAATTGTCACTAGAACCTGCTCTGCTGCTGGAGCATGGAGCCCCTCACAGGTAAAGGCTGCCTCTTCCTGGCCGTGCCTCGGTGGACACACACAGCTCACCCCTCCGCTTCTCCCTGAGCAGAACATCATCTCAGGAAGGCAGGAGGAAGCCAGGACTTGGTCCTGGAAATCAATAATGCAAGCCAGACAGAAAGGGGGAAATGGTCATGAGAAGGAAGACAGGGGCATGAAAAGCAAACTACCAATTCCACAATAAATTAGCACGTCTTCCTGAGGCTTCCAGCCAGGGAGTAGGCTATACTGTGAGCTCCTTGAGGGGAGCGTTGTGCATTCCTCTGGGTAGCTCCAGTGCCCAGCACGGTGCTTCAACATTAAAACTACCCTTCCTTTCATTTAGTCATTTTACATCTCCCATTTTACCAGGCCATATTCTCAACACTGACATTCTTGGTGGCTTGTAAACCAACAGGAGCACAGAAGAATCAAAGCTGCTAGTACTTCCTTAAAATGTTCCCCTTTAGAGTGCAGCTGAAGGGGAAAGCTCCTTTGCCGCTCATTTTTCCCTAATTGTCTATATACATCAGACACCTTCATCTCTTCACCCTGTGACCCAGCCAGGAAAGAAGCAATGACTTTGAGGTAACAACCTTTTTCCCACTGAGTACTCTTTACATTTGGAATATGCAGGATTCGCTTGGGAGTCTTAATTGGAGTCAAACACTTAACACACACACACGGAGTTGGTCCCTGTCTACAGGTAGCACCTCTGGGGCACAGACAACAGCTTTGGGCTGCTGTTCCATTTACATTCACAGTAAAAACGCTGGACATGGTCTTGTTCATGTTCCAATTCCATCCATAAAGAAATGCCAAACACTGTCATTACAGGAAGTTTATTACCCACCTCTCCCTGTATATGATAGGCATACTTTATACATAAGAAAGGTTTAGCTGTATTTTTAGTTTTTAAAAATCAGGGAATCTGTGTTACTTATGAAAATAATGGGAGAGGATATTATTTGTCTTGACGCTGGTGCCAAAATAAATATTTAGAAGTGTTTTAAAGTTATTAAAATTAAGCTGTAGGTTAGAAAAATTAAAATGAGGGGAACTGGGTGAATTTTGCAGCATGTATACCAGACCACGCAGCTGCACCTAGGGCACCACGTGAGTTGCCATCTCCACGCTGAACAATTAGGCCTAGCATCCCGGCTGGGGCCTTCGCTAGAGCGGCACATAACAGCTCCATCAGGGAATAGTGACACTGTAAATGGAAGACCAGCCACTGGCTCTGAAAAAAATAAACCTCGTCAGTTTTGGATTCCAGCATTCATGGCTTTTACGTGTTTGCATAGAGAGGGGTGGCCCGCCAGGCCCGGGGCAGCCTGGGGCCAGGGTCGGTTGGGGGAAAGCAAGGCTGTAAACACTGGAGTCTGTACCGGCTCCCAGTCCGTCCTCACACCATGTTATGGGAGAAGGGTCACAAGGTGTAACTCAAGCAACTTAACACATGAAAGTCTAAAGTCCACTCTTGACATGTAAGTCTGTGCGTGCGTTAACTGAAAAATAAAAATAAAACAAACAAAACAAAAACAGACACATTAAAAGATATGCAGACCAAATCAAACAGAAGCAAAAGACAGCAAGATGGACACCGTGAAAGGGCAGTCAGTTTGGCATTTGTGACGAGCAAAGCAGAGAATTCACCTCAGTTTGTGGTGTCCCAGGCTAACGGTCAAGATCTGATTGGGAAGTAATTTTGCAAAAAATTTGGATTCAAATTTAAAGAGTATGCATAACCAATCAAAACCACTCAAATAAATGGTCATGAAAAACACCCCTGCCCCCATTCCAAAAATGCACTCCCGACTCACACTAGTCCCTTGACCAGGGCGGCAGGAAGGAGTACCCACCTACCCCATTCCTGGCCTCCACAGAGCCGTCATGGGAAGAGCGTTTTCTCTCCCAGGGACCAAACTGACTGAAGCTTTCTAGCAGGTCCAGAAAACAGGAAAGACCTGTTTTCCAGGCCCAGGCCTGGAGAACGTATCATGGAGCCCGGGCCACATGGGAAAAGCAGGGAGACCAGACACCAGTGACAAGCCCCCACCCCGAGGGCTGTGCTGGTGTCCTTTCAGCCTGCCTGCACCCACCTTCACCGGCCCTCAGACCCTGAACTGGCCACAGACCCCTGTCTGCAGTTGCTGAGTGGTTTCTCCACAGCTTATTTCCTAGGGAATCCTGGCTACCTTTTCTTTAACAAGATGGCAGGAAGCAGGGCAAAGTCACTTTGGGTGCCAGTACCTGGGTCACAGACTCCCGCCCCGTCCCAGGAAAATCCCGATTTCTGAGTTGCCAGCTTGAAATCTACACAGGTTCCAACTCACAGAGCCCCCACGCTCACCAAGACGAAAGATGGGCGTGGGAGCGGGACTGGAGGCAAACGCAGAGCAGAGGGGAAATTCATGGCTGAGGGGAGTGTGGGGCTGGGGTCCTCCCTGGGGACAGGCAGAGGCACATCTGTCCCAGCACTGTCAGCTGGGGTGGGGCCACTGGGCATCGGGATGAGAGAGACTACAAAAAGGAAGAGGGTCTGTCCTGAAGCAGAGGACAGACCTTAGGAGTGAGACTTGGCAACCAGTTCTGAAATACCTGGTTCTGTCCCCCTGTTTCCCCCAGCAAGAAGCCCTTTGAGTTTTTTTTCCTTGGTATGTGTTTGTGTGCCTCTGTGCATGTGTGTACTGTGTGCTGGCAGATATGTGCCTGAGACTGTGTATGTGAGATGGGACAGGACAGAAAGACAGTGTGCGTGCACATGTGTGTGCACATGTGGTTAGGAAATGCCATATTGGGGGTGAGGCAGGGGCAGGGCTAACACCAGAAGCAACAGCCCAGGGCCACAGCTAACTATGCACTTCATGGCCCTAACGGCTAGGCTCCATTGCCACCAAGGAAGGAAGGGCCTGGGCATACACATCCCCAAATATCCCAGGAGGAAATGGATCCCGAGAATGACGGCCAGGTTGGGTTCACCTGCTTAGTTCCTAGGTTGGCAAGAGAAGGATGGTACCCAAGATAGGCCGGGGCAGGGAGAAGCAGGGATGGATGGGATCCCCACAGTGTGACATAGCATGGCTGTGAATGAGGTGGGTGGGCGAGGGTGAGCCCAAGAAGCCAGGACATCTGGACTCCAGCTAAGGGTGTGGAAACAGGCTATGAAGATCGCCAGGGAGAAGTGACTCAGAGTTGTCCCCACCTGACTACTCCGTTGACTGCACTCTTGGTGCTGGGAAAGGCCTCCCTGCCATCCAGTCTTTCTCTCCTCTCTCCACTCTGCAGGAACAACTCCAGCCTCTACTTGAGGGGCAGCTCTTCTCCCCAAAAGAACCCACAGAGCCCCTGTGGGAAGCCGCTTTCCTCCCTTAAGCCCTGCGGGCCCTTCAGAATAGCTGTGTGGTGACCAGTCTCCAGGAGGCCAGTGTTGGCTGGCGCGAGTGCCCGCAGTTCTCCATCACCACCTGCCAGCCAATACGGGCTCCACACCACTGCCCCACAGACTGAGGAGGGATGCGCCACAGCTGTCCAAGCAGAAACCACCACGGCTTTTGGAATCCAAGCAGAAACCACCACGGCTTTTGGAATCTGGCTGGAGATGCTGACATTCCCAGGTCCTGTCCTGCCCCTGGCCTGAAAGACCATTCCCAGCATTCCCAGAGCCCTGCAGCTTCGCCCTCTCCACGCTGCTCCTCGCCCATGCAGCCCCACCTTCACCACGCTGCAACAGGGCCACAGCTGCCAAGGGGGCTATGGGAGAGCGAATGGGTGAGCAAGAAAGTTGGGGGAAGAGGAAGAAGGGGGAAGAGAAGGAGAGAAAAAGGGAGAAGGGAGAGGGAGGGGGAGCACAAGATTGCCTGTGCAAGTGAGACTGCATGAGTATCAGAGCAATCCAGACGGCGAGACACTGGATCACTAGTGAAAGAAAAAGAAAGGCAACCAAGAAAGCTGGGGGGAGAGCCACTGAAGATGAGGGAAAACCAAACAGGAAAGGGGTAAGAGAGGGCAAGCAAGAGAGCGAGAAGGGAAGTGAGGGACAAGAACGAAAGCAAGAGCCCACAGGAGCAAGAGGAGCCAGCGCAGGCACGGCCTGCCACCTACTTCTTCTTGTCCTTGTCCTTCCTCAGGGGCTGCTGCGAGGTGGCGTGCAAGGCCTGCGACTGCAGGGCCTCCACCGCAGCCTTCCGGCGATTGAAGGCGTTGGTCTCCTCCTCCAGTTCCCGGCGCTTTTCCTCCACCTTGCGCTTCTCCTCCTGGTGGACCCGCTTCAGGTGCTCAAACTTCTCATGGAGCTGGCATCAGAAAGGGGGCAGAAGATGCGGGGAGCAAGAGGAGGGCTTGAGCCTGGGCCAGGAAGGCACCCCCACCTCTACCCTCAGCCAGGCCTTCCCTCCCTCAGCTTCCCCATCCCAGCCCCCAGCCTGGCACATACCTCCCTTTCCTTCTCCTTCAGCTCCAGCTCTGTCTCCTTCACTTTGTTGACAAACATCTGCCTCATCTCTTCCTCCTTCCTCTGCAGCTCACTTAGGAACTCCTTCCTCTTGGCCTCGTATGTCTCTTGTAGGCTGTGGAGACCCAGAGAAGAGAGGCCAAGGATGGGATTATGACGGAATGGGGTAGGGCAGGGCAGAGCCAGAGAAGTAGAATCATGTGGGCACGAGGGGTAAGAGGATGCTGGGGTCCCTCAGGGAACAGATGCCAGGGTGGTGTGTCTGGCCACAGCTGTGAAGACAGGCTCACTCTGGCTCAGGCTGTCACCTGAAGGGCTGGCTGTCACCATCGCTGTCCTGAAAGCCCATCTCCTCCAACTTGCAGCGCCGGTAGAGCTCGTAGTGCCGGCTGTGGGTCTGCTCGCGGAGGTCTTCCATGTTCACCCGGATCAACATCTCCCGCAGCTTCACGAAGTCGCAGTGATTCTCATTCTCCACTGAAAACAGAGGGCCGGTGGGGTATCAGGCAGGCATGCAGGCGGGCACACTCCAGAGTCAGGGTAGGCACGCAGGTGGGCATGAGGAGGAAACAGCACAGGGTACTACAGGCAGCAGGGCAGGCCAGGGAACTCAGTTCTACCCCCAGGATGCATTTCCCGTCCACACTCACCCTGCACCACTCCCCAGGGGTACTGCCGTGCTCGAACCAGCTTGTTCCCCACCTTCACCTCCTCGGTGCTGCCCACCACGGCAAAGGGCAGATGTGCCTGGAAAGGGGCCCGGGTATGCATAAGCCCTGAGCTGACACAGACTAATGGCAGACTCTCCCTCCCTGCCCCTGGGTCCTAGGGAGGGGCAGCCAGACCTGAACAAAGGCTCCAGGGCCAGATGCTTACTTCCTGGCTCTCTTCTGGAGAAATGTCCCAGAACTCCAAACAGGGGAGTGGGCTGAACCCTCAACCCCCTCCCTGGTGCTCCTGATTCTCCAAGCTGTTCTTTCAGCACTCGGGCCTCCCAGGGGCCATTAGAGCTTCCTGAAAGGACCTGTGAGCCTGGCTCCCTTCCAGGTTCCCAAACCCTTAAGCCTGCTCAACTCCTTCCATTTCCAGGCTCCTCCATGAGTCCAGATCTTATGACACCCAAACCTGGGGTCCCCAGTGTAGGCCCACTATCAGATTCCTCCTGTCCCCTGCCCACAGATGTAGGACTGGCCAGCTCCAGATGCCCACCCTTCTGTCCTGGAGAAGCTAAGGCTGGAATCCTGGGGAACAAGAGTCTCCTGGGGCTGTGTCAGATCTGTGCCGGCTCCTCGCCCTCTGGCCCCAGGGCCCTGAGGCCCTCGCCCAACGCTCACATTCATGACTGCGTTAATCTCTGCAACAGCCTCGTCATCCGTGGGAAACTGGTAGATCTGGACCCCGTTGCTGACCAACTCGCCCATGATCTTGATCTTGAACTTGTGGAGCTCGCTCTTGGAGATGGTGTCAGCCTTGGCGATGATGGGAATAATGTTCACCTGCCAGGATCAGGGGAGGGGACAGCAGGCTGGTTGGCTCTTTTGAGCAGTGGTTCCCATGCCATGCCCAGGATATGGATAGCCATGCCCAGGCCATATCCCTGGGCAGGGGGAAGGAGGCCAGAGAGATGGAGCCACTCCCACGGGCAGCCATAGTGCAAACCCAGCCACCTGTGGCCATTCTGATGAGTTTCAACAATTGGCTGCAGTGCTTCTTACAGCCCTGGTTCCCCCAAATCACCATCCAGCCCCAAAACTGGTCCCCCTAGGCATACCCAGCTTTGACCCAGAATCCTTTGAAGGTCCTAATTGGCCTGGGGCCTGACAGAAGGAGTGGTGGGGGGCTATGCTTCCCACTAAGCAGGTAAAAGGACCCATCAGCAGTAGCCATAAGAAGATCCCAAAATCTCCCAGGCCCAGGCTATCCCGTTTTTCACAATAAAAATGAACTCCTGAGATGGGAGGGCAGTCACGTGAGAGCTGACAAGGGATGTGGGGTCACATGCCTTCAAGATGCACAGCACTTCCAGTCCTTCCCATGAAGCTGCCTCCCTTCTCTACCCCTACAGTACCCACCCCTCATTCACATCCCATTTCTGGGCCTTAACTCTCCTCTCCCTGATGGGCTCAGAAGGAGCCAAAGGACATTTATGTCAGGGAGGAAGGGGGAAGTGAAAGGAGGAGCTAGAAATTAGGAATTGAGAGATAGAAAATGAGCAGACAAGAGGCTGAGATGGGAAGGGAGGTTCCCTGGAGCGAAGGGGAACAAACACTATCGGGAGCGGGAGGGGCTGAGAATGAGAATGATTCAGCTGCAAGCAAGGGGCTCAGGGTCAGACCCAGGGCACAGGACTCTGGAGAACGAGCCCAGAGCATTGGGGGCCACTGGAGCAGGAGGGACAGACGCAAGACAGAGAGAGGACCGAGCCAATGGGGGGCCACCCACAAGCCCCCGACCAGGTCCCTGAGGACCATGGTGTTCAGGCATGAGGCAGCCACCACATCGCATCGCAGCAGAAGACTATGGAGCCTGTGACAGCAGGTGGGGACAGGGATACCTTGCTGTCTAGTTTCTTCATGGTCACTAGATCTAGAGACTTCAGGGAGTGCCCTGTGGGCGTGATGAAGTAGAGGCAAACGTGGATCCTTGTGTCATGGTAGTCGAAGAGCGAGCGGCGGATCTTCAGCTCCTCCTGCAGATAATTTTCAAACTGCGCATCGATGTAGTCAACTATGGGCCTGTAACTACAGACAGCTCCATCACCCAGGAGGCTGCCAGCTGAGATCAGGGGCTTGGGGCTTGGGGGGGCTCAGGGCTCGGGGCCAAGCCAGGCTGCCCCCTGGCCTTTTCTTTCTGGGAACAGCTTCTGCCTGAGATCCCTGACTGGATACAGGCAGCTGACCCCTTCTCCAGACACCTAAAGGAGTAACTGGTCTGTTGGTGACCACAGAGCCTCAGATATTCCCCAAGAGGCCCTCCCTGGCCCCCTGCAGTGTGAGGGCTGGGCTACTGGTATGGGGGCCAATGTAGGTGGGGTGGGAGGAGGCTGGGTGGGGCCGCCCTTCCCGCCTCTTGCCTCTCATCCTTATTGATCTGATCCCCAAAGCCCACGGCATCCACAATGGTCAGCTTGAGCTGCACGTTGCTCTCCTGGAGGTCGTAGGTCTGGGGCCGCAGGCGTACGCATGCCTCATGGTGACTGGCTTCCTCAGTCTCGAAGGTCGTGTTGAAGAGTGTGTTCATCAGTGTGGATTTGCCAATGCCGGTCTCCCCTGGGCAGTGAGGACAGGAGGGGAAGAAGTGGGTGTCATAGGCTGGAAATGGGCTGTCCTTGACTGGTGGCTAGGCCAGGCAGGGCTCAGGCATCCATGGCCCCTGGATAAGAGAAAGGGGCAGGCCGCCCACCCCATCCCTCATCACCCCCATTCCCCAGGAACTATCTTTTCCTGTGGCCTCAGAAATAACCTGTGGAAGGAAGAGCCAAAAGGTGGACTTGGACAGAAGACATAGCTGTGTGTGATATGTGATGTATTTCCTCAGGGAGCAGGGAAGAGACAGAGCCAGGCAGCTGTGTAGACACCACTGCAGACCCAATCACCTCACACATAACCTGCTCTACACAACACCCCTCCCGGGACCAGGGTGGTCATGGGACCAAGAGGGCCAGGGTCTAAAGCCACCAGTGGCTCAACTCATGCGCCCCGGACAGCCCTAGCTCCACATGGCTTTAGCTGGGGGAACTCAGGATGGGCTGCTTCCCGAAGGGCACCTGCAGAGGGACCAGAAGAGCACTTTGTGTCCTTCTGGGAGTCCCAGGGAACCTCCGAGAGCCTCTCTGCTTGGGGCTGTTATTTGTTCACATGCGTGCTGGAGCACTTACCATAGGATAAGGTGATGAGGGGCAGAGCTGTTTACCATAACGTCCTTGACACAGGGTGGGAAGCAGTAAATGAGTACATGTTTTTTAAATGAACAAACAAATGAATAAATGAACCTAAATCTCTGTGATAAACACCCACAGTTTACAAAGCACTTTCATGTGCCCGATCCGGTTTACTCTTCATGATAATGCTGTGTCAGGCCCTGGCTCTAACTCTATCCTTGACTCTGGCAGAGACACCAACCAAATCCTCGTCCTGACACCCCCAAAGTTTCACTCTGCCTGGGAAGCCCCCTTGCAGCTCAACAGGGGGCCAGAAGCACCCCCTCTCCCAGGAGGTTCTCACCCACCCTCTGTCTGAGGCCAGGCCCTGACACTCACCCACACAGAGGATGTTGAAGCTGAAGCCCTGAGTGACCGACTTGCTGACCAGCTGGTCGGGGAGGCTGTCGAAACCCACATGGCCGCCCAGGGAGAGGCTCCGGGGCTCTGGCTCTGCATTCTGCCAAGAGAGAAATAAAGCAAGACATGAGCCCACTGGGGAAGAAAGGTCAAGCTGCGGGGCGGGCGCTAAATCTGAGTTAAAACAGTGAAGCAGCCCCACCCGATGTCTGAATTCTCAACAAATCTCAGACACACCCTGAGTACACCCGAGCACCAACTCCAGGCCAAGTTTCCCCAGAGGGAGCCCGATGCCCCCAGGGGGAAAGGCCCTTCCACTCTGTAGCTTTGCTCCACCTGGGATGGCCAGGGATGCCTGGGCTGAGGGCTCCATGTCTCCTGGCATAGGTGGCCCCAGGGGCTGTGGTTGCTACCCATAAGGGCCCACCTGTTTTCCTACTCAGGAGGAGGCCCCAGATGGTCCCAGAGGACCAGATTGGAAAGTGTGTCTGTTCCTGCAGCCAGCTCTAGGAGAGGGGGGATGCTGCCCCTGCCTAGTCCTCCCAGGCCCTCCCACTGAGGCAGGACTCAAGCAGGGCCACGTCTGGTCCAACCCCCTCACAAGCATGCTCCCTCAGAGGAGCCTTCTCTATCAGCTGGGCTCGTGGCCCTCCATGTTCACCCCTGCTCCTCACACACCCACGTATGGGACTCATGCATGGACCCTGCTAAAGGAGCCGGCCCTCACTCACACAACCCCCCCGTGGGGCTCAGGGGTGGGTTCCAAAGGGACTGAGACTCTGAGGCCTCCTCCCTTCTGCCTCAGTGGTATTCCCTAGAGACCCCCAGCTCCTGGCTCCTGACTCCTGCCACCCTTCCACCCCCATCTCAGCCCTGGTTGTCTAGACAGAAGGTTCCGGGTAAGAATGTGGAGGCCTGGCCTTAGCAGAGAGCTGAGCGGCAGGCCCCGAGTGAGCTGGGGCCACTGGAGCTGGCCCACCGCTCTATAAAAAGAAACCACGAGGACCCAAAGCAGAGGGTCATGGTCACACTCCAACTTGTGTGGCTGGTTTCTCTGACTCCCTGGAATGGGGTAAAATGCTGCCCGAGGGAAGGTTCCCAGGTTCAGCCCCTCTGGAGGGCAGACCTTAGGCAGCTCCATGTTGTGCAGAGTCATGCCTCCTCCATTCCTGAGCCCCACTGCCCTGAGACAGCTAGAAAGAGGAAGGAGAGGAAGGGGCAGCGGATTCAGAGTCTCTCCCGCCCATAGCCGCAGGGTGGTGAAGCAGGTCCAGCTAAGGACAGCCCAGGAGATAGGGCCAGTGGCAGCCCTTGTGCAGATGTGGATACAGGCTCGGGGTCAGGAACGGACAGGGGGCCCTGACTCCTGCCCCACAGAAGCATCTCCTCAGCACCTGAGCAGCTGACCTGTGCCGCAGCCCACTGCCTTGGCCTGAACCCCTCTGGCCATCCTTCCCTCCCAACCAGAGAACCTTGGCACTCAAACCCAACCTTCTGCACAACTGATGTCTACCTCCCCACAGCAGCCTTGCATCAGTGACTCCCAAGTGTGGGTGCTGGCAACCTAGACCCCACATGGCCCCTCTGGGCAGTTGTACCATCCCCTCAAACAAGTCAGGGCTACCCCTAAACCTGCTTTCTCCCATGACTCTCTCTCAACGGAGCCTCTTTTCTTATAGCTGACCCTTTCTCCCCATCACCTAGCCCCAAAGCATCATGTCCCAATCTCCCCACTCAAGCCCAGATCTCCTTAGGGCTGCAAACATAATTGGACAAGGAGGTCCCAAAGGCAGTTTCCTCTCATTGGTGCCCACATAAAAGTAGTTAATGAAGCCTAGGAGGTGCTGGGTCAGGTCCAAAGCCCTTAGCATGGTGTTCCAGGCCTTCCTCACTGGCCTGGTTCCAGCCCAGCTGGTAACTCTGAGCTCTCTTTTCAAACTCCGCCCCTCCCCTGGGCTCTACAGCTACTCTACTTTTTCCTTGGCACCCACTCTCACCTGGCCCCCAAGCACTTACGTTCCAGACCCCTCACTTGGCAGTTATCCTGTTTCCTAGTACTACTGGTTATCCTTTTTTAATGCGTCTTGATTCTCCACCTATTCTATAAGCTTCTAGATGTTGGCTGCAGGTTGGGGAGGTCAGGTTTTCTATTCTTCCTTCCCTCCCATTACTATGCCCAACATGCTGGACAATGCTACCATTTATAAGTTACTGAACACAGCCTCCAACTGCTACGGCATCAGAGCACCTGCCCACCTTACACAGGGCTTCATTATTTAGTCTCTGTTCCACCTCCTTGTGTCAGCTTGAGGATCAAATGGAGGACACAACAGTCGGTCTAGAGCTTTTTTCTTTTCAGGCAAGACTGAAAATCTCCAAAATTTAAGGCGTGCTGTGCTTGCAGAGAAGGCTATGTGTTTATTCATCCTCTTCTTCCAAGGGGTGACACAATCAGGATGCAATCCAACATCCTGTAGTCTGCCGCCAAACCCCACCAAGTCAGCTGTGTCTGGAAACCACACACACACACACACACACACACACGCAGCTGCAGAGCACTTACTGAGAAGCAGAGGCCATTCCATTCCTGTTTTCCCCCACTTTCTTACAGTTCTAGGCTCCAGAGGCTAAGTGTAGCACTGGGGGTTCTTGGGGTGGGTCTCACATAAACCACCTATCCACACACAGCAACTGCAGAGTGGCCTCCTCTCACACAGCTTGGCTCTCTCTGTGGAAGTGTGGGGTACAGGGAGGTCATCATCCCTAAGTTGTTACCCAGGCTACACTCTGTTATCGCAGGGGCCACACATCTGGGGCAATACCTGTTTAGGAGCCCCGGGGACCAGTCAGGGGTATGAGTCTATGGAGCATGCCTGCACACACACACGTACACACACAGAATGGCCACTGGCCCTGATGGAGGCAGTGTTGTTACCTGGTCCCAGGAGACTGATCTGACCTCCAGGCTTTACCGAGGGGTAACTCTCACTAATGCCAACTCCCTGATCATAGATTTGGCATCGACATGTGATCTAAGTTGCATTGCTCACTCCAGGGTGCCTGCTCCAGGCATCTCTACCAACCTGAGTGGGGTTACAACCTAGGAGGAACCAGCAGCCCCTGAAGGACCTCCTGCACATCTCAGCTACCATGACTCAGAAATAAAGTCAGGTGTCCCAGTGGCTACCAGCCCTGCAATTTGGTGGGTGAGACCACAGCTCCAACTCCCAGGGTGGGAGCCCATCAGCGTGATGCCATGATCGGTGCAGGTACAGGCAAGTGACGCAGGTTGAGCCTTTATGACCATCTTGAGACCATTAGGGGAGCTAGCCTAAGGCTGCAGTCTACTCACAGGATGGCAGAGCCAAGAAAATCACAGAGAAAAGAGGGAGCCAGAGTCTACCCTATCTCTGGGCTTTTCCCCTTCCCCCTGGCCATATCCTCTTTATTACTGAGGCTAGTTGAGTGGTATTATCTATTACTTTCAACTGAAACATCTTCGGTGCCATAGGATCCAAAGTAAAACTCTTTGGATGCAGAGGAACAGGGAGAAAGCGAGGAGAGCCAGGAAAGGAGGGACAGTGTGGAAGGTAAAACATCTCAGTATTCACAACCAAAGGAAGGAAGGGACGTCTGGGATGATACCAACACCTCACTGAGGACCACCATGTGTGAACTAAGCCAAGTGATTTACACCCAGGCTCTCACTTGGTCCTTCCTCACTGTGGATGACAGACTCCATGATTATCCCCATTTTACAGGGGAGGAAACTGAAGCACACAGAAGCTAGGGAACTAACCAGGGCAGAGCAGGGACCTGAGAACAGACCAAGCTCTTGTCCCAAACCACTCTGCTACATTGCCTCCCCTGTTCTTAGCAGGCTTCCAACTCATTCATTCAGTCACTCAACACACACGCACTGGACATGTCTGCTGTGTGCCAGGAACTGAGATGGCTGCCAATGAAAAGATGAGGACATCAGATCCTTGACCTCAGAGGGCTAAGCCTAAACTCAAATGCCTTTAGAAGCCAGGCAGGTAACATATATAGGTGAAGGGGAGCAGCACCTTAATAACAATGGCAACAACAACAGACATAACTAACATGTACTGCATGCTTGCTTTGCGCAACCCTAATTTAATCTAATTTAGTCCACACATCAGCCCTATGACATAGGCCGTAGCAGCCTCCCCATTGTCTAGATGAGACAATAGAGGCATCAAGAGAGTGTGTAATTTGCCCAAGACCACACTGCTCAGGAGAGCAAAGCCAGGATCTGAATGGAGACAACATGACTGTGAAACCCACACTTCTAGTCACATCACTCCCCGCCTGCTGGATGAAAGACAGCCGCTAACTTGGCCAAGCGTGGGGGTTCCTGGGGAGAGGTGGGAATGGCAGAGAACTGGAGAGCCTGTGCTTATGCTCAATCCATGGTGGCCGCAGTTCCACAACGCCAGCCAACTGTGGGAACACAGATCTAGTGTTGCCAAATCTTCCCGTTTTTAAAGAGAACCCAAAAATCTCTCTATATATATACATATATATATATATACACATATATATGTGTGTGTGTGTGTGTGTGTGTGTGTGTGTATATATATATATGTATATATATGTATGTATGTATTTTTTGAGACACAGTCTGGCGCTGTCACCCAGGCTGGAGTGGTGTGATCTCAGCTCACTGTAACCTCCGCCTCCTAGGTACAAGCAATTCTCATGCCTCAGACTCCCCAGTAGCTGGGATTACAGGCACACAACCACCACGCCTGGCTGATTTTTGTATTTTTAGTAGAGACGGGGTTTCACTATGTTGGCCAGGTCGGTCTTGAACTCCTGACCTCAGGTGATCCACCTGCGTTGGCCTCCCAAAGTGCTGGGATTACAGGTGTAAGCCACCATGCCTGGCCCAGAAATCTATATTTTTATGTGAAATTCTGTAATTTTTAAAGATTGACAACCAATACAAACTGAGAATACCATGAGGGCCCAATACAACATGTCAGGGTGCTGGTGTGGGCCAAAGGCCTGCTGGTCTGTAAGCTGGCTCTGGTGGGAGGGTGAGCTGGACGGACCCTGCAGCCAGGCTCCATTCTCAAGTCAGGAAGCCCCATGGCAGACTGCTCTGTGGGGAGGAGCCTTCAGGCAGGACAACTTAACTTGGACCCCAGAGAGAGGTGGACCCAAAGCCTCTGGCTCATTCCACACACCCAGCTCCCTGAGGTGCTCACACAGGGGTGAGCGTTGTATATGTCTTCAAAGTCCCAGGATAGAGAGAGTTGGCAGCTCTGAGCTCTACATATGCAGTGAGAAACTCCATGGGGCCATTATCCCCTCTCTAATCACTAACAAGCTTTTGGCTCCTGAGCCAGGCCCCAGGCTTCTGTGTCATCATTTCTTTGGCACATCAAAGACAACAACCAAAATAATAACTTCTCAGGCCGGCTGCGTGCCTCCATGCCCGGCCGTCCAAGGCAAAGTAGAGAACAGCATTTTGTTACGCAGCCCAGTGGATAACTAGAACGCCCTTTTCCTGATAGGAAATGCTCTGTCTGAGCCTCCTAGAGCAGCCCTCATCACCAGCCAAGAGGAGCTGTCCCTTTTACCATGAAACAAGGTGGGATCTGGGAAGAAACTGCATCTCATGGTTGCCAACACACAAAAACAGGTTTTTTATCCAGAAGGAACTGGAAATCTACTGAATCTCTAAACCAACAGAGCCGGGGAAGCTGTGGGTAAATAAAGACCCCTGTGATCCAAACCCCCAAACTAGGCTGGTTGTTGCAGTGGGAGTAGAAAGGATACCCCACCATAGGTGGATTGGCTACTGAGTAATGGACAAAGAGCAGCCCCCAGACCTCAGGCCTTCCAGAGTTCTCCAGTGCCTTGGACTTTGGATGCTTTTCTTCCTCTGGGCTCCCATGCCTAGCACCCACTCACCTGTACACCCAGTCAGGCAGACAGGAAGCCCACTCCCCAGGGGAGCTCCAGCCCTGGGGGTGGCCCTATTAAGTAACTGAGCAATGGACCCAGGAGTCAATGGACCACTGGAAGCTTTCTCCACCCATGTTCCTGGCACAAACTATGCTAGCCCCAGCTCCAGCTCCTCCCAGGATCCTGGGCCTTAAATAGCCAGAGCAGAGGCCTCTAGCCAGAACCCGTGGTCGCGGTCATAAGCACAACTGTCCTTGAGCCTGAGAGGAATCCTAGGAATTTTCCCAGGAAAGGCTTCGGCTCTGGTCCCAGGATTCCACAGCAAGCCTCTAAGCCCAGGTCAGAGGTTACGGGAAATAACCAAGGAGACATATGTGGGAGTGTGGGGGTGGGATGCTGCTACCCAGGGCCAGGAAGGAAGAATAGAGGCAGGATATACCTGTCCCAAATCAAGAGGACACCTGGGAGCCAAAGCATCTTTCTCCTACAGTGGCAACAGAAAATTTGAGAGAAGATTCAAGCAAGGATCACCCGCCATGGTCCCAACATGATGGCAGTCAAGGTAACAGGAAGCCAATCATCCTCACAAGGCCAGTCCTACTCCACCCATCCTGGGAAGAGAAGGAATTTTGGGAGCAAAACCATCCCCTGACCCCAATACTCCATTCTCTCTGTTTCTCTGTCTCACTAAGCGGCACTGTCTTTCCTTTCTGCACACAGCCAGCCAGGCTGGAGCTTATTAATTTGGGATAGTGTGTTTCAAGCTTTTCCCATCAAAATCAGATTTTCAGGAAGCTAAGAGCACAGTTACTGGTAGCTGGGCCAGTACTCGCCACCCCAACCCCCAGGCCTAGGACAGACACATTCTTGGCCTTTATTGTGCTGCCTGAGAGGGAGTGGTCTATCCCACCACAGAGGAGATGGGGAAGGTGCTCTGGGCTGCAGAATGTACTAGAACTCCAGGCATTCATATTTTCTTACTTAGCTCAGGGACTCCAGTGGCAGCCACCACTGCCTTGTAACAGGGAAAGCCACGAGTGGTCTGGGTATCACTGGCAGGAGAAGGCAGCCTCTGTTTCACAGCAAATGAAACCCTTGGAGGGAGAATGTGGGCAGCAAAGGTGCCCCGCCTTCTGTCCAACCCCAGGAGGGATGCCAGTGCTGGAAAGGGACGGAAGAATGCATGGGCACCAATACGGGTTGGCAGAGGTATGGGGGTGGCACTGCTATACTTCTCTGCTGCTTGTCCATTCACTCCAACACCAGGCAGAATGTCAGGTTTGTACCCAGGCCCAAGAGCCATGTCTGGCAAGTGGGCTTGGGTCCATACCCACAGCCCCTCCTGAACCCCAAGCATCAGGCAGCCCAAGCCCTGGAGCCCCCTCAGAAAACAGCCAGCCACCTGCCAGCAGACATGGGCCCCTGTACCTTCCTCTGCTGGTTCTGTCCCTCTAATCTGACCTCTAGGATAGGGAACACCTGAAAGCCGTGTATCCTGAGGAGAATATCTAATTTGCCCCAAGAACATGTAGGGCAACTGCACGCAGAGCCAAGATGCCCCCTGCCCCGTCCTCCGCTGCCTCTTCCCAGCCAGTTCTTTCAGGAGCTCTGAAGGTTCAGATGGCTCCAAAAGAAGCCAACAGAGTGCCCCAGCTCTACCACAAGGGCATGGAGACCTTGGGAGGGCGTCTCCTCCCCAGACAGATGTGTCTCCCTCCTGCATGCATAGCTCTGCATCTGGTTATCTGGCAAAGCTTTTGCCTTGGGGGCCATGCCTGGGGATCCTGAAACCCAAGCTGGCAGCACAGAGGCAGGAAGGCTGGGGAGGCTGCAAGGGACACACAGAGGCCAGCTGGCCCTCAGGCCCTTTGCTCTACCATCCTGTAGCTGCTCGCCTCTGGTAGCTGGACTTGAGCCACAGAGACATTCGTGGTAGTTACTGCCCCAAATATAATATATGCTTCCACCTAGCCCATCCGAGGGCTCAAAACGCCAAGGTATCCACCCTCTCTGTCATCTCTGGTATTGGAATTTGGATCTTGTTCCCCCTACCTTTGCTAGCCAATGACCAAAGTCTGCATCCTCACCCAACCTTGGGCTGTTGGCATCAACAAGATAATGCGCTCAAAGCACCCACTGCCCTCCTTGCCATCCAAGGTTTTTGACACAAGTCAGACCCTGGGTTCCCAGGCTCCATCCATTCTCCCTCCTCCTTGGCCCTGAGCTTGGTCTCCTCCTTGCCATCCTCTCTGTTCCTATCATGGTCAGTCTTTTAGCATGTGCTCCCTGGGATGCCCAATGCTTCCCATCAGCCCTGCAGCTCTGACCCACTGCAATCAAGACCCCAAGGAGACCTTCCTAAGGTGGGCACACATAGCATGGTCTGATGCCCAAGAGGGAGGGAGGGCAGGCAGACTCACCTCCTGGGGGAGAGGGCAGAGCTGCAGTTCTGCAGGTGGTGCTCACATGTGCCCTGGGAGCTGCACGGGCATCTCTTGCTCAGCTCCCGTTTTTCTTCGGCATGGCTCAGCAAGGAGGCTACTGGCCGTTTTTACAAGATGGGGAGATATCACTCTGACAGAGACCTTGAGCCCCATTTGGGTGCGGGCTCTCAATTCCTGCTTCAGGAGGGACTAGGTACTCCCTGAAGAGCCCGCTTCTTGGGGAAGTATCAAGATTGCGGGGGTGACAACGGAAGTGACAGATGGTGCTGGGGATAAAGCAGAGATGGGGGTAAGTGACTGGCTGGGAAGAACGCCAGTGTGAGGCTGCATGCTGCACGTTTCTTCCTCTCCCCCTCAGCTTCACTTTCCCCAAGCCCTAAAGGGTTGCTCACCACGGGGTCTGAACCTGTGAGATTCTGGCAGGAGAAAACACCAGAGCTGGCCCTCGGGGAAGAAAGGGCTGAGCCCCAGAGTCAAGGTTCCAGTTAGGAGGAGGGGCACAGCAAGAGTGGACAGGAATCTGGCTGCCCGAGGAAGGCAAGGGGCAACACACCCTCCTCAGAGGGCTGCTCCACACACCCACACACAGGGGATGCCAACCCTTACCCCAATACTGATCTAGGGTGGAGCAGAGCCCAGTCAGGATGCCAAGGCTGTTGGCCTGTGGTGTGTACACCATGCTATGTGAGGACACAGGAACCCAGCACACATCCATCTCAAACTACAACTCTGTATGCCGTCTAAGCTCCAGGTCAGGACAATTCTCAGGCCTGCAGGGCTAGACTGACCACTGAGCTGGCCAGAGGGACAGTGTAGACCTGTCATGGCACCATCACATCCTGGGGCTTGCAAGACACCTCAGCATATTTCCAAACATGCCACGGACTGCAATTAACCCTCCATAAACTCTCTGAGGAACCAGTGTGGCTCTGCCCATTTTACAGCAAGATAAAGGCAGAAATGATTTTCCCAAGATGACAAGCCAGGAAGGGTGAATGGAGTCCAGACTTAAATTCAGGCCAAACTCCACCCAAGGTCTCCACCCAAATCCAACCCTATCCAAGCCCTTCCAGGAGGCTGACAGCCCAAAGTGCAGAGGGTGTGGAAGGTGTCCATCCCTCCAGCTGAAGCTGGCATAGCAACCAAGGCCCTGCGCTCAGGCTCTACGCCCTTGCCTGAGTCAGTCCCCTCTCTGTGCCCTGGCCACCCCGCAGCTAATACCAAAACTCCTCACAGGAATGGTCCGAGAGCAAACATAGGACCCCAGGGGAAGGCTTGACCAGCCCACAGCCTGGCCTCTCAGCTAACCCTCTGAGGACCATCTCTGGACGAGCAGGGATGGAAGCTCTACAGAGAGTGCCATGAACAGGGCAAATGCATCCTCTGCTCCCTTCTTACATAGGGGGCCAGTCCTCACATCCACGTGGACAATAGGTAGCATATATTATTTATTGTGTCCTTACCATGTGCCAGACACAGGGCTAAGTACCTCCCCTGGATTCTCTTGTTGAATCCTCACAATACCCCTATGAGGGAAGAAATATTTCTATCCCATTATACGCATGAGAGCACCAAGGGGTTAAATAACCTGCCCAAGGTCACATGGCCAACAAGGAGTGTCTAGGATTCCTATCAGGCTGTTTGATTCTGGTTTCTCTACATACCTCTCCCACCTGCAAGATCAACTGTTAAACCTCTGGCCACAGACAAGACCCAGACATAACTTTCTGGTCAGCTGGGCACAGAAAATGCACACAGACACACATGCAGAGACACCCAGGCACTCACGGGTCTCTTGGCCTCCAGCTAATCAGCAGGTCTGTTAGGATTCAGGCACTGCCCTCCTCCGGTACATAAATTCCAATTTATAATACGGGGCGAAGTGAATCTCTGAGTAGCCCAGCCTCTGAATCTGTTCCTCATGTATTTAAACTTACTTAACTGACATACGTCCCCCTCTCCAATGGGAATAAAACACCCAAGTCTAGAAATTATGAAACCAAGAGCTCCTGCTTTAGTCATGCACATTTCCAAAGTAGAATAAGAAATGTATTTTCAGATTAAATGGAAAATTTACATATATAAATTGGGATGACAGTATTTATAGCATTAATTACGTAAGTCCTGGCTCCCTTATTTAGCCCCAGAACCAATTCGTTATCGTTCACATATTCAGAATTCCCCCTTCCCTCCAACAGCGCTGGGCCTCCCTCCTCCTCCTCCTCCTTCTCCCCCTCCTCCCCCTTCCAGCCGACCAGGGCCTCACATGCTGGCAAGAGGACACAGCTTCCTTCACTGTCACAGCCTAGCCTCCCAGACACACCCAGATCCAGCCTTAGACAGCAGGGGATGTCCAGATACAACCCCCCAAAGGCCTCCCTCCCGCGAGTGAATTATGAAAACCTTTAGTAAGTTGGCTGTCGGCAGGCTCAGGCCCAGTGAGACCCCTGCAGGGACCACCAGGGACGTCAACCTTCTGAGGACCTGGACTGGAGCCCAAATAAACGCCCACTGGGCTGAGTCTGGAATCCCTCCAGCTCCTGGCGAATGGCTGCCGCAGACCCGACCACTGAGGCCTGACCTGCCTGGAGTCGCACCCAGGATTCCGGCGTGGGGAGTGGGGCAGAGGGGAGCGGGGGAGGAAGGAAAAGCAGGCCAAGGGTCTTCAGGACTCAAGTCTGCAACTGTCCTGGGCTCGTGTGGGAGACTCCCTCGGATCCTGGGGCCTCCATCCTCCCCGGCTGTACCTATCCCGCAGCACCTGTGCGGCTAGGACTCTTCCCCAAGTGTGCAGAAAGAAACACCCTGGGCAATAGGGTCCGGAGTGTCCCGGACCCTCACCTGCGGCCCCGCGGGCGCCACTCTATCTTCGCACCTGCCCGGAGCCAGGCGGGTCTTTGCTCCTTCCCGCGAAAGGGGTTTGCCTTGCCTGCGCCCCAGGAAGCGACCCCGACCAGCCGCCCGGCAAGGCAGGCCGCCCGACGCTCCGGGACCCCCCGAAAGCGCGGCCGAGAGCCCGCGCCGGAGTCCTCGAGCTGGCCCGGTGTCGAGGCCCGGCCGTGAGGCGCTGACAGCCCGCTTCGCGCCCCCCGCCAGCTGCAGGGCGGCCCCTCCTGCGCCCCGCGCCTCCCGCGCGCGCCGTGGCCCAGCGGGGCCCTCACCGAGAAGCGCTCCAGGTCGGTGGCCGCCATGGCGAGCTCCGCACCGGGCGGGTGGGCTGGGACGAGCGCAGGGGCAGCGACAGGGACCAGCCGGCTGCGGGACGCGCTCCGCCCGGGCGGCTGCGGCTGAATGGATCCAATATGGCCACTTCCTGGAAACTCCCCTTGGCGGCGGCGGCGGGAGAAGCCGCGGAGCCGCCCCTGCCCCCGCCCGCGGGACCGGCCTCCCCGCCCGGCCCGGCCACGAGCGCAGCCGGAGCCCCGCCGCTTGGACGGCCGGGGGTCTCCGCGGCGAGGCGGGAGGTGCCAGCTGCAGGGACTGCTGGGACTTGTAGTCCGCGCGTTGGGGGACCGGGACGGCAGTGTCGGGGGGCTCGGGGCTGGTGCCCGGCGGGCCTCTGCGTGTCCCCTGGAGCCTGGGGCCGAGCCTAGGTGAGAGTCTCCTGGGTCCGCGCGCTGGGAAGCCTTTCCCGTAAGGGGGAAGTGGGGCACGGCGTGCGCCCTAGAGATCTCCTCCACCAAGCCGTCTCCACCCGCTGGAGCCTGCAAATGTGCTGGGACCACCAACCAGAGTGTGGACAAGCTGCGGGAGACCCGTCGAATCCGGGAGAGGCCGCGGCAGCCTAGTCTGCGGGTGTCTTGGGCCCTACCTGATGCTCCGACCGGAGCCAGGGCGGGAACGCCGGCGGGACCCGCGCGTCCGGCCAGGCGGCCTTCCCGGGCAAGGGACCAGACTTCGGCTCCTTGTGCAACCAACGAGCTGGATGCGCAGTTTAGGCTGGGATTCCTGCAATAGAAAAGCGGAGCTCGACGGTCAAGGCATCAGATTGCAAGTGTCCATCACCCTGCCTGTCCCAAGGGCTTGGGACAACGTCTTAATGGAGTCCCCCCATTGTGCAAAGAGGATGACCGCTCCCAATGCGTTCACGTTCTCTCCGCTAATGTCACTGCTCAAAACGTTCAGAAAATTAACACTTACGCCAGGGTCGGAGGCCTCAGGAGGTTCTGTATCCTTCTCACTGACAATCTATACAAAAGCAGCTCCCAAATCCTCTGAAACCCCGTTTCTTTCTCTTCCCTCTGCCTTTCTCTCTGCTCTTTCTGGGAATGTGGCAAGGTTTGCCCCCTACCCCCCACTGGCCTCATCCCAGGTTGGTCCACCCTCCACACACACCCCTCACCCCAGTATGCTGAGAAGCAACCTGACCTGTTTCTCCTACTCAGAAACTTGTGCTGACTGGAGGTGCCTAAAGACCACGTTCGACTTAGCACACCTGGCTTAAGAGGAGCCCCCTCTCTGCTGTTTGACCTTGTCACCCTGATTTGGCTTTCCCCTCCTCACTCTCCCAGGCAAACTGTAGCTTGTCCCCAAGGTGGACTGACTTCCCGCTGGACCTTCCTGACAATGTTTTCACTTTGCTCCTCTCTCTATGTTGCTGTTTCCCATGCTGTATTAAAGTTATCTACAAGAAATAGAGCAGAGCAGTGGTTAGGGAAGCTGGATCTATGGCAAACCTTCCTGGTGGAATCCTGCTAGCTTTTTAACCTTAGCTAGGCAAGTTACTTAACTTCCCTGGTCCTAAAAATGAGAACAAGTATAGCACCTATGTTACAGGATTAAATAACATAAGTAAAGGGCTTTAAGTTGTACTTAAAATATAATATTAAATAAAATCTCCCTCTCTAGACTACAAGGGCCTTAATGTCAGAGCCCAGAGAATGTGTGGTCAATACTGAATTGATCATCCTAGACTGTATCTACTGTTTCCTTTTTCTTTCCCTATAACTAACAAGAAATCACGACCAACTGCCATCCGTATGGCAGTTCTGCCTTACAACTGTCTGGGACTAGCCCTAAATTATCTTTAAAATGGTCTTTTATCTCTAATCAGAAATATTTCAAAACATGTACTTCTTACAGTCCCGGCCAGTGGCTATCAGAAGGAAAATCTCAGAGTACAGGTGACTTCCTTCTTTTGGGATATATTCACTCTGCTCTGTAGGAGTAAACAGGAGAATTTCCTCCTATTCCACAATGCCGAAATTTCTCTCATTTTATGCTGCTGCTGGTCAGAACTTATAAAAGAGTGAGAATTATCTATGAGGGCTCAAAAGGTGAATATAACGATCATTTCTCACACGGCAAAGTGTTATTTCTTATGGCAGCATTTCTGAGTGTTTCGTATACACCTAGAGGTTAGTTCATAGATTTTACCACAAAAAGATTGGTCCCACCGTCAAATAACTGGGGAATGCTGAGTTCCATACACGGGCAGGGTTCTGTAGAAGTCCTCAGAGCTTCTGATCAGCTAATATGCATTTTCTGTGCAAAAGAAAGGGGAATATACAGCTCTACCCACACTTTGTTGCCCCTTGTCTCTACCCTGCATCCATACCCAGCACCACGCTGAACTTGAACATGACAAGACTTCGCTTCAGGAAATGCTGCCCTCCAGGCCTCTTGCTTGTCTTTTACTTTTGTTTATACTTTCTTTTGTCATGTAGAAGTTTAAATTTTTGATGTTGTCAAGTGTACTTGTTATTTTATTTATTATTTTTACTTTGTCTTCTAAAAATAAAGACCCTTCCCTAACTTCACAAAGATATTGTGTTTGTGAGAAAAGAATAAATTTTCTTTAAAAACTTTTTTTTAACTCCTTCACATCTAGGCAATTTGTGTATGTGTATGCCAAACCAGTTGTTTCATCTTTCCCCTCTGATGTACAATGCAAATGGTATCACAGATGACATTTCTGTATGTGTGTGCAGGTTGTGCATCAGTTAGGATTATGTTCAGCTGCTTCAACAAGATAGAAATGTCTTCCTTTCTTACATTGTCCAGGTAGGTAGTCCAGGGCTTATGCGACTCTCTACGCACACTTTCTTCTTGTTGCTTGGCCTTACGTGGTCTTGGCTCTCATGGTCCAATATGGTGATATCTGCATTCCAGGCAGCAAGAGGCAATGATAGTAATACAGTGCAAATGAGCCAACTCTCAGAGGATTCCAGAAGCTGCCATGTGGCACTTCTGCTTACATGCTATAGGCCAGAGCTGGAAAATGGGGTCTTTATTCTGGCTATCATGTGCACAGCTAAAAAGTCCATAAAATGTTAGAGGAGAGCAGATGTTGGGAGGCTGCAGCCATCTCTGCCAAGTCTGTTTCTGGACTATCCATTCCAGTGAGATGCCTGAAAATCTTTTTTTCTAATACTATGAAATTCTTGTTTATTAGAAAATTAAAATATAAAAAATGACAAGCAAGAAAATAATCAGCCATACACCAACAGAATCAGCCACAGATAATTTCTTAGCCTTCCACCCCTTTTAAAGAAAAATTTCATGTTTTTAAGTGATATATGTACATTTTAAATAATTTGAACAATACAGAGAAGTTTAAATTATCCCAATCCCACCACTCAGAAATCACCATCATGAACACTACATTTATATCATTCCAGAAAACTTTCTATGTATATTTACTGATAGGAGGAAAGATAATAGAGATACTTTATAGGAATCTGGGCCATAATACAGATGCTATTTAAATTAAAAGTACTTAATTTTACTTGAATTTAAAAGAAGACAAAGAAGTTGAAACTGAAGAAAGAGTTGAACTTCAAAGAATGTTTCTTGACCACAAGAGATATTACTTCCTAAAAGATACCTCTGAGGTTAAACAAAAATTGTAAAAAACACTCAGGCTAGAGTTATTTTCTTAAAATGCACATTTCAATGACATATGAGTGTGTGAGTGTGTGTGTATGTGTGTTCAGTGTGTTCATTGCTTTGAAAAATTAGCTCTCATGATTCTTTCCATCTCTGACTGACCTGCTTCCTAAGTTTAGTTACATATTATTGTTACATTATCCATGTTTATAACACTCATATTATGTTTTGTAAACATAACTTCATAGTTAGTTGATAAATATTCTGAATTAAAATGAATTCAATGGTCATCATTAGTCTTCTTACCAAGGCTTTTTTTTCCATTTGCAAGTTCTTTATTTTTGTTCATCTCTTCATGGACTAAATTAATCGTTAAGCTGTTTTTCCAGGAAGTATTTTCGATGTTTAACAGTATCTGTCTGTGCCTCGATACTGGAACCATATCTTGGCTGGGTATTATATCCTTGAGTCTCATCTTTCCCACTGAATGTGGTAGGTTTTGCCTCTTTTTCTTCTGGGAAGAAGCCTGAGGCCAGCCTGAATTTTCCCCTTTATAGGAGACATTTTTTTCTGCTTGAATGCCTAAAGAAGTCATTCTTCATCTTTTTTTTTAGGTTCAATAACTTAACTAAGATGTCTTAGTAGTAAACATTTCAAATCAAGCTTTTCTGGAATATAGTGTGTTCTTTCAATCTGCAGCTTTAGTTTTGAAATTTACTCGTTTGTTTCTCCATTAAAGGAATTCTCTTTTGGTTCTGTTTCTGGTTTTCCTTCTTCAGGGATTTTAATTAATTTTTATATCAGATCAGCTTTGTCTGTCTTTCATTTCTACTAATTCTAATTGCTTTAATCTCTTTGCCTAGTTTAGCTGCCCTAATTCAGTAATTTGAGTTTCAGTGGGGCCCATTCTCTTTCTTGTTAGTTCTAATTTGTTTGTCTATAATAATATGTTTTTGTCCTCAACTTGTTGCCTTTCCATCCCATTCTTGTGTTCTAGCATCCTATCGTTGAGCCCCCACTTTATTAAATTCACATTCTTAAGTCATTTCATAATATGAAGCAGTTGCAAGAAATTCTTTAAGATTTTTTTAGGGGTGGGGAGGAGCCCTCATCTTTCACTCTCTGTTTTTCCCCTTATTTATCATTAATATTTTGCTGCCATGTGTTTACATCCATTTCTTTTCTTTCTGGTTTGGCTCTGTCCAGACCTTCTTTATGCCACTGTAACACAGCAGCAGGGAGAAGAGCTTACTGACGTCTCCCCACTGTTTGAGACCCTATTTTTCCCTCTGAGCTAAGCAGAAGGCTGAGTATTTAGGTTCTCTACGCTTTTTGGTAGTCTGGATGGGACAGCTGAGCTGAAGCAGCCTGCGGTCTTTGTTGGAATGCCTCAGCATGCTCCTGTCCTGAGAGCCTTTTTAATGTCCTGTACGGGCTCATGCCACCTAATTGGGGTGGAAAGCAGGACTCTATACACCTTTTCTGAGGAAGGGGCAGAACTCAGGATCAGTTTCCCCATGGGGAGTGTTGTTCTGGAGACTTTATTTCCATCAGCCAAGTCAGCTTGGTGGCTCGTGCTCCCTGCTTCCCCATCTCCCCCCGGCATGCTTTTTAATACAGCTCATTCAGAAGAGGAAGAAGACAGGGCATGACTCACATCTGCTTCCTTTCAGATTCAGGAGCCATAGGAAGAATGTTCAGGTTTTGGTCCATTTCTGGGCACTTGGGACAGGGTAGGGAGCAGAGACGTGTGGTGCCATTCCTTGCCACTCCAGAATCCTCTATGTCTTTCTTTAGATGTCAGTTTGGAAGTTTATTGTTTGGTTGCAATAGATTTTACTCCCTTGTTTTATTTACTTTCTTTGATTTTGTTAGGAATTGAGAAAGAGAAGTTCTGTGGGGAAGCATTCATCCATAATCTGTAAGCAGCAGTGTCCCTACACATTTTTATTTTTATTATTTATCTATTTATTGAGACAGAGTCTCGCTCTGTTGCCCAGGCTGGAGTGCAGTGGCTTGAGCTCGGCTCACTGCAACCTCTGCCTCCCAGATTCAAGCAATTCTTCTGCCTCAGCCTCCCGAGTAGCTGGGATTACAGGCACCCGCCACCATGCCCAGCTAATTTTTGTATTTTTAATAGAGACGGGGTTTCACCATGTTCACCAGGCTGGTCTTGAGCTCCTGATCTCAAGTGATCTGCCCACCTCGGCCTCCCAAAGTGCTGGGATTACAGGCGTGAGCCACCATGCCTGGCTTTCTGCACATTTTTAAAGCAGCACATGTTACTTCTGGCTTTGAGGTCTGACTTGTCCCAATGACTGCTGAAACAATACAAAACAAGAACAGACTCGAAGAGCCTACTGAATTCCAAAGTCCCGAGATGTCTCGGCTGGCAGGCAAACTCTCCCATTTTGAAAACCAGAATTCTTAAAAGCCAGATTGAGGAATTACAGTCTCATGGCAGTGCTGCCAGGTTGAGGCCTAGATCAGGAGTCCTGGCCTGATGGAAAAGTTAGCCTAGAGAGAAGGAACCATTTTCTTATGCCTGCCAGAAAGATTGGCAAGAGTTTGTACTGAGGCTGGGTACAGGGAGCCATGTGGCACAGAAGGAACAGCCAGCAGAAAGCAGCCCTTCCCTGGCCTCATGGGTTTATAGCTGTCCTGTGCCTCGGAATTCCACAGTGTACCCTCATGCTGCAGGATGCCTCCCTGCCTTCTACCAGAGCATTTAGCATGGATGTCCTGGAGACAGAGCACCAGGGACACCTTGGAAAGCCCTGGAGATGAGAATCTCTGCCTTTTTTCATAGAAGAGGCACGCCTAGCCCACGAGTCCCTGGGTTCCCTGAGACAGTCCTGAATCCAGGGTTCTCAGGGATGCAGCCAGGTTTTGTGGAGCCTGAAGCTTGTGGGATTTGGAAGCCTTTCTTTTAGGAAAAGAATACACTGGCAGGGCATGGTGGCTCACATGTGTAATCCCAGCACTTTGGGATGCCATGGTGGGAGGACTGCTTGAGCCCAGGGGTTCGAGACCAGCCTGGGTGACATAGTGAGACCCCCATCTCTATGAAAAATTAAAAACTTAGCCGGGTGTGGTGGCACAGGTCTGTAGCCCCAGCTACTTGGGAGGCTGAGGTGGGAGGATCACTTGAGCCCAGGAGATCCAGGCTGCAGCAAGCTGAGATTTCGCCGCTGCACTCCAGCCAGGGTGGCAAAGCGAGACCCTGTCTCAAAAAAAATTTTTTTTAATTTAAAAGAATACACAGTTATAAAGACAAAATTAGATATGGATGTAATTACTTATTTAGAATGAGAAAAGAACAGGACTTAGAAGGGACACAAGCAAGTGAGTGACCTGGAAATGTAAGCCTCAAGTTTCATGAGGTCCAGGGTGCCCTCAGGGAATGGGCCAGAGACACCCACAGGTCTCCAGTCCCTGAGTCCACAGGGATCCCTGCAGCAACTCTATGGTCCAGAGCTGCCAGCAGGGGAGCAGACCCCACTCCAAGCCTGGCCCGGAGGGTCTAAGGACAGGGCATTGACAGCAGCTTTACAAGGAGCTCCACAAAACTTATTCAAAGATTCTGCCCATGGCCTCCCCTAGAACCCTGGGCCTCTCCCAGGTGGAAGCATTCTGCTCTTTTAACATAGTTGTGGCCAAAAAGAATTCTCTGGGCCAGGTGCAGTGGCTCATACTTGTAATCCTAGCACTTTCAGAGGCCAAGGCAGAAAGATGGCTTGAGCCCAGGAGTTCTAGACCAGCCCAGAAGACATAAAGATATCTCATCTCTACTAAAAATTTTAAAAATTAGCTGGGTATAGTGGTGCACTCCTGTAGCCACAGCTACTCAAGAAGCTGAGGCAGGAGAATCACTTGAGCCTGAGAGATTGAAACGGAAGTGAGCTATGATCAAGCCACTGCACTCCAGCAGAGTCTCCAGCAGAGACTCCGTCTCTTAAAAAAAAAAAAAAGGGGGGGGGGGGGCGGGCACGGTGGCTCATGGATGTAATCCCAGCACTTCTGGAGGCTGAGGTAGGCAGATCACCTGAGATCGGGAGTTTGGGACCAGCTTGGCCAATATGGCAAAACCCCATCTCTACTAAAAATACAAAATTAGCTGGGCATGGTGGTGTGCACCTGTAATCCCAGCTACTCTGGAGGCTGAGGCAGGAGAATTGCTTGAACCTGGGAGGTGGAGGTTGCAGTGAGCATGGATCCCGCCACTGCACTCCAGCCTGGTGACAGAGTGAAACTCCATCTTAAAAAGAAAAAAAATTATCTGGAAAAAAAATATGTCAACTGTCCAGTAACCAAACAGCTACAATCTATAGAAGTGGAGGATTTCAAGATGCTCCCATTAGAGAGGCCACCCAGCTCCAGCTCATATCAGCATGGTCTCCATCTCTGCAGCCATGAACAGGTGGGATACAAGCAGGTGAGAGGAAGCCCCACATAGTGACACCACTAGGCAGAGATGAGGAAGTTAAAGTGTTTTGCTTTTTTGGAAAAATGTGACCTTCAGAGGGCATGAGGGAAGTGGAGAGAGAGAAAGAATGCTTCATGCTGTTTAAGGCGCTAGAAGAAGCCATCAGGAAAGGAGACAGTTAACTAAGGACAGGCAAATCAGCAAGGCAAGACTTAAAACGAGAGGGGTCTGCAGAGCAATGCTTTTCAAACTGGGTCAAAAGGGGCCATGGGGGACAAACACTCATCTGGTGGAGCTCTACAACCTCCCCAAACAGCGCCATTCCGCCTGCTTCATATATAAGGCTTTCATTTCAACAAAGGGTTTTTCCGCAGCTAAAAATAAGTCTGACAAACCACCTCTCTGGGGGAAATGTATTCAGACAGACAAAATGGGTCTGGAAAAGGCTGCTGCTGGGAGGAATCCAGGGAAACCACTGAGTCCGAGTTCAGACAGCTGAGAGGTAGAGTTTTACCTAGAACCAAGGGGTTGGCCAGGGAGATTGGAAGAAAGGATTCAAGGGAGCTAAGAGAAATTACTCTAAGTTGAATTAGAAGTAGAAATGACGGTAAATTCACAATAAAGAAAACACACACCACAAGGCTGAGGCCATCTGACTGGGGAATGAAAATGGAGAAAGCTAAGGACCTGATTAACATACAGAATCCAGTCTAGATGAACTCCTGAACAAGAGGCCAAGGCCCAGCACTCATCTGCTTGGTTCATATCACCTGTTTATTAAGTGTTCCTTGCCTGCTGGGGTGGGGAGCAGGGGGGCTGGATTGTGAAGGAGTGGTAACCAGGCAGAAGCCTTTGGGGAAGTGGAAGAAGGTTGAAGGGAATACACCTCCATTCATGGCAGAACTTCTGCTGCAGGACTTGGGACTTGTTGATCCAGGACCTAGCGCGGTATGGGTTATGGGACCCATACCCACAGGCAAGATGGTATGGTGGTCAGAATAGTGGCCCCCCACAAGACGTCCACTTCCTAATCCCCACAGCCTGTGAATATCTTACCTTACATGGCAAAGGGCATTTTGCAAATATGATTGAATTGAGGATTTTTAAATGGAGAGATTATCCCTGATTATTCAGGTGGGCCCAGTGAAATCCCAAGGGCCCTTGCAATAGGGCTGCGTTATAATAGGGAAGCAGAAGAGTCGGAGAAGGAGATGTGATGAGAGAAGCAGAGATCAGAGTGATGCAGCCACCAGCCAAGGAATTTGGGCAGCTTCTAGAACGGAAAATGGCAAGGAAACGAATTCTACCCTACAGCCTCTAGAAGGAGCATAGTCCTGCCAATACCCCGATCTCAGCCCAGGAAGACTGTGGGACTGCTGACCTCCAGAACTGTAAGACAATGAATTTGTGCTGTTTTAAGCCACAACGTTTGTGGCAGCAATAGACCCCTAATAAAAATGGCACTGTGTCTAAGGGTGTGCTCTCTGAACTCAGTTGTCTGAATTCTAATTCCAGGGCCATCACTTGCCAGCTGAGGGATCTCAGGTAAGTAAACTTATATTCTGTGCTCAGTTTCCTCATGTGCAAAATGAGGACAATAATAATTTCTACCTCATATGGTTATTGTGAGGATTACATGTGAAGTGCTTAAAACTATTTCTGACACAGAGGAAGCTTTTCAATAAATGTTAACTGCTGCTAATATTATTATTATTATTATTATTATTATAAATTACCATCACAAGATTTATTTCCACCACCCTGCTTTCACCTTCCCAACCCTGGACCCAGAAATGAAGCTTGATCAGAAGATGAAGGACAAGTTCAATGTCACAGCTGTTAAGACTAGGCACCAGCATCCATCATTCACTCACTCAACAAAGTATTTGTTGAGTGTCTGTTATGTGCCAGCCACTGGTTCAGATGTGGAAGACACAGGAAGAGAGGAAAGGGGACAAAGGTCTTCTTCCTTGCATTGCTCTTCCTTTCATCAAGGAAGAAAATCTTTCCAGATCCCCCACTAAAAATGCCCCCTGAGATCTCAGTGACCAGAACTGAGTCATTTGACCACACAGAATATAAAGGATTGCCAAAGGTTGGCCTGGACTAATGGAATGTGTGTTGGCTGTATTACTGAGAATATTTAAATTTACTGTAGCAGGCAAGAAAAAACAAAAAACAGTAGGCAAAATTCAAAAGCTGTGTTAAGAATAGATAGTAAGTTGGTAACTTGAGAGACATGCGAGACATAGAATACATGAAACATATGGGTGTCAGGCTTAGATTTAAAAGGATAGAACACACAAGAGTATTACTTGGAGATAGAAAGGGATGGAAACCGCCAGTTATAAGGCAAGGATCATGCTAATTCCAGATGGACAACTGTCATCCTCAAATTGGTCCCCTTAGAGACCCCCACTTTGATCCCATCCTGGTCCCTCCTGTACTCTTTCCCAGCTGCTTGGCAGGTAAATTATATGCTATGGGTCTAGCCAGTGTATTTGCCCCTAGGCTTCTTTGATAAAGCCTGTTAGCTCTAGGCACCTTGTTTGCTGAGCCCCTTTGTTCAACCTTAACTCTTGTTTTCTTTTATCTTTCTCACTTTACTTATTTATTTATTTTTTTTCAGACAGGGTCTCCATCAGTCGCCCAGGCTGGGGTGCAGTGATGTGATCACAGCTCACTGCTGCAGACTCGACCTCCTGGGCTTAATCAATCCTCCCTTCTCAGCCTCCCAAGTAGCTGGGACTACAGGTGTGTGCACCAGGCCTGGCTAATTTGTATCTTTTTGGTAGAGAGGAAGTTTCACCATGTTGCCTAGGCTGGTCTCTAACTCCTGGGCCCAAGCAGTCCTCCCACCTCGGCCTGCCAAAGTGCTGGGATAACAGGTTTGAGCCACCGCACCCAGCTAACTCTTATTTTCTTGTTTTCATAATCACATTGTCAGTGTAGACAGATAATGGGGGAGAGAGAGAGAGAGAGAGAGAGAGAGACAGGGGTTGGGGGGGATATAGAGGGATAGTATGTGAACCCTGGAACACAGGATTCAGGCAGTGTGCTCCCTCCAACTTGCTTACCCCATACCCTAACTGGGTTAACCTACCCCACCTCTTTCCCCTAGCTTCTCACTGTACGCTTTAAATTGGATCAATAAGCAGGGTGACTTAAGTATCTTAAATTGGTCTGTGAGTCTTTCTGTTCATGATCTCCAGACAGCTTACCTGACAGGGTACTTGGAAGCTACATTGCATTAAGATAATTTCCCACATGACAAAACAATGATTTGCCTCTAGGGCTGGGCACATTGCTATCTGAAAAAACTGGAGTCTGTTAGAAAAGAAAGAGAATGGCTGTTGGGTAGGTGCCTGAAGGCACAAGAGTTCACTTAGTCTGGCCTTCTGACTCCAGGTCAGGCAGGCTGAGTTCATTTTAGATAAAGGAAAGTGTCTGTTTTTCTGGTGAATTATGGATTTGGGGCCTGTAGAATTTGTTCTTATCTGTGAAGTCCCACTTGGAGGGGAGGGGAAGGGCTGGTTCACTTCTCAGGATCCTGCTGGCCCAGGTTATGACTATAGAAGTTCCTCAACAATTGAACACTGGGGTCATTTACACAACAAAGATTTACTGAGCGCTTACAGTGTGCCGTGGGCATGAAGGTAAAGAAGGCATGGATGCTGCCTGCCAGAGTTCAGAGTTCAACAGGCAAGCACACATAAAAAGTATTAATTATAATAATACACAGACCAACTTGACCACCCCTTTAAGAAATCTGCCTTCAGTCAAGCAAAATATGCTAAGAATAAGATAAAAGGGCAAAATACCAGCGTTACAAAGCCCAAATCCTGAGCCACCTGGTACCATCAGCCCGCTGCGGTCTCTCACTGCCAACTTTTACCTAGTTCTCCCTTGTTCTCACCTCACTTACCTTGCCTGCCCAGGGTGACATTCCTTTAGTTTTCTGCTGGCCTCCAGAACCCTGTGTCTTGGCCATCCCCATTGTTCTTGCTCTCCTTGCCTCAGCAATCCTACTGAAGGCATACTGGTGGACACCTGATGGCTCAACCTGGCTCTCACCCTCCCAGCGTGTGCTCTGCTCGAGCAAATGCTTCGCCCCCAGCCCAGGCTGTCTTGGTGGGACCCAGACCATCACAAATCAGGAAGCACACTGGCCTGGTACCCCCTGCCAGGGATCCAGGGGAGAATGAGAGGAGGGAGATCTTCCCTGGAGATGACATTTGAGCTGAGGCTTAAATACTAATTTGCTCTGGTCAGCAACAGTTTCAAACACAAAAGATGAGCCCACCCAAGGCAAAGACACTCTCCAGGAATGAAGCCAGGGCCTTGGGGAGCTACATTAGCTCTTCCAGGCCACCACTGAGAGAATGACAGCAGGTCAACTCACATTACACGAAACCCATCTGCTTTCTCGGCATGCTCCTGAGCTGCCCAGAGTTTCATGAGGAAAAAAAAGTATCACCAGCCCTGGTGCCTGACAGCACTACATCCTGATGCTTCCCTGCTCAGCAGGCCTCCCAGAGCTGCCTGGAAATCCTGCACTTGTTTCTGGCCACCATCCTGTCCCTTCTCCACAGCAGCAGCCCCAAATATTAACCACTCTCCCTGCCTCCAGCCCCCTTCACATTCAGCTGATGCTTTGTTCTCTTTTTTTTTTTTTTTTTCTGAGACAGTCTCACTCTGTCGCCCAGGCTGGAGGGCAGTGACACGATCTCAGCTCACTGCACCCTCTGCCTCCTGGGTTGAAGCAATTATCCTGCCTCAGCCTCCTGAGTAGCTGGGATTAAAGGCACCCACCATCACGCCTAGCTAATTTTTAGTAGAGATGCGATTTCGCCATGTTGGCCAGACTGGTCTCGAACCCCTGACCTCAAATGATCCTCCTGCCTCAGCCTCCCAAAGTGCTGGGATTAGAGGTGTGAGCCACTGCACCCGGCCTTGATCTCTTTTATTACAAAGAAAACCTATTTATTGGTTCAAAAAAACATTAAAGACCTACTGTGTGCTAGCACCAGGGGGATAAATCAGGTGTGGTTCTTGCCCTCACAGTATAGTGGGAATTCAGAAAAGTACAGATGGTCATGATACCAGGACAAGCTGGCTACTCTGTAACTGAAGCCGCTGGGCACTGGCCAGCCTCCAAAGCCCTTCCCCCAGCCCTCACCCAGCCAAGTGCCAACAGCTCTGCCTGGACAACCTTCCCTCTGGGCTCCAAGAAGTGCCCAACTCTTTCCCTGGGCATTCCCTTTAACAGCCTTAGTGATTTTTTTTTTCTATTTGCCACATCTTAATAACTCTCTCTCCTCTTTCAGTTACCCTCTTATCTGGCCAACACCATCAAGTATCCTCCATCTAAAAAAGTCTGGAGTCCTCCTCCCCTGATGGGTCCTCCTTATCTCTCCTTCCCTTTCCTGTCCTAATCGAAACAGTTATTTACTTTCAACTCTCTCATGTAAGATGCTTGTCAGTTATCAGTTGTCAGTTTTCTTTTGTCTCCACAACTCCAAGGAAACTGTTTTTGTTGAGGTCACAAATAACCTCTTCATCCTGGCTTTTTTCATTCTTTTTTTTTTTTTTTTTTTGAGACAGGGTCTCACTCTGTCACACAGGCTATAGTTTAGTGGGGCAATCATAGCTCACTGCAGCCTCAGCCTCAATCTCCTGACCTCCTAGGCTCAAGCAATCCTCCTACCTCAGCCTCTTGAGTAGCTAGGACCACAGGTGCATGCCACCACATTCAGCTAATTTTAAAAAAATTTTATAGGCGAGGCATAGTGGCTCACATCTATAATCCCAGCACTTTGGATGGCCAAGGTGGGTGATCACTTGAGCCCATGAGTTTGAGACCAGCCTGGGCAACACAGTGAGACCCCACCTCTCTAAAAAAAAAAAAAAATAGAAAAATTAGCCAGGTGTGGTGGCACGTACCTGTAGTCCCAGCTTACTCGGGAGGCTGAGGTGGGAAGATTGCTTGAACTCAGGAGGTTGAGGTTGCAGTGAGCTAGAATTGTACCACCGCACTCCAGCCTGGGCAACAGAGCAAGACCCTGTCTCAAAAAAAAAAAAAAAAAAGTCACCTTCTCAGTGAGGCCTTCCCTGCCACCCTATGTGAAATCTCAACCCTCCCTGCATTTCATATCTTTTTTCTTTGCTTTATTTTTTTCTCCTTACCACTTTCACCTTTTTTCTTTTTCTTTTTCTTTCTTTTTTTTTTTTTTTTTTTTTAAACAGAGTCTTGCTCTGGAGTGCAATGGTACGATCTCGGCTCACTGCAGCCTTCGCCTCCCAAGTTCAAGTGATTCTCCTGCCTCAGCCTCCTGAGTAGCTGGAATTACAGGCACACATCACATGCCCAGTTAATTTTGGTATTTTTAGTAGAGACAGGGTTTCGCCATGTTGGCCAAGCTGGTAGCAAACTCCTGACCTCAGGTGATCTGCCCACCTTTGCCTCCCAAAGTTCTGGGATGACAGGTGTGAGCCACTGTGCCCGGCCACCACTTGTCACCTTCTAATGTACCGTGTATTTCATTTATTTATCTTATTTCTGTCTTCCCTACTATATTGTGAGCTCCATGAGGACAGGGATTTTGCTGTTTTGCTCACTAATAAATCCCCAGGGCCTAGAACAGTGCCCAGCACTAGCAGGCCCTCAATAAACATAAGGCAAATGAATGAAGTTGCTGGGTTTATTTAGAAAACCTCATGCATGGACTTTCCTCCTTGTCAGTACATACAGCTCTTCCTCATGTGTCCCGCAGGGGTGGCCATAGCACAGTTTAGCCCTTCCTTAGATCTTGAAATTATTTCCTCCCTTGGCTTTTCTGCCTCTACAGAGGCCCATTCCTTCCTCCTCTGCTCCATGGCTATTCCTTCGCCTGCCTTTTTGGGACTGGGATTCCTCAGGGTTCTTCCTGTCCCTTCTGGCCCTTGCTACACCTTCCCCCTAGTTGGCCACCAACTGAAAGCTCAGGACTCCCCCTGGCTCCAGCCCAGATGTCTCTCTTGAGCTCCAGACCCTCATGGGCAGCTTCTTTTCAGGTGATCCACAAATACCCCTCTTACCTTAGAAACTTAACTTGTCCAAATTCAGCTTGCACCTTCTCCTTCTTTTATCTTTCCTATCTTGACAAACAGAAACAGTTTTCCTCTTCTCACAAGACAAAAACTATGGAGTCATTTTTGGATGCTCACTTTCCCTCATCCATCTGTGAAGGGTCACCAACTCCTGATTGTGCTCTTAGAAACATCTCCTGAGCCAGGCTCTCTTCTCTCCCCCACCCCTCCCGGCACTACCCTCATCCAGGAATTTTTCATCTCCTGTGGACTCCAGCAGTACTTCCTCAGAGGTCTCCCTGACATGGATCTCTCCTGTTCATCACCCACATTGCCACCAGGAGCTTCCTAGAAGCTGAGTCAGCCACACATTGACTCCTGGCTGACTACATAGAGCTCCTTCAAATCAGGAGTATAGCCCTGAACAAGGCAGGTGAGATCCTGCCTTCAAGGTGCTGAGAGTCTGCAGAGAGGCACTGAGCAAGTAGCTGCAATAGCTGGAGGCATGGTGATGTGGAAAGTAGAGAATGTGATGGAAGCACACATAAGGAGGGACTTGATCTAGTGGAGGCTCAGAGGAGACCCCTTGAAGAAGGGGCACAGACTGCAGCAGGCGTTAACCAGGCACAAAGTCTGTATGGAATGGGAGGTGGGAAAGGAGAACTATTTCAAGACGAAGGAACAGAATTCGAGAAGGTCCCAATGTAAGAGAAAAGGAGACCCATTCCAGGAAGTGAGAAGAGCTAAGGGTAGAGGATGAGTACTGAGAGACAGGGCCAGGGCCTCCCAGCTCAGGATCATCTCCTGTCTTTCCAAGATGCCATGACAGACATTGCTAGGAAAACTTCTAAAGTATATTCCTTTTTGCAATAGCACAGAAAAGAAGAGAAGAGATCTGAAGATAAAGGATTACAACAGGATTCTAGGAGATAGAAAGTGGAAAGGTGACTATTCATGGTTAAAGCAGATTGGGTGGAGCTCAGAACCCTCACAGAGGGGCTGTATCCACCCATTCAGACACCCCTCCCTCTGTATGCAGAGATCACAGATGCCATGGAGACCCGGCAGCAGAAGGGGACTGAACAGAAAGAGGTGAATTGACTGCCCACATATTGAATATTCCCCCTTATATCTCCCCAACTAGGAGTAGATCAGGGTTAATGCTCTTTAATTTATTTGTATTTATTTTGAGACAGAGTCTCTCTCTGTCGCCCAGGCTGGAGTATAGTGGTGCAATCTCAGCTCACTGCAACCACTGCCTCCCAGGCTCAAGCAATCTTCCCACCTCAGCCTCCAAAGTTGCTAGGATTATAGGTATGAACCACTGTATCCAGCCTGGCCTCACAGTTATTTTTAAGACGCCCACACCTAAACATGCCATGGTGAAATTTTAGAACTGCAAGATAAATAGAAGATCCTAAAAGCTCCCTCAAGTGGAAATAAACAAAACAAAAAAAAAGGGGCCACATGCAAGAAAAACAAAACTCAGAATGGCATTAGACTTCTCATTAGTAACATTGGTTACTTAGAAGAAAATGGAGCAATGGTTTAAAAGTTCCCAGAGAAAACTATTTTCAACCCAGAATTCTACACCAAGCCATCAATTCATAAGGGAGAATAATGAAATGTTCGGACATTTTATTTTATTATTATTATTATTATTATTTTTATTTTTGAGACAATGTCTCACTCTGTCGTCCAGGCTGAGTGCAACGGGGTGATCTCGGCTCACTGCAACCTCTGCCTCCTCGGTTCAAGCGATTCTCCCACCTCAGCCTCCCAACCAGCTGGGACTATAGGCACTTGCCACCACACCCAGCTAATTTTTGTGTTTTTAGTAGAGATGGGGTTTTACCATGTTGACCAGGCTGGTCTCAAACTCCTGACCTCAGGTGATCCGCCCAGCTTGGTCTCCTAGAGTGTTGGGATTGCAGGTGTGAGCCACCGCGCCCAGCCTCCTCAGACATCTTAAAAGGTATAAAGCTTACCTCATGTTTGAGTGTGAGAGAAAAGAAAAATAAGATCCATGAGGTTAAGTAAAATTCCTTAGTTTTCAATTTGATTTAGAAGTTTTGTAGGAGTTAATGATATATCTTATCTTTAAAGAAATGCATTTCTAGCTCAGTCTACTGAAAAGGCCTAGAAAAATGACGAACCCAGTAACAATGAGAAACAAATGAGAGCAATGACTTTATTCCAGGTCTACAATGGAAAATATAAAAAATAGAAGTGGGACATCTTAAAGTTTCAGATATCAAAGAAGAGTTGAGGCAGGAGGCTTGGAGTCAACTAAAAAATGTTTCCACTGGCAAAAGAAGAGATAAACATTGAGAAAAAATTTTAAAATTCACAGTTTGCCTTTGGAAGAGATAGGGACTCATTATTTTTTAAAATGGTAAATAAAGGGAAAGAATCAAGCATTTATTCTACCTTTCCCATAGGGACTTCAAGATAACTAAATAGTAAATAATGGGAAATTTCTCTCTAACATAGGAATCCTGCAGCTAATAAATGAGTGATAACATAACTAGAACATCACCATGTCATAATCATTAATAAAACAATGGATCTATACAAGGACAATCAATGGCTGCTCACATCATAAAAAACAGAGAAGTAGACATGATGTGCCTCCTTTTGGGAGCACACAATACTACCTATGAAAGTACCCCCAAAATAACACAACATAATCTGATCAATACTATAGATATCATTGTTAACTCACAGGAACTATAGGGAATAAAGGACTATGCCATATGTCACAGCAGGAATGCAATCAGCAAAACCCAGACTCTGGGAAACTTTACAAGACAAAACAAAAAAAACCCAGTTTCTTTCAACAAATAAACTGCAAGGGAAAAAATGAGATGAAGGAACCATAAATTAAAAGAGACTCGAGACATATCGAACAATTGCAACTGGCTCCAATTCACACAAGCAAATGTTTATATATATATCAGGGAAATTTGAACACTGATCAGTTATTTGATGACATTAAGAAATCATTGAGAATTTTTAGGTGTGTTAATGGTATATTTATTATGTTTTTTTATAAGACTCTTTATCTTTCTGGGACATATACTTAAATATTTTCTGGTGATATGATATCTGGGGGAAAAAATAATCCAGGAGAGGTGAGCAGTGGCTAGGAGTGTGGGTGAAATAAGGTTGGCTGAGAGTTGATAATTATTGGAATGGTGGATAGATATATAAGGGTTCATTATGGTATAGTTTTATCTCCTTTTATAGATGTTTGAAATTCTTTTTTTGTTTTTTTCAAGACAGGGTCTCACTCTGTTGCTCAGGCTGGAGTGCAGTGGTCGATCACAACTCACTTTAGCCTCCATCCCCCAGGCTTAAGCCATCCTTCCATCTCAGCCTCCTGAGTAGCTGGGACCACAGGTGCGTGCCACCATGCCCAGCTAATTTTTAAATTATCTGTAAAGATGAGGTCTCACTATGTTGCCTAGGCTGGTCTCAAACTCCTGGGCTCAGCCAGGCGCAGTGGCTCACACTTGTAATCCCAGCACTTTGGAAGGCCGAGGCAGGCAGATCACTTGAGGTCTGGAGCTCAAGACCAGCCTGACCAACATGGGGAAACCTCATCTCTACTAAAAATACAAAATTAGCCAGGTGTGTTGGTGCATACCTGTAATCCCAGCTACTCGGGAGGCTGAGGTGGGAGAATTGCTTGAACCTGGGAGGCAGAGGTTGCGGTGAGCCAAGATCACGCCATTGCATTCCAGCCTGGGCAACAAGAGCGAAACTCGGTCTGAAAAATAAAAAATAAAAACTCCTGGGCTCAAGAGATCCTCCTGCCTTGGCCTCCCAAAGTGCTGGGATGTGCCTGGGCTGAAGTTTTCTATAACAAAAAGGTTAAAAAAAAATTATTCCCTAAGGACCTTTTCTTAGGAAGTTACTTGATAGCATGCTTTAAAGCTACCAAAGCAAAAGAAAAAGATACATCATTCAGAAACAGTGCATCCAACCCAGGACAGCAGTTGTAGGAAATCCCAGGAGGAGAGCTGAGAGCTGTGCAGCAAGTCAAGAGAGCAACCAGGCCAGACTGTCTCCAAGGCTCTTGGAGAGAGGTGAGGAGTTGGGGCAGAGCATTCAACAGAATAGATAGTACAACTGATGGCCTGGCAAATTTATAGAATGCAAAAAAAGAAGAAAGGCAATTAATTGCACTCCCAGAAAAACAAAATAGACAAGAAAGGCCAAACCCAAACATGAAGCAAACCGAAACACAGCACAGAGGTCGTTGGAGTAAACACCAATTTTCTTTTCTTTTCTTTGTTTTTTTTTTAGATGGAGTCTTGCTCTGTTGCCCAGGCTGGAGTGCAGTGGCGCGATCTCAGCTCACCGCAACCTCAGTCTCCTGGGTCCAAGTGATTCTCCTGCCTCAGCCTCCCAAGTAGCTGGGACTGCAGGCATGCACCACCACACCCTGCTAATTTTTGTATTTTTAGTAGAGAAGGGGTTTCACCATGTTAGCCAGGCTGGTCTCGAACCCTTGACCTCAAGTGATCCACCGCCTTGGCCTCCCAAAGTGCTGGGATTACAGGCATGAGCCACCGTACCCAGCCAACACCATTTTTCATGGTTATTACGAAGTTAACTTTTTTTTCTTTCAGAATCAACTTAGGAAGAACTTACGGAGGATTTTACTATAGCTAAACGAAATGTAAATGTTATTGAACTCCATAATGTATGCCAAGATATAGACAAGGAATGGTTGGGTCACAGAAGGTGGATGGGAGGGTAGGAGCACTAAAGTTTCCATCTTACAAAATGGTAAGTCAAAAGTTCAAGACTGATGAAGACAGACATTGAGGTTTAAGTATATTTTTTTAAATTTGAGAAGAGACCTGAGGAGGAACCAGGAATCCTCTGGAGAGACAAAGCCAAGCACGATAGCTCATGCATATAATCCCAACACTTTGGGAAGCCAAAGTGGGAAGGTCACTTGAGGCCAGAGAAGACCAGCCTGGAAAACATAGCAAGACAGCATCTCTAAAAAAATTTTAAAAATCAGCCAGGCATCATCATGTGCGCCTCTATCAGCTACTTGGGAGGCTGAGGCAGGGAAGGAACACTTGAGCCCAGGAGTTTGAAGTTGCAGTGAGCCTTGACTGCACCACTGCACTCCAGCCTGGATGACAGAGAGAGACCCTTCTCAAAAAAAAAAAAAAAAAAAAAAAAAAGGGGAGACAAAAACCCTTATTTGTTAGAGTAGGCTATCCAAGGTTGATAAATCAACAAACATCAGTATAAGTATACTATTGGAGGATATGGAGATCATCACCAGGAGTACTAAAACACAGAACTGGCCAAAAGAAGTACTATGGAGAGGAAGCCTGGAAGTGGGGATCACAGTGTCAGGACACTACCACTTTTCATTCCAAGCTCCTCTGTGAATGCATTGTTTTGATCAGAAGCTATATCATAGAGGGCATTGTGAGCCATTGAAAGTAGCTTACGGAGTTTTACACAGACAGCCAAGTGATATGGTTAAATCTGTTTTCTAAATGGAATGCTCCGGCTGTAAGCAGAAAACAGAGTGTGGAGGCAAGCCAGACTGGGAGCAAGGAGATTGGGTACAACAGGGAGAGGGGAGGGAGGACTGCAGCAGATGTCCAGGCTGAGTTGATTATGGCCTGGCATAAGAATGGAGAGAGCAGGAGGAATTCAGGAGGTACTAAAGAGGGTGAAGAAGAATCATGACAGATGCCCAGGTCTCTGCCAGACCCAGATTGGGTGGGTGATGGTGCCTTTTTTTGAGCTGGGGAACCCTGGGGGAGGGAAAGGAGGGTTAGGGAAGAAGATAACCAGTTCAGCTGGGACATGTTCAGCTTGAGTCATCAAGGATGTGTAAGGCCCTTAATGGTCTGGCACCAACCACCCTCTTCAACCTGTTTCTGCACTCACTCACCCCCAGTCCTCATCCCTGGTCTGTTACCCTGTACTTCTCGCTGTTCCACAAACACACTATATGCCTTTGCTTATGCTCCTCTGCCAGGAATGATTTCCTCCCCCATCTCAGCTTGCAGAGCTCCTGGTCTCAGCTTCAAGGTCATGTCTTCTCAAAGTGCTTTCAGACTCTCCCAAGGAAAAGGGCTCCTTCTCTGGGTGTCCCAGACAGCTAAAAGATCCCCCATCTATCCTTTTTTTTTTCTTTTCTTTTTTTTTTTTTTTTTTTTTTTTTGAGGCAGAGTCTTGCTCTGTCACCCAGGCTGGAGTACAGTGATGTGATCTCAGCTCACTGCAACCTCTGCCTCCCAGGTTCAAGCGATTCTCCTGCCTCAGCCTCCCAAGTAGCTGGGATTACAGGTGCATACCACCACGCCCAGCTAAGTTTTATATTTTTAATAGAGACGAGGTTTCACCATGTTGGCCAGGCTGGTCTCGAACTCCTGTCCTCAAGTGATCCACCTGCCTTGGCCTCCCAAAGTGCCAGGATTACAGGAGTGAGCCACTGCACCCCCACCAACCCTACTGTCTATCCATGAGCACATCTTCCCGCAGATCTCTGTTTATATATGTATCTTCTCCATCAGGAAATGGTTTTACAGAAAACAAGAGCTGCCACCTATTATCCTTTGTATTTTTAGCTCTGAACTGGAAGTACTAAGGTGTTTCATCTTGTCAACTCTATCAGCTTGGTGATGGCTACCTGGAATGCCACATGGAAGATGATTCCAGAAAGATGCAGGCCATGCAGAGTGGTAGTGGGGTGCCAGAAAGTGCATGGGTGAAGGAGGAGGCAGGGACCAGGAGTTTTTCAAAGGAACTAACAAGAAACACCCCTCCCAAGGGCTGTAAAAAGCGACTGCTGGGCCGGGTGTGGTGGCTCATGCCTGTAATCCCAGAACTCTGGGAGGCTGAGGCAGGTGGATCACCTGAGGTCAGGAGTTCGAGACCAGTCTGACCAACATAGTGAAACCCCCATCTCTACTAAAAACACAAAAAATTAGCCGGACGTGGTGGCATGCACCTGTAGTCCCAGCTACTCAGGAGGCTGATCCAGGAGAATCGTTTGAACCCGGGAGGCGGAGGTTGCAGTGAACTGAGATCACACCATTGCATTCCAGCCTGGGCAACAAAAGTGAAACTCTGTCTCAGAAAAAAAAAAAAAAAAGGTGACTACTGGCCTGTCTTATCACATCAAATACCTTGTAGAATGAGGAGCCTTCCTTGGAGTCTGAATACCTTTATGCTATAGGGAAGTTTTGCTCCTAAAATGTGATCCACACATCAAGACTCTCCAACATGCAGCCAAAGCCATAGCTTTAGTTGAGACATGCCTGGGCCAGATCTCCTCACAGCCTCAGGTCATCTGAGTTCAAAGGCCTGAGGAATGCCACTCATATTTCAGGATAGAATCTTCCATTCCAGCAAGATTTGAGTAAACCCACCATTTCCTTCTAACCTTCGGTATTTGTTTCCTGTAGCTGCCATAACAAAATACTGCAAACTGGGTAACTTAATACAACAGAAAATTATTCTCTCACAGTTCTGGGGCCAGGAGTCCAACATCAAGGTATCAGCAGGGTCTCGGTCCCTCGGAAGGCTCTGGGGGAGAATCCCTCCTCAATACTTCCAGCTTTACGTGGCTGCAGATGTTCCTGGGCTTTCTTGGCAGCATCGCTCCCATCTCTGCCTCCATCTTCATTTGGCCTTCTCCGTTTCTCCCACTGTGTCTTCTCCTCTTTTTTTTTTTTTTTTCTTTTGAAACAGGGTCTCACTCTGTCGCCCAGGCTAGAGCGCAATGGTGCAGTCTCGGCTCACTGCAACCTCCACCTCCCAGGCTCAAGTGATTCTCCTGCCTCAGCCTCCTGAGTAGCTGGGATTACAGGCGTGCGCCACTACCACCCGGCTAATTTTTGTATTCTTAGTAGAGACGGGGTTCCACCATGTGAGCCAGGCTGGTCTCAAACTCCTGGCCTCAAATAATCTGCCTGCCTCGGCCTCCCAAAGTGCTGGGATTACAGGTGTGAGCCACCGTGCCTGGCCCTCCTCTTCTGTCTCTTATAAGACACTTGTCATTGGATTTAGGGCCTGCCTGGATAATCTAGGATATTCTTATCTCAAGATCCTTAATTTAATTACATCTACAAAGATCTTTTTTCCAAATAAGGTCACATTAACAGGTTCTAAGACATAGACATATCTTTAGGGGACTACCATCTAACTCACTACATCTTCTGAATGGAAAATAACAAATAGTACCTAGGATGGGTTAACTTTGAGACATAAACAGTTTCTCTTAATGGAAACAAACAATGGCCTTTACAAATTTAGACTGAATAGTGAAAAACTACCACGAAAAAGCAGCAGCAAAAAAGCCCCATCCTAACGAACAACATTAATGTGATTGTTTTTGTCCTCGCTGTCACAGCCACACAGAAGGCTCTGTGCAGACTGTGGTCTTATTGTCTCTCCCCTGGAAAGTTCCTAAGCCCCAGTATGTTGAGCTTTTAGGACACTAGAACATTGTGACATTTTGCCAAAATTTTCCAGTTAAAAAATAAAGGATTATTTTGCCCAGGAAATTCTATCATCATTGCTAATGAAGAGAAAGATTGGAGAAGGAAGAAGAGAGGAAGAAACACAGTGCCATGCATAAATAACCAAGCTGCAGCCTCTAGCCTCTTACCACTAATAAACAAATGCTCAAGAGCTTGTGTTTTAGAGACAGAAACTTATTCTGGGGGAAGCAGAGCCTTTCCTCCTGCTGAGTGCCCCCAGCATAATCTGTGTTTTGTTGTTGTTGCTGTTCCTTGCTCTTGCTCCAGCCATTTTTATCTGGAACTGAAGTCCTGTAGCTGCCATAATAAATTCCTGCAAACCGAGTAGCTTAAAACAACAGAAACTTACTCTGTTACAGTTGTGGAGACCAGAGGTCCCCAATTAAGGTGTCAACAGGGTCCCACTCCCTCTGAGGGCTCTAGGGGAGAAACCTTCCCTGCCTAAAGTTAGTAGTGGAAATGTTTGTGCTGCTAACTGTGCTACGCTTACTTCCATTCATCAACATCTGGGAAGGTAACAGGTAACCAGAAGTTTACATTCTGAAAACTTCCAGAAAAACATCCCTCTCCACGGCCCCACTTCTAGCTCCTGAAATCATGAGACTCAAACCACTTCAACCTACTGTAACATATCCAAGGTGTTAATTGACTCTCACCCTAGGATGAGAGTCAGGTATGTAGACAGTAACCTCTGATCCCACTTTGAAAAGGAAAAATCCAAGTGATGAGAGTGGCATTGGTGGTGTAATGGTTATAGTGGTTATAGTGGTGTGCCTAGCTGCCTTCTGATACAATGAGAGTCACTGCCATGTGAAGAATTGTTACTGTTTTGTCATTATCAATAGTTATTGAACATAAGGTACATAGACAGTAACCTGGGACCTCATTCTGAAAAAAAAAAAAAAAAAACTCAAAGTGACCACAGTCACTACTATGTGACAAATTCTTGCCATTTAATCATTGTAAATATTTATCAAATATTTAGAGCCATACCCCAACTCATGAGGACATAGACTCTTACTCTTTGGAACTTGGGCCACCCGGGGAATAGGTAGCTGAAAGGAGACCTGTATTCATCCCTGTTTTAATTTAGCATTGCCAATATTTCACTGATGCTTAGTTAGGTAAGTAAAATCAGTACTATCAATGACTTCTTCCCCAGACCACACACCCTCAAAGGTAGAGTTCACCTTCCTGTTTCTTGCTCGTTGTTCAGTATCACAAATTATTCCTCTGAAGGCTGTAAATAAAACTCTCCAATATTTACATAGCTGATGGTCTCAAAGTGGCAAGCAAGCAGATCTTCTGAGAATCTCTAGACCATCTGGCTGCCTACCCACCCTGCCGCCCACCTCATGTCCTGCTCCCTCCACCACACAGACCTAGCTTGACTCCTCCCCGAAACACCTCCCCTCTAGAAAGGAGATTCTCAATCAACACCTGACATTCAGTCTTTTACTACTGCTTACTTCAAATTATTTTAAGCTCTCTGTGAATTAGCTCTTGGAATCATTGAATAGGAAACCCGATAAGCTGATGTTTAAGGATTTTTTCCTACCTTTAACCAAGTTGCTAAATAGAGGGCAAATTAAACATGGTATACTAAGCCTGGTGCAGTGACACATGCCCGTAGTGCCAGCTAGTTGAGAGGCTGAGGCCGGAGGATCACTTGAGCCCAGGAGTTCCAAACCCAGCCTGGGCAACATAGTAAGATTCCATCTCTAAAGACAAGCAAACATGGTACACTAGTACAACAAGAGTTTAGGGGATAATTGAGTTATTTCTACCTGTCATCTCTAAAGCCAGGACAAGGTTGTTTCAACAAGGAATGTTGTTGGTGGATTTCACATTTCCAGACATTTGGTGCTGTAATCTCCAAGCCCATCTGCATGGGTGATATGGTTTTGCTGTGTCCCCACCCAAATCTCATCTTAAATTGTAGCTCCCAAAATTCCCACATGTCATGGGAGGCACCCCGTGGGAGGTAATTGAATCATGGGAGTGGGTCTTTCCTGTGCTGTTTTTGTGATTGTGAATTAGTTTCGCAAGATCTGATAGTTTTATAAAGGGGTGTTTCCTTGCACAAGTTTCCTCTTGCCTGCCTCCAGGTGAGACGTGCCTTTTACCTTCCACCATGATTGTGAGGCCTCCCTAGCCACGTGGAACTGTAAGTCCATTAAACTTCTTTTTCTTTATAAATTACCCAGTCTTGGGTATGTGTTTATCAGCAGAGTGATAACAGACTAATACAATGGGAAGCTGCATGGAATACAAGTCTGACCTCTGAGTTGCTAATTCATCCACCTTGACCAAGCAGGGACTCCATTTCATAACTAAAGAAATGGTTAAAACAGCACTTTGATTTCTGTGGGATTGGTGGTGATATCCCTTTTATCATTTTTTATTGCGTCTATTTGATTCTTATGTCTTTTCTTCTTTATTAGTCTTGCTAGTGGTCTATCAATTTTGTTGATCATTTCAAAAAACCAACTCCTGGATTCATTGATTTTTTGAAGGGTTTTTTGGGTCTCTATCTTCTTCAGTTCTGCTCTGATCTTAGTTATTTCTGCTAGCTTTCGAATTTGTTTGCTCTTGCTTCTCTAGTTCTTCTAATTGTGATGTTAGGGTGTCGATTTTAGATCTTTCCTGCTTTCTCTTGTGGGCATTTAGTGCTATAAACTTCCCTATACACACTGCTTTAAATGTGTCCCAGAGATTCTGGTACATTGCGTCTTTGTTCTCATTGGTTTCAAAGAATATCTTTATTTCTGCCTTCATTTCATTATTTATCCAGTAGTCATTCAGGAGCAGGTTGTCCAGTTTCCATGTAGTTGTGCGGTTTTGAGTGAATTTCTTAATCCTGAGTTCTAATTTGATTGCACTGTGGTCTGAGAGACAGTTTGTTGCGATTTCTGTTCTTTTACATTTGCTGAGGACCAGAGGTACAAAGAGGAGCTGGTACCAGTCCTTCTGAAACTATTCCAATCAATAGAAAAAGAGGGAATCCTCCCTAACTCATTTTATGAGGCTCAGCATCATCCTGATACCAAAGCCTGGCAGAGACACAACAAAAAAAGAGAATTTTAGACCAATATTCCTGATGAATATCGATGCGAAAAATCCTCAATAAAATACTGGCAAACCAAATCCAGCAGCACATCAAAAAGCTTATCCACCATGATCAAGTCGGCTTCATCCCTGGGATGCAAGGCTGGTTCAACATATGCAAATCAATAAACATAATCCATCACATAAACAGAACCAATGACAAAAACCACATGATTATCTCAACAGATGCAGAAAAGGCCTTCAACAAAATTCAACAGTGCTTCATGCTAAAAACTCTCAATAAACTAGGTATTGATGGAACGTATCTCAAAATAATAAGAGCTGTTTATGACAAACCCACAGCCAATATCATACTGAATGGGCAAAAACTGGAAGCATTCCCTTTGAAAACTGGCACAAGACAGGGATGCCCTCTCTTGCCACTCCTATTCAACATAGTGTTGGAAGTTCTGGCCAGGACCGTCAGGCAAGAGAAAGAAATAAAGGGTATTCAATTAGGAAAAGAGGAAGTGAAATTGTCCCTGTTTGCAGATGACATGATTGTATATTTAGAAAACCCTATCATCTCAGCCCAAAATCTCCTTTAACTGGTAAGCAACTTCAGCAGTCTCAGGATACAAAATCAATGTGCAAAAATCACAAGCATTCCTATACACCAATAACAGACAAACAGAGAGCCAAATCATGAGTGAACTCCCATTCACAATTGCTACAAAGAGAATAAAATATCTAGGAATCCAACTTACAAGGGATGTGAAGGACCTCTTCAAGGAGAACTACAAACCACTGCTCAATGAAATAAAGGAGGGCACAAAAAAATGGAAGAATATTCCATGCTCATGGATAGGAGAATCAATATTGTGAAAATGGCCATACTGCCCAAGGTAATCTATAGATTCAATGGCATCCCCATCAAGCTAACAATGACTTTCTTCACACAATTAGAAAAAAGTACTTTGAACTTCATATGGAACCAAAAAAGAGCCCACATTGCCAAGACAATCCTAAGCAAAACAAACAAAGCTGGAGGCATCATGCTACCTGACTTCAAACTATACTACAAGGCTACAGTAACCAAAACAGCATGGTACTGGTACCAAAACAGAGATATAGACCAATGGAACAGAACAGAGCCCTCAGAAATAACACCACACATCTACAGCCATCTGATTTTTGACAAACCTGACAAAAACCAGAAATGGGGAAAGGATTCCCTATTTAATAAATGGTGCTGGAAAAACTGGCTAGCCATATGTAGAAAGATGAAACTGGATCCCTTCCTTACACCTTATACAAAAATTAATTCAAAATGGATTAAAGACTTAAATGTTAGACCTAAAACCATAAAAACCCTAGAAGAAAACCTAGGCAATACCATTCAGGACATAGGCATGGCAAGGACTTCATGACTAAAACACCAAAAGCAATGGCAACAAAAACCAAAATAGACAAATGGGATCTAATTAAACTAAAGAGCTTCTACATGGCAAAAGAAACTACCATCAGAGTGAACAGGCAACCTACAGAATGGGGAAAATTTTTGCAATCTACCCATCTGATAAAGGGCTAATATCCAGAATCTACAAATAATTTAATTTACAAGAAAAAAACAACCCCATCAAAAAGTGAGCAAAGGATATGAACAGACACTTCTCAAAAGAAGACATTTATGCAGCCAACAGACACATGAAAAAATGCTCATCATCGCTGGTTATCAGAGAAATGCCAATCAAAACCACAATGAGATACCATCTCACGCCAGTTAGAATGGCGATCATTATAAAGTCAGGAAACAACAGATGCTGGAGAGTATGTGGAGAAATAGGAACACTTTTACACTGTTGGTGGGAGTGTAAACTAGTTCACCCATTGTGGAAGACAGTGTGGTGATTCCTCAAGGATCTAGAGCTAGAAATACCATTTGACCCAGCCATCCCATTACTAGGTATATACCCAAAGGATTATAAATCATGCTACTATAAAGACACATGCACATGTATGTTTATTGCGACACTATTCACAATAGCAAAGACTTGGAACCAACCCAAATGTCCAACAAGGATAGACTGGATTAAGAAAATGTGGCACAAATACACCATGGAATACTATGCAGCCATAAAAAAGGATACGTTCATGTCCTTTGCAGGGACATGGATGAAGCTGGAAACCATCATTCTGAGCAAACTATCACAAGGACGGAAAACCAAATACCACATGTCCTCACTCACAGGTGGAAACTGAACAATGAGAACACTTGGACACAGGGTGGGGAACATCACATACCGGGGCCTGTCAGAGGGTGGGGGACAGGGGGAGGGATAGCATTAGGAGAAATACCTAATGTAAATGACGAGTTAAGGGGTGCAGCAAACCAACATGACACATGTATACCTATGTAACAAACCTGCACGTTGTGCACATGTACCCTAGAACTTAAAGTATAAAAAATAAAAATAAAAATAAAAATAAACAGCACTTTGAGCCAGGCACATTGACAGCTGCCTGTCGTCTCAGCAACTCGGAAGGCTGAGGCAGGGGATCACTTCAGCCCAGCAGTTCCAGACAAGCCCAGGCAACATAGCAAGACTCTGTCTCAAACAACAACAACAACAACAACAACAACAACAACAATAAAAGACTAGCATTTTGCAGGCCTCTCAGATTAGGCCCTTCCTAATTCAGACAGTGTCCCACATGAAAGAAAAGCTGACCCCAGGGAACACGTATTCTATTTTATGGAATGAAGTGTTGCCCATTAAAAGAAAAAAAAAGAAAGAAAGAAAGAAAGAAAGAAAAAGAAAAACTGACCCCCCAAATGTCCCAGGGGTAGGGGATCAGGTATACTCTTTTAAATAAAAACTCAGGCCAGGCACGGTGGCTCACGCCTATAATCCCAGCACTTTGGGAGGCCGAGGCAGGCGGATCACGAGGTCAGGAGTTCAAGACCATCCTGGCCAACATGGTGAAACCCCCGTCTCTACTAAAATACAAAAAATTAGCCGGGCATGGTAGTACACGCCTGTAGTCCTAACTACTCGGAGGCTGAGGCAGGAGAATCCCTTGAACCCGGGAGGCAGAAGTTGCAGTGAGCCGAGACTGTGCCACTGCACTCCGGCCTGGCAACAGAGCGAGACTCCGTCTCAAAAAAACCACAAACAAAAAACACCTCATACCTGAGAAGGCAAGGGACTGAAAGGGATGATTAAAGATGGGTAGCAAAGGGCACCAACTGCTGGAGATTCATGAAGCCAGGACACAGCTTTCCAAGTCTCCGTGGACCAGGTCTGTGGCTCCCTACTTAGCAACCAAGCAATAGTCTGAGCAATCAGAGAAGCAGCAGCCTGAAAAATGAACTGCAGAGTCAAAAACTCAGTCTACAGCAGAAACACGTGAGCTGACACTTTCACTCAGATTTAGAAATAAAGTTCTTTTGACCTTAGAGAGAAGTGGGCTTAACAAGCTGCAGGCATGAGAGAGGTCCCTTTTGCTTCCCCTGGGCTGGAAGCAAGAACAAAGCACGATTTGTTCCGGAAGTTGACCGCAAAAGCTTGATATCTGGGCAAAGTCCCTTTACAGCCACTGCTGGGCAGCCCATCCCCCTCAAGTCCCTGGAGCTCCTGCCTCCTGGGACCGGAGGAACTCTTCTTTACAGATGAGATGTATTGGTGAGACACCAGGGGGCAGAGGTGGCAGGCTGCGTTGGATAAACGCAATGGAAGGAGCTGATTTGCACTGCCATGGTAGGGGAGAAGACATTTACAAACATTAAGCATCCGCCACAGCTCTTGGTGGGGCCTAGGCATGGGGTTCAGAGGGTAGTGTGGATTGGAATAAGGAATAGAACAGAACAGAATATAGGCCAGGCGCGATGGCTCACGCCTATAATCCCAGCACTTTGGGAGGCCGAGGTGGGCAGATCACCTGAGGTCAGGAGTTTGAGACCAGCCTGAACAACATGGTGAAACCCTGTCTCTACTAAAAACACAAAAATACCATTGGCAGGCATCTGTAATCCCAGCTACTCAGGAGGCTGAGGCAGGAGAATCACTTGAACCCAGGAAGCAGAGGTTGCAGTGAGCCAAGATCGTGCCATCGCACTCCAGCCTAGGGGACAAGAGTGAGACTTTGTCTCAAAAATAATAATAATATAAATGTAATGTAACATAGCATAAGATTATGAAATTATTTTATTTTATATTTAAATATTGTAGCTTTAAAAATTACAGAGGGCCTCTACCCTGATCTGCTTCATATTTAAGATACTGAGATAAGAACAAATAGCCTTCCTATTTCATTCTCCATGTTCAAGACACATCATGGAATTTTATCCTTGCTATAAATATACATTTTATATTTGATTTTCCTAATGTTGCGGGCAAACTGCTGGGTCACTGGAAGAATTGATTCTCTGGCCTCACTGGCAACAGGGCATCAAAACTGAAAAGCAGCCTGGGGAACTGGATGTCATTGGCATCCTCACTGTAATGTTTGCTCAAACTATAAACTTATCACTTAAAATATTAAAGCAGAGTATGTTCAGAAGCACAAGCATAAATAAAAGTTTAAGTGAGGTATTTGTGAGGAGTTTTTCCCTGCTTTATTTATTAAACATTCAGAACATCAATTTTAAAGCATCAGTGACCTAACTTTGCATGGTAAATGAGCATAGGCAGGTAGCCTGGGGTTCCAGTTTGAGCTCAGCCAATTGTTAACTGTGACCTTGGCCAAGTTTCCTTATGTAGCTCAGAGCCTGAAGCCTGTTAAGCACTGTCAATAAACGGCTTGTACTAGCAATTCCTGTTCAATCAGTATTTAATCCTTGTCTACTCTTAGCGATCATGAAACCACCATTGCAAAATTATAACTGAGACAGTGAAAGAGATCTGATCTTACTAACTCCATCTTGCTTCTAACCTCCAAGTTGTCCTTGTTCATTCCTGAGCATGGGCCAAATTAACTTTGGGAGAAACTTAGTTTATAGTTTGAAACAAAGATGGTAACAGCCCTTTCCCAAAATGAACTAGACTGCCTTTGTAGAATTAACAAATTAGCCAAAAGATTAGATTATGGTTTAGAAGTCATGCAGCTGGAGGCTGCAAGATTCTAAACCTCCCCAAATTGCCCCGGGGATAACGTCACTATTGTGAAGCCTAAGATCAGTTCTTGAGATATTTTGCAGACCCTGTACTTGATGGATCAGCTGGCACCACCCAGGCTGGTAAACTGGCACATCTGGTCTTGTAGCCCCCACCCAGGAGCTGACTCAGTGCAAGAGGACAGCTTCAACTCCCTGTGATTTCATCTCTGACCTGACCAATCAGAAGCCCCAATTCACTGGCCCCCCTACCCACCAAATTATCCTTAAAAACTCCAGTCCCTAAATTCTCAGGGAGACTGATTTGAGTAATAATAAAACTCTGGTCTTCTTGCACAGCCAGCTCTGTGTGAATTACTCTTTCTCCATTGCAATTCCCCTGTCTTGATAAATTGGCTCTGTCTAGGCAGTGGGCAAGGTAAATAAATCCATTGGGGGGTTACAATCATAGTCAAAATTAGTTCAAACCACATAAATCAATAATGATCTTTAACAGAGAGTGCTCTCCCTCATCTCTCTTCTTGGAGACAAGAGATGGTAACAAAAGTCCAAGTTGAGGCTTCACTACCTATGAGATCATGGAAATGACTTTTCAAGGAACACAACAATTGGCCCAGAAAAAGGTAGGAAAATAAAATATAAAAAGTAGCTATTGAAATGAAAATTAAAACAAAGGGAATATAACTTTAAAAGTGAAAACAAGACAATATAATGCAAGTTCTGTTTCTGAAGTATCTTTGGCACCCATCCACTGTCCGAGCTTGATAAGCCCTACCGTCTTCCACTGGACCCTGCCACTACCTCCCCAGGGTCCCCTCTTATGCCCATTCGCCACACCAGTCTTGACTAAGGTAACATGGGTTCTTAGCAACATGCGGTCTAATCCCATGTGTACCAAATGGTGTAGATGGTTGTGTATATATCTATGGATGTACAGAGAAAAACTCCTCACAGCATAAACTAAAAAATATCAAGTGGCTCTCTAACATGTGACATATTCTTTTTATATTTTAGAAACTATTGAGAATTGGAAAAAACATTATTATTAATTCTATAATCAGAAAATAAAGCCACTTTTTAAAAAGAAGAAAGCAAGCTCTCAATGACATTCTACTGCAAACAGAGCAAAGTCCAAACTACCATTTAAGGCCCTTCACCCATCACCCCAGATGACTTTTCCAACATTATATTTTTCTATATCCCTGGCACACACCCTGAACTTCAAACACACTGGACACTCTTTACCCTGAATTCAGCCTTCACAGTCCCACTTTCTTTTTTTGTTGCCCAGGCTGGAGTGCAGTGGCACTATCTTGACTCACTGCAAGTTCTGCCTCCCGGGTTCACACCATTCTCCTGCCTCAGCCTCCCAAGTAGCTGGGGCTACAGGTGCCCGCCACCATGCCCGGCTAATTTTTTTTGTATTTTTAGTAGAGACAGGGTTTCACCATGTTAGCCAGGATGGTCTCAATCTCCTGACCTCATGATCTGCCCACCTCGGCCTCCCAAAGTACTGGGATTACAGGTGTGAGCCATCACACCCGGCCCACAGTCCCACTTTCAAGCTTTCACCTATCCTGTTCTCATAGCCTGCCTCTTGGAGATGTCCCAGTCCTCCCTCTTCCCTATCCTTCCCCACCCCTTCACCCCCCATCCCCCACGTGCTCTGATAAGTACCTGGAGCATTCATTTCATTTGGCTATGTCACATAATTAATTGTACTTAATGTTTTTCTCTTCTCCACTAAGCAGTAAGCTCTTCAAAGGCAGGTTGTATCTTCTACCCAGAGTATCTGGCTTACAGCCTTGCACCCAAAGATATCCAATAGATGTTTGTTGAAATAAATTATTGAGGAATGCAGAGCACGATACACCTGAGGCAGTTGCAGAAGGCTTTACAGGGGCGGGCCTTGAGGTGAGTCTAAAGAATGGGTAAGGTAGGGCAGGCGCAGTGGCTCACGCCTGCAATCCCAGCACTTTGGGAGGCTGAGGTGAGTGGATCACCTGAGGTCAGGAGTTCGACACCAGCCTGGACAACATGGTGAAACTCCGTCTCTACTAAAAATAAAAAATTAGCCAGGCATGGTGGCACATGCCTATAATCCCAGCTACTTGGGAGGCTGAGGCAAGAGAATTACTTGAACCCGGGAGGCGGAGCTTGCAGTGAGCCAAGATTGTGCCATTGCACTCCAGCTTGGGCAACAAAAGCAAAACTCCATCTCAAAAGAAAAAGGGGGGGGGGGTAAGGCTAGATGCAGTGGCTCACACGTGTAATCTTTGGAGGCTGAGGTGGAAGGCTCGCTTGAGGCCAAGGGTTTGAGACAAGCTTGGGCAATATAAAAATAAAATTAGCTGGGTGTGATGGTGTTGCGTGTGATGGTGCGTGCCCTACGAATTCTACTCCTAGGAGCCTATCCTAAGGAATTACTCAGAAAGGTGCACAAAGTCTTATATATCAACAGCATCATTTATAAGAATTAAAAACTAGAAACAATATAAACAATGAAGAACAAGAAAACAAAGTATAATACTACATTTATTTGATGCTATCATTAAAAGTTGTATGTTTTTGAAGACTAGCTATTGTCATTGGGAAGAATGCTCACAATATAAAGTGAGGGGGAAATGTTTAAATTGTTTGCATCTTGGGGACAGGGCTGAACTCAGAAATTGCCCCTGGGGATTGGATTGGGGAAAGGGGACCCTTTACATTTTAGTCTTCTGTTTTCCTTTTCAGTAATACTAATAGTAGTGACTATACTATTAATAATAATTCAAATGATTACTGTAAGCCAAGCATTATGCTAAGTCTTTTGTGTTTATTTTCTCACTTAATCCTCTCAACCATCTGAGCAGGTAAGTACTATTTTCATCATTCCTTCACAGACAAGAAAGCTGAGGCACAGAGAAGTCAAGGCATTTGCCCAAGGTAGAGCCAGAACTCAAGTGTAGAATGTTGACTCCAGAGTCTTGTTTTCTTAGCTACTACAATATGCTGCTTCTGGTTAGATATATTTGTAGTACTGCAATTATTTATTTATTTATGAGACAGGGCTTGCTCTTGTCATCCAGGCTGGAGTGCAGTGGCGCCATCTCAGCTCACTGCAACCTCCACCTCCCGGGTTCAAGCGATTCACCTGTCTCAGCCTCCGGAGTAGCTGGGATTACAGGTGCGTGCCATCACACCCAGCTAATTTTTGTATTTTTAAGTAGAGACGGATTTCACCATGATGGCCAGGCTGGTCTCAAACTCCTGACCTCAGATCATCCGCCCAACTCAGCCTCCCAAAGTGCTGGGATTAGAGGCGTGAGCCATCGCGCCCGGCCTGCATTTTAAATTAAGGAACTGATTCTACCTCTGTCAGGCAGTTCCCTCAACTAGAAACCTCTTCCCCATCTACATAACTCCCTGATCTCCTTCAAGTCCTTGTTTAAATGTCACTTTCACAACGAGTACTATCCTGACTGCCCAGATCAAAATTGCAACCTGACCCTCATCCGTTTTACCCCGCTGTGCTTTTTTCATAGCATTTATTTAGTATATCATATAGTTTTCGGATTCACCATATGCTTCTGTTCTCCTCCAACATATGAGCCCCACTAGGTCACGGGTTTTTAAATCTGTCTTGCTAACTGATGCATCTTAGCCAAAAAAAAAAAAAAAAAAGTCCTGGCACAAACTACGTGCTCAATACCTATCTGTGGAACAAACGAAGGTTTAAAACCATGGCATGACTCCACATTGCTTTCTTACTTTAAAGCATAAACATACATACACACATGGGAGAGAGGGAGAGGATATTTCAAAATGTTAATGGTGATTTCAAGTGATTTTTTTCCTTCTTTATGTTTTCCTCTATGTTTTCCTGTTATGTTTATGTTTCCTGTGGTTTTATACCCCAAATCCTACGTGAAAATGTATTCTCTTACCATGAGAAAATTGCTTTTGAAAACGTCTCTCTAAACCTAGAGTAACGTGCATTGCCGCGCAGAGTGAATTGGTTTTGCTGTAAATCTCATGAAGCCGTTTTCCTGCATGAAACACAGTAAAAAAAAAAAAAAAAAAAAAAAAAACTGGAGTGGTATTGACGACCTTTTAAAAAAAAAAGATTGTTCTGAAATCATCGCTTGGTGTTTTGCAGTGGTTAAATGTTTATTAAAGGAATAAAAATCCATTCCTCCTTGGCGGACCGCGGCGTCCCTAGGGAACACACCCACCTAGCAACCGAGACCAGAGCTGGAGCGCTGCGCCTTTAATTCCGGGGCGGGCGGGGGGCGGCGGGAATTTCTGCTCCGGCTCCCTCTGCATCGCGGGGGCAGCTGTCACCTGTAAGGCGAGCGCGGCGCGGGGGATGGAAGCAGGCGCCCATTGGACAGAATACAAAGGCAGAAACCTACCCCGAAAGCCGGGGCCCGGCGGGGCGCTGGGGGTGGGCGCTCCCCGCGGCCCCCGGCGCCCTTCGCCCCGAGACGCCCCGGCCCAGCGGCACCGGCGCGACCGAGGTCCAGCTTCGGGGACACGCCCGGCTGGCCGCGGGGAAGGCACCAGGTGAGCGCGGCCGCGCCTCCCGGAACCCCGCTCGCGCGCGTCCCGCGGCGACGCGGCGCCCACCCGCCCCGGGAGCCAGGAACCCAGGGCCCCACCATGGCGCTGGCCGCCGCCGCCGCCGCTGCGGCTGCCGGGGTGAGCCAGGCGGCGGTGCTGGGCTTCCTGCAGGAGCACGGGGGGAAGGTGCGCAACTCCGAGCTGCTGAGTCGCTTCAAGCCGCTGCTCGATGCCGGCGACCCGCGGGGCCGCGCCGCTCGCAGGGACCGCTTCAAGCAGTTCGTCAACAACGTGGCGGTGGTGAAGGAGGTCGACGGCGTCAAGTTCGTGGTGCTGAGGAAGAAGCCCCGGCCCCTGGAGCCCGAGCCCGCACCCTTCGGCCCCCCGGGGGCAGCGGCCCAGCCGTCGAAACCCACTTCGACGGTCTTGCCGCGGAGCGCCTCTGCCCCGGGAGCTCCGCCCTTGGTCCCGGTGCCGCGACCAGTGGAGCCGCCAGGGGACCTGGGTCTGCCAACAGAGCCACAGGACACCCCGGGGGGGCCGGCCTCCGAGCCCGCTCAGCCGCCCGGGGAGCGGTCCGCCGACCCACCGCTTCCAGCCCTTGAGCTAGCCCAGGCCACCGAGAGACTCTCCGCAGACGCGGCCCCACCGCCTAGGGCCCCTTCTGAGGCGGCATCGCCCTGCTCTGATCCGCCAGACGCGGAGCCCGGGCCCGGGGCAGCGAAAGGGCCGCCGCAGCAGAAGCCCTGTATGCTGCCCGTGCGCTGCGTCCCGGCCCCCGCCACGCTCCGCCTCCGGGCGGAGGAGCCGGGCCTGCGCCGGCAGCTGTCGGAGGAGCCGAGCCCGCGGAGCTCCCCTCTGCTGCTGAGGCGGCTCTCGGTGGAAGAGTCCGGTCTGGGCCTCGGCCTGGGCCCGGGCCGCTCCCCGCACCTGAGGCGCCTGTCGCGCGCCGGCCCGCGTCTGCTGAGCCCTGACGCCGAGGAGGTGCCCGCCGCGCCGCCGCCGTCCGCGGTGCCCCTGGAGCCGTCCGAGCACGAGTGGCTCGTGCGGACTGCCGGGGGCCGCTGGACCCACCAGCTGCACGGGCTGCTGCTGCGCGACCGCGGCCTGGCGGCCAAGCGCGACTTCATGTCTGGCTTCACGGCCCTGCATTGGGCCGCCAAGAGCGGCGACGGCGAGATGGCGCTGCAGCTGGTGGAGGTCGCGCGGCGCAGTGGCGCACCAGTCGACGTGAACGCACGCTCCCACGGCGGCTACACGCCGCTGCACCTGGCTGCGCTGCACGGCCACGAGGACGCTGCCGTGCTGCTGGTGGTGCGTCTGGGTGCCCAGGTGCACGTGCGTGATCACAGCGGGCGTCGCGCCTACCAGTACCTGCGGCCCGGCTCCTCGTACGCGCTGCGCCGCCTTCTTGGCGATCCAGGCCTGCGAGGCACCACGGAGCCAGATGCGACCGGTGGTGGAAGTGGCAGTCTTGCTGCCAGGCGCCCCGTACAGGTGGCCGCCACCATCCTCAGTTCCACCACCAGTGCATTTCTGGGCGTCCTGGCTGACGACCTCATGCTCCAGGACCTGGCCCGAGGCTTGAAGAAGTCGAGCTCCTTCAGCAAGTTCTTGAGCGCCTCGCCCATGGCTCCACGTAAAAAGACAAAGATCCGCGGTGGTCTGCCAGCCTTCTCAGAAATCTCTCGTCGACCTACTCCGGGGCCTTTAGCTGGTCTAGTGCCCAGTTTGCCTCCAACAACCTGAAGGTCCCTGGGGCTACCACCTGGTTGATTTATCGTGGCCTGCTCGTCGCAGTCCAAACCCGCCCAAGACTGCAGCCCAATCAACGCCTGGAGCCTCATTCTGTTTCCAGCTTTGTCCAGGGCAGCCTGTTTTACCCAGATGGGCCTGCACCTCCAGCTTCTTTCTGAAGCATGACCCATCTCCAGAGGTGGGATTTGAGAAATCAGTGAGAGCTTCCTATAAAGAACTCCAGGAGACAGGCCTGAACTCTAGAGGGAACTTGAAATCCAGGGTCAAAGGTTAAGGGGCAGCAGCTGGTCTGGCCCCTGAAAGCCTTCACCTGATGCCTCTGCAGCTACACAATCCCAAGACAGAACTAGAGCAAGGGTCTCTTTAAATGTTGAAAGATGTTAGGTTGTCAGCTTTAAGATATGTGGTGGTTTTGTAATTTGATGCTTTTATTCTGTTTTTAAATTGAAATGAGGTAATGCAACTTTCGTAATAACCTTTTGGAATTATATTTTTCCACTTTTAGGCAAAGTGCTTAGACATTTTCAATTTTTTTTTGCTAAATACTTTGGAATTCTATTTAAAAAATAGATGATCAAGATCTAAAGGAAATTAATCCCAACCAACAAACTTAAAAGTTTATCTACCTCGTTTTAGGCAATCAAGATTCTGGAGAGTCTTGAACACAGAATAACGATTGTGACCATTATGAATGTAACTAATTTCAGTTGTACTGTGAATGCTAAATATTTGCAAACAAGTACATCTTGAAAGTAAAGGTGACTTAGAGAAAAGAGACATTTTGACAGATACTTTTAATTTGTGGTTGTCTCCATCATGAAATATAAACGTGTTTGGCACTTGTGGGTGGCTGTTTTGATTTGGCATGACTACTTAATTTTTTTTAAAAATTGTGGTTTGTGAATTGCACCTTTGTGCCATGTTTCTGAATCTGGTTTTCAAATCCAGTGGAGCCTTTCAGTGAAATAGGTGACTATTAAAAGAAAAAAGTAATAGTATTATGACAGAAAAATGAGCGATTAAATAGTAATGGATACAATTAAGGAGCAACTATTTTATATGACTGTTCTGTACAAACAAAAAGTATGTAATACCCATTTTAAAAAACCATTTGAAAGTAGACAACTTATTCCAAAATAGCAAATGCAGAATCTCTGCTCAGTGAGCTTGGATGAGTGGCTTAACTTCTCTGGGCCTTTGTTCCTATCTGTAAATGAGAAAGTTTGTAGATATTGCCAAGATTTCCCAGGCTCAATACAGTGTAATTATTTTGTTTTAAAGATATGAAATCTATTTACTCAACCAATTTTTTAAATGTCATATTGTGATAATGCTCTGCTTTTGCAAATTGTGTTTGCATGTCATTAGTTATATCAAATAGTTTTGTGGCATGGGGTAGTGGAGCTTCCCTCCCCACCCCCATATGTATCAGTGAAGCCTTTGAAATTACTTAAGGCAGTCTTTCATGGAATGTTTTGATTGAGCAATGAAATAAACAGTCCTCCATTTTGTTTCTGCTTGAGTGGTGATGTACTTCCCTTAAAACTTCTACAGTTTTTGCTATTGTATTTTTCTTTTCTTTTTATCTAATTTCTTTTCCTTCATTCTTCTGCCTCTTTCAAGCATTCTGTTATTGAAAGAAGTTGGATTGCTCTGCAAAGTAAAGGAGTCAACCACACATGGATATCGTAATGGCGAACTGTAGATAAATGTGGGCCCTGATGTGACCTTCCCACCTTCCTTGCCTGGAACTCTGCATAAATTATTTTAAAATGCAAATTAAATATTCTGCCTCGCCGAAAAATTGTGGGAGACACAATTATAGCAATTGGAGTAGCTGACAGTCTAGAAAACAGAATAAAATACTAGAGATTTTCCATGGTAAAAGAGACACCTGACTCAGACAGGGCCTCAGACAAAGGTCACAGACACAGGTATGACCTGCCTTGATAAAGACAACATTTAAACCAGCAAAGTAGTAATAACAATAACTAATGTTTATTGGACACTTAAATCAGAGGAGGGTCATTTGAACTGCCAGAAGAATCTATGTGTTTCAGAAGAGTGTGCTGCAAGCCTTCCAAGTGAAGTAAAACATTTAGCAAGAGTTTAGGATCAATATACCTAAAGCTCAGGTGTTAGAAAACACTGCTTTTCCTTGCAGGCCAAAGCTTTCTGCAACTATAAGGTAAGCCGATAAGAAATTATAGTTTCATACGCATAGGGAAAGTTTTTAAGAATCATATATCACCTAGCAGGAGGCACACCGTTAGAAGGGTATTTTCAACACTAACAGAAAATAATTGTGAAGGCAATTTAGCTGACAAGAATTGTCACAGGGACGAAATCACGCCTTTTAATGAGGGAGAATTGTTGATGTAGATGGGTATGAGTCATATCCATAGCAAGCTTTTAAGTAAAGTTTTACATATCCTTTAATGGAGGTTGGAGGTTATTCTTAAGCATGTCTCCCTTACCTAATGGAGATCCAGGGTAATGCATATACTGTATAACCTGTGCTGATTAAGTGCCAGGCACAATTCTAAACACTTTGCAGGTATTAATCGCAAGTTTATAAGGTATGTACTATTTGTATCTTGATTTTAAAGTGAGGAAACTGAAGCCTAGAGAAGTCATAAGTTACTTGTCTAGGCCTCACAGCTAGTAAATGCAGAGCTGGAATAGTCTCCTGGTGCTCTTTTTCATGACACTGTCTGCTATCCTATTGCAGGAAGCAGGGTGGGCTCATCTCAGCCCTTTTTACTCATTTAGTGTCTTTGGGCAAGTCACCCAGCTCCCCAAACTCCATCTTCCCTGTCTATGGGACAAAAGGCTTCCTGTACCTATTTCACAGGCTGTGAGGGAAGGAAGAGCACGTAGAATGAGTGGATAGAGCTCTTTATGAACTGCAACACCAATGTGGGGTGCCGACTTGGTTCCAGGGGGTAAATGGCTGCATCCCAAAACCAAATAGCTCTGATTTGTGGATCTGCTTTACATGATCATTCTTTTTTTTTTTTTTTTTTTTCTTTTTTGAGATGGAGTCTCGCTCTGTCACCCAGGCTGGAGTGCAGTAGTGCAATCTCAGTTCACTGCAACCTCTGCCTCCCGGCTTCAAGCGATTCTCCTGCCTCAGCCTCCCAAGTAGCTGAGATCACGGGCACGTGCCACCATGCCTGGCTAATTTTTTGAATTTTTAGTAGAGATGGGGTTTCGCCATGTTGGTCAGGCTGGTCTCAAACTCCTGATCTTAGGTGATCTGCCTGTTTTGGCCTCCCAAAGTGCTGGGATTACAGGCGTGAGCCACCGCGCCCTGCCATGATCACCATTCTTTTAACATGTTGGTGATTGTATACATAAGTAATAATCGACTCTACTAGGAAAAATGTATTCCCACAAGAGGGAAATTATCCCATATTCTGTACATGATATCACTTTAGTTAAAATAGAAATAATGTCTTTCTAAACTCACATTCCTCTAGCATTCCTACTCCTACCTTCCAGACCTAACCACTGCTATTCAGCCACCTGAGCTGGAGTGCAATGGTGGGATGTCGGCTCACTGCAACCTCCGCCTCCCTGGTTCAAGCGATTCTCGCTTGAAACGATTTCCGTGCCTCAGCTTCTCGAGCAGCTGGGATTACAGGCGTGCACCACCACGCCTGGCTAATCTTTTGTTAGAGACGGGGGTTTCACCATGTTGGCCAGGCTGGTCTCGAACTCCTCAGCTCAGGCAATTAGCCCGCCTCGGCCCCCCAAACTGCTGTGATTACAGGCGACAGTCACCCTGTATTTATAGGCGCCTGGCCTATACTTAGGTTCTCTTTTGCTCTCCAGATAGCCTTTTGCCTTGAACCCGCCTCACCTGTTTGGAACTGCCACACCTCCGGACTTCAACCTGGGGCCGGGGTGCCTCAGGTGTGCCTGCAGGGAAGAGAAAAGAAAGCAGAGACATCGAGATCTAGATTCTCTCCTCAAAGAAAAAAAAAATCCTCCTCGTGGGAAGTGGGTGCTGATTTAAACATCAAAGACAACAGGTAAACGTCCATTGTGACCTTCCACGCTGTAGCTAGGCTGACAGCAACACTATGGGGTCTTCAGCAATTGCCGCCTCCCGCCTTCCTGCGCCCCCAAATGCCCCTTTCACCTGTTTCTCTCTGCAGCCCTCAAACACATTGGACCTAAATTTCCTGAGCTCCTGGTTTACATGTGAATGCACAGCACGGCAATTTGTTCCAATGAGGAGCCCTGAGGTTTGCGCCAGCCGCTCTCAGGGGTAAGTTTTGTGCCGAGCAGGATGTTCAAGACAGACTGCGCGCCGGTTTCGGGTACCGCCGAACATGGCTTCCCTGTTCCGTTTCTAATTTACAGCCTGAAGGTAAAAAGTACACTGATTAAATCCATGTTAGGAGGAGCAGCGGGGGCGGAATAAGCGAGCTGGGGAGGCGGCCGCGGGGCTGCCTGTTGCCCAGCAACGATGCCAGCCGCAGCCTGTGCTCCCCCAAAAGCCCGAAAGCACCGCGGCAGGCAGCCAGGAAGGAGGATGGGGCAGGGGTGCCGGCGGCTAAAGGAGATGGGGGCGCAGAAACCCCTATAGGGACCCATGCAACCCGCTTTCTCACCCTGGGAGACTACGCAAGGCTTTTTTGGTTTTTTTTGTTTTTTTTGATACTTATGTTCGAAATCAAAAAGTGCACTGATCAAATCCGTATTAGGAGGATATGATTTAATCAGTGTACCGTTTAAATCCCCCCACACCCCTCCCCCCGACTGCCCTCTCTCCCACTTCTCATTGGCCAGCAACTTTCCAACAAAGGCCCAGTGGCAAAGACAGCCAGCCTTTCCCTGCCTGGCTGGTCAGTTTCTTTCTGAAAGAAGCAAAAGGCTCAGCTCCAGCTTTCGGGCCTAACTGCTCAGCAGGGCAAGTCAAAGTCCCTGTGGCTGGCCCAGAGGGCCTGGTAAGCTGGAGAAGCTGCGAATGGCGAAGCGTAGGTACCAGCTTTCACCGTGAGGACAGCGCCCTCTGCTGGCAGTATCCTGAAGGGTCAGTTCACCGGGCTTCTGGTCCCCGCAAAGTCTTGAAGTCTGCGGTGCTGATACGGAACAAATGTGGTGAGCTCATTCTTGCCCTCTGGAGAAATAACGATATGGAAGGGAGAAAACTGGGGCAAGAAGACCGAGGGAAGATAGCAGGTCCATTGCAGGAGGTGTGGCCTTATTTTTGGGATTCTTCTGATCTGGCAAGGACGAGCACAAAAGCCTCATATTTATTTCCCCACGGAAAAACCCAGCGCACAACCAACGTCCAGTTTAATGGGAAGATGGAAGATGCCCCTACTCCTACCCCTGTGCTCCCCACGCCCAGCCGGACTGGGGATGCTTTGTTTGAAATACACAATTCCCATTGGCTGAATGGACATGTTAGCTGTGTTTCTTTTTTCTCTTCTTTTTTTTTGTTTTTTGTTTTTTGTTTTTGTTTTTGAGACAGGGGTCTCACTCTGTCACCCAGGCTGAAGTGGTGGAGTGTATGGGCGCGGTCTCGGCTGACTGCAACCTTCACCTCCCAGACTCAAGTGATCCTCCCACCTCAGCCTCCCAAGTAGCTGTGTTTCTAAGAATACCACAACGGAATAATGCAGTAGGGTGCATACAGGGCAAAACGCAGAAATTAGTAGCTTCCATCCAGAACATGTCTCTGGGTGTGTTTACTAGGCTAAAGACCTTGGAGCAGAGGCCCTGCCCACTGTGTTCAAAGGGGCAAAGCAAAGCATAATGTTAGAACCCGCAAAGGCCTCAGCAGGAGCCCCATATGTTTTTTATAAAAAGGCATAATGTGAGCATTGTTCTGTGCTCAATAGCACAACTGTTATAACAAACGCTTTTGGTATGAATACAACCATTTAAAATTCCCAACCAGTTGCACTTGGTGACAATACGCATCAGAAAACAAGCCCAGGAGCACAGATTTCTCACTTGGGGGTCAGTTGGCTATAAATGCACATAAACATGCCTTTTAATGTGCCCAACTTCCAAAAATACACTGAATATTTGTGGAACAATGTTGTTGGCCCCAGCATTTGCAGCTACAAAGGCTGAAGCAGATTTCAATGTGTATATCTGAGAACCTAACTTTGATTCTATATACATGGGGTGGATACACAAGTTGAGGAGTCCTATGTGTCATACCACTCCAGCCCCCAACTGCCCACGCCCAACCATGGCCCACCCTCAGATTACAACCACTGCTATGTCTCCAGGTCCTTAGTCCCAGCATGGAGGGTCTTGAGGTCTCCCACCCCTCACCTTCAGCTCCCACCCTCGACTGCCCGCCTCAGGCCTGGCTAACCCAGTGGTATCTCTGAAGGAGAGGAGGATAAACAGTGTTGATAACATAACTGGAAGAAGAAAGTGCTTTCTGGGTCTTGGAATGAATGTCCCCAGATGTCCAAGTATTCTGAATATTTGTCAGGGCATTTAGGCAGCACAGCATCTGAGCCCATTTCAGTAGCTTGAGTCTTGAAAGGAGACAGGACTCCTACTTCTCTACTGAAGCTGAGATGTTGGCTAGAAACCAGCTACAGAATCCGGACTCAGCCAATCAGACCTAGGCCTTTGTGGCTGTGACACAGTCACTGGAACAGTTAGGAAATACTGGTGACAGTGGAGTTGAAAGTGCAGTATTCCCCTGGTCCCTCCTGTTTTCAAGCCAGGTTCTCCAGACTAACTAGACATTGGCAGGGTTGACTGATATTCTGCCAGCAAATCCCTCTTCTGCTCTAGTCAGCCAGGGCTGGTGACTGTGTAAACAAGACCCCTCTCACTCCTCCCACAGCTGTGCTGCAGATGACACACACACTTCTCTTAACAATTTTTATTGAAGAAAAAATAGGCTGCTTTGCACCTTAAGTGCTCCTCTGTCTTCTCTCCTCCCTCCAACCAACCCCTGCCAGCCCCACACTCTCATCACAAAATGGGGGAATACTGCAGTTTTTAAGATCCATAAATTAATTACCAAATAATCCACGAGACCTGGGTGAGGCCACATGAGAACACTTTGGAGAAGTATCTTTTTTTTTTTTTTTTTTGAGACGGAGTCTTGCTCTGTCGCCCAGGCTGGAGTGCAGTGGCACGATCTCCACTCACTGCAAGCTCCACCTCCCAGGTTCACGCCATTCTCCTGCCTCAGCCTCCCGAGTAGCTGGCAATACAGGCGCCCGCCACCACGCCCGGCTAATTTTTTATATTTTTAGTAGAGACGGGGTTTCACCGTGTTAGCCAGGATGGTCTCGATCTCCTGACCTTGTGATCCGCCCGCCTCGGCCTCCCAAAGTGCTGGGATTACAGGCGTGAGCCACCGCGCCCGGCTGGAGGAGTATCTTAGAAAGGCCTGGACTGGGTCCTCCCCAATCCCTCAAGGGAAAAGCAGAGACTAAATCAGCATCACCCCACTTACGTGGGTGAGAGATAGGGGCGGTGCACCCCACCCTCTCCACCTATAACTATGTAAGGAGAAGAGGGAAGGGCGGCTGAACTGGAGGACAGGTCCCTGGGGGCCGCGCCGGGCTGGGAGACGGGGCATGATGGCCAAGGTCGTCCCTGATGGCGTCCAGTTGGTCCTGAAGGAGGCGGATGCGCTCGTCCAGGTTGCGCTGCTGGGCCAGGACGGCGGCCTTGCCCGCCAACAGGGCGCAATAGACGCGCAGCTCCTCCACCGGTAGTGCTCGCACCAGCACCTCCCGCACGGCCCGCTCGCGCCGCGCTACGTGCTCCTTCAGCTCCTTGGCGTCCTCCTCCTGCCGCTGCAGGAGCCGGAGTCGCTGCAGCAGGGAGGCCTTGAGCCGCAGGAAGAGGCGCCGTGAGCCGGGTGAGGGCGCCGCCGCTCCCGGAATGGTTCCAGCCGGAGACAGCAGGCCCCTCACCGCCCTACTCGCTTGCAACCTGAACCCCTTTTACCTGCTCATCAGGGTCGCTGTCTGAGGCCGCCCGGGCCAGGGCGCGGCGCACGCGCGCCAGGCGACTGCCCAGCAGCAGCAGAAGGCCAAGCACGCGCTCTAGGTCGGCCATGAACCGGCTGAACCGCTCCAGCTCCTGAGGGGCACAGGCCTGGCGCACTGCAGCCTCCAGAGCCGCTTGGCGCCTGGCCCACGCTTGTGCCTCCCCCTGCAGCCGCTCCTGCTCCGTGTGAAGGTCCTGAAGCATCTTTTGGAGGCGGGCAGCCAGCTCCACCTACAGGGAAGGCTCAAGGCTGGGGCCAGGCTCATGACTTCCCTGCCCAGGCTCTGGACTCCTACCCACCCCCAGCCTCCACCAGCCCTTCTCCACTCACTTTCTTGCCCTGGATGCTGTTGTTTGGTGCAGGGAGCCCCTGCCCACATGGCTGGTCAAGCACTGGGTGGGTGGCAGGGTTTTCAAGCCTTGTCTCCTCCTGAGGAGCTGGCAGGAGCTGGGTGAAGCTGAACTGATAGGACCTGGGAACAAAACCAGAGCTCCCTGGGTTTCCTGTCCCCAACTTCAGGGGCTCAGTGTCCAGAATCCCTAGTACACCTCACTCACCCTGGCTCAAAAGTACTGGCAGCCTCCTCTCCAGCCTCCCCACAGGCAGGCCGCATTGCAGCCCGGACCTCTGCTAAAGGAATCAGTCCATCCAGCAGGCCCAGGGGTGGCTCTGGGCTGGGCTGGGAAGCAAGAGGGTCACATAGAGAGGGATCTAATCTGGCCAGCTCCTGAACCAGCTCCTCGAGGCACTGACTAGGCCATGTGGGCCTGGAACCAGGCTGGCCAGTGCCCCTGGCTAGGGCAGTATTGTGAGAGGGACCTGGAGTATCATTGCCTGAAAGTTCCAAGGCATCAGCTGGGAGAGGTTTGAGGAGGTCACTCTCTGCAGCTGTGGGGGGATTGGTGGTCAGTCCAGTGGGGTCAATAGTTGGGATGTTATCATTTGCAGTCCCAGTGGGGGTGTGGCTTGTGGGCCTGGAAATACCTACAGAACCATTCACCCCCTGCCAGCAGTCATCTGCCCCTGCAGTTCCTGGACACTCATGGAGCGGGTACTCTGTGGGGACTGTAACCTGGCCAGTTCTTTGGCCTAAGCCAGTTCCATACGGCTGGTCAGAGGCATGGACACTGGAAGCAGAAAAGACACTGAATCAGAAAAAGCTCCAGCCACAAACAAATGGTGGCCTCCAAGGGCCATCTGTCCCTACCCCCATCACCTGGAATCCCAGGCTCCAGCTAGGAGAGCATTCCCACCCCTCTAGCGTTTTGTAGATGTGTGTGTCAGGGGGTGCCTCACGATGCTTGGAAGCAAGAGGGAATTACCTGGCTGGGGGCCCCTGGGAGGCATGGGGGTCTGGTGGTGATCTCATTCTGACCAGTGGGGCCTCTTCTAGGAACACTTCATCAGGAAGGGAGGGGAGCCAGGCAGGCACAATGCAGGTCTCTGAGACCCTCTGTTCACCGTCAGCAGGGCTGCTCTGGGGTAACTCTGCAGGATACATCACCGCAGCCTCTTTCTGAGGCAAGAACCTGGAGGCAGGGACCCCATAGTGACCACAGTGAAAGGAAGGAAGCTCTTGGTGTTGCACCAGGGAGACAGTAGGGTATTTGCAAAATAACCAGAAGGCTCAGACTGAGGGTAGGTAGGAAGCCCTTTCATTTTTTGGGCAAAAGCTATGCAAGCTGCTTCCCCCCAACTTGGTCCAGAGTGGTCCGTGTCTCTCACCTGGAAAGTTTGGTCTGAAACAATGGTCTGGGGGTTTCTGCTCCTTGGGGAACAGCCTGGAAGGGTGAACAGTCGACTGAAATGTGGCTCAAGTTTTGTTTCCCAGATGCTCCCCTCACCAGCCTGCATCTCCTGACTTCCATACCTGGACAATGGGTATGGTCCCTCCTGATCCTCCCCAGGAACCCAAGACTTCGCCTGAAGCGCTCCGACTCCGACTGGCGGGCCTGAAGGCATCACCGAGCTTCAAGGACCCGGAGTCCAGGTTCATGGAGCCTTGGGGTTGCGTCTCGGGCAGCCATCCGACCTGGTGATCTTCAAACTTAGCCAGCGCCGGATGCTGGAACTCCAAGGGCTCGGGCCCAGGGAGGCCAGAGCTGGAGCAGGCCTCACCCAGGCATTCCCCCGCCGGCCCACCGCGCCGACCCACACGATCCAGCTTTCCTGGCTCTGAGAAGCACCACTTCCGCTGCTGGCTGGCGAGGGGACCCCGGCCGGCAGTTCCTGGCGCGGGAGCCCGGGAGCGCGCCGGCTCCCCCTCCCCGCCCGGGTGGCTGAGCGAGGCGGAGCGCGGGTGAGTCGCCGGGGGCCGCGCTGGGACAGTGGGCCGCAGACGGGCGGGCAGGCTCATGCGGAGCTCCTTGCGCTGGAACGACGTCTCCCGAAGCACTCGCCGCTGCGCGCCCTGAAGCCGCTGGCGGTAGGCGGCCCTCGAGGCCGGCGGGCTGGGCGGCTCGGCAGCCTGCGCCGCGGCCTCCGCCTCGGCCGCCAGCGCGTACAGCAGCGGGGTGGCCTGCCTGTTCAGTGGCCCCGGGGTCCCCGGGACCTCTGTTGGCTGCGGCCCACTGCGGGCTGCAACCGCGGGCCGGGGCCGCGGGGATGTGCAAAGGGCAGCGTCGGGCGGGGCGGGGCCCGGGCCGCCCCAAACCACACGCACGTAGTCCCAGTCTAGGTAAGGAAGGAGGTCTGTCCCCGGCGACTGCGTGCGCGGCTCGGGGCCGCCGGAGGCTGCGGAGAAAGAGCTGTAGGCCGAGTCCGCGCGCATGGACAGATGCCACAGGTCCAGGCCGCTAGTGGACGAGGCCGGGGAGGCGCGGTCGCCCCCAGGTCCCAGGGCCTCCATGGCTGCGCAGATGAGTGCTGAGGCTGGGTGGCTGCGTGGGTCCTGGGAAAACACAGATGTGGTGCCGGGTGAGGAGCTCCGGGTGAGGGCTGGGACAGCCTGCTGGCCCCGCCACCACGGACGGCCAGACACTTACACTTCCCCTCCCTGGTCACACCGTCACAAGCGCTGGCATCCCCCAGATTTTGGCAGAGTCACCTTGGGATCAGAGGTGGCAGAGGAAGTAGGACCAGTCCCAGGGAGCACCTCTGAAGGTTGAGGGCCCAGCTCAGGGGAAGGAATTGGGACCAGCTCATTCCCTGCCAGGCTCCCCTTGCCCACACAAGCAGCCTTTACCCTGAGACCTCCTGGAACGCTGAGAATGTACCCGTGTTCCTTTCCTCCCCAACCCTGTTCCACCCAGGCTGCTTCCTGGCCGTTCTGTTGGCTTCTCCATGTGATCTTTCCCTGATAAACAATGGTCAAGAACACTCTTGTGACCTGAGGGGAGCTAAGAAAGGAGGGGTGGGGGAAGACCCAGGGCAAGGGGCAGAGGCAGCTTCACAGCCTTCCTCCCTCCCTCTGTGCCTGTTATGTTCCAGGTGCTTTATATAAATATTTATTTTGATCGTTGCATTTTACAAACTGCTGTCTGCATTTTACAGACGAGGACAATGAGGTTCTGAGAGGGAAATGATTTGTCCAGGGCCACACAGCTGGGACGTGGCAGAAGCCTGCCTGGAATCCAGGCCTGCCTCCACGCTCACTGAAGCCAGAATCAATTTCCTAGAAGCAAGCCCTGCTGAAAGGCAGTTTACCATCCCTCCTGTTCCCCAACAGCCTGAATCCTCCAAGGAAGCCCACACTCCACTATGGGAAAGTCACCCCTACCTCCCCATACACTATTGGCAGATTCCAAAATAATCTGGTCCCCACTTCTCAAACTCTGCTTTTCGTCTAGGAATGATGGGCCGACCCCCATCTTTGCCCTGCTTCTATTCTTGCTTCTCCTGTAGGACTCAGCTTAGAGGTCTCCTCACTTTTTGGGACTCCTACAGTGTGCTGAGCTGACCTCCACCCCACACTGTCCCTGTTGGCTTGCTTCTGATTCCCTCCTCCCATTCCCACCCCTGAGCTTCCTGAGAATGGGCCCTGCTCTTCCTCATTGCTGCACTCTCAGTGCCCAGCAGAGTCCCTGGTGTACAGTCAATGTTAAATATTTGGGCCGGGTGCAGTGGCTCACGCCTGTAATCCCAGCACTTTGGGAGGCCAAGGTGGGCGGATCACTAGGTAAAGAGATCAAGAGCATCCTGGCCAACATCGTGAAACCCCATCTCTACTAAAAATACCAAAAATTAGCTGGGCGTGGTGGCACGCGCCTGTAGTCCCAGCTACTCGGGAGGCTGAGGCAGAAGAATCGCTTGAACCCGGGAGGCAGAAGTTGTAGTGAGCTGAGATCGCGCCACTGCACTCCAGCCTGGCGACAAAGTGAGGCTCTGTCTCAAAACAAAACAAAACAAAACAAAACCCCAAATATTTGCTGAATGTCAAGGGAAATAACAGATTTGCAGGGAGTAGATGTAGGGGTGGCCTTGGTAGAGAAGGAAGAGAGTTCCTTAGCTTCTGCACACGCTTCTTCCCTCCCTATTAGTCTTTTCTGGGGAAGAGGACAGAATGGGTGAAGCACTTGCCACCATAGACACTGGCCAGGTTCCTCATGCAATATTAGGTACGAACAGAGCAGGCAAGCACAGCTTGGGGCAGGACTCACCAGAAATCAATCCCTTCTGGTCCTGGGAGGGGGATCAAGGGTAAGAGTTGAGTGGGTGTGCCTGCGTCAGGGTAAGAGAAATTTTGAGGCTTGGGAAAGGGCAGTGTTGAGGTTTGGGGCTCCCTATGAACTATGGAGACTTTTGGGCGCTGGCCTCCATTCTCTGAGCTGCTTGGTAGGGAGTGCAGAGTAGGGTGGCCCATGGCTAGGGTGAGGACCAAAAAGCAGGCTTATTTGAGCCTCCTAGACACTATCTGGAGCTCAGAGTCACCCTCCACCCACGTCCCTGAGGCCCAGGATGTTACAGATTGCTGGTTAGGGCAAGGATGGGGGTTAGTGGTAGGAGGATATGGTGTTTCCTAAAAGGGAAAGGCAGTACCTACAACATTCCCAGGAGAGGCTCTCAGCAGACCTAGGACCAGAACATCTTGATGTCACCCACCTGGGGGCATTTGTATATGCCTACTAAGCCCAGGAGCTTAGCCCTCACACTTAGGGTTGGGGACCTCTTTTGCAAAGTATTTCCACTCTAAACTTTAGGAGGACAAGAAACTACTCTGAGTAGCAGCTCCTGGGAGGACAGTCACCTCATCTAGGAAGCCCACCCGACTGCTCAGACATTAGCCCTTTCTCTTCCTACTCTTTCTGAGTCCAGCTTGGGAGCACTAGCTCATGTCACCCATCCTGCCCATTTTGGCTTGCTGCAGCTACAGATGGGGATCACCAAATACAAGATGTTTCCTCAAAAGAGGTCTTGAAAATCTATCTTATTTGTGAGTTACTATGTTAAAGGATTCTGAATTCAGCAAATAAAAACAGCTTGAATGGGCAATAAAAATGTGTCTACACATGTGTTTCCTTATTGACTGTAACTTGTTGAAGATGCTTTTGCACTGGTGGCCCTATCAGGTTGATGTTCACGCAGGCTCCTCACAGTGGGTGCTTTGCAGAACCTACCATGCCAAGAGGGCCCAGCTGCTTTGGTGTGTTTTGGGGGGCCTCAGCACAAAACAACAAGGCATTTTCATACTTGTCTGGCTGCAGGGAGCCTCTTGCAGTCCAGCCAGCCCCTGTGGCTGGGGGTAGCCCTACCTTAGGGGTCCCTGCCTCAGTGGCAGTGGCACCTGTGGGCTGGGCTGCTATGCCTGTGCCGGCTGCTGAAAGGGAGTTCAGAGGTGGAGCTCAAGGAGCTCTGCAGGCATTTTGCCAAGCCTCTCCAGAGCAGAGGGAGCAACCTAGACTCCCCGCTAGAAAGACACCAGATTGGAGTCCTGGGAGGGGGAGTTGGGGTGGGCATTTGATGTATACTTGTCACCTGAATGAAGGAGCCAGAGAGGAAGGAGACGAAGATGAGATTGGCCTTCAAAGCTAGGGGTCTGGCAGGTGGAGGCACCAGTCTGAAAGGAGGAGCTGGGGCTGAGGAATTGTCAAGGGGGCCAGTGCTCCTTCAGTCTGGGCTTCATGGTGTCTGTGACAAGTCAGGCAGCAGTTGGGATGTGGCTCTGGAGTTCAGCAGGGGAGGGTAGACCAGGCAAGACCCAGGTTTTTAGTTAGAGGTTACTGGGGAAATAGCTGAAGACAGTTTCCGGTGGATAAAATCACACCAAGGCAATGGGAACAGATCCAGGTAAGGCGACCGAGGAGGCACAGGAGAACGGACAGCCTCAAATACAACGAATGATCAGGATTTACATCATACCTCCCTCAAGGCCACCTCACATCTGACCTCTCTGTGGAGGGGCTATCCAGGCCGCCCCTCCCAGCGGGTCTTCCCTCAGTACTGGGCTCACTGTGTAGGCGCTGTCTCCCTGTCAGACTGAGTTCCTGGGTACTGGACCACGTCTCAAACCCCAGTACCCGCAGCTGGGTCTGGCTAGGCGGACGTTCTGGGAAGTTCACCGGCTCTCCCTGTCCCCAGCGTCCCCCGTTCTCCCAGCCTGTCCGCGCTGACAGCGCACCCCACGCAGCATCCACGCTCCGAGTGTGCGACTGGTTTACGGGCTCATCGGTCGCTGCACCCCAGATGCAGAGTCTCTGGAGACCCGAGCTCCGTGCCATGCACAGGAAATGCAGGAAGCTGGCGACACCCGGGGAGAGGCGGCCGCGGGCGTGGACAGACCCGGTTACCTGGGGTTCAATCTCTGGGAGCCGAGGCACGGGAGGGAGAGAGGCGCAGGCTCCGGCGGCCGCAGGGGGCGGCAGAGACACGCGGAGCGGCTCGAGAGCAGATGGCCGCAGCCCCGCGCAGTTCTGGGCCTTTCCCGTTGGGTTCACCGTCGGGGAAGGATCGCGCGCAGGGGACAGCGCGAGCCCGGGAGGGAAGGACCCGGCTTCTCCAGATGCTTGGCGACAAAGGGCAGGAGCGGAGGGTGGCGGAGTGAGACCGCGCTGCGCGCCGGCGCCACACACGGCGCCCCCGGGCCACACGCGGCGCGCCCAGCCGCGCCCCTGAGCCGCGCCGCCAGCTTAGAGTGGGCCGCCTCTCCGCCCTGCAGCTCTGCAGCTGGGAGAGGCGCGCTGGGGTCCGACTCCACTGGCGCAACCTGACGCGGCGCCGAGCCAGACACGTCCCGGCCGAACGATGCCCGGGCTGCCCCGCGACCACCGCCTCGCCGCCCGCAGCCCCGCCGGCCTCCCGGGGGAAGCGGACCCAGCCGCCCGCTTCCCGCTCCCCCGCCCCCGCCGCGTACCTGAGGCTCCCGCCGAGACGCGCTCCTGGGCCGTCGCAGCCGCGCGGTGACATCAGAGCCCCGGGCTCTGACTCCGACCCCACCTCCAGGCTCCGGCCGCGGCCGCAGGGGAGGCGCCACGTCCGGCCGCGGGGGCGGGAGCCGCAGCCTCTTGGTAGCGTCCGCGCGCCGGCCCAGTCCCAGGTCTGAGGGTGGACAGTGCGTTCCCGCGCGGGCCACAGGCCTCTTGCCCCAGGCCGGAGAAACCTGAGCGAGGTGGTGGGAGGGCGACTACGGCGACCGCCCCCCGGCCTCCAGCGCGTCCGTGATGCTCGGGGGCCGGGTCCCTGGGGGCCTGACACCTCCCTCGGTGGGGAGGTCCAGGGAGGGCCCTTAGGCGCCTGACGGCTACCCGCTTTCCTCCCCAAGCCCGGCCAAGAAAACAGAGCTGCCAGGGCCTCGTGCCTCCCACCTATCCCGCTGAGTAACTCGGCCCTTGATCAACTCTACCCCCAGACCCTCATTTCCAAAACTCTTCCAGCTCTTTGACTCCCACCATGGGCTCTTGTCTCCTGTTCCCTGTCCCATTTCTTTCCATTTCTCCCACTACCCAGCATGGTCTGGGCCCTCCAGCCTGCTACCGGGGTGGGGGAGAGGGGGGCGGAGCACGGGGAAGCCCCTGGACTTGTGTGCACCTTAGCTGTCCTGAGTGTGTCCTTAGGGAGCTGGACATATGCATACCCACTAAGGCTGGACGCTGGCGCTCGAGGCCCTCACCTTCCAGGATCTCCATTTTCCAAAGAACGCTCTGCCTGCACCTGCCACTGAGCTCTCCTTGCTGTGTCCTCAGGCTCCCCTGCCCCGACTTTCCAAACTCTGTCCTATGAATACCACTCTGCCAAGAAATGCTCCGTTCCTGAGAGGGGCTGGGGGCCCTTTGATGAGCCTCTCCGGCTCTCAGGTCTCTGCCTTTGTCCTCCGCTGCCCTCCCCCTCCCACAGGATCAACAGGGCTGGGCTCAGGGGCTGTGTCCTCCCATGGTAGTATCCCTGGCAAATAAAGGTTTATTGGTGTTAATAACCAGGACTCTGAACTCTGGCCAAGAGTCAAGGTTGCCACTTCCTAGGGACACTGGGAGCCTGAGGAACTCTGTCTTCTTGGGTTCGGAGGCAGGAGACACCTGAGCCCGACTTCTGAGAGTGGTGCCCGCTGGGCCCTGCTCCTTCTTCAACACCATCTGGACTCAGGCACCAGCTTCAGCTGGAGCTCTAGGCTTTAAGACAGTGCCTAAGAACCTTTCGGCTTTGAAAGACTTTTGTTGTTTGTTTTGCTTTTTTGAGACAGAGTCTCCCTCTGTCGCCCAGGCTGGAGTGCAGTGGCCCGATCTCTGCTCACTGAAACCTGCGCCTCCTGGGTTCAAGCAATTTTCCCTGCCTCAGCCTCCCGAGTAGCTGGGATTACAGGCACCGGGCACCACACCCAGCTAATTTTTGTATTTTTAGTAAAGACGGGGTTCGCCATGTTGGCCAGGCTGGTCTCAAACTCGTGACCTCAGGTGATCCACCCACCTTGGCCTCCCAAAGTGCTGGATTACAGGCATGAGCTACTGCACCCAGCCTGAAAGACTTTTAATATTTTTAAGACCCTGATCCACAGAGTCTCACAGCAGCATCAAAATAGAAGAAAGACAGCCCAGCAAACAACAACAAAAAATTTTTTAATTGCTCATGTTGGCTGGGGCGGTGGCTCATGCCTGTAATCGCAGCACTTTGGGAGGCCAAGGTGGGCAGATTGCTTGAGCTCAGGAGTTCGAGACCAGCCTCGGCAACATGGCGAAGCCCTGTCTCTACAAAAATACAAAAAAAAATAGCTGGACGTGGTGGCACGCACCTGTAGTCCCAGCTACTTGGAAGGCCTAGGCACAAGAATCGCTTGAACCGAGGAGGCATAGGCTGCAGTCTGCCGAGATCACGCTACTTCATTCCAGCCTGGGCAACAGAGTGAGATTCTGTCTCAAAAAAAAAAAAAAAAAGGTTATGTTTTTTACTTATATTTCTTGAAAACTATGGGGACACAGTGTCCAGAACAATTCTATTAACCCACTCCACCCACCTACCACTCACCTCTTGCACACACTAAGCAACTCTCTGCTAGGGACCATGAGGATGCAGTCCAGAGCGATTCTTATTAACCCACTCCACCCACCTACTGCTCACCTCTTGCACACACTAAGCAACTCTCTGCCTAAGTCCCCAGAAAACTGAAATCCCGCCTACCCACGTCTCTCTTAACCTCTTCTGTTCTGAGAAAGAGAAAAGTAACCCCTAACATCTGAAAGGCCCAGCTGGACCTTGGTGTTGCCAGAATTTGACCTGACATTCACAGCAAGGCCTTACTGTTGTCCCATTGGACATAAGCCATTTCACAGGGCATCAATGTGAGACAGGGCCGTTCTTTAACAATGATGGATCAAGACAAAAACAACAGCACTCTAATCATGTCTAACACATACAAAAGCATGAACCTTGTCCAAGTCACAAAAATGACCTAGCTAATGAGTGCCTGCTGTCCTAGCTAATGTGAGTACCTGCTGCTTCTTTACCAATTGCAGCTTTAGCCTCACTCTAATCATTCCTCTTTCTAGATAAGATTTATTAATATACCCAATCATAGAATTACTCTTGCTTCTTGACAGCATCCAGCACAAAGGAAAGTTCTGCTTCTTTAACCCTCTTGAAAAGCACTAACCCAAACCCAGATCCTCTAAGTCCTTTCTAATGCTCTCTTCCTGAGATGCCACGTGGTTTCCCATGCTACGTGTCCTCTCTCACTTCAACAAGCAATGAACCCAACTTGTTCAACTACAGGTATGCTCGTGGTGGTCTTTGGCTAGGGGGCACTGACACTTCCTATCTCATTATTACAAAAGCACAGAGAATCTTGGAGAGGAGAAGGGGGAAGAAACTGCCACAAAGCTGGAGTCTCCCTTAGTGATGGTGGTTGGGGGGTGAGTGTGCATGGAGAGGGTGGAAACATGCACATATGCTTCCAATACATAAAGAGAGGTGTCTGCACCCTTCAGTATCTCAATACTTTCTCAGGCCTGGGGGAGTTCTTTTGAAGAGACCCTTAGATGGCTGTGTTTAGCTGGGATTAGAGCCACAGACCTTGCTGTTCCTGGCCAGGCCCTATATCAAGGAGCTGATAGGTGGGGAGGTGGTGGGCCTCCACTCCACATAGTTTGGCACTTGTAATCTGAACTGATGACACCAAAGCAAAGCAACTGCCCACCTCACAAGTCCCTGTGGTTTCTTGCTTTGATGCCCACTCTCTTTGTTGGATATGGTTAATGTGATGTGACTATGAGTGGAATACTAATGACCACTTCTTTAGTGCCAAGCACTGTGCTAAGTGTTCTATGTATCTTTTTAGCCCTCTTACTCCTCAGAAGTAGGTATCAGTATAACCCCATTTTACAAGTGAGAAAGCTGGGACTTAGAGACATTATTTTGTCAAGGTCAGGTAGCAGCTAATAAGCAGTAGAGGCAATACTTAACCCCCTAATGTCTGGTTCCAAAGGCCATGCTGTCATGTAAACATGAGCAGTGTAAAGAACTGTATGTTGTGGATATCAATGCAGCCTTCCTAGGAGAGCAGGATTTGGACTTCAGATTGAGCAGAACTCGCAAGCGAGCGGGAAAGATGAGACAGTAGCAGCAGTGAGACTCCAAACAGGACTTCCCCATCTCTGTGTGTCCCCAACAGTCCAACACATATGAGGGCTTAGTTTCATATATGATTTCCAGGGGTTTATTGTAAAGGACTTATAGAAACATTTCTTTCTGTAAGTACTTTTTTTTTTTTTTCAATAGAGATGGAGCTGGGTGTAGTGGCTCACACCTGTAATCCCAGCACTTTGGGAAGCTGAGGTGGGAAGATCACTTGAGGCCAGGAATTCGAGACCAGACTGAGCAATGCAGTGAGACCCAGTCTCTACCAAAAAGAAAATTTTTTTTTTTTTTGAGTAAGAGTCTCACTCTGTCACCCAGGCTGGAGTGCAGTGGGGTGATCTCAGCTCACTGCAACTTCCGCCTCCTGGGATCAAGTGAGTCTCACGTCTCAGCCTTCCAAGTAGCTGGAATTACAGGGGTGTGCCACCACATCTGGCTAATTTTTGTATTTTTAGTAGAGATGGGGTTTCACCGTGTTGCCCAGGCTGGTCTGAACCCCCGACCTCAGGTGATCCACCTACCTCGGCCTCCCAAAGTGCTGGGATTACAGGCATGAGCCGCCGTGCCCAGCCTTCACCTTAATTTTTTTCATTTGAAAGTATATCTTAGAGTTTATTCAAAGTAAGTACATAGGTTTTCTTGTTTGTTTGTTTGTTTGTTTTTTAAGACAGGCACATAGCTATGCATTGCATGGGCACAAATAAATTGGGTTAAATAACCCTATTATTGGACATTTAGATTAATCCAGTCTTTTGCTATTACTATTTTAGTAACAAATACCCTTGTTCATTTATTTTTGTTCACATTTGTAAGTCCACTTACAGGATAAATTTCTAAAAGATGAATTGGTGGGTTAAAGTGTAGGTAGTAGATTGTACTTTACAAAGACAATCATGAAAAAATTTTCCACCTCCCAAGCTTTTCTACAATGTGACTTTACCACTACTCTACCCAGAAGAGGTGAGGTCTATTTCTCCATCCCCTTGGATCATGAGCTTAGGGGTGACAGTAACTGTTTTGACCAACAGAATGTAGCAGAAGGTATGTTGGGCTAGTTCTGGACATAGCCTTTAACTGGCCTGGTAGCTTCCACTTCTTGCCTCTTGGTAGTGCTACTACTCTGAGACCACTAAGCTATGAGAAATACAAGCCATATGGAGAAGCCCAGGAGTATGAGATAGCATGTGGAGAGGGAAAAGAGAGGCCAAGGAGCACTTAGGCATTGGACAGGCAAGTAACCAAGCCATCTTGGAAGCGAATCCTGCAGTGTCAGCCACCCCCGCTGACACCATACTGATCAGAGAAGAATTCCGCAGCCTAGCTCTTCCTGAATTTCTGACCCTCAAAAACATGAGCACAATAATTATAAAAGTGCAAACTACTAAGTTTGGGGGTAGTTTGTTACATGGTAATAGACAACTGTAACAGGGTACATGAATTTTCTATTTTGATTGATATTGTCAAATCACACTTACAAAGAGGCTATACCAATTTACAGTCCCATAAAAAATGTATACAAGCGCACTGAGACGGTTTAGATCTGTGTCCCCACCCAAATCTCATGTTCAGTTGTAATCCTCAATATTGGAGGTGGGTCCTAGTGGGAGGCAATTGGATCATGGGGGCAGTTTCATCATGAATGGTTTAGCACTATCCCTGTTGGTCATGATAGTGAGTGAGTTCTCATGAGATCTGGTCATTTAAAAGTATGTGGCACCCACCCCTCCCCCTCTCTTGCTTCTGCTCTGGCCATGTAAAAGGTACCTGCTTCCCCTTTGCCTTCCACCATGATTGTAAGTTTCCTGAGGCCTCCTCAGAAGTGAGAGTCTGCATTTCCTGTACAGCCTGCAGAACCGTGAGCCAATTAAACCTCTTTTCTTTGTTAATTACCTAGTCTCAGGTATTTATTTACAGCAGTGTGGGATCGCATTAATACACTCACTAACACAGTGCATTATCAAACTTTTTTTAGACGGGGTCTTGCTGTGTTGCCCAGGCTGGATTTGAACTCCCAGGCTCAAGTAATCCTCCTGCCTCCGCCTCCCCAGTAGCTGGGACTACAGGTGCACACCACTGTGCTTGGCCTTTTTAGCTTTTAAAGTGCCATGGACCATCCTGGCAGCCTTAGTCCAGGTCAGAGTGTGTAAGTGTTCCCAGTGCCATTGAGACTTGGGGTGATCCCCTTTGCCCACCAGTCTCTGTGGGACCAACCCCTGCCCTCTGGGGCCTCAAGTTTCCCTTCTGCAGAATGAGTGCTGTGGCCAACAGCTCCTGGGCCTGTCCCCTGCAAGCAGCCTGCCGCTGCAGGCACATGCCACCATGCCTAGTGCATTATCAAACTTTTGGATCTCTGAAATCTGAAAGGTAAAAATAATATCTGTCTTAATTTATATTGCATATATTATAAATTAGACTACACACCATTTTGTGTATTTTAAAGCCATTTGTATGTGATCTGGGATCTGTCAATTTTCTTTGCTCATTTTTCTATTAGATTATTGGTCTCATTGATTTGTAAGACCTCTTTAGGGCTGGGCACAGTGGCTCATGCCTATAATCCTAGTAGCATTTTGGGAGGCCGAGGTGGGCAGATTGCTTGAGCCCAGGAGTTGGAGACCAGCCTGTCTCTACAAAAGATTCAAACATTAGTTGGCCATGGTAGCACATGCATGTAGTTCCAGCTACTCCAGGGAGCTGAGGCGGGAGGATCACCTGAGCCCAGGAGGTTGAGGCTGCAGTTAGACATGATTGTGCCACTGCATTCCATCCTGAGTGACAGAGTGAGACCCTGTCTCAAAAAAACAAAACAAAAAAAACCTCTTTATATATTAAGGCGATTAACACTTTTTCCTATATGTGGCAAATATTTTTCCAAGTTTGTGTCCTTTGATTTTGTGTGTGGTTTAACAGCGGATCTGTAGTTCATAGGTGAAGCAACAGATGTGGTTTTGTTTTGTTTTTTTTTTTTTTTTTGAGATGGAGTCTTGCTCTGTCGCCCAGGCTGGAGTGCAGTGGCGCAATCTTGGCTCACTGCAAGCTCCGCCTCCCGGGTCCACGCCATTCTCCTGGGACTACAGGCGCCTGCCACCACGCCCGGCTTATTTTTTGTATTTTTAGTAGAGATGGGGTTTCACCATGTTAGCCAGGACGGTCTCAAATCTCCTGACCTCGTGATCCGCCGGCCTCGGCCTCCCAAAGTGCTGGGATTACAGGTGTGAGCCCCCACACCCAGCCCAGATATCTTTCTTTGAGGCAGCAGCTACATAGCTGGGCTACATAGCTGTCTCAATAATTCAGAGATGGTAATGTACTGGTTAAAGTATATTAGAGGTCACAAACCTTTCAACAAAATCATGTTGTTTATTTTTAGAAATTCAACAAAGCGTGAATTATTGCTTATACACAAATGTCTACCTAAACTGTAAATGTTCTTCTGGGGTAAGTTTGTTTGCTTTCCAATTATGCACTGAATTCACCACAGTTGTCTAAAGATAGGGCTTTATAGGAAAGTAGAAAGTGCACAAGAAGAAAGTGCAGGGAGAATGAAGATTGCCTTCCCCGGTGGGGACACCTGACAGGCAGGGCCTCTTGGTGAGGCTGGGTGAGGGCTGACTGTTCCAGAGATTGAACCAGATTCCCTTTCAGATCAGCACTTCCTGGAAAGGAGTGCTGGGCTGTCACGTCCCCATTAAGTACACATATGTCACCTTTTCCCTGCAGACATTGGGTGACACCCAGCCTCTGTTTGCTTTGGTCAGAATGACTTGACTTTTCTACTCCAGCCTGGCCCCCAGCCCCAGGCCTGAAACCATTCCATCCTTGTGGTCTTCATTCAGATGTTACTCACACATCCTTGGACGAAAGAGGATTCATGAAAAAGATGGATACAGGCTTCTTCTTCTCTGCCAACTTCAGTGGGCCCCAGACAGATAGGTGTGGGCAAATAAGCTTTTCCACTTTGCTCTTCTGGTCCCCTAAGGTTCATTTTGGTTTTCAAGAAAAGAAACTACCTCAGGCTCTGAACTCGGCCCCAAAAGCATTGCTTAGAGAAGGCAACAGCCTCCTCAGGCCCAGGAATGGCCAGACTGTCTCTCTTGTGTCCAGATCATAAAATGGGATGAGATAGTCTCTAAAAAGCCCCTCTCCTAAAACTGTCATTCTGTTTGAGCTAAACCTCCCAGATTTCTGCTTGCTGAGGAGTCACCCAGAATATTCAATGGAAGAAAAATCCAATTTGTGAGCTCTGGACCCCAAGCTGCACACAGAAGCTGCGTGATGGACTTGGTACAGAATTAGGTCACAGCATGCTATGTGCATGTGGATGAATTTTGGCTGGTGGCTCAGGAGACTGAGAATGCATGCCCTAAACATTCACCTAGAAAACTTTCCTGATTTAACTGTGGTGTATCTGGTCAGTTACTCACATAGAGGACACTTTGTTCTAAAACCCGGGGGTATGCCCAGCATTCATCACAGTCTGGGCACTGTGTTTGTGGTCACATTTACCCCTGGCAGGGTCCTTAGGTCCTAGTTAGCAGCTTTTTCTACTTCAAGGGAAGCAGCAAGAAAAGTAAAAGACAAAACAAAAAACAACATAGCAAGTTACTTTTGACTTTCCTAGCAAATCACCTAGCAAGATGAAAGGGGAATGTGTCTCTTAACTGGATGACACCAAATGAATTATGGGGCAAAGGGCAACTGACAGCAACTGCCTAGGAATGGCAGAGACAGATTTATAGACAGGCTCATTGCCCACCCTTGATTTCTCAAAATGAAACAGGGAGAGAAAGGTGTTCTTCAATTTGGTGTATCCCAGAGATAGAAAATCAGTGAAGTAGGAAAGAGTGTGAGTTTCAAAGTATGGTGACTTCAGTTTGAATACCAGTAGCTCTATGAACCTGGAGATGTCCCCACCTTCCTGAGCCTCCATTTCCTCATGTGTAAAACAAGGATACTACATACCTGCCAGATAAAGATTAAAGGAGATTTGATCACATAGAGTAGTGCCAGGCTCACAGTGGGCCACCAACAAGTGATGTTACTTATCATTATTCCTCACTTGAGTTTCTCCTGAGAAATACAATCTCAACTAAACCCCAGTCCCAATTTTCTCTCTAAGGACTGGTTTATCCACCTGGGGTCTCCCGTAGGTGTTGCTCATGCTGCTGGTAGTTTCTCTCCTAAGCTTCACTCACCATTCCGGCAAACAGGGCTGTAAACGCTTTGTTCATATTGTGTAAGTCTTGGGGAGACAGAACTCCCCCTCCTGCTTTGAAAGCCAGCCCAGTCACTGTACAGGCCTGAGACCTGGACTTAATCAATTTGATGCTTCTTCCAGAAGCTGGGACTCTTACGTGAGTAAAAGAGAGACACTGGGACAGGTGAGAAATGATCACGAGTCAGGAGGCGCAAGGACAGTAGCAATCCCGGCCTGTCCCCTGCTCTTGCTGCGCAGGCTCCTTTGTTCTTGTTTATTTTCACAGCCTGGTTCTCCAGCCTTCTAGTCAATTCTGTGAACCACTAGGTCTCCTCCCAATACATTCCTTTTTTGAATGAGTCAGGCAGAGCTGCTTGCTATTGTTTGAAACGAAGAAGTTTCTAATGTGGAGCCAAGACACCTTTTTCATACTGCCAGGCAAGAGGAAAATCCAGCCTGTTGAGATTTGGGTGTTGAGAGCTGCCCTTTCCCTGGGAAAAGCAACTACTAGCAAAGAGGGCAAGAGAGATTTCCATAGCTGCCCCAGGGTTCAGGGGAGGCAGTGTCTCTGCCCTTTGATGTTGCTGGAAATCCTCTAACAACGCTTACACAATCTCAAAACTAGCAACTCAGGAAACAGGATAAAGCAGTGCAAGAGAAATACAAGGCAGGCAAGTTCCTGGTTCAAAGTCATAAACATTTGCCATAAAAATGAGAACAAGATTTCCCTTGATAAACAAAACAAAGGCAAGAAAATGTGGAGATTGGTTGCTTTTTCCTCTTGCTGTACTAAGGAGGGTTGACCTTGATTCTACCTTTTCTTCGCTCGACAGCATAGGCAAAAAGACTAAGCTGAAGTCAGGCCAGGGAGGAGACATAGGCGTCCATCCCATAGTTACCCCAACAGGGGACTGGGTGTGTCCTGACGTTTCCTTTTTTCTTCCTTTCCCCACTAGCAAATGTCCCTGATAAGAACCCATCATGATGCTGAGTTACATGACCCCTGAGCCAAGTATCACCTCATCAGTGAAGCCTTCTTTGATATCCCCAGGTAGAGTTCGTTGTTCCCAGCCCTACATAATACTGCATTGGAGAGTATGTGGTCATTTAGTTGTCTGTCTGCCTCACTAGACCTATAGTGAGTGCTTTGACGGAAAGGACTATGCCTGGCAGTACCAGGCTCAGAAGTAATCTCAGAGTTTGTTGAATAAAATGAATGTGGGAGACCTGACTTCATGTGAACAGCTGTGTCATTCCTCTATTCTGTGAGTTCACAGTTGATAGCAACATGCCAAGAATGGCCTTGGCCTCCAGGCCCCGTATGTGTGTTGGTGGGGGGTATGGGAGTGGGAGAGTCCATGCAAACAGCATTTAAGGCACCAAATGGCCCTCCTAGGGAAGTGATTAAATTGAATAAAAGGACTTATTTAATTAGCAAGCAATTATTGAGTGTTCATGTACCAGTTGGCCCATACTTAAGGTAAGAGACAGTGAACACATGTCCTAGGAGCCAGAAAGGAAATCAGCAGTACTCCTTCCACCAAGAGCCATTGCTGACAGCCCCTCTCTGCCCTGGCATCAGCCAGGGCCTGATGGCTCTGTCCATGAGCAGACTCATTGTCAGCCCTCACTTGGGGAACTGACTTTTTTGTTTAACTTTTTTGGGGCTTTCTGGCAAAAACCAGAAAGCCTGCTAGACAAATTCTAAGAGCTGTAACACTGGGAACCAACTTTTTTTTTTTTTTTTTTTGAGACAGAGTCTTGCCCTGTTGCCCAGCCTGGAGTGCAGTGGCGAAATCTCAGCTCACTGCAACCTCCGCTTACTGGATTCAAGTGATTCTCCTGCCTCAGGCTTCCAAGTGGCTGGGATTACAGGCATGAGTCACCATGCCCGGCTAATTTTTTGTACTTTTGGTAGAGACAAGGTTTCACCATGTTGGTCCCAAACTCCTGACCTCAAGTGGTCCACCCTCCTTGAACCAACTTCTAAAAAAACATTAGACCCTGGGCCAGTCATTTCCTTCAGGTCACCACACTTCCTATATCACTCTCTCCTCTTGGTGGTTTTGACAAAAAGATGTGACTTGCCATACCCTAAGAGGCTGCTTTCTTTTCAGAGCAGATTGCTTTGGTCACTCACTTGGGCACAGCAATGAGAGGTCTAGGGAGGTGCTGCCATGAATGGAAGCAAGGACTTTCAAGAGAGTTCATTTGGACCCCATTCTTTTCTTTTTCTTTTTTTTTTTTTTTGGCAGAGTTTCACTCTTGTCGCCCAGGGTGGAGTACAGTGGCGCAATCTCAGCTCACTGCAACATTTGCCTCCCGGGTTCAAGTGATTCTCCTGCCTCAGCTTCCGGAGTAGCTGAGATTACAGGCATGCACCACCACGCCACGCTAATTTTAGTATTTTTAGTGGAGACGGGTTTTCACCATGTTGGCCAGGTTGGTCTCGAACTCCTGACCTCAGGTGATCCACCCACCTCAGCCTCTCAAAGTGCTGGGATTACAGGTATGACCCACCGTGCCCGGCCTAGATCCTCTTTCTTGGTTCTTGGGATTGGATTAATAACCTTTATTAGTGATGGTGGTAGGTCCTTGTTTATAATTATTCTGTGAACAAGCGTTCTTTTCGAAAACTTTATAAGTGCCTGAAAAGGATTAAAAATAGACTGGGCACAGTGGCTCACGCCTATAATCGCAGCACTTTGGGAGGCCGAGGTGGGCGGATCACCTGAGGTCAGGAGTTTGAGACCAGCCTGACCAACATGGAGAAACCCCGTCTCTACTAAAAATACAAAATTAGCTGGGCATGGTGGCACATGCCTATAATCCCAGCTACTCGGGAGGCTGAGGCAGAAGAATCGCTTGAAACCGGGAGGCGGAGGTTGCAGTGAGCCAAGATCTCACCATTGCACTCCAGCCTGGGCAACAAGAGTGAAACTCCATCTCAATAATAATAATAATAATAATAATAATAATAATAATAATAAAGCCAAACTGCAACTCTCTGGTCTTCCTGAAATAGTGAATGCTTTCCCTAAATTAGATTTACCTTAGTATGCTTAACAGCTTACAATGCACCAAATAAAAAGACAAACAATTCAATTTTTAAAAATAGACTAAGGATTTGAACAGGAAGAATTTGAATTTCTCGCAAGATCTACAAATAGCCAATAAGCACTAAAAAAGGTGCTCAACCTCAAATTCAACTCAAAAGCACAATTAGGTACCACTTCATACCCACTAGAATGGCTATAAGACAAAAAGTCAGATAGTAAGTATTGAGGAGGATATAAAGGAACCCTCACGCACTGCTGCTGGGAGTGTAAAATGATACAACTGACTTGGAAAACTGTTTCTTAGTTCACCAAATGATTAAACAGAAAGTTACCATATGACCCAGCAATTCCACTCTTTGGTCTATCCCCAAGAGAACTGAAAACATATGTTCATGTCAAAACCTGTACATATGTTTATATCAGCATGATTCATAATAGACAAAAAGTGGAAACGACCTAAATGGCCACCAACAGATTAATGAATAAATAAAATCTGGTATATCTATACAATGGAATATTATTCAGCCATAAAAAGAAATGAAGTGCCGACATGTACTACAACGTGTGGACCTCGAGAACATTATGCTAAGTGAAAGAAAACAGACAAAACCCCACGTATTATTCCATGTATATGAAATGTCCAGAATGGGCAAATCCACAGAGAAAGAAGGGATGAGAAGTGACTATTAAATGGTACGAGGCCTCTTTGGGTGATGACAGAAATGTTCATCTCTAGGCCCCACCTCTAGATAGTGGGATAATTATAAAATCTTGTGACTAGGCTGGGTGTGGTGGCTCAAGCCTGAAATCCCAGCACTTTGGGAGGCTGAGGCATGAAGACTGCTTGAACACAGGAGTTTGAGACCAGCCTGGGCAACATAATGAGATGCTGTCCCTATTTAAAAAAATTTTTTTTAATCTTGTGACTATACTAAAGATAACTGAATTTACACTTTTTTTTTTTTTTTTGAGAGAGTTTCACCCTGTTGCCCAGGCTGGAGTGCAGTGGCACGGTCTCGGCTCACTGCAGCCTCTCCCTCCCAGGTTCAAGCGATTCTCCTCCCTCAGCCTCTGGAGTAGCTGGGATGACAGGTGCCTGCCACCATGCCCAGTTAATTTTTTTGTATTTTTAGTAGAGACTGGGTTTCACCATGCTGGCCAGGCTGGTCTTGAACTCCTGGCTTCAAGTGATGCGCCAGCCTCAGCCTCCCAAAGCGCCAGGATTACAGGTATGAGCCACCGTGCAGGGCCTACACTTTTTTTTTTAGATGGAGTTTTGCTCTTGTTGCCCAGGCTGGAGTGCAGTGGCGCGATCTCAGCTCACTGAAACCGCCTCTCGGGTTCAAGCAATTCAATTCAAGCAATACATATATACACACACACACACAAATATATGTATGTATACATGCATACACACACACACACACACACACACTTAAGAGTTGTCATTGACATTGGCCTATTCTTTATTTTTTTGGAGACAAAGTCTCACTCTGTCGCACAGGCTGGTGCAGTGGTGCGATCTCAGCTCACTACAACCTCCGCCTCCTGGGTTCAAGTAATTCTCGTGCCTCAACCTCCCAAGAAGCCAGGATTACAGGCACGTGCCACCACACCTGGCTAATTTTTGTATTTTTAGCAGAGATGGGATTTTGCCATGTTAACCAGGCTAGTCTCGAACTCCTGGCCTCAAGCAATCCACCCAACTCAGAGTGGTGGAATTACAGGTGTGAGCCACCACACCTGGCCTGACATTGGCCCATTCTTGCTCAAGGTCTTCACATACAAAGCAAGAGATGGCTTCTAAGGGTTCTAACCACTCTGATGTTTTAAGCATGTGTCTACAAATGCAGAAAGCAAGCTCAAGTACTCTTGCACTAAATTACTAATTCAGAGCACCTTCTGCCCATAGACCTAAAGGTATCTTGCAAGCCAGGTGATCTCAGGTTTATTTGTGGGCCACAGGCTCAGATGTTAATGTGCCTGCAGATCACATGACTTTTTAAAAATTACCATTGTGTGTAAATTAGTCTACTAACCATTAAAATTAAGAATCTTGGCCGGGCACTGTGGCTCACACCTGTAATCCCAGCACTTTGGGAGGCCAAGGCGGGAGGATCACCTGAGGCCAGGAGTCCAAGACCAGCCTGGCCAACATGATGAAACCCCGTCTCTACTAAAAATTCAAAAGTTAGCTGGGCGTGGGGGTGGGCTCCTGTAATCCCAGCTACTCAGGAGGCTGAGGCAGGAGAATTGCTTGAAACCAGGAGGTGGAGGCTGCAGTAAGCCAAGACTGTACCATTGCACTCCAGCCTGGACACCCAAGAGCGAAACTCCGTCAAAAAAAAAAAAAAAAAAGAATCTTTAGCAGTAATACAAAAGGAGTCTGTTCAAAAGTATATAGCCTAGTGCTACCTGTTAACCAACTCTAATCTGATTTGATCATATCATAATGAAAATATTTACATTATCCTCAAAACCTATCAGGTCAAGGCATGTCCCAATACTGACACCCCGTTTGTATTTACATGGTAGTTCTCAGCTTCATGTTAGCAGTTTCATGAAACAATAAGAACTTTGGCAGAACTAGGTCCAGGTCCTCTTGGTGGGCAGAGTAACATCTCCCTGTATTCTATCAGTTCCTTTGACTTGGATAGGACAGATATTAGACAGCTCTTGAGGACTGCATTCCAAAGGTAGCTGCAGAAAATCAACACATTTCACAGGTGTCTCAGACTGTGCCTCTCTCCCAAATTGTGCCCATTTTCACCAGGGAGAGCTGCAGTTTATCTTATACCATTCATGATTCCACCATGCTTAGGCAGTTCAGTAATGGGAAAGAAGTATATTTGGGTTCGAGACCAGAAAGCTATTTGGGCATGGTGGCATGCGCCTGTTAGGCCCAGCTACTAAGGAGCCCAAGGCAGAAGGATCACTTGAGCCCAGGACTTTAAGACCAGGCTGGACAACACAAGAAGATTCTGTTTCTCTTTAAAAAGAGAGACAGACAGACAGACAGACAGAGAAAGCCACTGCATAGGAGGAGGAAATATATTAAATAATAGGCTGGGCACAGTGGCTCATGCCTATAATCGCAGCATTTTGGGAGGCCAAGGTGGGTGGATTACTTGAGCTCAGGGGTTTGAGACCAGCCTGGGCAACATAGCAAGACCTCGCCTCAACTTTAAAAAAAAACCAAAAAAATCAGCTGGGCATGGTGGTGCATGCCTATAGTCCCAGCTACTTGGGAAGCTGAAGTGGGAGGATTGCTTGAGCTCAAGAGATCAAGGCTGCAGTGAGCTGTGATCATGCCACTTCGCTCCAGCTTGGGAGACAGAATGAGACTCTGTCTCAAAAAAAAAAAAAAAAAAAAGGATAATAAATATATAATGTGTATACATTAGAAGTATCATGAGCCCTACCTTGCGGCAGTATCAGGCAGAGTTTACAATAAAATCGTATAAGGAAGGGACTGTTGCACTGTTCAATAGAAATATGAGCCATATATGTAGTTTAAAGTCAGTTAATAGACATATTTAAAAAGTAGGCCGGGTACAGTGGCTCACGCCTGTAATCCCAGCACTTTGGGAGGCCGAGGCAGGTGGGACACCTGAGGTCAGGAGTTTGAGACCAACCTGGCCGACATGGTGAAACCCCATCTCTACTAAGAATACAAAAAAAAATTAGCTGGGCATGATGGCAGATGCCTGTAACCCCAGCTACTTGGGGGGCTGAGGCAGGAGAATTGCTTGAACCCAGAAGGCAGAGGTTGCAGTGAGATCATGCCACTGCACTCCAGCCTGGGCAACAGAGCTAGACCCCATCTTTAAAAAAATAGTAAAAAGGGCTGGGCACAGTGGCTCATGCCTGTAACCCCAGCACTTTGGGAGGCTGAGGCTGGCGCATCACTTGAAGCCAGGAGTTCAAGACCAGCCTGGCCAGCATGGTGAAACCCAGTCTCTACTAAAAATACAAAAAAATTAGCGGGGCGTGGTGGCTCATGCCTACAATACCAACTACTTGGGAGGCTGAGATGGGAGAATCACTTGAACTCAGAAGGCAAAAGTTGCAGTGAGCCAAGATTGTGCCACTGCACTCCAGCCTGAGCAACAGAGAGACACCCTGTCTCCAAATAAATACATACATAAACGAATAAGTAAATAAAGTAGGCCAGGAATGGTGGCTCACATCTATAATCCTAGCACTTTGGGAGGCCAAGGTAGGCGGATCACCTGAGGTCAGCAGTTCAAGACCAGCCTGGCCAACATGGTGAAACCCCATCTCTACTAAAAATAGAAAAAATTAGTCAGACGTGGTGGTGGATGTTTGTGACCCCAGCTACTCAGGAGGCTGAGGCAAGAGAATTGCTTCAACCCGGGAGGTGGAGGTTGCAGTGAGCCAAGATTGTGCCACTGCACTCCAGCCTGGGCAACAGAGTAAGATGCTGTCTCAAAACTAAATAGTAAAAAGAAACAGGGGAAACTAATTTATATATTAAATATATGTAACTATTTAATATATCCAAATAGACCCAATATATCAAAATATTATTTCACCATGTAATCGATAGAGATATTTTAATTTTTTGAGATAGAGTCTTGCTATGTCACCTAGAGTTCAGTGGTGAAAACACAGCTCACTACAGGCTCATGCCACCACACCTGGTTTATTTTTATTTTTATTGTTTTAGAGACAGGGTCTCACTATATTGCCCAGGGTGGTCTTGAACTCTTGGGCTCCAGCCATCCTCCTGCCTCAGCTTCCCAAAGTGCTGGGATTACAGGCGTGAGCCACCACGCCCAGCCTACATTATTTTCTTCATATTTCATCAGTCTTTTGCCACAAAGTAATTTTTATTATGCCACTGTGCAGGTAAGGAAACTAAGACTTAGAGAGGTCAAGTTCAGCATCTCAGAACTAATACGTGGTAGAGCCTGGACTCAGATCCAGATATCTCTGACTCCAAAATCCTTGCTTGCTCATAAACTCCCATTATACTTTTTTTTTTTTTGAGAGAGGGTCTTGCTTTGTCACCCAGCTTGGAGTACAGTGGGGCAATGATGGCTCATTGCAGTCCCAACCTTCTGGGCTCAAGCAATCCTCCCATCTCAGCCACCCAAGTAGCTGGGACTACAGGCACACTCCACCATGCCCAGCTAATTTTTGTATTTTTTGTAGAGACATGGTTTCACCATATTGCCCAGGCTGGTCTCCAACTCCTGGGCTCAAGCAATGCATCCGTCTTGGTGTCCCAAAATGTATCAACAAGACAAAAACCCATATGAATCTCTTGTCAAGCATTTAAAACACTCTTCCTTGGTAGGGAACAGTGGCTCATGCCTGTAATCCCAACACTTTGGGAGGCCGAAGTGGGCAGATCACAAGGTCAGGTGTTTGAGACCAGCCTGATCAACATGGTGAAACCCTGTCTCTACTTAAAAAAAAACAAAAACAAAAACAAAAATTAGCCGGGTGTGGTGGCACATGCCTGTAGTCCCAGCTACTCAGGAGGCTGAGGCAGGAGAATCGCTTGAACCTAGGAGACGGAGGTTGCAGTGAGCCAAGACCATGCCACTGCACTCCAGTCTGGGCGACAGAGACTCCGTCTCAAAAAAAAAAATAAAAAAATACATAAATAAACATTAAAAATTAAAAAAACACGGTTCCTCATGACGAAACCAGTAGCTTGTTGTGGGCTTACTTTGGTACGGGATTTCTCAAAACAGTTGGACACACTACCAAGGCTGATGTCTCTGTTGTGACAATTTCACTCCGGCACAGCATTTGTGGGGCATTCTTTGGAAAGAGATGGGACTGCCAAGGCTTTTACGAAAAAACCCTGTCTTCCATGAAAATTCTCAAATGTGGCAGTGAGCAGATATGTTCACAGAGCGTCTGAATTCATGCACAGACAGATGCTCTGCATAGAAATTGTGACAAAGTCTACAGCCATACTACCCTGAACACGCCCGATCTCATCTGATCTCAGAAACTAAGCAGAGTCGGGCCTGGTTAGTACTTGGATGGGAGAAATTATGAATAAACTTCACAATTGCAGAACATAAAGATCTTTTATTTGCAGGGGTCGGAGATTAAAATTTGAATGTGTGAAACTGCCAATAGTTTGGTAAATACATCAGCCCACCAGCAGCCTTCAAAGGGAATTGAAACCATTTGTAAAAATCAGTGAGGTGGGCAATGTGTGGGCATGTGGGTTTTCCATGGAGGGAATAGATTTATGCTATATGCATAAATCTTTGATAAAAGACTTCAACATCTTTGAAAACTGGTAATATTTTATAGTTACAGCTCATCTCAATTTTGACTACCCACATTTTAAATGCTCAGTAGCTACACGTGACTAGTGACAACTGTATTAGACAGCACAGCTTCAGAGCATCTTAGCTGTGGGAATAATAAAAGCAGCGCTTAGTGAGAATTGACTTTGGTAGGCATTGTTCTGAGCTCTTTACAGGTATTAACTTATTAATCCTCACAACTCTATGAAGTAGGTATTATCATCCTGTTTTACAGAGAAGGAAACTGAGTTTCAGAGAGGTGAGCTTATTTGCCCAAAGTCATAGCCAAGGTAGTTTCAGATCTTGTGCTTTTAACTATTCTTCTAAACTGCCTGGGGCCTGCCTACTATTTCTTTCTCTAGTATGGTCTTAATAAGTGGTAATAAACCAAGTGCTACTCTGTTGGGAATACTTTTTATTTTGTTGGAGAAGGATCTGATAAGGTGGAGTCATGAACTCTTCAGGTCCAGGAAGTACTAAATGTGGGGCATCAACTCAGTAAATCTCCAAGATTCCTTAATCTCTACAATCCTGTTTCAGCCCTTTACAAATATTTCACAAACTGGCAATGGTCAAGGGCACGAACACAATGAAAACTTGTGATGCTAATCACTTTCTTCTCTAATCAGGCAATGATTTGCAAAGTTCACAGCACAATTTTCCTGGAGAATGATGCAATAGAAGCTGAGCATACTAGCCTTTTGACTTCAATAAACTGTGAAAACTGTTTGTCCATTTTCTAAAGGTAAAATTGAAACCCATTTTCCTACACTTAGACAAAACTTCAGATTACTTATTCCAAGTAATTTAGCCCTGCTAGTTAATATTATCTAATGAGGTAGTTTTTAATGTCAAATATGATATACAGTCGAAATGTTGGATGTTCTCCTGCCTTAGGAATACTCCTACTTTCCTTACCCAAAACTGATAGAAGGATGAGATGGAGAAATTTAAGGATGTTATCAAAGAACATGCAGCAAATTATTTGTAGGTCACAAAGGGATTGCAAATTGCTATAGACTTTTCTTACTCATTTTCTCCAAGCAGAGGTTTGGACAAGGACTTTACATGGTACTTTAACGAGCACCTCTTTTTGACTTGGAGAAGTGAGCACTTGCATTTATCTCTACTTCTTCACACTAACGTTAGAGCAAGTGAACATCAAATATACCCATGAGGACAAAGAATAAGGGAGGAGAGAACAGCAGATGAGTGTGAACAGAGTTTCAGAAGTTAGAAACTGGCTAGAAGAGTGAGCAGTTAGGAAAAAGTGAAACCTAAACCTGCTGGGGATGGGAATGTCAATGAGAAGCAAATGAGTCAGGCCTCAGACGCTGGGGAAGCTCAGGATTCATGTACCATGTATCACGCCATGTATCATGGAAAGCAGGGGGCCAGCTGTGACTGTCAGCTGAATCTTTACATGGAACAATTGGGCCCCTATGTACACTCTCATCCCAAGCAGCTAGATGACCACCCCTCTCCCAACTACAAGAGACTGGGAGTTGATTCTGTGGGAGAGTTTTAATCAAAGAAGTTCCAGGCAAATAAACTCCAGGTATGGTGGATGTTGGGGGAAGCGATACAGTATTGGGGAAAAAAGGTGAACTGTTCACTGTGAATGATGAGATCTTAGCTTGCATTGCTGGGCTCTAAAGCCACCAGTAGCTAAGTGTGTATCTTTGCCCCATCTTTTTCCCACCAGAAGATTGGATAATTCTTCTGTGGAGAAACCTGTAGAAATTGATAGGAGCTTCAAACCACAGTGCACTAACACATCTCATCTTCTGACACAGAGCTTCCAATGGCTTTTCTAGGGCCTTATAAGTAGACAACAAAAGACTTTTGAAAAAAGCTTCTACCATGAAAGGTAAAGGCCAAAATAAATAAAAATTCAAATGAATAAATGCAAGAAGAAAATTTCAAAAAAGTTGTAATTAAGAAACACTTCATTTGGATGGAACTATAAAGCCAATGAATGGGATAAGTTGTATCCTTTCATTTCACTCAATAAACTTATGTTTCTTCTCTTATTAGAACATTGCCACCCTTTCACTTCAGAGATAAGCCAAATAAGAAAAAGCCATGAAAATAAATTCCAAGTTTTTTTCACTTCTCTGCACCCCCATCTCCACTGCCATAGTCCAAAGCAGCAGCATCTTTCACCTGAACCATAACAACAGCCCCTTCAATAGGTCTCCCTGCTTCAGACTAGTCCCTGCCAAACAATACTACATAGAACATTTAGAATGATTTTTTTTTTTTTTTTTGAGACTCTGTTGCCCAGACTGGAGTGCAGTGATGTGATCACAACTTACTGCAGCCTTGACTGCCTGGGCTCAAGCAATTCCCCTACCTCAGCCTCCCAAGTTGTTGGGACCACAGATGTGTACCACCCACCTGGGAATTTTTTTTTTTTTTTTGTAGAGATGAGGTCTCCCTGTGTTGCCCAAGCTGGTGTTGAACTCCTGGGCTCAAGCAATCCACCCACTTCAGCCTCCCAAAGTGTTGGGATGACAGGCATGAGCTACCGCACCAGGCCAGAATGATCTATTTAAAAAAAAAAAAAAAGAGGCCGGGCACGGTGGCTCACGCCTGTCAACCCAGCACTTTGGGAGGCTGAGGCAGGCCTTGACCTGGGAAGTCAAGGGTGCAGTGAGTCAAAATCATGCCACTGCCCTGTACTGGTCAGTTCAAAACCAGCCTGGTCAACATGGTGAAACCCCATCTCTACTAAACATACAAAAAAATTAGCTGGGCATGGTGGCACATGCCTGTTGTCCCAGCTGCTCGGGAGGCTGAGGTAGGAGAATTGCTTGAACCCAGGAGGTGGAGGTTGCAGTGAGCCCTTATTGCGCCACTGCACTCCAGCCTGGGTGACAGAATAAGACTCTGTCTCAAAAAAAAAAAAAAAAAAAGAAAAGAAAAGAAGAGAATCCAACCATTTCAGGCCCTTGATTAAACATTCTCAATGGCTTTCTTTAGAACTTGGAATACAAATCTAATGCCTGGCCAGGCGTGGTGGCTCATGCCTATAATCTTAGCACTTTGGGAAGCTGAGGCAGGTGGGTCACTTGAGCTCAGGAGTTCGAGGCCAACTTGGCCAACATGGCAAAACTCATCTCTGCTAAAAATACAAAAATTAGCTGGGCATGGTGGCATGTGCCTGTAGTCTCAGCTACTCAGGAGGCTGAGGCAGGAGAATCACTTGAACTCGGTAGGCAGAGGTTGCAATGAGCCGAGATTGAGCCACTGCACTCCAGCCTGGGTGACAGAGTGAGACTCCATATTAAAAAACAGAAACAAAACAAACAGAAAACAACTAATGCCTGGCCAGGCGCAGTGGCTCACACCTGTAATCCCAGTACTTTGGGAGGCCGAGGCGGGTGGATCACTTGAGGCCAGAAGTTTGAGACCAGCCTGGTCAACATGTTGAAACCCGCTTTCTACTAAAAATACAAAAATTAGCCGGGCATGGTGGTTCACGCCTGTAATCCCAGCTATTTTGGGGGCCGAGGTGGGAGGATCGCTTGAACCTGGGAGGTCATGTCTGCAGTGAGTCAAAATCATGCCACTGCACTCCAGCCTGGGTGACAAAGTGAGACCCTGCCTCAATAAATACATAAATAAATCTAATGCCCTTGTGCTGGCCAACAAGGTCTGGTATCATGAGGTCTGTGTGCTCCTTCAACCTCTCCCACTCCACTTGCCATTCCACCCATTCCTTCTCCCCCCTGACATGCCAGCCACATCCAGCTCTTTCTGTTCCTAGAACACAAGGTTGTTCTCCTCTCAGGCCTTAGCCTAGAGGTTCCTGAATATGACTGCTTTTTTTTTAATTGTCTGTGTCCCCACACTGTAACAAAAGCTCCATGTGAGCAAGTATCATGTCTACCTTATTTTCCATCAGACCATCTACAAGGGTACCTGACATGTAGTGTGTGCCCAATAAATATTGAATACATTAAATCATAGTACAGAAGCCTCAGAGTTTCAAGGGAGAGGTGAAACAATGTAAAATGAAAAAAATATTGAACCATTAAGCAAACTCCATCAGGGAATATAAAAACTCTATTGATGTTAGAATCAATATTTCCCTTGGACCAAGTAGGTTTCAATGTCAAAAATTCTATTTTATCAATGTCAATATCCTGGTTGTGATATTATGCTATAGTTTTGCAAGACTGAAGGAACTGGATAAGAGATACACAGGATCTCTCTATTATTTCTTATTTCATGTAAATTTATAGTTATCTGTTTTAGTATATTATTTGGTATCTAAATTTACTAAATTATTTATATTACTTAGTATGTTATTTTAATATCTCTGCTAAAATAAAAAGTTTAAACAATTCTAATCAAAGGTAAGATCATTTAGTATTCACCCAGCCTGCTTTTGCAGTGCCACCCCAAAATGTATTCCTCTATAGAATGTTCCGCAGAAACGAATGCTCACTGATGGAACTTAGGGTCATAGAGGAAGCCTCCATAGCTGGTAGCTGATATCCTTCTCTGGGAGCTAAAAACATCAGACTGTTCTTAACCACACACAGCGCCTGGCCCATAGTCAGTGTTCAATAAATATTTATTCAATGAGCTAATTATTTGAGAAAGCCAAAATGACATCCAGGCACAGGTTGTGAACTCTTATAACACTGACTGTTATTCCAGCATGGGAAGATACCAGCATCAAAGACAGGTCTATAAATGACTGTGTACTGTTCACAAAGCCCCTATTACTCTTAAAGGAGTAAGATTCCCAAAATGTACAGTTGACACTTATCCACCTATGTCTAGTTACTCAATTCTTTGATACACAAAAATTTTTAAAAATAAAATTCTTTGATACAAATTGCATTACATACTAAGGTAGGACAAGGAAATACTCTGGTAGGCCATGTTATAAAATCCTGCTCTTTAAATAGATACTGAAACAGTCCTGGTCTTATTAACAAGCCCTTTCCAAAAATCGACTAGTAAATGTGTGGTTTGGGAAGGACAACTGTATCAGGAAGTAGCTACCCACATGAAGAGGCCCTATTTGACTTCTCAATGATGGTAAAGGATGAAGTGCCTGCATCTCCTGGTTGTGTTTATATTTTGTTTCTATTTAGAGAACAGTTAATGGGTTAAGCAGCATATTGTCTATTGTTATCCATTTAGCTAATCTACATACCTAAAATATTTTTGGGTCTTACATCCTCTAAAAGAACATCTTAAAATTTTTAATTCACTTCATTTATTACTTTATAAGTTACAATCCTTACAAAGTTAAACATTAAAATTGACTACATAAAAATTTTTTGTTTTTTAAATTTTTATTTTTCATTAAAATTGACTACATAAAGTTTTATATAAACCAAGTTCTTCTGTCTGAACATTTTTCATTCCCCTCTACCCCATGAAAGAGCAATTTTTTTTCCCACAGACTGTCTAAACTGCACTCTAAACCAAGTCCAGTAGCTGCTGCCCTTGAAGCTGATTAGCAAAACACGAAGTATTCAACATAACACGGGAGCTGATTTAAACTGATAAAGGGCAGGAAATTCAGAGCTGAAGGTAAAACCAGCTCCTGACGTACTCCATTGTTTCTTGGCATACTAAGGCACTCATCACATTAAGTGACCTCATATCTCATCTGGACTAAATACCAAAGCTGAATGCATCTATTTAAGGCAGATGTAGCTTCATCCTTAAATTTCCAGATTTAAATCACTGTTGTCCTTTCTCATTTGTTTTCTAGAGTGGCAGCTTTTATAAGAGTAACTAAAGAAAATAGGTTTCATATGGGAGAGAGAGTTGAGTGATTAGTATACCCTTCTCAATAGTGTGTAAGAGAAACTTTGAAGTTTAAATTTAAAAGATCTATCAGCCTTGACACATTACAGGAATATTAACACTGTCCTATGAGTGAGACTAGATTTACAAATAAAGTCTATGAAAAAAAATTAAATGTCAAGCTATCATTACTCACCTGTAGCATCAAAACACTATGCAAAAAAAGTTTAGGTAAGTACATTTTAGAACTTACCTGTAAGAATGCCCAAAAATTTTTCTGCCCCTGAATTTTGGCATTGACCCTAATACTTAACTTCTATCAAAATTATCCCTTCATTTTCTTTTCCAACTCCCCTGCTTTCCTCTTTTCAAAATCTTCAGATTTCAGACCACATTCACACTCAAGCACAGAACGAGGTCATGCAAAAAATAAATGGACTTTCACTCGTTGCCCAGGCTGGAGTGCAATGACACCATCTCAGCTCACTGCAACCTCCACCTCCCAGGTTCAAGTGATTCTCCTGCCTCAGCCTCCCAAGTAGCTGAGATTACGGGCACACGCCACCACGCCTGGCTAATTTTTTGAATTTTTAGTAGAGATGGGGTTTCGCCATGTTGGTCAGGCTGGTCTCGAACTCCTGACCTCAAATGATCTGCCAACCTTGGCCTCCCAAATTGCTGGGATTACAGGCATGAGCCACTGTGCCTAGCCCATTCCGGATACTTTTTTACTTTTTTTATTTTTAGAGATTGGATCTCGCTCCATCCATCGCCCAGGCTGGAGTGCAACAGCACAATCATGGCTCACTGCAGCTTCCGTCTCCCAGGCTCGTGTAATTCACCCATATCAGCCTCCAGAAGAGCTGGGACTACAGGTTGGAGCCGTCACGCCCAGCTGATTTTTTGTTGTTGTTGTTGTTGTTAAAGACAGGGGTCTCACTATATTACCCAGACTGGTCTCAAACTCCTGAACTCAAGGGGTCCTCTCACCTCAGCTTCCTTAAGTGGTAGGATTAGGCGTGAGCCACCATGCCTGGCCTTTTTTTAACTCTTAAGAATGACATAATTGGCCAGGGATGGTGGCTCATGCCTGTAACCCTACCACTTTTTTTTTTCCTTCTTCTAGATGGAGTCTCACTCTTGCCCAGGCTGGGGTGCAGTGGTGCAATATCTCGGCTCACTGCAGCCTCTGTCTCCCAGGTTCAAGCAGTTCTCCTGCCTCAGCCTCCTGAGTAGCTGGGATTACAGGCACATGCCACCATGCCCGGTTAATTTTTGTATTTTTAGTAGAGTCGGGGTTTCACCACCTGCCTCGGCCTCCCAAAGTGCTAGGATTACAGGTATGAGCCACTGCACCTGGCCAGTAACCCTACTACTTTGGGAGGGAGGCGGGAGGATCACTTTAGCCCAGGAGTTTGTGACCAACCTGGACAACGTGGTGAGACCCCATCTCTACTAAAAGTACACAAAATTAGCCAGGAGTGGTGGCACTTGCCAATAGTCCAAGCTCCCTGGGAGGCTGAAGTGGGAGGATCACCTGAGCCTGGGAGGTGGAGGCTGCAGTAAGCCAAGATCACGCAACTGCACTCCAGCCTGGGCAAGAGAGCAAGACCCTGTCTCAAAAAAAAAGAAAGAAAGAGAAAAAGAAAAGAAAATTAAAGATTATTTAAACAAATGGAAAACATCTCATGTTCATGAACTGGAAGACAACATTGTTAAGACGGCAATTCTTCCGAAACTGATCTACAGATTCAATACAATCCCTATCAAAATCCTAGCTTTTTTGCAGAAATTAATGAACTGATTCTAAAATTCATATGGTTTTGGGCGGGCACGGTGGCTCATACGTGTAATCCCAGCACTATGGGAGGCCGAGGTGGGTACATCAGTTGAGGCCAGGAGTTGGAGACCAGCCTGGCCAACATGGCAAAACCCTGTCTCTACAAAAAATACAAAAATTAGCCAGGCGTGATGGCACCTGCCTGTAATGCCAGCTACTCCAGAGGCTGAGGTGCGAGAATCGCTTGAACCTGGGAAGTGGAGCCGAGATCATGCCACTGCACTCCAGCCTGGGTGACAGAGTGAGAGAGACTGGCTCTTTAAAAAAAAAAAAAAAAAAGTGTCTATCTATCTATCTATCTATCTATCTATCTATCTATCTATCTACCTACCTACCTACCTACCTATCTATCTATCTTGACAGGACCTTGCTGTCTGTCGCCCTGGAGTACAGGCACATAATCATAGCTCACCGCAGCCTCAACCTCCTGAGCTCAAGCAATCCTCCTGCCTCAGCCTCCTGAATAGCTGTAACTACAGGTGTGCACCACCACACCCAGCTAATTTTTTAAATTTTTTATTTTTTGTAGAGATGATGTCTTACTTTGTTGCCCAGACTGGTCTCAAACTCTTGGATTCAAGCAATCCTCCTGCCTCTGGCTCCCAAAGTGCTGGGATTACAGGTGTGAGTCACCGCTCCCAGCCTGGTCAACTATTTTTTGACACGAGTACCAAAATAACTCAACAGGAGAAAAAGTCATCTTAACAAATGGTACTGAAACAACCAGATAATCACATGCAAGAGTAAGAGTTGGACCTCTACCTCATAGAGTATATAAAAATTAACTCAAAATGGATTCGAGACTTAAGTAAAAGCTAAAACTGGAAAACTCTTAGAAGAAAACATAGGGGAAAAATCTTCATGACATTGATTTTACAACCCAAAATTGGATCTGGCAATGATTCCTTGGATATGACACCAAAAGCATAGTCAAAAAATTGAAAAATAGATGTTTTAGATTTAATCAAAATTGACTACTTTTGTGCAAAGGACTATCAAGAGAGCGAAAAGGGGCTGGGTGCAGTGGCTCACACTTGTAATCCCAGCACTTTGGGAGGCTGAGGAGGGCAGATTCCTTGAGCTGAGGAGTTCAAGACCGGCCTGGTTGGCCGGGCATGGTGGCTCATGCCTGTAATCCCAGCATTTTGGGAGGCCGAGGCAGGCAGATCACAAGGTCAGGAGATCGAGACCATCCTGGCTAACACAGTGAAACCCCATCTCTACTAAAAATACAAAAAAAAAATTAGCCAGGAGTGGTGGCACTTGCCCATAGTCCCAGCTCCCTGGGAGGCTGAAGTGGGAGGATCACCTGAGCCTGGGAGGTAGAGGCTGTAGTAAGTCGAGATCATGCAACTGCACTCCAGCCTGGGCGACAGAGTGAGACTCCGTCTCAAAAAAAAAAAAAAAAAAAACCCAGCCTGGCAACATGGTGAAACCCATCTCTACACACACGCGCGTGCACACACACACACACACACACACACAGTGAAAAGGTAACCCAAAGAATAAGAAAATATATTTAAAAGTGGACAAGGCTGGATGTGGTGTCTCCCACCTGTAATCCCAGCACTATGGGAGGCTGAGGCAGGCAGATTACTTGAGGTGAGGAGTTTGAGACCAGCCTGGCCAATGTGGTGAAATCCCATCTCTACCAAAAATACAAAAATTAGCCAGGCCTGGTGGCATGCACCTGTAATCCCAGCTACTCGGGAGGCTGAGACACGAGAATTGCTTGAACCCAGGAGGTGGGGGTTGCAGTGAGCCGAGATGGCGCCACTGCATTCCAGCCTGGGTGACAGACAGAGAATGAATAGACATTTCTCCAAAGACGATACACAAATGGTCGGTAAACACATGAAGAAATACTCATCATCATCAATTATCAGGGAAATGCAAATCCAAACCACAATGAAGCTACTCTGCCTATGGAGTAACTATTCTTTTACTTTTCTAAAAGTAATAAATAAACTAAACAAAAAACCACACACACAATGAGATGCCATTTCACGGCCATTAGGATAGCTATTTTATATAATATATATATATATATTTAAAAAGCAAATAAAATTACAAGTGCTGGCTATGAGGTAGAAAAATTAGAATACTTGTAAATTGCTGGTAGAAATGTAAAATGCCACAGCCACAAAGAATTACCATGTGATCCCGCAGTTCCATTTCTAGGAATAGATCCAAATGAACTGAAAGTAGAGATTCTAACAGATATTTGTAAACCAATGTTCATAGCAGCATTATTCACAATAGCTAAAAGGTAGAAACAATTCAAGTGTCCATTGATAAACAAAATGTGGTATGAATACAATGGATTATTCCGCCTTAATGAGGAATGAAATTCTGATATATGCTACCTGAAGGAGCCTTGAAAACATTATGCTAAGTGAAGTCAGAGATAAAAGGACAAATATTGAATGATTCACTTATAGGAAGTACCTAGAACAAGCAAATTTGTAGAGCTATAATAGAATAGTGGTTACTAGAAGAAAGAAATGAAGATTTTTAAATTAATTAATTTATTTCGAGATGGAATCTAGCTCTGTCGCCCAGGCTGGAGTGCAGTGGCACGATCTCGGCTCAACGCAAGCTCCGCCTCCCAGGTTCACGCCATTCTCCTGCCTCAGCCTCCCCAATAGCTGGGACTACAGCTCATGCCACCACACCCAGCTAATCTTTGTATTTTTTGTGGAGACAGAGTTTTGCAATGTTGCCCAGACTGGGATTTTTTTCATGGGTAACTGCAAAACCCTGTCTATTGCCCAGGCTGTGAATTTTTTTTTTTTTTTTTAACTCTACATGGGTAGAGTTTCAGATTGGAATGATGAAAAAGTTCAAGATAGTAGTGATGGTTGGAAATCAATGTGAATGTACTTAATGCCACTGACTTGTATACTTAAGAATAGTTAAGATAGTAAAATGTTTATATATTTTATAATAAAATAACAAAAAGGTAACCTATAGAATGAGAAAATAGTTGAAAATTGTGTAAGAAACTTATATCTAGAATATATAACTCTTACAACTCAATAAACATAACAATTAGAAAATGGGCAAAGGATCTTAATAGACATTCTTCAAAAAAGATACACAAATGGCTAATAAGCAAATGAAGAGATGCTTAACATCATTAATTATCAAGAGAATGCAAATCAAAACCACAATGAGATACCATTTCACACCCACTTGGATAGCTAGAATAAAACAGTAAGTTCATTATACATTGTATGCTTATACCAAAATATCACATGTACCCTATAAATATGTACAACTATTATGTACCCATAGAAAATAAAAACATCCCCCAAAAGTCAGATGAGTGTTGAAAGGATGCTGAGAAATCAGAACCCTCGTGCACTGCTGGTGGGAATGTAAAATGGTGCAGCTGGTTTGGAAAACAGTCTAGCAGTTCCTCAAATGATTAAATGTAGAGTTACCATATGACCTAGCAATTCCACTCTTAGGTATGTACCCCAAAGAAATAAAACTTCTACATGAATTTTATTAGCATTATTTGTAATAGCTAAAAAATGGAAACAGCCCAAATGTCCAACCACAAATGGATAAACAAAATTTGGTATAGCCATACAACGAAATATAGTCACTAGAAAGAAGTACTGATACATGCTACAACACAGATGAACCTTGAAAACATGCTAAGTGAAAGGAGTCAGTCTATTTTATGATTCCATTCATATGAAAGTCCTGAATCAGAAACCTATGAATAAGTTCGTAGTTGCTTAGGGCTGGGAGTGGGGCAGGACAGGAAATGGGAGTAATAGCTAAAGCATATAGGGTTTCTTTTTGAGGTGATGAACATGTTCTAAAATTGATGACGGTGATGGTGTTCCATGTTTATAAATATACTATAAACCACTGAATTGTACACTTTAAATGGGTAAATTATATGGTATGTGCATATTTAATGAAGCTAAAAATAGCACCAAGAAAAGATCATTTACAAGAATAAAAAGTACTTATTACATCTAGGAGTTACTTTTGGTTTATACATCAAGGTTTTAGAAACTCAAACACAAAATCACAATATCAACCCTACCTCTGTGCCTCCAGGGCTCTCTCAAAATAGATATATTGAAAACCTACATAAAAACCCTAGCATCCACATAAGACCCAGTCAGTAACATAACCAGTCACTACTGCAAGCTTAGTAGGAACAGTTCTAAATCTATCTGGAAAAAAACCTGTGGGGGTGGAGTGGAGGGAGCTAAGCAAATCAGCAAAAACCAAACCAAAACAAAAAACCTTCCCTGGCTGCCTTTCATAAGGTCAGAGGTTTTAAATATATAAAGAAAAAAATACACTTACAAAGTCTTGTACGTAGGTTTTCTTGGAAAAACATGCAAGGCAATTTCCTTTACATGAATGGGACAAATGTTATATTGTTCTGTGTGACTCGATTGATTTATATATGCTAGTTAACAAGGAGAATTAGTATACTGTTCACCAATCACACTAAAGCAACGGAAATGGGTTAGACTGCCTACTCTCTAGTCCTAGTGAGTCTTAACTTCATGAGAATTTCGGTGACATTAGCCTCCCTTTCACTCTGAAAAAGGATCAAAAGTCGAGCTATGGCCAGCTTTTAGACACTTCCTCTCCCCCGCTAAATGATCAGCTTAAAAGCAATATTTAATAAAACACACACAAAATTTATGCCATTGACAGAAATTTATTCTTCCATTAAGACTACAGCAATCTGAATTGCCTATTTATAGCTGCAAGTCCATCCAGGATTGATGCTAATTAAGGTTTTTTCCCTATCAAGAATAAGACTCCTATGAAAAGAAAAAAATCACTCAAGGAAAAAAATGTAAAGTTCTCCACAATAATTATATTTCATTTAAATTTGGAAATAAAAAAAGGCTCTGTAGCAACAATTGATGTTATCCCTTTATCCTGATAGATGCCATAGACGGTACTAACCTACACAGGCTCCTCTTTATATAACATATGCTACATTTAGAGACTTAATATATGAAGCTTTCTCTTGAAGGCACACATAGGCACACAGTAGTTACTTTGCCAAATAGGCTCAAGGTTTTAAGAGGACCATTTGTTAACGACAGGTGCACTTTGTAGCTATCATATCTTCGTACTCTTTATAGGCAATTGAGCCATCGGGCTCAATGGTCAAAACACTCAAGGGGCTGTATTTGGCAGGTACACATGACGGTCTTGGCACTGAGGAGTCCAGCTTCTCGTAGATGATGTTCTGTACCATGGTGTGAACTGGAGAGCCATACCGGTGTCCAACTGCCCTTGGACAGTCCCCTTTACAGTATCGAGGGTTGTACCTGTGCGGAGCCACAATCCAGTTGTCCCACTTCAGCTGACTAAAGCTAAGTCTAAAGTCGTGGAGCTCACACTCATTTTGGGGAAGAAGAAATTGTTTGAAGTATTCACTCAGATTGAAGGAAGCTGGGCCCAAGGGCTTCTTCAATTCAGAACTGACAGTTTCCTGACCTCTGCGGTGACGGTGATGGGAAGATCTCCCATCCTCAGCAGCCTCTTCTCCCACAGGATAGGCAGACAGACTTCTCTCCTGGTCAGGACCCTGGGAAGGCCTCCTTTTATAGTGAAGGGAATACCAGCTGTGATAAGCCTGAGCACTTGTGTCATTCAAATATAAGATCAGTGAGGGGGACACCAGAAGAGTCATGTTAAACAAACCATTCTGTGCTGAAGGATGCTCCAGCTGGTCTTTCATGCAAGTAAAATTTATAGACATGTGAATACTTCTCTTGTTGGAGGCCACTAAAGGTTGAAGGAGGCTGGTCACATCAATCTGAATCCATTTGTGTTTCTTTCCAAATTCAAACTGTGAGTTAAAGGTAAATGAGTATGGAGCTCTGCCGAGAGTCCTGCTAGAAGACTTTGACTCCTTTATCATTAGATTGCACACACATTTGACAGCAGAGGAAAAAGAAACTGAGTTGTTGATATTGTACAGCAAGACTGACTTGAGTAAGTGTTCAACGGTAGTAATGCGATCCAGGTTAAATAGCAGTTCCACTGATGGAAGGATTCCTAAGAAGAAAAAAAATCTACCAGTAGTGCTTGAAAATGAGTCAACACAACAGGCAGTCAAGTCAAAGAATTAGTACTTCATAATATGCTTTCTCCCTTCTCTTTTCCCCACTTTCTCAAGCCTCAAAAAAAAAATGGGGGTTAATATAGAAAAGGAAGGCAATTGGTATCATTACTAATTCCCAGCAACCTTACTGGACATTTTATCTCCAGAAAGTCAGATTTGGTGGTGAATCAAAGTAACAGGGAATCACTACATTCTGAAGTTTCATTTTTATTTTTTATTTTTTTGAGACAGGGTCTCACTGTTACCCAGGCTGGAGTGCAGTGGCACCATCATGGCTCACTGCAGCCTCAACCTCCCAGGTGCAACTGATCCTCCCACCTTAGCCTCCCAAGTAGCTGGGACTACAGGCATGAGCCACCATGCCCAGCTGATTTTTTGTTTTTGTAGAGGCAAGGTCTCGCCATGTTGCCCAGACTGGTCTTGAACTTCTGGGCTCAGGCGATCCTCTCACCTCAACCTCCCAAAGTGCTGGGATCACAGGCATGAGCCACTGTGCTCAGCCTGAAGCTTCATTCTGAGTAATTTGCTCCAAACACAGAAGCAGCTGAGCTGATAAGGAAAGTAGTATTTTTCTCTTGGATAATCTCTAGAGGGAAAACCATAATAGAAACACTTATCAAGACTTATTAAGATGACATTCTAAGCCCTAGTGAAGAAAGTCAATTTAAAACAATGTAATTGGTCCTAGTTAATTTAGAACACTTGAGATTAAAAACAGATGCTCTAAAACCACTATATTAAAATAGGATATTAAGGAAGCAGATACAACTGCCCTGTTGGGTTAGAATGGTTTTAAATCAAGAGCTGGTAGATATATACTTTTTTTTTTTTTTTTTTTTTTGAGACGGAGTCTCGCTCTGTTGCCGGGCTGGAGAGCAGTGGTGCGATCTTGGCTCACTGCAACCTCTGCCTCCTGGGTTCAAGCGATTCTCCTGCCTCATCCTCCCGAGTAGCTGGGACTACAGGTATGCACCACCACACCCAGCTAATTTTTGTATTTTTAGTAGAGACGGGGTTTCACCATGTTATAATTTTTTAAAGCACCACACCTAACTGCTGAGTCAAACTGTGGACTGATACTTTGTTCTTGTAAGGGCCAACTGTTCAAAACGGGAACTTTAAGCTTTTCTCTCACAGAAAGTAACAAACAAGAGAAAAATATCCTATTTAACACATCACACCAATAGCTGTAAGAGATGTTTAAGGTCCATTTCTGGGCCAAAAGCTTGGTGGAACAGAAAGAGATGCTAACATTCTCTAGCAGCACTTCCGCTCAGCCTTGAAAGCCATTAAGTCTCTGGTGTTGCTTTAAAATTCCATCATATTAGCCCACCTTAACCAATGAGAGCGTTAGGAATAAACAATAAGCTCAAGTCCCAGATTTGTTTCAACTGGATATTGAGTTTTATGCAAAATAAAATGCAATTCAAGGAACTAGGCTCAGCTCCTTTCTGTAATTGAAATGCAGAAGTGTCTATCATCTTCCCTCCACCCAGTTAACCAATCTGCTTTTACATACCTGTTACCTGGTCTCCAGGAGCCTGCTTGTGCCGGGTACAGGGGGTGAAGAGCCGAACAGTGTTGTAGAGGTGACTTCTATTGGATTTAGGAATCCCTTCCTTGGTAGCATATGTCTTATAGAGCTTCTTCATGTAGTGCAAAGCTCTGGAGTCTGGCTGCAGCCTAGGTGACCCACCTCGCCCAACAGATAGAACTTTGAAAAGCGCAGGAAGGAGGCCAGCTCTGTCTCTCTCATCTATATGCTGCAGCAAGGACCAAGGCATAGCCCCAGATTCCAACTCAGCACTAGCAGCAATCTGAGCTTCTCCCCCAGAAGCCTGAGAACCAAGGCTAATAGGAAAACACAGCCAGGCAAAGCAGCAAAACCAAAGGAGGAATTTGTTGGGAAGTGCCATGGCTTGGGAGAACTAGTGAGGAACATATTTCTCCATGCCAGTCCTCTTCCTAAAGGCCAGGAAGAGCCTAGCTTGGTCTCTTAAATAAATTTCAGGTGTGTGGGTGGACTACGGTCACTTCTGTAATCAGGCCTCAAGTATGCCTAGCTGAAGATTTTATCAGCTCTATATCAAGCAGCTGATAACACCTTATTTAGCCAATTTGTTAATTAGATACAGATTTACTTGGTTATTTAGCTTTCCTCTCTTTTCCCCTGGCATTTACGTAAAACCTGTTACTGTTACACTACCGGACTAACTATGTAGCTGAAAGTCTAAGATAAATTGAGGAATGATCTTAAATAAAATCTCTCATTTTTTGAGAAATTTGGATTAAGATGTTCGCTAGGTGCTTGCTGAAACTTCTAAGGCATGTGGAAAAGCTAACCAATTATTCATGACGATACTCAGATCTGCTGGTATGCAACTTATGGTATTAGCTTTACTCTTCCTCTCAATTTATCCTCACGGCCTTTTCCACTTCCAGGTGTTTACAATTGTAATTATTCGCTGCATGTTAATTTGCGAATTTACAAATTTGGGTGAGAAAGTCACAACTGGCATAGAAGTTCCAGAGAGCAGAAAACCATTAGGTCTCTCAGTCCTCCCAGGTGGCTGGGTACAGAATATGTACTTGGAGTACTGGAATTGTATTTGCGATGTTCTTAAAAGAGGACATCGCCTTTAACCTTGACTTATTTTTAAATGTAACATACTGATGTCCTTACTTTGGTCTGCACACTCATCTATACATATTTTGGTTGAAAGGTTTTGGGATGTTTGCAGATGCTATAAAATAAATGAATGTTTTATTATTATTCATCCAAATGGTGGTAGAATTTGCCACAATATTTCTGTCCTTACCTGTATTTCTGTTCTTGCCTTGGAGCTGAGACCAGGCTAGACATTATGGTTTAAAAAAATGAGGCAAAGGAGCACCATGAAAAGCTGAAATGAGGGGATATCCAGCGCCACCCCGAAGGAGACTATGCTGGAAGAGTCAGCCTACACTCATAGTGCAAGATACGAAGCCAGTTTGTGCAGTACCTACATGAGAAAACTAAGGTATGTCTGCAAAATACAAGTTGACTGCCTGCCGAGCCTCCGTGGTCCGTAAGTAGTGTTATAAAACACAGCCAACTGTTGAATGAGAGCTTAGTCCTAGATAAAATATGGCCAGCAATTCCATTAACAAAACACTGACAAGACACCTCAGGGCCAGCTGTACATTGACAACAGCATCGTCAAGCAGAATGCACTTCAGGGAAAACATAGTAAGACCTCTCACCCGACTTTCCTTGCTTCTCACGTGGGGAGAAGAAAGAACTGGGGCATCGTGATTCCCCCCACCCCACGCAAACCATCTGGGGAGGACGCTGGCTGCTGTCGAGGCGGCCTCAGCATTCATCAATTGACGATTATTTGATTATTTTTGTGGCTGAAACTGACGAAACGTTTGTATTATCTCTTGGGAACGTTAACAGCCTGCCAGTGGACTCTAAAACAGAGTCCAAGAGAAGCCTTCGATGTGTGTCCCTGATTTTGGTGCTGGGGTCGCTCACGGCCTGAAAATAACGAAGCCCCCTTTGAGCTACTGGCCAAGGCCAAATAAAACCTCGTGCTCCTCTGCTGTGGGGCGGCCCGGCCTCGGGGCTCAGAGGCGCTCTGTCTACAGCTGGGAAGACTCGCAGGCCCCAACCTCCTGGCCAGCGCTGCCCCGGAGGTCGGCAGGCCCCTTCCTCGTCACCTTTTTGTTCCCTCACCCGCCTCCCGCATTCGGCCGCTTCCTGACTGGGATTCCACAGAAAAGCCGAGGGCTGAGGAGAAGTGTGAGCGCCTCCGCCTGTCCACTGTCCCCCAAAGTCAGTTCAATCCCCGACGTCCTCCGCTAGGCTCCACCCCACCGGCCCGGGCAGGGCCTCCAAGGCACCTCCCACCTACGGGTCACCCAGTCAGCCCACTTCTTTCTGGGACAAAGGCGTCATCCCTTAGAGACAGTAGGAAAATGGTATCTCCCGGAAGTTACCTCACGACCTCCAAGAGCGGCTTCCAATCTTGCCGGAAATGACGAACGAGTCAACCGGATCGGTGACTGTGGAGGGCGAGCTGAGCCCTGTGCGTGAGTGGGGTCTGGTTGTGCAGTGTTGGTGGACCCTGGGAGGCTAGGGGCGCCCCGCTGGGCTGGGAAAGGATAAGGAGTGCAGGGGCAGGAGTCTGGGGTTGGGGATGGACCCCCGCGGGGACTGCGGCGCTTCGCGAAAGCGAGCCAAGCGCCTGTCCACCCTCGGTCCTGCAGGGCCGCCGCCACAATGGGCCGCGAGTTTGGGAATCTGACGCGGATGCGGCATGTGATCAGCTACAGCTTGTCACCTTTCGAGCAGCGCGCCTATCCGCACGTCTTCACTAAAGGAATCCCCAACGTTCTGCGCCGCATTCGGGAGTCTTTCTTTCGCGTGGTGCCGCGTGAGTGCCTTGGGCCCGCGGGAGCGGGAGGCTGGACCCCAGCAGCAGCAGCAGTCACTGCGCCTCCCCTCTGAGCGCTGGCGGCCGGGCAGGCGCTCTGTAACTTGCCGTACACACCTTTCTCATTGAATATTCCTGACCGCCCTTAAGCTGGTCATATTATCCTCCCCATCTTACATGGGGAAAACTGAGCTACAGAACTGAAATGACTGGCCCAAGGTCACTCGGGTGATTCCAGCATGTTCCTCTGAGGTCATCTTTATTTAGTTCTTACCAGTGGTGAAATGCTTTGTGTTAAACGTGCAGCAGATAGTGATGATAGTTGCATGGCCTTGGATATGCTAAGAACTACTGAAGTGTATACTTTAAAGAAGACAAGAGGACTGAGACCTTTTTTTTTCTTCTATATGTCTTATATGTGTGCTCTCTGTTTACTCTCTTAATTTTTAAAGAGTTTGTAGTGTTTTATCTTATCTACACATGGGGGACTGAAGAGTTCGAGAGATCCAAGAGGAAGAATCCAGCTGCCTATGAAAATGACAAATGAGCAACGCATCCGGATGACGGTTCCCTGTCTCTGAAAGACCTTTCTCTGGAAGAGGAGTCTGCATTGTAGTGTCTCAAAGACACAATAAACTTCCTATGGTCTGCACTGTTGTGATATTACATTTTTGTGAGTAGAATCCTGTGTGACCACTAATATTCAAGTTCATGAAGCGCCCCTCCTCAGCATGAGTCTTGAAGTTTTGCCTGGTCTCGGGTTTTGGTGAAAGAGCAGGGCTCCCCCTTTGTTCCATTATCTACAAGAAAGTAGCTGCAGGTACTCCTGCAGCTAACCATTTGTGGGTGACATGGGCTATGGCGAGTGCTGGTTCTTGGCCCTCTGCTCCCATAGCAACAATAAAGTCTACTAACTATATTGTAATTAGTATGTGTCAGGGACGCTTTTATTTTTTATTTTTTGAGATGGAGTCTTGCTCTCTCACCCAGGCTGGAGTGCAGTGGTGTGATCTCGGCTCACTGCCATCTCTGCCTCCTGGGTTCAAACGATTCTCCTGTCTCAGCCTCCGAGTAGCTGGGATTACAGGTGCAGGACACCACACCTGGCTAATTTTTTGTATTTTTAGTAGAGACAGGTTTCACCATGTTGGCCAGGCTGGTCTGGAACTCCTGACCTCAGATGATCTGCGCGCCTCAGCCTCCCAAAGTGCTGGGATTACAGGTGTAAGCCATGGTGCTCTGGGCCTCAAATACTCTTCTTAGCTACACAAATGAACTGTTAAACCTCACAAGCACCTTTAACGTATCCTCATTTGGCAGATGAGGAAATGGGCACAGAGAGATTAAGTAATTTGCCAGAAATTATACAGCAGTGAATGGTGGAGTCTTGCACTAAAGTGATGCTCTTAAAACTATGCTCTATTGCAGGGGTGTCCAATCTTTTGGTTTCCCTGGGCCACACATAAAATACACTAACATTACAATAGCTGATAAGCTTTAAAAAATGGCAAAAAAAACCCTCAGCGTTTTAAGAAAGTTTACAAATTTTTGTTGGGTCGGATTCAAAGCCATCCTGGGCCGCTTGCTGCCCAGGACTGCGGTTGGACAAGCTTGCTCTACTCTCTTTCCTCCTAAGGCAGGCCTTAGCCTGAGGGGATATCAGCTATAAAACGGATGAGGTGATCTCTTAGCCTCCACAGCAGTTTTCTGTTTCTGTGCCAGGAGGCCAACAATGTTTTCAACCATATGTGGTTCATAAAGCCTCAAAGATTTACTCTGGCCCTTTATGAATAAAGTTTACCCCTGATCTAAAGCCTTTAAATTATCTTTTTGGTATTAAAGATACCATTTTCCCTTCGCCCACCGAGAGATGGTGGGGGTAGGTGTGGTTGGCAGTTTTATGCCTCTAGTTCCTTAGAGAGGCTTCTCTCTAAGCTTCGGGACATGGATCTCACCTGTGGTAGCAGGTATGTGGAATATGATGAGTTGTCATAGCTCAGTCAGTACAGTATATGATATGGGATCTGAGATCCGTTTTTAGAAACTCTTCTAAGGACTCTTCCTGCTAGCAGCAACTTTGATTCTGGGTCAGACTGTTTTTTTTTTTTTTTGAGATGGGAGTCTTGCTCTGTCACCAGGCTGGAGTTTAGTGGTGCAATCTCAGCTTACTGCAACCTCCGCCTCCCGGGCTCAAGTGATTCTCCTGCCTCAGCCTCCCAAATAGCTGGGACTACAGGCGCATACCAACACAGCCAGCTAATTTTTGTATTTTTATTTTTTTTTTAGTAGAGACGGAGTTTCACCATGTTGGCCAGGATGGTCTTGATCTCTTGACCTCGTGATCCACCTGCCTCGACCTCCCAAAGTGCTGGGATTACAGGTGTGAGCCACCGTGCCTTGCCAGACTGTATCTTTATTATCCTAATTACTGCTATTGCCTTTTAAGAATCAAAAGTTAAGATACTTCAAAACATGGCTGGATGCAGTGGCTCACACCTGTAATCCCAGCACTTTGGGAGGCTGAAGTGGATGGATCACTTGAGGTCAGGAGTTTGAGACCAGCCTGGCCAACGTGGTGAAACCCTGTCTCTACTAAAAATATAAAAATTAGCTGAGTGTGGTGGCACATGCCTATAATCCCAGCTACTCAGGAGGCTGAGGCAGAATCGCTTGAACCTGGGAGGTGGAGGTTGCAGTGAGCCAAGATTGTGCCACTGCACTCCAGCCTGGGTGACAGAGCAAGACTTCAAAACAAAACCTAAAAGATAAACTACATTGTGAGGCAGGATACGGGGAGAAGGCTGAGTCTTACAGTCTTGGGCTCGTCCTCTTAGCCCGTCACTTCCTCATTATGTGATATAGGCAAGAAACCTACTTTCATGAGCCTTAAGCTTCTCACCCATAAAATAGAAATATTATAAAGTTCTTGGGTTGTGGTGATGGTGAAATGAGTGACAAGTGTCTGGCAAGATGGTACAGGCTTAACACAGGGCAACTAACTGAGGAACTCTTCTACCTCACCCCCAAAAGACAGTCTAATTTTCCCATTTGCCTCTTTGTCCAGATTTATTCCCAGGTCTTGCAACATATTTGGGTCATAGACTTGAGAATGATGAAAACTGTGGACCCATCCTTACCTTGCATAGCTTCAAAGAGTTCACAGCCCAGAGGAGGACCACTGCTTTGAGAGGCCGTTAATGTCTTTCTCCCTCTGGTGTTTGCCCCAACCCGCCGAAGTAGACGGCCACCCTCTCCCATCTTGCTCACCTTGTTCTACACTTAGACTTTCTCCCTGGTTCTTTGACTCCTTTGGAGTGACCAGCTCAAAAGATCCAAATCCCTTTTCTCAGCCCAAACCAGGCACCAAGCCTATTCTTTTTATTCCAGGAGTGCTCTACTGAGATGACTCTGCCATAAGCCCTGTGATGTGTGGAGCTTCTGCTTTGGATGAAATTAGTCTGCTTTAAGCCTGTGTCTCATCAAAGGGCTTCCCTCTCTAAGCTTGGGGAAATGGATCTCACCTGTGTGGCAGGAGTGCTGAGGTGGTGGGTGTGTGGAATGTGGTGAGTTTTAGTAGTTCAGTGCTCCTATACATGACCTGGGATCATTTTAGGGGACATTTGCAGAAATCCTCAGCGGAGGACCTGAGTAAAACCTTTGAAGGAAAGACAGCTGCTGTGGGCTTCAGTGCTGGTAACCCATCTGGAGCTTCCAGTCCTGGGTATGGATCCCTTACCTGCTACTCTGGCACAACCACTTGCTCCATTTAACCTTTCTTTTTCCAAATGCTCCTGCCCCCACAAGCGTTTTTATCTATGGGCTGCAGAGTCTGATGAAAGGAATGCCCTTGCTCTTTTAGTTTGCAGGCAGTCCTCAAAATGCAGGCCTAAGGTAGGCCCAAAAGTCTATGCCAGTTCCAGCTAGCAAAAAAGCAAATACACTTTGACCTTTTGTTGAAATTTTACCTGGTAAAGTTTTTCCATTTCAGAGTCTTTCATCTTTTATTATGCACCTCCTGCTTAGGGACAGCAAAAAGTTTCCAATTACTGCCAACTCCTAGTGATCGACCTGGAATGTGTTTCAAACAGCTGCTCATGTAGCTATACCCTCTTTCTCCCATTTCATCCTAAGCATTTGCCTCAGAAGCATAAAATCTCTTGAGAGTTGTATCCAGAGTTACCAAGCTCTCAGCTATCAAATCTGCTTCAGTCTCATTTTCTTCTTGTAAATTAGTCATTTGAACCCCCAAACTGACAGAATAGGAGACTAAAGCCCAAAAAGGGGAAGGGCTGGCCTATGGGCAGTTGCACTCTGTAGACCCCAGGCTACTGCTTACCAGCCAAGCATTCTACCTTCTTACGGCTGCAACTGTTAAAGGCTACTTAGGCCTTTCTATTGGATGAAGGAGCATGTAGTTACGTGTATATTCACTGAGCAAAATACTTGATTGTAGAATCCATGAAATTTTTTTTTTTTTTTGATTTCAAGAAGAGGCCTTCACAGTCTCTCAAGTATGGGATGGCTGTGGACAAATACTGCCAATTCAGCTAAGTGCTGCCTGGATGTTGCTTTGAGTTTGATTTTTGCTCCATACTTAACTAAAACAACTAGCATTCACGTAGACATATGTTAAAATACTTTCCCCTTCCCCAACAGTGGTTCCTTCCACAGACAGTGACTAATGGTTTTTTCTTTTGGGGAGAGGGTGGCATACAACATAGAGGCTTGAACCAAAGGCCTCTGCAATGTTGTCACACTCATGAGGATGAATGGTCCTTTCCCCCTACACACAGAGGGGCAAGGGCTTCAAGCTCTTTCTTTCCTTGACTGTGTTATCAGCTTTACAAATTAACACCATGCTAGTTTGATCCTGCTAGAAGTGCAGGAAGGCAGAAATGGAGGATTAGGAGAATTACTCATCTTTTGGATGAACAGTTTCCAAATCCCATTTGGCACATCACTCTAGACTGGTAAAGGGGAGGCTGACACTGAGGCCACAGACCCAACTGGCTCTAGGACATCACGTTGTTCAGTCCTTTGCTTATCTAATCATTTGTGTTCTTACCCAGTGCTCACTAGGTCACCCACATAGCCACTTCCCCTCCCAGCAAAAGTTCCCAGTTTAGGCGCCTGTCTGGGATCATCCAGTATCCAAGCTTAGGGGTGAAGGGAGGGAGCAGAGAACTAGTCTCAACTGGTTCGTTGGTATATAGGTCTCTTCTCAATGTTCCTAAAGTGCATGCAGTGGCATCCCCCTCAAGGCCTGGCTCCATGATTCTGAGAGGACTAGAATCAGGACAGTCAGATCTGTGGTCACATCCTGCCCAATTCCAGCTCTGAGGTCCATCAAACCATCTGCTTCTCCCTTGGCAAGAAGCTCCCTCTGTCTGACTGGCAGCAGGGTCAGTGGCCATCCTTTTCTACCTTCAGCTGTTGTGCATCTCCTCCACGTTTTCCTGGAGTAAAGGAACAAGCAGGTTCTTATCCAAATACCCAACCTGTGAAGATGAGACGGCCCTTGGGAAGAGGTATTAGCCAAGTTTTCAGTATGATGCCCGGCAGAAAGAATTGTCTTAAGCTTATTATCCTCCCAGGTCATAGGAAGATCTAAAGTCCAATGAATCTCCTTACTCGGAATTCACAGCTTTCCCCTCAAACTTAAAATGCCCATGTCATTTCACGAGTACCCATAACTACCCATCGTTTAGATACATGTCCTCCCTTGGCCTAGAAATCTGCAGCAGTTCCTACTTAAACTGATGGATGCTTTGGGCTTTGGAGGTATCTCATCCCTATGCCTGTTGCCCTGAAGCTGCCGGAAGGAAAGGCCCCACTCAACTACTGGGAAGAAAGCCCATAATTCAAGGCTTTTAATACAGTCACTACACAAGCTCTCCCTCTGATTTAGGAGATCTTGTTACCTCCTCATCTACATGTGCTTAAAGACAAAAAGAAACCTATACTTATTCAATTCACCTGTGGGCCAAATAAGTCTCACATCCAGCCATTCCCCTGAGAGGGCGGGAGGCCAGACTTTGAACTTTCCACAGCTGGGTCTTCATTTTACTAGTGAGATAAAGAGGTGCAGATTAGGGTGACAGTCCATCTAAGCAAGTGGACGATCTGGGGAACTGTAGGCCTTGCTGAAGCATCCTCCCACAGAAAGGAGATAAGGGCCTTATCCAATTGCCTGTACACAATAGATCAGTGCTTCTTTCCTAGACAAGGCTGAAAGGGGCCAACATTATTTCTGAAGACTTCATTATTGGAATTCTATGGGAGTGATCTCACTGAGCTATTTTGGAATAGAAATGTGGCTAGTTGCCTGACCTCCCTCAATGGTTTCACGTGGCTTTCAAAGGGAAGGAAGGGCAGTGCTGACTTTTGGTAAAATGGGCGAAAGGGTCCATGCCAGCAACACAATCACTCAAAGTCCAGATGAGGGATCAGTAAATACAACGTGCCTGAAAGGTGGCCCTTGAGCACATTCCTCCGGTAGACATTAACTTATTAAATTGATTCTGATTACAAATATAAACTTTGCCCCCATCTCACCCAGTAACAATGCAAGAGTTGATGTCAGTCTATAAAAGGAAGTAGGAACTGTCCCTGGCTTTCAGGCTCCAACATCCTCCCTCTGTCAAGATGTGGCACCTCAAACTTTGTGCAGTCCTCATGATCTTCCTGTTGCTGTTGGGCCAGGTAAGGAGGGAAGGATACTTATGTGTGTGTGTGTGGAGTGTGGAGATGATAGTGGTGGTGGAACTTGAAAGCTAGATTCAGTCCTGAGGAATGGTTCCTCTGTTCTGAGTCTACAGCATCTGCGGAATGGAATGATCACTCTTCCAAGGTGTGCAGCAGGGTGTCAACACTTTCATATCTGAATGTCTTTGCCCTTACAGATAGATGGCTCCCCAATACCAGAAGTGAGTTCAGCAAAGAGAAGGCCACGGAGAATGACCCCATTTTGGAGAGGGGTTTCCCTCAGGCCTATTGGAGCCTCCTGCCGGGATGATTCTGAGTGTATCACAAGGCTATGCAGGTACTCCCTGAACCTGGGAGCAGGGTTGGGCCAGAGAGCCCTGGGAAGCTGGGCAGAGGAGTGACAAGGGGACACATGAACCTAAGAATAAAGCTGGGATGGAGGAGTTCTAGACTGAGACTAGGAGCTCCATGGAAAATCCCTTAGGAGTTAGGAGCCAAGAACAGCTCTATGTGGGTACCATGAAAGAGTGGTGCCTTTCCATTCTTCAGTCTTTCCTGAGACTGGACAGATCAAGCAAAGAGGAAGGAAATGCAGCATAGGTGGCCCTGGTCATTCCTAGACCCAGTCTTAAAAAACTACCCTTTCTTTTCCCCTAGAAAAAGACGCTGTTCCTTAAGTGTGGCCCAGGAATGATGTACATACCAGGGAAAGAAAGGACAGCAGTCACCTCCGACAATGCTCCGTTCTATGGAATATTGATTAACTGCATTTTGGCTGGAGACACCCAAGTGAAGCAATCTTGTATTTTTAATATTTAAAGGCAGATGTATGCTTTAAATTGGTCTCCATTTCTTCTTAGTATGTTGATATATGGATAAGCATAACTAAACTTGTCAATTTAGAGTTTATTTTTCTATGGATACTATTAAATGTCTCAAATTGAAATTTTAGCAGTCTGGAATTCAAGCTTTGGAGGGAAAGAAGGATTCACTTTGTATACTAAAGAAAAAAACAGCATTGCCCAATAATGTGTTAACTTCTCAATCTGGAAAGTGTAGTGAGAGCTACATAATCAATAGCTACGTAATCAACTTCAGCAAGTTCCTAAGCTGTGGCCCTGGATCCCTTCACTCCATACTCTTCAGGGAGGTGTCAAAGGTGGTCAAGCTTGGGAGGCTGAGGCAGGAGAATCACTTGAACCTGGGAGGTGGAGGTTGCAGTGAGCCAAGATCATGCCACTGCACCCCAGCCTGGGTGACATAGAGAGACTCTGTCTCAAAAAAAAAAAAAAAAAAAAAAAAAAAAAAAAAAAAAAAAAACAGATGGTCAAGCACTTGCCATCTAATGAAGCACCCAGGTTTGTCTATGGCTGTCTGAAGATAAGGCAGAACAGAGAGAAAAATCTAGTTTAATAAAGCAATGAAAGCCCAAGCCACCAAAAGCACCAAAAGAGATTTAAGATTTCTGTTGGGACAAGGTGAATTTTGACATATGCACAAGGACCCATGGCCAGCAAGTTCAGAATTTCTGTAATCAGAAAATGAGACCTCAGCTGGTGGGAACAGACTTTTAAAGAGTAGTAATGGACCTTAAGACACAAAACAGGAATTGCATGAAAAGGGCTCAGAGTTGAAGAAATATAAAGAGTACAGTGTTCAGTAACTTTAATACAGAAAATCTATTTGATATTTATTAAACTTAGTTTCTCCAACTATGGTTTGGCATTGTACAAAGCATCTTAATGACACAGTAGAGTTAAAAAGATCTTTACAAATTGAAATGTGATACCCTTGTCTCCAAATATTTTAATTACCATAAATTTGTTTAAAAATACACATTAAACGCATGTTTGACACTCTAAACTTTCTATACTCTCAATACCACAAAATACATATAATATACTATACAGATGTGGAAAAATCTAGTTAGTATATAATACTTTGCTCACCATTAACAGCTTTATCGTGTGAAATGCACATACTGACTTAGAAATCCTAGCTTTTGAGCCCCAAAGTACCTCTGAAATTGTAATGTATTGCAACAAATAAAAATCACAGTATATAATTGAAATTCTGGTTGAAAATGTCAGATGCCTAAATATTTTGGATAAAAGAAATGTAAAACAAAGATTTGGTTCATGTACAAAACAAAGGCATCCTTATCAGTCACTAACAGTACCTTTCTGCAAAATCAACAGGCTTTTAATTTATCAGTGACATTATCTCCCCTCCAAAACCCTCCCCAAATATCAAACAATTATTTACCAAATAATTTTAATTTCAAATAAAAGGATTTTCAATAAATATATAAGCATTTCCATCCTCCATATACAAAATTTCTTAAAACCATTCAAAATGGAGGCTAGATAGAAATTTTCATAACTGTGCTTACCAACCCCACAACTGGCCCTTAAAGGTGGTGCCTTTTCAGGCAATGTCAACTGGCCAGTTCTGTTGGTGAGCCCCCTACCCCCACCCCACCCATCCCAGTACTGTTGAATGCTCATGTTAATGATTTGCCAGGTGTGTGCATAAAGTTGTAAAATGGGGACACTTCTGGAACACCAACAACAAACTCAACAATATGGATGATCATGGCATTGATTTGAAAGGCAGCATTTCCAAATTGATATTTTCCAGAGAGGAACATAGCAGGTAGAAAATTCCAATGGTTAAAAGCTGAAAAGAAGTCCCACATGGAAGCAGTAAGAGGTCAAAACTGAGTATCACTAGAGTTTCTGGGTGGGAGCTTTTTTATTTTTAAGAATGGCAAGTTATGTTTAGCTGAGTAACAGTGGCAAGGAGAGGTCAATGCTGACATTCCTGAAAGTCAACTTCTTTACATGATGACTACTTAGGCTGCTATTTTAGGATACTTAAAGATCTCTAAGACTTGGATTAGACTTAACTTGAATACCTTATTCTGTGACCAAATTACATGAAAAGAAGATACATAGTTATTCTTTCCATTCCCTTTTCTGGAGACAGCAAGTTCTTTCTAATTAACCATAGGGTTCATGTGAATAGGAGCTTTGTAAGACCAGCATCCACTTTACAGACTATTAATAATTTACTTTTTGTCACTTGCTAACTTGGTTTTGGGGTCTAGAGGTCTAAAGTGAATTTCTCCATTAGCGAGTATCTGAAAGACATGCTCACAAACATGAAAAATTTGGCCTCTTCTCACTACATATTCCAAGGTATTCAATAATTATCTCTTCTATTAGTTTTACTGAATAGCAACCTTAGATGTACAGTATTATTACTGGAAAAAAAAGCCTGCCTCTTCAATACATTAATGCATAAAGCTGAAATGAAATTTATGTTCCATGTATTAGGGGATATACAGGTATGATAGGTGTCTATATGGGTTTGAAATGCTCTGGCTCCCCAAGTTACTTAGGTTTTTTAAAAAACATCATCACAAGCTGCCTAACAGTCATCCCCAGTAGATGTTCCTGGGACCCAGACACAAACTCCTATAAATCAAAATATATAATGAGGCCATACTGTTCAATTAGCAACTGGAAAATTAAAATCTTTCCCACCCTGTAAGAGCCCTACGACACTACAGAAGGGCTCAAATACATTTTAAAAGTTAATTTACTACAAATCATAGTAATTAAGCTTTAACAATCTAAAGGAATACACATTGCACCCTTGAACATTAATATTCAAGGTGTCAACAAGAAAGTGTCTTAGATCAATTTAATAAATAATGTGGAAATAGTTGCACTAAGCTAAAATACTAAACACACACATATTTGACAAACTAATTTCATGTTTTCATACATACATACATATATATAAAGTGTGTATGTGTACAGAATTTTAAGATCCAAAGTTGCATACCCTTACACCTAGAAGAGTGCACAGTGTACTCCTCCTCTATATAACTAGGCATCACTGACTGGAACAATCACTGGCTGCTCTGAAACTCCAGAGTACTGGCCTCTAGAGCCAGAACTTTCATTTATAACAAGTGCCTTTTGTAGGCTCTTGCTTCAGAATGCAAGCTCATTCATGAAGAAATGTACCAATGTTTCTGTCATTAAATACAAAATTATGCTGTCTGATCTGTCTGATTAAACCTTTAATGAAAAGAAACGAACAACAATTTTTTAAAAACTAGTGAATCTAATAAAGCCAAGTGTGTCATTCAAAGTGCAGCCCAAGTGCCTATGAATCCGCCACTGCCAGAGCTCCCAGAAACACAGGTGTCTGTGGGCTCACGCACACTGCTCTCAATTGTTTTTACACTAGAGAATTAAATAAATGGTGGTCAACCTTCTCCACTCTTCGGCAGCTATAGCTGTAAGTTTATCTGAAGTACTCACTGCATATAAAGTCACTTCTTGGCTACTTGCCCAGAAAAAGGTGGCACTGAGGCAAGGAATGGGCTGGATGCTCCCTAGCCAGACTGGAGCCTGGGCTGAGCTGTGGAAACTCCCCTGAAGGGGAATGCTTCCCACAGCCCAGCCCAGTCTGGCCCAGGCAAGACTACTGTGACAACTGCAACCACTGCAGTTGGTTCGTTGGTTGCTTGTAAAGAGTCTAATGGTGTATAGGCTGCTGCCTCCTGGCATACAAGTGTAGTCATAAAGAGCAGTCAACAGAGTAACTGTTTAAAATAGTTGTTGTTTCTATAATTAACCATATACTAAGTACAAGTCTCAGACTAAGTTTTTAGCCACTTGTCAAATTCAGTTTTAAATGCTTAGAAAACACTGAGGACACCTATTGAGGAGGGAGGGGGGAAGGTCACCTGTAAAGGAGTCCAAAGTATGTGCTGGAGCAGATGATGACAAAGACAGAACATCTAAGAAGATAGACATGGAGGAAAGGGAGTAGTATTTCCACACACTATGACATTGAAAATTCAATCATTTATGATAGGATTTTGATCCATTGCCCATTACTACCTTGTGGGAAAAATCCTCCACAATGAAAAGGTTGAAAAATTCATTCTCCAAAAATTGACACAGTTTTAAAGAGAAAATATTAGAGCAGCACCATAAACCATGCAGGAAACTCTGCTTTAACAAAATATCAGTGTGACCCCAAAAATGCTCCTGCTGCCTTTCAGGACATACAAGAGACTAGAACACAAGAACTTAGAGGTATCCCATTGGCTGTTGTTGCTGAAAGTCTGAAAGCCCAGAGGATACTTTTTCCATTTCTAAGACATCACTGCAAATTAAGGAATCCAAGTCAGAAAAATCAGAGAAGGACAAGACATAACATGTACTTGATTAACAACCATTATTTCTTACTAAATAACTATCATGATCATTGAGAAGTTGTCCTCTTATGGAAAACTGTTCCTAGAACACACTAAGATTAAGTTAGAAAGATATCAGAGGCAATTTCTCCAAGAGAAACAGGTTAAATTCAACATAATTTGTACATCTCAATCTTCAATGATATCTAAAAACAATCTGAGGTACAAAACAGTTAAGAAGCTCTATAAATATGAGGCCACAAGGACAATGAAAGTTCACTAACTTCAGAAATAAGTGTAAAAAAGTCTCAAACACAAAGGATTCACTGCACTACTGGACTTGAAACTTTTCTATCCCTTCTTTCCCCTTTCCTATTTCAAGCCTTAGCAATCATCTACAAATAGTAGGATAATCTTTTTTTCTGACTGAATGGATTCATTTTTGGAATGGGGAGAGGGACAAACTATTTTTCAAAGCAGCATTACCCAGCTGGTTAGACTAAGTCATGTACCAAAGCAATAGCTTTTCTGAAAGAACTAATCTTTATATGACCCTAAAGAAAGATTTAAAACGAAAGAATTGAACATTATTATTGTAGAAGACCAATCATGTATGGACGATCTGGTCCTAGTGTAAAACTTCATTTGTAAACAATCCATAGAGTCTTCATTTAAAGGTAAGATTTAAGGCACACCAAACATGATAGGGGCATGAAAAATAAAGTATAGAGGGTACATTTCTTATCTTAGACTTCTATATGCACCTTGTAGCAAAAGGTACTTTGATATACAACTCTTACAGAGCCAGCTTCTTTAAGCTCTACCCCTGGCTCCCCTCCCTGTCCCAAGAGCTCACACTGAATCAAGTTAGGTACACTTTTCTAGTGTGAAATTTTCTGATTCCATCAGAAACATACATCATTGAAGAGGGCCTTCATAATACAAAAGGAGTAAACAGAAGATAGGTTTAAAAAGGAGAAATTCATCATCTCTACATCAGGCATTAGAACTGTAAGCTGTATAGCAAAAGCACACACCGAAGCTCCAGCCTATTTCTGTATCAGTCACTGCATGCTCATATCAGAGCATCACAATCCAGTATGAGGGGGAAAAATCTGAAAAATAACTCTAACCGTCAAAGATAATCAATTAAAGACACATAGGCGGCAATCCTCAGGAGTTGGATCATCCTTTTTTCCACAGTAACTTATTCTGTTTCGACTAAGTGTCAAATGATTAGCAACAAAAAATAACATATGGTTTTAATAAAATCCGTAACGTTCAGGATTGTCCTTTTATGAAACCCTTCAACACGAAATGCTTCTTCTAGAAAGTTTGTCCTCCCTCTTTTGTAATGCATTAAATGCAAGCTATAGTCACCGTGTGATTGCTGTAGTGTTATTAACACACATTCACAGTTTTTGAAATAATGCATACCAAATCAGACACATTTCATAGTACATACATGTAGAATGCCATTTTCTCATATTTAAGTGATTTTTTCATGTGTAGAAGAATATCCTTAATACTAACTGTAAATTCCACAATAATAAAATTGGAGTTAAGATTTCAAATATCAGGTCAGGTAGCAGGTGTAGAAAGAATATGTCCTTATTTTAGATGAACCAATTCTTACTCTTAGAACAGCTACCACAAAAAGATATTAGGTAATAAAGCTCCCAAGGTATATAAATAAAAATGTCTACATTAAATTTATGCTAAATATTCAACAGAGTAAATTTATAGGCAGAAATAACTAAGTCTTAAACTAGCCCCAATCTGGGAACTTAAAAAAATTAAAATAAATAAAATTTCAATTCATTAGTTATGAATTGCAACTGGAATTTCAATCTTATCATAGCTCACGGAAACCATCTTATCAATGTGCTGCAGATTTAAAAGCATTTAAATAATCTTTCACATTGGAAATATTAAAGGGCCAACTGACATGATCGCTTTGGATTATCAAAAACAACAACACATGAACCAACGAGGAGAAAACTATTCCTCATTCTTAGTGTCGACTAGGTGGTATGTTATGGCAGTTTTCCTTCGTGATGTGACACAGTGTTGTGGAGAAAATCAGAGGCAACGAGAATGTGTTCAGTTCAAGATATCAACTTGGCATCCTGGCGAAGCCAGTGCAGTCCCTGCCGGGTATAACGAACTAGATCTGTCATGATGCTTGCATTAAAGATGAGAGGGCCCATTACTTTATCCAGTTCAGCAAAGAATTCTAGAAAACCAAAAACATTCATTAAATGATATATACTCTTTTGAATCACTGCTTTAAAACTATGAGTAGAGATTATAAAACAGCATTCATAAACTCAAAAAATACCTCCTCCTACACTAAAATGCTTACTGTCCATGTTTTAGAGCAAATCATTCCACAGTCTCTCAAGTTACATTTGTTCCCTAAGTCATGCAACATTTTAAACAGAATGTATGGTCAGAAATTAAGTGTTATATATAAGCAGGATTCCATGAATGGAAATGATAAATTGCTATTATGCAGTAGATATTATTAAAATGAAGATTTAATGCCATAATGTGCTATTGATTACTCAAAACATTTTGTGCATTGCTTTTGTATAAGAAGCAAGTGACACAAAAAGGAGGACGTTCTTTGCCTGTTTCCTGTAACAGCCTCTGTGAGGTTAGACACTTAAGATTATATCAAACTTTTGGCTTACAATCATATGCCATGAACCAACTGATAACTAAATCCCATGTTTTTATTTATTTTCATTTATTTTTAGACAGTCTCCCTGTCGCCCAGGCTGGAGTGCAGTGGCGCGATCTCGGTTCACTGCAACCCCGGTCTCCTGGGTTCAAGCGATTCTGCTGCCTCAGCCAAATACATAATACAAAAAAGTTTTTTTTTTTTTTTTAGTAGAGATGGGGTTTCACCATGTTGGCCAGGCTGGTCTCGAACGCCTGACCTTGGGTGATCCACTCGCCTTGGCTTCCCGAAGTGCTGAGATTACAAGGTGTGAGCCACCACACCCGGCCACAAATTATGTTTTTATAAATACAGCTTTATGTTGAATGTTGGGATTCCTAGCCTGGGCAACATAATGAGACCTTATCTCTACAAAAAGTAGAAAAATTAGCCAGGTGTGGTGGCACACATCTGTAGTCCCAGATACTCAGGAGGCTGAGGCAGGAGGATCACTTGAGCCCAAGAGGTAGATGCTGCAGTGAACTGTGACTGTGCCACAGCCTGGGTGACAGAGTAAAACCCTGTCTCAAAAAAAAAAAAAAAAAAGTTGGGATTCCACTTTTACCTTTCACCATTGCCTCTCTTTAGGGACAGGAATCTTTCATTTTCATCTGATTACCTGTTCACGCTGTAAGTATTTAAATGTACTCTGTGACAAAATGACACTTGATTGGCTAATGTAGTGTTTCTCTGTAAAGGATCTGCCTAAAGAGAAGCTGCATGCACATATTTGCTAATAACATCTACTAAATAAAATGGTGGTTATACAGTACTTTCCACTAAGGTCTTCAAAGACTTTATAATTCTCAATGTCCTTGGTTTGGGAAATAATAAACTTTTAAAGGGCAAAGCCTCAAACAACCTAATTTTAAAGAATGTTAAGAATTCTGGCCGGACATGGTGGCTCACACCTGTAATCCCAGCACTTTGGGAGGCTGAGATGGGCACATCACGAGGTCAGCAGTTCAAGACCAGCCTGGTCCACATGGTGAAACCCCATCTCTACTAAAAATACAAAAATTAGCCGGGCATGGTGGCGGGCACCTGTAATCCCAGCTACTCAGGAGGCTGAGCAGGAGAATCGCTTGAAACCGGAAGGTGGAAGCTGCAGTGAGTCGAGATCGTGCCACTGTGCTCCAGCCTGGGCAACAAAAGCGAAACTCCATCTCAAAAAAAAAAAAAAAAAAAAAAAATTCTATTCATTCCCTAGTCTCCTTTATTTCACAGGTTTCTTCCAATATACCTAAAAATCCAGTATGAGCTTGCTTTCTTATACATTAACCTTCTCAGATGTACAGATGTTTGGATGTAATCTTATGCCTATTGCCAAATTTACTGTTAACCATCCTAGGGTAGGACATATATTTTATTACTTTTATGGTATGAGCTGCATTTAATGTGCCAGAATATAAGCACATTTGTCTTAGTCCAAGAACTATTTTCAGTTTAGTTTTGTCACCAGAATCATGAGAGGTATCTTTTGACCAAATTCAGTTTCATTTATTGTTTAACTGCTAAGCAATGAAGACTATTAACAAACAGATTATCATTAACTCTAAAGTAAATAATAAAACTAAATACAGACTAAACGCTTACTTAACTAAATTATAAAAGTTCCTTCTAACAATTCCATCCCTTGAAGTTTATCCAGAAACCTACCTACCTTTTTGCTCTTTGGAAAGCTGTTCAGCTTGGTCCCAAATTTCGGTGGCATAGAGGAAGTTGGATGTGACCTGAACATAGCTGGCTGCCATCTGGTGGATCTTCTGTGGAATGGTCACTGAAGAACCACTTGCAGAAGCACTACTGGCCCCAGATGAATAATTTCCTGAATTGCCTGGTGACAGCTTTGGAGAAACAGGGGAAGGCATCCCCACAGCTTTGCTACACAACAGAAATAGGAAGCTTGTTCATATGGACATGGTAAGCATTATAAAATCAAGTACTACTAGCTCTTTCTACATGAAAGCATTTAAAATGTAAAGATTCTCTTAAACTAGATGGGTTTTCAGAGAACTACAATTTCTTCTAAATAAGTACTATAATCTTGTAATTCATAATCTTGTTATCTTAGAATCTGTAGCCTTTGTTTTAATGAATAACAACAAAACAAGAGATGGACAATAACTGAAGAAGTCATGCACCTTGTTACAGTTCAAAGACTTAAAAGCCAGATCCCCTCACTCTCTGCTCAACACTTTCCATCTGTTCGGGCATATAATTACATATTTTTTATACTGTTTTGTAGAAAGTTTGGTGGAATTCACATTTAACCTAAAAAACTGTGGTAGAAGATGGGAACATCTTTTATTGAATTCCACAATTTCTGACACTTTCCTAGTTTAACCAAATTACTCAGAGGTGACAAAGAGGTACAGCTCTCTCAAGCAACTGTAATCACCCCAAGCTTCCTGCCAATTAAATATTTCTTAGAAAACATACATGTTGAAATCTGGCAGGTTCATTTCAGGAGTACTAAAATTTGTGAAATGTTCAAGACTATGATCACACACTAAAAGAAAGGAAAAATCAAAAGTTGGGGTAAAAATAAACTTGTGTATACACATATATACATATTTTGGAGACATGCTCTGTCACCCAAGCTGGAGTGCAGTGGCGCGACCTCGACTTACTGCAACCTCCACGCCTCCCTGGTTCCAATGATTCTCCTGCCTCAGCCTCCAGAGTAGCTAGGATTACAGGCGCGCACGACACCACACCCGGCTAATTTTTATATTTTTAGCACAGATGGGGTTTCACCATGTTGGTCAGGCTGGTCTTGAACTCCTGACCTTGTGATCTGCCCACCTTGGCCTCTCAAAGTGCTGGGATTACAGGCGTGAGCTACCATGCCCGGCTTGTTTGTATTTTTATCTGCACTTTTAACATTATAAACTTATGTAAGAAAATACACACAGGACAAAGAATGTCAATTCTTATAAACATAATAACTGAACAGATACAATTTAAAAGGTTCCATGGTGTTTTTTATCCTTTGGGAGATAGGTGGGATGAAAGTGACGTGGAGATGAAGGAGAAATCACAATCATGTCATTGTTACTAAATTCTGGCAGCGCCAAGATCTGACTAAAGATAAGCCTGCTGTGATAAGTCCAAGTAACTATGGAAATCAAACTGTGAAAAGGGTTGAGTGCTAGTAAAAACTCAGATTTCTTAACAGGTGAAACGTCTCATATCTAATCTTTATGATTATGTTCATTTATATTTTCAATTCCTAAAAAATACAGAGAAAAAATTATAACTTCTAAAAATATTTTATCAGAGATGGTTTTACTTATTTAAAAAGTAGTCATCTTTCCATTTTTGGAAATTGGACCATACTCATTTCACTTTTATTGCCACAATAATATTTTACATAAAAAAATTTTACCTACCTTCCCAAGCCAGGCGATGGTGCTTGAGAATTATTGTAAGAATTCTGTGGAAAAAGTAAAATGTACTTAACAACAACAAAAACCACCACTACTTTAAGAAGTTCTAAATATATTTAAAAGCATTGGGCAAGAGCTGATCATGAGCAGCTGTAAATATTTAAGACACCAAAATACGTGTGTGTGTGTGTGTGTAAAAGTACAAAAGAAATAAATTATTAGGTGAGAGCTGGGTGTTCTGGAAGACTTCACAGAAGAGGCAAGGAAAGAATGAGTAACACATGGATAAAGGGAAGGGGGATACATCCCAGCTACTCCCAGCTACCTGGGAGTAGCTGCAGTGAGCCATGATCGTTTTTTTAAAAAACTCCCTCTTAAAAAAGGGGTGGGTGGGTGGGTAGGTGGGTGGGGAGAGGGGAGAGATGAATCATACTATGCACAAAGGCTGCAGAAAAGACAATGTATGTGCCCCATGCAGTTTGCCTAAAGCAGAGGTTTAGACAAGGAACAAGAGACCCCTTGGGGCCAGGGTAAGGAGTTTAAACTTGACCCAGCAGGCAACTACTGAAGGGTTCCAAGTCATAATCAGAGGCAGATTTTAGGAGGATTTATGTGGTACTGGCCTGAAGAAACATAGGAAAATCTTTTAGGAAACTAAGATAGTAGTCAGAAAAGGATGGTATGAAAACAAAAGACTTTTTGTTTGTTTTTGAGACAGAGTCTCTCTCTCTGTCACCAGGCTGGAGTGCAGTGGCATGACCTCGGCTCACTGCAGCCTCCGCCTCCAGGGTTCAAGCGATTCTCCTGCCTCAGCCTCCCAAGTAGCTGGGACTACAGGCGTGTGGCACCACGCCTGGCTAATTTTTGTATATTTAGTAGAGATGGGGTTTCACCATGTTGGCCAAGATGGTCTCAATCTCTTGACCTCATGATCTGCCTGCCTCAGCCTCCCAAAGTGCTGAGATTACAGGCGTGAGCCACCGAACCCGGCCGAAAACAAAAGATCATTTAAAAAGTAAATACAGCCGCTGCACATGGCTATAAGAGTTCTACAATCAGATACACGTAGATTAAAAAACTCGAAGAAACCTCAAACTTATTTGAAAAGTCCCAAACAGTAGCTCCTCCCCTGGTGTGTTTTGCATAAACATGAGGGCAGTTCTCAGATGGGGATGGGAGACTACAAATTCTGTCTCCTAGGAAACGGACCTTGTGCTTTTGCATACTTACCTTCAGGTGCTCTGTCAGTGTCTTTGAGTACTTCAGAGCATTTTCCTTCTTCAGTTTGAACAGCCTCAGGTACAGCAAAGACTCGCATCGCAGGCTAGCCAATGGAAAAGGGCGGCTTATTTACCAGGACAGCAAACTCTGGCCAGATTTGCACAGACAGCCTTTGCATTGTGCAGGAGACTGGCTCATGTGACCATGGCATAGGCCACAACATTAACCGTTAGGCAAAACCAACAGATGCGTTCTTATTGTGGTACACATCCTAGGGAGGGGAAGATGGCTAAGAAGCCTAGGACTAGGCTCTCATTATTTGCTGACATTCCAAAATCCAAACCTTATCCATAGGACACCAGCATGTCATGAAGTTTTAAAAATTACGAAGGGGTAGAATTTCCAAACCAAAGTGTAAACAATCTAAAATTAAAAAACAAAAACTAGGAAACTGAACTGCAAATATTACAAACCACAACATAGCTTATAAAGACCGTGCAGGATCATCCCTGCCTATCTCTCCAGTCACACCCACTTCTCGCTGGTCTTCTTTTAGTTCCTTGAAAGTTTCCCATTCCTTTCCACCATCCAGCCCTTGTACATGTTGTTCCCTCTAAATAGAGTAGGTCTCCCTACCCTCTACTGTTACAGTTACATATACTTTTCTTTCAAAATACTTAATTCATATGGACTTGTATGATGATTTGATTTCTGTCTTCTCACACTAGACTATATTCCATGATGAACAGGGCTGTGTTAGTCTTCTTCTTAGCTGCATTCCCAGTGTTAAACACAGTGCCAGGTAAAGTAAAGACCTGTAACAATCGAACTGATAATATCTCACTGGGATGAAGCAAACAAGTCACATCCTTTATTCTGAACAAACTATATGCTTGCTCCCTAAGGAAAAGTATATGTGAATGGAGAGAGCGGGTACCAAATGAAGAGTGTGGAAAAGTGATTATTCAAGACCATGGAGGTTTCTACTATCAGTCTCACAAAGCCAAGGCTTTCATCAAGAGGGAAATGGATCAGAGACTGACAACAACTCAAACCTTTCAGTAGGAATTTTGAGTTACTTCCTGCTTGACCCATCAGGAACAGATTTAAGACAGGATTACAGAAGTCTGATTCAAGGAAAACATTCAGAAGAGCACACACAGCACTATTTATTATAGAACTTCCTGTATCTAGCAGAGGCTAGAACACAGAAAACTCACCAAAGTACTGTGAGTCGTTTATCTGCAGCTGTAGCATCTGGTGCCAAGTAATTCTTTAGCTTCATAGTGTATCTGTTGAGTTACAATAACAAACAAATGACAAACAGAATACTTCACCTTGATCTTATGATTTCACTTGTCCTCAAAACATTAGAATTTCAAACCTAAATAAAAGCAAAAATACTCATTGAAGTATCTACTTCTCCTTTATCCAAGGACATTAAAGGATTATACACCCTCTTCAGTTTACTATATATCAGCCTCTTCCTTGATGGACCAGAGAAATAATGTTATTGCCAATGATCTGCCAAGTTTTTCCACTTACTTGATGAGATCCACCGTCTCTGAATACATAGGGAATGGGGATTTGGATTCCTGAGCATTCTTCTCTAATGCATTCCCACATTCAATGAAAGATACCACAGCATCAAGATAGTATACAGCTTTCTCAAACCTATCAGACTGAAGAAAGGAGAATGCAAGTAATGAGTAATGATCTACTATGGCTACAAACATCAGAAGATCACTTAAGTTAATTTGATTAAATACGTAAGTGTAAGGAGAATATCTACATACCAATGCATCTGCATTGTGCTTTAGCTTTTTTGCTTCTTGTAAATAATGGTCTGCTGAATAATTTCTGCAAGATAAATTTTCATTATAAATAGAATAGTAAATATTTTCATAATACTAGTTCATTTCAGTATCTAGTATCCCTCAGTTTTTATGTCCTCAAGCAAAGAAAATGAGCTGTTACTAAGAATTTGTTTCAGTATTTTCTGACAAATGTTTATATCAGGTTAAAAGCATAAGTTGTTTTGACCAACTCATGGCAAACCTAATTAGGAAAACAGAAATCAAGCTCCCTAGTATCAAATACTAAGTTACTCAAGTTGATTGTAAGATTAAGCATAAATAAAATGTGAGTAGGAGAAATTACCTTTTATTAAAATAGAGGAAAAAACAATATTGCTCTTCCTCATTTAAGAAACCCTCCATTTTAACAGTGATATCAGCAGTAGTAAGATTCTTCTACTGGAAGGCAGATCATTCACATCCCTCATGGGAGTCATGGAGTTAAGCTAAAGGAGCCGTACTTGGACTAGTGGGTACTTTTCAAATTGAAACCTGAATATTCTGCAGATCATACATAAGTATACATCCTTCTGATCAATGATAGATTTTTTTTTTTTTTTTGAGACGGAGTCTCGCTCTGTTGCCCAGGCGGGAGTACAGTGGCGCAATCTCGGCTCACTGCAACCTCTGCCTCCCGGGTTCAAGCAGTTCTCCTGCCTCAGCCTCCTGAATAGCTGCGATTACAGGTGTGTACCACCACGCCCAGCTAATTTTTGTATTTTTAGTACAGACAGGGTTTCTCTATGTTGGTCAGGCTGGTCTCAAACTCCTGACCTCGTGATCTGCCTGCCTGGGCCTCCAAAAGAGCTGGGATTACAAGCGTGAGCCACCGCGCCCGGCCAATGATAGAAATGAAAATGAGTTTCTTATATGCTGACTGGAATCATTTCTTAAATACAGATACAAAAAATCATATTATCTCACCTGTCATCAAAGACAAGCTTTGTTCTCCGAGGCTTAGAAGAATCAAGAGTTGGTGCAGATGGAGGACAGTTAGAGGAGCTACTTGGAGCCTTTTCCTGACCAAAAAAATATATAACTACAATGAAAACTGTAAGGAGATTAAAAATGAAACTAATAGCATTTCTTCAGCCACTGGTAAAAAGGAAACAAAATTTCATTGCCTTTCATAATGAATTTCCTTGTTACAAAACTTTTATAAACTTCATAATGTAAACTTTAAAAAAAAAAGGGTCCATTTTATATAACTGAAATATTCATTCTAATATTTATATAAGGGTCTACTATATGCCAGGCACTGGCCTAGGCAGTTGTTAAAACATAAGGAAGACAAAAGCCTAGTATGAAAATGGCAGCACTACTTACGGCAACATTTATTGGTAGTTACTGGTCAATGAAAACAGCAATAATATTAATAGCATCTAATATTTATTATGTGCTTACTACTTACCAGGCACTAAGTTAACTAAGTACTTAGCATTATTGTTAATCCTTTAACAAACCTATGAAATAAGTACTGCTATTAAGATAAAATGAAAAAGCAGTCTCAAGGAGGTTGAGTAACTTGCCTAAGTTCAAACAGGTTTTAAATGGCATTCTTGGAATTTGAGTTTCAAATTCAGAATTGCCAGACTTCAAAAGCCTAGTTACTTTCTTAAACTTTACTCTGCCTCTCATCCACATGTCTTTTTTTTATTTTAAGAGATGGGAGTCTTGCTATGTTGCCCAGGTTGATCTTAAACTCCTAGGCTCAAGTGATCCTCCCACCTCAGCCTCCTGAGTAGCCAGGACCATGGGCATGTACTACTGCACCTGGCTATATGTCTATTCTGCCTCCTATCAATATAGCCCTTTATGAAAGAGCTATGACTCTCTCTCAACTGCCTTCCATCCAGCCCTATCTTTAATAAAACGAATATACATTTTTCCATAATAAAACACCATAAACAAGTGGAATTTATTCCAGGAATGCATGGATGTTTCAACATTAGAAAACTCAATAATATATAATTTTACTTTACCTATTTACCCAATATAAAATTTTTTATATTTATATAAAAAATATAAAAATTTTAAATATATAATTATACTTTGAAATGGCTTTCTGAATATTATGTTGTACTGTAACATTACTAGGATAGCTTTTCCTCTGTTTTATTTATTTATTTGTTTGAGAAAGGGTCTCACTCTGTCGCCTAGGTTGGAGTGCAGTGGTGCAATCATGGCTCACTGTGGCTTCAACCTCCTGGGCTCAAGCGATCCTCCAGCCAGCCTCCCAAAGTGTTGGAATTACAGGCCGTGAGCCACCATGCCTGGCCCGCTCTATGTTTTATAAATAGACCCATAAGGACCTACATTCAGATTTGCTTTTCAGAGGATTTCTGAAAATAAGTTTCCAAATATTTAAACAGTTTTCTTATATAAAAACTATGTGCAATGTTGATTTTCCAGATCTAATATTTTCTTTAGTTGATAGAATAAAAAATAGCATATTTCCTAACTAAATTACAGATTGTTCTCTAATAAACTCAAATGTCACTGCCTAACTTGGAAATTGTCAAGACTAACAAATACTAACTTCAGTAACTGTTAAGTGCCAAGAGCTATTGAAATCAAAGTGGTAAGGCCCTATTCCATATTTTGTTGAAAACAACAGAGTACCAAATGACTACATTTGATCCAACAAATATTTCCTCATTACCCAGCAAGTTAAGCACCGGATAAAACACAAAATAAGACACAAATGCCTGCTTTCAAGAAGCTGACGAACTTCTTGAAGAAACTCCTTTCTTACGTGTGATAGAAGCATACACAGTGATTTTTACCCACGAGATAGCAGAATCCAAATGAGCAGGAGAGCTCACTTATTTAAAAGCAAATTAATTAATTAATTAATAATTAAAAAAGCAATAGCAGGTTTCAAGAAGCAAGCACAGAGGCCTCAAATCCTACAGTTAAAGGATGGGAAATGGAGAAAAACCATCAGCAGGCAGATGGAGAACTGGAGCAATAAAGCAGGCCAATATAAGAGTCAAGGTCCTAAGCACCTTGTGCTAACACTAAACTACTAAAGAAAGAGGTTGTTCAGCTAGAGAAAAAGCTTTCTGTGTATTTTAATTTGAGAAGTTCTTAATTAAAATAATCTCAATTTAAAAAATTTAAATTTTACCAGTTAATAAATATAATAGCTTTAAGGAGTCTTATTTTTCAACTCTCAAACCTTTGCTTACTAAATAATAGGTATTTTCTGATTTAAGTAAATTTGCTCCTGATCAGAACAGTTTAGAAAGCAAACAACCTGGTAAACAAATTGAGGTTGAGTGACTATTAAAGTACAGCCTTGAAAAAGCTCCTTTGATCCAAATCTCCAACTATAAACATGAAGAATACTCCCCTGCATTGTGAGTATCCTAGGAATAATAATTAGAAATAATTTCAGTGCTAGCTTAGCTAAAGATTTCTTTTTCTATTTCATGAATCAAAGTCAAATGATTGCTTTGTCACTTTACGTAATATAACTTGTTTGTAAAGTATAATTCTGAGAAACTCAAAGCCTATTTCAAACAATATACAACAACTCAATCTTAGCAACTGGAACCACTTAGTTCTTATTTTAAAAGCTTCCATAACCAACTTTTCCAATGACTGGTTTCTATCTTTTTTTTTTTTTTTTTTTTAATTCTAAAGTTCTTTTACAGACAGGGTCTCACCACATTGCCCAGGCTGGACTCAAATTCCTCAAATGATCCTTCCATCTTAGCCTCCCAAATAGCTGGGACTACAGGTATGAGCCACTGTACCCAAGGGTTTTTCTTTCAATATGTATGTGACCAGCTGACTTACTGCCTTCACAGTCTTATATCACTATATTCATTTATCAGGATTATTACATATAGAGGGTAAAAGACATAGGCCTATATATTTACTGAGATGTTACAATAATTTCAAAGCACAGTGTCACCCTGGAAAAGTCACATGGCAAGTTGAGTGATTTTCAAAAGCCCCAGGCCCCCAACACTTTACCTTAACCTCCTTGGAGCTACTGGAAGTCTTCCCTTCGGTCTTCTTCTGCTTTGATGTGGAGGAACTGTTTTTGCTGCTGCCACTCGTCTCCTTGGTGCTGTTACTGCTTGACTTTAAGGAAGAAGACTGACTAATAGTCCTCTTCCGAGAGCCATGCTCTGTTTTTGGATCTTTTGAAGGAACAGGCCCAGCGGGAGAAGGCAACAAATCCTTTTCTTTTGCAGCACTCTGCTTAGATGACCTGCCAAACCAAACGAATGCCTTCATTTCTCCACACAGTAATACAGGGGTAATTGATTTTTCCATTTCTCTTTGTCTGCTTTCAAGACAAATCTGTTTTTCCCCATTTGATTACTAGGACACATGATTTCTATAAAACAAAATAAGACTGTAAATTCCATGAAGGTAGGCATCTTCTCTGTTTTTATTCCCGTGGTTGTAAATCCAGGGCCAAAAACTGACCTACCACTCAGTAGTACTCAATAAATATTGGCTGAATGATTGAACAAATTGATGAATGGTGAATGAAGAGATTACCACTTTTAAGTTGGCAACCAGTCTCTTGGAAATTACAGATAAGTTTGCCATCGAACCAGAAAGTGGCATAGCTTTACTTTAATTCTCCCTCCATACTCACCCCTACCCCAATAAAAAATGAATAAAGGAAGAACTAATTAAATGTTAAATGTTTTCCATCCCTATTAGCTAAAAGTGAAAGCTCCCACTATTTGGCATATGTTATGTGTATGCATTTATATAACACTTGCTTACTAAAAGGAACACTCAGAGCATGTCAGAAAGTACCCACTATCAAATGATATACATATATTAACAACACTGGCATGCAACATGTTTTGGGAACGTACTCTCTGTTGCTAGATGGCTTATGGCCTGCTGAATTCTTGTCCTCCGTTTTGGGTTTCTTGCTCTCACTGGCTCGGTTATCATCTTCATTCTAGATGAAAAATAGAAACCGTGGTCTGATTTTTATTCAACTAACTTCAGCTTCCAGCACTAGCTACGCACAAAGAGTTTATCCATGATTAGGCATCAGAAAGAAGATAAAAGAGAAGTACTAAAATTCATTTAAATAATATTCAAGAAGATGAGGTTTTAAGGCTGAGGTCGCCTATTTTAGATACACAAAACCCAAAGACTGAAACACATTTCCTACAGTCTCTAAGATGGCATCTTTTCAATGTAATGATTTGGGAGGTAGTATCTGTGAAATTAAGATATAATTTACATAACATAAAATTCACTCTTTAGAAGTGCACAATTCCATAACATTTGGTATATTCAGAGTTGTACAACCATTACCACAATGAAATTTTAATTTTATTTATTTATTTATTTACTTTTCAGACGGAGTCTTGTTCTGTCGCCCAGGCTGGAATGCAGTGGCACGATCTCAGCTCACTGCAACCTCTACCTCCCAGGTTCAAGCGATTCTCCTGCCTCAGCCTCCCAGCTAATTTTTTGTATTTTTAGTAGAGACGGGGTTTCACCATGGCCAGGATGGTCTCAATCTCCTGACCTCATGATCCGCCCGCCTTGGCCTCCCAAAGTGCTGGGATTACAGGTGTGAGCCACTGCACCCGGCTTAATGAATTTTAAAATATTTTCATTATCCTGAAAACACACTCTATACCCATTAGTAGTCACTCCCTATCTCTTCCTGCCCCAGACACTGGCAATCACATTTCATCTTTATAGATTTGCCTATTCTAGACATTTCAGGAAAATGGATCATTCAATATATGTGGCCTTTGTGGCTCCTTTCATTTAGTGTAACATTTTTAAGGTTCATCTATGTTGCAGCATGGATTAGTACTGCATTCTCATTTATGGCTGAATAGTATTCACTGCATAGAATTTATTCATTTCGTTTAGTCATTCATCAGGTGATGGCCATTTGGGTTGTCTCCACTTTTTGGCTAATATGAATAATGCTACTATGAACATTCAAGTACAAGTTTTTGTGTGGACATGTTTTCATTTCTCTTGGATATATAACTAGCAGTACAACTGCAGATCAAAAGGTAACTCTATGTTTAACTTTTTCAGTAACTACCAAACTATGTTCCAAAGCAGTGGTATCATTTCTATTCTCATCAGCATCATATCAAAGTTCCAACTTTTTCACAACTTTGCCAACATTTTTTATGGTCCATACTTTTGATCATAGCACAGCCTAGTGACTCAAAAAACTTTCTGATGGAAAACACAAGTGGTGGGCCCATCCACTGCCAATGTTACTTTTCTAAGTGAATCTAAGTTTTCCTTTTGCTTCAAATATCAGGGCACGAGAATGCAAATATTCTACCATAACAAAAGAATCTGTTCCCCTATACAAATGAATAAAGACAGACAAATGAAAACATGAGAAAAAGAAATCTACATCCTTTATTACCCTTAACTGGGTCTTCTCTTAGTACTACCTGCTTTACCTCCAGGTACTGCCCTTGACACTTTATATTTTAAATGTCTGAATACCTTATAAAAGGGCCAGGTGTGGTGGCTGACACCTGTAATGCCAGTGCTTTGGGAGGCTGAGGTGGGAGGACTGCTTGATTCCAGGAGTTTGAGACCAGTTTGAGCAATATAGCAAGACACCATCTCTATAAAAAATTAGCCAGGTGTGGGGTCGCATGCCTGTAGTCCTAGCTACTCGGGAGGCTGAGGAGGGAGGATCACTTGAACCCGGCAGTTTGAGGTTGCAGTGAGCTATGAATGCCATGGCACTCCAGCCTAGGTGACAGAGTAATACCCTGTCTCTAAAAGTAAGAAAAATAAAATAAAATCTTACCAAAAAAGTAACACTTTTTAAGCACAAAAGGACCATTTTTTAAAATTCCATAGAAAAAGTCCTAGCTTCCTAAAGAGCAGAGTCTATCATACACAAGCTCTTATTCCACATAATTCTATGAATTAAATCCCACAGCCAAGTCCAGCGATCTGAGGCTGTCGGCTACAGGGGCCAGCAGCCCTAAACAGCTTACTAGTTGAGCAAAACATCTCTATACTATGATAATGGAAACTCATTAGGTATAGTATAGAGAGTAGTAAGCTTTGGTTTTCTAAAAATTTAAATAATGTGGACAATTTCAATTTTTAAAGATTCAAAAAAGAAGTCATGTATTATTCTAATTTGTCTGAATATATATCATCTGCACATGGCACTGTGGTTTTATGAAAAGGAGAGAGGAAAATATCTCACTCCATTTTAAGAAAGTGCTCTATTCTCCCTGTAGTATATGTGATTCTCAGGTCAACTGGAGTGGTGTTTGTGTTCTAAGTTTACTTACTTGGTAAGGCCATTCTGGTACCTATCTGTTCACCTACTCAAGCTTAACTTCTGGTCTTTCACAATCATAGACATGTATCGGAAGAAATTATAGTATTCTTTGATATAGACTACTTAAAACTTTACATTCTCCTGTAAATTCCTCACTAGAGCTGAAAAGATCAGGCTGTTTTTCCCACAGTCTCTATATATGTAGTGATTCAGATCTCTTCATTGTATGATTATTATCCTCCAATCATAGACATGCGTGAGTTTTCACATTTCCTCAGTCTAAGAAAAGCAGACCTTAAATATACAAATTTTGCTTCTATATCCAAAATTATCTTGGAAGTATTTAGGGATGACAGCTGGCTATGAGCCAGCAATATTTTCAGTTCTGACCTTTGTTAAGGAAAATAAGCTGGGGCATAGAGGTGCATAGCAGATTAGTTATTTAAAGTGTGACTTGGTCTGGGTGTACATCAGAAGAGAATGGTAGGGATTATAACAATACGGGGAGTACATATCCAAACTAAAAACACCTAAAACCAAAATGTTGAGAATGTTGCAAATGCCTATTTGCAAGCTGCTGCTCTCTAACCTCTACACTGGCCAGCACATGCTGAAAAGCACTGACTCATTTTTTATTTCATTAGCAACTATTCTGCTTTACTGAAGGACACAGGCAGAAGCACAGAAATCCTCAAGAGACTGTTCCACATGTAGCCTCGCCTGGGCCTTGGGTTTACCCACTATTTTCCTTCACAGCTTATGACCCACCTTGTTACTTTGTGGCTTACTGAGATTTCCACCGCATTTCAGATTCTGATGTTTCAAAACAAACAACAAAAACCCTTCACAAACCTTATGCTTCCTCTTGCCTTTGTTGGAAACTTTTTCTGAGGCTTGTTTCTGAGCCTCTCTCGTGTGCTTTTCTGGCACATTTTTCTTTTCCCCCTTGGGCGGCTCTGTTTCTTTGTAAGGCTTTCCTGGTATTCTAGTCAAAAGATTCAGGTCAATCTTCACAATAAGTGGGTACCTGTCATCAGGCTCACTGAGGGGTGAAAGAAGTTCCTTCTCTTCCATAGGAGAGAACATTCGTTGCCGAAAAAAGCTATCTTCTTCCTCCACTGAGGAGGGTTTAACAGGAGTCCTATTGCTCTCGGGGTACTTAGGAGTTTGTGAGGAAGGAGGAAGGCTCTCACTTTCATCTGAATCTGAGGATGAGGTATCTGTTTCTATGATTTCCCTTGATTTCTGGGAAGATTTACTTGTTGACTTATATTTCTTTTTCTCTGCTGTAGGTCGAGGGGAAGACTTAGACTCCTTCTTTATATTGGGTTTCCTTGAGCCTTTGGTGGCTGCTTTGTGTCTGCTGGAGGGCATGCTGCTAGCCAAGTCTACAGGGGTTTCACTTTCTATCTTCAGGCCTCCACGAGGCTCTTCAGCAGCTGCCTTCTCAGCCTTTTTGGGTTGTTTTTTGCCTACAGTTCTTCTCTGTGTTGTGCTGTCACTCTGTGCAGGAGATTTCTGCCTCCCACGCCCACTTTCTGATCCCTTTTGGATGGTTTTGGAGTCTCGTCCCGGAGTAGCGGAACTCGTTTCTTTAGGTCCACTTGTATCAGTGTAGCTATTCCCAGTGCCCTGCTCTCGGCCTTCCTTTTTGTAGCCTTGAGATGATGGGATGTTACTGTCCACTGAAGAGGCGGGTGACACTTTATGTGGGTTCACTTTATTCAGCCAATTATCAAGTTGCCATTTGTTTGTTGGCGGGGGTTCAGGCTGAAAAACAGAGAAATATGTATGCTTTTTTCGATACTGAATGCTTTTTTCGTTCTCCCTCCTTTACAACCTCAAAGAAGAGGAAAAACCACAATGCCTAATGCAACAAAAGCAAATGGCTCTCTATGAACCAAAGCAAAGGGCTGAGTATTGACTATTAGCTCTTATCATCTGAATAAGAAGATAAGTGGCCAGGCACGGTGGCTCACACCTGTAATCCCAGCACTTTGGGAGGCTGAGGTGGGCGGATCATGAGATCAGGAGTTTGAGACTAGTCTGACCAACATGGTGAAATCCCGTCTCTATTAAAAATACAAAAATTAGTCAGATGCGGTGGCGCACGCCTGTAATCCCAGCTACTCAGGAGGCTGAGGCAGGACAATCACTTGAACCCGGGAGGCGGAGGTTGCAGTGAGCCAAAACTGAGCCACTGCACTCCAGCCTGGGTGACAGAGTAAGACTCCGTCTTAAAAAAAAAAAAAAGATAAGCTTAATGTTATATATGACCTTTAAATAGCAAATATTCCTATTCAAGAATCCAATTTCAAAGGCATAATTACAAATTACCGTACAGAATATTTAATTCTAGAAAGTAAACAAATGATGTAGGTACAAAGAGATTTTTAACTGCAATTTAACAAGCTATACCAAAATTGTATTACATAAGACTCTTTTTATCAACAACATGATGTTCTTTGTAACCACAGAACATCAATTACCATGTTGAGTCATAAAAATAAAAGACCAAACTAAAGGTACACAGTATTTTAGTGACCTGTAATATGCCAAGCAGTTCCTAATCTAGACCGAATTTGTTCAAACAACAAGGAACCATCTAGATTTCCTCCAACGTACACACTACAATTTCTTTTTGTCAGACTACGGAACCTTCTTTCCTTCTCCTTTTATATTTGGATCAGGTTTTAAATGGACATCACCAAGGACCCTGAGAGGGCCTGTGGAAGGTACCCCACCGCCTCTGTCTCACCTCGGGAGATGCACTCTGGGATGGCTCATTTGCCTCACTGTCACTGGAACTACTTTCACTCTCTGAGTCAGATCCAGAGCTGCTTTCAGATCCACTGTGGCTACTAGAATCATCCCTGGAGTTATCTGCTCCTTCACTATTATGGTGTGAAGGTTCAGAGTTACTAAAAGAGATGAAATATACAAATGTCCAAAGTTTATTTTACATTGACAACAGGAAAACATCCAAATCGGACAACCAACTTTCTTTTTTTCTTCTTGTCTTTTTTTTTTTTAGACGGAGTCTTGCTCTGTGGCCCAGGCTGGAATGCAGTGGCACGATCTCAGCTCACTGCAACCTCCGCCTTCCAGGTTCAAGCAATTCTCCTGTCTCAGCCTCCCAAGTAGCTGGGACTACAGGCGTCCACCACCACGCCCGGCTAATTTTTGTACTTTTAGTAGAGACGGGGTTTCACCATATTGGTCAGGTGGGTCTCAAACTCCTGGCCTCAGGTGATCCACCCGCCTTGGCCTCCCAAAGTGCTGGGATTACAGGCGTGAGCCACCGCGCCCGGCTGCAACTTTCTTTAAAATGTTTACTATGTGTTAGACTGCTATAATTCTATGAATCCAGAACTTCACTGTAAATGAAATGAGTAATTCTTTTTAAAGTTTCTGATGTGCTACTTAGCTATTAATACTCACCTTTTAAAAACAGTTTGAGGTATAATACACAAAACACCCACTTTAAGTGTATAATTCAATGACTTAATTTACAGAATTGTACAACCATTATCAAAATTGATATTTACTTATAAGGCCACTTATTATATCCCTGCAATGTTATCAGGCTGACCCAACTCTTACCAATAAAACAGAAAAGAAAAGGATGCCCACCTTCCTGGTGTACTCCTCGGCATTGTCTTATCACAATCCTAAAATTAAAACATAAGAAAGAATCTGTGAATGAATAAACAGTATTCTATTTGCTTAGTGTGAATAATATCTGAACTCTTAACAGAAAAAACTGGATTCTCTAATGTATGCAACAATGTTTAGCACTTATACTGTTTTTACCTAAAGAGTAACTGAATTGCCAGAATAAGATCAAAAGCTTTGTTAATAGTTATTATTGTCAATAATCTACTGCTTCATGAGTATGTTTTGATCCATAATAAATGTTGAGGAAAACCCAATTTTTTAAAAAAATAAGAAAAAAATGGAGATTTAAAAACAGAGAAGAAAACTACAACATTTCAGTGTCAGAAAGCTTATAAGAAACTTATTTTAAGTAATAAATGCATTATTCCATTATCATTTTTATAAAATACAATGAAAATACTATATGAGACTGGCAAAATAATACAACAGTAGACACACCTGTTCCCCATCACTGTCTTCACTGCTGCTTAGTTTTAAGTCATCTTTTAACATACTAGAGGGAAAAGACAAAGAATTATTATTTTTGGAACAGTTTACATGGTATGCCAGAGTACTAAATATCTACTAAAAATTCTAGAAATAATCACTGTGGTAGCCAAAAATTTAACCAAAAAACAAAACACCAGTAAGTCTTATTCTACCTGGTTTGGTTCAAAATCTCAAAATTGAGAATGGAGGAATTTAACCATTCCTAAGCTCTATCCTTCCCATGAATAAAATATTCACCTTTTCTAATTAAACAAAAGCTACTTTCTATAAACTCTCATAATTCAGTTCTGTAATCTCTAACTTTTCCCTAGTTGCACACACACATTCATTATTAAAAATTAACAAAGTCATACCCAACAATCCACTAGAGAGATATAATTCCTAAAAAGAAGGAAGATAAAATGAAAGCATCAAGCAATTCTTCCTTTGTCCCCCATGTTCCATAAAGAGAGGTTAGTATAACTGTTGACAACTGGGTAACTGTGAAAACCAGAACGGTTTCCTAAGCCAAAGTTCTAGTTCATAAATGCCTTGCTATGAAACAAAGTGCCCTCTGCAGAAATAAATATTTTGGGTAAAAGTCCTGGCTATATAGCAGAAATGGCTATGTATATATTTTTAAAACTTTGAAGTTCTGGCTGGGTGCGGTGGCTTATGCCTGTAATCCCACTACTTTGGGAGGCTGAGGTTGGCGGATCACCTGAAGTCATGAGTTCGAGACCAGCCAGGCCAACAGGGTGAAACCCTGTCTCTACTAAAAATACAAAAATTAGCCTGGCGTGGTGGTGGGCACCTGTAATCCTAGCTACCCAGGAGGATGAGGTAGGAGGAGAATTGCTTGAACCCGGGAGCTGGAGGTTGCAGTGAGCCGACATCCCATCACTGCACTCCAGCCTAGGCGACAGAGCGAGACTCTGTCTCAAAAAAACAAAACAAAACAAAAAAAACTCCCAAGTTCCAAAATCTCCGTTGATCAAAATTCAAATCAATTAAAACACATACACACAAATACTATAAGCTTACAGTTTCTGGAATTTGTTTTTGAAAGCAAAATTAAAGATGTAAATTTTCTCTTAAGGCCATAAAATCAAAACCATTAAACTTAAAATTTTCTATGTAACAGTCCACAAAACATTCCTTGTCTTTTTACATGGGAGGAAAAATTAATACAAAGCTTAGGGAGAACTACAACTAGGAAAATGTCTAATTTCTCATTATCAGTAATTCCATTACCTTTCTTAAAATTTCATTACAATCTCCAATCAGTGAGAAGGAAATCTTCTTTCACTCTATTAACTACTTGTACTTTTCCTCCTCAAAGTTTAACCAACATTTCTATATCTGACCCTAAGTTCAAAATATTACATATTAAACACCACCTTGAAATAAAGTAACCAGATGATTTTTAAGACTGGCCCAATTAAACAGAACAGGGAAAAAAGAGTTTTCTTTCAGACAGGGGCTTAGTGCATCTATCTCTATGACTGATTTTCCTCTAAGGAAATGTACTTAGTCTGAATTCTCTCGGCCTTTATGATTTAACAATGGCAGCTCAATGAACTTGTTTACACATGTGAATATGTCAAAGCTTTTACCAGACTGCTCAGGGCCCTGCACGCTTTTGTTCCCTCACAACCAAAGTGATAGGTATATATATGGTAAGACCACATCCGTTCTTTACATATAAATAAGTATGATGAATAGGAGTATAATTTGAATTTTTCAGCAGTGAAGGGGGTACTTCTTGTGTTCATGTATTTTCATTCTTAGTTCTTATATTCAGCTGAAGTGCTACCAGGCTAGGGTCATCACAGTATAGTCTGTGACTATGGCATAGAAAGCTGGCACTGTAGTCACTGCTTCTTTAGAACTTTGCTTTAATCACTGAGTTAACTTGTGGTCTCAGGAGTTCATTCTTTAAGTTGGAATTTATTTTCATCCAATACATTACCCTGTTACATTTTTATATATATTCCTGCTTCTACCAACAAAATAAAAATAAGAAAACTTAAAGACAGTACAAACTATGTATGTTACTTAATCTAGTGGTTAAATGAAGGGCTTGGCCTAAAGAAGAATCCTGTCTTTATTTTATGACTTATTAAATATAAATTAGGAATATACACACAAAAACATACACATACAACTCTCAGATGAGAAAAAACCATGATCTCAGAGCAAAGGTAGGCAAACTGTGGCCCACAAGCCAAATCCAACCTACCACATTGTTTTAAAGAGTGTGGCTGGAATACTGCCATACTTAGGGTCTACAGCTGCTTTCATACTACAGATGGCAGAGCTGAGCAGTCAAAACACAGACTATGTGGCTCTGAAAGCCTAAATATTTCACTATCTGATCCTTTACATAAAAATTTGCATGCTCATGCCTTAAATATTTCTTTTATTTTTTAATTTTTCTGAGATCAAGTCTCGCTCTGTGGCCCAGGCTGGAGTGAAGTGGCACGATCTCGGCTCCCTACAACCTCCACCTCCCAGGTTCAAGTAATTCTCCTGCCTCAGCCTTCCAAGTAGCTGGGATTACAGGCGCTCGCCACCACGCCTGGCTAATTTTTTTATTTTTAGTAGAGAAGGGGTTTCACCACGTTGGCCAGGCTGGTCTCGAACTCCTGACCTCACGTGATCTGCCTGCCTTGGCCTCCCAAAGTGCTAGGATTACAGGTGTGAGCCACCCTGCCCAGCCTCAATATTTCTAAATACTGTTCAAAATACCTAGATATTACAGGTAACTTTTAGCAAAAATGATAAATATTAAACTCATTAAGCAATAAACTTACGATTTAGACTGGTGCCCATTTGAAGTTTTAGAAGGATTATATCTTTCTGGAACAAAAAGAATGAAGTGAGCAACTAAAGGATGGCTATTTAGACTGTAAAATGTCTATGTAAAATACCCTCAAATAAATGTAAATCAAACAATGAAATATAATTCTTCAACCACCAAACTGGTAACACCTTCAAGCCCAATAATATGAGATACTGGTGACTACAGGGGAAATAAGCATGTGCACATGTTGCTGGTAGGACTATAAACTCATACGATCTTCTTGAAGAGCAATCTGGTAATACCTTCTCAGTACTGTAATTATATTGCTAAGTGACTTAATAATTCCAATGAAAGGAATTTACATTACAGGTATAATCTTGAGGAATACATGAACACACAAGCACACACTTGGGAATGTTTATTATAGCCTGGTTTGTAATGGCAAAAACTGGAAAAAAATGTCCATCGATAGGGGACTAGTGAAATAAATTAAGATATTTTCATATTATAACATAATTTTAAGGTTAAACAATGAGCTAGAGCTTTATGCTGATATAGAAATAGCTCTAAAACAAAGTGAAAAACACAAATAATGAGTAGAGGCAGCTTATGATCCCATTTGTGAACAGCTTTCAGAAAAGAGAATGAGAGAAGAGTAGAAGGATGAAGCATTCTTAAAAGATGACGACTAGGGAAAACAAGCTGAGAAAAAAAGGAAACAAAAAGGAGAGAAAATGTAAATTCTCTGGCCTATAGTTAGCTATTGTCTGCATTTTAACATTTTCTGCATAATTAACAATGTCAAATCCCTTTTTCCTGTAGCTACGGCCTTTAAGGTGGAACTAAGAAATTGATAGACAGATAAAGAAAGCATAACATCAAAAGAGGTATTCTTCTAGTTTTATCCCTGCATTAAGATCACTGAAGATAAACTAAGGATCAAAAAGTTCCACATTTTCATTTCCAAAATACCTTATGACTAGTACAAATCTACCTTAATTAAGAAGTTACTGCTCTTGGCAAAAAGAATACCTGTTTTGTTACAGAGGTATATGGTGAAGCCCAGACATTTGCAATGGTTCCTGATCTTACCACTCTCAATCTACACAACCACAATCTCTTGGGACCATAAGACTATCTTCCCTAGAATTCTTCTGACAGGCCAAGAGAGTAAGGGTGAAGGTGAGGGTATAGCAGGCAGCAGACTTTCTACCCAGATCAGAAAACCAAGGAAGAATAAACAGGGACTGTACAAATATAAGAAGAAAAGGGCCATGGTCAGCTAAATAAAATGACCCTTCTTGTGCGGAGTTTTATCATCATAGAGCCAAGTATCTTCATGAAGTAAGTTAAAAGAAAGAAGAATAACTCTTGAGTTTATGAGGTGCCCATCAAATTGTATTCATGAACTATTAGTTCAAATGCTTAATAAAAGTAGTGTATTTTGATCTCCAATGACTTACAGTTCTTGAATTTTTTAAAGCATAACAATTTTTCAGCTCAACCCACTACTACCCATTAGATCATAAAAATTAGGATACGAGGGCATGGTGGCTCACACCAGTAATCCCAACACTTTGGGAGGCGAGGCAGGTGGATCACTTGAGCTCAGGAGTTCGAGACCAGCCTGGGCAACATAGTGAGACCCTATCTCTACTAAAAATTTAAAAAATCAGCCAGGCATAGTGGCATGTGCCCATAGTCCCAGCTACTCAGTAGGCTGAGGCAGGAGGATCACTTGAGCCCTGGAGATCGAGGCTGCAGTGAGCTACGACCACACCACTACACTCCAGAAAAAAAAAAAAAAAGAAAAGAAAAATGAAAAAGGATATGACATGTAAAGGTATTACTAAAGTTATATATGGTGTGACCATGAAAATTGAATGTTCAATAAATAGCTTAATTTGAAAACAAAGAGGGAAAGAAATACTCACTTTGTTCTCCAGTGCCAAAATTGGACTGCTGAGACTCCTAAGAAAAAGGAACATAAAATTATACAAAGTTACACTAAAAAAGAAAGGTTAATTAGTGAAAAATGCTTAAATTACATAAAAACACTTCAAGTACTTGAAAAAGCACAGAAAGAATGTAATGATCCTGTCTGATCAGCCTTGGCAATTTTGTGATCAATAATGGACTTTCCCAGAGATTAATACAAAAAGCATTAAGCCACCTAATAATCTTTATCATTCAATTCTTTCAGCAGCATCCATTGTAGTCATATCCTTATTTAGAGCCCTTTATAAAATAACTAATTTCAATTTAAAATTCTTGGTCTTAAGAAAACACTTCATTTAAAACTAAAGGTAATACCGAAGACAGTGTACCAGGTGAAGATAGCTGTATAACCTTTATCCATTAGAAGTATACCACTTTTTTGGGAGGCCGAGGCTGGCGGATCATGAGGTCAGGAGATCAAGACCATCCTGGCCAACATGGTGAAACCCCGTCTCTACGAAAAATACAAAAATTAGTTGGGCGTGGTGGCGTGCACCTGTAGTCCCAGCTACTCGGGAGGCTGAGGCAGGAGAATCACTTGAACCCTGGGAGGCGGAGGTTGCAGTGAGCCGAGATCGCGCCACTGCACTCCAGCCTGGCAACAGGGTGAGACTCCATCTCAAAAAAAAAAAAAAAAAAAAAGTATACCACTTTTATGGACTAAAAAAATCCCATATGGATATTTCCATGTCATTTTACTCCCTCCTTCTCCCTGCTCCCAATATTTTATATACATTAGCAACGTGAGGAAGAGATGGTCATTTACTTCCATGTAAGCCCTATAACAGCATAGTGTCCAGCACTCAGGAAGCACCAATAGAAAGAAGCCAGAATGTCACCCTTAGTGAAACATGGCTTTCCAAACTCAGTTTTCATGACCAGAACAGCTGTTCCATATGTGCAAACTATGCATTTCTCAAAATTAAATCTGGGTACAAGATGTAGCACTAAAATTATACAAATATTCCTAAAAGCTTACTTAAAAATAAGCATAATCTTCCTTTAGTTACAGAATTGTCTGTGAAAGAACAATCCAAATAGTTAGAAAGCTAAAATATAGTTTTGCGGTTAAAAAACATTAAAAACCTATTTCTACACTCAACTGATTTTCCAAGAGGATGCCAAGACCATTATATGGGGAAGAATAGTCAGTTTGCTGGGCAAACTGAATATCCATGGGCAAAATAAAGCTGGGCCTTTATATCACATCATATTAAAAACAAAACAAAACAAAACAAAAAACGCAAGATGGATCAAAGACCTATAAATGTAAAAGCTAGAGCTATAAAATCTTTAGAAAAAAACACAGTGCCAAATCTAAATGACCTGGGATTTGGCAAGATAAACTTGACTTAATCAAAATTAAGAACTTCTGTGCTTCAAAGATTGTTATCAAAAAAGTGAAAAGACAACTCACAGAATAGGAGAAAATATTTGCAAATGATGTATCTGATAAGGGGCTGGTATCCACAATATACTACAAAGAGCTCTTACAATTCAATAACAAGACAAGCCAATTAAAAAACAGGAAAAGGGCCTGAATAAACATTTACCCAAGGAAGACATATAAATGGCCAATAAGCAGATGAAAAGATTTCTCACACCTGTCATCACGGAAATACAAATCTACAATGAGATACCACTTCTCAACCACTAGGATGACTAGAATCAAAAAGACAGATGTAACAAGTGTTGACAAGTATGTGAAGAAATCAGAACCCTGGTAAGAATGCGAAATGGTACAGCTGCTTTGGAAACATTCTGGCAGTTCCTCAAATAAGTAAACACAGAGTTACCACATGACCCAGCCATTCCACTCTTAGGTACACAACCAAACAAAATGTAAACATATGTCCACACAAACACTTCTACATAAGTGTTTATAGCAATATTATTCATAACAGCCAAAAAGTGGAAACAACTCAAATGTCCATCAGCTGATGAATGTATAAACAAAATGTGATATATACTTATACACTGGAATATTATTTGGCCATAAAAAGGAATGAAGTACTGTTACATGCTACAACTTAGATGAATCTTAAAAACATAATGTTAAGTGAAAGAATATAGTCACAAAAGACCACATACTACATTATTCTATTTATATAAAATGTTTAGAACAGGGAGATCTATAGAGATAGAGTAGATTAGTGGTTGCTTAAGGCTAGGAAGGTAGAGGGAAAGAGGGATAACAGCTAAAGGGTACAGTTTCTTTTTGAGTTGATGATTTATAAATAAACTCAGAACTACTGAACTCTACACTTGAAGTAGGTGAATTACATGGTAAGTGAATCACATCTCAGTACTGCTGTTAAAAAACTGTATATAGAGCAGTGGGCAAGAGGTCACTTTTGTGACTTTTGTTTAAAATGAAGATTCCAGGATGGGTGTGGTGGCTTATGCAGGTAATCCCAATACTTTGGGAGGCTAAGCAATGAGGATAGCTTGAGGCCAGGAGTTCAAGACCAGACTGGGCAACATACCAAGATCCTATCTGTACAAATAATAAAAATAAAATAAAATGAAGATTCCTTTACCCCCTCAAATTGTTTATTGTCTTATATTCATTTACTTGGTAAATGGCATAAAAGTTAATAGCCCCATATTCCAAATAATCTGATTTATTTGTCTTATATCTGACAATAGTCAGCAGGTCCACAAATACTACTGGATTCTGTCTCTTAAACATCCACCAAAGGCGAGACCATCTGAACCGGAAAGACTTCAGGTCTTCATCTTGTTTACCTACAATGGCCTTCTAATGGATCTTCCTAGCTCTAGTTTATCTCCTTTACTCAGCTATAGCCTCCCTTCTACAGCCTGTAGAAGTTTACCCTTCTACAGCCCAAGTCTTAGTATGCGTCATCACTGCTCTCCTATTTTTCGTAGAACTTCCCAATGACTCTTTGTTTTTTCCTAAGGATGAAACCCAAACTCTCTGGCAACACACTTACTCATGTATCAAAGTACTGAGAAAACAATGATAAGCAAAAACTGACAAGGGCCCTGCCCCCATGGAGCTTAACACCTATTTGAATGTCAATAATTACTACCTTTGCAAGTACTCACGCAAATCAAAGTAAAATGGCAACTGTAATAAACACAATGAAGGGCAAATACACATAATTATATTGAGTTTGTAATTGTGCATGCATGTGTACCTGTGTGCTTGTATGCATGTGTGCATGTGTGTGTGTGTGTGTGTGTGTGTGTGTGAGTGTATGATCTAGCCAAGAAGATGAGCAAAGGCTTCCCTGAGGAACTGCCATTCAGATTGAAATTTGAAGGATATATAGGAAATAAACTGGGAAAGGAAGAGATAGGCTAAGTGCCATAGGGAGAGAGAAAACATGTGTAAAGTCCAGCTTAAAGGGAAGAGCATGGCTTGGACAAGGAACTTAAAGGCAGCCCACAGAGAGGAAAAAGTAAAGGTGGAAGAGTGGTGAGATATGAGACTGAAGACCTAAAATGCTAGATCACACAGTTTACAGACTTATAGACCATATTAAAGACCTGTGTGTGTGCAGCTTATTAAGTAGGAGAGTTACACAACTACATCTGCACATTGTGAAGACCATCTCACCTACTAAGTGGAGAACAGTTTTAAGAAAGCTAGAATGGAGTTAAGGATACAAAATGAGGTTACTGGAGTAGTACCAGTAGGAGATAACTACAGCTTAAACAAGTTTGTCTTCCAGCTTTTTTTTTATCATATACTCCATTACTAAGAAATTTTTCCATTTGTATCTCCAAAATATGTATAGAATATGCATTACTACTTAACATATGTATAAGATTAAAATACTGCAATTTCAAAGGCATAACAAAAATTAAATACCATTTTTAGAGTAATTTTTAAATATATTTATGAATGACAACAAAACCTTTCTTACACACAAAAATATAATGCTTCAAAGGTATGACGCTAAGATGGACTTATTTTTGATATCTGGTTTCACTGGATGCCACAAAGATATAGTTATACTCATGGAAGAAATACCATGCTTATTAAATCACAGTAACAAAATTTCAGTCCTATACATTAATTATGTAAAGAATTCTATTGAAGTTGAATTAGATTTCCATGTTCCCTGTTGTAAATCATTTAGGAAAATAAATTAGAAGGATGCATTTTATTATTTTTAGCAAATAGGTTCAAACCACTGATTAGAAATTTTTTTTCAGCTCTTTAAAGTATTCATATTAGAACTGTGGTTTTTTGGTAACAAAAAACTAAAAATACATAAACAATGACAATATTATTGTTATTTTCCTAGCTTGAGTGTATGTATATGTATATACACACACACTCATGTATAATCTATACACTATATATATACATATATATATATATTTTTTTTTTTTTGAGACGGAATCTACCTCTGTCACCCAGACTGGAGTGCAGTGGTGCGATTTCGGCTCTCTGCCACCTCCAGCTCCCAGGTTCAAGCGATTCTCCTGCCTCAGCCTTCCAAGTAGCTGGGATTACAGGCACCTGCCACCACGCCCAGTTAATTTTTATATTTTTAGTAGAGACAGGGTTTCACTGTGTTGGCCACGCTGATCTCGAACTCCTGACCTCGTGATCCACCCACCTTGGCCTCTCAAAGTGCTGGGATTATAAGCGTGAGGCACCGCACCCAGCCGCTCAAGCATATTTTTTAGGGAAGCGGTTACTTCATTCATTGTTAAAACATCATCTTTTTTTTTTTTTTTTTTTTTTTTTTTTGAGATGGAGTTTCACACTCCTGTAGGATGTTTCATACTTGTTGCTCAGGCTGGAGTGCAATGGCATGATCTCTGCTCACTGCAACCTCCATCTCTTGGGCTCAAATGACTCTCCAGCTCAGCCTCCCAAGTAGCTGGGATTATAGGTGCATGCCACCACGCCCAGCTAATTTCTGTATTTTTAGTAGAGATGGGGCCACCATGGTGGCCAGGCTGGTCTTGAACTCCTGATCTCAGGTGATCCACCCGCCTCGGCCTCCCCAGGTGCTGGGATTACAGGCATGAGCCACCACGATAGGCCAACATCATCTTTACTCTGAAGAGAGAAGGGGGTTTAATTATTTTTTAAAAATACATTATGAAAAGATACATATAGCATATTTCGTGGTGGTGTGCGTGTGTGTGTGTATCTGTGTGTGAGATAGATTAAAAAGAGAGAGGTGTCTAACTCATTTTTAAGTGGGATAACTGATATCATGAAACAATTTCTATGTTAGTGTAAAAAAATTCAGATTCACTCCTCATTTCATTACAGAAAATATTGTACAGAGCATGATTCTATAACTGAGTTGAAGATATTCACAGTTCCAGACATTTCTGGCTTCAACATCATTGTTCCAACACTGCAACTGTGCATAAACTGCACTTTTGCCATTACTCTTGCCTTGTCCTGGGTTCCTTTTTGTAATTCCTGTTAAAGCAGCTACTGTATCAACAGTGGCAGGTGGAAGGGGAAGGTAAAGAGGGAAGGAGATGGGGAGGAGAAGATAAGATTTGTGAAGCACCTAGGTAAAGAGGTTCTAGGTAAAGAACAGAATACAAAGAGAAGACAACTTACGTCTAAGTGTGATGCACACAACTACACATCCAATTAAACACTAATAAATAATTCCTATTGCTTTCTTTTGTATTATTGATTTCTATAACCAAATGTTTGGTACAGGCAAAACACATTTCTTGTTTCACACTTCCTTATAACACCCAGCAAAATACCAGGGAAAAATAGCAAATATGAATCAATCTTTAGTAAGTTTTATTCTAAACAAAAGGAGTGACTGATGAATCACATGGAACAGAGGGATTGAATTGTTTTTGTTTTTAAATGGGACCAATTCAAGGAGAGAGATGAATATACTAAACCAGCTCCCCAATATGATCCTAAACTTAGCACCATTTGCCGCCTGTGAACTGCTCTTTCAGACTCATCAATGGTGTGAAGTGCTTTCTGATGTGTTCCTTATCATCCCACATCTTGCTAGCACTCCTATACTTCTCCTTCAAACTCTAATTGGTGTCACCTCCTGTAGGATGCTAACCCCAAATTCCCTAGGTATAACAACTTTCTCCCTTCTCTGTCCTCTCATTGGACTTGGTACATATAGTTAGTGCACATGGAGAGTAAGTACCTATTAAAGTATCACACAGAGCTTTTAGGTATATTACACATGAAGTTGTACCCACTTAAATTTTGAGAATGAGATAAGCTATCAGTAAGAAGCAACCCACCTTAGCAACAGTCAGTCAGTAGCTGAGGTGTCTCACAAACACCAAAATCTAAACACTGTTACTTGAATATATACATCCAAATTCAGTTAACAAACATTCATTGAACAGCTACTTTGTGCCAGAACTATTCTAAGCATTGGCACAGCATTTTCCTATGTTCTTTAAATACCCATCTTAGAGCAAGAACATTTAAATTGTACAGCGTTCTATCTCCAGTGTCAAGAACACTGCTGGAGGTTGTTCCAAACATGGTGAGTAAGTGCAAAGGCAATCGAAATCTTTAATATTCTCCAAACTATCACTGGAAAATCTCCCAAGCTATCCCCAACTATACCCATATTCTCTGCTTCCCTCTGGTGCCAATGAAGTAGTGGTGTTCTATTCTAAAGCTACTGTCCTCTACTTGGGCACTGAATCTCAATCACTCTTGTGAAGATTTCCTAAGGTTACCTCTTCTCTTTCCCATGGATCATTTGTTTTTCCCTTTCTACTAAGCCATCAGCATTATAAAAATAACAAAATATCTTCATCTTATAAAAACACTCCCCGACATCACCATACAGTTCTTGGTATCACATTCTCTGTTTGCTTCAAAAGACACTCTGATATCTTTTGAGACTAGTACAACTAGTCTTTTACCCTCATCTTTCTACTAAAAATCTTTTTCATTAATAAAGAACAAGTTGTCAAATCTCATGCCAGGAACATAGTAAGAAGTTAATAAATATCTGTTTAATTAATAAATATATAAGCACTATCAAATTTTTATCGATAACATGTCTGACATAAAAATATGTATTAAATGTCTAACAGCAGATTAGACATCGCAGAACAACAGATTAGTGAACCTAAAGACACAGCAATACAAACCATGCAAAATGGAGCAATACAGTATAAGATCTCCCACAAAAAAAAAAGAAAAAAAAGAAAGAACAGAACATCAGTGAACTCTGGGACAACTTTAAGGGGCCTAATATACATGTAATTGGAGTCCTTGACGAAAAAAGGGGAGAAGAGGGTAAAAAAAAAAATTGAGTAATAGCAAGTTTCCCAAATTTGATGGAAACTGTAAGACCAAAGTTTCAAGAAGCTGAACAAACCTCAAGCACAAGAAAGATAAAGAGAACTACAGGAGAACGTATCATAACTGAACAGATTAAAAGCAATGATTAAAAAAAAACTTAAAGACCGCCAAAAAAAAAAAAAGGACATTTTATATACAAAAAAAAGAATGACAACAATGTACATATCAAAAACAATGCAAGCTGGCAGATAGTTGCAAGGGGGCAAGGTCCTCAATCTAGAATTCTATAGCTGGCAAAAACACTTTAAAAATAAAAATGGAAAGGCAAAATAAAGATTTTTTCAAAGTACTAAAAGAAATATTAAAGAAAGTCCTCCAGATAATAGTAAAATGGGCCAGGTGCGGTGGCTCACACCTGTAATCCCAGCACTTTGGGAGGTGGAGGTTGGCGGATCACCTGACGTCAGGAGTTCGAGATTGTCTCTACTAAAAATACAAAAAAACCCACAAAAAAACAAAAAAAAACATTTAGCAGGGCGTGGTGGCAGCACTTGTAATCCCAGCTACTCCAGAGACTGAGGCAGAATTGCTTGAACCAGGGAGGTGGAGGTTGCAGTGAGCCAAGATTGCACCACTGCACTCCAGCCTGGGTGACAGAGCAATACTCTGTCTCAAAAAAAAGTAAAGATAGCAAACTGTGTTTATTTATTTTGAGACAGGGTCTCACTACCACCCAGACTGGAGTGCAGTGGAGTGATGATGGCTCACTGCAGCCAAGACCTCCGGGGCTCAAGCTATTTTCCCACCTCAGCCTCCTGAGCAGCTGGGACCACAGGTACGTATCACCACACTCAGGTAATTTTTTAATTTTTTGTAGAGACAGAGTCTCACTATGTTGCCAAGGCTGGTCTCAAACTCCTGGACTCAAGTGATCCTCCTTCCTCGGACTCCCAAAGTGCTAGGATTATAGGTGTGAGCCATTGCGCCCAGCCTAAAAGATAATATATTGTTTAAATAAAAAATAGTAACAATATTGTGCCATTTATACTTTATGTGGAAGTAAAACATAAACAATCATACAGATTCTACGACGGGAGAAATGCAAGTATAATGACAATAGGGTCTTATACAGCAGAAAAGGATGGTATAAAATCACTTGAAGATAGAGGCTGACACACACACACACACACACACACACACACAAAAGGGCTGATGAGACAGAGAAATCAAAAAGCAAGATAGTAGATTTAAGCCCAACTGTATAAATAATCACATTAAATGTAAGTGGTCTGAACACCCTAATTAAAGAGCAGAGTGTCAGATTATATTTAAAAAGCACAACAAAATCATATACTACCTACAAGAAATGCATTTTAAGTATAAGAACATAAACAGGTTAAAAGCAAAAGGTTGGAAAAAACTATACCATGCTAACATTAAATAAAAGAAAGTTGGAGCTGATCATATTAATATAAAAGTAAATTTTACAGCAAAGAATATTATAAGATTTAAAAGGGGTTGTTTCATAGTAATAAAGACTCAACTCATTAAGAGGTAACAATCCTAAATGTTTATGCACCTAAAAACAGAGTTTGAGAAAGCATGAAGAAACAAAGCAAGAACATATATACAAATCCAAAATTATAGTTGGAGTTAACTCTCAATAATAGATAATTGATAGAATTAAAATGAGTAAGGATATAGAAGATTAGTATAACACTATAAGCCAACTTGACCTAACAGGACACTCCACTCAACAACAGCAGAATACGCTTCTTTTTGAGAAAGGGTCTTTCTCTGTCACCCAGGCTGGAGTACAGTGGCATGATCATGGCTCACTGTAGCCTTGACCTCTTGTGCTCAGGCAATCCTCGTTTCAGCCTCCTGAGTAGGTGCGACTGCAGGTGCCCACCACCGTGCCTGGCTGATTTTTAAATTTTTGGCAGACATGAGGTCTGGCTGTTGCTCAGGCTGGTCTCAAACTTCTGGCCTCCAGGGATCCTCCCACCTCAGCCTTCTAAAGTGTTGGGATTACAAGCGTGTGCCACCACACTGGCTGGAATACACATTATTTTCAAGTGTACACAAAACATTAGCAAAAAAAGACAATAATCTGGGACATGAAATAAGTCTCAATCTCATACAATGTATGCTTCATGACCACAATGGAATTAAATCACAAATCAAAACAGAAAATATGCAGAAAATCTCCAAATATTTGGGAACCAACACAATTAGATATAATCCAAAAAACAAGAAATTAGCCCAGACACAGAGGCTCACCCCTGTAATCCCAGCACTTTGGGACACCGAGGTGGGTGGATCGCTTGAGTCCAGGAGTTTGAGACCAGCCTGACCAACATGGTGAAACCCAGTCTCTACTAAAAATACAAAAATTAGTCAGGTATGGTAGTGTATGCTTGTAATCCCAGCTACTTGGGAGCCTGAGGCAGGAGAATCCTTTGAACCGGTGAGGTGGAGGTTACAATGATTCGAGATCACACCACTGCACTCCAGCCTGGGCAACGGAGCAAGACTCCATCTAAAAATAAATAAATAAATAAAATAAGAAAATAAGAAAAATCTCAATTAAATGACCTTAGCTTCCACCTCAAGAAATCTGTTAAAAAGATGAGCAAGCCGGGCGCAGCGGCTCACGCCTGTAATCCCAGCATTTTGGGAGGCTGAGGCGGGCAGATCATGAGGTCAGGAGTTCGAGACCAGCCTGACCAACATGGTGAAACCCCGTCTCTAATCAAAATACAAAAATTAGCCAGGCATGGTGGCACGTGCCTGTAATCCCAGCTACTCAGGAGGCTGAGGCAGGAGAATCGCTTGAACCCGGGAGGTGGAGGTTGCAGTGAGCCGAGATCACGCCACTGCACTCCAGCCTGGGAGACAGAGCAAGACTCCATTTCAAAAAAAAAAAAAGAAGAAGAACAAATTAAACCATAAGAAAGCAGAAAAGTAAAAGATCAGGGTGGAAATCAGTGCAATAAAAAACAAAAACAACAGAGAAAGAAAAAACAGCTATCAAGAAAACTGACAATCTCCAGCCAGGACACTCAAGAAAAAGACAAGAAAACAAATTACCAGAATAGGGAATAAGAGAAGTGCTATCATAATAGAATATGTTATATGTATAAGGGAATATTATAAAAAACTTACAGCAATTTGTTAACTTTGGTAATTCATAGATAAAATGGACAAATTCCTTGAAAGATATAAACAACGAAAGATCATTCAAGGAGAAATAGATAACATGAGTAGCCCTATAGCTACTAAAGAAGTCTAATTTTTGCTTAAAAACCATCTTACAAAGAAAGCTTATAACCAGAGATAAATTCTAACAAACACTTAAAAAAAAATACCATTTCTGGCCAGGCACAGTGGCTCATGCCTATAATCCCAGCACTTTGGGAGGCCGAGGCAGGTGGATCACGAGGTCAGGAGATGGTCTAGACCATCCTGGCTAACACAGTGAAACCCTGTCTCTACTAAAAATACAAAAAATTAGCCGGGCGTGGTGGCGCATGCCTGTAGTCCCAGCTACTCAGGAGGCTGAGGCAGGAGAATGGCATGAACCTGGGAGGCGGAGCTTGCAGTGAGCCGAGATCACACCACTGCACTCCAGCCTGGGTGACAGAGCAAGACTGTCTCAGAAAAAGAAAAAAGAAAAAATACCATTTCTATGCACACTATTCCAGAAAATGGAAGGGGAAGCAATTATTTCCCAATCCATTCTATAAGGCCATCATTACTCAGATACCAAAACAAGGCAAGGATATGAAACCACCCTCACAGGGTTAAACAGAATTCTGGACAGAAATATAATTATAATTAAGCATTAATTATACTACACTTTGACCCACTTCTTTTTTTTTTGGGTTTTTTTTTTTTTTTTTTTGAGATGGAGTCTCGTTCTGTCACTCAGGCTGGAGTGCAGTGGTACGATCTCAGATCACTGCAACCTCCACCTCCCAGGTTCAAGCGATTCTCCTGCCTCAGCCTCCTGGGTAGCTGGGACTACAAGCACCCACCACCATGCTCGGCTAATTTTTGTATTTTTAGTAGGGATGGGGGTTTCACCATATTGGCCAGGCTGGTCTTGAACTCCTGACCCTGTGATCCCCCCACCTCAGCTTCCCAGAGTGCTGGGATTACAGAAGTGAGCCACTACGCCCGGCTGACTCACTTCTTTGTAACAGGAAGTCACTAACACTAGATACTGACCATCAGCATCCCCAATGTTCTTATAGATAGAATTTCTGACATTAGAAACTTAAGGCTTTTGTTTAAGAATTGCTTAAGGCCAGGTGTGGTGGCTCACATCTGTAACCCCAGTACTTTGGGAGGGTGAGGCAGGTGGATCACGAGCTCAGGACCAGCCTGGGCAACACTGGGAAACCCTGTCTCTACTAAAAAATTATGTGGGCGTGGTGGCGGGCACCTGTAATCCCAGCTACTCAGGAGGCTGAGACAGGGAGAATCACTTGAGCTTGGGAAGCAGAGGTTGCAATGAGCTGATATCATGCCACTGCACTCTAGCCTGGGTGACAGAGTAAGATGCTGTCTCAAAAAAAAAAAAAAAAAAAAAAAAAGAATCACTTAAGCAGGACAGTCTCAATAGCTCATGCTTATCAACCCAGTGCTTTGAGAGGCTTAGACAGGAGGATTGCTTTAGCCCAGGAGTTTGAGACCAGCGTGGGCAACATCATGAGACCCTGTTTCCATAAATTTTTTTTTTTTTTAAATCAAGAGTTGCTTAAGCACAGTGGAACAGCTGAAGCCAACCAGTTTAAAGATCTCCACAGGGGAACAGAATCAGCATGAGAATACTGCTTGTACATCTTCCTATCCCATGATTTCACCTAGCATTCTTTGACAAATCAATGATCCTAATACTTCAGCCCACTCCAAAATCCTTAAAAGCCATGGTCTCAACTCCTTGGGAAGACAGATTTGAGGTTTCCTCTCATCTCTTTGTTTGGAGGCCCTATAATTAAACTCCTTCTCTGCAGCAACCCAGTGTCTCTGTTATTGACTTGCTGTGTGCATCAGACAACAGACCTGTTATGGTTACAGATTTAAGAAGGGAACAATACAGACCAAGATAGCCCAGGAATACAGACGCAAAAATTAGAAAAAACTTTTAAAATCAAATTCAGCACTATAAAAAAATACATCATGACCAAGTAGAGTTTATATCAGGAATGTAATATTGATTTAACATTTAAAATTTAACCAATGTTTTTTGGTTTTTTTTGTTTTTTTGAGATAGAGTTTCGCTCTTGTTGCCCAGGCTGGAGTGCAATGGGGTGATCTTGGCTCACCGCAACCTCCACCTCCTGGGTTCAAGCAGTTCTCCTGCCTCAGCCTCCCGAGTAGCTGGGATTACAGCCATGTGCCACCGCGCCCAGCTAATTTTGTATTTTTAGTAGAGACGGGGTTTCTCCATGTTGGTCAGGCTGGTCTTGAACTCCTGACCTCAGGTGATCCTCTTCAGCCTCCCAAAGTGCTGGGATTACAGGCATGAGCCACCGCATCCAGCCCATGAAATGTATTTCTATAAATTAGCAAGGAAAAATCAAATACTGAAATTTTTATAAAATTCCATTTATAATAGCACTAAAAAAATCAAACAGGGCCGGGTACTGTGGCTCATGCCTGTAATCCCAGCACTTTGGGAGGCCAAGGTGGGCAGACCACTTGAGGCCAGGAGTTCGAGACTATCCTGGCCAACATGGTGAAAAGCCGTCTTTACTAAGAGTATAAAGATTAGCTGGGTGTGGTGGCACTGGTCTGTAATCCCACCTACTTAGAAGGCTGAGGCTACAGTGAGCCAAGATCGTGCCACTGCACTCCAGCCTGGGTGACAGAGCAAGACTCTGTCTCACACACACACAAAAAAATCAGCCAGGCACAGTGGCTCATGCCTGTAATCCCAGCACTTTGGGAGGCCGAGGCAGGTGGATCAGTTGAGGTCAGGAGTTGGAAACCACCCTCGTCAACATGGTAAAACCTCGTCTCTACTAAAAATATAAAAATTAACTGGGCATCATGGTGGGCGCCTGTAATCCCAGCTACCTGGGAGGCTGAGGCAGGAGAATCACTCGAACCCAGGAGGCGGAGGTTGCACTGAGCACCACCGTACTCCAGCCTGGGTGACAGAGTGACACTCTTTCAAAAAACAAAAAGATAACTTTAACAAAAGATGTCCAAAATCTACAGATTGAAAACTACAAAACAATACTGAAAGAAATTAAATTAGACCAAAATAGAGAGAAATAAGGACTCATGGGTCAGAAGATTCAATATTGCTAAGACGTCAATTCTCCCCAAATTGATCTATAGATCCAACACAATCCCTGTCAAAATCCCACAAGACTTTTATGTTGAAATTGACAAGGTGTTGTTTGTTTGTTTGTTTTTTGAGACAGAGTCTTGCTCGGTCACGCAGGCTGGAGCACACGCAGTGGCATCATCTTAGCTGACTGCAACCTCTGCCTCCCAGAGACTCCTGCCTCAGCCTCCTGAGTAGCTGGGATTACAGGTGTGCACCACCATGCCCCGCGCCCAACTAATTTTTGTGTTTTTAGTAGAGACGGGGTTTCACCATGTTGGCCAGGCTAGACTCAAACTCCTTCTTAGGTGATCCACCCACCTCGGCCTCCCAAATTGCTGGGATTACAGGTGTGAGCCACTGTGCCCAGCCTAAAATTCTTATGAAAATGCAAAGAGCCTAGAAAAGTCAAATCTACTTTGAAAAACACCAATATAATTTGAGGATTTACATTGTAGTGACTTTACAGTAAGTCTCAAAGTCAAATCATCAAGACAGGCTCATATTGGCACCATGACAGACAAACAGGTTAATGAAACATAAAATGTCAGAAATGCATCACACATACAGAGTCAACTACAACTGCAAAGGCAATTCAATGGAAAGAGAAGGCTTTTAAATAAAGATGCTAATTGGATATGTACATACAAGAGGATAAAACTTCATTCCATATATTGTAACAATATAGAAAAATTAGCTTAAGATAAATCATAGATCTAAATGTAAAACCTAAAACTATAAAAAAACTAGGAAAGGCTGGGAACAGTGGCTCATGCTTATAACTGTAGCACTTTGGGAGGCCAAGGCAGGTGGATCATTTAAGCTTAGGAGTTCGAGACCAGGCTGGGCAACATGGCAAAACCCCATCTCTACCAGAAATACAAAAATTAGCTGGGTGTGGTGGCACACACTTGTAATTCCAGCTATTCGGGAGACCAAGGCATGAGAATCGCTTGAGCCCAGGAGTCAGATGTTGCAGTGAGCCAAGATCACACCACTGCACTCCAGCCTGGGTGACAGAGTGAGACTCTTTCAAAAACAGAAAAGAAAGTCCAGGATAACTGAGAGCAGAGTCCCAGCTATGCAGGAAGCAGAGGAGGTGGGATGGTCACCTGAGCCCACAAGTTCAAGACTAGCCAGGGCAACACAGAGAGACCTGGTCTCTTATTTAAAAGGAAAAAAAAAAAGTCTAGGAAACAACATAGGAGGATTTGGGTTAGGCAAAGATTTTTCTTTTTCTTTTTTTCTTTTTTTTTCAGATGGAGTCTTGCTCTGTTGCCCAGGCTGGAGTGCACTGGCGCAATCTTGGCTCACTGCAACCTCCGCCTCCTGAGTTCATGTGATTCCCCTGCCTCGGTCTCCTGAGTAGCTGGGATTACAGATGCCCGCCACCATGTCTGGCTAATTTTTATATTTTTAGTGGAGTCGGAGTTTCACCATGTTGGCCAGGCTGGTCTCGAACTCCTGACCTCAAGTGATCTGCCCACCTCAGCCTCCCAAAGTGCTGGGATTACAGGTGTGAGCCACCAGCCCAGCGGGCAAACATTTTTTTTTTTTTTTTTGAGACAAGGTCTCACTCTGTCACCTAGGCTGGAGTGCAGTGGCATAATCATGACTCACTGCAGCCTCAACCTCCCAAGCTCAAATGATCCCCCACCTCATCCTCCCAAGTAGCTGGGACTATAGGTCATGCCACCACGCCTGGCTAATATTTACATTTTTTGTAGAGGTGGGGTCTTGCCTTGTTGACCAGGCTAGTCTCACACTCCTGACCTCAAGTGATCTACCCACCTTGGCCTCCCAAATTGCTAGGATTACAGGCAAGAGCCACCTCACCCAGCCAGGCAAAGATTTCATAGACACCAAAATCATGACCCGTAAAAGAAAACACTGAAGAAGTGGACTTTATAAAAATTAACATGTGTTCTTAGAGGGACACTATTAAGAGAATGAAAAGGTAGTCCACAGAGCAAGAAAACAAAATTTTCAAATCACATATATGATAATGGCAGTAAGAATCTTAGCCCATTTCAGGCCGGGCGCAGTGGCTCACACCTGTAATCCCAGCACTTTGGGAGGCCGGGGTGGGCAGATCATAAGGTCAGGAGATCGAGACCATCCTGGCTAACACGGTGAAATCCCGTCTCTACTAAAAATATAAAAAATTAGTCAGGCATGGTGGCAGGCGCCTGCAGTCCCAGCTACTCGAGAGGCGGAGGCAGGAGAATGGTGTGAACTCGGGAGGCGGAGCTTGCAGTGAGCCGAGATCGCGCCACTGCACTCTAGCCTGAGCGACAGAGCGAGAGTCTGTCACAAAAAAAAAAAAAAAAAAGAATCTTAGCCCATTTAAAAATGGGCAAAATATTCAGACACTGCACCAAAGAAGATGGGCAAAATATTCAGACACTGCACCAAAGAAGATGGGCAAAATATTCAGACACTGCACCAAAGAAGATAAGCAAATGGCAAATCAGTACATGAAAAGATGCTCAAGATACTCTGTCTCTAGAGAAATGTAAATTGAAATCACAATGAGGTACCACTATAATACTGCTAGAAGGCTAAAGTTTTAAAAGACTGACAATATCAAGTGTTAGTAAGGACATGGAACAAGTGGAACTCTCATATACCATTGGCAGGAATATAAAATGGTTCAACCACTTTGGAAAACAGTATGACAGTTGTTTTCTCTTTTTTTTTTTTTTTTTTTTTTGAGACAGTTTCGCTCTTGTTGCCCAGGCTGCAGTGCAATGACGCGATCTCGGCTCACTGCAACCTCCACCTCCCAGCTTCAAGTGATTCTCCTGCCTTAGCCTCCAAGTACCTGGGATTATAGGCATGCGCCACCATGCCTGGCTAATTTTGTATTTTTAGTAGAGATGGGGTTTCTCCATGTTGGTCAGGCTGGTCTCAAATCCCAACCTCAGGTGATCCACCCACCTTGGCCTCCCAAAGTGCTGGGATTACAGGCGTGAGCCACTGCGCCCAGCATGACAGTTGTTTTCTAATTTTTTTTTCCCCCCCAGAGAGGGTCAGTCTCTGTGACCCAGGCTAGAGAGTAGTGGCATGATCTCTGCTCACTGCAGCCTCAACCAGCTGCAGTCAAGCAATCCTCCCAGCTTAGCATCCTGAGTAGCTGAGACTACAGGCCTGTGCCACCATGCCTGGGTAATTTTTTTAAAATTTTTTGTGGAGACAGAGTCTCATTATGTTGCCTACACTGGTCTCAAACTCCTGGACTCAAGTGATCCTCCCACATCAACCTCTCAAAGTACTAGGACTACAGGTGTGAGGCATAGACACCTACCATATACCTAACCACCCCACTAATAGGCATTTATAATACAGACATAAAAACAGGCCAGGTGTAGTGGCTCACGCCTGTAATCTCAGCACTTTAAGAGGCCAAGGCAGGAGGACTGCTTGAGCCCAGGAGTTCAAGAGCAGCCTGAGCAATGTGGCAAAACCTCGTCTCTACAAAAAAAATACAAAAATCAGCCAGACATAGTGGCATGCACCTGTAGTCCCAGCTACTTGGGAGGCTGAGGTGAGAGACTGCTTGAGTCCGGGAGTTCGTGAGTGCAATGAGCCATGATCATGCCACTGCACTCTAGCCTGGATAACAGAGACCTTGTCTTAAAAAAAAAAAAAAAAAAGAAAGAAATAAAAGTATACATTTATACAAAGATTTATACACAAATATTCACATCAGCTTTATTTTTAATAACCAAAAACGAGATTGGGCTCAGTGGTTCATGCCTGTAATCCCAGCACTTTGGGAGGCCGAGGCAGGCGGCTCACGAGGTCAAGAGATCAAGACCATCCTGGCCAACATGGTGAAACCCCGTCTCTACTAAAAATACAAAAATTAGCTAGGCGTGGTGGCACGTGCCTGTAGTCCCAGCTACTTGGGAGGCTGAAGCAGGAGAATTGCTTGAAACCAGGAGGTGGAGGTTGCAGTGAGCCGAGATCGCGCCACTGCACTCCAGTCTGGCGGCAGAGCGAGACTCCATCTCAAAAAAAAAAATAATAACCAAAAACTAGAAGCAACCCAAATGTCCATTAGTAGATAATTAGGTAAATTATGATGCCACATAACTGAATATTACCTTAGTAATTAAAAAGAATGGGGGCCGGGCACAGTGGCTCACATCTGTAATCCCAGCACTTTGGGAGGCCGAGGCGGGCAGATCAGGAGGTAAGGAGATTGAGACCATCCTGGCCAACATGGTGAAACTTCGCCTCTACTAAAAACACAAAAAAGTAGCCGGGCGTGGTGGTGCGTACCTGTAGTCCCAGCTACTCAGGAGGCTGAGGCAGGAGAATCACTTGAACCTGGTAGGCAGAGGCTGCAGTGGGCCAAGATTGCACCACTGCACTCCAGCCTGGGCAACAGAGCAAAACTTTGTCTCAAAAAAATAATAACAATTTTTTAAAGTCAGCCAGGCATGGTGGTGCATGCCTGTAGTCCCCGCTACTCAGGAGGCTGAGGCAGGAGGATCACTTGAGCCTGGGAGGTCGAGGCTGCAATGAGCCATGATCCCGCCACTGCACTGCAGCCTGGATGACAAAGTGAGACCCTGTCGCAAAGAAAGAAAGGAAAGAAAGGAGAGAGAGAGAGAGAGAGAAAGCAAGGAAGGAAGGAGGGAGGGAGTCAGTGAGTGAGTTAGTTTTCAGTTTACTATAAATTTAGTGGTGGGCACAGTAGCTTGTGCTTGGGACACTGAAACAGAAGGATGGCTTGAAGTCAGGAGTTTGAGACCAGCCTGAGCAGTAGAGTGAGACCCCCGTCTCTATGTAAGTCTGGCATGGTGGTAAGCACCTGTGTAGTGCGTGGTAGTCAAGAGGCTGAAATGAGAGGATTGCTAGAGCTCAGGAGTTCAAGGGTATAGTGAGCTATATGATCACACCACTGTACTCCAGCCTAGGTAAGACCAGCCTAGGCAAGACCTCAGTCTCTAAAAAATTAAAATAAAATAAATAAGTAAAATTTAACATGCACTTACCCTATGAACCAGCAATTCTACTTTTTACTATGTGACCCAGTATTTACCCAGGATAAAAGAAAACATGAATGTTTATAGATGCTTTATTCTTAACAGTCTAAATCTGGAAATAACCAAAATGCTCATCAACAGGAAGCAAATTTTGGTGTTTCCATATAATAAAATACTGATTGGGAATAAAAAAAGAAAAACTGGGCCAGGCGTGGTGGCTCACGCCTGTGATCCCAGCACTTTGGGAGGCTAACGCAGGTGGATCACGAGGTTGGGAGTTTGAGACCAGCCTGACCAGCATGATGAAACCCCGTCTCTACTAAAAATACAAAAATCAGCCAGGCGTGGTGGTGCATGCCTGTAATCCCAGCTACTTAGGAGGCTGAGGCAGGAGAATCGCTTGAACCCAGGAGGCGGAGGTTGCAGTGAGCCGAGATCATGCCACTGCACTCTGGCCTGGGCAACAGACTGAGACTCTGTCTCAAAAAAAAGAAAAAGAAAAAGAGAAACCATGGATATAATCAAGAACATGGAAGAATTACAAAACTAAATACTGAGCAAAAGAAAGTAAATATATAAAAGAAGCACATGATGTACTGATTCCATTTACATGAAATTCTAGAAAAAGCAAAACTTATCTAGAGTGACATAAAATAGATCAGAAATTGCATAGGGACAGTGGTGGAGGCGAGGGAGACTACAAAGGAACATGAAGAAGTTTGGGGGTGATGGAAATGTTCTAATTCCTAATTATGGTGGTGATTATACAGGTGCACATATCTATCAAAACTCAAACTGCAGGCTGGGCGCGGTGGCTCACGCCTGTTAATCCCAGCACTTTGGGAGGCAAAGGAAAGTGGATAACCTGAGGTCAGGAGTTCGAGACCAGCCTGGTCAACATGGTGAAACCCTGTCTCCACTAAAAATACAAAAAATTAGCCAGGCGTGGTGGCGTGTGCCTGTAATCTCAGCTACTCAAGAAGATGAGGCAGGAAAATCGCTTGAACCCAGGAGGCGGAGGTTGCAGTGAGTCGAGATCGCACCAGGTGACACAGCAAGACTCCATCTCAAAACAAACTAACAAACAAAAAACAAAACTCAAACTGCACATTAAATAACAGTGCATTGGCCAGGTGCGTTGGCTCACACCTGTAATCCTAGCACTTTGGGAGGCCAAGGCGGGTGGATCACCTGACATCAGGAGTTCAAGACCAGCCTGGCCAACATGGTGAAACCCTGTCTCTACTAAAACTACAAAAATTAGCTGGGCGTGGTGGCGGGCACCTGTAGTCCCAGCTACTCGGGAGGCTGAGACAGGAGAATCGCTTGAACCCAAGAGGCAGAGGTTGCAGTGAGCCAAGATCACACCATTGCACTCCAGCCTGGGTGACAAAGGGAGACTCCATCTCAGAAAAATAAATAAATAAATAAATAAATAAATAAATACTGGTGCATTTTGTATATGTAAACAAAGATATAAAAGGTAAGAGTGATACGGCACACATATAGACAGAAAATTTTTAAATCTACCTGACATCATTCACAAAGGTAAACATAAAAAATAAAACTAAAAACCACATTAAAATAAAAATAAGAGGGTATGTTTATGATCCTAGAGAAAGAAAAGTCTTCTTTAACAAGACATTAAAAGCAAAAACTATAAAGGAAGAGAAAGATATATTTTATTCATCAAAAATTAAAAACTTTAGACAATAAAAAGACAAGAATCTAACTGGTAGATAAATTTTCAGCATGTATAAGAAATTATTAGAATCCACAATTCAAACAAAACAACACAAAACAAAAAAGGAAGACCACCTAAAACTCAACAGGTAAAAAATGCAACCCAAAGGACAGTGAGAATAAGCAAATTTACCCACAAAGAAACCAAATGGATAACAAATATGTAAAGATGATGAACCTCCCTAGCAATCAAGCAAATGGAATGCCATTTTTACTCAAAACACTGCTGTTTAATAATATCAAATGGTGGTGTGCATGTGTGAAACAACAGGTAATACAAGTGGGAATACTGGCTGGTACAAATCCTGTAATAGAACTATGGAAGGAATTTGTGAGTGTATGTATTAAATATATACTCTCAACACTCAGCAATTCTACTTTTTGCTTTCTACCCTAAAGAAAATCACATGCACACAGAAGGCACCAACAAAGATACCAACTGAAGAAACATTTATAGAAATGAAAACTTGCTATCAGCTTAAATGCCAAAGAGAAATGGCTAAATAAACTAGGATATATTAACACTACAGATGCAATAAAAAGAAACGAAATACCTCTACATGCAGTAACATGGACAGGTCCCCAAGACCTACTGCTGACTGATGAAAGATACAGAACAATATATTTGCGTAGAAATAAATGAGAAAATGCTTACATGTAATGATTATATATGTACTACATGAATATAAAAAAGACTTGCAAAGGTACTTATGAAAGGAGCTCTGTTGGGATGAAGCGGACGGAATTGGGGAAAGGCTATTATTAGGGGGACTGGTGAAACTTTCACAAGGAGAATGTATTTCTGTATTATTTGTTTTAAGTGTAAATTAATACTGTTAAGTATAAGTTAAAAAAAAAGTCAATCTGCTGATTTTAAACAACCTTGGAATTGTTATCTGAGGAACCTCTTTCCACGGGACAAGTATGGTTGCTATGTCTTATGGAAACAGGTTCTTAAAACAACAGTTTGAGAAGCCCTTACCACCTCTGGCCTACAATACCATAATAGTCTGCAATAAATATCACTGTCTTTTTTTTTTTTTTTTTTAGATAGAATTTTGCTCTGTTTCCCAGGCTGGCGTGCTGTGGTGCAATCACAGCTCACTGCAGCCTTGACCTCCCAGGCTCAAGTGATCCTCCCATCTCAGCCTCCCGAGTAACTGGGACCACAGGCCTGTGCCACTATGCCAAGCTTTTTTTTTTTTTTTTTTTTTTTTCAATTTTTGGTAGAGACAGGGTCTTGCTATGTTGACCAGGCTGGTCGCAAACTCCTGGCCTCAAGAGAGTCTCTTGGCTCAGCCTTCCAAAGTGCTGGGATTACAGGAGTGAGCCACCGTGTCCGGCTGTATTAATGTCTTTTAAATCTCTCTCGCATATTGCCTTCAAAGCTTTCTTAATACCTCTTGATCCAAGATGCTCTCAATTCCATTACCCTGCTAATTATCTTCATAACAGTTGTCACTATCTGAATTTATCTATTTATTCACTTATTTACTGTCTGTCTCCCACTAGAATAGGAATGGCAAGACAATTTTTAATCCATATGATTTTAGTCAAGCCATTTAGAGTTTTCTTACATTATGAAAGATACATTTTATTTACTTACCTTAGTTGGAAAAGGAAATTTGGAAGGTTCTGTTTTGCATGGTGTATGAATAGCCGTTAGAGGGGGAGGCCATGAATGCGTCATCTCCTGAAATGTAATTATTACAGTTTGTTTTCAACCAGGTCAAGGATAAAAATTATACAGCTAAAAACCAGATTTGTATTTATAAATACTGGTTTCATGACAGCTCCTCCAAAATTCTACATACTTAGTCAATAAATATTAAGCACAATTGTGTGCTAGGCACTATGGTGTAGGTAATAAGAAGATTAATAAATGCTCCCTGGCTTTGAGGAGTTTACAATTCAAATTATGAAACCTGTGAATAGTTACAGAAATCAGCCTGTAATCAAATACAAGGCACATAATAAAACGCTAATCAGGAAGAGCTTGCTAGGAGAGTGGGAGGAAGGGACAATGATAAGGAAAACAGCTAACATTTACTGTGTACCTTGAATGGGCCAGACACTGTGCTAAGTGTTTTACATGTTTATTACTCATTCAGTACTCACAATGACATTATGAGGTAGATACCATTATTATCCTACCTCTATTTAGGATGAAACTGAAGCACAAAAGTTATTTATTCAAGGCCATACACTTAGTAAATAATGAACATTATATTTCATCCTCAAAAGTCTGGCTATAGAGCCTATATACTCGTAGAAAAATTTTGTCAGGGGAAGAAATCACAAGAGAAATTTCAAAAGCACATGAGGAGGAAAACAGAAAAGCAAGACCCTAAGTTTGATTTCATTCAATGCCTTCTGCCTAATCTTAATGCCAAATATGTCTGGGTGAGGTCTGGTAAGATTACAATGTGTATGTTAGATAAGCCAAGGAGACAGAAGTATCAGAATAAGGAGAGAGTATATTATTTCTGGCATTTAGTTCAAAGTAAGCCATCAGGTAAATTAAGGAAATGCAACAAATTAACAGTGGTGTAACACCTAGGAATTTATCCCATAGCAATATCCACACAGTTTTGTAAAGATATATGTATAAGGGGCTCACACTTCAAAAACTGAAACAACCTAGGTAGTCAATGTGAAAGTTGTGAGAATAAAAATGGAGTCACTAATGTTTATATATTTAAAAAAAACAAAAAAACAAACAAACAAAAAAAACCAAAACACCCTGAGCTGGGAAAGACCATGAAGAAAGGCTTCTCATGCTTGTATGCCTGATAAACAAAAAAATCTACAAAAACCACAACCTTGCACAAAGGTCATCAAAACCTTAAACCAAAAAAATATTTCCACAAGGACATCTGTCCAGCTTGTCCGACCTCAGACTGGTGTCATCCTTACTACTGATCTTTGTAGCCAAGGATAATTACTTCAAAAACAATTATGTAATCTTCCTCATTTTTTCCTTCAAAAACCTTTGTCTCTCTTTACCTCTTTGAATATGACCACAGACTACTATGGCACATGTATTTCCACTGCAATGCTCTATTCCCATCATCTTTTCTTTCAGAGAGCCTCTGTTATTTAGGTTGACACCAACACAGTACTGATTAAATAAATTACCAGACATCTATAAAATAGAACACCAAGCAGATATTAAAATGAGAAATTTAACTGTTGATATGTAATGATGTCCACAGTATTTTATTAAGTGACAAAGACAAATCAGTCTACGTCCTAGTTAATGTTTAGCTTTGGGCAACAGAATGACAGAAGGAAGAGACAAGGGCACTTGATATATTACTACTTGAACCTCTTAAAACAGCCACCTGCACATAATTGCTCTTTATTCCCTTAAAATGCTTTTTTAATAGAATTTCACTTCCTGAAATAATATTATGTAATAGATTGCTTCCTACATCCAGCTCTAGAATATCAGCTCAAAGGCATAACATTATGACCACTGTATTCCCAGTGGTTGACACAAAGTAGGTGCTTAATGAGCATGCCTTGAATAAATCATTTTTTCAATAAATATACATTTAGAGTAAATTTTTTTTAAGTTCATGATGGGGTTCCTAAAAATGATATGACTACAAATACAAAGAAAACATGAAGGGAACACACACCTGAAGTTCCTTGCATACTACAGACAGGAAAGGGAAAAGGAAACAAAAATTCATAAACTCAGGTTTTTAGCATTGGCATTTTATATCTCAAGTATCAAAACTCTCCATTGAAAATTTGATTTAATTCTCCAATTATCATCGAATGACTGAGCACCTATTAACTAAAGGCCAAGTGCCAAGCCCCTGCACATATAAAATATGGATGTCAATAACATTAAAGAGATCATTAAATGTAAGAAAATCTTCCACATACTAATAATTCTATGCACTGTTGAGGATTCAGAGGAAAATATTTATGCTCCCTTACACTTTTTATATACATGGCAACTAAGAAATGAATGAGATTCAAATGAAAGAGCTATCACTGTGGTCTCACAATCTGATACGGGGGAAGAAGTATTTCATTGGGATTACAGGGAAAAAAAATCTATATATAACTGAAGAGGGAGGAGAAATACATTCCAAGCTTACTTTATTTAAGGAGGTAAAAGAGCAAGAATGTATGTGGCTTAGGGAAACCAGTTTAGCAAAAGCGGTCAGTCAGTAATGAGAGAGGTTAGGATTGGCCTGCGGATATTAAATTTGGATACTATTCTTTCTATAATCTTAGAGAGCCACTGAAAATTTTTAGGGAAAAATTAATTTATGAAGACCACAGGGCCTGAAGTAAAGAATCAGGTAGCAATGCAAAAGACATATGAGTAGGGAGATTCTGGAGGCAGAAAGGCTGAATGAGGACTCTGTTATAATTACTGAAGCTCAAGGCAGCAGAAACGGGAAGAAAGGAATGGATATTTAAAAAGCAAAAATTTTAAAGTCTACATCTAGTTTTGCAACTACATAGAACATGAGGAAGAAATTAGAGATATTTAGGATTCTACAGTTACAAGCATGGGAAAATGGTGTACTACTAATCCAAGGAAGTCTGATAAGTATGGCTTTAGACATGTTGAGTCTAAAGAGGCAAAGAGAAATAAATCCAAATGGAAACTCAGCTAAGAAGCAATTAAGAGACAAACCAAAACCCAAAGGCCAGTGTAGGACAGAAAGACTAAATAGCTGTCTAAGAGATAAAGCCAAGAATGGTGGAAAAGGCAAGTCAAAGAGCAGAGGCTAGAAGAATGCACCTGCACTTAAGAAATAAGAGAAGGCACAAGGGTTCCAAAAAGGGCAAAGAAAGAGAGGCAAGAAAGGTGGAAGGCAAATAAAAACAATGAAGCATAAAAACAGTCAAGGAAAGAAGAATGTCTGCAGAAGGAAAAAATACATAGCAGAAAGAATAAAAAAGAACTCAAATGATGCCTCTGGATGGAGGGAGAAAGATAATGACCATAGAGAAACAGGTTCAGCAAAATGGCAGAGGTAAAAGGGAGATTATAGTGGGCTAAAGGAAGGAATGGGAAAGAAAAGAGTGGAAGCAACCAATGCAGGTAGTCTTTCAAAGGTGTTCACAGTGAATTTAAGTATAGACACAAATTCAGGAGCTCACAAAAAAAAAATAAAAAAGAAAATACAAGTAATATGTGACTGACAGTTTTCTCTACTAAGCAAAAAGTAGTCATTGTCATTCACTAATTCACTGGACTTTCTCTTTTTCCAATAGAGTAATGTACTTTTTGGTCATGTGTCAATTTTAAACATGTGTCCTTAAATACCCAAAATGTTGGCTGGGCGTGGTGGCTCATACCTATAATCCCAGCACTTTGGGAGGCCAAGGCAGGCAGACAGGAGTTCCAGACCAGCCTGGCCAACATGGTGAAACCCTGTCTCTACTACAAAAAAAAAAAAAAAAAAATTAGCCAGGCATGGTGGCAGATGCCTATTATCCCAGCTACTCAGGAGGCTGAGGCAGAAGAATCACTTGAACCTGAGAGGCGGAGGTTGCAGTGAGCTGAGATCACGCCACTGCACTCCAACCTGGGTGACAGAGTAAAACTCTGGCTCAAAAAAAAAAAAAAAAAATGTGTAAAGCAGCCGGGTGCAGTGGCTCAGGCTATAATCCCAGCACTTTGGGAGGCCGGGCAGGAGGATGGGGGAGTGGGGAGTAACAGGAGGTCAGAAGTTCAAGACCAGCCCGGACAAAGTGGTGAAACCCCATCTCTACTAAAAATACAAAAATTAGCTGGACATGGTGGTGGGCACCTGTAATCCCAGCTACTCAGGAGGCTGAGGCACAAGAATTGCTTGAACCCAGGAGGCAGAGGTAGCAGTGAGCCTAGATAATGCCACTGTACTCCAGACTGGACAACAGAGTGAGACTCCATATCAAGAAAAAATAAATGTGCAAAACTGGAAGGAAATCTATTACTGTAAGATTTGACCAGTATGTACAAGATGAACCAAAGCAAGGTATTTTGATCATAATGGTTTGACTGATAACTACTTTTTTGCACTTCAAATTATTAACAGTTAAGCATGAGAAAGTACAGTTATAATTGGCTTGTTAATGTTTTCCAGGCAAAGTAAGTGTTAAGATTAAAATTTATTTTACTTAAAAGCAAAGAACGCGGCCAGGCGCGGTGACTCACACCTGTAATCCCAGCACTCTGGGAGGCCGAAGCAGGTGGATCACCTGAGGTCAGGAGTTCCAGGCCAGCCTGGCCACCCCAACTCCGCAAAAATACAAAAATCAGCCGGGCATGATGGCGGGAGCCTGTAATCCCACCTACTCAGGAGGCTAAGGTTAAAGAATTGCTTGAACCTGGGAGGTGGAGGTTGCAGTGAGCCAAGATCGCGCCACTGCACTCCAGCCTGGGCGACAGAGTGAGACTTCATCTCAAAAAACAAACAAACAACAACAACAAAAAAAACACAAAGAACAAAACTAGCTCTCTGAAGGCAAATGGTAAACAAAGAAGAGAGTAAATTATTTATGATGGACATAATCAAGTTACAAATATAAGCAATCTGTTGCTTCAGATCCTTTGTGAAATACAGGTAGAAAGAGGGTAAGAAGGTGGCAGAGCATAAAAAATTAAAGAAATTGAAATGATTTTTTTTTTAAAAACTTACTTTTAGGATTTCATCCACACAGCTCACATCACCAGAAGCTGATGCCTTGAAAGAAAAAGCAGCACACATTAGATTTTTATCAGTAGATTTTTAGTATTTGCTTCACAGATTTAAAAACATTATTAAAAGTATTTATGACCCCACTACTCTAAATCAGTACACTGGTTAGAATCTTTGGGTTAATTTCCTTAAATATAAATTTTTCAAGCACCAGAAAATTTTAATCACCAAACTATACAAAGCTGGGGGAACTTTATAGTTTTCAAAGGTTTTAAGTTTTTTATCCTATATTTTAGATTAGAAATAATTTTTAGAATGTAATTTTTCAGGTGTGCAGCTTGTCTAAAAATTTAACCTTATCTATATATAAAATATATCATGATACTGAGATACATCATTTCACATAAACAAAGTTAACCCATTTATGCCAGAGGTTGCAAATTTTTTGTGTGAAAAATCGTACCTTAGCGATGACCTTGAGCAGTAGGATGTAAGTAACTCCTACGAGCTTAGCATTCCAATAATGGAACACCAAGCATAAATGGGTTAAACAAGTATTACTGAAAGATTACTAGTCTGGAACATGGACATTTTACATAGTCTTTCTAAGTCACAAAAACCAAATTGCTTATTCTAAGGCACAAACAGGAATTAGAGAGCCGAACTCAAGTCAAACTCTAAAGATCATGTTGTTTAAAGAAAGAACAAATTACCATTTTACTGTTCTCTTGAGAGGAGTAATCAGATAACAAATGCCACTCAAAATGAGTTTCCCAAGGCCACTGGAAAGATGTTTTAAATGTTTGCAAAACAGCATTTTACATTACGCAGATTCTTCCTTCCACCATTTTGAGCTAAGAGTTGTAATTTTTTGGCTACTGACGTCACTTTCCAAATTTTTTTTTATTGCACAAACTACATTAAAAGATAAAATTTGGGGCCAGGCGCGGTGGCTCACGCCTGTAATCCCAGCACTTTGCGAGGCCGAGGCGGGCGGATCACATGAGGTCAGGAGTTCAAGACCAGCCTGACCAACATGGTGAAACCCCATCTCTACTAAAAATACAAAATTAGCCGGGCATGGTGGCACATGCCTGTAATCCCAGCTACTCGGGAGGCTGAAGCAGGAGAATCGCTTGAACCTGGGAGGTAGAGGTTGCAGTGAGCCGAAATCGTGCCGTTGCACTCTAGCATGGGCAATAAGAGTGAAACTCCAACTCAAAAAAAAAAAAAGAGAGAGATAAAATTTGAGCCAGGCATGATGGTCATGTCTGTAACCTCAGCACTTTGGAAGGCCAAGATGAGAGGATCGCTTGAGGCCAGGAGTTCCAGACCAGCCTGGGCAACATTATGAGACACCCATCTTGAAAAAAAAAGATATAATTTCAGCTATTTCACAATGAAATGTTCCAAAATGCTTTGGTAAGCAATTCAATTTAAATTTCAAACCATCACTATGAACCTGGAGCAGCTGTCTTAATCCTTTAAGTATAACCAGAGAAAAGGATCATAGCATTCAAAGTATACAATATTACCATTTCCACAGACCCAAAAGTCCCATTTATCATAACCATAAACCATCACCTGCATCTCATTCATTTGTATCAATCTAAGCATAGAAAAGTTAATTTTGTTTTTAAACAACAACAAAGGTATATTGTTCTATAAAATCAAAATGCAGAAATCTAAGATATCAATTAGTCATTCTTTTATTCTATAACTGACTTGTCATCTAAGTATTTGAAAACTGTGAATGACATTTTCTCCATTTCCCAAGAGGACGAGTTAACAGATCTACGGATCCACTTGGGAGTAATTCACAAGTCTGTCTTTACATTTTTTTTCATCTTTCAACTTTTACATTCCTTACTTTTAAGGCAAGGAAGCAGTGTTCAAGTTCAATCGTAATTTCATGATCAGTCAATTGCTTCACATAGTCACAATGTTAAAAGCTCTAAATGTGTGACTTACATCCAGTGGTTGGGAAGGTATTTTCAGCTTGGTGAGATGTGCTTTGCTGCTGGGCTTCAGTTCAGTCATGCTGTTGCCATGGGATTGGCTGCTGTAGTGCTCAGAGGACAGCTTTGGTTCCATGGACTCCTGTCCGTCCATGGGCCGCACATAGGCAGTGGGTTTCTGTAACATTGAATTGGACTTTGACATCAATGAGGGTGGGAAAGATTGAGTTGAGTGCTGCCCACTTGAAAAAGGTACACGGGAAGGAGAATCCCAGTTTGCATCAGGGTCCCGAGGTGATTTGGAGCGTTGATGTTCCTTGCTATGGTGATCATTCCCATGAGACCTGGAATGACTAGAGCTTAATGAAGAAACAGCCTGGGGTTTTCCAGGGCTGGAAGAACGTGATTTGGAGTGTTCTGATCCATGCTGGCCTTTTTTCCGGCTACTGCTCCCACTATTGTTATATGACTCACGGTCGTGCCTCTGACCACTACTGTTAGTGCCACTACTGCTACCTGCGCTGGTCCGCTGGCTACTATGTCCACTCTGTAAGCCTGAGGACCGTTTCTGAGACTGAGAAGTGCTGGGTGCGGGTCCTACTGGAGTCCATTTGCTACTCTGATGAGAGCCTCCATGTCTCTGTTCAAAGAAATTTGGGTTAGATTTTTCATCTGCTGATGGTGGTACTGTAGGCTTGGGAATTGCAACAAGCTTTGGTATAGATCTGTCTCCTATGAAATCCTTCATTTCATCGTAGTTTCCAAGCATACTCTGAATACGACTTGATAACTTATCTTCTTTGCTAGTCTACAAAAAAATAAAATAAAATAAAATTATAAAATGAGCATAATCAGAAATAAAATATAATTCTGAACTAATTTTCCAAACTTCGAATGGAAAGGGGCTTTTCAAAGGGAGGCTTTACCTCATATCTTAACGTTAATACCTTGAAGCAAACTCCAAATATATCATTTCTGTAGTGAAAAAAAAAAATCATTGAAAAGTGCCTAAAAATAACCATAGTAAAATATAATCCGAGCACAGTGGCACGTGCCTGTACTCCCAGCTACTCTGGGCAGCTGAGGCAGGTTTGCTCAATTCCAAGATTTTGAGGCTCCAGTGCACTATGATTTCACCTGTGAAGAGCAACTGCACTCCAGCATGGGTAACATAGCAAGACTGTCTTTTAAATACACAAAGTATTTTGAAGGGCCAGGTGCAGTGGCTCACACCTGTAATCCCAGCACTTGGGGAGGCCAAGACGGACAGATCACCTGATGTCAGGAGTTCCAGACCAGCCTGGCCAACATGGTGAAAACCCATTTCTAGTAAAAATACAAACGTTAGCCGGGTGTGGCCGGACATGGTGGCTCACACCTATAATTCCAGCACTTTGGGAGGCCAAGGTGGGCGGATCACCTGACATCAGGAGTTGGAGACCAGCCTGGCCAACATGGTGAAACCCCGTTTCTACTAAAAATACAAAAATAAGCTAGGCGTGGTGGCGGGTGTCTGTAATCCCAGCTACTCAGGAGGCTGAGGCAGGAGAATCGCTTGAACCCGGGAAGCAGAGGTTGCAGTGAGCAGAGATTGCGTCATTGCACTCCAGTAAGACTCCATCTCCGAAAAAAAAAAAAAAAACTAGCCCGGCAAGGTGGTGCACGCCTGTAATCCCAGCTACTCGAGAGGCTGAGGCAGGAGAATCACTTGAACCCAGAAGTCAGTGGTGGCAATGAGCCGAGATCATGACATGGCACTCCAGCGTAGACTAAAGAACAAGATTCTGTCTCATAAAAAAAAAAAAATCTTTTGAACAGAAAAGTAATCTGCCTTTATAAAATTAAGTTCCGGCTGGGCACAGTGGCTCAGGCCTGTAATCCCAGCACTTTGGGAGGCTGAGGCGGGCGGATCACGAGGTCAAGAGATCGAGACCATCCTGGCTAACATGGTGAAACCCTGTCTCTACTAAAAATACAAAAAATTAGCCGGGCATGGTGGCAGGAGCCTGTAGTCCCAGCTACTCAGGAGGCTTAGGCAGGAGAATGGCGTGAACCTGGGAGGCGGAGCTTGCAGTGAGCCCAGATCGCGCCACTGCACTCCAACCTGGGCGACAGAGCAAGACTCCGTCTCAAAAAAAAAAAAAAAAAAAAATTAACTTCCACAGTCCAGCAGATTAGCTAACATTCGTATTTTGGCAGTTTATGAAAATATTATATTCCTCATAACTCAATGTTATAGTTAGAAGCAGAAACAAAAATTTAATGAAACAAGTGATACCCAAATGACTGTCTATAACAACAGAAAAAGAAATCAGACTGATACTGAAGACACATTTATTCAAACATACTAATAATCTCTGAAACTTTGTAAACTAAGTAGCAAATGGCAGTGAGAAGAAACAAAACCATCTACGAAATATTCATTTTTTATTGATATCACACTTAACACCTAGGAAAAATCAAACAATGCAAATTGAGTTACAAAATTCTAATTTAATTCAAAATTCAGAATGGTGAAGTACCCGCCCATGGTTAGTAGCACAACTAGGAAAATAGAGGTAAATGTATGAGCCAACTCAGACCACATTTTTAAGAACACAGGACAGCAATAGGAGGTGGGCTGGAAAACGACTTTTAGGGTGCTGGTAATGCTCTATTTCTTGATCTGAGTTGTATGAAGCTGCTGATGCTGTGAAAATTCTTCAAGCCATAATACCTATGTTGTGTATTTTTCTGTAAGCATAATATACTCCAAAGAAAAGTTTATCCCCAAAAAATATCTTCTATGTAAAGGACAGGAAAAAAATGTTAAGTGGTATTCATAGTAATTCTTTTCTAATATAAACATTCAAGTGTGAAACATTTTAAAAGCAAAAATGTCATGCTAATGGGAAAAAAACATTCACAGAAGGGCAACTTACAACTTTGTATGGCTCTGCAAAGAGAGGAGAGCTAGGTGGGAAGGCGTCTTCACCCTGCTGAATTTCCTGATTCCGCCTTTCCCGTTCTTTCATACGCAGCACATTCCGGTCTTCACGGTTCATGTTGCTATGAAAAGAAACACAATCTTTGTATCACAGAAATAAAAGGAAAAATTAAATATTCTGTACAGATTTTGTCAGCTTAACACTTCAATCACAGATTCCCTTTTGACCTCCAAGTAATAACAGGCATTAGTGCTGAAGCTGGGTTTTGGTAATGGTTTTATCAACAAATACCAATAGTGTCTTCCACAACTATTCCAAGGAAACACTAGCCCAGAATATTAGAACCCACCCCAACAAAACACTTAACCTTATCAATGTTTGAAGTACTCTGTTAGCTAAAAGCAAAAACTTGTACATTCAGAGGGAACGTAGTATTTGAACACAAATCCTCAGTATTTCCTTTTGGACCCTCCTCTTCAGAAATCTGCCTATTCTTTGCCCTTAGAAGCATATAACCCACTCCCAACTACCACCCTTCCCCCCAGGGTCCAGTTCTTTTCTCTACTTTGCATCTACCTTATCTTGATTTCTTTTTGTCCCAAACACAGCTTCCTTGGTGTCCATCCTTACGGTAGTTTGACCTCAGCTTTGCTGTTGCTCTAGATTCCCTAAAAAACGACATTTCTGCTCTAAATATATTAATATTTCAATTAACACCTCAATAAATGGCAAAACCCAGGTTTTCAGTGATAGAATCAAAAATTAACTTGGATTAGTAACAGTAACTAAACTTGTATTGAAAAAGGAAGTCTTTGGAGTGAGGGAAAAATGGAAGTCCCATCTCTATAATCAGGACAGTTTGTCTTATTTTCACTAGAACAAACCAAGAGAAATACAGCCAATTTATAGCAGCAAGGATTTTGGTTAAATAGACAATGGTAGTAAAGGCTGGCAAACTCTGGCACTAGGGATTACCAGGGAATCTGCAACACTCTTCCCTGGAGACAGATTAAATAATCAGACCTGGTTTTGTTTTTTTTTTAAAAAAAAAAGGCTCACTGGAGCCCAGAAAGAAACAATCAGGTTATATGTGTGGAGCATTTCTGGCCTATAATTCATAAATCAAATCAGAAAATTAAAGTTCATCAGAAACTATAATTATAAAATTAGAATTAGTAACAAAGCAGTATTATACTTTTTTTTTTTTTTTTGAAACAGAGTCTTGCTCTATCATCCAGGCTGGAGTGCGGTGGTGCGATCTCCCAGCTCACCACAACCTATGCCTCCCGGGTTCAAGCGATTCTCCTACCTCAGCCTCCTGAGTAGCTGGGATTACAGGTGCATGCCAATGGCTGGCTAATTTTTTTATTTTTAGTAGAGACAGGATTTCACCATGTTGGCCAGGCCAGGCTGGACTCCTGACCTCAAGTGATCCTCCCACCTTGGCCTCCCAAAGTGCTGGGATTACAGGCATGAGAGCCACCAAGTACTTTTGAGGACTTTAATCAGTGGTTAGAACTAGTGAAAGCAAACATTTAAAATTAAAACCTCCTGATTTGCATACTAAGTGTCATGCAATAAAAGCAATTTAACGGCCTGAGCGGCTCACGCCTGTAAACCCAGCACTTTGGGAGGCCGAGGTGGGCAGATCACAAGGTCAGGAGATCGAGACCATCCTGGCTAACACGGTGAAACCCCGTCTCTACTAAAAATACAAAAAATTAGCCAGGCGCAGTGGCAGGCGCCTGTAGTCCCGGCTATTCAGGAGGCTGAGGCAGGAGAATGGCGTGAACCCGGGAGGCGGAGATTGCAGTGAGCGGAGATGGCACCACTGCACTCCAGCCTGGGCGACAGCGCGCGACTCTGTCTCAAAAAAAACAAAAACAAAAACAAAAAAAAACAGAGGATAAGGCCAGAAGGTCAGGCACGGTGGTTCACACCTGTAATCCCAGCACTTTGGAAGCCATGGCAGGAGAATCACTCGAGCTCAGGAGTTTGAGACCACCCTGGGCAACATGGTGAAACTCCATCTCTACAAAAAACACAAAAAACTAGCTGGGTGTGGTGGCATGCGTCTGTGGTCCCAGCTACTCAGGAAACTGAGGTCTGGGGAATGCTTGAGCCTGAGAGGTAGAAGTTCAAATGAGTCAAGATAGTATCACTGCACTCCAGCCTGAGTGACAGAGTGAGACTCTCTCTCAAAAAATTTAAAATTGGCTCACGCCCGTAATCCCAGCACTTTGGAGGCTGAGGCAGGCGGACAACCTGAGGTCAGGAGTTCAAGACCAGTCTGGCCAACAGAGTGAAACCCCATCTCTACTAAAAATACAAAAATTAGCCAAGCATGGTGGCAGGCGCCTGTAATCCCAGCTACTTGAGAGGCTGAGGCAGGAGAATCACTTGAACACGGGAGGTGGAGGTTGCAGTGAGCCGTGACCATGTCATTGCACTCCACCCTGGGCAACAAGAGTGAAACTCCATCTCAAAAAAAAAAAAAGAAAAAAAAATTTTTTTTAATTAAAAAAAAAAAACAAACAGTGGACAAGAAGGCTCCTGGACCTGGCAATATCATCGAGTCTGCCCAGAAAGCTCGGAAGACTAAATGAATATCATCCCTAATACCTGCCACCCCAGTCTCAATCAATGGTAGAAGAACAGTCTCAGAATTGTTTGTTTCGATTGGCCATTTAAGTTTAACAGTAAAAGACTGGTTAATGATAACAGTGCATGGTGAAATCTTCAGAAGGAAAAGATGACTGTTTTGTGATCCATTTTGAGTTTTTTTCATGTGGCAGTTTTAAATTACTAGTTTTTAAAATCAGTACTGTTTAATGGAAGCGACTTAACCAAGAATCTGTCTCAGAATTTTGAGACCCATGAAACAAAGTTTAATGAGAGGCTGGTTCGAAGGTAGTCAGTTATCTCAACTGATTGTTCACAGTCAAGTTATAGACTGAACCCCTTGCTCTAGTCTTTGACCCCTTCTCACTCCCACACTTGACTGCCTACTTTTAAAAACAAACAACACTGGGCACGGTGGGTCACGCCTGTAAACCCAGCACTTTGGGAGGCCAAGGCGGGAGGATCACCTGAGATCAGGAGTTCGAGACCAGCCTGGCCAACATAGTGAAACTCCGTCTCCACTAAAAATACAAAAATTAGCTGGGCATGGTGGTGGGCACCTGTAATCCCAGCTACTTGGGAGGCTGAGACAGGAGAATTGCTTGAACCTGGGAGGTGGAGGTTGCAGTGAGCCAACATTGCACCACTGCACTGCACTCCAGCCTGGGCGACAGAACAAGACTCCATCTCAAAATAAAAATAAAAATAAACAGGCCGGGCACGGTGGCTCGCGCCTGTAATCCTAGCACTTTCGGAGGCTGAGGCAGGCGGATCATCTGAGGTCAGGAGTTTGAGACTAGCCTGACCAACATGGAAAAACCCCGTCTCTACTAAAAATACAAAATTAGCCAGGCGTGGTGGCGCAAGCCTGTAATTCCAGCTACTCGGGAGGATGAGGCAGGAGAATTGCTTGAACCCGGGATGCGGAGGTTGTGGTGAGCCACGATTGCACCATTGCACTCCAGCCTGGGCAACAAGAGCAAAACTCTGTCTCAAAAAAAATAAATTAATAAACAAGTAAAGTTTAGTGAAAGAAAAAAACCCACAATATCACTCCACACCCATTAGGATGGCTATGATAAAAACAAAAACACAAAATAACACGTGTTGGTGAGGATGCAGACAAATTGTAACCTTTGTGCACTGCTGGTGGGAATGTGCAATGGTGCAGCTGCTATGGATTGGCAGTTCCTCAAAAACTTTAACAAATAATTACCATAGGATCCAGCAATTTTACTCCTAGGAATATATCCAAAAGAACCGAAAGCAGAGACTCAAACAGATCCATGTACACCAATGTTCATAGCAGCACTGTTCACAATAGCGAAAAGATGGAAACAACCCAAGTGTCCATCAACAGATGACGATCCATCAACACGGATAAGCAAAATGTGGTATATATACATACATACATAATGGAATACTATTTACCCATAAGGAATGAAATTCTGATACATGCTACAACATAGATGAACCTTGAAACGTTATGCTATGTGAAATAAGTCAGACACAAAAGGACACATATTGTATGATTCTACTTAATATGAGGCACCTGGAATAGGCAAATTCATAGAGACCGAAAATAGAATAGAGGTGGGGAGGTTCTGTTTGGGATGATGAAAAAGTTCTGGAAACAGACAGTATTGATGATTGTACAACACTGTGAATGTACTTAATGCCACTGAATTGTATATGTAAAATTATTAAAATAGTAAATTTTATGTTATATTTTGCCACAATAAAAAAATTAGTACACCGTAAAAATAAAAATTTAAATGTGTATTCCTAGGAATTAAATGCATTCTATAATTTTTTTATAAACACATACATTAGTTATAAAACATTTTAGGTCAGGCGTGGTGGCATGCTCCTGTAGTCCCAGCTACTTGGGAGGTGGAGGCACGAGAATTGCTTGAACCCGGGAGGCAGAGGTTGCAGTGAGCCGAGATCATGCCACTGCACTTTGTGGCGACTGAGTGAGACTCTGTCTCAAATAAATTAAATAAGTATATAAAACACTTTATGACTTTTTGCAAGTTTAATTTTAAAAAATTTAAAACAACCGAGCGTTGTGGCTGGCATCTGTAATCCCAGCACTTTGGGAGACTAAGGCAGTGGATCACGTGAGGTCAGGAGTTCAAGACCAGCCTGGCCAACACGGCCAAACCCCATCTCTACTAAAACTACAAAAATTAGCCGGGTGTGGTAACGTGCACCTGTAGTCCCAGCTACTCGGGAGGCTGAGGCAAGAGAATCATTTGAATCTGGGAGGCAAAAATTGCAGTGAGCCGAGATTGTGCCACTCCACTCCAGCCTGCACAACAGAGTGAGACTCTGCCTCAAAAACAAAAAATTAAAACTATTTAGTGTAAAATGTGTATTCTAACATCCCCCATTCAAGGGAGGTCAGAATTTGTTACAATGTTTTTTGTTTTTTGTTTTTTTCACTTAGTGTCTTAAAATAACTATCCTACTGAAAAACAGAGTCATTCAACTATAAGATTATTGAGTGATTTAAACTCTGAAAGTCAAAATGAGATTTGAGCTAATATTTCAATTATTTTCAAACCCAGTATATTACAACTGCTATTAAACTGTAACTTTACCACAATGCACTATGCTAAAGCACAAAGCCTCAACAGTACATAAATCCCTCTTGGCCTCATTTGGTAGAATTTCTCTACCCATGAGACAGTCTGAAGAGGTCACTTCCTACATGTCAGGGAAACAAAGGTTGTACACCTACAGATCAAAGCCAATAACAAAACATCAGGTCCCAAGACAATATTTAGCACAGAAGGACCTTTGCCCCAAAGTTAGTCATGAGACTTCTATAGCCTTCAGGTTTAAAATAATGTAGTGAAAAACGTGAAAACAAAGATAACAATTCCACACATTTTTGCTTTCTTCATCACATCCTTATGTATTATGTGAATTTCTTACTGTATTTCATAAATCATTCTCAACTCGTCCCTCAAAGTTTCCCAGAAATTGTGCTTTTTTTTTTGAGATGGAGTCTTGCTCTGTCGCCAGGCTGGAATGCAGTGGCACGATCTCGGCTCACTGCAACCTCCGCCTCCTGGGTTCAAGCAATTCTCGTGCCTCAGCCTCCCAAACAGCTGGGACTACAGGCACCCGCCAACACGTCTGGCTAATCTTTTGTATTTTAGTAGAGACAGGGTTTCACCATGTTGGCCAAGATGGTCTCAATCTCCTGACCTCATGATCCGCCCACCTCAGCCTCCCAAAGTGAAATTGTACTGTTTTTCTCTGATGAATGTTCTTTCCCATTCCTCACAAGTATTTCACGAAGTTCTGGGACTCCCCACAATCCTAATTTTCATTCACAAATAACCTTGTCTTAATGGACAAAGATTAAAAAACAATACTAAAAATCAGAGAGAGGCAGCTCCAGCAGCAAACACAGCGTTATCATGGCCTCACAGTGACGAGCATGTTCTGGGGCTTTGTTGGCTTCTTTGTGCCCTAGTTCGTCCCTAAGCGGCCTAACTGGGGAGTTATCATCACCATGATGGTGACCTGTTCAGTTTGCCACTCTCTTTTGGCTGATTGCAATTTTGGCCCAATGCAACCCTCTCTATAGACCATGACTGAAAGATGAAACCACCTGGTATCTGAAGCATCATTGGCCTTGAGGAAGAAGACATGTTTTACAGTGTTCAGTCATTGAAATCAAGAAAGCGAATTCCTTTTTGGATGCAAAATCACCTCCAAATGCAGGCCACCTTCTTCGACTTTGCCTGTTTGGGGCATCAGCTGCCTTAAATGTTCATACATTTGAATTTTTTTTCACAATGCAGTACTTTTTCCTTGACCTTATTTACACTTTGATGAATTATGTGTGTACTTAACCTAAACTGTGCTGATTCCACACAATGTTTATGGACTCTTCTAAGACAGAAGATGCTCTCTTCTGAGAAATATATTAATCTATCCCTTGGAATTTATAGATTTGAAGATGGCTCTTGCCTTATCAAAACATGGGACTCAGTGACGGGTCTAAAAACTGCTACTAGACAAAAAAGACTCCAGTGGGGCAATCAGTAGGAAGGCATGTTGAGAGGGAAGATCCCAACAAAACTACACCAAATTACATTTTCAGGATGAAAATCTTATTTCTGCCGTCTTTTTTTTTTTTTTTTTTTTTGAGATGGGGTCTTGCCATATTGCTCAGGCTTGTTTCAAATTCTTTGGCTCAAGCAATCCCCCTGCCACAGCCTTCAGAGTAGCTGAGACTACAGGCATAAGCCATCATACCTGGCTCTCTGCCATCTTTTGGAATAAATTATTTTTCTGCTTTAAGAAACAATGGGCCAGGCCCAGTGGCTCATACCTGCAATCCCCGCACTTTGGGAGGCCAAGGTGGAAGGACTGCTTGAGCCCAGGAGTTCCAGACCAGCCTGGGCAACAAAGTGAGACCTCATCTCTTAAAAAATGTAAAAATTAGGCCAGGCACGGTGGCTCAAGCCTGTAATCCCAGCACTTTGGGAGGCTGAGGCGGGTGGATCACAAGGCCAGGAGACTGAGACCATCCTGCGGGTGGATCACGAGGCCAGGAGATTGAGACTATCCTGGCTAACACGGTGAAACCCCATGTGTACCACACACACACACGCACGCGCGCCCACGCCAGGCGTGATGGTGAGTGCCTGCAGTCCCGGCTACTCGGGAGGCTGAGGCGGGAGAATGGCGCGAACCCGGGAGGCAGAGCTAGCACTGAGCAGAGATCGCGCCACTGCACTAGAGCGAGACTCTGTCTCAAAAAAAAAAAAAAAAAAGTAAAAATTAGCCAGGAAAGGTGGTGCATGCCTGTAGTCCTCGCTACTTGGAGACTGACGCAGAAGGATCACTGGAGCCCAGGAGTTTGAGGCTGCAGTGAGCTATGTTTGTGCCACTGCACTCCAGCATGGCCAACAGAGCAAGACCTGGTCTCAAAAATAAATAAATGAAAATGAAAAGCAGCCAGGCATGGTGGCTCACGCCTGTAATCCCAGCACTCTGGGAGGCCGAGGCGGGCGGATCACGAGGTCAGGAGTTCAAGACCAGCCTGGCCAACATGGTGAAACCCCATCTCAACTAAAAATACAAAAAATAAGCCGTGCCTGGCCGGGCGCGATGGCTCACGCCTGTAATTCCAGCACCTTGGGAGGCCGAGGCAGACGGATCACCTGAGGTTGGGAGTTCAAGACCAGCCTGACCAACATGGAGAAACCCCGTCTCTACTAAAAATACAAAATTAGCCAGGAATGGTGGCACATGCCTGTAATCCCAGCTACCTGGGAGGCTGAGGCAGGAGAATCACTTGAACGGGAGACAGAGGTTGCAGTGAGCCAAGATCGTGCCATTGCACTCTAGCCTGGGCAATAAGAGCGAAACTCCATCTCAATAAATAAATAAATAAATAAATAAATAAATAAATAAACAAGCAAGCAAGCTAGGCATGGTGGTGGGCGCCTGTAATCCTAGCTACTCGGGAGGCTGAGGTAGGACAATCGCTTGAACCCAGGAGGCAGAGGTTGCAGTGAGCCAAGATTGCGCCACTGCACTCCAGCCCAGGCGACGGTGCGAGACTCCATCTCAAAAATAAAATAAAATAAAAATAAAAAAAATGGAAGAAAAATATTTTTATCAATCAACCATCAACTTTCAAACTATCAGCGTCTACATCTATTCTCTTCCCTCCCAGTGACAAAGGAAAAAAACTCGAATCTTCCTAACAAAGAACAATTATCCTCATTTTGCTATCTTCTAGACCTTTAGCAGTTGCGATTTTTTCTCCAACAACTTCAACTTCTCCATCTCTAGTGAATCCTACGAATCCTTTCCATCAGCATTCAAACATATTCTTCTTAAAAAAAATTTTTAAAAAGGCCAGGCATGGTGGCTCATGTCTGCTGTAATCCCAGCACTCTGGGAGGCTAAGACGGGCAGATCACTTGAGGCCAGGAGTTCAAGACCAGCCTGGCCAACATGGCAAAACCCTGTCTCTACTAAAATTACAAAAATTAGCCAGGCGTGGTGGTGCAAACCTGTAGTCCTAGCTACTCAGGAAGCTGAAGCAGGAGAATCGCTTGAACCAGGAGGCAGAGGTTGCAGCGAGCAGAGATCGCCACACTGCACTCCAGCCTGGGCAACAAAGCAAGACTCCGTCTCAAAAAAAAAAAAAAAAGTCTTCATTGGCCCCACATCTCTCTCCAGCCAAGCTTCTCAAAAGGACTTTTGGTGATTCTCCACCTCCTCAGCAACCACTCATTTTATAAAATATTACCCTAAAAGATAAGGACCAATACAGTGAACAGTTGTGCTACCCATCAAACAACCACCTTAGGAAATAAAAGCATTACCAACATAGTTGAAGGCTGCTGTGTACTTCTCCTGATCACATCTCCAAGTACTCTCTCCCCCTGTAAGCAGTAGACACTATTCTGATTTTGGTGTCAACCATTCTCAGGAATTTCTTTTCTTTTTCTTTTTTTTTCAGACAGAGTCTCACTTGGTTCCCCAGGCTGGAGTGCAGTGGCACGATCTCGGCTCATTGCAACCTCCACATCCCAGGTTCAAGCAATTCTCCTGCCTCAGCCTCCCAAGTAGCTGGGACTACAGGCACCTGCCACAACACCAGGCTAATTTTTGTATTTTCAGTAGAGATGGGGTTTCACCATATTGCCTAGGCTGGTCTCAAACTCCTGACCTCAAGTGATCGGCCCACCTCGGCCTCCCAAAGTGCTGGGATTATTGGCATGAGCCACCACACCCAGGTAGGAATTTTCTTTGTACTTTTACTACATATGTATATATCTCTAAATAAGAAACTGAATTGTTTTGCATATTTTTTCAACATTATTAAAAAGGTATACTCTTAACAACTCAGTTTTTTGAATCCTCGCATTATGAGGTTAATCCATTGCTGTAGTTCATTTATTTTCACTGTGTATCCACACAGTTTACTTATCTACTCTCCAGATGACACATATTTAGGTAGTTTCCCCTTTCTCTGCCATTACAAACAATGCTAAATGATCATTTTTATGCACATCTCTTTGTACCAATGAGTGAGAGTTCTTCTAGAATAGACAGCTAGAAGTGGAACTACTGCAGAGGATGAACATTTTCAACTTTAGTAGATACAGCCAAATTACTAATACTTTCCAAAATGCCGTCCGTAACCAATCACTATTCAACATTCTACTGTTTCCAATTTCCCAACATTCTGTTTCCAATTTCCCAACATTCTGTTTCCGATTTCCCACATCATATTTCTTTGCCAAGATCATTAGCAACTTCCATATTGCTAAATTCAACAGATATTTTATCATTTTACTTGACTTACCATTCAATACATTCAGCCACTTATCTCTCCTTGATATACTCTTTGGCTTCTGTAACACTTAGCCTTCCCAGCTTCCCCAGTTCCTCTGGCTCTTCCCATCCTACCTACCAGATGTCTTCAAAAGTGGTGCTCCACTGTGCTCAGACATGGGTCTTATTCTCGTTCATTTTATATCCTCTCCTTACATTCCCAAAGCTTAAAATATCTCTATGTGGCCAGGCGCGGTGGCTCACACCTGTAATCCCAGCATTTTGGGAGGCCAAGGCAGGCAGATCACTTGAGGTCAGGAGTTCAAGACCAGCCTAGCCAACATGGTGAAACTCCATCTCTGCTAAAAATAACAAAAAAAATTAACTGGGCATAGTGGTGCATGCCTGTAATTCCACCTACTCGAGAGGCTGTGGCATGAGAATCACTTGAACCTGGGAGGCAGAGGTTGCAGTGAGCCAAGATCGTACCACTGCATTCTAGTTTAAGTGACGGAGTGAGACTGTCTCAAACAAAAAACAAAAAACAACAAAAAAAACAACTCTATGCCTACAACCAGAACGCCCACATATGCTCCCCATGACACTTTCTCTTCTGAAATACAAAACCACACATCCAGGAACCTGTTTGACAATGCCCTTTGGCTATCTAAGAAATCTAAATCAGGGCTAGGCACTACATCTCATGCCTGTAATCTCAGCACTTTGGGAGGGCAAGGTGAGAGGACTGCTTGAGCTCAGGAATTCAAGACCAGCCTAGGCAACATAGGGAGAATCTGTCTCTATTAAAAAAAAAAAAAATTGTATTATCTTTTTTTTTAATCCCAAAGGCTTCAAAACTAAGAAATCTCTGTTTTTTTTAATTTCGATTTTTTATTTTTTAGAGACAGGGTCTCAGTCTGTCACCCAGGCTGGAGTGCAGTGGTGCAATCATAGTTCACTGTAACCTCAAACTCCTTAGGTAAGTGCTCCTCCCACCTCAGCCTCCTGAGTAGCTGGGACTAAAGGATGCATGACACCACACCTGGGTAATTTTTTTTTCTTTTTAATTTTTTGTAGAGACAAGATCTCACTATGTTGCCCAGGCTGGTCTAAAACTCCTGGCCTCAAGTAATCCTACCACCCCAGCCTCCCAAAGTGCTGGGATTACAAGAACTTTGTAATGAGTCACCATGCCCAATCCCAAAAATCTCAATCTTAATACATCTAAAATTAATTTTCTGATCTGCTTTCCCTTATCACCAACCACTCCTCCTCCAGTGATCCTCATCCTAATAGTAATGCATCCAGCCAGCCAACTGCTTTTGCTGAATTCTTCCTTCAACCTCTCTTCAAATCTAATCCATCACCATAACTGCCAAAATATATTTTGAATCTCCCTCCTCACTTCTTTTTCCACTGCCACCGTTCAAAACACACCACATTTTATCTTCGGCTTGAATAAACGCTACAGCCTTTCTAATTGGACTTCTACTTCCCTCGGTCTCTCTTTATATGCCATACGGCAGCCAAAGTAATCTTTCTAAGACAAAAGTCAGGTCAGATTGCCTAACTCCTGCTTAAAATTTTTAAATAAGCTTTCCGTTTACTTTAAGATAAACTTTAAAGTCCTCAACATGGCTTACAATATTCTACTTGATCTGACTCTTGTCTCCTCATCAGATTAATCTCATACTTTCTACCAGTCCCTTCCAGTTCTTGAACACAGTGTGCATTCCAGATTCAGGAAAGTCATGCAGATGAGCAGTTCCCAATCTTTTTGGCACCAGGGACCAGTTTCACAGACGACAATTTTTCCATGGATGGACAGGGGTTGCGGGGAGATGATTTTGAAAGAAAACCATTTCACCTCAGATCATCAGGCATTAGTTAGATTCTCAGAAGGAGTATGCAACCTAGATCCCTTGCATGTGCAGTTCACAACAGGGTTCGAGCTCCTATTGACACGGCAGAGTTCCCTCGACCCCATCACGTGACTTGTGACAGGGGTGGCTCACTTGCTTACCCGCCATGCTCAAACCCCTTGTGGGAGGGGAAGCACACAGGGTGAGTGGGTGCAGAAGCTTTTGGGTGCCAGCAGGAATTAACCCCATACCGGCCCATGGCAGCATCTAGGGGTGGTTGCCCACGACCTCTGGAGCCCCAGAGGGTGTGTGTTACAAACAATGCTCTTTTATCATTTGCTGTCCACGGATGGCTAAGTGTTAAGCTCACTGGAAGGTCAGGGTGATAGCCTTTCACATCCTGCCCTCTTGGTACCCAGGTTCTTCTCCGGTATCCAGGAAGAATCAGGTCACATGAACTTGAAGGATGCTGAATGCAGAGATTGTATTGAGTGGTGGAAGTGGCTCTCAGCAGGATGGGGAGCTGGAAAAGGGATGGAGTGGGAAGATAACCTTCCCCTGGAGCTCAGCTGTCCCCAGCTGAAATCCTCTCCAACCCATAGTCTCCGGTGTCCAGCTGCTGCTTCTCCTCTGTGCTTCTTCTCTTCTCTCCTCTGCCATACCACTCTGTTCCTCTGCTAGTGGAGCTTGGAGTTTTTATGGGTACAGGGTGGAGGGGCGTGGTGGGCCAGAGTGGTTATGGAAAAGGAAACATTCAGGCAGGAAAACAGGGATGTGAAGTTCTTATTTAGGGTTATGGGTCCAAGCTTGAGGGGCCCTCACCAGGTACCCCACCCACTTCTAGCCAGTATTTCCCTGCCTCCTGTCTGTATCACTATGAGAATCTGATCTGATAGGAAGCAAAGCTCAGACGGTAATGCTCACTTGCATAGTATACGACATAATAGCGTACATACAACTATACAGGTCAGGTGTAGCGACTTATGCCTGTAATCTGAACACTTTGGGAGGCCAAGGCGGGCAGATCACGAGGTCAGGAGTTCAAGACCAGCCTGATCAACATGGTGAAACCCCCATCTCTACTAAAAATACAAAAAGTAGCCGGGCGTGGTGGCGAGCGCCTGTAATCCCAGCTACTCAGGAGGCTGAGGCAGGAGAATCGCTTGAACCCGGAAGGCAGAGGTTGCAGTGAGCCAAGATCATGCCACTGCACTCCAGCCTGGGTGACAGAGTGAGATTCCATCTCAAAAAAAAAAAAAAAAAAAAAAAATATATATATATATATATATATACACACACACACACACAAAATATATACATGTATTACACAGATTATATAGTATATAATATACATCAGAGTATATTATATATGCTACATATATTATATACTATACTTACTATATAATATATACTATACTATATAGTATAGTATATATAATATAATGCACAAGATGTGTAATATATAAATATATAATACACGTAATACATGTAAATATATGTGTATTATACTCATATGTATTACACAAATATACATATTCTACAAACAAAAAACCCTAACAGCCACCAAGTAAATGGGGACCTTGTAACTAACTGCTCAACCCTAAAGAAATCCTCAAACCCAAGTATCCACTAAGGCTGGATTCAACAAATGTTTTTAGGGCCACAGTAAATATTTCAGGTTTGGCAGGCCATATAGTCACAATTACTAAATTCTGCCATCACAGCAGCAAAAGCAGCCACAGACAATACATAAACAAAAAACAAACGGGTGTGCTGCCTGTGTTCCAGTAAAACTTTATTTATGGACACTGAAATCTGAGTTTCCTGGCCGGGCCCAGTGGCTCATGCTTGTAATCCCAGCACCTTGGAAGGCTAAGGCAGGTGGATTACCAGAGGTCAGAAGTTCAAGACCAGCCTGGCCAACCTGGCGAAACCCCATCTCTACTAAAACTACAAAAATTAGCTAGGTGTGGTGGCGCACACCTGTAATCCCAGCTACTCGGGAGGCTGAAGCAGGGAGAATCACTTGAACCTGGGAGGCGGAGGCTGCAGTGAGCCGAGATCATGCCACTGCACTCCAGCCTGGGCAACAGAGCAAGACTCCATCTCAGGAAAAAAAAAAAAAGAGAGCGAGAGAGAGAAATCTGAGTTTCCTAAAATATTGACTTGCTAAAAAAAATGATTTTTCTCCCACCATTTAAAAATGTAAACATGGGCCAGGCAAGGTGGCTCACACCTGTAATCCCAGCACTTTGGGAGGCTGAGGCAGGCAGATCATGAGGTCAGGAGTTCAAGACCAGCCTGACCAACATAGTGAAACCCCATCTCTACTAAAAATACAAAAATTAGCCAGGCATGGTGGCAGGTGCCTGTAATCCCAGCTACTCAGGAGGCTGAGGCAGGAGAATCAGTTGAATCTGGGAGGTGAAGGTTGTGGTGAGCCAAGATTGCACCATTGCACTCCAGCCTGGGTGACAGTGTGAGACTTCGTCTCAAAAAAAAAAAAAAAAAAAAAAAAAACGGAAAAATGGCCAGGTGCAGTAACTCATGCCTGGAATCTCAGCACACTGAGTGGCTGAGGTGGGAGGACTACCTGAGGCCAGGAATTTGTAACCAGCCCAGGCAATACAGCAAGACCCCATCTTTGCAAAAACCAAAAAATTTAGCCAGGTATGGTGGCTCGTGCCTGTAGTCCTAGCTACTTGGAAGGCTGAGGCAGGAGGATCACATATGTGCAGCAGATCAAGGCTGCAGTGAGCCGTGACTGCCCCATGCACTCCAGCCTGGGTAACCGAGTGCAGTCCTGTCCAAAAAAATAATAATTATTATTATTATTTAAAATGTCACTATTTAAAATGTTATTTTATTTAATGCTAAATCAGATCAGACTTCTAGATGTTAACTATTAAAATTTACAGAAAGGACGGGTGCAGTGGCTCATACGTATAATCCCAGCACTTTGGGAGGCCGAGGCAGGCAGATCACCTGAGGTCAGGAGTTCGAGATCAGCCTGGTCAACATAGCAAAACCCTGTCTCTACTAAAAATACAAAAATTGGCTGGGCATGGTGGCAGGCGCCTGTAGACCCAGCTACTCAGGAGGCTGGGGCAGGACTGCTTGAAATCCAGGAAGCGGAGGTTGCAGTGAGTTCAGATCATGCCACTGTACTCTAGCCTGGGTGACAGTGCAAGACTCCATCTCAAATAATAGAAATAAAAAAAATAAAATAAATAAAATTTACAGAAAATACAAGGGACAAAAGAACGTATTACATGAAACCACTGGGATCTCATCAACACAATCTAGATTCTGAGAAGTATCATAGGGCAAAGACCTGGCTTCTTCAACAAACCAATTGTATGGGAATAACCACAATAAAAAGATAGAGGAAAACTTATAGATTAGAAGAAAAAAGTATCGATTACCTAAACCCAATGTAATATATACAGACCTTATTTGGATCCTAATTCACAAAAATTGTAAAAACAATACAAAAACTATAATCAGGGAAATGTGAACACTTGATATTGATGATATTAAGGAATGAGTGTTACTTTTTTTAGTGTATAATATTGGGATTGTTTTAATCTTTATATTTTAGAAACACATAATGAAATATTACAACACTTACAGTCCTTCTTTTACTAGTGTCTTCCCTAATACATTTTTCGTGATGTTACTCAGCAGGCTATAGTCCCATAGTAGCTGCATAACAAATAATTAAAAGAGGTACACCAGCCTGGACAACAGGGCGAAACCCCATTTCTACAAAAAATACAAAAAAAATTAGCAGGGCATGGTGGTGCACACCTGTAGTCCTAGCTACTCGGGAGGCTGAGTTATGAAAATTGCTTGAGCCTGGGAAGCAGAGGTTGCAGTGAGCCAAGATCACATCACTGCACTCCAGCCTGGATGACAGAGTGAGACCCTGTCTCAAAAAAAAAAAAAAAAAAAAAAAAAAAAAAAAAAAAAAAAAGGAGCTACAAAGTGATGCAGAGATTGAAAGGAAGTAGATCACAACTGGAGTGGGGTGAAGAATTAACCAAAACTTCAAGAACGCAATGAAACGTAAATCAGGCCTTTAAAAACGGTGAAATTTTAACAGGTAAGAAACAAGTTAGAAGAAATAATATTCCAATTGGAAGAAATGGAAGCAACTGCAAAAAGGTGAGAAGGTGTGTCTCTGCAGAGTATTGGCTGGTACTCATCTCTCCATAAAACTGTCCCTTCCCTAATGATGACATGAAAAGGAAAAGTCATAACCCACTAGGCAACTCCAAACTGACAAAATCCTGGGAGAGCTATTAGGCCCAAAGCAACTCTAGGCAGCCCTGTCCCCGAACAGATCTCTGGATAATCAAACCATACTGGCTTTCCAGTGCAGTCTATTCATGTCAGACCCTGATTCCTCCTACCCAACAACCTTGGGAAAAGAATACATGAAGTTCTTTTACCTGTCCTAGGAAATGATTATTGAAGTAATTAGTTTAAAACAGTATCCACTAATAAGCTATGTTTCCTTGCCTAAAAGCCACCAACACAGTTCATTAAGAACTCCAAGAGAGAAAAAGTTACATAAAATGCCTTCTGTCAGAACATTCCTCAGGTTACAGATTTTTTTTTTTTTTTTTTTGAGATGGAGTCTTGCTGTGTTGCCAGGCTGGAGTGCAGTGGTGCGATCTCAGCTCACTGCAACCTCCGCCTCCCAGGTTCAAGCGATTCTCCTGCCTCAGCCTCCCAAGTAGCTGGGACTACAGGCGCCACCATGCCCAGCTAATTTTTGTATTTTTAGTAAAGACGGGGTTTCACCATATTGTCCAGGATTGTCTTGATCTCTCGACCTCGTGATCCGCCCACCTTGGCCTCCCAAAGTGCTGGGATTACAGGCATGAGCCACCGGGCCCAGCAAGGTTACAGATTTTTAAAAATAAAGAATAGCTGATAAAGCAGGCAGCTAAGATTTTTTTTTCTTCAAAAATAGAATAGATAGTTCTAGTATTAAAATGTTTTGGAATACTCTGGAATTGAATTTGGAGGTTCTAATATTTTCTGTGCCCCAGTATCGTTAAAACTTTCAAGATATGATACCAGCGAAAATGAACATCAAGACAAATAGGAATGCAGATGATGTGCCAAAACTCAGTAACTGGAACATGTATTACTGCCCTCTTCCGTGTACTAGAGTATTACTTCAAATAACCAAGAAGGGTATGTATAGGGAGTTAACAACAAGTAGGAGTGCTTTTCTTTTTTTCTTTTTTTTGAGACGGAGTCTCGCTCTGTTGCCCAGGCTGGAGTGCAGTGGTGCGATCTCGACTCACTGCAAGCTCCGCCTCCTGGGTTCACGCCATTCTGCTGCCTCAGCCTCCCAAGTAGCTGGGACTACAGGCGCCTGCCACCACACCCAGCTAATGTTTTGTATTCTTTTAGTGTTAGCCAGGATGGTCTCGATCTCCTGACCTCGTGATCCGCCCGCCTCAGCCTCCCAAAGTGCTGGGATTACAGGCATGAGCCACTGCACCTGGCCAGTAGGAGCGCTTTTCTTAAACCAAAGGAAAAAGCAGCAAGGTAACAGGTCAGGTTAGCTTTATGCAGTCTTTAGTCACTACACCTTCTTTCACAATAACTGAGACTAGCTAACACCCTCCCAGAAATCAAATAGAATTGTTCCAACTTATCAGAGGAAATGAATAAGGGAATGGGTAAAACATAATAAGGATGCAGGAGAGCTGGGAACCTTTATATCGTATAGAAAAGTCTTCATAGTGAGATATCTGTAGAATAAAGCTAAAGTAAAAAAAAATCTAAGTCATCAATTTTTTATAGTACATGCTGTACTTCTGGGTCATTGTCCAGGTGTGCTCTCAATACTTAAGAATACCTCTTTGATTTTATTAAAAATACCACAAAGAAAAGTCCTCATAGATTTTGAACTCCATTCTAAACCAGTGGATGGCCACAAAGGAAGAAATACCTGTTTTATTTGTTCCTCTCAGGTACACATAAAACTACAGCATTTACCTTACCTTCTCAAAAAAGGCAAAATATATAACTTTCAGAAAGCTTCATCTTCTGTCTCATCTTCTGAAACTGACAGGTTTTTCCCTTTCAAATACTGATCCTTTGCTCATACAGCTTTCTTTACATTACCTTTTTGTGAAATCTTAGATAAGTTGATAGAACAACAATTTCAAGTTCAAAATATTATCACATTCAAATTCAATCTAGTAATTGTGTAAAATACTGAGGAAGATAAAAAGAGGAATAAATATAGTACTTCCTCAAAGACCCTGTAACAGATCTGTAAGAAAATTATTATGCATCCCTCAATATCTGCAAGAGACAGGGAAAAAAAGAAAATTACAGTGCAAAATATATAGTAGGCTTCTGCTTGTTTGAGACATCGCCTAGGTTGGCCGGGCGCAGTGCTCATGCCTGTAATCCCAACACTTTGGGGAGGCCGAGGCGTGTGGATCACGAGGTCAGGAGTTCGAGACCAGTCTGACCAACCTGCTGAAACCCCGTCTCTACTAAAAATACAAAAAACATTAGCTGGGAATGGTAGTGTGTACCTGCAATCCCAACTACTCAGGAGGCTGAGGCAGGAGAATCGCTTGAACCCAGGAGGCAGAGGTTGCAGTGAGCAGAGATGGAGCCACTGCACTCCAGTGGTGTGATCTCGGCTTACTGCAACCTTCGCCTCCCAGTTCAAGCGATTCTCAAGCGATTCTCTTGCCTCAGCCTCTGGAGTAGCTGGGACTACAGGCATGTACCACCATGTCTGGCTAATTTGGTTCTCATGCCTCAGCCTCTCAAGTAGCTAGAACTACAGGTGTGCACCACCACACCTGGCTAATTCTTGTATTTTTAGTAGAGACGGGGTTTCATTATGTTGGCCAGGCTGGTCTAGAACTCCTGACCTCAGGTGATCCGCCCACCTCGGCCTCTCAAAGTGCTAAAGTGCTAGGATTACAGGCGTGAACCACCAGGCCCAGCTGCAGAATATATTGCTACAAAAAGGGTACAATAACTCAAGAGTACACAGAAGAGAATGTATCAACCTGAATGTGAGAATCTGACAAGTAGAAAGTGACTCAGAACAAAAATATTCAATCTTTAAGAATTCTTAATTACACAGCTTCACCTTACACTCCCAAATTGTAGATCATGTTCCAATTAACACAGCTAGGCTCTTTTTTCAGACACCCCATCTTGTCCCCACTTGAAGCAAAATTTTATTTAAAGTAAAATTTGCCTACTGTTTCTAGAGAGTTAACAAAAATCAAAGTACCAGCCTGCAAACCACCGCAAATTGAATGAAACTGCTGGTAATAAAAAAAGAAAAATTTGACTGCTTCCAGGTTTTTAGTAAGTTAACTCTGAAAGATAACTTAAAACTTACTGGGAATTTTTCTTATGTTTAGGAGCTGAAAGATGCAGTGATAATAAGGAAAACGAATCTGAGAAATTTAAAGAAGCCAGCTTTGTTGAAAACCAAGTGGCCACTTGCCAACACTTCTTTATGCACGTATGACCAAAGATGATTCTAGGCAGACTCACAGACCACAAAGGCTCTTTATCAAATCCCAAATTAAGAAAGTTCTCATAAATATTTCAATTTTGATAAGTTAAAGGCCAGTTAAGTTTTAAAAAGCACTTTATGAAGTGCAGAATCAATACAGAAACGAAGCTTTGCGCTTTTCATATCTGAGCCCGAAAAACAGCACACATTTTATGTTACATTTACAGTCTATTCACAGACACCTATAGCTTAGATTCCATCAAGAAAAACACTGGTCAATGGAAAAGTGACTGGCCTTAGTATAAAATTTCCATGTGGCCAGCAGGGAAGAAACCGCAAAATTCTGAATTACAACTGACAAAACTACGAGAACCCTAAATCGAACTCTTCGCCTTGAACTCCATATACAAACATTTCAGATTCGTACTTCCACTTCCTGAAAATAATACTGTTTGTAAACGAAAAGGCAATAAGGTTACTCCCAAAACTCCTGTACTCCATGATCCATCCTCAAAGAGTGGAAGGAACAGCAAAGTAGAAGGAACAAAGCACTGACGTCAATTACGAGATTAACCCCAAGAAACAGGCAGCTGGAGGAAAGGCCTAAACATCAATATCCACGCACAAGCTACTGGGATAACTAGGTAACAGACCGATTCAGAAGTTGTAGGGGGGAGTATTCGAGTATTATACCCCCACGTTCCCATTTTTAGTCAATCCCCTTCGCAAGTCGAAGGCGGAAATTTTTCCTTTTTTTTTTTTTTTTGCGGGGGTGGGGGTGTGGGAGAGGTGCGCAGGATCGCGAGAAGGAAAGCGAGAACTAGCTGGGTAATGTTAGCCAGAATCTGGGCCTATTTTCTCTTTAATTAGACATAATTTGAAATTGAGGAGGATATGAAAAAGTAACAAATCAGCCGATGGAACGTCTGAGGAAAGAAAGAGGAAAGGAGAAACACTAAACGGATGGATTTCTGGGAATTTTTGTTAGGATTGGGTTAGCTTTTTTATTTTCTTATTATTGCGGGAAGGTGGTGGGGTGGGACGCGCAGATGAGAGGAGGGGTGACGCCTGATTGAGCAGCCCCAGCCCGGAGGGTCTCCCCGAGGCTCCCCGCAGAACTTGCGGGCCCCCACCCCCACCCGGCCCCGGCCACAACCCCCGCGGCCCGGCCCGGCCCTGGGTCAGTCTGTCGGCCCTTCTTACCTCCAGTCCCGGCTCCGCTAGGCCCGAACCATCTCCTGGCTGCGGCAGTGGCGGCGCCGGGCCTGCACCTTCACCGGACGCGCATTCGAGCCCGCCCAGGGGGCGGTGACAGGCTGCCAAGGGCGAGGGGCTCCGGGAGGCGGCGGGGGTTCCGGAGGCCTCGACAAACGAAGGCGGCGGCGGCGGCGGCAGCTATGCGCCTCACACGGAACAGGCGTAGGCCCCGCACCGCTCCATGACGGTCGGGCCCGGGCTGGGACAGCTGACTGAGGCGGCGGGGGCGGGTTAACGAAGACCTGGCACCAGGATCCCCGCCCCGTCCGCTGGCGGCGGCGACGGCAGCTGGACTCCTGCAGCCAGGGCTGTGACTGACGCAGCGGCCGTGCCACCATGTGACCAAGACCGGGCGGGTGCGGGGCGTCACGTGATGCCTCTGCGCCCCTCCCCGCTGGGGGAGTAGGGGGCGGGGGTCTGTGGGCCGGCTGGGCCGGGAGGCGACGCCCGGGGTGGTGACGTGCCCGGCTGTGGGGTCCGATGACCCGGGCCAGGCAAAGGACCCGCCCGAGCGGTATAGGCCTGAGCCTCTGGGCACTGCGGCCGCGTCGGGCAGGGCTGCCAGGGCAGGACAGGGCCTGCACATCCGGGAGCTCACGCCCTCCTGCGCGTAGCCCGCTAGTGAGGTTCCGAAGGGCGGGGCCGGGCCGAACCGGATATGCCGGTTCTGGGGCTCAGGTGACAAACCCAGGCCTTCCGCCCCTCGCCCCTGGTGGGGATCCGGCCCAACCCGGAGCTTCCTAGACTTGCTTCCAGGTGTCGAAGCCTCGAGCCCTCAAGAGGTCCGGCAAAAAGGCAAAGGACGCAGGAGGCTGTTCGGTATTTCCAGTAAACTTACCCTAAGAAGCCAAACCGCCCCTCTTTCTTCGTCATTCAAACATCTTCTGCCACTAATGTTTTCCTTTTCATTTATTTATTGAGATAGATCTCGCTGTTGTCGCCCAGGCTGGAGTACAATGGCGGGATCTCGGCTCACTGCAACCTCCGCCTCCCGAGTTCAAGCGATTCTAGTACCTCAGCCTCCGGAGTAGCTGGGATTAAAGGCGGGAGCCACCACCTACGGCTAATTTTTGTATTTTTAATATAGACACGGTTTCACCATGTTGGCCAGGCTGGTCTCGAACTCCTGACCTCAACCAATCCACCCGCCTCGGCTTCCCAAAGTGTTGGGATTACAGGCGTGAGCCACCGCACCCGGCCCACTAATGTTTTTCTTCAGCATATCATTCTGAACACTTCTTTCACCTCTAAACATCTACTATTTCTTTTAAGCTTCACTCTTTATATGCATTTTCTCTATAGAGCTATATAAATTAGGAAATGTCTTAATAGAAAACTCAAAACATGACAGAATAAAAAATAATTGATTCTCCCATCTCTGTCTGTTAGCTGTTTCAGTCCTGGAAGGCAATCACTTAGCATTTAATAATGTATCTTTCCCTACATATTTGTAAGTAATACATTAAAATATAGGGATACTTCTTTTTACACAAAAGGTAACACACTGTATACGCTGTTCAGTCCTTTTTTTCTCACTTCAAATATCTTGGATAGGCTGGGCACAGTGGCTCAGGCCTATGATCCCAACACTTTAGGAGGCCGAGGGGGGCTGATCGCTTGAGACCAGGAGTTTGAGACCAACCCCGGCAACATGGCAAAACCCCATCCCTATGAAAAATACAAAAATTAGCCGGGCGTGGTGGTGCATGCATATAGTCCCACCTACTCTGGAGACTAAGGTGGGAGGATCACTTGAGCCTAGGAGGTCGGTGCTGCAGTGAGCCGGGAGCTTGCCATCCAGCCTGGATGAGAGTGAGACCCTGTCTCAAAAAAAGAAAAAAGAAAAAAAGAAAAAAATGTCTTGGACATCCTGCCATATCAGTATATAATGAACTACCTTTTTCTTCCTAGAGGCAGAATAATATTCCACTTATGCAAACATCCTAATTTATTTAACCAATCCCCTACAGGTGGATATTCCGCTTGTTGCCAAGCCATTACTATTACATGCTAAGCTGCAATGAATAACCTCATACAAGACAGGGCAACATAGTGAGACCCCATCTCTACAAAAAATAAAAAATTAGCCATTTGTGGTGGCACAGGCTTGTGGTCCTAACTACTAGAGAGGCTGAGGTGGGAGAATCGTTTGTACCCAGGAGGCGAAGGCTGCAATGAGCCCTAATCGCACCACTGCACTCCAGTCTCAGTGACAGAGCAAGACCCTGTCTCAAAAAAGTTAAAATAATTAAAAACAAAAAACAACTCCATATAATGAGCAAATTATACCTGTATGATAAATCCTTAGCCTGGAATCTTTAGATCAAAAGGATTTTTAATTTTGATAGATATTACCAAATTATCCTACACAGAAATTGTGCCTATTTCATTTACTTGCTTTCAAATTCTGCTTAAGAAGATTTACAAGGCTGTATAGGTTGGAGGGTTGAGGGGATGGAGAGTGGCAAAAGAAAAGAGTATTTGTCACTTTACACCGTAATAATTTTTTTTTTTTTTGAGACAGAGTCTCGCTCTGTCGCCCAGGCTGGAGTGCAGTGGCACCATCTCGGCTCACTGCAAGCTCTGCCTCCCAGGTTCACGCCATTCTCCTGCCTCAGCCTCCCCAGTAGCTGGGACTACAGGTGCCCGCCACTATGCCCGGCTAATTTTTTTGTATTTTTAGTAGAGATGGGGTTTCACCGTGTTAGCCAGGATGGTCTCGATCTTCTGACCTCATGATCCACCCGCCTCGGGCTACCAAAGTGCTGGGATTACAGGCGTGAGCCACCACTCCCGGCCACACCATAATAATTTTGATTAAAGATGAGTATTAAGGTGCAAATTGAAAATATGTAACAAACTTTAAGTTTCCTTGCTTATTCTGAAGTAAATGTTATTTGGCTAACGCAAATAATAATATGCTTTTGTTCCGTAAAGGATAGTGATACTTTTTCAATACAAAATGAAACCTTATTTAAAAACCAAAAAGGGGAGGAATGGCCAGTATAGCCTTTTATTTGGCATTATTCTGCAAATAAGAAGTTTCCGGCCAGGTGTGGTGGCTCATGCTTGTAATCCCAGCACTTTGGGAGGCCAAGGCAGGCAGATCACCTGAGGTCGGGAGTTCCAGACCAGCCTGACCAACATGGGGAAACCCAGTCTCTACTAAAAATACTAAAATTAGCTGGGCATGGTGGCCAGTGCCTATAATCCCAGCTACTCAGGAGGCTGAGGCAGGAGAATCACTTGAATCCAGGAGGCCGAGGTTGTGGTGAGCCAAAACCTTGCTGTTGCACTCCACCGTGGGCAGCAAGAGCAAAACTCCATCTCAGAAAAAAAGTTTCCTCTGTTTCAGCAAATAAAAGAAAAAGTTCCTAAAATTATTTCTAAGTTTTTAATATTTTAATATTGTATCATTTTGTTTAAGAAGTTACATCTGTTTTAACAAAGTGAATGTTCTGTCTCTAACTTCATGTTCTAGAACAGTGTAAGACTACTATGCAGAATGGAGAAATTGCAGAAAATGACGTACCATAAAACTAAAAGAGAAACAAAGGCCGGGCACGGTGGTTCATGCCTGTAATCCCAGCACTTTGGGAGGCTGAGGTACGTGGATCACAAGGTCAGGAGTTCAAAACCAGCCTGGCCAAGATGGTGAAGCCCTGTCTCTACTAAAAATACAAAAATTAGCTGGGGGCAGTGGCAGGCGCCTGTAATCCCAGCTACTCAGGAGGCTGAGGTAGGAGAATTGCTTGAATTTGGGCTTCAGAGGTTGCAGCGAGCCAAGATCGTGCCACTGCACTCCAGCCTGGGCGACAGAGTGAGACTCCATCTGAAAAAAAAAAAAAAAAAAAAGAAACAAAAATCTCAAAGCAAAATATGATTGTTTTACTAGCATGCAAGATTTTAACGAAGGATTTAGGCCAGGCACGGTGGCTCATGCCTGTAATCTCAGCACTTTGGGAGGCCACAGCAGGTGAATCATCTGAGGTCAGGAGTTCGAGACCAGCCTGGCCAACATTGCAAAATTCTGTGTCTACTAAAATACAAAAATTAGCTGGGCACAGTGGTGTGCACCTATAATCCCAGCTATTTGGGAGGCTGAGACAGGAGAACTGCTTGAACCCGGGAGGCAGATGTTGCAGTGAGCCAAGATTGTGCCATTTACAGTCCAGCCTGGGCAACAGAGCAAGACTCTGTCTCAAAAAAAAAAAATAAAGATTTAATGTATATTGTTAGAGTAGCAATACTTAGTAACTGAGTACTGTTTTTAAGTTAGGTTTTTGAAGGTAAAATTTACATATCATAAAATTCATCCTTGGCTGGGCGTGGTGGCTCATCCCTGTAATCCCAGCACTTTGGGAGGCAGAGGTGGGCAGATCACTTGAGGTCAGGAGTTTCAGACCAGCCTGGACAACATGATGAAACCCATTCTCTACTAAAAATACAAAAATTAGCCAGGCATGGTGGCGCACACCTGTGATCCCAGCTACTCAGGAGGCTGAGGCAGGAGAATCACTTGAACCTGGCAAGTGGAGGTTGCGGTGAGCCGAGATCTTCCCACTGCACTCCAGCCTGGGCAACAGAGTGAGAATCCGTCGCAAAAAAAAAAAAAAAAAAGTATATAATGTACAGTTTTATGAGTTCTGACAAATGCATACAGTTGTGTAACTACCACCACAGTCAAGATATAGAACATTTCAATCACCACAAAATATTCCCTCTTGCCCCTTCGTAATGAACCCTTCATTTCAACCCCAGTTCCTGGAAAACATAGATCTACTTTTTGTCCTTATACCATTACCTTTTCCAGAATATCAAACAAATGGAATCATGCAGTATATAGCCTTTCAAGTCTGGCTTCTTTCACTTGGTATAATGCTTGTGAAATTTATCCATTGTTGTTTTCATGTATCAGTACTTTATTTCTTTTTTTTTAATCACTGAATAGTGTTCCATTGTGTGGCTATAACATAGCTTGTTTAGCCATTAATCAGTTGAAGAACATTTGGGTTGTTTCCATTAACAAAAAACAATTAGAAGTCATTGTAGAAGTCCAAAAATAAAATAAAATAAAATAAAATAAAATAAAAATTATGAATAAAGCTACTATAAATATCCATGTACAAGGTTTCATTTGGGCCTTAAATGATCTCCACCAATATTTCCTGAAAATCACATCTAGATATAGGAACTACCAAGTCACAACTACAGCTACGTAAACATTATTCCATATTATTTTAGAAACTCAGATAATTTATTCATTATTTATCAAATATTTATTAAACATCTACTATATAGCAGGTATTGTTCTAAGCACATGGATAAGACAATTGTCAGATACTAGCTCCCCCAAAATACCACCAAGACAACCCATTGGCGAAACCCTGTCTCTACTAAAAATACAAAAAAATTAGCCAGGCGTGGTGGCGGATGCCTGTAATCCCAGCTACTTGGGAGGCTGAGGCAGGAGAATTGCTTGAACCCGGGAGGTGGAAGTTGCAGTGAGCCGAGACTGCACCATTGCACTCCAGCCTGGGTGACAGAATGAGACTCTGTCTCAAGCAAAAAGAAAGCAAAACTGAGTTATTGTTCACTTCAATAAAAAAGATCACTACCTTAACACAGTCTCAGTAACATCTTTAAGGGGGAAAGCAAAGTTGGAATATTTATAAGGTTTGGGGATCTGATTTAAGAGAGTTTTTCAATTCAAGGGGCTTGATTACAACTGGGTAAGAATCATGATACATTGGGATTTGTGGACATAGTAAGGAAAGGTTTTTTTTGAGACAGAGTTCTGCTCTTGTCACCCAGGCTGCAGTGCAGTGGCGAGATCTCTCGGCTCACTGCAACCTCCGCCTCCCAGGTTCAAGTGATTCTCTGGCCTCAGCATCCTGAGTAGCTGGGATTACAGGCGCCCACCACCACGCCCAGCTAATTTTTGTATTTTTAGTAGAGACGGGGTTTCGCCATGTTGGCCAGACTGGTCTCGAACTCCTGACCTCGGGTAATCCACCTACCTCAGCCTCCCAAAGTGCTGGGATTATAGGCGTGAACCACCGCACCCGGCCAGGAAAGGGTTTTAAAGAGTCTGGGATAGTGTATTAGTTTTCTACTGCTGCAGTAATGAATTACCACAAATTTAGGGGCTTCAAACACCACAAATGTGTTATCTTACAATTGTGTCAATAGAAGTCTGACACCAGTCTCACTTGATTAAGACAATGTATTGGCAAGACTGTTGCTTTCTACAAGCTCTAAGGGAGAGTCCTTCCCTTTTCCAGCTTCTAGAGACTGCCCTCATTCATTGGCTTGTGACCCTTTCCTCTGTCTTCAAAGCCAGCAGTGGCTGGTTGTGTTCTTTTAAAATCACATCACTTTGACTTTCTATTCCATCTCCATTATTTATTTTATATATATAAAAATATATATTTGGCTGGGCGCAGTGGCTCACACCTGTAATCTCAGCACTTTGGAAGGCCGAGGCGGGTGGATCACGAGGTCAGGAGATCGAGACCATCCTGGCGAACACAGTGAAACCCTGTCTCTACTAAAAATGCAAAAAATTAGCCGGGCGTGGTAGCACATGCCTATAGTCCCAGCTACTCGGGAGGCTTAGGCAGGAGAATGGCGTGAACCCAGGAAGCGGAGCTTGCAGTGAGCGGAGATGGAGCCACTGCACTCCAGCCTGGGTGACTGAGCGAGACTCTGTCTCAAAAAAAAAAAAAAAAAATTAGCCAGGCGTGGTGGCAGGTGCCTGTAGTCCCAGCTACTCGGGAGGGTGAGGCAGGAGAATGGCGTCAACCTGGGAGGCGGAGCTTGCAGTGAGCCAAGATCACATCACTGCATTCCAGCCTGGGCGACAGAGTGAGACTCCATCTCAAAAACAATAACAAAAACAAAAACATATATATATATATATATATGTATATACACACACACACATACACACACACACATATATATGTATTATATAAAAGTAAAGGACACTTCTTATTATTTTGGGCCAACTCAGATCATTCAGAATCTCATCTACTTGTTTTAAGGTCAACTAAATAAACAACCTTAATTTCATCTGCCACCTCAATTCCCCTATGCCATATAAAATAGCATATTAGGGCCGGGCGCGGTGGCTCATGCCTGTAATCCCAGCACTTTGGGAGGCCAAGGCAGGTGGATCACAAGGTCAGGAATTCGAGACCAGGCTGGCCAATGTGGCGAGACTCCATCTCTACTAAAAATACAAAAATTAGCAGGGCATGGTGGCATGGTGTTGGGTGCCTGTAATCCCAACTACTCAGGAGGCTGAGGCAGGAGAATCACTTGAACTTGGGAGGCAGAGGGTTGCAGTGAGCTGAGATTGCACCATTGCACTCCAGCCTGGGTGATAAGAGTGAAACTTCATCTCAAAATAAAATAAAATAAAATAAATAATAAAATAGCATATTAGGTTGGGTGGGTTGGCTCATGCATGTAATCCCAGCACATTGGGAGGCTTAGGCAAAAGGATCACTTGAGCCCAGGAGTTCAAGACCAGCCTGAGCAACACAGTGAGACCCCATCTCTTAAAAAATTGAAAAATTAGCCAGATGTGGTGGTGCACGCCTGCAATCCCAGGTACTTGGGAGGCTGAGGTAGAAGGATAAATTGAGCCTGGGAGGTGGAGGCTACAATGATCCATGATCCTGCCGCTGGGTGACAGGGAGAGATCCTGTCTCAAAAAAAAAAAGCATATTAGTATATTCACAGGTTCACAAGTTCTAAGGATTAGTACATGAACATCTTTGGGGAAGAATTATTCTGCCTACCACAGAGCATAAAGTCACTTGAAGTCATCTATTGAAAAGCTGAGCAGTTAGATGTTCTTTTAAACATTTATATGGTTTGGATCTGTGTTCCCGCCAAAATCTCAAGTAAAATTGTAATTCCCAATGTTGGAGGTGGGGCCTGATGTGAGGTGATTGGATCATGGAGGTGTTTCTCATGAATAATTTAGCACCATCCTCTTAGTTCTGGTCTCATGATAGTGAGTTCTCATAAGATCTGGTTGACTAAAAGTGTGTGGCACAGCTGGGCATGGTGGCTCATGCCTGTAACCCTAGCACTTTGGGAGGCCAAGGTGGGCAGATCAATTGAGGTCAGGAATTTGAGACCAGCCTGGCCAACATGGCAAAACCCCATCTCTACAAAAATACAAAAATTAGCCAGGTGCAGTGGTGTGCACGTGTAGTCTCAGCTACTTGGGAGGCTAAGGCAGGAGACTTGCTTCAACTGAAGAGGCGGAGGTTGCAGTGAGCCAAGCTCACGCCACTGCATTCCAGCCTGGGCAACAGAATGAGACTCTGTCTCAGAAAAAAAAAAAAAGTTTGTGGCACCTCCCCCATTATGCTCTCTTGTTGCTACTCTGGCCTCGTGATGTGTGTGGTCCCTCTTCACATTCCGCGATGATTGTAAGTTTCCTGAGGCCTCCCCATTAGCCGAGAAGATGCTAGTATCATGCTTCTTGTACAACCTGCATAACTGTGAGCCAATTAAACCTCTTATCTTTATAAATTACGCAGCCTCAGGTATTTCTTTATGGCAATGCAAGAACGGACTAATGCCTGTCATTCCAGCTACTCGGGAGGCTGAGGCAGGAGAATCACTTGAACCTGGGAAGCAGAGGTTGCAGTCAGCCAAGACCCCGCCATTGCACTCCAGCCTGTGCAATAGAGTGAGACTCTGTCTGAAAAAACAAACAAACAGACTAATACAAACACGATTTTGAAAAGTTGCTGAAATTGTTAGAGGTGTTCCAACAGAGAGACTCCATCTTGACTACGGGCTAGGTGAAACAAGGCTGAGACCTACTGGGCTGCATTCCCAGGAGGTTAGGCATTCTTAGTCACAGGATGGGATAGGAGGTCGGCACAAGATACAGGTCACAAAGACCTTGCTGATAAAACAGATTGTAGTAACGAAGCTGGCTAAAACCCACCAAAACCAAGATGGTGATGAAAGTGACCTCTGATCGTCCTCATTGCTCATTATTCCTTAATCATAAATCATTAGCATGCTAAAGACACTCCCACCAGCACAATGATAGTGTACAAATGCCATAGCAATGTCCTGAAGTTACCCTATATGGTCTAAAGGGGGGAGGAATGCTTAGTTCTGGGAAATCCCTGCCCCTTTCCTGGAAAACTCATGAATAATCCACTCCTTATTTAGCATATGATCAAGAAATAACTATAAGTATACTTAGTCAAGCGGCCCATGTCACTGTTCTGTCTATGGAGTATCATTCTTTTGTTTCTTCTGTAATAAACGTGCTTTTACTCTACCCTATTGATGGACTCCCCTGAATTCTTTTTCTTTTTCGTTTTTTTTTTTTTTTTTTTGAGAGGGAGTCTTGCTCTGTGGCCCAGGCTGGAGTTCAGTGGTGCGATCTCAGCTTGCTGCAACCTCTGCATCCCGGGTTCAAGCTATTCTCCTGCCTTGGCCTCCCAAGTAGGTGGGATTGCAGGCACATGCCACCACGCCCAGCTAATGTTTTTTGTATTTTTAGTAGACACGGGGTTTCACCATGTTGGCCAGGATGGTCTCCAACTCCTGACCTCAAGTGATCCACCCGCCTTGGCCTCCCAAAGTGCTGGGATTACAGGCGTGAGCCACCATGCCCGGCCTAGCAAACTTTCTATGTAAGAAACAGATAGTAAAATATTTTAGGCTTTACAGGTCAAGTGGCAAAATCAAAGATTTTTTTTTTTTTTTGAGATAAGATCTCACTCTATCACCCAGGCTGGAGTGCAGTGGTGCAATCTCAGGTCACTGCAGCCTCCATCTCTCAGGTTCAAGTGATTTTCCTGCCTCAGCCACCCAAGTAGCTGAGATTACAGGCACCCGCCACCACACCCTGCTAATTTTTGTATTTTTAGTATACAATTTGGTTTAACCAAATTGGCCAGGCTGGTCTTGAACTCCCGACCTCAAGAGACCTACCCACCTTGGCCTCTCAAAGTGCTGGGATTCCAGGTGTGAGCCACCATACCCGGCTAAATCAATGATTTCATCGAGGTACTTATATAATAATATAAAAGTTTCCATAAATATTTTATTGGTAACATTTACACTTTTTATGTGTGTGTGTGTGGAAAACACAGTCTCACTCTATTGCCCTGGCAGGTTTCGAACTCCTGGGCTCAAGCTGTCCTCCTACCTCTGCCTCCTTAAGAGCTGGGATTACAGGGTTGAGCCACCACGCCTAGCTTATTGATAAAATTTAAAATATAGTAGTTAAGTTTTCAGGCCTGTTAATAAGAATAAAGCAATTTTGGCTAGATGCAGTGACTCACGCCTGTAAACTCAGCACTGCTGGAGGCCAAGGCAGGAGGATCACTTGAGGTCAGAAGTTTGAGAGCAGCCTGGCCAACATGGTGAAACCCCATCTCTACTGAAAATACAAAAATTAGCTGGGCATGGTTGTGCGTGCCTGTGATCCCAGCTACTTGGGAGGCTGAGGTAGGAGAATAGCTTGAGCCTGGGAGTCGGAGGTTGCGGTGAGCAGAGATCGATCACACCATTGCACTCCATCCTGGGCTACAGAATGAGTCTCTGTCTCAAAAAAAGAAAGAGAAGAAAAAGAAAATATCTTTTCACACAGATAGGTACTCTTAAATATGTTATCAATCCACTGTCATATGATATTATTTTAGAATAATCATTGCTGGAGAGAAATTTATAAAATTTTATTAGAGGTTGGGCCCAGTGCCTCATGCCTAAATCCCAGGACTTTGGGAGGCCAAGGCGGGGAGATCACTTGAGGTCAGGGGTTCGACACCAGCCTGGCCAACATGGTGAAACCCCGTCTCTATTAAAAATACAAAAATTAGCCAGGCGTGGTAGTGCTTACCTGTAATCCCAGCTACTCAGGAGGCTGAGGCAGGAGAATCGTTTGAACCAAGGAAGTGGAGGTTGCAGTAAGCTGAGATCTTGCCACTGCACTCCAGCCTGGGTGACAGAGTGAAACTGTCTCAAAAAAAATAAATAAGTACACTGTATTAGACTGTTCTCTTAATATATGCCTTTGAGCATATCATTACATTGAAAAGTAATCACCTCCAATTGAAGATTAGATGGGAGATCCTCAATTGTACATTTAAACTGATTTTGAAATATGGAAATTTCCAGCCGGGAATGGTGGCTCACACCTGTAATCCCAGCACTTTGGGAGGCTGAGGCAGGCAGATCATGAGGCCAAGAGATCGAGACCAGTCTGGCCAACATGGTGAAACCTCATCTCTACTAAGAATACAAAAATTAGCTGGGTGTGGTGGCATGCACCTGTAGTCCCAGCTGCTCAGGAGGCTGAGGCAGGAGAATCGCTTGAACCAGGGAGGTGGAGGTTGCAGTGAGCCGAGATCATGCCACTGCACTCCAGCCTGGTGACAGAGTGAGACTCCGTCTCAAAAAAAAAAAAAAGAATAAGAAATACAGAAATTTACTTTATATGTGAGAGCCAAAACATGCTGTAGGCACTGTAGTTCAAATCACAGAAAAGATGTATGCTGCAAACTTGTGCGATAATGGACATCTCAGGTCTTCTTTTAACTTTGACACCAGGCCAGGCACAGTGGCTCACACCTGTAATGCCAGTACTTTGGTAGGCCAATGCGGGCAAATCACCTGAGGTCAGGAGTTCCAGACCAGCCTGGCCAACATGGTGAAACCCTGTCTCTTTTAAAAATACAAAAATTAGCCAGGTGTGGTAGCGCTCACCTGTAGTCTCAGCTACTCTGGAGGCTCAGGTAGGAGAATCGCTTGAACTTGGAAGGTGGAGGGTTCAGTGAGCTGAGATCATGCCACTGCAATCCAGCCTGGGCAACAGTGAGACTCTGTCTCAAAAAAAAAAAAAAAAAAAAAAAAAAATTGACACCATAGGACGTGTGTAAATCAACCTGACATTTCTTGTGATTCAAACAACGTTATGTATTGCCCAAAACAACTTTATCCCAGTAAGAGTTTCACATATCAATACCATTTTAACTGATAATTTTAGGTTGAACGTATTAAGAAACGTTATCACATCTTCAGCAAAAGCTAATCTCTAAAACCACTTAGTATTCAATAAAACTGGTTGAGGGCAATTCTCATTCATAAGAATTTCCATCTCACAGAATTATTCATCATAGCCAAAGGTAAAAGCAACTGACTGTTCAACAATGAATGAATGGATAAGCAAAATGGGGTATAGATGTATATACAATGAAATATTATTCAAACTCCAAAAGGAAGAACAGCTGGGCACAGTGGCTCACGCCTGTAATCCCAGCACTTTGGGAGGCTAAGGCAGGCAGATTACTTGAGGTTAGGAGTTCGAGACCACCCTGGCCGACACGGTGAAACCCCATCTCTACTAAAAATACAAAAATTAGCCAGGTGTGTTGGCGCATACCTATAATCTCAGCTACTTGGGTGGCTGAGGCAGAAGAATCCCTTGAACCTGAGAGGCAGAGTTTGCAGTGAGCCGAGATTATATCAGTGCACTCCAGCCTGGGCAACAGAGCGAGACTCTGCCTCAAAAAAAAAAAAAAAAAGGAAGGACAAGTGCTAAAACTTGGATGTACCTTGAGGATATTATGCAAGATGAAATAAGACAATCAAAAAAGACAAATACTGGCCGGGCGCGGTGGCTCACGCCTGTAATCCCAGCACTTTGGGAGGCCGAGGTGGGCGGATCACGAGGTCAGGAGATCGAGACCATCCTGGCTAACACGGTGAAACCCCGTCTCTACTAAAAATACAAAAAATTAGCCGGGCGTGGTGGCGGGCGCCTGTGGTCCCAGCTACTCGGGAGGCTGAGGCAGGAGAATGGCGTGAACCCAGGAGGCGGAGCTTGCAGTGAGCCGAGATCGCGCCACTGCACTCCAGCCTGGGCGACAGAGCGAGACTCCGCCTCAAAAAAAAAAAAAAGACAAATACTATATGATTCCACTTGCATAAGGTACCAAGAGCTGTCGAATTCACAAAGACATAAAGTAGAATGGCAGTTCCTAGGGGTTGGGAGTAGGGAGGTAATGAGGAATTATTATTTAATGGGTATAGAGCTTGAGTTTTGCAATATGAAAAGTTCTAGAGATGGATGGTGGTAATGGTGGCCATGGTTTCACAACATTGTCAATATACTTAATACCATTGAACTGTACACTTAAAAATTGTTAGGATGGTATAATGTTATGTGTATTTTACCACAAGTTTTAAAAATTTCCTTCTCAGCTGGGCACGGTAGCTCATGCCTATAATCCCAATACTTTGGGAGGCCGAGGCAGGTGGATCACCTGAGGTCGGGAGTTCGAGACCAGCCTGACCTACATGGAGAAACCCCATCTCTACTAAAAATACAAAAAATTAGCTGGGCGTGGTGGTGCATGCCTGTACTCCCAGCTACTCAGGAGGCTGAGGCAGGAGAATTGCTTGAACCCGGGAGGTGGAGGTTGCGGTGAGCTGAGATTGTGCCATCGCACTCCAGCTTGGGCAACAAAAGTGAAATTCCATCTCAAAAAAAAAAAAATTTTCCTTCTCAGCCCTGAGCTTAAATAAAATAGTAAGTTACAACTGCTAAGCCATCAAACTGCTGTATAGTAGATCAAGTCAGATATTCAGCTTCATTACTGAAAAAAATCCTGGAATTCATAATGATTAAGTCCAGAAGAGCAAATAAAGTTCACTGTTGACACTGTTGGCTCAATAACACATGATAAATTCAAATATTTCCTGCAAGGGTTTTTTTTTTTTTTTTTTGAGATGGAGTCTTGCTCTGTCACCCTGGCTGGAGTGCAGTGGTGCAATCTCAGCTCACTGCAACCTCTGCCTCCTGGGTTCAAGAGATTCTCCTGCCTCAGCCTCCTGAGTAGCTGGGACCACAGGTGCACGCCACCACACCCAGATAATTTTTGTATTTTCAGTAGAGATGGGGTTTCACCATGTTGGCCAAGCTAGTCTCGATCTCCTGACCTCGTGATCCACATGCCTTGGCCTCCCGAAGTGCTGGAATTACAGGCATGAGCCACTGTGCCCAGCCCCCTGCAAGGATTTAAACATCTTACATTGTCACAAGCTTAGTGAATCTGCCCAGCTAAGTTTCTTCTGTCCCACAAATATTGGTAACCCCATAAATTATAACACATCTTAGCAGATTCCACTTCAGGTTGTACTGAATTTCAAATTCTTTGAAAATATTCTCACATGTACTTATTCCATAGAGACTACTCTTTGAAGCTAATTCTTCAGTCACTTCCAACTTAACATTGCTCACTGAATAAACAACTGAACAGTTTTGCTAACATCCATCACCTTTTTAACAGTGAAAGACATACAGATGAAAAAGAAGAAAAGTCTCCAGAAATAAACACCTCTCATTTATAAGTAGTTGATATTGAACAAGAATTTTTTTTTTTTCGGAGACAGAGTCTTGCTCTGTCACCCAGGCTAGAATGCAATGGTGTGATCTTGACTCACTGCAACCTCCGCCTCCCATGTTCAAGCGATTATCCTGCCTCAGCTTCCTGAGTAGCTGGGATTACAGGTGCCTGCCACCACACCTGGCTAATTTTTGTATTTTTAGTAGCAACAGGGTTTCACCATGTTGGCCAGGCTGGTCTCGAACTCCTGACCTCAGGTAGTCTACCTGCCTTGGCCTCCCAAAGTGTTCAGATTACAGCATGAGACACCTCGCCCGGCCCAATGTTCAACAAAATTTCTAAGACAATTTAATCCAATCGCCACTGCACCCAATGACAATTTAGTTCGTTTGTTTGTTTGTTTTTGCAACAGAGTCTTGCTCTGTCGCCCAGGCTAGAGTGCAGCGGTGTGATCTCGGCTCACTGCAAGCTCCACCTCCCAGGTTCACGCCATTCTCCTGCCTCAGCCTTCCAAGTACCTGGGACTACAGGCACCCGCCACTGCTCTCCCGGCTAATTTTTTGTATTTTTAGTAGAGACGGGGTTTCACCGTGTTAGCCAGGATGGTCTCAATCTCCTGACCTTGTGATCCACCCACCTTGGCCTCCCAAAGTGCTGGGATTACAGGCGTGAGCCACCACGCCCGGCCCCTGACAATCCAGTTTTTAAAAAATGGTCGCTGGGCACAGTGGCTCATGCCTGTAATCCCAGCACTTTGGGAGGCTGAGGCTGGCGGATCACCTGAGGTTGGGAGTTCGAGACCAACCTGACCGACCAAGATGGTGAAACCCCGTCTCTACTAAAAATACAAAAATTAGGTGGGCGCCGTGGTGGGCGCCTGTAATCCCAGCTACCCAGGAGGCTGAGACATGAGAATAGCTTGAATCCGAGAGGCGGAGGTTGCAGTGAGCCGAGATCATGCCATTGCGCTCTAGCCTGGGCAACAGAGTGAGACTGTCTCAACAACAACAACAACAACAACAGCAAAATAAAAAATAAAAAAATTTTTTAAAAAAATGGTCAAAGGGGCCAGGCGCAGTGGCTCACGCCTGTGATCCCAGCTCTTTGGGAAGCCGAGGCCAGTGGATCACGAGGTCAGGAGTTTGAGACCAGCCTGGCCAACACAGTGAAACCCCATCTCTACTAAAAATACAAAAATTAGCCAGGTGTGTTGTTACGCCTGCAGTCCCAGCTACTCAGGAGGCTGAGGCAGGGAAATCACTTGAACCCAGGCAGTGGAGGTTGCAGTGAGCCAAGACTGTGCCATTACACTCCAGCCTGGCTGACAGAGCGAGACTCCATCTCAAAAAAAAAGGTCAAAGGGCCACAGCACTTTGAGAGCTGAGGTGGGTGGATCACCTGAGGTCAGGAGTTCAAGACCAGCCTGGCCAACATGGTGAAACCCATCTCTACTAAAAATACACAAATTAGCTAGGCGTGGTGGTGCACGCCTGTCATCCCAGCTACTTGGGAGGCTGAAGCAGGAATTCGCTTGAACCTAGGAGATGGAGGTTGCAGTAAGCTGAGATCACGCCACTGCACTCCAGCCTGGGCGACAGAGCAGGGCTCCATCTCAAAAAATAAAAATGAAAATAAATAAAAAATGGCCAGAGGATCTCAAAAGACATCTTTCTTTTCTTTCTTCTTTTTTTTTTCTTTTCAGACAGAGTCTTCTCACTCTGTTACCCAGGATGCAGTGCAAGTGGCATGATCTTGGCTCACTGCAGCCTCCATCTCCTAGCTTCAAGTGATTCTTGTGCCTCAGCCTCCAGAGTAGCTGTGACTACAGGCGTGCACCACCACGACCAGCTAATTTTTACATTTTTAGTAGAGATGGAGTTTCACCATGTTGGCCAGGCTGGTCTCAAACTCCTGACCTCAAGTGATCCTCTCGCCTTGGCCTCCTAAACTGCTGGGATTACAGGGGTGAGCCATGGTGTCTGGCCCTCAGTAGGCATCTTTCCAAAGAAGGTATACAAATACAAATGACCACTAAGCACATAAGAAGATACTCAACATTATTAACCATCAGAGAAATGCATATCAAAACAGTGAGGTATCACTTTATGCCCCCTAGGATGACTACGATCAAAATGACAGATACTTGATTTTGATTATAGTACTAGTGTCTTAGTCTGTTTGTATTGCTATAAAGGAATATCTGAGGCTAGGCAATTTATAAAGAAAAGAGGTTTATTTTGCTCACAGTTTTACAGGCTGTACAGGAGGCATGCTGCTGGCATCTGTTAGGCTTTTGGTGGGGTCCAAAGGCTGTTTCCATTCATGACAGAAGGCAAAGGGGAACCAATGTGTGCAGAGATCACATGTTAAGAGAGGAATCAAGGGAGCAGGGGAAGTGCCAGGCTCTTTTAGAAACCAGCTCTTGTGTAAACTAATAGAGTAAGAACTCACTCACTCCCTGACCAGTGAGGTGATTAATTTATTCATAAGGGATCCACCCCTATGACCCAAACACCTCCCAGTAGGCCCTACATCCAACATTGGGGATCAAATTTCAATATGAGGCTTGGGGATACAAGCATCCAAACTATACCAGTTGTGAAGATGTGGAGAAATTGGAATGCTTATAGATTGCTAGTGGGTTTACACTGTAAAATGGTATAGCTGCTTTGGAAAAGAGTCAGTTCCTCAAAACACTAGATCCAGAAATTCCACTCCTGATAATATACCTAAGTTAACATGTGATCCAGAAATTCCACTTCTGAGTATACACCTAAGAAAATTCAAAACATATTTTCACACAAAAACTTGTACATGAATGTTAACTGCAGCATTATTCAAAAAACCAAAACATAGAAAACAACCCAAATGTCCTTCAACTGATGAATCCATAATGAAATTGGTATGTACATACGAAATATTATTTGGTAATAAAAAGAAATGAATTACTGATATATGCTACAATATGAACAAACCTTGAAAACATTATGCTGAGTGAAAAAAGCCAGCCACAAAGGAAAATATATTTTATGATTCCCTTTGTATGAAATGTCCACAATAGGCAAATCTATAGAGACACAAAGTAGATTAGTGGTTGCCTATGGCTGGGTGGTTGGGGGGTGGACACTGGAAATGGGTAATGACTGCTAATGGGTACAGGGTTTTGTTGTTGTTGTTGTTGTTGTTTTGAAACAGAGTTTTGCTCTTGTCGCCCAGGCTAGAGTGCAATGGTGCAATCTCAACTCGCTGCAACCTCCGCCTCCAGGGTTCAAACGATTCTCCTGCCTCAGCCTCCCGAGTAGCTGGGATTACAGACATCCACCACCACGCCCAGCTAATTTTTGTATTTTTTAGTAGAGACAGGGTTTCTCCATGTTGGTCAGGTGATCCACCCGCCTTGGACTCCCAAAGTGCTGGGATTACAGGCATGAGGCACTGCACCCAGCTAGGGTTTCTTTTCATGGTGATCAGAATATTCTAAGATTTATTCTGGTGGGCCAGGCACGTTGGCGTACACCTGTCATCGCAGCGCTTTGGGAGGCCAATGCAGAAGGATCCCTTGAGCCCAAGAGTTCCCGAGCAGCGTGAGCAATACAGCAAGACACTATTGCTACAAAAAAAAAAAAAAATTAGGCCAGGCACGGTGGCTCACACCTGTAATCCCAGCACTTTGGGAGGCCGAGGTGGGTGGATCACCTGAGGTAAGGAGTTCAAGACCAGCCTGACCAACATGGTTAAAACCCATCTCTACTAAAAATACAAAATTAGCCATGCATGGTGGCACATGCCTGTAATCCCAGCTACTTGGGAGGCTGGGGAAGGAGAACTGTTTGAACCCAGGAGGCAGAGGTTGCAATGAGCCAAGATCACGCCATTGTACTCCAGCCTGGGCAACAAGAGCGAAACTCTGTCTCAAAAAAAAAAAAAGATTAGTCGGGCATGGTGGTGCGTGCCTGTGATCCCAGCTACATAAGAGGCTAGGGTAGAAGATCTCCTGGGCTTAGGGAGGTCGCAGCTGCAGTGAGCCATGATCATGCCACTGCACTCCAGCCTGGGCAACAGAACGAGTCCTTGTGAGTGTTTCAAGAGACAAAGCAGAAGCTGTAATGCCTCTTATGACCTCACCTCTGAAGTCACACACTGTTATTCTTGTACTATTCTATTGGTCACATAGGTTATCTCTGATTCCATATGGAAAGGGACTATATAAGGTCATAAGTAACTGGAAATTATTATCATTGGGAACCATCTTAAAGGCTGGTTATAACAATCCAAACCATAATTTTAAGCAATTTACACAGGAAAAAAATGTTAATGAACACTAAAGTCTAATTTTTAAAATATTGACTCAATTTTATTTCCAGTTCGTATCTATATGTATACCCTACATATACATTGCTCACTGTTTGAAGTTTATTCCCTTTAGGTGTATAAATTTATTTGTTTGCTTGTTTTTTCTTTTTATTTTGAGACCGAGTCTTGCTTTGTCACCCAGGCTGGAGAGCAGTGGCACAATCTCGGCTCACTGCCACTTCCGCCTCCCAGGTTCAAGCGATTCTCCTGCTTCAGCCTCCAGAGTACTTGGGATTACAGGTGTGCGCCACCACGCCCAGCTGATTTTTTTATTTTTAGTAGAGACAGGTTTTCACCATGTTGGCCAGGATGGTCTCGAACTCCTGACCTCAAGTGACTCACCCACCTCAGCCTCCCAAAGTGCTGGGATTATAGGAGTGAGCCACCACACCTGGCCTGTTTGTTTGTTGTTTGTGTTTTTTGTTTGTTTTTGTTTTTTGAGACGGAGTCCCAGTCGGTTGCCCAGGCTGGAGTGCAGTGGTGCGATCTCAGCTCACTGCAACCCCTGCTTCCTGGGTTCAAGGGATTCTCCTGCCTCAGCCTCCCGAGTACCTGGGACTGCAGGCGCACGCCACCACGCCCAGCTAATTTTTGTATTTTTAGTAGAGACAGGTTTTCACCAAGTTGGCCAGGATGGTCTCGATCTCTTAACCTTGTGACCTGCCCGCCTCAGCCTCCCAAAGTGCTAGGATTACAGATGTGAGCCACAGTACCTGGCCTTGTTTTTTTTTTTTTTTAAATTGATCATTCTTGGGTGTTTCTCGGAGAGGGGGATTTGGCAGGGTCATAGGACAATAGTGGAGGGAAGGTCAGGAGATAAACAAGTGAACAAAGGTCTCTGGTTTTCCTAGGCAGAGGACCCTGCGGCCTTCTGCAGTGTTTGTGTCCCTGGGTACTTGAGATTAGGGAGTGGTGATGACTCTTAACGAGCATGCTGCCTTCAAGCATCTGTTTAACAAAGCACATCTTGGACCACCCTTAATCCATTTAACCCTGAGTGGACACAGCACATGTTTCAGAGAGCACAGGGTTGGGGGTAAGGTCATAGATCAACAGGATCCCAAGGCAGAAGAATTTTTCTTAGTACAGAACAAAATGAAAAGTCTCCCATGTCTACTTCTTTCTACACAGACACAGCAACCATCCGATTTCTCAATCTTTTCCCCACCTTTCCCCCTTTTCTATTCCACAAAACCGCCATTGTCATCATGGCCCGTTCTCAATGAGCTGTTGGGTACACCTCCCAGACGGGGTGGTGGCCGGGCAGAGGGGCTCCTCACTTCCCAGTAGGGGCGGCCGGGCAGAGGCGCCCCTCACCTCCCAGACGGGGCGGCTGGCCAGGCAGGGGGCTGACCCCCCCGACCTCCCTCCCGGACGGGGCGGCTGGCTGGGCGGGGGGCTGACCCCCCCACCTCCCTCCCGGACGGGGCGGCTGGCCTGGCGGGGGCTGACCCCCACCTCCCTCCTGGACGGGGTCGCTGCTGGGCGGAGACGCTCCTCACTTCCCAGACGGGGCGGCTGCCGGGCGGAGGGGCTCCTCACTTCTCAGACGGGGCGGCTGCCGGGCGGAGGGTCTCCTCACTTCTCAGACGGGGCGGCCGGGCAGAGGCGCTCCTCACCTCCCAGACGGGGTCGCAGCCGGGCAGAGGCGCTCCTCACATCCCAGATGGGGCGGCGGGGCAGAGGCGCTCTCCACATCTCAGACGATGGGCGGCCGGGCAGAGACGCTCCTCACTTCCTAGATGGGATGGCGGCCGGGAAGAGGCGCTCCTCACTTCCTAGATGGGATGGCGGGCGGGCAGAGACGCCCCTCACTTTCCAGACTGGGCAGCCAGGCAGAGGGGCTCCTCACATCCCAGATGATGGGCGGCCAGGCAGAGACGCTCCTCACTTCCCAGACGGGGTGGCAGCCGGGCAGAGGCTGCAATCTCGGCACTTTGGGAGGCCAAGGCAGGCGGCTGGGAGGTGGAGGTTGTAGCGAGCCGAGATCACGCCACTGCACTCCAGCCTGGGCACCATTGAGCACTGAGTGAACGAGACTCCGTCTGCAATCCTGGCACCTCGGGAGGCCGAGGCTGGCGGACCACTCGCGGTTAGGAGCTGGAGACCAGCCCGGCCAACACAGCAAAACCCCGTCTCCACCAAAAAAAATACGAAAACCAATCAGGCGTGGCGGCGCGTGCCTGCAATCGCAGGCACTGGGCAGGCTGAGGCAGGAGAATCAGGCAGGGAGGTTGCAGTGAGCCGAGATGGCAGCAGTACAGTCCAGCTTCAGCTCGGCATCAGAGGGAGACCGTGGAAAGAGAGGGAGAGGGAGACCGTGGGGAGGGGGGCGGTGGAGGGGGAGGGGGAGGGGGAGAGGGAGAGGGACGTTTTTTAAGACAGAGTCTCACGCTGTCACCCAGGCTGGTGTGCAGTGGCACAATCTCCACTCACTGCCACTTTAACCTCCTGGGCTCAAGGAATCCTCCCACCTCAGCCTCCAGAGTAGCTGGGACTACAGGCATGCGCCACCATATCTGGCTAATTTTTGCATTTTTTGTAGAGATAGGGTTTCACCTTTTTGCCCAGACTGGGCAAAATCCCAGCCTCCCAAAGTGCCGGGATTATATGCGTGAGCCATGGCGCCCACCCCCATCTGTTTATTCTTAAGTGAACCTTGGTAGTTTGTCTTTCAAGGAATTTGTCCATTCATCTAATTTATTTATTTAATTTTTAAAGAGACAGGGTCTTGCTCTGTTGTTCAGGCTGGAGTGCAGTGGTGCAAACACAGTGCACTTCAGCCTCAGACTCCTTGGCTCAAGCAATCCTCCCACCTCAGCCTCCCAAGTAGCTGGGACTATGCACCACTAAGCCCGGCTAATTTAAAAAAATTTTTTTCTAGAGACAGGGTCTCACTATGTTGTGCAGGCTAGTCTCCAATTGCTGGCCTAAAGCAATTCTTCAGCCTCAGCCTTCCAAAGTGCTGGGATTATAGGTGTAAGCCACAGCACTCTGCCTATCTAATTTATTAAATGAGTAAAGTTGTTCATACTGTACTCTTAGTGTTCTTTTAATATCTGGGAATGTGTTGTAATAGCACCTCTCTCATTCCTAATGTTGGTAATTTGTGTCCTCTTTTTTATCCTGGGCAGTCTGGTTAGAGGTTTATCAATTTTATTAATCTTCTCATAGAACCATCTTTTGGATTCACTGAATGTATTGTTTTTTCATTTTCTATTACATTGATTTCTGCTCTGATCTTTATTTTTCTTTCCTTTCTTATATTTCTTTCTTCTGCTTATTTTGGGATTTTTTGCTCTTATTTTCCTAGTTTCTTAAGATGAAAGCTGAAGTCATTGATTTGAGACTTTTCCCCTAATATAAATTTCCCCTACGTATTACTTCAGCAGCACTTCGCAAATATTAATATGTTTTGTTTTCATCTTCATTCAGTTAAAATGTCTTCTAATTTTCCTTTTGATTTCCTCTTTGAGCATGGATTATATGGAAGCATCTTGTGGCCAGGCACAGTGGCTCACGCCTGTAATCCCAGCACTTTGGGAGGCCAAGGCAGGCGGATCACGAGGTCAGGAAATCGAGACCGTCCTGTCCAACATGGTGAAACCTGATCTCCACTAAAATACAAAAAAATTAGCCAGGTGTGGTGGCGAACACCTGTAGTCCCAGCTACTCAGGAGGCTGAGGCAGGGGAATCGCTTGAACCCAGGAGGCGGAGGTTGCAGTGAACCAAGATTGCGCCATTGCACTCCAGCCTGGTGACAGAGCAAGACCCCATCTCAAAAAAAAAAAAGAAGTGTCTTGTTTAGTTCCATATAGTGGGGGACTTTCCAGAGATGTTTCTGTTATTGATTTCTAATTTAATTCCACCATGGTCGAAGAATATATCTTGTATGACTTGAACATTTTCATATTTATTGAGACTTGTTTTATAGCATAGAATGTGGACTACCTTGGTAAATATACATTACTAAATATTCTGGGTACACTTTAAAAAGAATGTATATTCTGCTATTGTTGGGTGGAGTAGTTCTGTAAGTGGCAATTATGTCAAGTGGGTTTATTGTGTTGTTAAAATCTGCTATGTCTTCACTGATTTTTTTTGTCTATTGTTCTATTAGTTATTGAGTATGAGTATTGAAATCTCTCACTGTAATTGTGAATTTGTCTATTTCTCATTTTATTTCTATCAGTTTTGCTTTATGCTTTCAACCTCTGTTATTAGGTATATTCATGTTTAGGATTATTATATCCTAATATATGAATTGTCACATTACCATACAAAATTATGAAATAGTAATAATACAAAAATAATATGAATATGAAATA